>NC_056627.2:244209920-246609920 GCF_002870075.4 Lactuca sativa | reverse complement strand
AATCTAACGATATCGGAGATAAAGACCATTGCTCATTCTTAATGTACAATATGTACTTGACTTTAACTTGTTTGGTATGAAACCATTGTTTTGAACAAACTTCTTGTCGGCTTTGTTTATTGCTCTAGAAGTAAAAACCAGGGTAACTTGTTATATCTATCGGCACATAAATTTATTTCCCTTTTGGTGCATCATTGGAACTCACGCATTAACGTAACCGCATTTTACAAATAGAATTTAGAGTGGAGGTTTCTACCTATCTTGGTATTAATCTGGTCGGGAAGGTAGATGCATTGTAACTCATCATCAAGAGGTTGAGAAAACAAAATTCTATTATGATAAAATTTGACTAGTTTGGTTATAATATAACAAAATAAAAAGGGAGGTGTATAATAACATGGAAATTGACAAAGAAATAAAGAGAATTTTAAAAAAATACTTAACCATTAGTTTTAACAGAGTTACAAATAACGACCAAAAATGTTTAACGTTGACCAACGCTGTACTGAAAGTGCCACTTCTCAGAAACCGCAATGACCATTCGTGAAATTTTGTTTTAAAATTTAAAGAAATAATAATAATAAATTCAATCAAGGTATAATAGTAATTTTGGACCAATTTTGGGAAAAAAAAAACACTTTGAACTAACCATCGCAAAGAATGAAGCCACATGAACCAAGAGCATAAGGGTTGGAAAACCACAGGGAGCAACCACGTAATTTTGTCTTTTTTGATCAGCAATATAAATTTCTAAATACACAGAATTGAATTCTAAATGCAAGAAAAATCGACTGAGTGGATATGTGTCGGTACCAAATTTTACTATTTTTAATCTATTAAATTAAATGTGACTCATAAACTGCCTGTTACTTAAAGAGAAAGTACGCAATGATTGTAATTTAAAAAAGTATTTATCTATCTATAGTACTTTCAAACTTAATTACAAAAATATAGTAAATTGTTTTTATTATTTGAAACAAAATTGTTACTTTTCCTTAGTTTAACGCCACCATCACGATACATAGTTTCTCTCGGTTAACATCATATCCGGCTACAACCATTTTTCCGGCAACGAAAACCAAATAAATACATACAATTTCAAGAATACTCAAAATTAAATTTAATACTAAACAAAAACACTACATGTGTCATGAATCTCATGTATATGATTTCCATCTTTTAAATCTGTCGACGCGTGACACTTGTTTCCCACACGTAATGATATAAATAAGTCCTTATATTTAATTAATATAAGAACTAATCTTGACAAACACAAAAAAAAATGAGAAAGTAGATTTACACAAGTTATACATAAATCATAATTCACAATTTCTGGTTAGAACATTGATCTTGTAAAATTGTTTTGGAGTTTAAAATAGAAATCACGTGGATTGGCAGAGGGCATTACTTTACTTTACTTTATGTTTATGTACCGAGTAGCCGGAGTAAAGAATATGAAGGTGAAAAATGATGGAGGAAAAATAAACCGATCATCCTTAAATTGCACTTTATCCATCAAAAACATCACGATTGATGCCTCGTCGGTTGTGCTTCGTGGGAAGATGGTTAGTTCGGAAACGGGATCGCAAGGTTCATAGTGTTGTAGGTTTTCCAGTACGGTAGTACTACACCCATGTCGGAGGTTCATCTCCCGAACTACATCAGTGTTGTAGGACTTTCCGCCACTACGTGAAGAGAGCTTCTTTGTGGACCTTACATCAACTTTCCCCATGCTTCCTCTGATTTAACGACAAAGTGGTGAATGGATGAATGCACCGGCGAGGTAAAACGTAAACCGAAGAGGGAATTTTGTAGGAGAGAAGGCAGATGGGGAACCGGTGGGTCCAATAATTTTATATATTTGTTAATAGATAAGTAATAAGTAATTATAAGCATTAAGCGTTCTACGGTTATTTTACCAGTATTTGGTAAATATTTTAAAAAGTACTATACATTTGTAAATATTTTTAGTGAATACAATGTTTAGTACTCGTTATTTAAAACTAATGAAAATGTTACTTTTTAATTTACATTAAATATCTTTATATTTGTATTAATTTTCAAATAAAACCTTATACTTTTTAAAACTTTATATATATATATATATATATATATATATATATATATATATATATATATATATATATATATAAAAGTGACTTATCGATATAACACAGAGAACACATTCCTATACAACTGTAAGAAATTGTTTTATTTATAAAGATCTTAAAAACTATACATAGTAAAATATAAATTTGATGTTATTAATTAGATAACTCAACTGTTGAATTATTATAATTACTATGTGAAATAGAGAAATGTAGGAATTCAGTCGAGCAGATGATCTATAGTAACGCCAAAGTGGTAAAATAGTAGGCATGATATTTGTAAAAACTTCAACTAGTATTTGATTAGTTTTTAGATTGCACTTCAAAATATTTAATCTTTTTTTTTACTTTAGAAACATCAAAATCGCACATATATAAATTTGCTAAATTTGAGATAGATACATTTTTCAGATTTAGGTTTTTTAGTGTAGATAATATATCTTTTGGTTTGCCAATTTTTTTCAACAAATTTTCTACTATTCGACATTTATTTTCAGTTAGCCGTCGTGGATAAGGATGACCTTCCAAATATAATGACGGCTGATGGTTATGAAATTCACATATCATTTTGATCTTCCAAGAATTAACTACTGACGAATATTTATTTTGTAGGCTAAATGGATGATTAATTTTTTTGTCCCCCCTTTTTTTAGATTTGTGTACTTCTGTATGTACCTCCATCAATTCTTGACGAGAATCGAATACATGACAATTATATTATTATTAATAGCTAACAATTATATTATTGAACACCTGACAATTATATACTAATGAATTTATACCTTATCCATTTTGAATGGTGATGTGTCATCGAAGAAATAATTACATTGAAATACAACATTAAAGTTACGTTTAGAATTTTTTTATGATGATGACATAACCTAAAGTATTTGCCACATTTTGCACCCAATCCATCAATTCTTGACGAGAATCGAATACATGACAATTATATTATTATTAATAGCTAACAATTATATTATTGAACACCTGACAATTATATACTAATGAATTTATACCTTATCCATTTTGAATGGTGATGTGTCATCGAAGAAATAATTATTTTCATTCAAACTTTCATTTTCATCTACTTCATTTGTGTCCATTGGATGGATATCCGTTTCGAATGACGATTTGCTATCGAAAAGATAATTACTTTTATTCAAGCTGTTATTTTCATCTAATTCATTTTTCTCTATTGGATGAATAGCATCTCTCTAAACATAACATAGAGAAAAACATACATTTAACAAAAACACAATAAAAAATAAGAAAGGTTAAGTACAAATACCACATAATATGTGTCATTCATCCATTCTTCCCAACTTGTCATTTAATAAAATCTATATTTATAACAAATATTGTATGTTTGCTTTTAACGAAAGTTACTTTCAAAATGACACTGCAAGTCACTTTTAGTTTAACAAATAAGAAATATCAATGGTCTATATATATATATATATATATATATATATATATATATATATATATATATATATATATATATATATATATATATATAAAGAAATTGAAACCAAATTTTCATTTTTATCCCTTCTATTTTTGTTAATGTTTCATAGTTTATATTTCTTATTTAACATATTAATTTTTTATTAATATTTAATAATATGCATTATTACTCTTCTTGTAAATGTATTCATGAGATAATTTTAATTATACAACTTTTATGATTAAATAATATGTTTCTATTTATTAGTTTTCAAAATTAATAAAGTTTCAAGGGTTTAAGATATAAATTAAAAAGATCTAAGGTCTTTTCTAAGGCTACAACTTAACCTAGAGGTATAAAATTGTAATATTACATTTTATGGACAGATTGATTGGCAATATATTCAATATGATCATTGAACCATATAGTGATACTAAAATTAAAAAATTATTCACATATATTTTTAAAAGTTTTAAGATTATTAACATGTATTTTTATATATGTATTTCAAATAACTAAAGAATAAAAACATAAGGATTTGTTTTGTAAGTTACGTCTAAGTCTATAGTCTAAACTAGGGGTGTGCATCAAACCGCACAAACCGCATAAACCGCCCACACCGCACCACATAATGCAGTTTAGATCTTTTGTGGTGCGGTTCGTGGTTCGTAATTTTGATAAACCGCACTATATGGTGCGGTTTGCGGTTTTTAGTTTCAAAACTACGGTTCAAACCGCACCGCATATATATATATATATATATATATATATATATATATATATATATATATATATAATCGATAACAATTCGATTTTATCAATAAACCTTATGTAATAGTAAGATTATGCGAGTAACTAAACTAAAGTAGTTCATTAAACGTGGATTCTTCAACAAACCACAATTTACATTAGCTCTTGGTAAATTACATTAGCGTTTACAAAGAAATTATGTAACTTCACCTCATGAAAATATATATTAGTTGTAAGATATTGTGATATAATATGTTGAATAAGATGTATAAAGATTTGACAGTATTAAGCAATGACCATAAATATATGTTAAAAAATTACAATATAGTATTTCTTTAATAAAATATAAAATTTTAATTTAGATCAAATGATTGAAAATAGATTCAAAGTTTAACAATTAATCAAACTGCACAAACCGCACTAAAACCGCAAAACCGTCCGTAACAAACCGCACCGCAAACCGCGGTTTACACCTTTCGCGGTGCGGTTCGTGGTTTCCAAAAATCTCAAACCGCATATGCAGTACGGTCTGCGGTTTTGACTGTAAACCGCACCAAATCGCACCGCAAACACCCCTAGTCTAAACTCTAAAGGGAAGAAAAGGAAAAAGATATAAAAAGAATTGAAATTACGAAAGTTGGAAAGCCTGATAGGATTGATTGTGCATTAATGAAATTAATATAATAATTGTTTATTGATTTCAATGTAATACACGAATTAGTTCGTGTGTATAGTGTATAGGAGGACCCATAAACTTTTAAGAAGCCAATGTGATAGCCACCAATCATGTACATCATGTCATAGTTGATTTATGACCTTTGCACTGTTTTACATAGCAAACAAACAGACAGTAACTTTAAAAAAAAAAAAATAAATAAATAAATAAATAAATAAATAAATAAAAAATAAAAAATAAAAAATAAAAACACAAAGAATCAGTAGATTAATAGTAAACTTGTCAAAACTAACAGAGCACCCCGAAATTCCGATTCCAACATTCTAAAATTACACTTGAAGGCCAATGAATAATAATAATAATAATAATACATAGAGAGAATGTCTGTCATTATCGTATCTATGGTATGTTTGTCTACTACAAATATAGTGAGGCTGCAAACACAATATCTCTCTTGATCTGTGAAACTGCATCCTCAAACTTGGCTTCAAGTTCAACTTCCCCAATGGATTTTGCTGCAAGTATCAACTGCTGAAGTATTTCTTCCAGCCTCCTGATCCCTCTGATCAAACTCCCTTCAAACACCTGTGTGATTTCCATGATCTCGTAGAATTTTGACCCTTTTGCCCATGAATAAACAGCCTCCATGATATCAGGCCGGAATGAATTTACAAAACTCTCCACATCAATTTCAACCTGTCAAAACTCAAATCATTCATATAAGGCTAAACAAACTACTTTGCTATTTTTTTTTTAATGAAATCATAAGAATGTAACCTTGCACTCTAGCTGCACTTTTGCAACTCTGCGTGCAGTATCTTGCAACTGTGTGAAAAGCATGTCCAGTTCTTCCCTGGGCTTTTGAGCATCCTGAAGCTTCTCTTGCCACACAAAACATGATAAAAGGGACACCATTTCTTCTATCTTTATATCTTTGAAAACCCCATTGAACATGAGCTCTGTTAACACCAGTTCATCAGCACTGCTAATTTCACAAGCAACTTTCCCCTTCAACTCCACAACATCCTCCCTAGTTACATATCTGAAAACAATTCAAAGTAAAAACATTGTAATTTATTTATACAGGTCAAAGTAAATAACATAATAAATATTTTACCCAAGTCTCCGAAGAACCCTTTTCCTTGCTTTGAGCTCATCTTTGAAGGCAAGTGCAGAGGAAGAACGCATTGACTTCTTGATTGTTTTAATTTGAGAAGTAATTTCTTTCTTTTTGTGCAACACTTTGAGTTTTTGCTCAATAAGTGGAGACTTTGAAACTTCATGTTTATCAAACAGGTTTTCTAAAGCCTCAATCCTGCGAACAGCCTTCCTATACGACCCACTTTGGACCTGTTGAATATCATATAAAAGAAAATGAGAACATGACCATTAATTGGAACTAAAGGATGCAAAATTAATACCAAAAATCAAACCTTCATGTCTTCTTCAGGGTCCAACAGTGGCATTCCTTGTTTGGAAAATCTGGAGAGAACTTCAGATACCTTTTTCAAGGTGTTTTCCCGATTTTCTAATGGCAAAAGATCCTTTGCGATTATAAGACGAACACTACTCAAGTTATCTATCTGTTCATAACAAAAAAAAATCAGATGCTTATACATCAGGTAACATCATCATACAACAAGAAATTGGGGCTATTTTCAAAAATGAGGATGAGGAGGGTATTTATGTCTTTTGCACACATAGATCTATTACAAGTTAGAATCTTACCTGAGAAACAAGAACAGAAACAACAACAGGTTCCCCAGGGGATTTTAATGGAACAATCTTGATTGTTTTCTTTGAAAGTTCATCCTTAGAAACTGCACATCTTGTAAGAATATCAACTGAATAGTTTGCATCTTCTGGGCTTTTATTTGCATCATCTGAATCACATACATATATATAAAAGTCATTTGCTATTCAAGCAACTAATTTTGTAAAAAAATCCTCATAGAAAATTAATATCCAACCTTCTGAAAGACCCTTCAACCTTTGAAAGTTGACAATTACACCCCATGTTACGTTATCCTCGGTTGACAAAGGAAGGGCATTTTCGTCATTATTTCCACAACGAACACAAACAAGCCTGCCAGGCTGCAAAAATGGCAAACAATATCTAGGAGAAAAGACAATATCACGAACATCATTCTTTAAGCTTCTATACTGCTGTAGCAGAGAGTAATAGTTTTCCAAGCTATCCTCCTCTTCAATGTGAATCGAGTCCCTTTCCTCCTGTAAAAGCTTCATTTGTCTCTACAAACAAATTAAACAAACAAATAAGTAAAACCTAATATGCAAATTTATATATACAATAAAAAAAAAATAACCAACCTCAAGATCAGGGATGGCTCGGTCAGCTTGGAACTGATAGAATGAATTCCTAAGCAAATTTTCTGGATTACCATCTTCACATCTCAGTTGATTCAAAAGCATATTGTAGCTTAAATGAAAAGCACTGGAAAATGGAAACCACATCAATTAGTTAGGGGTAAAATATAATTGAACATTTTCTGAAAGGGGTAATGGTAGGAAATGCAAACCTGTTTAAACAATCAGCACTTCCTTTGACCATCATTTTAGCAGTTGAAGGTTCGAGTTTTTCATCAAGCATAAGAATGCAGACACCACGATCATCTATTCCTCTACGTCCTGCACGACCACTCATCTGTATGTATTCACCACTTGATAGCCATCTGAATTTATCTCCATCAAACTTCCGGACATTTGAGAAGACAACTGTTTTTGCAGGCATGTTCAGACCTATGCTGAATGTCTCTGTGGCAAACAAACACTGATACAAAATGTTTCAATGTTAGAAACCGATGAAACTTGAAGAATATGCTACAAGAATCACATTCTTTCAAGCATTATACTAAACACCACTCTAGTCTTAGTGACTTAGTCAAAGCTAAACTTCAGTATAATGGAACAAAAGCAGAATTGTGAGGGAAAAGAACATAATACAGTGTTAATCAAGATTCATTGAGATGAAAACCAATTATAACCACTCAAACCAAAATGAAGGGATCACAAAGATTAATGAAGTATTATCTCATTCCAACCTTAATTAGACCTTCTTGGAATAGTATTTCAATGACTTCCTTCAGTATGGGGAGTAAGCCAGAATGATGCACACCAATCCCACGCTTCAAGAGGGGAAGCATATTTGACACCTGGCTAACCAAAAAGTATGAGAAAACAGAGCATTTACTTCCAAAAAGATTAAAAAAGAGTTTTGCAACTTAGGGTGATGGAAACATGTCAGTACTTAAATAGAAGTAAACAAATAGGTAAGATAATCTTGCCTGAGGTAGCTTTTTGTCATCATCTGATAGCATGTCCATAGCACTCCAAAAGATGGTTTCGATGTTCACTTTCTCATCATCCTCATTCAAGTCCATTTTCGCCATCTACAAGATGTTCAAGATTAGTAATTGTGAATTTGTGGTTTAATCAATAAAACAACCACAAGTGCAAAAAAAGATACCTACCTGCATTGCAAGAAATTCACATTCCCTTTTGCTGAAACTAAAGATTATAACAGGATCATATTGGCGTTGAATTATCATCTTCACCATTTTAAATATATCACTATCTTCACCACCTCTACCATTAACCAACCCTTTCTGCTTCTTCCCATAATCTTTCTTCTTGTCACCATCATTGGCAGGAACAAGAGCATTTAAAGCTTTTTGGAAACTATCTTCACGAAATTTTCCCTTTTCATCCACCACCAAATACAACCCATCACCACCAGTAGGAAAAAGGTAATGTTGAAGAGGTGTTGGCCTATAATCCGTATAAACAATATGACATGGTTGCTGATGAACCTTTGCAACCCAATCAGCAAATTCTTTAGCATTTGGGACTGTAGCAGAAAGGAACACAAAACGAGCATTTTTGGGAGCCATAACAATGCTCTCTTCCCAAACTACCCCTCTTTCTCTATCACGCATATAGTGTACCTCATCAAAAATGATCCATGCCACCTCCCTTGTGAGTTCTGATCCTTTGTACTGCATACTACGCCAGATTTCTGTGGTCATTACCAAGCAAGAAGCATTGGGTTCAATAGTAACATCTCCAGTCATCAACCCCACATCAGAAAACTCTTCTTTGAACTCTCTGTACTTTTGGTTACTCAGTGCCTTTATAGGAGAAGTGTATATTACTCGTTGCTTATTCTTCAGTGACATTGCAATAGCATATGATGCCACAACAGTTTTCCCTGCTGATGTATGTGCTGATACCTGTAAATTTGATAATTTAGTAAAAGCAACTTCCATGTATATGAATTGTATGACTATGAATAAAGAATTCTAAAAACCAAACGACAAATTGCTCTTCATAAAATAAAATTTGTTACCATAACGGATTCTCCTGCATTCAAGCAATTAATTGCCTCCGCCTGAAAAGGGTCGAGTGTAAAAGGAAATTCCTTAGCGGGCTTTGAGTCTTCCTCGGTATTTGACCGCCGAGGAACAGCAACGTAGTTCTCCGGGTATGAACAATCATGAACACACGCCACCCCGGCCTCCGCCTCATTGTTTGTTCCTATTAATCTGTTATCATTGTTCCTGTTGTCTTTCTGTTGTTTGTGCGGCGGAGGTGTAGAAGCTGAAGGACCTTCTTCTAACGACTTCCTCTTCACCGATCCCATTGATGGATTATGAACAAACTCTACGATGTTATGGTACAAAGGAATCTTTAAGCCTTCAAATTCAAGGGTTTAATGGAGTCCCAATTGCGGACAAACCACAAACCCTATGTGCTTCAAAACCAGTCGAAACGGAAAAAGGCGGCGAAGGTTTATGTTAAAAGGCTAGTAGCAAATGGCTACTCGTGCGGACCTGAGAAACCATGGTTTCCAAATAAAGAATGAATAAATTACACATTTAGACCCTGTGTTCCGCTCAGTTTGCAACTTTAGTCTTAACAGATTTAATTGTTATAATTTCAGTCCAACATAGTATTTTACAACCCAATATTTGGCTTGATCAAAATTAGGTTGTTACCTCTCTTGGTTGGAAACCCATAACATCCATATCTAAATATGTTTCATACATGCATACACACACAACATAAATACATTTCATATAACAATATAATAATTCATTATCATATATATAAATAGTTACATTCAAGTGTTACTATTTTCACTAAAACAACTATTTTCGACAATTGTTATTATCTTCCAAAAAAATATTCTTCAAAATGATTTGACGTTGACCTTCTTACTTGCTAGTGTCATACCCCCATTACCTTCACCTTCCAGACAAGAAACAAATCTTATATCTCTTGGTATTGTCACCATAACTTTCTTTTAATCCTCATCTCCTCTGTGTGTATATATATATATATATATATATATATATATATATATATATATATATATATATATATATATATATATATATAAACTATCCTACCCTTTATTGTAGGCCTCTACCCAACAAGTGGTTCTTTGTTTTTTAAGCAACGCTTTTTCCTGAATTTCGACCTGTCATAGACCATTTTCCATGTACATATGTTGGTTACTACTTGACGAAACCACATTTTATTCCCTCAAATAATCAAGACCATTGCAAATTTCTTCCACCAAACAACTCCATGTTTGCAGGACATTGTCCTAATGGATTTGTTACGCGTCCCTTTCTTGACCAATCAAAAATTGTGAAAATCTCAATTGATCCAACAACCAACCGCCTCCAGTTCACCCCTTTGATTAATCCAATAAAATCGTTGCCTTTAAATGAACTAAAACATTCATTTATTTAATCAATAAACATATATGAAAATCAAATCGATCACCACCCAAATGAACCCTTCAATATTTAAATTATCTCTTTTAAAATGGAAACCAAACCTTATTCTTGAACTCCAAGAAAAACCGATTGGTACTCTTTTAGACCTTTTATCGAATACCTTGTGTCCTACCAAAGCTGGAGCTTTGCAACCCAATTGGAATTCTATCTTTCCCAAAAACACACTAGTATAGATATTGTTGTTATTTTGATTCCGCTTTGAGAAATCTTATGAACATAATCCATCAGTCACAATTATCCATATAGCAAACAACTTCAAAGCTGTCTTTTGTAGATTTTTTCCACTTTATATTGGAAACCTTCACTAATACTTTTCATTCCTAATTTAAGCTTAAGTGTTTATTTGGTTTTGAAGAATTGGTACAACTTCATATGGGAATTATAGGTGTGCATTGTGACCCTTCTACGATTTTGTTGAGCTAATTTAGACAGTGATAAAGGTTCAGGCATACCCCAATGGGTGGGTTGTGTTTCTTCAGAATCAGAAAAAAAAAAAAAAAAAAAAAGGAAACTATTCCTATTGTGCTTTTCGGGGTTGTAAGAGATTAGTTTCTTCCTCTCCATCTTCATGATCATCCTCATCAAATCCAGTGTAACTCTAAAAAATGTTTAACTGGCTCTCCATATGGAGTTATATTACCATCATCAACCAACATCATTAGTTTTGCCTCATCATTCGCAGATTCATCAACAACAACAGTAAGGCCAACGTGAACAACAACCTTACCTCTAGACCTATAATCATCCCCATGTATAGGGTCGTTGTAAGAAAAACATTATTTGTTGTCATATGTAATAAATTACAAATTTGGTTACTTCCAACAACGAAATAACTATTTACAAAACAATTTTATCGGGAAATTGATTTGTAACACCCATAATCAGAAAGACCAAGAAAGGAAAGGAAAACCCTAAGTCAAGGGGGTCAACTCGTCGAGTCCAGGGTGGAACTCGACGAGTCCGAGTGGGATCCGGGTCGAAGAGTAAGTGACCGACTCGACGAGTCGGCAAAAGGACTCGGCGAGTCCAGTCTGAAGAGGAAAACCCTAAATTCGGGACTTTGTGCACTATATAAACATCTCATTCTCTCCCTTAGGGTTCTCTATAGCCTCTCTTATCCAGAACACAAAACCCTAAGCCTCCATTTTAGCACATTCAATCTTTTTTGCCATTTTGGATGATTTGAAGGAAGAAGGAGGAAGGGAACCTTTGGTGATTCAAGAATTAGCTTTAGACCCATAATTGGTGGGACTTTTCAGAGCATTAGGAGGTAAGAAGTCGTTACCTTCACTCTTTTGCTTGAAGTGTTACGCTTGTTATGAGATTTGGGGCTTTTATGGCATGATTAAGAGCCATTTCGAGTTAGAAGTCCAGATCTGAAGTTGCTACTTCAGATCTAGGTGTGTTTCGGCCTAGAGAACCATAAAGTATCAGTCTTGAGGGTGTTGGTGAAGCATGCTTGTCTAGAACCCTATCCCTAGAGTGTTTTGGGCTTTTAGCTTCTTGGTTTCACGTAAAGTTTGCAACTTTACGTGGGGGATAGATTGTAGAAGAGTGGATATATGGTTTGGAGCCCCTGCATGGCTCGAAAAGCCACTGTATGGATTAAGAACTGAAGCTACTCGGCGAGTCACATGGGTGGACTCGGCGACTTGGATGAAAATAGGCAGGAACTCGACGAGTTGGAAGAACAACTCGGCGAGTCTGTTGAATATTGCCATGGACTCGGCGAGTTTGTTCTTGGACTCGGCGATTTGGATCGCAAAACCTCAACCTTTTCTGGTTAAGACTTAGATTGATGAGTTTAGTGGTGACTCAGTGAGTTGGACAGGATGGGACTCAGAGATTTTTGAACTCGACGAGTCGTCGGGGTGACTCAACGAGTTGAGGCGTAATGTGTGAGTTTATGAGTATAAGGACTCGACGAGTCAACGGGTTGACTCGGCGAGTAGGGTCAGTCAGGAAGGTTGACTTTGACCAGGACTTTGACTTTGTCAAGAGTGGACATAGTTGGCTTCTAGAGTTCTGTTTGGATATGAGTGTTATATGATATTGATATTGATAGCTCGAGGAGCTAGAGGAGCAGCGGTTTAGAGAATTATCGGACAACAGCCATAGGGTTATCGGCAAGTTCAGCAGTGCAGGTGAGTTTCCCTTTGTGTGGATGGGTCTAAGGCCATAATGTCGGCCCATGTAGATATGAGTAGGAAGACCCAAGGGTTAGCCCTAGGCACTGTATGCCAGTATGATATTTAGGACCAAGGTCCATTGATAGCGGGCGGGTGTCCAAGGAATGGTTTGCATGATAGAGTATATTTGTTGTATGTGTGATACTTGTATGTGCCTGGTAGGAAGGTGAGTGTGGGTGAGGTCTCGTATCTCACCAATAGCAGAGTGTGGACGATGTTCCACATCTCATTAGCAGTAGAACAGGGGCAAGGCCCAAGCTAAGGAAGGAGTGAGTGTGGGCTGGGCCCGTATCTCACTGTCAGTAGGAGCGTGGACGGGGTTCCATGACTCATCAGTAACAGGACAAGGGCGAGGCCCAAGATAGGTGAGGCCTTAGGACATGATTCATTAGTATATGTTTAGCTTATGTGTTGTGATATGTTTATGTGTTAGTGTATGTTAGCGGGAGAGGCCCAGTGACAGGCGAGACCTAAGTGAAACATATTTGTATCTGAGCGGGGCTCGAAGCCAAGCGGGGCCTGGAGTGGCGGGGCCGTTGTAGCGGGCGAAGCCCGGAATAGTGGGCGTGGCCCAGTATGTGCAGTATGTGTTTATGCATGATATGTGGTAGGTTGGGGGAACTCACTAAGCTTCGTGCTTACGGTTTTCAGTTTTGGTTTCAGGTACTTCCGGTAGCGGAGGGAAGAGCTCGGGGTGATCGCATGACACACACCATTGATTAGTCAGCATGGGATGTTTTACTCTGATAATGAAATTATGTTTTGGAATTAATACTCTGAATTATGGTATGTTTTATGATATGTTTTTATAAATATGGTTTTAGTAATGATTTAAAGAAAACTTTTCAGTCGTGATTTTTGGGACGTTACATGATTAGTACCACTTTCTGTAACATTATTAGCAACAAACAATTGTATTGTGTTGGAAGGCATAGTAGTAACAAAACTAAGAAAATATCTAACATCTCTATCATCAAGAATTTGGATAAATATATTTTATCCAGGACATTGAAAAAAGATAGATGAATTTGATTAGTGTGTAACATGGACTTGGAAGCAACCAATGTAACTAACCCAACGAAGTTGATATCATTGCTTATATCTACACCAAAGCATGTGTAATCCGAAGCAAGATATTGCATATATCCGTCGATACGCTGCCATTGCCCTCCATTAGAAACTGGAACTCGAAAAAACTCGTATACATACTCATTTCGGAACGTTTATGGAAAGTATCGAACACATAAACATACTAAACACACAAATGTATTGCATATTTAGAAGAAAAACATACATAAACCCTAATTCTAGCTCTCCGAAACACCACTCCGAAATGTACAACCATTCCGGACTTCAGTCTGGAATACACTTTTTCAGTTCGGAAGGTAGAGAGTGTCAAATTCCGGACCTCATCCACACCAACCGGCACCCACTCTGGAACAAAACTTCGTGCTCCAGAATATGGTATTTCGGATCATATGGTAATTTTTTTTTAAAAAATGTTGGTTATTTTTATTAAAATGGCGCAACAATTTTATTTTTCAACCACATGAAAGATAAGAAATGATTCATTTTTTGATTTGATCGTAACTGTTTCATTTTCTTGGTTTCTTTTAAGATGCAAAAAAATAAATAAAATTAATGTTATGGATTAGATTGGTTGAGAGGTACTCTATTGTTGTGTTATAAGTTGTAATTTCTAACCAACTACTTAGTTGTTTAAAAAAATTCGTTTTGGTGTAATAAAATTACAAGTTTATCTTAATTAGGCAATTCTTATTTGGTTTGCTTGTAATTTCGCCAACAGATTTTTTCCCTTTTGGCGTTTGGCTACTTTACTAGCAATTACTATTTATATTATTATTGTTATTATTGTTATTTGAAGATTTGAAGATATCTCAGCCGAGTCTCCCACCGACGACCACCACCGTCTCAAGATCTACGCCTCCCGAAATTGCAGGTCGTTAGACTATTGCCATTTACGTTTTCTACTCCAGTATTCAACTTAGATCCATCAAACTGATCTACGCCATATTTTGGAGGTCCCTTGGTTGCCAAAATTCAAACTAGATGGGGGCCGTGCCTTCAACACCGCGGTGGGGCAGCGAGTTGTCGCAGGACACGGCGGAGTATTTAATCGGAACATTTGTTGGTGATAAAACGTTTCCGCTCGTTTCTGATTACTGGCAGAAATTACTGGAGCTCCCTTTTGATCTCCATTGGCCGGCTAATCGTGTTGAACAAGCTTGCCAGGAATTCGGTTAGTTGTAGCGTTCTGTTTCCATCAATATAATGTACTTCTCTGTTAGGGGTTTAGATGAATAGTTGTTCTATACTTGTGAGCTTTTAAGCTGATGGCGCGGAGGGGTTCCGGTATGATCTGGAGAACTATCCCTCCAAATGCTACCTCAAATAGGGGAATTCCTAAGATTTTTTTCATTTCATGTTTAAGTTAGGCGTAAAAACTGGTTCGTTTTACTTTCATTCTCTTGATAATCTGTCAAGCCACCTTCCTTACAAAATAAAACTGGTTCGTTTTACATTCATTCTCTTGATAATCTGTCAAGTCACCTTCCTTACAAAACCTTTGACAAAGTGTAGTTACTATTTGGTTTGCTTCTGATTTTTCTGTTATACCATATTGAGTAATTCGGTGCTTCTGCCCAGAGTGATAGCTGATAACACCTATATGCTTCTCATAAGTTTTCCGCAAGCTTTAAGAGGTCATTGCTGGAATTCTATCCCTCCACCTATTCAAATTGTTGGCACAGTATGCAAGACTGGACCCTAATGTTTTTGTGTTAGAAATTGCATTATCTTGCTGCTATTTTCATTTCAATTTCTGAGCTCCTATTTAATTAGTAGTCTTAACTTTATCCATTGAGATGTATTATAAGTGATTAGTTTAGTTTTTTCTTTCTGAAATCTAAGCTAAACTTGATTTTGTAGACTAGATATAGATTGCATTTGCTAGGGTCTTATTTTGGATATTGATTTGTTCTATTGATTTGTTCTATTTCACAGCACGGAATAATGGTTCTACAAGGCACCTCGCAAAGATGTTAATCCACTTAACCTGGTGTTTGCAAGAGTCACTTTCTAACCCTGGTGGCCTATCTGTGTCTTCAATGAAGGCTGTAAATGCATCTTACATATCCTCTGTATTTCTTAAGTATTCAATTGAGAATTCAACAAGTGAGAACCTTGAAGATTTGTATTTGTCCCTAGATGAGAGTGAAACAGTACAAAGCAATATCTGTAAAGGTAATTCATCTAATATGTTAATACATTTTTTCTGATTTGAAGTGTCTTACATAAATATAACAATTAATTTGTATTTTCAACATTTATGTATTCCATTGTTGACTGCAGATGAGAGCATTATAAGTATGGTTATGCATGCTGTGCTTAGCTATATCGGCAGAGTCGAAATAAGGTATACTTTTGATTATTCTTATTATTATTATGTTCATTATATAAATTGCTTTTTTCTAATTGTGTATGTATAAATACTATTGTTTTTTGGAAGTCCCAAGACATATCTCCTACATCATGAACTGCTGAACTTCATGCTCATTGCCATGTCTACACAGCTTCTTTCTGGTCCATCACCTGGACCAAATGATGTTCACCCTTTCATTGATGCAGCAATGAGTGAGGTAACCACTAACAATGTCAATATATATATATATATATATATATATATATATATATATATATATAATGAGGGTATTCTGGTCTATTAATAAAAAAAGAAAGAACGGAATTGAAATCCTTCCACCCTACCCTATATAATGACATCCTTCAAACATGGAATTTGAAGGATTCCTATGGAACTGAATTCCCTCCATATAAGAATGCCAATCCTTTCTTTTCTCTTATCACCATATTTGCAGGATAGTTCTCTAGTAGGTTTGGTTGTTCACAAACTGCTACATAATTACATCACACGCCCTCGATCCAAAAGTAGTTCATCTTATACCTTATTGTCTGAAGAAAATCAGCTTGGTGTTCTGAAAAGAGTTGGTTCAGCAGCTGGTAATAATATATAATCTTCCAAAAACTAATAATCTTTTTTTTTCTTCCCAATGTGCATATATCTTGTATGTCTAAAAGAATGTTCTTTATACCTCATTTGCAGCAAATATAGTGCTATTACCACTTAGTTACTTTGTGAATTCAAGTGTGGAAGCTTCAAGAAGTCAACTAGCAGACAGCAGTATCAATATACTACTTATACTCATTCATTATCGTAAATGTATTCTTGTGGAATCTGTCAAGAACATCAATGTCAGTGTCACTTCTGAATCTCTTCTGAAAGATGAAACATATTTTGCTGAAAATCCATATTGCAAAGCCTTGGAAAATGTTAAGGATGTTGAGTGTAAGAAATATATATTGAAACTACCATGTTCCCTTGTTATTTCTGAGTAACTGACATAGTTTATCACCACCACCTCCTTGCAGTTGATAGGGTGGATATTGAGGGAAATGCACACAGTGGTCCACTTGTCAGATTGGCTTTTGCTTCTCTCTTTGATACACTTGGCATGTAAGACCTCATTTCACTTCAAAATTTTATTATAGCTATTGTATTTTACATAAGTGATTGATCTTTGCAGGTGTTTGGCTGATGAAACTGCTGTTTTGCTACTGTATGCTTTGGTTCATGGGAATTCAGACTTTTTGGAATATGTGTTGGTGCGAACTGATATTGATACATTGGTATGAATCTATTATTTCAAAAAGCAAAATACATTTAGTGTTGTTTGTTGTCTATCTTGTCTGAGTTTTATTCTTTTTCAATTAAAATGGCCAGTTAATGCCTTTGTTGGAGACACTCTATGATGCTTCAAGGAGAACATCAAATCAAATCTACATGGTGCTGATTATTCTGCTTATACTTAGTCAAGATGCTTCTTTTAATGCTAGCATCCACAAACTGGTAAATTTGTTTTACTTTTATCAGATATAATATGGTCTTTTATTTACTTTAGTCATAATCTTGTTATTTGGGGAACTTATCCTAATTTATGGACATTTTTTTTTAAAGATTCTGCCTTCTGTTCCATGGTATCAAGAGCGACTTCTTCATCAAACATCTCTTGGTTCTCTTATGGTCATCATCCTAATTAGGACAGTGAAGTATAACATGTCTAAGATGCGGGTAAGACAATATATAACAGAATCTAATTGCACTTATAATAATTATTATGTGTTACATAATGTTTGTATAGATGCAATACGTATTATATAATATAGATATAGCTGCATGTATACGTGTGTGTGTTTATGCTTTATAATAGTTATATTTGAAGTAACTTTTTATAAATTGGAACAGGATGTTTATCTACATACAAATTGCCTTGCAGCTTTAGCTAACATGGCTCCTCATGTGCATCGATTAAGTTCATATGCATCACAACGCCTTGTTAGCCTTTTTGATATGTTGTCACGCAAGTAAGCAGCATCTTCCCGATTATAGCGTTGTACTTTGATTTTTTATTTATTTTTATTTTGTAATCACTGACTGTTTTTCATGGGAATAATATACAGATATGCAAAACTAGCAGAGCTAAAGAACGATAAAATGCAGATAAATGATGGTGAACTCAAAGATGATGATAAACTTCCTGAAGATACGGTATTTAATCTGAACTACATGGTTAAATTGTTAATTATAGCATACTACTTTTATTTTATTCTATTAAAAGCATTATACCTTTGAAAAGCTTTTCTTATAAAGCATTGTACTTTGAAAAAGATACTCAATTATAGCAGTGAAAATTGCTGTGTTATGTGTTTGGTGGATGACATTGCTATAAATGGGTGAGATTTTTCAAAGTACAATTCTGTAATTAGAGCTATAATAGATTTAAAAAAAAAAAAAAAAAAAAAAAAAAAAAAAAAAACTGAAAGTAGGTTGTTATTTGTTGCATTTAAGCTTTTTTATCTTTATTCACCAGTCAGCAGAATTGCATATCTATACGGACTTCTTGAGGATTGTGTTGGAGATACTGAATGCAATCCTGACTTACGCACTTCCAAGGAACCCAGAGGTACAAACAGCATATTGCCCAAAAAGACGTAAATGCCCTTTGAGATTGACTTTGTAAAAATTTGGCAGGTGATTTATGCAATTATGCACAGGCAGGAGGTTTTTCAACCTTTCCGGAATCATCCACGCTTCAATGAGTTGCTGGAGAACATTTTTTCTGTATGCACCAAAAATACAATTCAAGATGTTACTTTTATCTTAATAAATAATATAATATTGAAAGAAAATCATTGAATTGATGATGGTTGGTAGGTGTTGGACTTCTTCAATAGCCGAATGGATGCACAAAAGTTGGATGGTGAATGGTCAGTTGAGAAGGTGCTTCAAGTAATCAACACAAACTGCAGATTTTGGCGAGGAGATGGGATGAAGGTAATAATAAAAATCCTACTTTTTTTTTTTTTTTTTTTAAATGTTTATATTATTAACAATGTTATGCTGTAAATTCAGATGTTCACCCAATTACGCTTCACATATGAACAAGAAAGCCACCCTGAAGAGTTCTTCATTCCATACGTCTGGCAGTTGCTAATCTCTCGCAGGTATATCTATAAATATCCATTTTTTTTTTAAACTTTTCTAAATTAATAAAAATACATAATTTGCACTTTATTTATTCTACTTTTTTAAAATCAAGTTTGTTACATGTGCAGTGGTTTCAGGTTTAATCCCAGTAGCATAAACTTATTCCCGGTTGAGCTGCCTGTTGAGGTTTGTTTTATACTTTTATTGATTTATTGAGTTATTGAAAATGCAATTGGATTGGTTTAATTTAAAAATAAAAATAAATAAACGAAATGCAGGTTAGTTATGGAGCTGTGGATGGGAATACAGAAGAACATATGCTGTTAAATGTGAAGGAGGCTGTGGAGTCGTCTGTTTAACACAACACATCCTTTTATGTACATATATGCATAGAGAAAAATAAACAACACATAAATAAATAAAAGAATGTATACACATTGTGATTTTCTATTTCCAACACAGAGTTTTGAGTTTTGACAGCCATATTATCAATATGATAGGAGTAGTTAATTGTTTTAGCCAAAACCATTATTGATTGAGGTGTTTGCTTATTCTATTATTCTTTGTTGATTAAAAACTGTGTAGCTTCATTTCATTTTCTTAGTTGCTGGGTGAGATAGTAATGATGCTTGTCTGTTCATTGGCTATGTTGGCTTCTTCACCATTTGTGACCTTGATTTGATTTGTTGGATCTTTTTCCCCATTTACAATTTTACAACTTTTTTCACAAAATGTTGAAGCACATTTACATTGCTAATATGAAAAAAGAATTGCAAGTATGTGGCTCTACTATCCTTGGTAAAATAAAATTCGTAATGGATAAAAAATCTAATTACGAAATACATTGCTATTATAAAGGAAAATTTAATATTTTCTATATATTAATAAAAAGAACACAAAACTACAAGATTGGTCCCCGTGATATTAAAAAAAAAAAAAAAAAAAACTTTAGATGAGATCCAAAAACTTTTTCACTTATCTAAAATCAAGGTTTTTCCATGTTTTTAGTTGTTGGTAAACTTGAAATGATATTTTTAGTCTTTTAATTTTCTTTCTTCTTTTTTGTTTTTATTTTAATGTTTTGTTAATTTAAAAATAAAAGAAAAAGAAAAAAAAACCCACCCCACCCCAGTGCTCTCTCTCTCTTATTTATTTATTTATTTTTTAAATTAACAAAGCATTAAAAAAAGGAAATTAAAAGGGTAAAATGTCATTTCAAGTTTATTAGGGACTAAAAACAAAGAAATTCTTGATTTTGGATCTTCTGATGCAAGTGAAATGGGAAACGGTAAGTAATAGGGAGAAAGAAGAGAGACTTGAGAGAAACATATCAAATTGGGGTGTCGAGTTCAGCATGCTGAACCATGTCATGATGTCGCCATACCCTTCAATCTTATAAGTTCAATATACATACACCTTAATTTTTTAATATACATCCCATAAAATTCATCAAAAGGGAACAGGTAATCCGTCACCCCCTATCCTTTGTTTATCCCCCCCTCCCCCATTATTTGACATTTGACACACCCACACCCACACACACACACACACACACACACACACACATATATATATATATATATATATATATATATATATATATATATATATTAATAAATATTATTATAAATAATTAATCAACATTGCAATTAAATTGTAAACAATAATAATTATTATACATATTTATCTGTTAAAACTAGAACGATAATAATGATTATAAATATTTAGTCGTTTAATATACGGGTGACCCGTTCAGCTATAGTTAAAAAAAAATTTAAGTTCTAGAAAATAATAAATTATTATATAGAAAAATAAATATATAAAAACCAATTTATAAAAATGTTCAAATAAATACAACAAATTAATAGAGATATATAAAATATAAGTTATTTTTGTAGAACTAAAAATTGAAATAGTTAAAACCGTAAATATTTAAAAAAAATTAATATATATATATATATATATATATATATATATATATATATATATATATATATATATATATATATATATATATATAAAAGAGAATAAAAAATTATTAAATCAATCAAATCAACATTATTTTTTTTGGCTTTATTGTCTTGTATCTTTTTGTAAAATATTATTATTATTATTGTTGTTTTACAATTTTTATTGTTTTTGTTTTGTATCTGATTCCATAAAAATCGTTGTAGTTCAAAAAAAAAAAATCTGATATAACCATAAAGATTTTGATTTGTTTTTAAAAGCGTTGTGGGATTCAAACTACGTTGATTTTTATAGAAAGTCATTATTGATTTATAATACGAATAATATTTAAGAACAAAAAACAAAATTTAATAAAGTTGATGCTCAGTGAAGGTAGTAACTAGTAACAAATAACTGGTCTATGTTTTAATAAAATCATCAACTCTTTTTTTATCAACTAATTTATAGAAAAAAATAAATTTGTAGATGCCTCATTGTTAAATTAGTACCCATTCTACACGTTTTATGTCTTACTATCTCATACTCCCTCCGTTCCAAAATTATAGTTCATCTTTTTTTTCGTTCCGAAATAATAGTGCACTTCTAAAAATAAATAACACTTTTACCAAAAAGTCCCTCATTGTTACTTAACCAACTAAGCATTTAATGAAACATTAAATACAAAGTAAGGACAAAATTGTCATTTTAATGTATAAAGTTAGTGGTAATTAATGTTTCCTTAATCTGTGTATTTTTTGTCTGTGGACAATAATTTTGGGACAGAGGGAGTATTATATATATATATATATATATATATATATATATATATATATATATATATATATATATATATATATATATATATATATATATATATTACCAAAATTGGTATGTGAGGGGATTCACTATTCATTCCACGGAAGCAGCAAAAGGATTTCATACTTTCAATTATTTTTTTATTTTCCTCCCTTTACTTTTATTTGTTTTTATATTTTGTGCCCCTAAACTAATTTTTATGTAACAACTTTTATCCTTATATTTTAAAATTTTATATATATTTATATTCTTTCTCCTTAATTAATTTTTATTTAACAGTTTTCAACCCTTATAATTTTAAAGTTAAATTATTAGTATTTTATACATTATAATTTGGTAGCTTACTATATTTTAAAGTTACATTTTGGCCCCTTATATAATTTTTTAATAATCTTTTTTTTTATTAATTTCTTAAAGATACACTTTCAAGTCAATTGTTTGTATCCATGTTTTATTTTGATATTTTTGTACTCCACTTTATATGATTTAATCGTCTTTGTTGTATATATGGTGTCAAACTAATTTTTTAACATATCGGAGCTTCTGCAGCAACGCACGGATGGTCCAAACCCTAGTTTAAAATTAATGTTCAAGATATCTATTAATAATACAAATTAATCAAATGATAAAAAAATTATAAAATAATAAAAAAAAAGGACAAAATTGCAAGAATGGTCCCTGTGGTATGTCAAAACTAGCAACTTTGGTCCAAAATGGGTTTGGCTCGCAAGGATGGTCCAATAGTTTCGTTTTGTTGCGAGTTTGGTTCAATTTCCTATTAACTTTTTTATAATGACGGATTTGCCCCTTACTATTTTATTTTCCATTTTCTTTTATTACAACAATTAAAAATAAAACAAAAATAAAATACCCTCTCCCCCTCCCCCCTCTCCCTCCCCCCCCCCCCCTTCTCCCTCTCTTATAAAATACCCACCGTACACTACCAGTCTCCTTCCCCTATTCCAACCTCCACCTTCATAACCCCCTTCATAGCCACTGTCGACCATCATTGCATCACATACTACCTATCGACTCCGACGACGACACCACTTCCTAGAAACCCTAACGCCATCGATTTGGATTACATCTCTCGACCATTGTTGGCTGCTTATTGTCGTCATCGACTTGTGGACGCGATAATCACCGCCCTTTCCCATATGTGCGTGCGTGCTTTTTATTATTTTGTCTTATGTTTGTGTCTTAGACTAGAAATCACAAGTGAATCGTGAGTAGTTGACCCACATTCCAATTTCCATTTTTGAAATCGTTGTCAACGATGGTGGTTAACATAGTTCTAGGGTTTTGATTTTTATGAATATAAATGGCAGGTTGAACAACAATTGCAAGGGAGGAGAAACGACATTATGTTCTGATCTCCGGTAATTGTAGTTCACGTGGATGA
Organism: Lactuca sativa; assembly: GCF_002870075.4. Taxonomy (NCBI): domain Eukaryota; kingdom Viridiplantae; phylum Streptophyta; class Magnoliopsida; order Asterales; family Asteraceae; genus Lactuca; species Lactuca sativa. Next base: position 246,586,177 of record NC_056627.2, on the reverse strand, counting down.
CCATTAATCTAAGAAATCGATTATCACAACCATACCCTTGATCCAAGAAATCGATTATCACAAGCTTATTAACAAATGAATTGAAATTACAGCCACGAAATGTATTAGCAAACTATTAATTGATGAACAAAGTGACTATGTTTCAGTTGCTATCCTCCATGCCCAGAGCTTCAAGAACACAACCCAATAAAAAGGAAACTAATTGGAGGGCGAGGGGACATTATGTTTTCTAATTGAGAGAAAAGTCATTGGAAGAAGGTAAGCCGAAAACTGATCTTGCCCCTACTCCGAAAGAAACTCGGGATCACATTCAAGGAAGATGAAAAGGGTGTGTAAACCCAGTTTAAGAACAATTTAATATTTTGTTTTCTGGGTTCAAATTTTTTCTCTATGGGTTTCTGTGGTGGATCGATTTTCTATCATTTTCAAAACCAAGTCAATTTCTTGCAGATCTCTTTATAGGTGGAGGTGTGTGTAAAAGATCGTGAACTTGGTTGTGTGGATTTGATAATGACGAAAATAGTTTCAATTCCTAAAACTGAGAGAGAGGTATTTTATTTTTGTTTTATTTTTAATTGTTTGTTAATTAGTGTAGTAAAAGAAAAATAGAAAATAAAATAATAAGGGGCAAATCCGTCATTATAAAAAAGTTCATAGGAAATTGGACTGAACTCGCAACAAAACGAAACTATTGGATCATCCTTGCGAGCCAAAACCCATTTTGGACCAAAGTTGCTAGTTTTGACATACCACAGGGACCATTCTTGCAATTTTGTCTAAAAAAAGGACGACATATTAATATTAAAATCAATATTATAGTATAATTTTGACAAAATTGCAAAAATGGTCCCTATGGTATGCAATTTTTTAGGGTTTTAGTCCAAACCCCGACTTTTTTTGATTGGTAGTCCTTTTGAGCTAGTTTGTTTGCAGTTTTGGTCCCTGACAAAACTAAAAAGACTATTATACCCTTAATGATTTTAGACAAAATTGCAAAAATGGTCCCTGTGGCATGCAATTTTTTGGGGTTTTAGTCAAAACTCTGACTTTTTTTATTGGTAGTCCTTTTGAGCTAGATTGTTTGCAGTTTTGGTCTGTGACCAAACTAAAAAGACTATTATACCCTTAATGATTTTATTTTCCATTTTTCTTTCAGTTTTTAATATTATTATTATTATTAAATATAAAAGTGGGCCCACTTATCCACCCCTGTCCCCACCTCTCACTCTCTCTCGAATTGTGGTCAGAAGGACAAAACCCACCAACTGGTCACACTACCTCTTTCTCTCTACCACAGATTCCGATGAGAGCTCTGATCAACGACCCAAAATGACGATGTCAACTTCCTTCCTTTCGATTTCTTCTCCTTCTTTCTTGGTCTTCTCCATAACGTTGGTCTCTGTATCTCGAGTGTTTGCTCGATACCTTCGGTCACCAGAGATGGTGACTGGAAATCTTTAAGTTTTCTCTTTCAAATCTACCTATCAAATCCTCTATTTCTCAGTTCTTTCTTTTTCCCCAAATCCCCTTCTCCAGCTCTTCATTACTATAGAGATTTAAGGCCAAGGTAAAAGGTATTTTAGGTTAAGGATCACATGACTTTTGTTGATATCTCGATTACAGGTTCAAATTTTGTCTTAATATTCCTAATCTCAAGAAGGAGACAATCGATTTTTTGAAAAAAATAAGAGAACTACTCACCACTACTATTGTTCACACCAACTCTTTGACATCGCTAGAAAATACACACATACGCATCTGTCTACACCAACTCTTTGACATCACCAGATGCCTTATACAACCATACTTTTTGAGAAAACGAAGATGTAGATGATGGTCTGACCAACGACTACAAACAAAGATAACCCCAGATGCAAAAAAGGATTACAAGCAAAATAAAAAGCGAACCTTTTGGGGGTCAGGTTCTATTAGTAATTGAAAACCAGACATTTTTGGTGGAAAGTCAAATGCGTCCATGGCAATTGCTTTAGCTGTTGTAGCCTGTACATCACTTGGGGACGATGAAATAGGTTGGTATGTTTCGTGCCATATTTGTGATTTCTTCCTTGGCTCATGAATTTTAGACACCGAATTGATGGTTCTTGTTTTAGGTTGTTTTGGTTTCTGATTAGGTGAAAAAGGTGTTGAAGTGAAGCAGTTTGAGTTGGTATCATGTTCTGTATTGGGATTTAGGGGAAAAAACGATATATATATATATATATATATATATATATATATATATATATATATATATATATATATATATATATATATATATATATATATATATATATATATATATATATATATATATATATATATATATATATATATAGGGAAAAGTGAATATACCCTTAAAGGTATATAAGCTTAGGTACCCAAACTCATCATAATACGTTGTTTTGTATCATATAATACGTTGTTTTGTATCATATAATACATTCTAATTGTCTAATGTTCTTATAATTTAACTTCTAACTTGATTTACTTCCAAGATTTTTATAAATTACACATTTATCTTTCTCTTACATAATTTTCATTTTCATCTACAATATATATAGCCTAATAAGTGTTCGGCAAAAAGATGTGATGTAAGAGAAAGATTATACGAAAATTTCGAATATCTTGAAAGTAAATCAACTTAAGATTGAAGTTTATGAACATTATAATGAATATATCAAACAAAACGACGTATTATGGTGTGTTCGGGTACCTAAGCTTATATACCCTTAAGGGTATATTCACTTATATATATATATATATATATATATATATATATATATATATATATATATATATATATATATAGAGAGAGAGAGAGAGAGAGAGAGAGAGAGAGAGAGGCCAAAATTATTTATTTATTTTATTTTTTATTTAAATTAAATAGAAAAAAGTAAAAAATATATCAGAAGGGCATTATAGTCATTTCAGTTTTACGAGAGACCAAATCTACGTACAAACATGAGCAAAAGAACCACCAATACAAAAAAGTCGTGATTTGGACTAAAACCTTAAAAAATAATAATAATAATAATAATAATAATAATAATAATAATAATAATAAAAATGCATACCTACCATTTTTTGTGCAGTTTTGTCTATAATTTTTTTGTGAAAGATAGTTGCCCATGCTTGCATTAAAACCGCACCTGTTCCATCCTTTCAATCAGACATCGTAAGAGACGGTAATCGTGTTGGCTTCGCCGATGAGATCTCAGGTGCGGATGAAATCTATAGCTACTCTTGATGCCATGAACTTCATCGGTAGAAGTTAAGTGCTAAGAATGTGGAATAATTGAATTTCGTTCCCGGCTATCTCCTCCACTTCAGATTGTTTCTTGTGCTTGAGTTTGTAACATTCTCGTCGTTTCTCTGAATCAAATCCGTTATTTAAAGTACTCCGACTTCAGAGGTAATTACGCTTTTTTTCTTGATTCTTTCTTATTTGATATTCTGGGTGTAGCTCTTCGTGGACACCAACTGTTCGATGTAATGCCTGCCTTGATGGTTGATACAGTGTACTTCTAATGAAGTCTTTTCACCATAATGGGTAAGCTATGTAGGTTTCTACACTCGTAAAGTACCTAAAGCACTACAATTATATCCCCGATACATAATAAATTAAGTTGTTATCGTGTCAAATCCAAAACTGTAAATGCTGAAAGAAGATTCAGTTCCCCACTTCAACAAACTTGATCCCAAATTTTAGTTTTGTAAGTTCTAGAGAAGTGGGAAAGAGACAGAGGAGCGTTTTGGGGTTTTAGAGCATAACAATAGGAAAAAATAGAAGGTTTATTTTTTAAATGATTCATACGATTGGATTTAACACAAGAATGATTTCAAATTGAATATTCTTAATCGAGTCACATTGTCACAAATACCACCTTGTTACTCCCATTTGAAGAAAAGAGTTGTTCATTTTTGCTTCAATATGCTAAATCAACATGTTTTGCAAAATCATGTTATCTAATATAAACTAAATTGTAGCTAATTCGTGATTGCAATATACATGTCTTTGAAACCAGGGTATATGAATATCAGATGGCCACGTGTACTTACACCAACATACCTATCTCAGATCATCCAGAACCAGAAAAACCCATTGAAAGCCCTCCAAATCTTTAACCAAGCAAAAAACAAATACCCAAATTATCATCACAATGGCCCTGTATATGCCACCATGATCAACAAGCTCATCATCACAGATCGAATACTTGATATGAAACAAGTGATTAACCAAATGAAACACGATTCATGTGAGTGTCAAGATTCAGTCTTTTCAGATGCAATCAAAGCCTATGCGAAATCCAGAATGATAAATGAAGCCATCTCTCTCTTTAAAAATCTCCATCACTTCAACTGTGTAAACTGGACACAATCTTTCAACACCATATTGCAGATAATGGTGAAAGAATCCAAATTCGAATCTGCTCATCATCTTTTCTTGGAGAATTTCAGCAAATGGGAAGTGAAATCAAGAACCCGTTCACTAACATGGTTAATTGATGTTCTCTGTGAAAACAAACGTTCCGATCTTGCCCTTCAAGTCTTCCAAGAAATGAATCATCAGTACTGTTATCCAACCAGGGACACCTATCAAATCCTAATGACAGGATTATGTGAAGATGGAAGAATTAACGAAGCAATCCACTTGTTGTACTCAATGTTCTGGAGAATTTCCAAAAAGGGTAGTGGTGAAGATGTTTTAGTGTATAAAATCCTGTTAGATACTTTATGTTCATATGGGCATGTTGAGGAGGCTGCAGATATTTTAAATAAGGTCCTTAGGAAAGGTCTTAAAGCCCCTAAAAAGAAACGTATGCCACTTGATTTCAATCAGTGTAGGAATGGTAGAGACATAGAAAAAGCAAAGAGTCTAATGAGTGATGCCCTTATTAAGGGGGTGATTCCAAGTTCTGAGAGCTATAACACAATGACTGTTGACCTTTATTCAAAGGGTGATCTAAATCTTGCAGAAAAAGTAGTTCAAGAAATGGAGGACAATGGATTTACACCAGGGGTATTGGTTTATGAAGCTAAAGTGATGGCTTTATGTAGGGCAAATAAGGTTGATGAGGCTGAAAAGGTGATTGCAAAGTGTGTTCCAAGTGTTAATTTATACAACAGTTTGATTAAAGGTCTTTGTAATGAAAAAAAATCTGTAGAGGCTCTTGGGTATTTCAAGAAGATGTGTAGGCAATTAGGGTGTGTTCCAAATAAGGAGACTTATTGCATATTGGTAGATGGGTTATGTCATGATGGGAGTTATATTGAAGCAAGTGAGGTTTTGGAGAAAATGTTGGTGAAGTCTTATTGGCCAAATAGTGATACTTTTAGTATGCTTATAAAGGGTCTTTGCTTGATAGGAAGATCATATGAAGCAATTATATGGCTGGAAGAGATGATTACCCAAGAAAAGATCCCTGATGTTTCCACATGGAGTTCTCTGGTTGCTTCTGTTATATATGATACAGTGGTTTTTTCTGAAATATTGGAGTCTTGAGAAATTTATGTATAGTTAAAAAAAATTGTTGTTTTTAAATGAGATTGACTATTTCATGTAACCGATATTATGCTTAGGGAAAGTTGAATCGAGACACTAAGAAATTGAGGGCCTTTTGGCCATACTATTTAAAGAAGAGAAAATGACATTTTTTTAACTGAATAGCCAAAAATCATAAAAATAACCTTAATAATAACTATAATTTTCGCATTTAATTGTAACTATAAAAATTCTTCCTCCACCGTGTATTAATTATTTTTTTTTAATTTTACGTTTTACATGTAGTTTATCGGTTGGTTATAACATAATGTTATTTCTAGTCGGTCTGTCAAACATAGTCTTGTAATTTTTTCTATGTATATCATTATCTTATAATAATTTAGTAAAGGATAAATGTAATTTTGAATCAAAAGAAACTTGGTAAATTTTTTACAAAGATAAAAAGGTGTTAGGAACATTTTAGTGCATCATGTTGCTAAAGAAATATATTTATCCATTTTAGGCTGTTTTAAAGAATACAACGTTTTCTTCTTTTGGTAACGACATAAAAAGGGAAAATACCGTAAATAGTCAAAAAAAAATGGGGGTGTTTTCAAAAAATAGACATAAAAATTGACTTTTCCGGATATAGTCATGCATTCCGCGGAGGTAGCTCCATTTTTTGATATAGTCATCCATTTATGTCTATTTTTTGATATAGTCATCCATTTATGTCTATTTTTTGAAAACACTCCCCATTTTTTGACTATTTACGGTATTTTCTCACATAAAAAACTTTATCACCGATTTAACAGGTTTTGTTATTTTGCTCTTGAAAACGTTTTATGCATTTAAGCAATAATGTATATTTGCATTACATTATATGTTTAGACAAAGAACTAACTTACATATTGATAATTTTGTAAATCCATTGATTGTTGCCACGACACTCCACCACAAAGAACTATGAATAAGTCGTAAGAACTTATTTTGGATAAGAAAATTTTAGTTGAAGATTATAGTTGTGAAGAATACATTTACAAAGTCTTTTTATGGTTTTTTTTGCCAAGTTTGCATGGCATATGGTAATTTGCATTCTTAACAAACCAAATTCCAACAAGACAATTTGGCAAAGTAAAATATATTAGAAGAAGTGGTGTCACTTTTAATACATCCCTTTTGCTGTCACCTAAACGTCATTTAGGATTTGTCAAGCTTTTTTAAAACTTTGCCATTAGATGCGCGGTTTGCCACCACTTTTGTCACATTTTTTTAATTAAAACTAATTTATATAAAAAATAATCAATTTAAACAAATTAATCTTTATAAAAACTAAAGTTTCATTAACTTGAAAGAAGAATTCCAAGACAATTAAAAAAAGAAAGAAAATCGGTATTAAAAATATGAAACATACATAAACCCACATATTATATTTTTTGCAATCTCGTCTTTGACCTTTAACGTTAGTTCTCTTACGCGTCCGGTAAGGTTACTAGTATTTTTTTCAGTAAGTTTGTCATGTCATGAGATTTTTCTTCTTTTTTGCGACACTCAAATATTGCTCGAAAGTAGTCTTTAAAGTTGTCTATTTTGTTTGTCATTTGCTCGAGTCACTCGAACTACTTGCAACCCTTTATCCTTTCGTTTAGCTTGGTCTCTTCCCATGGGAGCAAGGGCGGATCTTTATTAGGGCTAGGGGGTTGTCCCCCCCCCCCCCCCCCCCCCCCCCCCCCCGCGGTGATTTTTTTTATCACAATTAGTCCCTATACTTTAATTCTATACATATTAGGCCAAAAAAATATAAAATTTTGGCTGTGACCCCTTGTTTATCGATTTTTATACATATTATATTTCTGGCCCCCAAATAAAATGTTGAAGCTCCGCTCCTGCATGGGATGACTAGCTATTGGAACCTCAATATGATCATCTTTATTGAGGTCAATTCTGATATGCGTATCCGACGATTGGTTATAAGTGATTTTGGATGTTTTGGTTCTTTTAGAAGAACCTCTCGTGAATGATTCTGAAGTTTGGATATCTTGCCAATTTTTTGACGTCTTCATAATAATCCAAAAATGAAGAAATTTGAAAGGTGCCCCCCTTATCATTCTGGTAAAGTGCCCCCTTATCGAGTAAATTTGATTTTCTTTTATGTAGTCTCCAAACTTCATTTCCGAGAGAAAACGCCAAGTAACTTTCCGGTAAAAAGTTGACGCGTCTTGGTTGTTGTCGACCTTTGGGTCTTCCGAAACATCTACTCACGCATGAGGCAACAACACTTCTTCCTCCGGTGTCCAATTCTTGGAAGGTGTCTTTCCTTTTTTTTTGGGTCCCAGTTAACGTAGACTCTCTTCTAGCTCGGAATCCGTTTCGGGTACGACTTCGGGTTGAGAGTGATTTTCGAATTGGGCTTGGTATTGAAATTGGAATTGCAAGTCGAGAAGATTGTCAAATGGGTTAAAGTCATTTTCCAGTTAGAATTGTACTTGAGATCGGAATATAAATTGGGGTTGGGATTGAGATTGAGATTGTAATTGTGGTTGGTTATGAATAGAATATGTAGTTTAGTATGCACCAGGATAATAATAATTAGAAGATGAATAAATAGGTCGATCACTTAAAATTTGGAAGAAGGTAGGTGATGACGGTGAGTTTTGAATTGGGTATTTTTCTTGCTTGTTCTTGAAGTTTGTGAGTTGGATGGAGAAGTAATTTTTTTCATAAAATATAGACTGTGTGAAAAGTTGAGGGTTGTTGTGTATTATAAAATAAGATAGTTGTTGGTATTTATAAAGGTTGTAAAAAGATTAAGATTTTGAATTAAAAAAAAAACAATAACTTTTTGATTAAAAAAATAGGCATATTTTTAAATTATGAAAAATTTAATCTTTCTCTCTCATCAGTAATGACCTCCCGAGTTCGAGACGCGGTGTTTGCCAAGTCCAACTTGGATTTGCTAAAGGGGTACCAAGACAACTATGTGCAGCCTAAAGGGTCCACAAAGTCCACGATGAGAGGTGAAGACTTTTTACCTTCCAGAGCTTCTCAAGAAGGTAATGATCCAAGATCCACAAGCTTGCTTCCACTTCTATCCTCCTTGATGCAACACCTTCTTCCTTAAGCACATTGAAACACACTTTTTAGCTCAAATAACACTTGAGGGACTAGGGTTTTGCAAGGGACGACTCTAAAGATTTGGAGGCTGAAAAGGTGGGGATAAATGAGCCATAAGGATGTTTAAATACCCCTCAAACCCTAAAACTTAGGGTCTCTTTCGGACATGAGTACACCTAACGTACATATGTGTACGCCCAGCGTATTAGGGCGCGCCCTAGTATGCTTAGCATACTCCTCCTGCCTCAATATTACAATCTTGCCACTAGGGTTTCTTATACCAAAATGTCATAAATTAAAACCAATGGATGAATTTGAAACTACCTGAAAATCGGGGTGTTACACAATTGAATGGAGAGTGAAAGTTAAGTAAAATGTTGTACATTGCTATTACATTACTAATATTTTTTAAATAGTCCTTGTTAAATGTAATTTTAATAAATAGACCCTAATAAAGTGTAATGATAGATAAGTGATTTATAATAAATTTGTATAAATGGACATGCATTTAAAAATATATTATAAATAAGAAAAAAAATATGCTAAGAATGCAAGTAATAGCATTGTACTTTCATTACTTTTTGTTTGTCTGTCATTTGTACAAAAAAAAAATGAAAATAATATGCTAAATTGGGCATAAATACAATAAATGGAAAAATGGAAGTAAACGACCAATTCCTGGATGTATCAGAAAAATCATGGGCTAAAAGCACGAAATGGCAATCTACTTTCATTTTGATGTCCAGTATAGGATTTTGACATAAATGGTCCATGATTAAATAAAATCACACAGATGGTAAATATCATAAAGTAATGCATAAATGAGAAAATAAAATAAAAGTATGTAAGTACATTACTATTTCCTACTAAAAAGTCATGTGTAACCTGATTGGATATCATAAAGTAATGCAACTATAATTTAGATATTATAGTTTATATCTGAAAAATTAGAAGTTGTATAAGAACAATCACGGGTTAAAAGCATGAAATGACAATCTACTTTCATTTTGATGTCCAATATATCATCTTACATAAATGGACAATGATTAAATTAAATCACATAGATAGTAAAAATCATAAAGTAATGCATGAATGAGAAAAATAAATTAAAAGCATGTAATTACATTATTATTTCCTACAGAACAGTCATGTGTAACCTAAGTGAGCCTGCAATTTAGATATTATAGTTCATATCTTAAAAACTAGAAGTTTTAAAATGGACATGGGTAAAAGGGTCTTTTTCTGTTTGATAAACTAGGATTACAGAAAAATAAGGAACGGTTAAAAGATGTTAACCTGATTGCAATATATTATGGATTTTAAACTTTAGATATATTACGTTAAATAAGGTAGTGGTCATCAGTTGGAATAGATAATTATTGATAGTAAATGTGGATTTATATTGATTTATACGTAATTGAATAAGGTTTAATGAATTTCCATTTAAAAAAAAAAAACATGCATGACAATGAAGATACTTATTTATTAAGATACGAGATTTTGTAGTGGCCCTATCCGGAAATGTGTGACTATTTTGAGTGATAATGAAAACTTTATGCTATTTTATAGCAAACCATTAGTTATAGTAGCTAGACTGGTTATTTTATCTTGAAATTGGAATTACAATTATTATTAACTACATTTAAGTCGGTTAAAAAACACTTAAGAGATAAAAATTTGTTTAAAGCTAATTTATAGTTTGGTTAGTTATGAATTGTCATGTCACGATTTTATACATGTGATGTGATGCACGTGACATATTACTCAAGATTATAAAGCGTTTTGTTACTTTTGTGTAGATAAAGTCATACAATTTTTTTCTATTTAATTTTGAAAATGTTTAATTACTCGTTAGCCTAAACAAAATTTGTTACCTTGAACAATAATAAAAATAACAAAAAAGAAATACTAATATAGTTAAGAATGATAAACCTTCGAAGTTATTGAGGACAAGGTTTTATGAAATCAGACAGGAAACCACATGGGTATTTTGTTAAGTATTAACTCATATTTTATATATGGCCGTTGAAATTCAAAATTCAAACCATTTTCTTTGTCTCTCTCCATTCTGATCCAAGTTTTAAACCAGATCTCAGAAACTAATGTTTATCAAATGCTAATGGGAACTACTGTGCAAACACCCAATTCCTCCGTGAAATCGTCTTCCCCCATGGAAGACGACAGCTTCTACTTAACCCGTTGCCGGAGAGATGCCAACTGCAAGTGCAAAACCTGTGTCGCCAGCATCAATGCGACCCTTGATTTGATGAGCGCCCATAGAAGCACGCTCACTAAGCTCTCCTCTTCAAAACCATCTCCTCCTCAAACCCCACTTTTCAGCAATCCTTCAACCCTCTCCACTCCTATATCCGAGACTTCTCGTCCCATGGTATCTACACCCCTCAGTCCAGCTATCAGGAAAAGTTTCCGGCAGAAAATGAACAGTAAAAAGACAAAACTTGGATATGTCTTAAAGATGATGAAATGGGTTCTGATTCTTTGCTTGATTGTAATAGGGAAACTGGGGTTTTCTTTTTTAACTTCTAGAGTCATGAAAACCAAATTTTCCCCAGAAATAGTCAGAAAACTGAGTGAGAAATCATCCGGAATTCAAGATGTGAAAGAACGTTTAGTGTTTTTGAATAATGAACTACAAAGCTTTATGGGAGATGGTGTCTCAGAAGCTAGCTCTACATATCCCAATTGGGAAATAGTTCAGGTGCTCTATTATATCATATGTATGCAATGTTCTTTATGTTTGTGCGTGAAAGTAGAACATTTGTGATTAATGAACTTTGTTTATGTGTTTAGGATGGTTTGATCTTGAGATCTCGTTGTCAACTCCACAAATCCTGGATGGAAGAAGTGAGCATATGGGGATGGCCTTTGCAAACTTCTGGATTGCTTACAACTGAATTTGCTTCAAGATCATTCACTATCTTATCAGGAACAGTTACAGAGGTAAGCTAGTTTTGATTTACAGCATCATCTTTTTCATTTATTTGTGATTTTGTATATTGTAGGATCACACTTTCATTTTTTTCCCCTTATATCATTGTACTTTTAGATTTTTTTCTTTAAAACACTTATGATTTGAAAAATCTACCCATTTATAGCATTGTACTTCCAATTTTTTTCTATTAGAAGGTAATATTTTTTAAAATTCTGTCCAATTATAAGAGTGAAAACTGTTTTGCGTTTTGTATTTGGATGACATTGTTATAATTATGTAGAGTTTTCAAAGTTTGTGTTGAAAAATCTACTCGTTTATGGCAATATACTTCCATTTTTTCTTATTAAAAGAGTGAAAATGACATTGCCATAATTAGGAAGATTTTTCAAAGTAAAATGTATGAGGTAAAAAAAATGAAAGTACAATGCTCTCATAAACAAATGAATAAAATATGTTGCTATTTCTTCCATCTAATCCTATGAATATATGTAGTGGTCAAATGGGGAGTCGAGTCATTCGATTCGAAAAGCAAATACTTCATGGGAACAAGGAAAATGGAGTGCATCATTATGGCGTTTAGATCAAAACACATGGATCCTTGAGTATACACAAAGCTTTATCTTTGAGAACACAAGACCTTTTCTATCAACAATGGAGTTCTTCAAACTCATGATGATGAGAGTATCTCGATGCATGAAGCAGTTGTGTATGTTTTCTGGTGGCAATCATTTAGCTCCCACATGACAGAATTCAAGTATGTTTGTGTTCTTAACTCGTATCATTCTTCATTAGAAGTTAGAACTAACTATGTTTGTTAGTTAGTTGTGTACATGTCAACTAATGTTTCATTGTATCTGATGATATATGACATGTTCAGTTGTTATCATGATAATCAATCAAATCATTGACCATAATTTATGTTTTTATGATAAGCAAACACGAGCTAAGAACATCATCATATTATTATTTTACAAGCAGAGTTGTAGTAACCTTAATCTTAATAATAAGCAACCTTACAACGACGACATCAAAATTAAAAATTAAAAAAATATAAAAAGAAAAAAGAAAAGAAAAACTACACAGTAACAACTAAAGGCATCGAAAGTGGTTGATTGATTTGCAGCATATCATCAATCAATGCTTAGAGTTGGGAGTGAGACATGGAAATGAAGGAATGGATTGCAATATCAATTTCCTGCTGCTTCTTTGTCCAAGTCCTGAGTGTGGTGGGGACACCCTTTTGCTGTTTGGTGAGCAAGATTTGACACCACTGATTGGGGAACCATTTTCTTCAAGTATTTCAGGTATCTTATCTTCTCCAACTGTCTGCAATTGCTTATTATCTGCTGCTGTCTTCATTCCAACTTTGAATGGATTCAGCTTTCCAAATCTTTGGCTAGATGATGCTGATGATCCAATGGCCAGAAAAGATCGGGGTGGTTTGCCCTTTGAAGAGCTTATCATAGAAATAGATTGCCTGCTTTTATATATCATATATGTAATTAGACATCTTTCGGGTGGAAGTGGAATGGAATGAATGATGAAGGAATGGAATTAGTTATTATTACCTGCCAAAACGTGAAGGTGTTGGTGGAGTAGCAGAAATTGGCTCGACTTCATGGTGTATTGCCATCTTCTGAAACCTTCCATCGGTTCCATTCCCTTCACACTCATCAACAACATTCATTTCTGGATCCATTTCCGAACCTATAAACCAAAACATCTCAATTAATGGACTTAATAACAGTTGTTTCTTTTTTGACTTGATGCAGAAAAAAAAAAACAGCTTGATAGAGAAAGAAAGAAATACAAATACAAATACTTACCATCCTTCCGACCAAATGTATTCTTACAGCCTTCACATCTGCAGTTGATGGAGCATCCAACACCACCCTTCACAAAAGAACCACATATACCCTAAATTAGAATATTGCCTTTGACTTTGACTAATGTCAATAGACAAAATGTCCATGTAACAAACAAACACAAGCAAGCGAAGTAGGGCAAGAGGAAGAAGAACCTGAAAGCATTCACAGTATTTCTTCAAGCAACCTGATTTTTTGCAATTGCATCCTCGTTTATGTCGAGCTGAAGCTGGAGTGTTGCTAGATTCATCCTGCAAAAAGAAAAACAACCCATCATTCATATTGATAGATACTTGTAATATATATAAAAAAAGAAAATGTGTGAATCCAATTCCAACGAACCTCTTGCATGGAATCAGAGGTTTTAATAACTTTGGGAGCAAATGCAAGAGGGTTGCGGGATTCAATCTGCTTGCGAGTTTGAAGAACTGTATCTTCATGTATCGGTTTGTTGAAACATTCTTGACATGAACATGGCTCCACACAGTAAACCCCAGCAGCAAAGCATTCACAGTAACTGAAAATAAATTTTATCGATTAGCAACCTAACTATTAATCTGTAACTTTTAAACCAATCAATAATAAAGGGATTTAAAGAACTTACAGCTTCAAGCACTTTGATTTCTTACAGTTACAACGCTTGCAAGCCTCTGTTTCTCCTGCATGTTCCATTCTACGCCTGTAAATTTAACAAAAAATGTCAAACAAAGATGCAATGTGGCAATCAATAAATAAAGAAATGAAAGTGATAACTTGCCTCTTCTTTCTTGGACTACTCTGACTTAACTCTTCATTAACTACAAATCCAAGTGCTTTAGAAACATCTTCTGTAACCGGAACTCCACTCTGATCATTCTCCAAACCAGATGCATCACCCATTGATGTTATCAATTCTTGACCGGAAGGAGTGGAATTGTAGGCGGCAGAAGGTGGTGCAATTATAAGTTGTCCACCGGATCCCGAGCTTTCATGCTTAACAACTTTTTGATCCACTAAAGTTGAAGCAAGAGCATTTAGATGCAATCCAATTCCAGGCAGAATACATCTAGATGATTCATTTCCATTCCCATTTCCGTTTCCGTTTCCGGTCCTCATTGGAATTAAAGAGTTGTCATTTGGAAGACCGGTTTCATTGGAATCAGTTACATTTGAGATGTCTTCTAAGTGCTTTCTTCGAGACCCCATCATCTCAAAAACTAGACAACGCCTTCTCATGCCACGATATAAATTTGATCCAACCTATTGATTTATATAGACAATTAGAGACATTAAAAATGCATTTTCAAAGTTAAATCAAACTTTTATTACTCTTCTTTAAATTCTCACCTCGTTATCCTCCATATCATCTGCCAGCTCACCGACCTCAAAATTGTTTAAAGATGTACTAGCACCTTCATGCTTTTCTGAAGGATTATCATTCTTAGCTTCGGGTTTTTGGTCTAAAGTGGTTTGAGTGGGGCCCTTATAGGGGATAGTATCACTAGGTGAATCAAAATTAAGCAACTCTGAAGCATCGGATATCAAACTGTCCCAATCACATGCGGATACTTTATTATGGAGTGAGTCAATCCCTTCAATATCTGATTCTATTCTTATTGGATCATTTGCAGAGTGATTATTGACAAATGGGACAATTGATGATGATGATGGATTATCCATTTTTGATGTGTTTATTGTGTCGGGGCTAACTGCTTCATAGCTTAATTTTCTTGATTCAAGATTTGAGGGCCTGTTTGATGGCACAACAGAAGTTTCAGAAACGGAATCGGAATTGAATTCCGTTTGTGGATTTAGTGAGTTCTGAGTCACGTTTGGATTCCCTTCGTTGGTATCGGATTTCTTTGCATCTTCGGATGTAAGTTCCGGTTTTGATGGATCGGAAAACTGGTGCCTGAAAAGTCAAGATTGTAAGTGACAAAAAAAAAAGTCTAGTGGGGTTTTGTTTAGTTGGATGGAATGGAATGATGAAGGAATGGTTCATTCCAATTTATCTGACAAAACAAACAGCTTTTTATTCATTACAATGGAATTAGCCATTCCATTCCTTTTCCAATTCCATCATGCCATACCCTACCAAATGGAATTAGCATTTACTTTATATCCACATTCTTCAATCCCATTACCTTCTTAGGAATCGAGAATCTTTGAGGGAACTGACATGAGGCGAAGTGAAAACAGATGGAAGGGATGCAAAACTTAAAGCGCTAAATGTCTGTGTGAAATGCACAGATTTAACGGGCTTGATAGGTGAAAGACTATTGATATAATTGAAGACTGGGGAATCCTGCAAAAAGACAAGAAAACCCTTCAATTAGACATCCAAAAGAACAACAAATCAAAGATCATTGATGTAATTGATAAAATCAGGTGCGTAACATGAAGGATAACTAAGTAATTTAACATCTATCAGTTCCAAACATCTCCTAGTAAAACCCGAACCGACCAATTCTGGGATTTTTAAACCTAGAGAAAATAAAAATAACAAATTGAGCAAAGAATTGGTAGAAAACTGCATATATCTCTATAGATCTAGAGAGGAAAATTTCCAAATACATCATAAAGAATAATTGAGACCAAAATCATATCTTACTTTAAATTCGGATTGAAATTTACAAACAAACCCTAATTCTCAAGAAGAAGAAGAAGAAAAAGATCCGTAGAAGGGTTGGTCAATCTGCCATAAAACCCTACGGAATTAATTAGGGCAAGGGAGGCAGAAATTAAACCCACGAGTATATCAAATCGAAAGGGTAATTGGTTACCCCATAAAAGAACATACATTAAACAAAAAATAAATACCAAATTCATCGAATTGACTTCACCAAAAAAGGGCGAAATGCCGCCGAACAACAAGAAATCAATAATCAAACTTGATCTAAGATCAATGCTATGAAAAAGACGCAAAATTGAAGAAATCGGAGAAACCCATGAACATCCAAAGCCAAACCCTACTAAGATAGCGAAATCGCCGCATCGGTTCACTAAAACAAACCATAAACACAAAACTTTCCCAGTAACAGAAGCGAAGAACCAAATCGCGCACACGAAAACCCAATTCACCTCGAATTTAGAAAGTGGAGTAGCGATCTGGGTTCTTTCCGGAGTATCCATTACAACAACAGCACTTTCTTTGTCTTGATCTTTCTCATCACCCATCTTCTTCTTCAACCTGAATCCAGTGTCGTCGGCTCCAGCCTCGTGAGTCTTGGAGTGACTGCAGAGTGCAGAGTAGTGGTGTTGTTTTTTATTGTATTCTTTTTTGTTTTTGTGGTAACAGTAGAAGACTAGAAGATAGTAGATGAGAATGAGATTCAAGAAGAAGCGGGAAGGGCGGGAAGTGAAGCAAGTTTTTATTTTTTTTCCTTGATGCTGATGAAATATGCACAGGCCCACACCCACGCCACGCAAGGAACAAAGAGAGATTGGTTATAAAACAAATGTTAAATGTTATGTGGAAAAGTAAAAGGTAACGTAAACTAATGATGATGATTTGCAATTAAGATTTAAGATTTAAGGGTGTGTCAGATATTATTTAACATTAATTCACCCAACTTATGTTCTTGTCGCTCGATTCTTTCCTTTTTTTCATCCCACTTGGTTTCTTGTGTCTGTCTTCTAATGCATTGACTGTATAAAACACTCCATATTTTAACGCTTACTTTCATTTTGTCAAATTTTCATTATTTACTACTTGGTTTTACATTGCTTGTTTTTATTTGTTGGGTATATTATTTTTATTATACTTCAAAATTATGTAACATTTTTTTAGTTATCTTGTTTTCTTAAAAAGATGCAACCTCTTTTACTGAATAATCTAAACAAGTAGTAACGATATTTTATAGTTATTTCACATTGGTTAAGCAATCAGGTTTTAATTTAGAATATATAACAAAGGTATAATGATTATTATTTGAAATTGTTTATGTGGATTAAAATGTTTCATTATTATTATGTAATATAATGACAAGTTGACAAAAATCAAAATGTTTTTTTTATGTTTTAGCTATGAAAAAATCTAATCATCATATATGAATATGTCAAAACGCATCTCAAAAAGTTTGATGTGAGCATATATATTATTATAATAAAATTTTAATCCAATTTTATCTGTATTCATCAGAACATATATTTTATGTTTATTATTTATAGAGGACATTTATAGTAGTTCATAGAAATAATTTGTTTCTTTTTGTTTGGTATGAGAGGGGAGAGGGGGATGGGGATGAAATAGGAAAAGAGTTGTTCAACTACGCTTCCTTCTCTTATTTAGGTTGATGGTCAAATACTTTTTGAAACATAAATAGAATCAAAAACATATTAAATTTCAAGTTAAAAAATTAAAAAATAATAATAATAAATAAAAATAAATAAATACCCTACAAACATAACATGTCAGTATCAAAATTTAACTGATTAGTTAAAATATAATATAATCATGTTAATAAAAAAGTATTTATAAAATGTGATATATTTTATAAAGATTGAAACACAAAAATAAGACAATAATTAGATAGCAAAAAAGCAATGTAAAATTTTCCATTCACTTCATAAAAGTGTAAATATCTACTTTATTGAAAATCTCTCATATTATTATTCTATATTTGATCTTTATTATTATTTATTATTATCGGTAAAGTGGATTTTTTTTATTTATGATCACGAGATTTTTTATTTTGTTTTCATTGAATGGATTTATTTTTAATCATAAAGCATTTGTATTCCTTTTTAGTTCTCATGCATTAAAGGGATAATGACTTGTTTATTGACCAAAATACAAGTTTTTACTTGATTTATGTAATATAATAAATTCAATAGTCATTTTTTTATAATATAATAAATAAATGTAATATAATTTGTATTATGATCTTTATATTTTTAATTTTAGGCTGGCTAAAGGTGTTTAACAAAAAAAAACTTATTAGATATCAAGTTAGAGTAAGGTGACTTATAAAAAATGATTTATAAGTGGTTTCTCACTGCAATAAATTATTTTTATCCATACAATTTTTTAACTTATAACGGTGTGGAACCGCTAATAAGTTGATAAGCTCCTTAAATAAGCTTAACCAAACACCTCCTTACTATTCAAATAGCTAAAAAGAAAGTAAAATAATTATAAATAATAATAATAATAATAATAATAATAATAATAATAATAATAATAAAATAATAATAACAACAACAATATTATTGGCCCAACATGGTGGACTTCTTGAGCATCACCAACTTCTAAGCATTATATAGGACTTCATAGCACATGTGGTTCATCAAAGCGCACCCTACACCAAGATAGTGCATCTTGCATGAAGATTGCTTGCTCAACATGTTCCCAATGTGATGCAACTTCCTTCAATGTGGTGCAACTCCTTCCAAAATTGGTGCAACATCTCCACTTGGCGCAACATCTAACAATTTGGCGCAAGATCTCCCATGAGTGGCACAACTCCCTTCCTTTTGGCACAACTTCATCATAAACGGCGCAACACCCTTCCACTTGGCGCAACTTGTATCATGATGGCGTAACTTCTTCGTACATGGCACTACGTGTTGCTCCAAGTTACTCCAAATGAGTCCCAAGTGCTCCATTGAACTCAAATGCTCAATGAGAATGCTTCAAACGCTCAAGTCACATTTAACAATCTCCACCATGACTTGAGCATCCTTTAAACTCCACCTTAAACAAAAACTTCCTCTCCCTTCCTACCATCAAGCCTCAAAGGGGATTACCTCCTGCAAACATCAACCAAGTCCAAGCAAATCTTGAACTTCTCTTTGGGTAACGACCTTGTCACCATGTCTTCCGGATTCTCCTTGGCACCAAACTTTTGAATGCATAACTTATCATATAACATGATAGGTTTCTCCACCTTCAAAAGAAGAGTTTGAATGAGACCAACCACCAATGATTTTATTGTCTCCATATCACTTTCATGGTCCAAATTTATCAATCCAACCAAATTTGTATGTCATGCATTGGCACCATACACCAGACAAACATCAAGCGTTCCCTTCAAGTATCGCAATATCCACTTGACCACTTCTCAATGGGTTTTCCCCTGATTGTCTCGAACCGCCAAAGAAGTACCAACACGTTTGGACTGATCACGATAGAACGACCGCATGACTTTCTCAATGTAGTGAGAAATGTATAACCATCATGCTCTTCAATCATTCTGAATCTCCATCTTTGTTATCTTCCTTTTAGCTCCTAGATCCTTCATCACAAACTCATTCTCCAAGAGCATCATCAAGTTGTCTTTTCTGATATCAGCATCACCATACACTTCTTTCCTAGGTTGTTTAAGGGATTCCTCATGTGTATATTGTTCCATGCCTCCATGTTGTTCCTAATTTATCATAAAATTGTGTGGGGTTTCTATTTCAAACTCTACCTTCTGGATAACAGCCTGATCATTCCCTGCAACACTTGTATCACCTCCTATTTGGTTACATATAGCAGATTCAAAGGTCACATCTCTACTAAAAACGAATTTTGGAGTCTTTCCTTTTTTTATACACCACAAACGATGACCTTTACCTCCATATGCATATCCTAGAAATATGTACTTCATTGGCCTCGACTCTGTTTACCATCATTCACATGGGCATAAGCATGGCATCCAAACATTCGTAAACTAGAATTCTCAAACGCTTTCCCAGACCACACCTCTCGAGGAGTCTTATAATCAATTACAGTTGATGGATATCTATTCACCAACTAACAAGCAATGTTATCTGCTTCCCCTATAATTGCTCCAATAAATCAACAGATACTCGCATGTACTGAGCATGCTCCACTAGTGTTTGGTTCATCTGTTCTGCCACTCTGCTTTGTTGTGGTGTTAGTTGTACAGTGCGATGCCTCACTGTACCTTTTGTTTTGCAGAAGTTACCAAACGAAGCCTTGTAAAACTCCAACTTATTTTACGTTTTGAGTGACCTGACATGGTTGCCGATCTATTTCTCATCCATCGTCTTCCACTCCTTTAACCGCCCAAAAACTTCATCTTCGTCCTTTGTATTCAGAAAGTACACCTAGGTCTTCCTTGAATAATCATTGATAAAAGTCACAAAGTACTGGCATCCACCATGAGACTTCACAAGAGAGGGACTCCATAGATCTGAGTGAACACACTTGAGGATCTTAGTGCTTGAGTGTTGAATCATATTGAACTTTACCCTGCATTATATCTCTTGAACACAAACTTCACCATGTTTAGCATTTCCAGATGCATCTCCACCAAACAACCCCTTCTTGCTCATATGTCCCAACTTGTGATGCCATTGTTGGATTAAGGTGTATAAGTCAGTAACTAAATTGGTATGTTCTTATAATTAGAAGCAAAGTCCTTTTTGGGTTGCCCATAAATAACTAGAAATGATATTATGATAGAGGAGTGTGATTTATTAAATTTTTATATGATTGATAAACTAATTGGAAATCATAGAAAAGTGATTTGTTAATATATTATGCGACTAATATATTAATTGGTAATAGACAAATGATTTGTTAGTTTATTATGTGATTTAAATTAATACAAGATCAATCGTTACATAACTGATTTGTTAATTTATATGGTTAATAAATTAATAAGAAATCAATTAGTCTTGATTAATTATTAATCAGAGTTAATATGTAATTAATTCGGGATTAATTTGAATTAATTGACGATGCAAGGGATGAATTTTAATTATTCAATAGTTGAACAAAAAGTCATTTCTAGAAGCATTCATATCATGGATGATTTTTTGGAGTTCCTTAGCATTTCCGGAAGCCTCTTGGTTGTATAAAAGGAAAATATTTGAATTATGATTAAATCTATTATTTAATTAATTCAAATCTTGTTTTGCCTGCAAGTTAACTAAACTATAAATAGGACCCCTTTGCTTGCAATTTTCGTTCACCACATTACCTAAAGGCATAGGAATGAAATTTTCCTTATATCTCCTTTATCATCCTCATTATAGGGTTTCTGGTTTAGGGTGTGGGTCATTAGAGGCATCATCATTTTGGTGCTTGCTTTTCAAGGAACTTCAAGAGGATTTGATGTGATTATTTGATATAATAATCAAGAGGTGTCTAGCACTAATCTTTATGTTAATGTAGATTTTCATAGCCTCTTTCTAGGGTTTATTGATGTGTTACACTCGAGTCTTGGTAAGTTCCCTTCTAACTCTTTAAATTGTGATTTTTGCACTTCGGTCCTTACTCGAGGCGTATCTGGATGGTATGATGAGCGTACGGGGCTTAAGGTGAAACGGCGGCGTTTTGGGAGTATGTTGGTCGTACTCTGAGAACGTTTGACGTACTTCGTCTGGACATAAATCATAATCTTTAGGGTTTGGACCTTATATATTAAACCTTAAGTCCCATTTCCAGCCTCTATCACTAGAAACATTCCCCCTTGCAAACCCTAGCCCCATTGTTGCATTTGAAGCTCGAGAGTGTGTTTTCGTGTATTTCAAAGGAAGAAGAAGAAGGTGGTGAAGCTTGGGAGTTAGAAGTAAGCTTGGATCTGGAAATGTTGCATCATCCTCAATCTCCAGTAGGTATAAAGTTCACACCGTGATGATTAACTTTATAGATCTTGTTGGTATGATGATATTATGAGCTTTTATCCCTAAAATATGACTTTCTTGTGCATGGCATGCTATAGAACGTATAATCTGTCCTTGTGGACGTTTTTCTATGTCTAGAGTAATAAAAATAGGATCTTGACTCTTGGTTCTTCCCCATGCATGAGTATGATTGTGTTAATGGATTAAGGTGTTGGGGTTTTTAGTGTTAAGCAATTAATGGCCATGCAAGACCATTTAGGACTTGGATCTATAATTTGGACGTAAAGGCTTAAGTATTAAGCACTTAATGAGTTAGGAAAGCATTTAGCTGCATACGTGGTTAAGTCCCCATTTCTGGTCAGAGAGCGAGTACGCCCCACGTACATCTGAGTACACCCCCGCGTACGAGGTTGGGTCAACTCGACTGGTTTGTTGAGTTTGACCAATTTTGACCAAAGGGTATTATGGGTAATTTGATATTGGTTTTAAGTTAGGCAATAATTTGAATAATAGGTGTCGGGTAGAGCCAGTTTTCAGAGCAGAGATTTATTCAATTTTTGTTCGGACCGAAAGGTAAGTTTTCGTCACTATACCCGTGGATCGAAGGCACCAATCCCGACCCACTAGATTATGTATATTGGTTATAGGATAGTACTATGATAGTATACGATCGATTAGTAGATCTGTAAGATTATTTGTATTTGTTGGATCTGTGTTTTTGTTATCTGTTACATATGTCGACATACTGTGGTTGGGTTGAGGCAGTTCTACTTTGTGTTGAAGGCTAAGACACCTGGGGGTTCCTGTAACATACATGTTTTGAAATCGTGTTTTGTAACGAATAAAATTGTGAAATACTATGTGAAATTGTGTGTTGAGTTCTAACAAATAGTTTTTACTAGTAATGTAGTAAAACTATGTTTATAATCACTCAGAAAATATTAGAAATCTTATGAGATTCCAATTAAAAGTCAAATAGTGAAATTTAGCGAAAATATAAAAATTGAAATAAGTAAAATTTTATTATTGAAAGTTCTAAATAATATCGTTAGAAACTTGTAGGCGAAAACCTCGTCGAAATCTGAGTTATAACGAAGAAGTTATGATCAATCGAAGATCCGCGACAAAACCGGCACGACGCCGAATGACGTAAAAAGTGAGTTTTTGATAAACTAGTTTTTAGCCTTAGCAATCTAAATGAAATTCGTAGTATTCATTAAAGCGAGAAGTTCGATAAAAAGAACGTCAAAATCTGACTTCGTATGGGGAAATTATGATTTTTCTAAATTTCGGAATAGCAGTAGACAGCTAAAAACTCGAATTTTAGATCGAGTGATTTTTAGCCGGCACAACCTAAACAAGAATTGAAGATCTCGTCAATAGTAGTACAACGGTAAAAAGTCTGACGAAAACGGATGTCGGATGAAGAAGTTATGAATTTTTAACGGATTTTCCTGTCCCGGTCTGTTAAAAATAATAATATTAAAAATAAAGTCAAAATTAGCCAATGAAGTATAAATGAAAGTTGTAGATAATAATTTTACCTACGCGTTCATATAAAGAACGTAAAAAACGGAGCTCGTATGCGAAAGTTATGGATTTTAGAAGATTAGGGCTCATTTTCCGAGGAATCTCTCATGGATAAGCCTTATCCGGAAGAGCCATGTCACCTTGCATGAACAGTAGCTGCGTGTCGCGCACCCGTCGCCTTCCGATTGGGCCGAGCTTCGGTCTGGTATGCATCCGACCCGCCTTTTGACGTCCTAGGCAACGTCTAAGACGCCTCCTAAGACGCCTCGCATATGGCTGCCACTTGCCCTTCGCATACGAAGCCACGTCCGAGCCGAGCCAGCTGTTGCGTCCGAACCTCGCTGCTGCGCCATCTGCCTTCGCATCCTGTTGCCGCGTGTCCCTTATGCCAGCACATCATCCGAACCTCGGCCCTATAAAAGGAAGGCTGCGAGCCTTCCCGGGTAATCTTAGAAAATTGACAATTTTCACCCCTTTTTCCATATTTTGACTATTTCCATATCCCCCGAAGCCCCGGTATCATTTTTAAAGCCCGGAATACGTCCCGAAGTGCCTGTGAAGCCCGAAAAATTTATCTTTTCGGTTTTGAAGCCTTACCTTCGCAGAGCCCGGTTTTTAATTAAGCCCCCGGTTTTCAACATAGAAAGTCATATTTAAAGCCGAAGTGCTGCCCAAATTACTATTTTGACCCTCGGTTAATTCAAGGTGAGTTCAATATATAGGAACAATTGTATGTTATGTTTTATATGTGCTATGTGCTTTTCAGTGTTATTATTCCGAGTTATTTTCCCGTTATATTTTTATTCGCTTTTTTTGTAGCAAAAGTTATACCTTTGACCATGTGATCAGTGAAAGGACTTAGATTCACATTGGTACTGCTATGTAGCCTCTGGCCATGTAGAGCATGTCTCCGTATGAGAATGACTTCTATTCTATGGCATTGGCAAATGGTTAGACAGGGCTATAAGCCTGAAATCTACCAAGATGTTAATCAGAAATCTTATGTCTTCTGTGCCATTTGGGTTGAAGCTTTATTGATGTATATCAAGTATGGAAATTGTTATGTCTCATTGACTGTATACCTTTGAATCAAGTCATTGATTGATATGGAAAGCTTAACACATGATTCACATATGCCTTTGTTGTTCCTTGTTTCTCTTTGCTTCTGCCATATTTAAGTATATATATGGCATAACGTTATATTGTATCTATTATTGAAATCACTAAGCGTCACCACTTACCCTATCAATATTTAACAATTGCAGGAGATAAGTAATTAGTATGATCGTATACTGTTGGAAGATTTAGAATAGTTTGTAATAGTACTTTTGTACTTCAGTTTATGTTTGTATAAATTACAATATCCTGGGTAGTCATGTAATATATAACACTTTGTAATAGTCGGTTTGTATCCAGTCGTTTGTAACCTCTTTATCAATGTAAAGTATTGCTTTTATGAATATGCAAGTAGCATGTTTTGGAGTAATAATATTGTAAAGTATGAAAATTTGGGTCTTTCAGAAATACGAAAGTTAGAGTCTTTCAAAATGTTTGGTAAAATCAAAATCTTTGCTGAAATCATATACTTATATGCTGAAATCATAAAATTATATGCAAGTTTATATGCTGAAATCATAAATCTTACATGCTGAAATCATAAATCTTTGCTGAATATGTTAAAGTCTTTGCTGAAATGGATTTTTTTAAACTTATTTGCTCAATCTTTATCACTTGTATTTCTTGAATGGAGATCAAGTTTATGTTTATATGCATGTTTTTGCTTAAATCATTGAATATGCTAAACTTATTTGTTGATTGTTGTTGGATTAGTGTCTAAGTCCATAACTATTTTGGTATGTACTTGACCCAATTATGAGCATGGTCCTTTTGGGTTGCCTTCACCATATCAACTTGTAGGATGAATTATGGAGAGATGGGATTAATTATGATTTATTAATATATTATGAGAATAATATATTAAAGGAGAAATCATATTGTTTCATTAATATTGGTCAAGAATTAATTGATAATTACTTTTTTGGTCAAAAGAGATTAATTAAACTTAGGGGTCTGGAATTGTAATTATAAGATAATGGTATTTGGGTTATGGATCACCTTGGAATATAGGTTGGACGAATTCTATGGGAAAACCATAAGGAATTCGTCCAAGGGATGTTCTAAAAG
Source organism: Lactuca sativa (assembly GCF_002870075.4). NCBI lineage: Eukaryota > Viridiplantae > Streptophyta > Magnoliopsida > Asterales > Asteraceae > Lactuca > Lactuca sativa. The sequence continues at coordinate 246,560,490 of NC_056627.2, read as the reverse complement.
GAGACCATGGGCTGCTTAGGGCTTAAGCAGTCAGATTAGGGTTTCCTAGTTGAAAACCCTAATGGCCTAACATATAAGGACCCCCTAAGGCCCCAAAAACGTGGTGAATGAATCCATTAGGGTTTCTGGATGTTTTTGTGACTCTCCTTCTCCTCCTTCTTCATCCTTATTACTTATGGTGTTTGTGACTCCATTAGAGGTGCAACACTTGAGACACTAAGCTTTCTGAAACACTACAAAAAGGAATAGATTTGTAACACCTGTTTATTTATTAGTTAAATAAATAAGCTAATGAGCGAATAGAAGCCCTAAAATAAATAATTATATATCAAAGGATAATCTCGAAGGACTAATTGTCATAATTTGTGGAAGGTTGGGGGTTAAGTGTATATTTTGGGAGCCTTGGTAAAGAATTTCCGAGGGCAAGGGCTAAAGTGTAAGTTTTGGAGTTAATTGGAAAACAAAATGGTGAAGAGGAGCTGAAGTTGGATTTTTGGATTTAAGTTTGGATGGACACGGGTTTAAACCTGACACCATCCTTCCCTCCCGTCACCCTCTTAAGTTGTAACATATTTAAACAATGAAAACCTATGCTAACCCTAGCCCTATGAAAATCGGATGTAACCGCCACTATCCACTTCGTTCGTTTTTCTCGGCCGCCTAACATCAACGGATTTCCTTCGTCACTGTCAACATCAGAGGCCGACTAGGGGCGGAAGACAGCCACCAAACGCTGCTACTTCGTCAAAGATTCATTGATGTCGGCAACCCCATGAACGATAAGGACCACCATGAGCCACTGTTGTCGGACCGACAACCCCCCCTGTAACACCGTGAATTTCAAAATAATTTTTCGCATAATATAAAAACATAATTCATTTACTATTTATAAAAATATCATTTGTTTCAAGTTCAGATTCATAGCACATAAAAATCCCAAGATCTCATAACATAAAATCCCGTGTGTGTACTGATCAGACCGGCGCCTTCCCACGATCCTCACTGGTACCTGAAACAATAACACCAAACACTGTAAGCACAAAGCTTAGTGAGTTTCCCAAAATACCACATAACACATGTTAGCCACTCGAGGCTATAACTCTGTGGGTCCGTGCACCCATACTCTGTGAACCCTTAGGTTCTAACTCTGTAAACATGCATAGCATAAATCACATAGAATAATGTAGTGCAACACATAATATACATAGCATACAAATACTATATCACATAACTCTAGTTACCTACTCAAGGTAAAGTATAGTGAGAAGACTCACCTCGCGTATCTCGGTAACTCGCAGATCCCTGAAATCACCCGTGCTCGATCCCCCGATCTATAGTCCTCCTATAACACAATATATCTCTAAATAACACTTCACAACTAAGGTTGACTAACCCTATCAAGTCAACACTGGTCAATGGTCAACGGTCAACTTTGACCGGACTGGGCGAGTGCACTATAGCGACTCGGCGAGTCTATACGCATCCACTGATTCCCTGGGATCCTTTCTCGACACGTCGAGTATTTTCCTAACTCGACGAGTTCCACCTGGCATGAGTTGCGGGGCCACCACGACTCAACTCGCCGATTCTCAAGAACAACTCGGCGAGTTCCAGCTTAACTCAGTCCACCCGCCAACCCTCTCTGACTCTCCCTGACTCACTGAGTCAACCCCTTAACTCGGCAAGACCACTCGCTGAGTGGTTATGGACAATCTTCATGCTACTCGCCGAGTCTGTTCTTCAGACTCGGCGAGTCTATGCCATGCATAAACTCAAACTCACTCCTGAGGTCAGATCCGTTCCAATAACTCATATATCAAGTCCTTCCAAGCACATACATCACGTAAAGTTACTATCTTGGTGCTCATGCAAAGGTTCAAAGGCCTTATTTGATGATATGGTCTCTAGAATGCTATTCTAAGCTCATGGCCTCCATTAACACTCATAAAGCTTGAGGGAAAAGGGTCTCTGGACCTCTTTGGGCCCAGATCTAAAGCACCAACACGTGAGGAGGCCAATTACTCCATGGATCATTCCACAAAGAAACCCTAACTCTAAGATTTACACCAAGGACTGAGAAAGGAATGAATGGATACCTCAAATGAAGTCCCTGAGCTCAGGAATCACTGGATTAGCACCTTCTTTGGTCTCCTCTTGCCTTGATCCTCTTTTAGATGCAAAACACCCACAAATAGTCAAGGATCTTCCTCTTCTCTCTCACAAAACGCTCAAAGACTCTTTAGGGTTCTCTCTGGGGTTGGTGGCCGCAAATGACGACCATAAGCCCCTTTAAATAGATCTCATACCCTGGAAATTAGGGTTTCATTAAACAGCTTGGACTCGCCGAGTCCACTCTTGGACTCGCCGAGTCCAGACGCGAACCATGCCCATAGCCGCGATCATACTCGGCGAGTTTGGGCTCAAACTCGCCGAGTCTCCTCACAAAACACCAAATATATATATATATATATATATATATATATATATATATATATATATATATAAATGAATAATACCTGGGAATTTGAGCTGTTACAATTCTCCCCCACTAGAACTAGACTTCGCCCTCGAAGTCTCGCTTTGCAAATAACTCCGGATGCTACTCACGCATCTCACGCTCCGGCTCCCAAGTCATCTCGGACCCCTTCCGATGCTGCCACTGAACCAAAACCAAGGGTACCTCCTTGTTCCTCAGAACCTTGATCTTCCGATCTCTGATTGCCACTGGTCTCTCCGCATAATTCAGGCTCGCATCCACCTGAATATCCTCTAATGGAACCACTATCGACTCATCGGCTATACACTTCCGCAATTGCGACACGTGGAAAGTGTCGTGAATCTGCCCCAACTCTGTTGGAAAATCCAGACGATAGGCTGCCCTGCCTACCCTTGCGACCACCCGAAATGGACCAATGTATCGGGGCCCCAACTTGCCCCTCTTCCTGAATCGAATCACTCCTTTCCAAGGAGAGACCTTCAGGAGCACAAGGTCGCCGACCTGAAACTCAAGCTCGGACCGGTGTCTGTCTGCATAACTCTTCTGGCGACTCTGAGCGGTCAACAACCTCTGTCTGACCTGATGGATCTGCTCTGTCGTCTGAAGCACGATCTCTATACTGCCCATCACACACTGTCCAACCTCTCCCCAGCAAATGGGGGTCCGACACCTTCTCCCATACAACATCTCAAAGGGCGGCATACCAATGCTCGAATGATGGCTGTTGTTGTAGGAAAACTCTACCAAGGGCAAGTACGTATCCCAACTTCCCCCGAAATCCAACACACATGCCCGGAGCATGTCCTCGAGCGTCTGAATCGTCCGCTCACTCTGTCCGTCTGTCTGGGGGTGATATGCGGTACTAAAATGCAGTCTAGCACCCAAATCCTCGTGAAACTTCTTCCAGAATCTGGAAGTGAAACGCACATCACGGTCTGAAACAATCGAGATCGGCACTCCATGTCGTGACACCACTTCCCTTACATACACCTCTGCCAATTTCTCTGCCGAAGAACTCTCGCTGATAGCAAGAAAGTGAGCGCTCTTCATCAACCTGTCCACAATCACCCAAATTGCATTGACTCCCCTGGTAGTCCTTGGCAATTTGGTGATAAAATCCATGGTGATTTGTTCCCATTTCCATTCGGGAACCTCCAACGGCTGCAACTTACCATGCGGTCTCTGGTGCTCGGCCTTAACCCTACGGCAGGTCAAGCACCTCTCAACAAACCACGCAACATCCTTCTTCATACAGGGCCACCAATACTCTTTCCTCAGGTCCAAATACATCTTAGTGGCCCCAGTATGGATCGAGAATTTCGACCGATGAGCCTCTTCCATCAAAATGGTACGCGTTCCTCCCACAAACGACACCCAGATACGCCCCTGGAATGTCATAAGCCCCCGACCATCGGTAACGAACTCTGAAATCAATCCAACAACTCGCTCTTTCTTCTGCATCTCAGGTTGCACAGCCTCGGCCTGTGCCCCACGAATGGCATCCAACACGGGAGCTATCATGGTCAATCTCAAACATACATCCCGCAGTGGGGTGCTCTCCGCCCTGCGGCTCAGTGCATCGGCTACAACATTAGCCTTGCCTAGGTGGTACAGGATCTCACAATCATAATCCTTGACCACATCCAATCACCTCCTTGGTCGCATGTTTAGGTTGGGCTGATCCATCAAATACTTCAAACTCTTATGGTCCGTGTATATCGTACACCGAACCCCATACAGATAGTGACGCCAAATCTTGAGGGCGAACACTACTGCCCCCAACTCTAGATCATGGGTGGGATATCTCGTCTCATGAGGCTTCAGCTGCCTCGATGCATGTGCTATCACATGCCCTCTCTGCATCAGCACCGCCCCCAACCCCAAAATCGATGCATCACAGTATACCACAAAGTCCTCCATCCCTTCCAGTAGGGCTAACACCGGGGCTTCGCATAACCTTTGGCAAAGCATCTCAAAGGAGGCCTGCTGCTCCGGGCCCCATGAAAAAGCGATACCCTTCCAGGTCAACCTGGTGAGTGGCACCGCGATCTTGGAGAAGTCCCTGATAAATCTCCGATAATAACCCGCCAACCCTAAGAAACTCCTGATCTCGGAAGGCGACCTCGGCACATCCCAACTCATCACTGCCTCGACTTTGGCCGGGTCAACCAATATCCCTTTCTGGTTAACGAGATGTCATAGGAACTGGACCTCTCGCAACCAGAAATCACACTTGGAGAATTTGGCATAAAGCCTCTCTGATCTCAGAACTCCGAGGATCTCCCTCAAATGTTCCTTATGCTGCTCCCTAGATCTCGAATATACCAAAATATCGTCGATGAATACAATCACCGACCGATCCAACATCGATCTGCACACTCGGTTCATGAGATCCATGAACACTGCGGGGGCATTGGTGAGCCCGAAAGGCATCACCACAAACTCGTAATGCCCATAACGCATCCTGAATGCTGTCTTCTGGATGTCCTCATCTCGAACCCTCACCTGATGATATCCAGACCTCAAATCAATCTTGGAGAACCAAGATGCTCCCTGTAACTGATCGAACAAATCATCGATCCTTGGAAACGGGTAACGGTTTTTGACCGTCAGCTTGTTCAACTCCCGGTAATCAATGCACATCCGGTGTGAACCATCTGTCTTCTTGACAAAACGGATAGGCGCTCCCCATGGCGAGCTGCTCGGCCGAATAAACCCTTTTCTCAACAGCTCCTGAAGCTGCGAGGATAACTCTTGCATCTCTGGAGGTGCAAGGCGATAAGGCACCTTAGCGATAGGCGCGGCACCTGAAACCAAATCGATACTGAACTCCACTTGCCTCACGGGAGGCACACCCGACAACTCCGCTAGGAATACATCCGGAACCTCACGCACTATCGGAACCTCCTCAAATGACCTCGGACTCTCTGAATCAACCCTCGAATCCATCACATACGCCACAAAGCCCTTACAACCCTGCTGTAGACACTGCCTCGCCCTAGCGGCCGAACAAAATGTTGACCCAGAACGGGTACCCTCGCCGTACACCGTAAGAACTCCCCCACTAGGGTCTAGTATGGTTACCAACTGTCGTTCGCAGTCGATAACCACACCGAATCTGCTCAACCAGTCCATGCCCACAATGACACATACACCGCCCATCGCGATAGGAACCAGATCAATCGGAAACTCGACCCCGAAGATCTCGAATACACACCCGCGGACTACCTCTGTGGCATATATCACCCTCTCGTCAGCTATGGAAATTCTCAGAGGCCGACTCAACACCTCACGACTAAAACTGATATGCTGACTAAAAGCTAAAGACACAAAAGACTGACTCGCACCTGAGTCAAATAACACCAAGGCAGGTACATAATTCACAAGAAAAGTACCTACGCATAACATAATATAAGCATGATATCTCAACATCAAAATAAATACACAAAAGAATACATACCAGCCACGACATCGGGCACTACGCGGACCTCCTCCGCGGTCAACCGAAAGGCTCTCCCTCGTTCTCTCGGCGCCTCGGCCTTCACTGGCCGACTCTCGGTAGCTCTGATGGCGGCAGGGGCAGATCCCTGAGGTGCTCCCTGAGATGATCCCCGCAATTGCGAACACTCTGCCTTCCGGTGTCCGGTCTGGTTGCAGTGGAAACACACCGCAAACCCCTTGGGGCAGTCCTTGGCCATATGTCCCTCCTTGCCACATTTGTAGCAAGATCCCGCTCTACTGACTCCACCATGACCCTTGCCGCACTTCCCACAAGTGCGGCCCTTCTGGCTCCCTGATTTGGGATCAGCGGGCTTGGCCCGCTTGGCTGCCGGCTGAGACTGTGCCGGTCGCCGATCCCTCCCCTGAGACTCCGCCTCCTCCCTAGCCTGAGTCTCTAGCTCAATCTCCCTCTTCCGGGCATTTGCCTGAAGCTTGGCAAATTTTCGGTACGAGGAGTTCGCCATGAACTCCCGAATGTCTCGTCTCAAGATACTTAAATATCGACTCATACGTGCCTGCTCAGTAGACACGTGCTCAGGGCAGAACATCGCCCTGTCGTGGAACATCCTGGTAATCACCGTAACAGACTCAGTACCCTGCTTGAGGGTCAGAAACTCCTGGGCCAAACGCTCCCTCTCCACTTGGGGAACGTACTCATCTCGGAACATGGCAGTGAACCTCTCCCAGGTCACTGCCGCAAGCTCAGCAGGCGTAAAGTGCGCTGTCACAAACTTCCACCAGTCCTTCGCTCCCAAGCAAAGCTGGTTCAACGCGAACCATACTCTCAAATGCTCAGGAGATGAGCAAGTGAAGAAACACCCCTCTATGTCTGAAATCCATCTCATAGCCGCCATCGGGTCCTGCGTACCATCAAACTCTGGCGGCTTCGTGTTGCTGAACTCCCTGAACAACAACGAATCACCACCCTGCGGCCTCGCGGCAGCAATAGCTGCGGTGGCCGCTGCAACAGCAGCCTGAGAAAGAGCAGCGTAACGCTCGTCAAAAGTCTCAATCAACGTGGTCTTAATAGACCCAAACATCTCCGGTATCTCTGCCCTGATGGCCGCAGCCACCTCCTCATGGATGATTTGGCGGATCTCCTCATCACTGGTCCCGCTGCTCTCTGGCGCTTGACGTGTTCTCACCGTGATCTCCCTCTAAAAAACAACATAAGATATATTAGAGACCTTCTTGAGTATAATCGCACTCGATAACCCCACCCAACTTATTCCTTGGTGCCCTAAGGATTCTTACTTGGTCCGCACACCAACCCGGTAACTTTAGTAGTACGGGCCCAATACTACCGTCAATACCGCATCGGCATTCATCCCAAGTCCTCTTCCTTGAGCCCCAAATCCCAAGTACTCTACTCTCTCTATCATGTGCTACTCACTAGCAAATCCCTCATAAGCACCTCACTGCTATCCAATCCATCTTTAGCATCCCTAGCAGCAAAACCCCTAGACTAAGGCATCATATATCAGGCCACTCTAGTCCTAATAAGAATACCTAGTCTACTCTAGCATGCATATCGTACTCATTATATAACATAACATAGCATCTCTGATAATTACTTATCATGAGGGTATTCTGGGAAATCACCGTTCGGACGCTGGTTGATCGTACACACGACTCTACTCTGTGTTTTTAAAATCTTTTACTCTTTTCTTTTTGAAAATATTTCTCAATTCCTCAGTTTGAGTTCAAATACGCCCGAAGGTGTACTCGAATCCCTCAAACCAAGGCTATGATACCAAATTGTAACACCGTGCATTTCAAAATAATTTTTCGCATAATATAAAAACATAATTCATTTACTATTTATAAAAACATCATTCGTTTTAAGTTCAGATTCATAGCACATAAAAATCCCAAGATCTCATAACATAAAATCCCGTGTGTGTACTGATCAGACCGGCGCCTTCCCGTGATCCTCACTGGTACCTAAAACAATAACACCAAACACTGTAAGCACAAAGCTTAGTGAGTTTCCCAAAATACCACATAACACATGTTAGCCACTCGAGTCTATAACTCTGTGGGTCCGTGCACCCATACTCTGTGAACCCTCAGGTTCTAACTTTGTAAACATGCATAGCATAAATCACATAGAATAATGCAGTGCAACACATAATATACATAGCATACAAATACTCTATCACATAACTCTGGTTACCTACTCAAGGTAAAGTATAGTGAGAAGACTCTGTTGGATTAATGTCTAAGTCCATAACTATATTTGGTAAGACTTGACCCGACCCGGCATGGTCCATTTGGGTTGCATACCATCATGCACTTGGATGAGAGAAATAAGACATTTATGGTTATTAATATATTATAAGTTCTAGTATATTAATAATAAGAATAATAAGATTATTTAATTAGTATTGATCAAGAATTAATCTAGGATTAATTAAGTGATCAAAAGAAGACTAATTAAATATATGGGTTGATTGTGTAAATCATCCATACTTGTATAGTGGGCTAATGCTCCATGGATAATCAAGTTGGGCTAAAACCCATAGGATGGTCCATGGATGCTCCATGGTGTATTTGTACCCATGGATCCAAGGAAATGGAAAGTCATGACAATTAGGGTTTACCCTAATTGTAACACTATATAAGCATCATATTATTCACCAAAATCGGCACTAGTGGGTATACTAGAAGGGGCTAGCCGATTTCATGAAGTGTGGGTTTTCTCTCAAGTCATTCCAAGTGTTTTGATGATTGTGATTCCATTTGAGGTGTCACACTTGGGGCACTAGGCACTCAAGCTTCATGAAGACTTTCTACATCAAAGAGGTATGTATTCTATCTTGCTATAGTCATTGTTTTGTATGCTAGATTAGGATAATACCTTGGAAGTTCTTATTTGCATGTATAATAGAGAAAACATAGATCCAAGGTATTTAGGGTTGCATGTACACTTAGGAGTGTTAGAATGCTCAAAACCCAACAGTGGTATCAGAGCCTAGGCTTGTTTTCTTGTTATACCTGCAATAGAAGCTGAAAAAACGAATCTGGTGCTGTCTGGCCATCAGACTCGGCGAGTCCATCAGGAGACTCGACGAGTCCATGCCTTAAAAATGATGAATTCGATCCAACTCGCCGAGTTTGTTCATGCACTCGACGAGTTGGACCCCCAGACAGCATATTTTCGAGTTTTTTGGCTAGAAATGGACTAGGAACATTACCCTAAGTTGTTTTTGATGTGGTAATGTTCATGCTAATCCATTTTCAAAGATAATTGTCAATAGATTCATGTTTTGTATTAGTTTAAGGTTTAGACTAATTACATGAAAAAGTTTGATTTGAATTATCTTGTTCTTATGAGTTGCTTAGATTAATAGAAATGTTGAGTGAAATAGTTGTTTTCAATCCATTTTAATCTAAGAGTTGAGTATAAAATGTGTTTGTGTAACTTGTCCTCAAGTTACATGAAGAGTCACATTAAAGACTCATAAAATTCATAAGAGTTGGCAATGGTTACAAAATGAAGAGTCTTGTGTCATTGAATAACTTTTTATGACTCCATAACTTGTCCTCAAGTTATGGAAGTTCAAGAGTCACTTCATTAAAGAAAAAATATGTAACCATAATTAAATCCATAAATTATAAAATAAAGGAAAAGTTAGTTCTTTTATTAGTTTAAAGTCTTCCATAACTTGTCCTCAAGTTATGGAACTTGAAGAGTTTTTGGATTAAAACTACTTTAAACACATAAGTTATGGAATTAATTAGTTTTGAATAGTTTCAAAACTTGCCCTCAAGTTTTGGAATTTGTAAAGTTTTCTCTTATGAATACTTTAATTCCAAGTTAGCCCTTAGAATTTTAAAAGTTAAAATTCAACCCTTATACTTTATAATATTATAAGTTAATAATATATATATGTATAAGAGTAAAGTCAGTCTTACCGCTAGTACGCCTCATTCACGAAGCCGGTCTATAAGGTGGGTATAAGGTTGTTGCCTATAAAATGGCAACTTAATGGGTGTCCACTCTCACCCACCGCTTGCTTGACCGGTGGAGGGTCGTTAGCCGAACGGGTTTGACAAGACTATAATTCTCCCTTCATTAAAAGTATTAATGAAAATACTAAGTAACTAAACTTTTAATAATACCCAATCTTAGTTACTTAGGAAAAATGTGAATAAGGTGCTAATCCATGAAATTACACTTTACACTTTGTCTAAGTCGTTAGTGGAGCGTGTGTGGTTAACCGGCACACTAACTTGGACTTAACAAGGTAGGTAAAGGGTGACTTAATATTTATCATAGTATCGATGGAGCGTGTGTGGTTAACCGGCACATCGATTGAGGGGTAATTTATTAAGGGTACCAAGTGATTTGCATGGTTACTTCACACCTTGTTTTGTGATCCTCGGCATCCCAGTCACAAAACCTGAAGGGCACACTCGAGATTGAAACATGCCTTTGAAAAGTTCAATGAATCTCAAAGATCTAGGAGTTTCAAAACCAATTAAAACCTAATTATACATTTCGTTTATCTTGGTGGAAATTGGTGAATCGTCATTCACCTACCTTCAAATATTTTATAGCTTGGATTACGGCACCCCTCTTCTAAGTTATAAAATAGTTTGTTGGGTCCTAGCCTTAATATTTCATATTGGGTGTCATATTAAGGACTTTAAATCAACTATCTTGAATATCTCCCAAAAGATGTCTGTAATAGACACCTATGATCTTCCCAAATCTAGTGAAACAAGGTTTCCTAAATGAAGATGATGTCCTTTGGAAATCATACTTCTTTCACCTCCTCCAATTATTCTCCCCAACCCACAAGTTCTTGAAAAGTTTAAGGTCACTCAAGCCCTATTGGCAAGGCAAGGTCTAGGTGTGAGCACATCTTGGAGATGTAGTCACATATTGACAAGCCGGGAGAGTTGGGTGTCAAAGTCTTGAGAAAGTTGGTGGTTCAATCACTTTCTAAGTCACATAGTGAGTTCCTTTGGGACACCTATGAAACAGACTATGACAAGACCCTTAACGATCTTATCTATTTGCTAAGATCAACTTCCTAAAACTTTATGGACATTGACAATGATGACATTGGATATCCAGTAAAGCATTCTCTTCCCAATGGAAAGGGATCGGCCATAGTCAACTCGGTTGACCAAATGGTAAAGAGAAAAGCTAAGTCTGTGATAGTCTCGTGTACCATTATCAAAGGGTCCATATGTTTATATTGCCAAGGGAAGGGGCATTGGTTGCGAAGCTGCCAAATTTACCTAAGGATGTTAAAGTCAATAAGTTTGACTCTACTTCAGGTAAAGACCACTATCTAACTCTGTTAAGTTTCTATTCTGAGATTCCTGATACATGATGTGACTGGGTCACATGGTGATGTTTTAAGAATCAAAGAAAAGTGAAGAAACTTAAAGAAAGAATATGCTGAATCTGATGGCTTAGATGGATTTCTATCGCATAGTTTGAAGATCGGATTCTTGAGCAACTTCTTAGGAGTTATGAGATATTGCTTAGGAATAGATAACAACAAGTTTTCATATGGATTATAAGGATAAGTTTTTCCGCAAAGTTTTAAAATAAAAGAAATTTTTTTTGATTTTATTTATTTTAAAATATCCTTACAATGGCTTTTGAGGAAAAATTGTTACTTATATGATTCCATTAAAAGCAAGAGTGGAAATATGAAATTGATTCTTTCATTTGTGGTAATGTCTAGATTTACCAAATAAGGAAAGATTCTCATCACCCAAGTTTCAATTGGACCGGAACTTGGAATCATGCAAGTTGTGTAGCATGATGAATGAGAACTTTCAAGTTTTGGAAAATTAAGACTAATTACTCGGCCACATGGATGTGTGAGTCAAGTGAAGGACTAAAGGATCGAGTACACAGTCTTGTGCACTGATTAAGTCCACCACAAAAAGATCGATAAGATTATTCATCATAGTTTACTAAAGCTCAGTAAATATGATTATACTTACATGCTTAAGTGTAACTCTGAGACATTGGAAAAGGTTCCAATGTAAGGCAGAGCGAATAAGAAGAATCAAATTAGGCAGAAGGATAAAAGTTTCTCAAATCTGAAAAGATGGGAGAGTACTTTAGTATCAGTTTTTGTGATCATCTTAATGATTAAGAAACCATATCAAAATTAGTTCTCTAAGGAAATCTTAGTGCATTCTTATGACTAAGAAGAGGAACTTGAATTGTTGAAATGGTTAAATCAAGAAGATGAGTCATACTTCGTTCCAATACAAGTCTTAGAGTCATACTCCAAGATTGTCATTTGAGTGACATGTCTTAAAGAAGGTTTAAAACACTTGTCAAATGTATGAGTAAAAGTTTTCTACTCTTGTACATTTGAAATTGGTAAGTTGTGATGTTTTGGATAAAACAAAGACCAACTTAGGCCAATTGGGTAAAGTGTTTTTCTTGATTAGAATCCGCACTATCTCTTGGATGTTTGACAAGGGAGTCTTATATGTCAAGAGTACAGTGGGAGTCTTAAAGGTCTTGAAAGTCTCAAGAAATAATCAAGAATAAAACCTGAAATTCTTCACTAGCACACGACTTGAGGTTTATAACCTATCGTGTTGACATATCTATGCCCATTCCAGTTAAAGTTGGCTTTGCATATGAGTTCTTAGAGTTCTCAGTTTGTTGCATAACAACTTGGAAGCAATGGCAGGCCCTTGAGCTACCAGGTGGCAAGAAGTTAAGATTCAGTTCAATCCATATGGTTTTGGATTTGTCAATATCTTTGTCTTGTGATTATGGTTTGACAAATTCATATGGGTAGGAACTCATACACCATATAAATCTAAGTGTCATAAGGTTTCTCTCCGATTCATGAAAATGATGGTGAGGAAATGCTTTCACTAAGTAGATTTTACGAAGATATCAATTGTGTTATTTGCATTTTCAAAAGTCGTTAGTGGAGCGCGTGTGGTTAGCCGGCACACTAACATGGACTTGTGAGAAATGGCAAATGCCTAAGCAATTGAGACCATGATTACGGTATCCCTTTTCATGGTTCTTGAAATTGCTTAGACACACAGGTGAGCTATCTACGGAAAGGGTGTATGAATCTAAATTTCAGACTGTCCAGCTGATTTCTAAGTACATGTCAAAGCTAGTGGGAGCATAAGTGTTATGCTAATAATCATCATGTTAGTGGGAGCATGATAATTATGATAAGTATTGCAAGTCAGCAATGTTAATTATAGAAAACAAAAGTTTCAATTGGGAAAAAGTTGTTTTGCTATAATTAAGGGAGAGGAAATTATGCTTCATCTCAAATCTATAAGCTTAGATCGTGAGGTTTTAATCATTTAGTCAAGGATATATATGAATTTCATGTTGGAATGGCTCAACATAAGGAAATTCTGTATATGGGTCCATTATTTGCGTTCTAAAATTCGATTATGATTACGGCATCCCTTTTCATAATCTGAATTATGAGAACTTGGCAAATTGAAATGGAAATATTATAGCAAAAGACTGGTTTAGTCTTTATGTAAGACATCATGAATCGTGTCCCATATGCTTCGGATATAGGATCGATTACATGTGCTATATTCATCCGTTCTAAAATTTTCCAAATGCCTGGGGCATTAAGAAGGGAAAAGGTTTAGAACTGGATATGACTAAAAGGATTAAACAATTGTCGAGGACAATCTAAGGTTTACCAAAGATTGGTTACTCAAGGACAATTGGAAGTATAGTGATAATTCTGGAAGGACCATATTGACATAATCTGTAAGGAGGCAACTCTTGTTCAGAAGTGATAGTCAAAATGGAATCTGGAAATGTTTCAAAGTTAGAATTTTCAATCTGTGTAAGATTAAGGAAACTTAATGCAAGAAGGATATTTCCAAGGAGTTGATCTCCTTTGGAATACTCTGTAATGATTGTTGCCAAGTCTTTATGACTTTGTGCATAATCATTACGAGAGGATCAATGCATATAAGTTTAGAATCTAACAGATTTCAGTAAATGGCATGAATTTGGAATTCTTGCATTTGCGGTAAGGATTTGGGAGTGTGAAAAGAGAATCATTGAAGTTATGTTCAATTGATCTAGTTCACAAAGTAAGGATCATAGACAAACATAGTATGCATACTTGGTGTGTGGCATGACTAGTGTTTAAGAAAACATAGTGTACATGCTTGGAGCATGGGACAACTATTGTTTTAAATTCAAGAATAAAGTTGATAGCTGAAACAGTATACAATGAATAATGTGTAATCATATGGTGATAAATAAAAGGTGTTTTATTTATGTTCAAAGATTTGATACCATATTGGATTCAATTATTATTGTGTTTCACTTTGCATGTTTTGACTTCCCGAATAAACTAGGTTATTCTTCCGGAATGACTAAGTTATTCAAACCATCCACAGTCGGTCATATGTTGGAAGTAGATATGAATTAAGACTATCATGGGTTGGCTTGTAGAGGTCTAAGGTGTTGGACAAAGGGCTACAACACTCATGAGTGCTCATAAGTTCTGAGTATTGGATTCAACCCGCGCTCATTGGAATCACTTCATGGATTTTATCACGAGTGATCATGAGACGATAATATCTTATATTCTTCAAACCTAGAGATATGAGTTGTTACTATGAGTTGATAGTACATTGATAGCACGAAAACGCATTTGGTAACTCGGTGCTATAAAACGTGCCTTTGTGTATGATTCAACAAGTAGTAGAACAAGCCATATGAGTCGAAGTTTATCCGTTCCTTTTACCTTCAGGATAAAAGCGATATCTGTGGGCCCCTCGATGATTTGATGATGACAAATGGAAGTGCTCGGCCGGGCCAGGACTGATTTGATTTGTTCAATTAGTCAGTTGTCATAAATTGGAAATCGGGAAACAACAAATGGACAGAGAGAATGATTATAATCCATGTCTCAGTCCATATGATATCTAGAATGGAGGAATATATGATCCCTTATCTAATGGACAAGTCACTGACAAAGGTCAGAGTTCATCTACAAGGTCAGAGTTCGACAGAAGCTTTTGAGAGCTACGATTGCTAGTTGGTTCCTGAAGTCATACGCAATAATAGTTTTAGACTTATCCAAGTGGGAGACTGTTGGATTAATGTCTAAGTCCATAACTATATTTGGTAAGACTTGACCCGACCCGGCATGGTCCATTTGGGTTGCATACCATCATGCACTTGGATGAGAGAAATAAGACATTTATGGTTATTAATATATTATAAGTTCTAGTATATTAATAATAAGAATAATAAGATTATTTAATTAGTATTGATCAAGAATTAATCTAGGATTAATTAAGTGATCAAAAGAAGACTAATTAAATATATGGGTTGATTGTGTAAATCATCCATACTTGTATAGTGGGCTAATGCTCCATGGATAATCAAGTTGGGCTAAAACCCATAGGATGGTCCATGGATGCTCCATGGTGTATTTGTACCCATGGATCCAAGGAAATGGAAAGTCATGACAATTAGGGTTTACCCTAATTGTAACACTATATAAGCATCATATTATTCACCAAAATCGGCACTAGTGGGTATACTAGAAGGGGCTAGCCGATTTCATGAAGTGTGGGTTTTCTCTCAAGTCATTCCAAGTGTTTTGATGATTGTGATTCCATTTGAGGTGTCACACTTGGGGCACTAGGCACTCAAGCTTCATGAAGACTTTCTACATCAAAGAGGTATGTATTCTATCTTGCTATAGTCATTGTTTTGTATGCTAGATTAGGATAATACCTTGGAAGTTCTTATTTGCATGTATAATAGAGAAAACATAGATCCAAGGTATTTAGGGTTGCATGTACACTTAGGAGTGTTAGAATGCTCAAAACCCAACAGACTCACCTCGCGTATCTCGGTAACTCGCAAATCCCTGAAATCACTCGTGCTCAATCCCCCGATCTATAGTCCTCCTATAACACAATATATCTCTAAATAACACTTCACAACTAAGGTTGACTAACCCTATCAAGTCAACACTGGTCAATGGTCAACGGTCAACTTTGACCGGACTGGGCGAGTGCACTATAGCGACTCGGCGAGTCTATACGCATCCACTGATTCCCTAGGATCCTCTCTCGACACGTCGAGTATTTTCCTAACTCGACGAGTTCCACCTGGCATGAGTTGCGGGGCCACCACGACTCAACTCGCCGAGTCTCAAGAACAACTCGGCGAGTTCCAGCTTAACTCAGTCCACCCGCCAACCCTCTCTGACTCTCCCTGACTCACTGAGTCAACCCCTTAACTCGGCAAGACCACTCGCTGAGTGGTTATGGACAATCTTCATGCTACTCGCCGAGTCTGTTCTTCAGACTCGGCGAGTCTATGCCATGCATAAACTCAAACTCACTCCTGAGGTCAGATCCGTTCCAATAACTCATATATCAAGTCCTTCCAAGCACATACATCACGTAAAGTTACTATCTTGGTGCTCATGCAAAGGTTCAAAGGCCTTATTTGATGATATGGTCTCTAGAATGCTATTATAAGCTCATGGCCTCCATTAACACTCATAAAGCTTGAGGGAAAAGGGTCTCTGGACCTCTTTGGGCCCAGATCTAAAGCACCAACACGTGAGGAGGCCAATTACTCCATGGATCATTCCACAAAGAAACCTTAACTCTAAGACTTACACCAAGGGCTGAGAAAGGAACGAATGGATACCTCAAATGAAGTCTCTGAGCTCAGGAATCACTGGATTAGCACCTTCTTTGGTCTCCTCTAGCCTTGATCCTCTTCTATATGCAAAACACCCACAAATAGTCAAGGATCTTCCTCTTCTCTCTCACAAAACGCTCAAAGACTCTTTATGGTTCTATCTGGGGTTGGTGGCCGCAAATGACGACCATAAGCCCCTTTAAATAGGTCTCATACCCTGGAAATTAGGGTTTCATTAAACAGCGTGGACTCGCCGAGTCCAGACGCGAACCCATGCCCATAGTCGCGATCATACTCGGCGAGTTTGGGCTCAAACTCGCCGATTCTCCTCACAAAACACCAAAAATATATATAAATGAATAATACTTGGGAATCCAGGCTGTTACCCCCCCCCCCCCCCCCGTGTTCGCTGTCGTTGTGGTCGCTGCTGATGGAATACGCGTCCATCGTTGGACACCATGACCTTCTCGTCGGAGGAACGAACTGGGGGGGAGCCCCTGCCGTTGGTCGAAGTTCGCTGCCGCCGTTCTCCTTCTTCTTTGTTGTGTTTTGGGTGCCGCCGCCATGAGCCACCAGGTGTGGCTGAATTTATCTCGCAAACGGAGGTGTTTGAGTGTGTCTCCATTATTATGGTGTGTTATGTGTGGGTTATGTAATCGGAAATTCATGGAAAGCTCACCACCACCACTGCAAGGTGGTGGCTACCACCATTTGCTGTCGCCGGCCAACACAAGGTGGTTGTGTGTGTTTATTTGTATAGTGTGTGTTATTTTGATATTTAGCGCTGTAAAATATAAATTACAGCTCAGAATAATGGAATTAAATTAGAAACCACCACCCTAGGGTGGTGGCTGCCGCCACCGGCCGCCGTGTCGAGTGGCGGTGTGCTTGTCTTGTGAGTCTACTCGATTGGGGATGCTTGAAACCCTAATGGGCTCAAAGGAGCTCTAATGGGCCCAATGATGCTTAATGGACTCTAATAGACCCAATAAAACCCTAATGGGCTTAATGATATTCTAGTGGGCTTAATAATAAAGCCCTAATTGATCTAAAAGCCCAACAAATTAATTAATGGACTAGTATTGGGTTGGAAACCCTAATTTGGGTTTGAAAAACCCTAATGCCATGAAATCCTAATTTGGGGGAATTAATCGGGACACACGGAAATTATTTAATAACTTGAGATAT
The DNA here is from genome assembly GCF_002870075.4 of Lactuca sativa. Taxonomy (NCBI): domain Eukaryota; kingdom Viridiplantae; phylum Streptophyta; class Magnoliopsida; order Asterales; family Asteraceae; genus Lactuca; species Lactuca sativa. The sequence goes on along the minus strand of NC_056627.2, from coordinate 246,542,635 downwards.
TAAATAATAAACTTTGGCAAAGATTAATCTAAGCGATAATTGACTTAATGGATTAAGTCCTTAATAGGTTAAGTAGGAAACTTAACCCTAATCATCATTTTATGTGAAACCCTAATTTCACTTGGGTTTATTGTTGGGCCTTTCTATTGGGCCTTGATGATTTAGGTTATTAAATGGATTATCCAAGATCAAGCAAATGGTCTAGAGTAATTTAATGGGCGTAGGGTAAGGCCCAGGTAAGGGGCTTGGGCCCAATTTGGAAAATTAGGCCATAGATGGGCCAAGGTTTGGGCCTTAATGAGTATATGATGTTGGTCCTTAGAATGAGACCATGTATAGGCCTAGGCCCAATTTGGAAAGTTGGGCTATGTGTTGGGCTTTGATTCCTAGTTGACTTTGGGCCTATAGATTGGGCCTTGGGCTTGAATAATCCAAGCTTGGGGTAATGTAATTATCCAAAGTAAGTGTTTATGGTTATGTAGTGGGAACCAATTATTAATTGGGTGTTATTTTGGTGTTGATAGTTCGAGAATCTGTCAGCCAGCAGCTGGGGTCGAGTCTGCGGGACTTCAGCAAGTGTGGGATTGTGTCTTCGGGACTTCAGCAGTGTGAGGTGAGTTACCTTCCAGTAGCGGTGGGTCTACGACCACAATGTCGGCCCACCAGTAGGAGTTGTTGTTAGATGATTGTCTTTGTGATAATTGTCTATATTTGCTACTAACTGTTATGTTTATGTGCTAGTATGATATGATGCTATGTGCTAGTGACAGTAGGGGAGATAGTCCCCGGATTACCGGTCGACAGGACCGAAGGGGTAGGCCAGCACCCAGATATGCTAGGCGATATATGTCTTATGTGTTTATGCTATGCTTTTATGTGGTAGTGTTAGGGGGTGAAATAGTCCCCGGTTACCGGTTGAAAGATACCGAAGGGGAGGCCAGCACCCAGATATGCTAGGCGGTATCCGGTCGAGAGGACCGAAAGGGAGCCCAACACCCAGATATGCTAGGCGGTATCCGGTCGAGAGGACCGAAGGGGAGCCCAGCACCTAGATATGCTAGGCAGTATCCGGTCGAGAGGACCGAAGGAGAGCCCAGCACCCAGATATGCTAGGCAGTATCCGGTCGAGAGGACTGAAGGGGAGGCTAGCACCCAGATATGCTAGGCAGTATCCGGTCGAGAGGACCGAAGGGGTAGGTCGGGCACCCAGATATACCTGACAGTATATGTATGTTATTTGATTGTATGGTATGTGGTATGATGGGGGAACTCACTAAGCTTTGTGCTTACGATTTTCAGTTTTGGTTTCAGGTACTTCGTGTTTAAAGGAAAGGAGCTGGCTTGATCGCAGCGCATCACACTATGGTTTTCCGCACATGAGATCTCTGGGATTACACTCTGATATTGTTTTATGATAACATGTTTGATTATTTCTACTTTTGTTTTCACATGACATGATATTACAAATGTTTTATTACACTGTTGGTTTTATAATGACGTATTTAAAAATGAAAATTTTGGCCTGTATTTTTGGGATGTTACAAGATTGTTATTGCTACATAATAATCAAAGGTAATATCTAAACTCTAATTTCGATTATAGTATATTAGATATAGGGTTTGAAAGTCTTTGATGAATGCATGTACAATTAGAGAAACCTAGATCCAAGAATTAGGGTTTGCATGAGCACATAGGATGTTCTTTTGGCTCAAACCCATCAATTGTGTAGTATAATCTTTTCTTATATGGTTTTTTTTGTTCATTCATGATGCATTGTTGTTGAATATGCTAAACTTATTTCTTGATTATGTTGAAATATGATTAATTTATGTTGCTAAAGTATGTATTATATATATATATATATATATATATATATATAAGCAATGGGAGATAAACATACATGGACCAATGAACAAACAAAATGCTTATCCCTCACTTGTATTGAAGAAGTACAAACTGTGGGTAGAAAAGGTTTGAGTTTGCACAAACAATCATGGCACAAGTTAGGAACAACCATTAAGGAAAAGTTTGGCATAGATTTGAATTAACGACAATTAAAAAACGCCTATGATAATCTTAAAGCCAAATACACAGGATGGTTATGCTTAAAAAACAAAACTAGAAACCTTTACAATCCACAAACAAATGCTTTTAACTTAACAAATGAGGAGTGAGAGGACTTTAAAAAGGTATATATATATATATATATATATATATATACATATATATATATATACATATATATATATACACACACACACACACATACACACATACACACACATATTTATATGTATATTGTTTATATAGTTGCCATTAATTCTTATATTACTTTTGTTACATTGATTGGGTTTAGGGACATCCGAAAGCCGCTTCTTTGAAAACCATCCCATTATTGTTTCCAGAGCTTTGTGCAGAACTCTTTGATGGAAACAGTGCATCTGGTAATCTCAGTTATGCCACATCCTAAACACCATCGGGAAATGGATCATCTTCTTTCCATGTCACACTACTAAAGCTTATGGACTCCCCTTCAATTAACATAGATGAAGATGATTCTTTTACAATCATACTAGCGAGCATTTTACTCAGCCACCACCTTCTGCTGATCCACCTACTGCTGCTTCACCTTCTAGTAGCCCCAACAAAAGGGCTAAACCCTCAACTCCTAGACCGCGAGCTCCTAGGGCCTCACCTGATCCACCTTATTGTGCCTCGCCTAAAGCTTCTATTACTATTGATGATTTAGCACTGGAGATGCAAAAAGCTCTACGCCATTTGACTCAATGGCCAACAGTTCCCTAATGTTTAGAGAAGCTTGAGTTGCTCGAGTTAGACCCAGTAGACCCTTTACGATTTGTTGCGCATCACATTTTTGGAGGGACCATGAATATAAGAGATATGTGGGTAAATTTACTCAATGATCCACAAATATTAAGAGGATGGATCAAGATGACAGCTACAAGTTTAGGAGTTTTAAAGGATGGAAAGATTGTTCGTTAAGTTTATATGTTTGAGTTGTTTAGGTTTTAATTGCATGTTTTGGAAATATATGGTTATGTTTTTTGGTTATTTGCTACTTGAAGGTTATTTGTAGTATTTAGTACTTGAATCTTATGTTATTTGGTATTTGACTTTTATGTTATGTTTTTCTGTACTTGAATCTTATATTAGTTGGTACTTGAGATTTATGTTATGTTATTTGGTACTTGAGCTTTATGTTATGTTAGTTGGTACTTGAATCTTATGTTATATTAGTTGGTTCTTGAGTTTTATTTTATGTTATTTGGTACTTTTTTTGATTAATAGGTTCCTAATGGATTACGACAAAAATATACTACTCATAATTCTAATGTATTTGTACGTCCGCTACTTTTGGAAGAGGGGTGTCAAACGAGTGTGGGACAACGATTCGGAAATGACGGGACATGAATTTACTTTAGAGTTACTTCACCGTAATCCTCTATAATGTGTTGAAGTGCTACACATGTCCCATGAATCATTTTTCCGACTATGTGCTCATCATTATCATTATATACTTATAAAGCTAGCATTTTTCCTTTCACCACATTCATTTGAAACTCCCATGACTTTTCAATTTCTTTCTAATAATGATTATAAGTTGGTTAATAAGGTTAAATAAATATGAAACCTAGTGTAATCATATATAAACTAAATTTCAATATTGAAAGAATATACTTTCTTCTACTTATAAAGTTGTGTTTTTAACTTTTAACATATTATACTTAATTTATTAGGTCTAATATGTTGTTGTATGTAAACCATTATCATTTTAAAGCTACAACTTTTCAACAATTTGTATAAAATACTTAAATTGTTAATTTAAATATAACCTTACAGGATCAACTTAAATATAAATTTTTGTTCAACTTAAACAACCTAAAGAATATTTTGTAAATAATGTCTTTCTAATAATGATTATAAGTTGGTTAATAAGGTTAAATAAGTATCAAACCTAAAGTGTAATCATAAATAAACTAAATTTAAATATTAAAATAATATTTTTACTTCTACTTATAGATTTATGTCTTTAACTTTTAACATATTATACTTAATTTATTAGATTTAGTATGTTGTTGTATGTAAACCATTATCAATTTAAAGCTACAACTTTTGAACAGTTTGGACAAGATACTTAAATTGTTAATTTAAATATAACATTACAGGGTTAACTTCAATATAAATTTCAGTTCCACTTAAACAACCCAAAGAATAATTTGTGAATAGTTAAAAATGATAAATTGCAGTGCTAAATGCAAAAACTAAATTGTAATATCAATTTAACTAAAACATTTCATAAATATATTTTTATAATCGTTAAAAGTTTTCAAAATAATTAGCTTAAAATAACTTACAATAACAATAGTTAAAAATAAATCTATATAAATGATTATATTGTTAGCTTTAAAAAAAAGTTATTTGATGTTTTAAATAATTACAATGACAGAAATTAAAATGTTAAGCAAATAAATTTTAAAAAATTAATTAATAATAACTACAACTATAAATAACATTAAACTATATATTATATTTTAGTTTATTCATGAGTAACCCGCGGGTAAAGGTTATTCAAAAGATTGAGATTATGCAGTTTTAATAGATGTATATATTATCATATAATTCAATATAGAGTAAATTACATGAATGGTCCCTATGGTTTAGAGTAATTTGTGTGTTTGGTCCCTGACTTATTTTTTTTTTTAACTCGAAAGGTTCCTACTATTTGTTTTTGGTACGCACTTGGTCCCTATCTTACCTAAAACGACTATTTTTTTCCCTTGATTTTCTAATTTATTTAAATAAACACACCCCCAACTGCACCCACCTTACCTTACTTACCCCATAATTTTTTCCTATTTAAATAATAGTCTTTTAGGTAAAATAGGAACCAAACGCGTAACAAAAACAAACAGTAGGGACAAAGCACGTAACAAAAACAAATAGTAAGGACCTTTCGAGTTAAAAAATAAGTTGGGGACCAAACGCGCAAATCACCCCAAACCACAGGGACCATTCGTGTAATTTACTCTTCAAAATAATCAATATATTATATCTCCTTAGTATACGAATTATTATATCAAATTTAACAATAACATTATTGTTATATTTAAAATAAAAACATGTAAAGATTTCAGTTATATAAATGCTTATGCGCAACGCGCAGGCATTCACCTAGTTTTAGAGTAAACTACGCGTTAAAGAATAGAAAACATGTATCGGTTGAGGAAAAGATGACTATGTTTTTGATGATGATCGGTCATAACCAATGATTTGTGATTATCAATCAGAGATTTCAACACTCAAAGCAAACAATTCATAAGGTTTTTCATGAAGTGTTGGACAAATTGTTGTTTTTTTTCGCACATGACATTATAGTACCAGCTTTTTTTAATCCGAATCCAAACATTTCGTGACATAATAGGAGGCTACGACGGGTGTTCAAGGGAGCAGTTGGTGCACTTGATGGCACTTTGATACATGTTGTTGTCCCTGCAAACAAACAAAATTTATATAGAATTGGGGGAAAAGACGATTGTTACCGAAACGTATTGACAATATGTGACTTCAACATGATGTTTACATTTATTGTGGCTGGTTGGGAAGGGATAGCACACGATTATAGAATATTATCAAAAGCATTAGCAAATCCACATGCACCATTCCTGTTACCACCATCATGTAATTTTATGGTTATTTAAATAGTTTGATCTTAGTTTGAAAAAAGAAATGATTTTTATATATTTATTTATTTATTTTTCCTTTTTACAGATAAATATTATCTTTGTGATGCCGCCTATGCAAACATTTGAGGTTTTATGGCACCGTACCGTAATGCGAGGTATTGGCTTGGAGATCTCCTTCGAAGACGTGCATTAACGAATAAAGAAAAATCTAACCATGCACACGCAAAACTTCGGAATGTAATTGAGCATGCTTTTGGTGTCTTGAAAGCACGATTCCCTATATTGAAGAGGATGACATCATTCTCGTTGGTTACACAATGAAACATTACCCTTGTATATTTCGCGCTTCATAATTTTATAAGAAGAGAGAGACTACGTGATGAGTATTTTGCACGATATGATGAATCAAATGTCTCGGTTCAGAATAACAATGCAGTCGTTGTTGATGATGATGATGAGATTCCAACACATAGTACTGCAACGGACTGTGAATATATGACCCAATTACGGGATGAAATTGTCGAACAATTTATGCAAAATATCGAATGAGAATTATTAATGTTTAGTTGTATGAACTTTATTGCAAAATGTTATTGTAAGACTAAGTTGGTTGTATGAAATTTATTTCGATGTTTTAAGACTACAATTATTAAATTTTATGTGCTTAAAAACCATTTTCGGTTTATTAAATTAGTTTATTTTAATTTTTTAATGTCTGCAGCAGTCTGCAGATATTAACAAAAACAAACACGCTTCTTATTACAGTCTGCAACCGTTTGGTCCATCTCTTCTGCTGCAGAGGTTTGCAGATGTGGTCCACAATCTTTTTGAATTTTTACTTCAGAAAAACAAACAACACCTTACAAAATGAAATATACAACTAATAGATTATTTAATCGTATATTCGTGGAGTACATAGTTGAGAAATGAAATAGTTGGTTATTTAAGGACCAACGTATTAGTTACATATTCTATTGTGAATTTACTAATAAGCTCCTTAATTATATTCCATCGTTAATATATAACTAACTAGTGTATTAGTTTTAAATAACCAACTAGTTCATTTCAATGCGGTCGTACTAATAAGTTAATTAGTCTGTCTTTCAAATACTACAACTATAAAAAACCTATCTTCATTTGTTGATTTTTATTGAGTAATTGGTCACGTCATCAATCAATTGACTTATTTGCAAGTAGAAAAAACGTGACATAGGAATCGTGATATGTATCAAGAGATCTGCAAAATATAGAAAAAAATAGAGAAATTGTATCTACAAGTTTGCTAATGCCAAAGAGAGTAATGATGTCGCATAATAAGTATCCATGTATGGCGAATGAAGGTGAGGATGTGAGAGGGATTTAAAGGAGGATGAGAACGGACAAAGTTGTTGGGCATACTAAATCTCATCACTATATGTCTATGCTCGAGGGGCTGGTTAATGAACATCTTTAACATTATCTTAAAGTCGGTCAAGATACAAGAAGAGTGGGCATATGGCATTGTAATATCTATGTATAAAAACAAAGGAGACGTCGTTAACTACAACTTGTACAAAAGTATTAAACTACTTAGTAGTACCATGAACATGTGAGAGTGTTGGAGGCTAGGTTAAGATAGGAAAAATAATATTTTAAAACTAATTCATATTAATCTATGGGAGGTCGACGACCGGTGTGTTCTACCTCTTCATTCTTTTTATGTAAATATAGAGAAATAAATGTAGGTATTAACTTAGCATTCATAGACATGGATAAGGCCTATGATAATGTCATAATGGATATAATATTAAGGACCCTGGAAGCTAGACGAGTGTCATGTTGTTGTTCAAGTGTTATATAAGTGTAATTGAGTTGATTTAACTTGTAAGATACTCGATACCTTCTGAAAAAAATACATGTAATCAAATTGATTAAAGTCGAGCGAGACCTACTCAAATGTGTTATCGATTCAAGCCCGAGTATTAAAATACTCGGCTCATAAATTGCGCAAGCTTAATTGTTTTCTTAGTCAAAGTTATATTTTTACCTTTATTATATCCATCTTCACACAATCAATTGAGGCCGTGAGCTTAATCATACTAATATTGCAATTTAATGTCATTGTGTTTTTAAAACTATAATAATCAAGTTGTGCTCGAGGGTATCAATTACTTCAACGGACTCGAATTTCTGCCTTTTAGGACCGATCAAGTTCGAGTTGAGTTTTAAGCTTCGAGTTTTAATTATATCAGGCTTGAAATTAACAATATATCAACTCACCTACGCTCCATTACAACACTATGCATGACATGTTTTGTAATATTTATTTGCAATATTTTTGCCCAAATTTGTTTTAAAAAAATTGGTTAATGACTAAAAACAACTATATTTTCATTATTTTGTCATTTTTTCCGGTTTATATTTTCATTATTTGTGCTAAAAAAACCATTCGTTTTTAGATAAAAATTTTATTGCAACCACTACGACTTGTATTTATGCTAAAAAAAAACACTAATTTTCATTTTGTGTTAAAAAAACCACCCATAAATTGGTGGTTAAACTGAACTTTTGAAAAAATATAGTAATTTTTTTGTAATTAAAACCAACTTTTATAGGTAACAGTGGTCGTGCCAAAACATTTTACCAAAAAATGATGGATTTTCCGGAACTTATTAAAAAATTGATGGTTTAACCGTATTTTAAAAAAATATAGTGTTTTTTTCGTAATTAAAAAAAAAAATCCTAACTGGTATAGTACTCTAGTTGTTTATTTTTACAAAAAATAATTAAGGTCGTTATTTTGATGTACGGTACCTTCTTTTACAAACACTCAACCAAAGAGAAAGTTACCTTCTTTTACAAAGACTCAAACAACAAGAAAGGACAACAATTAGATATCATCAAAACATTTAAGATCTTTCATTCATCACATAAAAGTGTAATATTTACTTTATTGAGAATCTCCCATATTATTATTTTATATTTGACCTTTATTATAATGTTACATGAAGTTATTTTATTAATTTGTGTATGTAAGATGTTTTGTTTTATTTTCATTGAATAGTATCTTGTTTAAAATATTTATTATTCATATTTAAAAAAAAAAAATCTCATACATTGATACAATGATTTATACTAAAGGACTTCTCAACGATATCAATTTATACAATAATATTCTATATTTGTTAGCAAATTTGTATCAATTATATGTGTAATTTAGTTTATTTTTAATAGTAAGCTAAAAACATGCAGTCGTATACATTATGTTGCACATGTGGATATAAATTTCAACCAATTTACGTATGCATAATTTAGTAGATGTTTAGTAACAAATTAAAAACATGCATGTATACATTATGTTACACATGTGGATAAAAATATGTACATTAGTTGTATAAGTAAGTGATTACTCTATATATAATCTTTGCTCGATGCCAATAACTATGATACAAAACTAAGACCAAAATCTTGGACACTTTTCTTGAAATGTAGGGCACCCACCTCTATAATTTCAAATTCTAGAATAGCATGTTTACAATTTTCTGTAATGTCATGTTTAGGTTAGCTTTTTTTAGGGTTCAAATTGCAAAATTTTGACAGTTCACATTTATGCATGTCAATAAAGACTTTGAAGTGCAAACCCAAGCTCTTTCTTTGTAAGAAACACCTTGATAAATAGTCAATACCTACCGACGAAAAAAAGGTACTCCTAATAGTAATATAGAAAATAGACCAACTTAGAATAATGATGATGAGCATACCAATTACCAACCATATATTATAACCATTAATTAAATGAACGACTACCACATGTTGTATCTTTAATTTAATAATATTAATCCATCATATTTAATCCTAACACTACAAATTTATGAAATGATATTTGGAAATGTTAAAACTTAAAATTTAAATATCCTTTAGAGGAGAAATAACAAAAGTGGTTTTGACTTGGTCTAAGGTCAAAGTGTGTACTTAGTACGGTGTTTGGGAATAAAAGTACGTTTTTAGCGGAGAATGGTGAAAATGGTAAATGGTTCCAAACTAGAGGGGCCATACATTTATGGTAACTTTCAAAAGTTAGATTTAATATTTGGGCTATCCCGAGCATACCGCGATCAGTATGTGGTAAATAGGGATATGCATTTGGACCTAATACCCGAATCGAAACCAAAATTCGGACCGGACCGACCCGAATTAAGACCAAATAAGTTATTTGGGTCGGGTCTTGGGTATTTATTTTTGCCTAATTCGGGTTTCAGGTTATTCGGTTCGGGTTACTTGAATAAAAGTTTAATCCGGCCAAAAAGACCGACTCGAAAAATAAATAGTCACTTGAACCGAACAACCCAAATAAACCAAAATAACCCGAATAATCAAAATTAACCGAATAACTTAAATAAGGAAATTTTATATTTAGTTTAAGAAAAAAAATATATTAGATTAATATTTTTTTTTTGAACTAGATATAGAATTTTCTTAATTGGGTTAATCGGGTCATTTCGGTTTATTTGGGTTGTTCAGATTATTTCAGTTTATTTGGGTTATCCGGTTCAAAAACATAATGTAAATGTTTATTTGGGTTATTTCGGTCCTTTCGGGCTAATAACTGAACCGAAACTCGTATTACCCGAACCGAACCGGTCCGTATTAGTATAATCGGTCCGGGTTTCGGTTCCCATTTTTCATCCAATTCGGGTTTCGAGTTATTCGGATTCGGGTCGCTTCCGGCCCAAAGCACATCCCCAGTGGTAAATATCGCATCGATGGGCAAAAAAAACGGTAAAGGTGGTGTGTGGTATGGATTTGCCACGCGGGAAAAAAATGCATTCCTTCACATGTACGTCATGCATAAAAATATATATTGTGGTGGATGTGGTAAAGTGTGGTATGACATCCACCAATTTTGTGAGATGTTGTAAAAAATAACGTGACACTTAAAAAGTGTGGTGAGAATGATATGACACCTACCAACATTACATTACATGGTTTTACTCGCATTGTATATTTAGAAAACTTATATTTTTGGGACAATGCTTTATTTTTTACTGGTTTTATTTTTTAATTTTTTAACTGGTTTTACCTTATAAACTTTAAAGAAATCTTTTGAAAACTCATAATATTTTGGTTCACTTTATGAAAATAATCCTTAATTTTTATTTTGTTAACAAAAAAATCCGGATAAAAATTTCAAATCAACCATTTTTTACATTATTACTTCCAGAAAATTCCAATTATTTTGGTAAGTTTATGTAAAAAATCCTAAAATTTTATTTTATTTAAGTTTTTTTTACTCTTTTCACAAAATTGCATGGTTCTAGCCATTTGTTACACATCATGACTATTATTTATGATGTAAATGGAAAATGACATTGTCGTCTTTTGTAATAACTAGGTCGAAAACAAATTCATCATCGCATCACGTAGCATTGTAACACCCATTTTCTAGCCATTTTACCTTAGTTTCTATGACATCCCCAAATTTATGGTCATTTTAATAATTCTGTTTATGCTTATTTTATAATTAGAGTATCCTTTTTGAAGAATATTATTGCAAAATTTGTTCCAAAAAATATGATAAATATATTATCAAAGCATTTCCGAAGAAATGTATTTTATTTATATTAAAACATTGGGATGTTATCGTCAATGCAGAAACATAAGCATAAACAGACCTTACATTCATTTACACTAATGAATTACATATCATTTAATCTCTTAGTGTAATGTATCTTCGCATCGATATATGTGATACAAATAAACTGAGTGGGTCAGGTGGGAATCCTGGTGAGTACATAGGGTTTTCAACCCACAATAATATAGTTAATTTGTTTCTTCATATACTTCATGTCAAACAATTAACCTGATTACCTATCCCCATTATCTTTATTTATTCTTCCCTAAAGATTTACCTTAAGGGTCATCTACTACATCGTATTTACCTCTCATCGCTTACATCGCATTTTCTTATATGTTTGTTCCTAAGGACTTTTCCTAAGGATCATTGCCTACATCACATAAACAGTATTGATTCGGGGAATACTCCCCCAATAAGTGTCCAGTAAGGGTTAGAGTATCATCGCATGAATACGTAGTTAGTACACCATCTGATGTAACATCTGGTTCCTGGTATGTATTTAATTCATAATTATTCATTTTTGTATAGAAACTCGACGAGTTGGAGGCCCCAAACTCGTCGAGTAGAGATGGATTGGGACGCGGGTTAAAAAGTCTACTCGACGAGTTGAGAAACCTTAACTCGATGAGTAGGTTGGCATAATGAAACCCTAATTCTCCAGGTTTTTGCATCCTATTTAAACACCTTAACCCCCAAAAACTGGCCTCATTTTCAGCCTCCATTGTCCCAAACCCTAGCCTCGAAAACCTAATTTACTTTTGAGAGTTTTGAGCCAACTTTTGTGCATTCTTTGTGATTTTGAAGAAGAAGGTACTTGAAGAAGGAGCAGGGACGTATATGAGGAGAGTATATCCAGAAGTTGGGCTTCATTTATGGTTCATCTGAGGTATAAAGCTCCTACCTTGTCTATAGCATGTTTAGATCTAGTTTTAGGATGCTTTCTTCATGTTTTGGTCCAAGTATGTTGGTTTTGGGATTTGGACGTCCCATGTGGACAAACCCTTCAGATCTAGGGTCTTGAGGGGACTTTATGGCATAAAGGTGCCAACTTTATGGCCATGGAAGTCCCATGCAACTTTTAGACCATATTTTTGGTCTTTTGAGCCAAGTAGGTCATGCATACAAGTAAAGATAGGAACTTTACATGACCAAATTGTCCCTAGAGTCCAGATATATGACCACATGGTCGATCTTGAAGTTTTGATGGCTTTTGAAGGTTGATAGAAGCAATTTTGAGTTAGGGTTGGAGATCATTTCTTCTATGATGGGTTTTAATGGGTAAAGTTGGAAACTTTACCCTCCTAGGTGTGTTTCCGACCCATATCTGGAATATGGGACTTAGATTCGAAGAATGATGGCTTAATAGACTAAGAAGACTTAACAGACTGAGATCTCGACAAGTTCATAGAGGAACTCGACGAGTTAGGTCGAACTGTCTCGATTCTGTTAAAAGGAAGAACTCGACGAGTTCAAGGATGGACTCGACGGGTGCTGGGTCTAAAACATGGTTTATACTTTGCTTTTCTAGGCAATTGGGTTTTTGGTCCATGTGGTGTGTGCGATTAAATGTATTCACGACCCGATGGGTGTTTACAGCCGTGAACTGGTTCACGGTCGTGAACCTGGTCACGGCCCATGTGCCTTATATATATATATATATATATATATATATATATATATATATATATATATATATATATATATATATAGGTGTTAGATGGTAGAGTGTGAGAGTGTACGGATAGAGGAGCTTAAGTGTGTGAAACTTAAGGTGTGTTATCGAGAGAGAAAGTGAATCTTGCGTAAGGAACTTCATTCTAATCATCAAAACCTTCTAGATTCATATTATTCTTCTTCTCCTTCTTCTTTATTTTGATCTTGCATCATCCAATTGATTGGGTTTCCACACCATCAATTGGATCTGATTGATACGTCAAGCAAATTTGGGACTTACAACGGGTTGATTTGAGAAGTCCCGATTCTGTTGATAGGGAGGAACTCAACGAGTTCATGAAATAACTCGACGAGTTGGATCGCGATTTCATGGTTTTATTATTTATGGAACTCGACGAGTTGAGTCAACTCGGAATGTTGACTTTGACCATAATGTTGACTTTGACCAAAATGTTGACTTTGACTTTTACCAAAGTTGACCCTTAAGGGGTTATGAGTATGAAAGTGGAATTAAGGAAATCTTCTATGTGTAGGGACTGAGTTAGGTTGATTTCAGAGCCGAAGATTTTTTAGCCACTTTACAACATTCGAGGTGAGTTACCTTCCTATAAAAGTGGGTCGAAGGCACCAATGTCGGCCCACTAGTAGATGTTTACAGTAGAGATGATTGTCATTGTGATAATTATCTAGTATGTCATTGTGATAATTATCTAGTATGTCATTGTGATGATTACAAGAGTATGTCCTCGTAACCGGTCGAAAGGGACGAAGGGGTAAGCCAAAACCTAGATATGTTAGGCAGTATGTGATTTGTGTGTAAGTACTAGGAAGTTATATGGTAGTGGTAGGGTTGAAATAGTCCCTGCAACCGGTTGAAAGAGACCGAAGGGGTAGGCCAGCACCCAGGTATGCTAGGCGGTTACTGGTTGAAAGAGACCGAAGGGGTAGGCCAACACCCTGATATGCTGGGCGGTTACTGGTTGAAAGAGACCAAAGGGGTAGGCCAACACCTGGACATGTGTGAATTGTATGGTATGTGGTATGATGGGGGAACTCACTAAGCTTCGTGCTTATAGTTTTCAATTTTGGTTTCAGGTACTTCTTCTTCGAAAGGAAAGGAGTCGACATGATCGCAACGCATCTCACTATGTTTTCCGCACAAGAGATCTTTGGAAGTGATACTCTGATGATTTTTTTATTATGACATGTTTTGGATTATTGACATTTTGGTTTTGATATGTGATGACACGATGGATGTTTTTATACTAATGGTTTTATAATTTCACAATTAAAAATGAAATTTTTGGTCTTAAATTTTGGGATGTTACATCTAAACTCGTAATTCATCACCTACAGGTTATAAGCCTGTCGATGTTTCCACATGACTTGTTTAGATTAGTCAGTGGTCGCCATCTATACTTTGGTAGATGACTACATCGGAACATCGCATGTCAAGGTTATGACATATCATAGTCATCTCCTATCGCGTATAACCTATTCATCATCACATATAGATCATCACATTTCTATCATCACCTATCTCTCATCACTCATCTACCCATCTTTACCCAATATATTTATAGGTATAAAATACATATACAGTTTAAATCACGTAAAACATGTATAAATTGTTGCATCTAGCATAGATATCAGGAACACAGATAATATGCACATATAACATGTATTAATATTAAATACTTCATATCTATGTGTAAGATGAAAGTAACTATGCACTCGCTTTTTAATGTGATGACTTAGAATTTGGGCAACTCTTCGCTTCTAACAATTGTCTTTTCCTTTGACATAACCTAGTGTCATTATTACTACGTCTTAGTTTATTATATATTGCGACTAATTATTAGTCTAGATTCATCATTAACTCAATGTCTACTTCATGATCTATCAATCAAGGAACAACCAGGTCGGGTCCGTTTGGTATACGAAGTATATCGTTTGGAAATCCCACTTTAAATACCTTAATAAATTCCAACCTAGAAATCATCCTCGTAAGTAGATCAATCAGTATAACGACTTTGAATTACTGATAAATCTTGTTTATAGGTTCATAATAACGATAATGAACATAAACATAAGTTATACTTAAAGTAGGGTAAGCATAACTCACTTACAAGGGAGTTTAACGAGGAATCGGGCTCTATGCGAGCATAATTTATGAGCTGAAAGTTCTTCTTCTTGGAGCCTTCTGGCGCTCCGGGACTCGCCTCTAACACTTAGGAAGTGCTACAGAAAAAATTAGAAGGTTTGGGAGTATTTGGGAAAAGAGAATTTGAAAGGTGTGAAGAAAATGAGAGAGTTGCGTCTCTATTTATAGGCTGGGAAACTGACCAACACTATGTGTTATTGGCTCAACACGACGTGTTGTTGTGCCAAGTGTCGCCATCTGGTGCGAAATCGTGGGGAAGAAGTAGTGGCTAAGATCGCACCACGTGTCACACGCTGGTTACTCCAAAAACTAATTATTTTCTAAAATCCGTAACTTTCTCATACGAGCTCCATTTTGACATTCTTTATATCCACACGTAGGTATCGATGAGATCTACGACTTTTGTTTAGACTCCGTTGTCTAATTTTAACTTTATTTTCAAAGTTATATTTTAACAGACTTAGACAGTTAAAGTCCATTAAAAAATTCATAACTTTGTTATCCGACGTCCGTTTTCGACTGTCTTTATAACGTTGAGGTCCTATTAATGAGATCTTTAATTATCACTTAGGTTGTGTCGGCTAAAAATCGATTGATCTAAAATTCGATTTCCCGGCTGTATACTGTTATGCAAAATGTTAGAAAAATATAACTTCCTCTAACGAAGTCAGATTTGGACGTTCTTTTTGTGTACGTTCTCGGTTTAACGTATACTAAAACTTCCGTTTAGATCACTAAGGCTAAAAATTAGTTTATCAAATATTCACTTTTTACTATACAGGGCGCCGTGCCGGTTTTGTCACAAAACTTCGACATGTCATAACTTCTTCGTTTTAATTCGGATTTCAGTGTTCTTTATATGTACGGAATCCTTGTGACATATAATATACTTTGGTTAAGATTATTTATTCTAAGCAATCTTCTATCATAAAGTCATTTTTAATGCTTATTATCTTCCAATTGACTAGCCCAAATCTGCGAGCGTTACAGTTTCTAGTATATCGGTGAAGTCGTGCAACCCCTGATTGGCCGACAAATAGTAGCCATCATGTAGGAACTCTTCTAGTGCAATTTCCAGAATTTTATCTTGGAAATCTCTATAAGTTAAATTACAGTCTATTTTATTTTAGTGTAATATATATATATATATATATATATATATATATATATATATATATATATATATATATATATATATATAACTCATAGTCGTTGTTATGAATATATATAAATAAGATTTGTCAGTGGTTACAACGTCATATTACTGACTGATCTACTTACGAGGATGATGTCTAGGCTGGATTTAGTGAGGTGTTTAAAGTGAGATTTACAAATAGTATACTCTGTGCACCAAACGCACCCTACATCCGATTTAATTCTACCTGGTTGTCTCTTATCAGCTATAGATCAGTAGACATTGGAATTATTGAGGAATCTACACTATTAATTACTCTTAAGAAAATAATAAACTAAGACTTAGTGATAATTGAACCTATGTCACATCAAAGGAAAAGCCAAGTGTTGAAGCGACGCGTTGCCTAATTTTCCAGTCATCACTTTAACAAGTGAGTGCATAGTTACTTTCAGCTTACACATAGATATAAAGTATGTAGATGATTAAATGCTATGTGTGCCTATTATCTGAATTACTTGATATATGTGTTAGATAAATTATATGATGTCACTTGGTTAATCATATATGTATTTTCTTATATATTTTTATAGAATATGTTGGGTGGTAATGGGTGATGAAAATGATGAGATGATGATGAGAGGACTTGACCTTTGATGAACCTGTAATCTAGAAGAATATAATTGACAACCACAGGCTATTCTAGACAGTCCACTGGAAACGTTAGCAGGCTCGCAACCTGTAGGTGTTAGTTATGTTCAATGATGTACTCTATCCCCCTATGGTTGCCTTATTGACGCATATTGCAATAGGAACCCCCAATGCAGTATTTTCTACCATTAATGATGATGATCCATTGGATAGGTCCCTTGAGATCCGTATTTTAGAACCAGTATGTGAGAATAACGGGAATAGATAACCAGGTAAACTATTTGCTGTGTAATATATAATTAAAGCACTTAATTATTATGGGTTGAAAACCATATGAGCTCACCAGGCCCCCAAATCTGAACCACCCAGTTTCTTTGTATGATAGGAAGCGGTACGAAGGCCCAAGGATGTTGAGTGATTTAAGGAGTTTGCAGGCCATAGTATAATAAGATCTTGTAAGGCCTGTAATATTTTCGTTATGCTTATATTTTTGTATTGATGATAACATCACGATGTTATTAATGAAACACATTTATTCAAAAATGCTTGGTAATAATATTATCACATTATTGGGAAAAAAATTCACTTTATAGTTCTTTAAAAAGGATACTTTGAAATAAAACAAGCATAATTAAATCGGTCTTTTCTGGCTATGAAAATGGGGATGTCACAATTTGTATCAGAGCATTAGTTTAAGCGAACTAGGAATATTTGAGGATTTTTAGACTTAAACTTAGAATGTTAAGAGATGACTTTAAGATGAGTGTCAACTATATTCTAGGTAGTATGCCTAAACTGACAGGAGGACTAGCTTATTTTAGGAATGATGCCTATATTGTTTTTATGTGCTAAATGATTTATGATAAAGAATGTTATAGCAATAAGATGCCTTAAGATGCTTTTGGTTTCCTACCTAGTATGTTATTATTTGATAAATCGATGGTCTGTTTCCAACCTAGCTTTAGAAAATGTATGTGTTCAGGATTCTAAACGTTTAAGTACGGTATTAGAACTGACATGCAATATTTCAGTGGAATAAGGAGGATTATACATCGAATAAAACCTTGATTATCTTAAATTCTCAGTTCATTACACTAAATATATGCTTTGGTGTATAGAACATCATGGTGAGAACACATAACAGATTAGAAAATGTTAATAGAAACCAACAGCCTGAGCCAGGAGTGATTGAGCGTGCACCGGAGGTAGCAACAACACCTGAACCTATAACAATGACAAATAATACAGGCAATGTTGGATCATCAGATAGAAGAGACAAGGCTTCTACTCCAAAAAAATAGAGATGAACCTATCGCAACTGTTCAACAACCTGATATGAGCATAGAATCGTCAGAGGAAGGAAACTATAGTTGAATTGTCAGTCAAGTTGAGAAATGGGTAGTTAGAAGAGACTAACCCGATAGAGGAAACGATGCACGTGGATGTTGTAATGCCTGTGTTTCCGGGATCGTCATTAATATTGATATAGTAGTCTAGGTTAACCTTTGTAACCCGTTTTGAAATAATAGAAGTGTATTATTTGAGTATTATGTGTTATGTGCTTAATTGTGTATCTTAATTTAATTAAGAATAAAAATAAGCATCAAAATGAAATTTTAGATAAAGCCAATATCTATGGATAATGTTGTAGTAGTTGAAACGAGGTTTCCGAATATATAAAGAATGCCAAAATCCGAGTTATGACGAAGAAGTTATGACCTGTCGAAGTTTCGCGATAGAACCGGCAACGCTGAATGATGTAAATAGTGAAATTTACGTTAGTGTGATATTTAGCCTTAGTGATCTAAACAAATGTTTTAGAGTTCTTTAAACCGAGAGCGTGCATGAAAAGAATGCCCAAATCTGACTTCGTATGAGGAAGTTATGATTTTTCGAAGTTTCGACTTAGCGGTATGCAGCCCGAATACTCGAAATAGAGATCGAGTGATATTTAGCCAAAAATTTCTAAATGCGAATTTAATATCTCATTGATAGTAGTCCAACGATAAAAAGACATACGAAAACGGAGTTTAGATGAAGGAGTTATGAATTTCAAACAGAGTTTTCCTGTCCCGGCCTACTAAAAATAATATATAACTAATATACTTATAATATATTAAAAATCAAATCAAAATAGGCCAATGGAGTCTAAACGAGAGTTGTAGAGCATAATCTCACCTTCGCGTCGATATAAAGAAAGTCGAAAACGGAGTTCGTATGCGAAAGTTATGAATTTCTGAAGTTCGGGGCGCGAAACCCCAAAATTGTTAGATACCACGACGTGACAAGCAGTGCCACGACGTGGCCAGTCTTCTGACACCTCCGGGAGTCCCCCAGATGCAACTTGCGATGACGCATGCAGTGACGACCAATCCCACAACGTGGAAAAAGGTGTCACGACGTGGTAAGGGCCAGTTTTGCCCTATAAATAGATTTGAAGGGCCACCCGAGTTTGGTTGCTCATTCTCTCATCTCTCACCCATATTACCTCGATTTACGTGCAAAGAAGTACCCCCGAAGCCCCGATATCATTCCCGAGTCCCGAAGCAAGTTCTGGAATCCCGAAGATCCCGAAGAGCGTTATTCCCGAGTCGAGGCTCTGCTCGCGAGAAGCCCGGTTTTTGTGAAGATCTTCCAGATCTACTGAAGAATACTACTTCTGCAAGTCGTAGTGCTGTCCGATCATCTTCTGATCAAGTGAGTGTGTAGTTACTTTCTTCTAACGCATAACTATGAATTATTTTATACGATATACGTGTTATGTGTATATTTTGTTGCTATATGTGTGAATGTATATTCACTTTCTTCTATCTCATAGATATGATTTATTCTTTATGAAATACGTGTTATGTGTATGTGTCTCATCTGTTGATTGGAATATGTATTGAATGAGAATGCTATACAGGTTTTAAACTATGTATAAAAATATATATTTTTATCTACTAATATGTTGGGTAGAACATGGGTAGATAGTTGGTGTGTGATAAACAGATGAGAGGCCTCGATGTTGTTGTTGTTGATCTAGTTATTCAACGGAGTATGGATAACGACCATAGAATCTTTCTAGACAGTCCTCTGGAACGCTAGCAGGTTCATAATTTGTAGGTGTTGTGAACGATGTGTTCACCGGTGTACTCTATCCCCCTCATGGTTGCCTTTAGGATATCTATTGTTGAGGAAACCCCTTAGCAGTAATGTCCGTCCCAATGAAAATCCTAGATTAGGTCCCTTGAGATAGATGTTGTTTTAGGGACATAAAGTGAGGATAACGGGAATGGGTAATCAGGTTATTGTTGGTTGGTGAAATTAAATATAATTATTTATTGTGGGTTGAAAACCCTATATGCTCACCAGGCTCCCAAGCCTGACCCACTCAGTTTATTCGTATTACAGGTAGTGGCGCGAGGGCATAAGATGGTTGAATCATCAAGTTGTTTTGTTTACAAGTCTGTATATATGTATATATTTGTTGAATGACTTGTAATGTTATCGTTTATGCTTTATGGTCCGTATCAGAACATGACATCCCGAGTTTTGATTATATAATGAAAATGCATCTCTTGATGAAATGCTTTGATAAATATTATTTTATCATGTTTTGTTTTGGGAACAAATTCCGCAACTCTTTTAAATCAAAAGGATTTACTCTGAAATTATTTTAAAAAGCATAAATGAAATCGGTCTTTTCTGGCCGTAATTTTGGGGATGTCACAGTTGGTATCAGAGCATTAGTTTAAGCAAACTAGGAATTTGTAGGATTTCTAGACTTAAACTTAGAATTCTAAGTGGAGATTGTGAGATGTGTGTCTGATATATTATAGACACGGGCACTAGTATATTTTAGGAAGCTGCCTAAAATGCTTTTATGTGCTAAATGTTATATGTTGTCATATATGATATTATTTGTTCTGATCTATGGTCTGTTGCCGACCAGATCTGGAAACCTTATGTGTGTAGGATTCTAAGCGTACGTCTACGGTATTAGAACTAACATGTAAACGTTTCGGAGTGATAAGGATGATTTAATTATCTATCATGGATGAGGATCTAATTCCACCGTATTCGGTGTGTTGATCAAAAATGGTAAGAACCAGGAGTGGCGTTGGAAACGCGGATGAAAACAGGAATCAACCACCAGTGATTGAGCAAGCACCTGTTGTAGCAGCAGCACCAGAACCAATAACGATGGTTGGGGTGCAAGCCATGATTCGGGCTATGTTAGCCGAACAAAGGGATGAAATACGACAGATGTTGCATGATAATAGGGACGAAACTATCATACCTATTGAGGAACCCGAATTGATTCCCGAGCAATCAGAGGAAGGGAACAATAGTCACATGGTGAGTCAAGTTGGGACTCAAGGAGAACGAAGGAACGATCCGAAAAGGAGAAACAAAAGGATGGGCTAATGTACAAGAATTTCTTGGGCGCCAAGCCACCAAGTCTTTCTGGAAGCCCGAAGCCTGTTGAGATTATGGATTGGATCTCCGAAATGGAGATGGTATTTGAAAGTTGCGACTGTAGCAACAAACAGAAGACTGTCTTTGCAGTTAGACAACTTAATACTGGAGTCTTGAGTTGGTGGAAGTTGCTGGCAGATACTATGCCACGAGGAGAAGCCTTGAAAATGTCACAGGAGGAGTTCTTAGAACAACTAAGGGTGTAGTATTGTTCAGAGATAGATCTGATTGATCTGAACAATGAGTTCCAAAACTTGAAGAAGGGGAGGATGGGCATAGATGACTATGCTACTGCATTCAATGAGAAAATGAAGTTATTTCCGTACCTAGTGCCAACGAAACTCTCCAATATTGATAGGTTCGCTAATGGACTGCCTGTCGACTTTGGCCCGACAATCAAGATGGCAACTACTCTTAAAACAGATGTTCGTGCAGCTAAGAATGTGGAGGCCCAACAGAAAGAAAAGGGACTGGAAAGGATAGAAGTTGGTGAAAAGATGAAGTTCGATGGAACTTTAGGGTCCAAAAAGAAAAACAAGTTCTCGAAGTCTAGTTCGAGAGAAGGAGGAGGGGAAGCGAAATGGTGCGAAAAATGTAAGAAGAAGCATCATGGAAAATGTGGGGTAGTGGCCACATGCTTCAAATGTGGAAAGCCAGGGCACTATGCCAATGAATGCACCCTCGCTAAGAAAGTTTGCTATGGTTGTGGTGAGGTGGGACACATGTCGAGGGACTGCCCGAAAAAGAAGGAGGCAGTAAGACCCAACATTCCGCCAAAGCCGAAGGCGAGAGCATTCCAGATGACACTAGAAGCTGTGAAAGATGAAGTTGATGTCGCTTCAGGTACCTTTCTCGTAAACAAATTGGTTGCCCAAATTTTATTTGATTCTGGAGCCAACTACTCCTTTATTTCGCATGAATTTGGTAGGAAACTAGCTTTGCCTGTTGATAGACTAGATAATGCCTTATTAGTCGAAGTTTCTAGTGGCAAGTTTGTACCTGTTATCCATCGTATGAAAAACATCTTAACTGAGTTAAATGGGAATAAGTTCCACGAGGAATTATTGCCTATAGAACTTAATGGTTTCGACATCTTGTTGGGAATGGATTGGCTTAGCGCCAATGACGTCGAGATATTGTGCAAGAAGAAGATTGTAAAGGTAAACCCGCCTGGGAAAGAGTCGTTTATGGTGTATGGAGATAAACGCAAAGTAAATTCTGGAATCCTTTCATTGATGAAAGCCAGAAAGTGTTTGGCCAAAGGATGTACGTCGTATCTAACATTTGTGATAGATGCTAAGAAGGAGAAAAAGGCGATGCAGAGCGTTCCTATCGTATGTGATTATCCGGAAGTATTTCCCGAAGATCTTCCCAGATTACCGCCTGATAGACAAGTGGAGTTTAGAATAGACTTGTTACCGGGGACGACGCCAATAGCAAAAGCACCTTACCGATTAGCACCGACGGAGATGAAGGAGCTGATGATGCAACTTCAGGAGTTATTGGACAAAGGTTTCATTAGACCTAGTTCAACGCCCTGGGGAGCTCCGGTGTTATTCGTAAAGAAGAAAGATGGGAGCATGAGGATGTGCATTGATTACAGAGAGCTGAATAAAGCAACAATAAATAATAGATATCCATTGCCGAGGATTGATGACCTGTTTGATCAACTTCAAGGTTCGAGCTATTTCTCGAAGATCGATCTTAGGTCAAGATATCATCAGCTAAAAGTAAGAGAGCAGGATATAGAGAAGACTGCATTCAGAACACGATCTGGGCACTACGAGTTTTTGGTTATGTCATTTGGACTAACCAATGCTCGAGCAACATTCATGGATTTAATGATCAGGGTTTGTAATCCGTTCCTAGATAAATTTGTGATAGTGTTCATAGATGACATTCTGATTTATTCGAAAGACAAGAGGAGCATGGTAGACACTTGCGAGAAGTGTTAGAAGTTTTGAAGAAGGATAAGCTGTATGCAAAGTTCTCCAAATGTGATTTTTGGATTCGAGAAGTCCAATTCTTGGGTCACGTGGTCAACCAAGAAGGGATAATGGTTGATCCAGTGAAGATCGAAGCTGTGATGAAGTGGTAACAACCAAAAAGTCCCACGGAGATCCGAAGCTTTTTAGGATTAGCCGGATATTACCGAAGGTTTATCCAAGGCTTTTCTTCGATCGCTAGTCCATTGACAACTTTGACCCACAAAGGAGCTACTTATGCTTGGAGTGATAAGCATAAAGAAGCATTCGAGAAGCTAAAGAAGAAACTATGCGAGGCACCGATACTTTCTCTACCCGATGGAGTTGAAGACTTCGCTATTTATAGTGATGCGTCTGGTGTTGGATTGGGTTGTGTTTTGACCCAAAGAGATAAGGTGATCGCATATGCATCTCGACAGTTGAAAGAGCATGAAAAGAACTACCCGACTCATGATTTGAAGTTGGCAGCGGTAGTTTTCGCTCTGAAGATATGAAGGCATTACCTCTATGGCACGAAGTGCAAACTTTTCACTCATCATAAGAGTCTCCAATATCTCTTTAATTAGGAAAGAATTGAATATGAGGCAACGACGCTGGCTTGAGTTACTTAAGGATTACGACTGTGAGATACTTTACCACCCCGGTAAAGCAAATGTTGTTGTTGATGCTCTCAGTCGGAAAGTCAATCTTGAAAGGAAAAGGCCAAGAGCGTTGAGAATAGAAGTTGTCTCGACAATTGTGGAACGTATAAAGAAAGCTCAAGAGGAAGCTTCTGAGAAGAATGACCGAAAGGATGAACGTTTTGGAAAAACGTAGGTGTTCGGTATAAACAGTCATGGACTGAAGGTGTTCCAAGATCGGATTTGGATACCTAAGACAGGAGGAGTCAGAGATCTTCTTATGAAAGAAGCTCACAAGACCATGTACTCGATTCATCCTGGTAGCACTAAAATGTATAGGGACCTAAAACCCTATTACTGGTGGCCGACAATGAAGCTTGATGTTCCAAAGTATGTGGCCGAGTGTATGACTTGTGCTAGAGTCAAGACACAACATCAAAAACCGTACGGGAGTTTAGAACCATTGCCTGTGCCTATGGATAAATGGGAAGACATTGCTATGGATTTTGTCACTAAACTGCCCAGAACAAAGAATGGTCACGACATGATTTGGGTGGTCGTTGATCGATTCACTAAGAGTGCACATTTCATAGCAGCCAAGGAGAAATGGTCTATGGATAAGCTTGCAAATTCTTATGTGAAGGAAATTGTGAGGCTTCACGGTGTTCCGTTAACGATTGTGTCAGATCGTGACAGCCGTTTCACCTCGCGATTTTGGAAAAGTCTACAAGAGGAATTGGGTACCAAGTTGTGTTTGAGTACGGCTTACCATCCACAGACTGATGGTCAGAGCGAACGGACGATACAAACACTTGAAGATATGTTGAGAGCATGTACGTTGGAATTCCAAGGTAATTGGGATGAACATTTACCTTTGGTAGAATTTTCCTACAATAATAGTTTCCACTCGAGCATAAAGATGGCACCTTATCAAGCTTTGTACGGACAGAAGTGTCGTACGCCGTCTTGTTGGCTTGAGGCTAGGGAAAAGCAGTTTATGGGACCGGAGATAGTCCATCAAACTGCTGAAAAGTTGAAAATAATAAGGGAAAAAATGTTAGCAGCTCAGGATCGTCAAAAGAGGTATGCTGATAACAAGCGAAGACCGATGAATTTTGAAGTTGGAGATTCGGTTTTGCTTAAAGTCTCGCTGTGGAAGGGACTTATAAGATTTGGTAAAAGGGGAAAATTAAGTCCAAGGTTTATTGGACCATTTAAAGTTCTTCAGAGGATTGGGAACCAAGCTTACAAGCTCGAACTACCAGAAGAACTGAATGGAATTCATAACACTTTCCATGTGTGTTATTTGAGGTAGTTCACAGGAAAAGTTCTCGACATGATTCCACTTTCGGAGTTGAGAATTGATGAGAACAAAAGGTTGATTGAAGAACCAGAGGCAATCATTGACCGAAAGACTAAGAAGTTGCGAAGCAAGATGGTCGAGTTAGTGCTTGTCCGATGGAAACACACGAATGGGCCAAATCTCACCTGGGAGACGGATAGTGACATGATGAGTCGCTACCCGCATTTGTTTGTTGATGTGTGATTCCGGGGATGGAATCATTCTAAGGTGGAGAGAATTGTAACGCCTGTGTTTCTGGGCTCGTAATTAATATTGATATAGTAGTCCAGGTTAACCTTTGTAAGCCGTTTTGAAACAATAGAAGTGTATTATTTGAGTATTATGTGTTATGTGCTTAATTGTGTATCTTAATTTAATTAAGAATAAAAATAAGTGTCAAAATGAAATGTTAGATAAAGTCGATATCTATGGATAATGTTATAGTAGTTGAAACGAGGTTTCCAAATATATAAAGAATGCCGAAATCCGAGTTATAACGAAGAAGTTATGACCTGTCGAAGTTTCGTGACAGAACCGGCAACGCTGAATGATGTAAATAGTGAAATTTACGTTAGTGCGATATTTAGCCTTAGTGATCTAAACAAATGTTGTAGAGTTCCTTAAACCGAGAGCGTGCATGAAAAGAATGCCCAAATCTGACTTCGTATGAGGAAGTTATGATTTTTCGAAGTTTCGACTTAGCGGTATGCAGCCCGAATACTCGAAATAGAGATCGAGTGATATTTAGTCAAAAATTTCTAAATGCGAATTTAATATCTCATTGATAGTAGTCCAACGATAAAAAGACATACGAAAACGGAGTTTAGATGAAGGAGTTATGAATTTCAAACAGAGTTTTCCTGTCCCGGCCTACTAAAAATAATATATAACTAATATACTTATAATATATTAAAAATCAAATCAAAATAGGCCAATGGAGTCTAAACGAGAGTTGTAGAGCATAATCTCACCTTCGCGTCGATATAAAGAAAGTCGAAAACGGAGTTCGTATGCGAAAGTTATGAATTTCTGAAGTTCGGGGCGCGAAACCCCAAAATTGTCAGATACCACGACGTGACAAGCAGTGCCACGACGTGGCCAGTCTTCTGACACCTCCGGGAGTCCCCAGATGCAACTTGCGATGACGCATGCAGTGACGACCAATCCCACAACGTGGAAAAATGTGCCACAACGTGGCAAGGGCCAGTTTTGCCCTATAAATAGATTTGAAGGGCCACCCGAGTTTGGTTGCTCATTCTCTCATCTCTCACCCATATTACCTCGATTTACGTGCAAAGAAGTACCCCCGAAGCCCCGATATCATTCCCGAGTCCCGAAGCAAGTTTCGGAGTCTCGAAGATCCCGAAGAGCGTTATTCCCGAGTCGAGGCTCTGCTCGCGAGAAGCCCGGTTTTTGTGAAGATCTTCCAGATCTACTGAAGAATACTACTTCTGCAAGTCGTAGTGCTGTCCGATCATCTTCTGATCAAGTGAGTGTGTAGTTACTTTCTTCTAACGCATAACTATGAATTATTTTATACGATATACGTGTTATGTGTATATTTTGTTGTTATATGTGTGAATGTATATTCACTTTCTTCTATCTCATAGATATGATTTATTCTTTATGAAATACGTGTTATGTGTATGTGTCTCATCTGTTGATTGGAATATGTATTGAATGAGAATGCTATACAGGTTTTAAACTATGTATAAAAATATATATTTTTATCTACTAATATGTTGGGTAGAACGTGGGTAGATAGTTGATGTGTGATAAACAGATGAGAGGCCTCGTTGTTGTTGTTGTTGATCTAGTTATTCAACAGAGTATGGATAACGACCATAGACTCTTTCTAGACAGTCCTCTGGAAGGCTAGCAGGTTCATAACCTGTAGGTGTTGTGAACGATGTGTTCACCGGTGTACTCTATCCCCCTCATGGTTGCCTTTAGGATATCTATTGTTGAGGAAACCCCTTAGCAGTAATGTCCGTCCCGATGAAAATCCTAGATTAGGTCCCTTGAGATAGATGTTGTTTTAGGGACATAAAGTGAGGATAACGGGAATGGGTAATCAGGTTATTGTTGGTTGGTGAAATTAAATATAATTATTTATTGTGGGTTGAAAACCCTATATGCTCACCAGGCTCCCAAGCCTGACCCACTCAGTTTATTCGTATTACAGGTAGTGGCGCGAGGGCATAAGATGGTTGAATCATCAAGTTGTTTTGTTTACAAGTCTGTATATATGTATATATTTGTTGAATGACTTGTAATGTTATCGTTTATGCTTTATGGTCTGTATCGGAACATGACATCCCGAGTTTTGATTATATAATGAAAATGCATCTCTTGATGAAATGCTTTGATAAATATTATTTTATCATGTTTTGTTTTGGGAACAAATTCCGCAACTCTTTTAAATCAAAAGGATTTACTCTGAAATTATTTTAAAAAGCATAAATGAAATCGGTCTTTTCTGGCCGTGATTTTGGGGATGTCACAGTTGGTATCAGAGCATTAGTTTAAGCGAACTAGGAATTTGTAGGATTGATTCTATTTCACAAAGTAAGAACCATAGGTAAACATTGTGTGCATGCTAGGAGCATGGGACAAGTGTAGTAATAATTCAAGTAAGAAGTTGATTACCCGAAACAACAAATAATGAGTAATCGATATGGTGATAAATAAATGTGTTTTATTTATACTCAAAGGTTTGAGGCCATATGTGATTAGTATTATTCTTGTGTTTCACTTTGCATGTTTTGACTTCCTAAATAATTTAATTGGTTTAGAACAATCAAATTATTCGAACGGGCCACAGTCATTCATATGTTGGAAGTAGGTATGAATGAAGACTGTCGTGAATTGGTGTGTGGATTGTCTAAAGAGTATTAAACATAAGCAAATGTTTGCTGCAACGTTCATGAGTGCTTATGAATATGATTTGATCATTAGATTAAACCCACGCTCACTTGGATCACTTCATGAATTGTATCACGAGTGATTGGTGAGATGATAACATCTTATATTCTTGAAAACGAGATGTGTGAGTTGTATCTTGCAAATCGGTTGCACATTGATAATATGTAAACGCACCAGTAACTAGGTGTTATAAAACATATTGTTGTGTATGATTCGGTGAGTGAGTGTAAGCGAGCATTGAATCAAAGTTTATTCGTTCCTTTTATCCAAAGTAGAATAAAAGCGATATCTTTGGGCCCCTCGATGATTTAGTGATGACAAACGTAAATGCTCGGCCGGGCTAAGGCTAATTTGATTTGTTCAATTAGTCAGTCGTCATAAATCGGAAGTCGAGAAATATTACAGAGAGAATGATTAGAAATCATGTCTCATACGATATCTAGAATGGAGGAATATATGATCCCTTATCTAAAGGACACGCGTCTCTAATAGGATTAGAGTTGACAGCGGCTTTGGAAAGCTACGATTGATGATCAGGATCTGAAGTCATACGCAGAATAGTTATTAGACTTATCCAAGTGGGAGACTGTTGGATTAGTGTCTAAGTCCATAACTATTTTGGTATGTACTTGACCCGATGGTGCATGGTCCTTTTGGGTTGCCTTCACCAAAGCAACTTGATAGGATGAATTATGGAGAGAAAGGATTAAATATGATTTATTAATATATTATGAGAATAATATATTAAAGGAGAAATCATATTGTTTAATTAATATTAGTCAAGAATTAATAAGAATTAAGTTTGTGGCTAAAAGAGATTAATTAAACTTAAGGGACTGGAATTGTAATTATAAGATAATTGCAATTGGGCTATGGATTGCCTTATATTATAAGGTTGGACGAATTCTATGGGGAAACCCATTAGAAATCGTCCAAGGCCTTTAAGGAAAGGAGTCCATGGGGTTGCTTAGGGATTAAGCATCCAAATTAGGGTTTCCTTGTTAGATAACCCTAATAGCCTCACTATATATAGAACCCTTATGCTCCAAAAACGTGGTGAACTTGTTCTCTAGGGTTTCCACACGTTTTTGGTAGCCTCCTTCTCTCCTCCTCTTCATCCTCTTGCTCTTGGTGTTTGTGAACCATTAGAGGAGTGACATTTGTGACTCTAAGCTTTCTAAAGTCAATACAAGAAGGATTTGAGATTGTTATTGCTATATAACAATCAAGGTATTATCTAAACACTTATTTATATGTTATCTTGATTATCATATACTAGATCTAGGGTTTATAGTCTTGGATGAATTGCATGTACAATAGAGAAACCTAGATCCAAGCATTGGGGTTTGTATGAGCACATAGGATGTTCTTATTGCTAAAACCCATAAGAGAGAACCCTAGGTAACTACCCGAAGGAAACCAACGCCGGTCCCAGTCTAAGATACGAGGTAGACAGAGGGAGCCAGTACATGGAACCCGAGAAGTGTCTTTTCCTCGTATTCGTCACACTAATACACCCATAAAATAATACAATTTAGTGAGTTAGTGATTACGCTACTCACGCTATGTGTTAGGTAAATCGCCTTTTCCCGTTGCAAGTAATGCGATTAGAGAGGATCCCAACACCTCTATTGAGAGTGTTTAGCCATAAGTATTCATAAGCCTTTCTTTTCGCGGTCTTCGTTTCGAACTGTTCTCAAATCTTTCCAAGTCGGAGAGTGAACCTTTCCCAGTATAAAGGTAACTTAGTAGGAACGACTTCCATCTTATGGCTTTTCCGATACTCATACTCCTACCTTGAATACCCGGAATACATCATAGGGATGTAGGTCGACACTCAGACAACCAATATCCGAGGTACGGGAAAAATTTATGCCTAATATAGTAAGTATACATTTGTCTAAGGCTTTTCCGATAACTTATGTTTCAATATAGTATCGTTATTATGAACCTATAAATAAGATTTATCCATGATTCAAAGTCGTTATACTAAATGATCTACTTACGGAAATGATGTCTAGGCTGTGATTTAGTGAGGTGTTTAAAGTGGGATTTCCAAACAGTATACTTTGTATACCAAACAGACCCTACCTCTGATATGATCCTACCTGGTTGTTCCTTACTTGATAGATCATGAAGTAAACTCTGAGTTAATGACGAATCTAGACTAATAATTAGTCGCAATGAATATTAGATTAAAATCTAGTGGTAATGATACTAGGTTTCATCGAAGGAAAATAGAATCGTTAGAAGCGAAGCGCTGCCCAAGTTTGGAATCATCACTTTAACAAGTGAGTGCATAGTCCCTTTCATGAACATGATTTTAATACAAGTATTGATTGAAGTATTAAATATATGTTTATGTGCGAGTTATTTGATGTTGCCTGAAATACATGTTAAAGAACATACCTGATTATATATGACAATTTATGATAAAGAGTAAACCTAAATTAATTATGAGGACTATTGGATAGTATCTTCTTACGAGTACGAGTGAGTTATACTCAGAGAATAATACTTTAATATATGTCACGGATCCGAGAGTATGGATTAGACATAGTTATTGTCCCTAGTCCGAGAGTATGGATTGGACATAGTCAAATGTCATTAATCCGGGAGTATGGATTAAGACATAGTCAGTTGTCCTTAGTCCGGGAGTATGGATAGGACATAGTTATCTGTCATTACTTCGGGAGTATGGGTTTAGACATAGACACTTGTCCCTATTCTGAGAATATGGAATGGGCACAGTTATTGATCCAAGAACATGGATTAGATATGGGAGTTAGAGGTAAAATTTAAGGTCCGAGAGTATGGATAGTCTCGTTGTGAGGATTGACGGGGTGGGGTAAGAGTTGATTATAAATATGGGGGAATTGTATATTTTGTGAGTTCTAATTTATATATATGATATAACATTGTGGGATTGAAATCCTTATGTACTTACCAGGTTGCCCAACTTGACCCACTCAAGCTTATTTGTATCATAGGTGCCGATATGAAGTTACATTACACTGAGAGATTAAAGAGATGTAGATCACTAGTGTAAATAAATGTAAGTTCTGTTTATGCTTATGTTTCTGTATTGACGATGACATCCCAAATGTTTTAAAATGAATAAAATACATTTATTTGGAAATGCTTTGATTACATATCTATCATGTTTGTTTGGGAACAAATTCCGCAACATTGTTCTTTAAAAATGATACTCTGATTTTAAAATAAGCATAAACAAAATTTTTAAAATGACCATGAATTTGGGGATGTCACTGTTGGATAAGGTGTCTAAGTCCATAGCTATTTCTAGTATGTACTTGACCTGACCCGGCATGATCCATTTGGGTTGCATGGCACCATGCATTTGGATAAACTAAATGAGAGAAATAACACTTATGATTATTAATATATTATAAGTTCTAATATATTAATAATATTATTTAATTAGTTTGATCAAGAATTAATTTAGAATTAATTAAGTGATCAAAAGATAACTAATTAAATATATGGGTTGATTATGTAAATCATCCATAACTTATATAGTGGGCTAAGAGGCTCCATGGATTATCAAGTTGGGTTTCACCCATAGGATGCTCCATGAAGTTAACCCATGGATCATAGAAATGAAGAGTCATGTTACATTAGGGTTTACATGGTGTAACTGATGGGTTTTGGCTATAAGAACATCCTATGTGCTCATACAAACCCTAATGCTTGGATCTAGGTTTCTCTATTGTACATGCAATTTATCCAAGACTATAAACCCTAATTCTAGCATACAAGTAATCAGATTAACATAAGAATGGGTTTAAGATGTTACCTTGATTGTTATGAAGCAATAACAATCACAATTCCTCCTTGTATTGACTTTAGAAAGCTTAGAGTCACAAATGTCACTCCTCTAATGGTTCACAAACACCAAGAGCAAGAGGATGAAGAGGAGAGTGGATGGAGGCTGCCCAAAATGTGTTCTAACCCTAGAAGAGAAGTTCCCCACGTTTTTGAGCCTTAAGGGTTCTATATATAGTGAGGCTATTAGGGTTATCTAACAAGGAAACCCTAATTTGATTGCTTAAGCCCTAAGCAACCCATAGACTCCTTTAATCAAGCCCTTGGACGATTTCCTTATGGGTTTCCCATTAGAATTCGTCCACCCCTTGATTCAATACAATCCATGGCCCAAATTGCAATTATCTTATAATTACAATTCCAGTCCCTTAAGTTTAATTAATCTCTTTTAGTCACAAAACTAATTACCAATTAATTATTGACTAATATTAATTAAACAATATGATTTCTCCTTTAATATATTATTCTCATAATATATTAATAAATCATATTTAATCCTTTCTCTCCATAATTCATCCTATCAAGTTGCTTTGGTGAAGGCAACCCAAAAGGACCATGCACCATTGGGTCAAGTACATACCAAAATAGTTATGGACTTAGACACTAATCCAACAGTAACCCTAATGCAACACACTATATAAACCTCATGTTCTCCCAAAATCGGCACACACATGCATTCTTGAGGGCTAGAGCCGATTTTTGAGTGTTAAGATCCTCTCCAAGTTTACTCCATAGCATTTGGTGTTGTGTGAAGCATTTGAGCCATCACACTTGGGGTGCTAGGCTCACAAGGTTTGAAGGATTCAGAAGCAACAACAAGGTATGTTATTCTATCTTACATTTAAGTATAAAATGTTCCCCATGTATGCTAGATAGGATCAAGAACCTTGGAAAACAACTTTGCATGAATTTTAGACAAACATGGATCCAAGGTTATTAGGGTTGCATGTACACTTAGAAAATGTTAGAATGCTCAAAACCCATCAGTGGTATCAGAGCCTAGGCTTGTTTGTTTGTTATTTGTGCAAAATTGTGTTAAAAGTCGAAACAGCTTGCTGTCTGATCAGTGAACTCGCCGAGTCCATGCGGGGACTCGACGAGTCCAAGTGAAAATTCATCCTACTCGTCGAGTAGGTTCATGCACTCGATGAGTAGGAGGCCCTGACAGCAGATTTTCGACTTTTGTTGCTGGAAATGGACTAGAAACATTACCCTAAACTGTTTTTGTACTTGAAAACCTGTTTTAGATGGTGTAATGTTTATGCTAATCCATTTACAATGGCAATTATCAAAAATTACAAGTTTTAAGAGTAATTTATGATTCTTGAAATGTTCATATTCATGTTCTTAAACTTATGAAGATTAGATGATCATAGGAATTGTTTGTAACCTACTTGGTAGTTTAATTCATGATCATAATGTGTTTTAATGGAGTCCATAAATTGTCCTCAAGTTATGGAAAACCAAATGCCACACTTTAATAAAATCCATTAAAAGAACACAAGAGTTATAAAAATGAAGAGTCTTCATTTTTAATACTCAAATCAATCATAAGTTATGAGAAATGAAAAGTTTTGAAAGTTTTCAAAACTTGTCCTCAAGTTTTGGAACAAGTAAAGTAATGATTAAAACTTTAGTTCCAACCCTTAGAATTT
Source organism: Lactuca sativa (assembly GCF_002870075.4). Taxonomy (NCBI): domain Eukaryota; kingdom Viridiplantae; phylum Streptophyta; class Magnoliopsida; order Asterales; family Asteraceae; genus Lactuca; species Lactuca sativa. The sequence continues at coordinate 246,508,861 of NC_056627.2, read as the reverse complement.
TAAAAGTTAAAATTTAACCCTTATACTTTATAATATTATAAGTTAATAATATATATATATATATATATATATATATATATATATATATATATATATATATATATATATATCAAATCGTGTTACCGCTAGTACGCCTCATTCACGAAGCCGGTCTATAGGGGGGGGGGGATATAAGGTTGTTGCCTATAAAATGGCAACTTAATGGGTGTCCACTCTCATCCGCCGCTTCCTTGATCGGTGGAGGGTCGTTATCCGAACGGGTAGGACAAGGACTTATAAATTTTCATTAAAAGTATAATGAATATTATAAAGTAACTAAATGTTTTATTAAATTCTCAATCTTAGTTACTTTAGGAAAATGTGAATAAGGTGCTAATCCATGAAATTACACTTTACACTTTGTTTAAGTCGTTAGTGGAGCGTGTGTGGTTAACCGGCACACACTGACTTGGACTTAAATGGGTAGGTAAAGGGTGACTTAAGGTTTATCATAGTATTGGTGAAGCGTGTGTGGTTAACCGGCACATCGATTGAGTGATAAACATTAAGGGTACCAAGTGATTTGCATGGTTACTTCACACCTCGTTTTGTTATCCTCGGTATCCCAGTCGCAAAACTTGGAGGCACACTCGAGATTGAAACATGCCTTTGAAAAGTTCATTAAATCTCATAAGAATCTAGGAATTTCTAAGAACCAAATTAAAAACTTAATATTTTAATATTTCGTTTTTGGTGGAAATTGGTGATTCGTCATTCACCTACCTTTCAAATATGTTATTACTTAGATTACGACATACCTCTTCTAAGTATAATATATTGTGATTGGGTCATAGCCTTAATATTACATTTGGGTGTTTTATTAAGGACTATATCTATATCTAAGTTAATCTTTTCTCTCTTCTCACTCAGATGTCTTCAAACAATGCTGCTTCTGCCTCTAATCCTAATGCCTCCTTTACCATTATGAACTTGTGTGGGAAAGTCACTTTTGATGGATCCAACTTCAATGAATGGATCAGAAACAACAGGATGATTACCCACTACGAGGACAAAGAATATGTCCACGATAAGGAGCTTAAGGTGATTGATGAGACCACTGCAACTCCCCAGGAGATCGCTGACTTCCGGGCACATGAAAGGGATGCTACCAAAGTGGCATGCATCATGTTGGCCACCATGACAGCAGAACTCCAAAAGTCCTATGAGGACTTCTACCCTTTTGAAATGCACCAAGATTTGATGGAAAGATACCATCAAACTGCATGACAAGAGAGGTATGAAATCATCTCCTCCATGATAACAACCCGAATGAAGGATGGTGAACCCATCATGGGCCACATGCAGAAAATGTAAAGATTTGTGGACCATTTGTTGAAGCTTAATGTGAACTTCCCCGAGGATCTTGCAATAGATATCATTTTACACTCTTTACCCTCGTGTTATGATCAATTCCGCATGACATATCACATGAATAAGGAAGAGGTCACACTCAGAAAACTTCAAGGACTCCTAAAGACCGCGGAAAGTGGTCTTAATGGTAAGTCGGGTGTTACTCCTACTCCTAACAACTCCGCCCCTGTCTTGGAAATCGGGAATGGGAAGGGTAAGAAGAGGAAAAGTCCCTCGAAGAGTACCAAGGGTAAGAACCTTGAAGGCTCCTCTTCCAATGGAACCAAGAAAGGTTTCGTCACTCCTTCTGTTGACCCAAAAGAGGCTGAATGCTTCTATTACCATGAAAAGGCACATTGGAAGCGGAACTGCCCAAAGTACCAGCAAGATGTGACGGATGGGAAAGTTAAAACCAACCATGCAGGTATTTACACTATCTTATCTAATAACTCACCATATTCAAACTCTTGGGTCCTTGATACCGGTTGCGGTATTCATATATGTTCTGATTTGCAGGGACTAAGAAGAAGTGAGAATGTGGAGCAAGGAAGAATAAACTTGATCATGGGGAATAGGAAAGTTTCACATGTCACCAAGATTGGAGTTTATACTTTATCTCTAAGTAGTGGGTTTAGTTTAGATTTGAATAAATGTTGTTATTCGCCAGAAATTACAAGAAATGTTATTTCCTTTCATGCGTTGTACAAACAAGGTTTTACCTTTTCATTTGATAATGAAGTTGGTTCGATTAATGCTTTCTTTAATAATGTTCTTTATTTTAAAGCATTACCTTGTGATGGTGTGTATGAAACTGTATTTGTGGGTGATAACTTAGGAAATAATGTATTGTGTATTGATTCTGTTATTGATAATAACTTGGATAAAGCATCATTATGGAATTGTCGTCTTGGACATATAAGCAAGAAACGCATAGGCCAACTCCAAAGGGATGGAGTCTTGGAGTCATTTGACCTAAAGTCAGATGATAGTTGCGAATCATTCTTACTTGGAAAAATGACAAAGTCATCCTTCACAACGTCTTGTGAGACGGGTGAAGGTTTGTTTGATCTTGTACACACGAATGTGTGTGGACCCTTCAAACATGCCACAAGAGATGCTAATCGTTATTATTTGACTTTCACTGATGATTATAGTAGATATGGATATGTCTACTTAATCAAGCATAAGTCAGAGACTTTTGAAAGGTTTAAAGAGTTTAAACAGGAAGTCAAGAATCAACTGGGCAGGAACATTAAGATGCTTCGATCCGATCGAGGTGGTGAGTATCTTAGTTCAGAGTTCCTCGACTATCTTAGGGAATGTGGGATTGTCTCACAATCGACACCTCCCTGGACACCGCAGTTGAATGGTGTGGCTGAGAAGTGTAAGTGAACCTTGTTGGATATGGTTCGTTCCATGATGAGTTGAGCTTCGCTACCAATCTCATTTTGGGGTATGCCTTAGAGACTACCGCCCATATCCTTAATCTAGTCCCTACAAAGAAAGTTGCCAAAACTCATCCTGAGATGTGGACTGGTAAAGTACCCAAACTAGACCACATCAAGATTTATGGTTGTGAGGCTTTCGTGAGACGCAAGACTCATGATAAGCTCGAACCTCGAAGTGAGAGGTGTATTTTCATCGGCTACCCACATAAATCCTTTGGTTACCTCTTCTACAAACCTAGTGAAAATGTGGTCTTTGTAGCTAGGAGGGTTGTCTTGAGAGAGAGAGAGAGAGTTCATAAGCCAAGGAAAAAGTGGGAGGCAAGTTGACCTTGAAGAAATTCAAGAGTCAAGTGGTGAAGGAACTTCAAACCCTAGCACTCAACTTGAGGAGGAAACTCCTGTTGAGCTAATTGCCAAGTCTGTACCTTTGAGGTGTTCCATGAGAGTTAGGAATGCACCTCATCATTACTATGGATTCCATATTACTGCGGAGGTGATACACTTATCAGTGATGAGACACTGATAGGTCTGGATGAACCTAACACTTACGCGGAAGCCATGACAGGCCCTGAGTCAGCCAAGTGGAAAGAGGCAATGGACAATGAGATACAGTCCATGTATGAAAATCAAGTTTGGAACTTGGTTGAGAATGTACCAGGTCGTAAGACTGTAGGGTGCAAATGGATCTTCAAGAAGAAGAACAACATGGATGGTAATGTACACACTTATAAGGCACGACTGGTTGCAAAGGGTTTCTCTCAAACTCCAGGAGTTGATTATGACGAGACCTTTTCTCCAGTGGCCAAGATTAAGTCTATTAGGGTTCTGTTAGCCATCGCTGCATTTCATGATTATGAAATATGTAAAATGGATGTCAAAACCGCTTTCCTTAATGGAAAGTTGGCTGAAGATGTATACATGAGTCAACCAGAGGGTTTTGTCAGTACAGAGTACCCTAATAGAGTGTGTAATCTTGAGAAATCCATTTATGGATTAAAGCAAGCACCTCACAGATGGAATCTTTGCTTTGATGAGAAAGTCAAAGAGTTTGGCTTTGCTAGGAGTGAAGATGAATCTTGTGTATATGTCAAGGCTAGTGGGAGTATAGTTATCTTTTTGGTACTGTATGTGGATGACATACTACTCATAGGAAATGACATCCCAACTCTGCAGGAAGTTAAGTCCTGGCTTGGGAAGTGTTTCTCTATGAAGGACCTAGGAGAAGCTACCTATATTCTAGGGATGAGGATCTTGAGAAACCGGAGTAAAAGACTAATTGGAATTAGTCAAAGTACATACTTGGATAAGGTGCTGAAGAGATTCAGCATGCAGGAATCCAAGAAAGGAGAGTTACCTGTTCAGTGTAACGCCAGATTGGGTAAGACTCAAAGCCCGAGTATTGAGGCTGAGATAGTAGAAATGAGTCGAATACCTTATGCTTCGGCTGTAGGATCGATCATGTATGCTATGACTTGTACTAGACCTGATGTAGCCTTTAATTTGAGCATGGTTTGCAGGTATCAGGGGAACCCTGACAAGGCATACTGGACTGCGGTAAAGAATGTCCTCAAGTACCTACGGAGGACTAAGGACTGGTTCCTTACCCTCGGTGGGAATGACGACTTGAGAGTTATAGGGTATAGTGATGCTGACTTCCATACTGATAGGGATAGTTTCCGCTCTCAGTTAGGCTTGATCTTTACCCTAAACGAAGGAGCTATCACTTGGAAGAGTTCCAAGCAGGAGACAGTAGCTGATTCTACTTGTGAATCAGAGTATATAGCAGCGAGTGAGGAAGCAAAGGCGGCTATATGGCTAAAGAACTTCATTGGAAACCTTGGAGTTGTACCAGCTATAAAAGAGCCTATGGAAATTTTCTGTGATAGTGAAAGTGTTGTTGCCTTAGCCAAGGAACCAAGGGATCACGGGAGATCCAGACACATCGACAGAAAATATCACTTTCTCAGACATCGCATAGAAGAAGGAATCCTCGTGGCAAAGAGGGTATCATCAGACCTAGCAGATCCCCTCACGAAGGGACTGAGTCGGGTTAAGCATCTTCAGCATGCTCGGAGCATAGGGCTAAAGGATGATATAATTTTTAGTAGTTAGATAATTTGGAAATTTGTAAAGTGTAATTGACATTTGATGATAAATAAAAGTTGTGTTTATTTATGAGTAAAGTGTTGCTATCTTTTGTCAATCGTTTACTATAATTTCTTCTGCATGTTTTGACTTCCAGAATATTATGTTGTGTTTTACATATTATTCAAATTTTCCACAGTCGGTCATATGTTGGAAGTAGATATGAATTAAGACTGTCATGAAGTTGATTGTAGGTGTCAAGTTTTGGGACAACACTTCATGAGTACTCATAAGTTCTAAGTATTGGAATCAACCCACGCTCACTGGTATCACTTCATGGAATTTATCTCGAGTGATCGTGAGAAAGTAATATCATATAAGTCTTCAAACCTAGAGATATGATTTGTTGCCTATGAGTTGGTTATGCATTGATTGTACGAAAACGCATTGGTAACTCGATGTTATAAAACGTGATTTTGTGTATAATTCAATAAGTAGCAGAGCAAACATATAAGTCAAAGTTTATCTGTTCCTTCTTGGATTAGAAGTTGATATTTGGGCCCCTAGATGATTTTGTTTTTACCTATGTACCGGGCCCGGTCAAAACTAAGTTGATGTGTTCAATTAAGTTGTTTGTCAAACAAATCGGAAATCGGGAAACAAACTGTTGGACAATAAGTAAGAAATTGTTCCATATATTTGTCCAGCTGATATCTAGAACAGAGGATTATATGACCGCTTATCTTAAATGGCGTATCATCATCTTCTCAGTTTCGAGTGACCTTGAAAGAGCTATGATTGTCGTTTGGTTCCTGAAGTCATACTTGCAGTTATAGTTATTAGACTTATCCAAGTGGGAGACTGTTGGATAAGGTGTCAAAGTCTATAACTATTTCTGGTATGTACTTGACCCGACCCGGCATGGTCCATTTGGGTTGCATGGCACCATGCATTTGGATAAACTAAATGAGAGAAATAACACTTATGGTTATTAATATATTATAAGTTATAATATATTAATAGTATTATTTAATTAGTTTGATCAAGAATTAATTTAGAATTAATTAAGTGATCAAAAGATAACTAACTAAATATATGGGTTGATTATGTAAATCATCCATAACTTATATAGTGGGCTAAGAGGCTCCATGGATTATCAAGTTGGGTTTCACCCATAGGATGCTCCATGGAGTTAACCCATGGATCATGGAAATGAAGAGTCATGTTACATTAGGGTTTACATGGTGTAAACCTAATGCAACACACTATATAAACCTCATGTTCTCCCAAAATCGGCACATACATGCATTCTTGAGGGCTAGAGCTGAATTTTTGGTGTTAAGATTCTCTCCAAGTTTACTCCATAGCATTTGGTGTTGTGTGAAGCATTTGAGGCATCACACTTGGGGTGCTAGGCTCACAAGATTTCAAAGAATCAAAAGCAACAACAAGGTATGTTATTCTATCTTACATTTAAGTATAAAATGTTCCACATGTATGCTAGATAGGATCAAGAACCTTGGAAATCAACTTTGCATGAATTTTAGACAAACATAGATCCAAGGTTATTAGGGTTGCATGTACACTTAGGAAGTGTTAGAATGCTCAAAACCAATCAGTCACACCCAACACCGGTGAAAGTCATGGATTGGATCTCTGAGATGGAGATGGTGTTTGAGAGTTGGGACTGTATCAACAAGAAGAAGACCGTTCTCATGGCCAAACAGTTGAAAAATACAATATCTTGTGGAAGTTACTAGCTGATACTATGCCCAAGTGAGAAGATAGCAAGAAGTCTTAGGAAGACTTTCTTGTGAAATTGAAAATGCAGTACTGCTCTGAGCAAGATCTTCTGGAAATTAAAAATGAATTCTAGATTCTGAAGAAGGGAAAAATGAGCATCAACGAGTATGCTACAAGTTTTACATAGAAAATGAAGCTAGTTCCTTACTTAGTTCCAACTGAACTCTCCAAGATCAACAAGTTTGCTAGAGGACTACCAACGTATTTTGGTCCAACGGTAAAACTGGAAACTACTTTGAAAGCTACCGTCTAGGCTACTAAGAATGTTAAGACCCAAATAAGAGAGAAGGGTTTGGACAGAGCTGAGGTAGAAGAGAAGAGGAAGTTTGAGATATCTTTGAGATCCAACAAGAAAAGCAGATTCTCGAAGTCTGGTTCCATGAAGTTTGGAGGAGGAGTAGAGGGTGAAGCAAAATGGTGTAAGAAGTGCAAAAAAAAGCACTCCGGAAAATGTAGTGAGGAGGTGACGTGTCACAAGTGTGGAAGGATGGGTCACTATGCCAACGAGTGTACATTCAACAAGAGAATGTGATACAGTTGTGGAGAGGAGAGACATGTGCAAAAGGATTCCCCGAAGAAGAAAGAGGTTGCGAAGCCAATTGTGCCGCCAAGGCCAAAGGCAAGAGCATTCCAGATGACTCTGGAAGCAGCAAAGGAGGAAGCAAATGTCGCTTTAGGTACTTTCCTTGTAAATATTTTTCCTGCCAATATATTGTTTTATCTCGGAGCTAACTACTCCTTTATATCGCACAAATTTGGTAGAAGACTAGAATTGCTTGTATATAGACTAGATACTGCCTTAATAGTCGAGGTAGCTAGTGGCAAGTTCGTACCTGTTAGCGACTATCTTAAGAACATCGTCATTGACCTGAATGGGAATAAGTTCCATATGGAATTGTTGCCCAGTGAGTTAAACTACTTCGACATAGTATTAGGAATGGATTGGCTTAGTGCAAAGGATGTTGAGATACTATGTAGGAATAAGATAGTGAGAGTGAACCCTACTGGTAGAGAAAAATTTGTGGTGTACGGGGACATACGCCGAGTGAATTCTGGAATCATCTCCTTGATGAAAGCCAGAGAGTGTTTGGCCAAAGGAATGAAGGATGTACATCATATATGGCATTCGTGATCGATGCAAAGAAGGAGATGCAAAGAATTCGAGTCGTGTGTGGCTTTCCGGAAGTATTACCCCAAAGATCTTCTTGGATTGCCCTTTGATAGACAACTAGAATTTATGATAGAGTTGTTTCAGGGAACCACACCAATAACAAAAGCACCATATCGATTAGCACTGACAAAGATGAAAGAGATAATGATACAACTTCAGGAGTTGTTGGACAAGGGTTTCTAAATGTAGTTCTTCGCCCTGGGGAGCTCCGGTGGTATTTGTGAAGAAAAAGGATGGTAGCATGAGGATGTGCATAGATTATAGAGACCAAAACAAGGCAAGGATAAAGAACAAGTACCCATTGCCTTGGATTGATTACATGTTCGATTAGTTGCATGGTGCGAGCTATTTTTTAAAGATCGATCTTGGGTTAGGATATCATCAGCTGAAGGTGAGAGAGCAAGACATTGAGAAGACAACTTTCAGAACAAGATATGGACACTACGAGTTTTTAGTTATGACGTTTGGACTGACCAAATTTATGAATCTGATGAATAGGGTTTGTAAACCTTTCCTCGATAAATCTATAATAGTGTTCATCGACGACATTCTGATTTACTCGATAATCCAACAGGAGCATGCCAAGCACTTGCGAGAAGTATTGGAAGTGTTGAAGAAGGAGAAGCTATATGAAAAGTTTTTCTCAACTGTTAGCTTCTAAGTATATTGGATCACCGATTAAAGGTTATTACCACAAATGAAATTTGGAACAAGAAATTTACCAGATCTCAGTCATCTTCACGGTCCATATTAAGGAAGTGCACCTAAATCTAACTCATATATATTGATTCTTGATTTATGTAAAGTCTGACCAGAAAAACATAACATCCTCTCACTCTTAACCTTTTCAACATACCGAAGTAAATCATATGTCACCAGAAATCATATAGAGTTCAATGGACACTATCACGATATACCGGTCTTTGTATTTTATTTCACTTATACTCCCTTCGTCTCTAGATTTCCTTTTAAGCAATTGTACTTTTGTCTCTGGAAAAGGTCATTGGGATGAAGCATCGAAATCTATGGATGAAATTCTTGCAGAGTGTAAATAAAATCGATGAATCGACTCTAGAATGAGGAGAATTGTTTCAGAAGCATAGATATTTTAAAAGCATTGAATTTGATGAAGGATTGGAGGCGATTCACCGGAGGTGAGTCGTCGGAGGATGGATCGAATGTTTGACCGAAAGAGGAAAAAGGGGAAGAAAGAGAGATAGATGAAAATTTTGTTTATCGGATTTTAAGTTTCTGATATGATTTAGTTATATTTGTATTACCTATAATACCCCTAGTTTAATTAATTAAGCTATCCCTCGTTCTTATTTTTCTACTTATATACAAAAACGTCACCTTGCATATTGACCCTTTTTTTATCTAACGTTCCACTTTTAGTTCTCGGGTTCTCGGGAAACTTTGAATTCCGAAATGATTTTATATATATATATATATATATATATATATATATATATATATATATATATATATATATATATATAGGTTCATTTGAGACCATGTTAATTTTGTGAGACCGTGAGACGCAATCTAAAAATAATTTTAAAATGCAAAATAAAAGAAAAAATCCAAAAATTCTTTTTTTAATTATAATTTTCTTCATTTTCTTTACCTAAAAAAACAAAAAAAAAAAAACGCTTTTTTTAAATATGTGAAATATTCGAATAGAACATTACACTGTAAATATTTCAATTTGGTTTTTAAAATGTTAGAATATTCTCGTAGATTTGTCAGAAATGTAAAATATTCTAATATTCTACTAGAATATTTCACAGATATATCAAAAAAAAACGGTAATTTTTTTATTTTTTATTTTTGGATAAAAAATGACGAAAATAATATGTTAAATAAAAAAATTCAAAAATTTTCAATTATTTTGCATTTTAAAAATATATTTTTTTATCTACAAAATGAGTGGCTAAGATTGTTTCTATACGTTTCACAAAGTATGGTGGTCGCACATTCAAATATATATATATATATATATATATATATATATATATATATATATACAGAGAGAGAGAGAGAGGAACGATCATTTGAGAACTCAAAGTTTCCTGAAAACCTGATAACTAAAGGTGGAACGTTGGATAAAAAAATGGAAGGGTCGAGATGCAAGGTGACGTTTTTGTAAATAAGTAGACGAAAAAAAAGGATGTATCTTAATTAATTCAGTCAGAGGTATTATAGGAATAAAAGTATAATTAAATGATTTATTAAATTTAATATCTGATAAAATACATTTTCATCTCTCTCTCTTTCCTCCCCATTTTCCTCTCTCGCTCAAAGCTACCATCCATCCTCCGACGACTCACCTCCGTCGACTTGCCTCCAATCCTTCTTCCAAATCCATGCTTTCGATTCTGAAATTGCTTCTACTCACAAAAATCTAAAATCCCCCAATGATTGAAGTTTCATTGTTGCTGAACTCCTTGATCTCACGTTCTTCATAGAAAAAAACTCCACTGAAGATGCTTTGATTTTGAATCGTTTATCCTCCATCAATTCGTTCCCCGGAGTACACCATAATCGCCGAATTCATCTCAGCCTCCACTGTGGATTGAAGACCTGAACGAAGAAGATGATCCCTTGTCGATCAAAATTTAGGTATCATATGTTTCTATAGTTGACTCCTCACCTTTGTTTGACCTTTATGAATTGGTTTCGCCTAATCATTACATTGAACTTATTTAGTCAATATGTTTTTAAGAAGTGTTAAATCCTTGTGTTGATTGTAGGTATAAAAATAGACACCTGTGTTATTGAAAAATATAGACATTTGTTTGCACTCAACATGTTCGATGAAATGACTCAATGAGAAATATCACATGTTAACTTCATTTTGACTTCATGAATGATGAACCAATTCCAATTTAGTATTCTGAAGAATTTTTTTGGTTATATTTTGAGAAATGTAGGAGATATTTTTATTTGTGGAAGATTGTTGCCTTTTGAGCATACAATATAATGTCATAAACTAGTCGTCTTTTACAAATAATTTTTCATAATATAATTTAAATGAATTACTGTAGCGTTTTGATCATCTGCTATGCTTGTATTTTCTTGGTACCCAAGGCCTAACATATGCTCTAATGTTGTTAATGATAAGTTTTTTCTCAACCATTTTTACAGGTAATTTTATGAATTTGTAGTTATTTACTCCTCTCTGTAAGAATTAAGACGCAAATTGTTTAATGTATATCAGTTTTGTTCTTTTTTTTTAATCAAAACTTCGTTTTCTTGTTTCATTTCCAGCTTTCCTCTATCAAACATGCATCGTTGGTTCTATGGTTTTTCCTGCAACCAGTTGCCATGCTCTTAACGATTCTAGCCACATTCATGCTTTTGTATCCTCCTCAAGTAAATGCAATTTGGAATTAAATTTATTATTACTTGGTGGCAAAAAAGTTTGGTTTCTCTAACATATTATACAGAGTAGCTGGTTTGGACACCCTATTGAGTATGATGGAGTGGTAATTTCCTTTTGTACATATTGATCTTGATATCATTCTAGTTGTTCGAATTTGGGATAGTTCTTTTCCTAGTTTTGGTTGTGTTTTAAGTTTCATTTCCTGTAGCTTCACTGAGAGTTTGTTTTTGGGATAATGCAGAGAATTTAGAGCTGTAACATTTCTATTAGTCAAGAATGGGGAAGTCTCCTGGAAAGTGGATCAAGACTGTGTTTTTTGGGAAGAAATCATCAAAATCTAATCTCTCAAAAGTAAGAAAAAGGTTACTTTTTGTACATCATTTATCTGTTCTCTTAGTATGTGATCCTGATGTCATCTAATTCTTGTAGGATGCTGCTTCAGAAATAACAATATCCATCACTGGTAAAACACCATTAATCAATTTTGGTGCTGATTCAATGATCATCTAAAGTCCAGTGCACCCTGTAATTGATTCAAGTGATCATATAGAACTTGAAAAGACCTCAAGTGATAACTTAATAACCGATTCACCTGAAAATGATAATGCAAATGATTATACAGAACTTGTATAATTGATTGTTGCAATTAAACCCTATAGTAGATGATGAGTTTGATAAATGATAATGCAAATAGGAGCACAACAACCAAGGTACATGAATATTATTATTATAATCTTTTTATTTAAAAAAATGCAGAACCTTTACTAACATTCTAATATTTAAATTGTTTTTTGGACATAAACTAATTATAAAGTGCACTAGTAATCACCACCTGCTTCTTTAGTATTCTATTTTTGAATTTGTGTTTTGGAATTCAGCAAATCTCATATCGTTATAGAAAAAAAATCAGATGTAATTCACATATAGATCACATGTAATTCACATATGGATCACATGTGATTCACATGTAAATCATAAGTGAATCACATACGAATTACATGTGATTCACATGTAAATCACAAGTGATTCACATGTTAATCACAAGTAATTCACATGTGAATCACAAGTGATTTACATTTGAATCACAAGTGATTCACATTTAAATCACAAGTGAATCATATACAAATCACAAGTGATTCACATATGAATCACATGTAATTTACATATAAAATCACATGTAAATCACAAGTCATATGAGTTACATATGAATCACAAGTGATTCACATATGAATTACATGTGATTCACATGTAGATCACAAGTGAATCACATAAGAATTACATATGATTCACATTTAAATAACATGTAACTTACATATGAATTACATGTGATTCACATGTAATTCACATATGAATCACATGTAAATCTTATATGATATATACATGTGCATTTTTGTGAGTGTTCTTCCTTTAATCAAATTTTTTTAATTTTCTTGTAGATTTTGAAGAATTTGTGGAAAATATTGAAGGAGTGAAAAGTGATAAATTGAAGAAAATATGAAAATCTTGATATGAAGAAATGATAACATTATGAATCTTCATAGCATTTTTATTTTTTATATTTTATTTTGTATCGAATAAAATATTTGTACTATTATGTTTATAGATAGATTAATAAAATGAGATTTTTTATGATTTAATTACGAATATTATAGTATAAGAAATATGTATATATTCATTTGAAAAAAATATGCATGTATGCAAATAATACCCCAAGATAGGAACGAACGACTCGCCCCCAAGTCAAATAAAACCAGAGCAGGCACTAAGTTCACTAAAAACGTACCTAAACACAGGTACCACAGATAAGCATAACACAAATATAATAAATGAGATGAAGGATGGCAACATACCAGTAACCACATCCGGTTATGCCCTGGCCTCCTCTGCTGTAAGCTGGAATGCACACCCCTGAGCCTTCGGAGGCTCGGCCTTAACTGGCCTCCCATCTACAACTCAAAGTAGTCGGTGTTGGGGCCGGCGCCGGCTTGGCGGCTAGTAGAGGGCATTGGGCCTTCATATGGCCCACCTGCTCGCAATGATAACAAAGTATGACTCTGGAGGTCGGAGTCTGCTGCCTACAATCCCTAGCCAGATGGCCCTGCTTTCCACATCGGTTACACCCGCTCCCTGATCGGCACATCCCTGAATGAGCATTTACGCACTTCCCACAAGTGCGGCCTGGCTGTCCCCCAGTCCTGGTATCAACGGTCTTAGACCGCTTCGACGCCGACTGAGTCTGTGTTCGGGCCTGACACTGTTCCCTCAACTGCAACTCAATCTCCAACTCACGCCACCTAGCAGCCTCCTGCAAGTCTAGAAGAGTATCACATCGTTGTGTGGCCAGAGACTGTCGGTTGTCCGTCTTGAGCATGCTCAGATAACGAGTCATCTGAGCCTGCTCAAAAGCAAACTCTGGGCAGAACATCGCCCTCTCGGTGAACATACGGGTGATCTCCGACACCGACTCCCCATCCTGCCTCAAACACAAAAACACCTGTGACAATCGTTCTCGCTCAACACATGGAATGTATCGGGTGCGGAACATATCCATGAACTGCTCCCAGGTAACAACAGCTCTCTGATCATAAGTGTATGATCCTGTCGTCAACCTCCACCAGTCCTTGGCCCCAGACCTCAGCAGGTTCAGAGCACATCTGACCTGCTGTTCAGTAGGACACGAGCAAGTAAAGAAACACCCCTCAACGTCGGAAATCCACCTCATAGCCTTGATGGGATCCTGAGTCCCATCAAAAGTAGGGGGCTTCGTGTTATCGAAGTCCCTGTACTAGAAACCCCGATCGACTCCTACCCCTCCTCCCGCCGCGGTTACAGCTGATGCAGCTGCCGCGACAGCCGTCTCCGCAAGGGTTGCGTATCTGTCATCGAAGTACTCCATCATCGCGGACTTAATAGTCCCAAACAACTCCATAATCTGGCCCCGAACAATCTCGACCACCTCCTCGTGGATGATCTCCCTAACCCGATCCTCTGTCAACACTGGTGCCTCCTGGCCGGTAATCTCAGGCGCCGCTGGGGCCTCCTGATCACCCTGTCCGGATCTCGATCCGGATCCAATCACAAAACACCTCGTAACCACCATACTGGAAATATAACGGGAAAATATCAAACAATCTGCACAAATAACCGGGAACCAACTGCCTTCTAAACCCTAGGGGTTGTGACTTCCTTGCTACGCGTATGGGTCCTGTGATTTCAGTAGTACGGGCCCATACTACCTTCCACACCTACCCATATTTGTCCCAAGTATCACCACAACACCCTAACACTATACATGCACATGGTGGTCGCTTAACTCACTCATCCATGAGACTTTCACCAACCCTGCAACATTATTGCATGCTAACCATACATAACGTTGGACCGTATAGACTTTCGAATATCCGACCCTACCCTAAGCCCAATCAATAAGAATAGGGCATAAGGCCAAACCGAACATTCTCGGTCGATAAGATCTTAATTATGTACAACCGTGATGCATTCACAAGTAACTATAGTAATGATGTCAGTTTCATGTAAGAAAACCTTAGGCTAGCAGGCATCATGTAACCAGGCAATTCTACCATGCAATTCCTGAAGATCCCTAGCCTAGCACTAGCATGTTGTTCTAACATATCACATAATCAAATAACTGTATGGCATTTTTGGGGGGTCTACTTACTGGCTCCGACTGATCGTACACCCTGTATCCTCCTTTACTTATTGTAAACACCATTTTAGAAATCATTTTGAAAACCTTTCCTTGATTTGATACTGGATTCACACGAATTTTCCTCCAATTCACTCAAACCAAGGCTCTGATACCAACTTGTAACACCCACAAATTTAAACCAAAATTTTGAATTTTTTCAAACACTTAAACCATTCAAAATTACATAGTTTGTTTTCAAAATAATAATTATTAGAGTTTCCCAATATCAAGTCATAAAATCATAACAGCATGAGGAGCGGTACGATCATGCCTTCGCCTTTCCGCGATCACTAGAAGTACCTGAAACAACAAACTGAAACAGTAAGCCCGAAAGCTTATTGAGCTACCCCCAAAATACCCATACCCACAATATAATACAAACAATCATAAATAGCATACTATGGGTCCAGCCAACCCTCAGGTTGGAATACCCCAGGCCCACAACCAACAGGTTGGAATGCCCACATACTATTAGTCCAATCATCCTTGGGATGGAATACTCACGGCCCACAACTAACAAGGTGGAATGCCCAGGTCTATTAGCTTTCGCACAAAGCAGATAAGCCTCAACCGCCAAACAAACATATGCACATATAACAGATAATCACATGACAATCTATAAGCAGACAAACCGCTCTAACGGATCATAACAGCATAGCACATTCTATTTACCAGGATACCAATCTAACGGATCATAGAAACATATAATATCCTACTTATCAGGATACTGATCTAACGGATCATTCCGTATAATACCATCCTATCTACCAGGATGACGATTTAAATGATCATACCACATATCGCATAGCACTACCCTACCCTCTAGGGTACCGATCTAACAGGTCATACTAGCATGCATAATCAGATAACAATCCAAAGGGCCGACCTTAGTGCCTTAGACCCTTGAGTATAGTGAGGATAACTCACCTCGCTAGTAGTGCTGAAATACTGCAAATCGCCAACTGCTGTCTCACCGAGAATCCCACACTATTACATAATAAGCACCTAAATTAATATCCAACATAACCTTCTTGACCAAAAGTCCACAACATCCATTTCGGCCACTCACGTTATTGGGCCAAGGCCCAATTACCCCGACCCTTGACATAAAAGTCCATATAAAGGCCCATTATCGGCCCAATTTACCACATTAGGCCAACCTCCTAATTGGGCCTAACCCCATGATCCACTATCAATGCTTAACCCAAAAGATCTCATTCACTTAGTCCATTCAAGGCCCTAAATCCAACAGACCATAACCAACCCAAGTATGAAGCCCATTTGTCAAAAACCCAACAGAGGACGTACGCGGGGCGTACTCCTCTGGTACGCGGGGTGTACTCATATGAGTGTTGACCACCATCGGGGTGGCTGACCCAATACGTTGGGCGTACCAGATTCGCGTTGGGCGTACTGGATAATTTGGAAAACTCTTATTAAGTGCTTAATGGCTTAAGCACTTAAGCCCAAACTTCAGATCTAGAGACCTAACATGCCTAGGATTCATAAAGTCGTGAACTTTATCACTTTAGACGTCCAATAAGCTCTAAATGCTTGGTATTAATCCATTAAGACATTATTTTTCCATGCATGGGACACATTCAGCTGATAGGGCCCCATTTTTATTATTCAAGGTCCCCTCAAGAGCCTAGAAGGACATTCATTTCGTTCAAAGCACAACATGCACCACCTTATGGTTTTTGGGACAAGAAATGGGTCCTAAAGGTAAAAATGGAGAGATCTAATCAAATAAACATAAAGTTTGGAACTTTATACCTTGTGGAGCTTCTTGTGCATAAGCTAACTTCAGATCTAGAAGCTTGGCCCCTTCCTTCAACTTTTTGATGCAATGGCTTCCTCCTAAGGCACTCAAGAACACCAAAATGAGCTTAACATACAAAAGAGGAGGCTAGGGTCTGAGAGAGACGAGTTTGATATATGGAGGTTGAGGTAAAAGAAGAGTTGGTGCTCATTATGTTGGTTATATAAGCCCCAAACCCTAAATATGAGGGTTTCATCCAGACATTAGTACGCCCAACGTACTAGGGCGGACCCTAATACGCTCAGCGTATGCTTAAGTATGCGCGGCGTACTCTCTTTTGGCCCAATTTTCAAGTTTAGCCCTTACATTTATCTTGGCTCTTCATTCTCAAACCCCAAGGACATTGACAAAGTAATGATAGAAGGTTTTGGATGTACCTGCGAAATCATAGAACGTTACAGAAACTCTGCCCGTGAGAAGCGCGGTGTGTAAAGATATCTCAGATTCATCAAAGAATTACAACTTGAAGAGCCTTAGTGCTGTCCGAAAATCGTCTTAACAAGTGAGTGTGTAGTTACTTTCTTCTACCACATAGATATGAAGTATTTGCTATGAAATACATGCTATGTGTTTATACGTTGTTTGTTTAATTGAGATGGATGTTGAATGAATGTTTTATACATGTTTTTAAATGGTTTAAACTGTATATGTAATTTATATCTACAAATATGTTGGGTAGAACATGGGTAGACGAAATAGTTGGTGTGTGATGAAAGATGAGTTTGAGGATGAGACGAAATATGAT
This sequence comes from Lactuca sativa, assembly GCF_002870075.4. Taxonomy (NCBI): domain Eukaryota; kingdom Viridiplantae; phylum Streptophyta; class Magnoliopsida; order Asterales; family Asteraceae; genus Lactuca; species Lactuca sativa. The sequence continues at coordinate 246,491,304 of NC_056627.2, read as the reverse complement.
TTAGATCATGAGATGAGGGTGGCAGGTGAAAAATGAGTGAAACCTTTACCCAAACGATGACCCCGTTATTCAGCAGAGTATGAATGACAACCACAGACTATTCTAGACAATCCTGTGGAACACTAGCAGGCTCGCAACCTGTAGGTGTTGTGGACTTGATGTTCACCGGTGTACTCTAAAAACCCTGGCAGCTATGGACTTAGTGCCTTATATAAATACGATGGTAGCTATGGATTTAGTATTGTGTAGATGAATGATGGTAGCTATGGATTTAGTACTGTGTAGATGACCCTTGGTAGCTATGGATTTAGTATTGTGTAGATTAACCTTGGTAGCTATGGATTTAGTACTGTGTAGATGAACCTTGGCAACTATGGATTTAGTGTTTGTTATAGGAACCTCGGGCATCAATGGACTTTGTGCCAATTCCTTAGGTCAATCCTTAGGAATGAATGAATAAAGGATAGTTGATTCTTATGGTAAATCCTTAAGAAATAAAGAAGATAATGGGATGGGTAATTGGGTTGATTGTTTGATGATTAAATATAATAATTATATTATTATAGGTTGAAAACCCTATGTGCTCACCATGCCCCCAAGCCTGACCCACTCAGTTTTTCTTTGCATTACAGGTAGTGGCACCAGTGAATAAGTCGGACGACTTAACAAGATACTTTGGATATAGACCAGTAGTTGAAAATAACTGTTGTAAGGACTATTTAGTACTGTTTATGCTTTTGGTCTGTATCGGAACATGACATCCTGAGATTTTGTTACTTAATGAAAATACATTTCTTCAAGAAAAGTTTTGATAGATTCTTATCATATTTTGTTTTGGGAACAAATTCCACAACAATTTTCTTTAAACGATTGCTCTGATTTTAAAATAAAACATAAACAAATCGGTCTTTTTTGGCCGTGAAATTGGGGATGTCACAGTTGGTATCATAACATTAGTTTAAGCGAACTAGGAATTTGTAGGATTTCTAGACTTAAACTTAGAATGTTAAGCGATGATTGTGAGTTGAGTGTTTACCATATTTTAGACACGAACACTAGTATATTTTAGGAAAGATGCCTAAAATGCTTTTATGTGCTAAATGTTATATGTTTGCTATATATGATATTGTTTGTTCGGATCTATGGTATGTTGCCGACCAGATCTGGAAACCTCATGTGTTGAATGATTGAGTGACTTTCTTGCATGGTGACTAGGATAAACTGCGAGACAATACTTGGGACGAGTATGAGTAGGTGTGAAAGGTAGTAGACGCCTATACTACCGGAAGCACATGACTCACGCTTGGATCAGGGAAAGTCACAAGGTTACCAAGAAGCTAGTAATTGATACCATTTTATTCAAATATGTCGTTACCATCGTTTCGATAATGACTAAGAGGATGTTTGTTATTCCGACCCTAGTGGTCATATCGAATTGAGTCCGACTACGATAAGTATGTTACGTGGTTAAGAGAACCAAGTTTGATGTAGCATCTGACTTAAGCCGGAAGATTGAAATAAAAGATAATCAAAGCGATCGGTAGAGGTATCGCGATAGTTGCTTGTAGCTAGAAATGCTAACTTTTAAGATGTGATTAGAACATGAAGAAATGTATAGTCTGTTCTGGAAGACTCTAAGAGACCTGAGTCTAAGCGTGGGAACGTACGATGATAAGTCATTAGAATATTACACATCGGTCCATTGTAGTAATCAAATAAATTATCTTAAGTTTGTTAAGAAGAAGAAGTCTCCAGTAAGGATCGAGATTGTGACTTGAAGGTCATAATTTGGAGTCTAACGTGAGATAGGGAGCAAGTGCAAGATCGAGCACTGCCTGCAATCAGGAAGTCTTAGAGTTAGATACTCGTTCGAAGAAACATCAAAGTTACGGTTATTACTTAGGATGAATAGATAACGTATGGAGTCATCATGTGAGCCCTATTTCATTGATGATTCCGAGACGTAATCATCCTGAGGGGGAGATAATTGTAACGCCCGTAGATCCGGGCTAGTCAACTTAAAGATAATAGGGATCGAAAATGACTTTTTGACAAAAGATTATTTAGAATAAATAATCTTAACCAAGTTGTTGAATACGTCTCAAGGGTTCCGTACATATAAAGAACACCGAAATCCGAGTTATAACGAAGAATTTATGGTCCGTCGAAGTTTTACGGCAAAACCGACACGACACCGGGAGACGTAAATAGTGAATTTAAGATTATAGTAACGTTATTAGGAACTTATAATAAGTACTTGGGCTATTATTATGGGTTATATACGTATTTTTTAACGCTTATATAATAGTAATAATATCTAGACTATTAATTAGTCTTGGCGAATAATAGACTAAACTCTAGTGGTAATAATACTCGGTTTCGTCAAAGGAAATTATTTTTAAGAAGCGAAGCGCTATCTGAGTTCGGAATCACCACCTTTTCAAGTGAATGCATGGTCCCTTTCATCTTACACATAAATATGAAGTATTTTATATAAACTACGTGTTATGTGTACATATTATCTGTATACTTGCTATCTATGCTGGATGAACGATTTTATACAAGGTTTATATGATTTAAACTGTATATGTATTTATATCTAAGTAATATGTTGGGTAAAACATGAGTAGATGAACTATGAGTTGGATGATGAGTTGAGAGGTGACATAGACCATGAGGTAAGGGTGAGAGGTGGACGATGTGAGAAGCTTTCTTCCAAAATGCTGGCCTCATCATCTAGCAGAGTATGGATGACAACCACAGACTATTCTAGACAGTTCAGTGGAACACTAGTAGGCTCGCAACCTGTAGGTATTGTGAACGATGTGTTCACCGGTGTACTCTAAAAACCCATTGACATGTATTGCGAGTGGACTCTCAAAAATGATACTGTCAATAAACGAGATAACCCTAGCAGCTGTGCTCGAAGGACAATACTGGCAGTTGCGCCTCACATAGAATGTCACAATTCTGGCAGTGGCGCCTAAGTGATAGAACTAGCAGCTATGCTTGACAGCTGTGTCATTGACAACGATGGACTTCGTACCTATTCCTTAGGATAATCCTTAGGAATGAATGAATGAGAAATAACTGATTCTTATGGTAGATCCTTAAGAGTAAAGAAGATAATGGGGATGGGTAATTGGGTTAACTGTTTGATGATTAAACACAATAATTATATTATTGTGGGTTGAAAACCCTATGTACCCACCAGGTTTCCCAACCTGACCCACTCAGTTTATTTATATCACAGGTGTTGATATGAAGTCACATTACACTGAGAGATTAAGGATGTATAAATCACTAGTGATAATGAATGTAAGTTCTGTTTATGCTTATATTTCTGTATTGACGATGACACCCCAAATGTTTTAAAATGAATAAAAATACTTTTCTTTGGAAATGCCCTGATAACGTATTTATCATGTTTTATTGGGAACAAATCCCGCACATTTTTATTAAAAAGAGGTACTCTGATTTTTATAAAGCATAAACAAAATCGGTCTTTTCTGGCCGTGAAAATGAGGATGTCACAATGGAGCACACACACACACGTATTAGGGTTTTGCTGAGCTCTCAAGGGACTGTAAAGAGGCCGAAGGAGGCTTATGATTCTTTAAATAGGGTGAAAACCCCGAAAATTAGGGTTTCATTCCCCAGTTCCTACTCGTCGAGTCCAATCTTAGACTTGGCGAGTCGGTCACTTAAGCACGTGGCCAAAACCTGCTCCTAGTCGATGAGTCAGGGCATCCAACTCATCAAGTAGACCTTGAAATAAGAAAATTAAACCCATATAATTTATACCTGAGAGACGGGGCGTTACAACACGTTTTTTAATTACGATTACTACGACTTTCGTTTAGATCACTTAGGCTAATAAACAACTTATCTCCGATTCATCTTTTATGACATATTCTGACATATAGGGTTGAACGCAAAACTTCGAAAAAACACAACTTCCTAGATGTTAGCGTGTTTTATACCCACAAAATCATCATCACGACTACTACAACTTTCTCAAGACTATTTATTCTAAATAGTCTTTTATATTTAAACGTTTATTTAACGCAATTTGTTAAATTTAATGTTTTATAGAAATATTATTAAGCCCATAATATTTGTCCCTAAAACATGTACATAATATATAAAATCATTTATATAACTCGTATTGCATTCAATTTTTATTTATTTATTTACGATTATCCTATTCAAGGATTTAATTATTCGATAAAATGAATATTTATAATTTATAATCCTTCAAACGTCTAGCCCAAATTCATGGGTGTTATAATTAATTACCATAACATTGTCACTAAAACAGGTTACTAGATAAGAGTCAAAATTGGGTAATTTAGATTTCTATGCATTTTCTACAAAGCAATATTCCAAAAAAAAAATCTAGTTTTGCACCTTGAATCTTGTAAGGGGTTGCCACTCTTTGGAACCCACTTCGAGGGTGCTACCCTTGGACCCCCGTGGTTTAGGGGCTTCGCCGCTAAATAACAATATACTTTAAATTTGAATAAACTAAGATAAGTGTACAATTCGTATCATCCTTGCTTGTTCAATATTTATTAAAATTATATTGGTCAAACAAATTAATCTCATTATACTTAAATAATATTAGTGATACAAATCACCAACATATAAATTATAAAATATTAAATCTAGAAAAATGTTTTATTTCCTTAACAACTTATGTATGTGTAATTTTGGGAATGTCTATTACTTTTTAAAATCCAAAATTTGAAAACCGATCAAACCGACTTGTAATTCTCTTTCAAAAAAAATCAAACCGATTTGTAGTTTGCTTAGTTTAGATTGGATTTTAATTTAGTTCAAATTATTTAGATCTAGATTTTAACAAAACCGAAGTCAATTTGGATACATTTTATTGAATCGGATCGAAACGATTCATTCAAATGAAAACGTCTCTACTGTTAATTGTTATTAGACGTTTTCATTGTTAATTCCGTTGCAAAACAACATTTAGCGTCAGATTTCGGTTGTTACTTAACAACTTTAGTTCATTGGCAACGACACTTTTATTCGAAGTGCAAACTTTATAATCGAATTCATTTATGTCAAACTGGACCCTGCTTGCTAGTAAATGGAAAATAGATGTGTGTTGGGGTTAATATGTGTCATTTATGGTTGGGTGCATTTGGTTGCATAGGGCTCGTGATATTCAATGAATGCATTTTGCTTGCATTCATTTGTGCGGTGGTATCAATTGCTCCCTTAACAAAAAGTAATTCATTTGTATATCTGATTTTGAAAATAATAATTAAAAAAAATATTCTATTTGATTTTTTAAGAAAGGGATAATTAACTGCATGGTGTTTGGTGGTGAGTCTGGTTAATTGGTATTATCTTTAAACATACTAGCTATTTTATGCTATGTCAAACAATGAATGATTTATTTTTGAAGCAATATTTTTTTTCCTATTTTTGTAACAATATTTATTCTTTTTCTATCAATTTAATAAATTATTTTATATTATTTTATTCGTTTGTATAACTACACGGATATATAATGTCTCAAACCAATTAAACATTTCATATTTCAATTGGTTAACATCTACATTCTCTAATAAACAAAACATAAAAATGTCATATGTCCTTTTTTCTATATATCAATTGGTTAAACATCTACATTCTCTAATAAACAAAACATAAAAATGTCATATGTCCTTTTTCTAACAAGTATATTTGACAGATGACATTTTTCTAGGTTTTCATAAATTTTTGTTTTTTTTTTATGGTAAATATCAACTTTGATTGAAAATTTAAAAAACTACTTACATCATAATAGCATGACATTTTCAAAATTATTGGAAACTATCTTTTAAAAATACTAATTCTTAGATTATAATGTATCCCAACAATTAAGGGATACATTCTTATATTTACCTTATTTATCTGATCTTCCGTTTAATTTTCACATCTTGTAAATGACAAATCTTACCTTGAAAATCATAATACATTACTTTTATTTCTCATCATCATCACAATGATTTCTGCAATAGAGAACCAAGAAATACCTGGTTAGTTTATATCCAATCACCACCAAACATCATATATGTTTGTAAATGTATTATTATTATCGTTGTAGTTTCCTACGTGTTACAACTATTTTGCTTGAATGATTGAACAATTTCTTTAAACTTTTTTGTTTGATATTATTATAATCTCAAACTATGTTGTTGTTTTCATAGATTTTTCAAGTTCTACTTTGAAATATCTTTAAATACAATATTCAAATAATGATTTGTATTCGATATATATATATATATATATATATATATATATATATATATATATATATATATATATATATATATATATATATATATATATATATGGTTAAGTTCAAATAAGAACATTATTTAATGTGAGAACGTGAGAACATTACTTTATGTTACTATTCTACTATAAATTTAATATGTATACTATTGTAGTAATTATAATATGAATTTATTCAATTTTATATTGCTATTCTACTATAATATATATATATATATATATATATATATATATATATATATATATATATATATATAGTAATTTAGTAAATTATAATGTGAATATTCAATATGTGATTGTTCATATATTTGGTGATGAATAATGTCATAAAGTTGTACATACAAAATTTTAATGTGCGATTGTTCGTATATTTGTTGATGAATAATGCCATGTGCATATTAATGTGTGATTGTTCGTATATTTGTTGATGAATAATGTCATATATACAAAATTCATAGTAGAATAGTAACATAAAGTAATGTTCTCACGTTCACACATTAAATAGTGTTCTCATTTGAACTTAACCCTATATATATATATATATATATATATATATATATATATATATATATATATATATATATATATATATAAATTTGAGATCGATTGAGAACTCATACTTTTCCGAGAACCTGAGAACTAAAAGTGGACCGTTGGATTGGATTTAAGATCATAAGGGTAAGATTGTCTTTTACACTTTTTATTACTTTAATTACATAATTACAACATCAATACGATTTTCTTTCCAAAATATCATCTTCTAACCTTCAAAATTATCAAAATCAACGACGAAATCATAGAAAATCTACATCGATCAAATGGTTGTCGCTGTTAACGCAAATTCGAGATCGATTTCAAAGCAAAATTCATATGATTCATTCATTACGATTATATCAATGAAGGAAAAAACAAATTAGCGAATATTTTACTTTTTATTTGGATATTTAAATACAATAGCATTCGGATTTCTAATATGTTGTTTTATTGAATGACAATTGAGAGTTTTTTCAGCAATTTAATGGATTCAGAAAGAATAATTGAAGATCTGCAAAGCGACATAAACTTTTTAGCTCGTAATGATTCATAATTTTTTTAAGAATTAACGTATGGTATTAAAATTTACTTAATTGATATTCATATTAAAGTCACATATGAATAATATATGAATCATATATAAGTCATATTTTATTCATATATGATTTGTATTTAAAATCAAATATGAATTATATGTGAATCATATTTGATTCATATGCCAATCACATATGAATAATATGTGTTTCTATGTAAATCAAATTGTATTCAAAAATTATTTTCATTTTAATTACATACAATGATGATAAATAAATATATGATTTCAATAAGTGATGTTGATGAAGAATCTAGTGAATTGAACATAAATAATGATGATACATATGTTGAAGATGCATTTTTTGAAGATATTATTGAAGAGGATGAGCAACTTTCTTCAACATCCCAGTCAAATGATAATGAAGAAGGTAAATTTCTATTAATATTAATCTTGATTGTAACTAAAATATTACTTTGATTTTAAATGACATGTTTTCCTATATATGATTTGATTTAATATTATTTAATTTGCAGCAAAACATTTTGAATCACAAGATGAAGATGAATTAAGTTGTATAGAAGTAAAATCTCCTTGTGGCAAAAAAACAATTGAGTGGATCCCAAGAGTTGATGAATCATTCCTGCTGCCAAAGAAAGATATGGTGTTTGAAACATTAAATCGTGGAATTCAGTTTTACCAAAAATATGCAAAGAAAGCAGGATTTGATTGCAGAGTTGCATCAAATAAAACAATTGATGGTATTTTACAATATAAGTGTGTAATATGTAGTAGGGTTGGTGAAGAAGATAAGAAAAATGCTGACACTTTGAATGGAGTAGAAGGTAGACAAAAAAGAATTCACATGTAATTCATATGTAAATTACATGATATCTACATGTGAATCACATATAATTCACATGTGATTCACTTGTGATTTACATGTGAATCACATATCATTCATATGTGAATTACATGTGAATACATTTTTCCATATGTATTATATTTGTGATTTACATGTAAATCATATGTGAATTACAAGTGAAATATATGTGATTTACATGTAAATCCCATGTAATTCATTTGTGAATTACATGTAATTCACATGTAAATCACATGTAATTCACTTGTGATTTTCATGTAAATCACATGTAATTCATATGTAAATTACATGATATTTACACGTGAATCACATATAATTCTTGAGTTGGAAGTTTTGACATTAGTAAATAGATCATTAACATACTTGGAAATTTTAACTACTACATTCTTGAGTTGCGTCCAAACGAAGGTTAGGCATTTACAAAAGGTAAAGGTAAACAACACTTAAACATCACCATAACATCAACAAGAAAACCATTTGTTGGGTTTGGTTTTACATAAAAACAATTTCCAACATCATTCACTACAAGAAAAAGTTGAAATAACTACGAAAATTCGCTACGAAAGTAAATTCCATAGTAATTCTGCTACGTAATGGCTTGTCGTAGCTATTTTGCTATGGAACTTGCTACAGAATTACATTCCGTAGGTAATATTTGAATAACTACGGAATTTTGCTACATAATGAAAAACCGTAGCTATTCTACTGTGGAATATACTACAAACTACTTAGACGTAGTTATATTTGGTACGAAATTAGCAACAAAATGGCATTCTATAGCTAATATTTGCATAACTACAGAATTTTGTTACGCAATCGGAGTCCGTAGTTATCATGCTACAAAATTTGCTACAGAATTTTAAGGCGTAGGTATTTTGCTATAACTGTTGCCACAGATTAAAGTTTGTAGTTACTTTGCTACAGAAATTGTTACGGAATCAAAATTTGTTGCTATTTTGCTACAAAATTTGCTACCGCATCTAAGTCCGTAGCTAGCTTGCTACGACATTTGTTACAAAGTCAAAATCCATAGCTATGTTGCTACAGAATTTGCTACAAGATCATAGGTATAAAAACCATAAATATTATACAATAGACTTTTCCAGTATGCAATTTTAAGTGTTTGGAGGTTTCTCAAGTAAAGCTTAAACCCTTAAAACCGAAATTTTGAATTGCATTAAATAATTACTTAGTTAAAAATTATTTTTATATTTTATACATTAAATAAAATATTAAATAACCAATATAAAGTAAAATACATTTTAAACCTTAGGCTGTTTTAAGGTTTTCAGTATTCAGTATTTACGACTCATAATCCTCACGAATTCACGACTCACACCGAGGAAACCGATTCAAGGAAACCCAAAAACCCATAAACTAAAACCGATTCCCACCTTTAATATTTAAGATTGAAGCCTTTCTTAAATTGTGAGTCCAGACTTTATTAGCTACCACGTTGCATTTGAGGTAAGCAAGAACTGCCAAAATCTTAGAAATAGTTTGGTAGGGGCTTGGTTACATCCCGTTTGTTCGATCGATTGTTATCACAACCCCTGAACCAGACAACAGAAATGTCCGGGGGCTTGTGTGTGACCTCATCTTGAAATATAATTACAATGAATATAAATGAAACATAATATCATCATTACCATGCATAATATAATACAACTGCCATTGTTTACATCAGGTACAATCTTTTAAATAACATGACCAAAACATTCAATTTATGATGTTTAACAGTACACAAAACAAAATCCCCTATTCTTGTTGACTCTTCTGCTTAACGAGTCCCTGAGAATACAAGTTATTTTGAAAACGTCAACATATATAATGTTGGTGAGTTCATAAGTATATTTGAGAAAATGATTTGTATAACTTTGTAATCATAAGAAAATCCTGTATTTTCTTAAAATAGTTGGTATGTTTATGTTTGATCCTGTATTACTGCATGTGTGTTATTGTTTAATAGATCGTCAAAAGTGATTGAATAGAATGTAAATAAAATGTCCCCAGACAACCTGATGTTGCCCGTAAAAGAAGAATAGTTAATGTTGTCGTACCAACGCCGAGGTGGGGGTACCAGTGTGAGTAAGTTTCCGAGTAATCCAATCATAAAAGAAAATAGATAATGTTGTCGTACCAACACCGAGGTGGGGTACCAGTGTGAGTAAGTTTCCGAGTAATCCAACATAAAAGAAAATAGTCCTCCGCAAACTTCCTAACATTAATTCCTCTAAGTGAGTCGTCATAACCATACTAAATAATGACAATTTCACCTTTCTTGGCATTTGTGAACGCTGATTGAAAAATAGAATAAGGTTATTGTCACCCTAGACCGATGCAGTCTAACTGTAACGAACAGCTCAGGTGTGGGGTGTCATCCCCGTATAGATCTATACACAAAATCCCGTTCTCCTTCCAAGAGACTTTGATTATAACTAGAGGCTATGATCGAACACTTAATAGGTGTCAACTGACAAAACTCACTAGATCCTTAATCGAATTTACGCGAAGATAAACGTATAAAACTCATTCCAGCCCAACGAACCATGTAAGTGAGCCACTAGGGCATCGCTAAACATGTGAGTCATTTCAAAACCTAATATGAATGAGATTATATAACATGGGCCCAAAATATATGTAAAAGGACAACTAAGGCCTATTTCACATGTAAGGTATTTATAGGCCCAAATAGCACGCAAATAGTATACAAAACTTATCAAACATATGAATGGGCCACTAAGGCCTAATAACCTAGAAATGATCAAAATTAATCTATTTGTTAGTTTGTTGGTGGTTTTGGTTCAAGTATTCACTAAAATAGCCTAAAAGGCCCACTTTTTTGTAAAAATGACATTCTTGGCCCAATAAGCTGCCAAAAATTTACAATTAAGGTCCAATTTTTGTGAAAATAACACTTTAGTCCCCATTTTGTTCAAAACTTGTGTTTATGACTAGTTTGTGGTAAAAATAACATTTTAAACCCATTTTTGTCAAAAATATCTTTTTTGGCTTGATTTTTGTGAAAACACACGTTTTTTTTTGTTTTTGGCTTTTCTGACCTTGTTGTTGGAAAATTTGTAGAAAAAATCATCGTAAGTCGAAATTTGGATTCGTAAATTCTAGAAGTTTGGAAAATTTGTCTACTTTGTTCACAAATTTTCTCATAATTTTTAATGGTCTCTAAGGGCATCTCCAACCCACCCCCAAACTCCATTTCTTTCTCCCATTTCTTCCCCCATTCTTCTCTAACCCTACCCCATTTTCAGCTCTATTTTTGGAGATATGAATAGTATTCCCCCATATATGGGGGAATACTATTCATATCTTAAAAAATGGAGGTGAAGTTTGGTTGCCAATTTTAGTCCCTCTTATTTTTATTTTATACATTTCTAGTTTATTTTATCTACCAATTATAATTTAAACGCAATATTTAGTATTTATAATATCATGTTTTATACTAATTTATTTTAATTAATCATAAATATAGAGTTGAATTAGTAGAGGGGCGTATTTGACAATATATATAAGTTATAAAAATGGAATATTCTAGGAATATACTTTTTAGGGTAAAAAATATGGTAGAAAATGGAGTAGGGTTGGAGATGAAACACTATTTATTACTTTTTTTACTCCATTTATGGGGGAAAATGGAGATGGGTTGGAGATGGTCTAACATGTGTGAAATTGCTCACCTTCACAGGCTAGTCCAAAATTATTTCAAATCTGATAGGCAGTTTTGTAAAATTCGCCAAAAATTGTAGAAAAATCGTATGAAAACGTGAGAGTAATCATTTTAAAGGTATAAACCTGAACTTTTTGCATGTAAAACAGTTTTGAAAAATATTATCATTAAGATGGTCAAAACAGTTCGATATTGGACCAAAACTTTTTTGTCAAGGGCTGAATTTTTAGTTTAGTTTATAGATCTTTGAACACAACACTTATTTTTGCTATTTTAAGTGTATAAATCCCAGATCTACTAGTTTACATGTATTATATGTGATAACACATACTTTTCTCAAGGTTTTCATGTAGATCCAAGTGATAAGCTTAATATTTTTAACATATTTTTAGATTTATGAAGTAAATAGCACATAATCAACAAATAAGTCATGAAAAACACACATATTCATGCATATACACATAGATCTACATAAAGCAACTTGTATTATCCCCCAAAACCAAGTAAAAATCGAAAATAGGGGTATGAACTCACCTTGGGGTGATGGATCGGTTTTGATGAAGAAGTGGAAGAAGATTTTTGATCCTAGGAAGCTTTCTTGAGTAGATCTTTAACTTAGATGGTTCAAATTTGATGAACTTTGAAGATGAGTTCTTGATGTGCTCTTGATATTCTCGAAAATTAGGAAGATGGAAGGGGAAAATTCTTTATTCTAGAGAGGAGAAATAGGAGAGAATTCTTGATTTGGAAGATGAAATATGATGGTGGTGGTGAAGGCCCTAATGGCTGTGAGTAATAAAGAGGAGAGGGGAAGAGAAAATTTTGCATGGAGGGTAAAGATCTCATGGATGTTTGTGATTATCTAGAAGTATGTTAGACAATTATGTGTTGTCATCACTTCCTAAATCCTCCCTTGATCTTTTCTTTTCCTTTTTTTTATATCATGGGCCTAGAATTGGGCCTAAGATAAATGGAGTTGAATTTGCTTGGCCCACTCTTGGTTTCGCTCGAGTTTGTGAAGCCCAATAAATAGTTTTCGGCCCATTGGGCCTTTAGGTGTGTTCATGGCCCAATAAAAGTCCATTAGGTAGTATTTGGCTCTTTAGGGTGATTGGAGTTGTTATGGCCCAATAAGGCCCATTAGAGCTATAATGAGTCATTCAAGGCCTAAATGGTCCAAAATGTTATAAATTTATGAATGTGGTCCATTTAGAGACCAATTAGGGTTCTTAGGCCCAAGTTAGTGAAGTTGGAGATTTATTGGTCCATTAGACCCAATAAGAGAATCCTAGTCCATAATGAACTTGAGTCGGGATTTCTAGGGTTTGCAACCCTTATTTGAACATATGAGATGTATTTGAACGAGCATAGAGTATGATATTCTCTCAGAGTACAAGTTATTACACTAGGTGAGTGATTACCTGAGAGTAGAATTTCTTAGTAAGAATGCTAGTTGTGACAATTGTGGTGCTTTCTGATGCTCATTGGACCTCGACCGAACCTCTTAATAGAAAATAAGGTTGTGCTGGGTCGGTTTTGGTCCCAAACCCAACCCAACCGCTTTATGGCTTTTAGAACCTAATAGGATCGGTTTCTGGTCGGTTCGGTTTCTCGGGTTCTGAGGTCAGTTTGGACGGTTTTTCGGTTTCTTGGGTTCAACCCATACACTGATCACAGGTTCTAGGTTTAAACCCATGGGTTTTGGGTTCCAATCCATTTTCCATAAATGAAGCAACAAGTTAAATACTTCAAAAAACACCATATTGAAGTCAAATGTATTATGTATTAAGGGTATTTTTATCATTTAAATAATTTCGATCCATTCAATCATTTTTTCAACTATATCCAACAATGTTGACTAAGATGATGAAATAATAATAAAGAGTTCTATTATCTTGTTTATTCAATTATTTGATCCATTAAATTCCATCCAACAAACATACATTTACTAGTTCAAAGTTTTAATGATAAAAACTATTTTAAGCTATAACAATTAAAAAAAGGCAAATGCCATAAAAAAACCTATATGTTTGCAAATTTTTGTCGACATTGGTTTTACCTAAAGTTGTATTTTATGTCTATTAATGCCTTAAATTTGAATTTTTTTTTCCAATTCAACCATTTTTGCAAATTTATCCGGAATTTTTTTGCCAAACTTAAATCATTTCTGTCAAATGTAAAGACTTTAATAAACCAAAGGGTAAAATTGATTTTATTTATTTATTTTCGCAAACATCCGTTTTTATGAACCTAAAAACCACAAAAGGGTATACTCGACAAAAAAATTACAAAATTAAAAGCTTTTACATAATAAAAGGGTAAAAATTGCATAAATTCATGCAAACTATCGTTGGTCTCAAGCACTTTGAGGGTGCCAGTTTTGCATCGGTGTCCCGTTCCGTACTTTTCCCCACATCTGAAACATTTCCCTTTAAGGTAACGGGCTTGTCTCTCATCCTCTGATATACAAACAGGTGGTTTAGAGTAATTAAAGGTTGGTGTAACAGTTGTATTAACAATTTTCGGGTCAGTTAATAAAGGTTTTGAGTTTGCAATCCAAGTTATTGACTTCCCGGGTCAGGTGTGGGTAACCTTGGACTCGAATTCAAAAGTGAGGCTCATGGCGTTATAAACAGTATGGGGTTTGTGAATTTGTACATCAGCTTTTAATTCCTCTTTGAGTCCATTTAAGAAGACTCCCAATAGGTAGTGTTCCCAATAGGCAGTGTTCCGGCCAGTTTGACACCCGATATCATACCAGTGAATACTCAAATAGAAGACTTATGATAAATGCTTAAATAATAAATAAAGAAAATAAAATAATAAAATGAAATAAAATAAAATGATGGTAATAATAATAATGTAAACTTATTAATTAAATAAATGGATAATTTAAGAAAAATATAAAACCATTGTGAGTAATAGCATTTAAGAATCAATAATGAAAAGTATTAAGGGATTAGGGGTTAAAAGTGTAAAAAACCAGAACTATTGTTATCAAGGATTTTGTTTAGAGGGTAGGAAATGTCATTATGGGAATGATCAGGGGGTTAAAATGAAAAATCACATAAATCCCTTGCATTTAACGGGATTCCTTTTGGTCTCGTTTCTGGTGACCGAAACCCTCTATCTCGATCGATATTTAGCCCCACATGAACCCTAATCGACCCAAGCTTTGGCTCTTCCATTGGTTACCTCCTCTTTGTTCGTTGTGCTCCACAGCCGAGGGAAAAGAGCGGGATGTAGGAATCAGCAAAAAGGAATCGACAAGAGGGAGGATAAGATCGAGATGAAGGGTTATTTCAATGCTCGTTGGTGAAGGAGAAGGTATGTAAGTTCAGATCCTTTTCTTCCTCTTTATTTGCTTCGATTTCACTCTAGAACCACCACCACCGTGGAGATGGTGGCTATTGTCGCCGGCCGTCACTGCCATCATGGAAATGGGTACGGATGATTTCTGACATCTATTTTGAGTCCTTGATATTGTCTAGGTGTTGTGTAATGCAAGCTAAAAATCCTAAATCCATAAATTATCTTCACATCAATATATAATGGATTTTCACTTTTGACAACATACTTTGGGTGTGGTTTGAAGTTTAAATTGTCATTCTTGAGCAAATACCTTGTAGCCAATGTTATGAAGTTAATTTCCAGCCATTGGTGTCATAAGGAGCCTTATGGGTTAAGTTACTAACTTAAACCTAACAAAAGTAAAGGATGATGTTTATGTGAAGTTCATATCTTTGAATTCTCATTAAGCCATGTACCATGACCTTTGAGTTGAAATGTATTATACATTTTAAATGGTCTAATAAGTAACTAAAAATCATGTTAAAAGTGTCAAGTGAAAGCTTAATCGGATAAGTCCTTCATAAACCATCAAAAGTGGTTGAAAAGCCGAAATGACATGTTTTTCCAATTCTGCCCTTCAACTACTAAAATCCGTTCAAAGAAATCCAAACACCTATAAATCATGAGACTTACTTTTCTGTAAAGCAAAGTGTCTCTAGTTTGTTCAAGCTTTGAATCACTTTTCGAAATTCCAAACCCTTCAGGGGTAAAATGGTAAAGTTTCTCAGAAGGGTCTATGTTGTCACAGATTTCGTGTGCTGTCTTCTAAAAATCATAATAAATTCCTCAGACTCCAAATGCTAAAATTCCAAAATCAGTAGTTAGATACGAACATCTAGTTGTCTCCATATCAAGGGCTTGATTTAATTCTGAGTGGTTTTGTACAGTTTATTCAAAGAGTGAAGAGTGGCCCAGAAATATGTTGAAATGCTACATTAAATTGTCATGTGCATATTTAATTCTACAAAACCCCAATGCATGAAAAGTTAGATTTTATGGATAGATAATGATGTATTGTATACCATGAATTTTTACTATGATTTAAATCTTAAACCTCCTAGAGTAAAAGTTACCACATTTGCATGTGACTCCAGAAAGTAATAGCTCAAGATGGCTAAGTTGTAAAATTAATATAAAATCAACCAAAAATCGTTAGAACGAGATCCTTATATTCCCGGAAATATAAAAGAGGGAACTATATGAATACAATTTTATTAGAACCTAACTATGGATTTAAACTTAATAAATCAGGTCCCGAATAGAACACTAAAATCAAAGAAAAGTTAAAGTAATGCAAAGGAAAGTATTTTAATGTATAGTTATGAAGCACAAGTTAAATGAGTGTTATAATTGTTGTGTAGGTTTTCAAAAAGAAGGAAGTTCACTTGGCTATTGCAAATAGAGTATTTCAAGTTACCAAGAGAGGTGAGTTTACACTAACTCTCCTATTATGTACGCATTACTTGTTAGATATTTTGTTCACGGATACCCTAATCCGGTAGAGTGAACAAGGTAAGGTAGAATGTAGTTTGTCCTCTAGTGAGGCAAACTGCACTCTTATCTCTTATTCCCTAATTAGGGGGTAAGGGTGGGTAGTTCCCGGAAGGGGGAACAAGGTTATGGTTGGTACCAACAGTATGTGTTAGGAATGTTTATGTTTATGTTATGATTTATGTGAAATATTCTATGTGTGTTATGTGTAAGTAAGTAACTTATATAATGGTAGAGTAATGTGTATGCTCACTAGGCGTTATGCTTACCCATTGTTATTTCATATTTTTCAGGATCGTCAAGTTTTAATAAAAAGGAGACCAGTGTGACTGCAGGCGACATTCTCTCGAAAACTTTTACAAAAAAATGAAAATGTTATCTATTTAAAGTTGGGATGTTTTTGCTTCCGCTAATGTTTTCTTTCAAATAATATTTTATAGGTATGGTTGGAAGTTTTTGATAACCTGAATTGTAGTTTTCAAAGGGTAACGATTGGTTTTATTTTATGAGGATTTAATATTATATATTTAATATTTTTTTTTGGGTTGTTACAGATCATGACAAAAAGACGTTTCAAGTTGAAAAAGCTAAAGTTCATGTAAGTTTATTTTTAATTTATTTTATAATAGGAACTTAAAAGAATATTGTATAAACTATATGCTAATGCAACTATAACATTGTAGGATTTGTTTGTGTCTTGATGTGTGGATTTGGCACTGCTAGGAGAGGAAGTTCTTGAAAGCAAGTTGTTGTTGGAGGACATGATTGCAAGAAAAGAGTTTATGGGTTTGGATCATATGGCAAGTCCATTTCTCTTGAAAACTCTTCTCAAATATGCATCTCACTAGATACTAGTTCGGAAAATCAACATCTCTATTCAAAGATTCAAAAACTAGAGGAAACCATACATAAACAAAGGATGGAGTTGGGTGATCTGAAAAAAATGGTCAATGATATGAGAAACACAAATAATTACTGATATATTTTTTATTGATTGCATGTTTAGGATTTCTAGTTGAGTTTGACTATTAGATTAGTTTGATTGGTGTTTTGGACAAAGTGAAATTTTATTTGATGATAAACTATATTTTTATTAAGAGTTTATGTAATTTCTTTTACTATTTAATGCAATTTCATAATGTTGATTTTGTTATTAATTTGTTTTGGAAAAAGTCGAGTCATTTTTGTATTTATTTGAATTAATTTTGTCACATTTTTGTAGCTGAATTGTTATGGATGTTGCTATAAAACGTATTCCGTCATATTTTTTCTGCAACAAAAGTAGGTTGTGGTAAATTTACTACAACATATTTGATACATTGTAGTAAATTCACTATGGAATGTTTGCTACAATATTACCCATAGTTGATTGGCTACGAAAATTAGCTACGGGGCTAACTTGTAGTTAATTTGTAACAGAATTAGGTCATAGTAAATTTACTACAGAGTACTAGCTACGCCATTACCCATAGTGAATTTGCTACAGAAACTAGCTACGAATTTAGTTTGTACGTAGTTAATTTGCGACATATTTACTACGGATCGGGGCGTAGTTAATTCACTACGGACTTGCTACGGAAATAAATTGTAGTTAATTTTCTATGATGTTGCTACGAATATAGTCAATAGCAAGTTTTCTACGAAATAAGTCCGTTGTAAATTCCATTGCGAAGGCACTACAAATTCCGTAACGAACCTCTACTAACGAATAATTTTCCTACAAATGGATCCGCAGTAAATTCCGTCGCTAATCGATTTTAACTACGAAATATCTTGTTTTAGCTACGGAATTTTTCCGTAGTTATTTCGACTTTTTCTTGTAGTGATTCTAGACACTACCATTACCATGTCAACAACACCCACACAACCGTAAAAACAAACTTAAAAAACTTTTACTACTACTACTTTGTTTCTTCACATCATATGTCAGACGCTCAATTCCTCAATTCCTGTTTGCATGATATCTGTAAACAAACAAACAAACAAACAAACATGAGCACAATAACTACTACATTTCATATTCATCCTCCAAAATCAGCTTTTTCTTTTTTTTACTGAATAAAGTGACACACCAGTCCATGTAAGTTGAGAAGACAAGACTATTGCTCGAATAAATGGTGTCTAACCAACAACTCTGGTATTCCCATTGCTGAAATGCTCTCACATCCAAATAATTCCTTCAGCTTTTCATTACACACAATCATCACTGGATTTCCAGGATCCTATCATTCAAAAAAACCAAGTCAACTACACTTCATTCCTTTTTAAGCCTATTATTGTTACTTATTCTTGTGTTACCATATTTTCAGACATGGCAACAAACTTCTGCACCTGAAGTGCAACAATCAATAAATTATTAGACTAATAGCCGATGAATATGTCGATAAAAAAAAGTGAAATGAACATCTGGTAATAATCAAATTAACAAGTATATTACTAAGATTTCTTGATAGAAATCACCTATTTCAGGTCAATAGGACATTCCCTGTATGTATGTACAATATTCAGTAAGATTAACAAGTATATTACTAAGATTTCTTGATAGCAAATCAAGAAATCTGACCTATCAACTGTTTTTGGCATTCAAATAATTATATTATAACTTTCAAACTTGTAATTCATCAAAACATCCTCAATATAAGGCTTAAATAAAGGGAAAAAACAAAAAGATCAAACATACTTACCAAAAAAAGTCATTTGTAGTTGGATCAACTCAATAAAATCTCCACATCTTGGAACAACAAAACAGAGACTTCAAATCGCCTCTTTCAGGTCAAGAGGACATTCCTTGTACTGTATGTAGGACAAAAATCCAAAAAATTGGATAATCATGGCAATTTATAACATTAATAAAAATAAATATTACTAGATTTCCAGATGAAGGATACTGGTTGTTTAAATCGGAGTACCTGATTCTTAAAATCATTGGTGACTGCACCATTTACTCTCCAGTTGAAATCATATGGGAAAACGTTCGTCGGAAGGATCGGAGCCTCGCTAACGTCGGCAGGGAACCCGAGATAAGATCCAGATCTCAATCCGATATGCTTTCCGAATTCCGATGCATTCATGTCGGAGAATCGAGTGATGTCGTGGACAAGCTAACAGATCAAGCTTTTGGTGATTCTTTGCGCGGCGGAGGTTAATTTTGAAGTGATGCTTCTCCGTGTTCAAACAACTGGTCTCCGTCTTCGACCACCTCACCAATGAAGACGTCATCTCCGACGAGGAGGAGGCGATGAGTCAACAGGAGTCGAGATGTGAGAGAGAGAGAGAGGTCTGAATTATTTATTTACTAAAATGCCCCTGATTCATAATAATTATGATGCCCCCGTGCCTTTTTTTCAAATTATTTACAAAAACACCACCGAGCATCCTAGCTTTTTATTATTTTGATCTAACGGCTCACAATCGGTTCTCTGGTTCACGTGAAACTTTGAGTTCTCAAATGATCATCTCTGTCTCTCTCTCTCTCTCTCTCTCTCTCTCTATATATATATATATATATATATATATATATATATGGGTGGCAAAACAGGTCATCGTGTCGTGTTTTTGTCTGATATATATATATATATATATATATATATATATATATATATATATATATATATATATATATATGAGTGGAAAAACGGGTCATCGTGTCGTGTTTTTTTTAACTAACACGAAAATGAACCGATTAAAAACGACAAACACGACATGACATGACAAAGATAATATGAAATAAAAATTAATGTATTTAATTAATATTTATTCATACATAACACGACAAACACAAAAACATGACAAAAAATGTTAAATCGTGTCAATTTTTTGTCAAATTTTGAACACGAACACGACACGACACGACATCGTGTTTTTTACACCTGTCACGAACACGACACGAACACGAATTCGAATTTCAATTTCATCTCAATTTCGTTTCGTTTCGTGTATTTTTGTCGTGTCATGTCATCAATTGCCACCCCTATATATATATATATAGAAAGAGAGAGAGAGAGAGAGAGGGAGGGGAATGATCATTTGACAACTTACATTTTCCCGAGAACCCAAGAACTAAATTTAGACCATTAGATCAAAAAAATGGAGGGCAGTGATTTTTTATGGCAGTTTTGTAAATAACTGAAAAAAAAAAAAAAGATAGGGGTATCTAACTTTTTTTTAACTCAGGGGTGTTATTTGCATCTAAATAATTCATTCCCTAAATTCTCTATCTTAAAAATCAATGTCGCAACTGAAATCTTTGGCGATCTCTCCACTTCACATTTTGCCATGCCTTCTAACACCACCTCTCTCCTCCCTCCTCCATCGATCACTTCCGTCCTCCCTTCATCGGTCACCTCTTCCAATGTCAACTGCCAATCCACACCGTTTAGGGTTTCAAATCTGTTCATGAATTAATCATTCGTGTTTCAGAGGTTCTACCTGGTTCATTCTTCTTCTTTGAATCACATTTGGTTGTTTCCAAGAAAGAGATCAAAATGATCCCCATAGATCTACATAATCTGCAATGAGTCCTGAATTACATGCTAATCAATGTCATTGTTGCGATGGTCCAGCCTAATCGTGTTTTTTACACTAAAGACAACTATTGGTGGTGAATGCAGTGATACTACGACAGAAGCGCTACAATCCATTTGTGTTGACCTGATGAAAATCGAAGTCGGTGAGAACAACTATCGATCTCACACATTTGATTCACCAGATCCATAATTGTTAATGGAATCTCCCCCCCCCCTCTCTTACATCGATGCCATCTCCGCCGATATAAGCAACTGTGATCACGACGGCAAGTCGTTGACGTTCGGCAACCCAGCCTCCCACTCTGAAACTCGGTCGTCGTCATCTCCACCACTGACATCGAAGTCGGTAATTCTGACTTTCTCTCCCATAACAATTAATTGGTGAGCAAGTTGAACCGATTTCAACGAATTAAAGCTCTAGGATAACAACTTTTTGGTTAGGATTCATAGATTGGAGAAAATTTCCTCTTATCTCTTACAAATTTCAACTGATATGATGCTAGGACTTGATCATTAATTATTTATAACTCCTATTCTACAGACAGCAATCTCAGCTACTTGGCTTTTCTGCTCTGCAATTCCTACACTTCTGGTTACTTCTTAGAATCTTGAACTTTTTACCTTGCTGTTTATAATCATTTACAACTAGCATATACTAATATAGTTTTCCAGTTTTACCCTTTGGTTACAATGCAAACATAGGTCCAGTACCAGGGTGTGATGATCTTGGCTTTTCCTTACATTGTCTCATTTGCACTAACACGTGGCTGATAAACGTGACACAAAATACCTCAGCATGCGTTTTTTACACAAGAAACACGTTTTCTATAGGCTTTTCTAATGATATATATGAGGAAGGCATTAATGTCTTTTGCACAATCAAGAGATCAAGAACGAGTCTATGTCCTATCTTAATTTACTATGGGCAGCAAAAGCAAACGAAACTTTAAGTTAAATATGTTGACCATTTACTTCTGTTTTTGACTCTCCCATTCGGTTAATTGAACTCAGGCTTTTAAAAGGGCAACAGAGTCTCTTGAAAAACTATTTGATGTAACTAGGGAAGAGCTTCCTGACACAATGGTTGTTGTTCGTTTATCAGGAATGGAAATCAATGACTTAACAATGGTTGTTGTTCGTTTATCAGGAATGGAAATCATTGACTTAACAATGGAGCTCAGTGATTTAGGGTTAGCATTCTTTTTTCCCATTAAGTTATGTCTGGATACACTGCTCTTTGGATAAAATATTAAGTGGAAGGAAAAAGTAAACGAGAGCATATTTGTAAAAAGTCAGGACTTAACTTAATCCAGTAAGCTATATATATATATATATATATATATATATATATATATATATATATATATATATGAGTGTTTCTTTTTTTTACTTACTACATAAAGAATGAATTAATAGAGAAAGTCAAGAAACTGAACTTTTCCCCCTCAAGTCCTATCTTTTTACAAACTTGCCCCAAGGGTGCCCTCATTTCTCAGAGACTTTTTAAACATAATTTATCCACATAACACTGTATTCAGTTATTCAGACAAGAATTAATCTGAAAAAAAAAAAAAAACAAACACCATAGTCAAGTTCGATATTTCTGCAGGCAGGAGATAACCCAAGGTGTTAAAAGCTCCACTCGTGCAGTTCGTTTGGCTGAGGAAAGATTGAGGCGATTGACAAACATGAATCCATCAGGTTAGCAATAATATATTCTCAACATCATTCCTAGTCCTACACACAAGGGTAAAATGGTCATTTACTAACACTTGCTACATACAAAGATCATTTATCTATTCAACACTTTATCTAACTAGTTTTTTCCCATTATTACTTGTAATATTATGTTATAAATTTACATTACTTTATTTATTTGGTAATAATTGTGTCTTAATATAATTTATAAAGTTAATGCAACAAAAAAGTTGCAAGAGGAATTTGCAAAAAAACTAACAAATGTAAGGGGTTTTTTTTGAAAATCTATATAAGTTAAAAAAAAAAGAATATACTTTTTGGTGCAAAAAAATGGTATTATGGATTGAAAATGGTCTTAAAAAGGTCTCATTTTCCTAGTTTCGCCTGTTTTGTCAATATTTCCTTCAATTGCTTCCAAAATATAAAAAATAAATCTAAATTAGTTTCTCGTATTTTATATTATACAAAAAGATATAGCAACGAACTTTGTCTTACACAGGGACCATTAATGTAATTTAATTTTACACAAGACCATTTCTGTAGTTTTGATTAGATAATGATCAAAATAACACAACATTCACATTTCAAAATTATAATTGATAATGGTTCGTGTTCGATTTTTTTTTGAATTTTTGAATTTGTCTGAATCATGGTCTGACAGTTATAAGTAAATCACATGTAATTCATATGTGAATTACATGTGATTCATATGTAAATCACATATGAATTACATGTAATTCACATGTAATCATGAATTACATGTGATTCACATGTAAATCACATAAGAATTACATGTGATTCACACATGATTCATATGTAAATCACATGTAATTCACATATGAATTACATGTGATTCACATGTAAATCACAAGTGATTTACATATGAATTACATGTAATTCACATATGATTCACATGTAAATCACAAGTGAATCATATATGAATTACATGTGATTCACATGTAAATCACTAGTGAATCATATATGAATTACATGTGATTTACATGTAATTCATATACATGTAAATCACATGTAATTCATATATGATTCACATATAAATTACATGTAATTCACATATTAATCACATGTAATTCACATGCAAATCACAAGTGAATCACATATCAATTACATGTGATTCACATGCATTTTGTGTGAGTGGTCTTTGTTAATTTTTTTTATTTTTTTTGTGAATTTCATATTTGAATCTTAAAAGATACAATCACATGTGAATATCACATTATATAATCACATTTGAATATTACATGATATAATCACATGTGAATCTTACATGATATATACTTGTGCATTTTTCTGAGTTTTCTTGCATTAATTAATTTTTTTAAAAATTTTCTTGTAGGTTTTGAAGAATTTGTTGAAAATATTGAAAAGGTGAAAAGTGATAAATTGAAGAAATTATGGAAATTTTGATATGAAGAAATGATAACACTATGAATCTTTGTAGTTTTTTATATTTTATTTTATATCGAATAAAATACTTGTATTATGTTTATAGATTTTGATCAATAAAATTACTTACGAATATTATAGTATAAGAAATATGCATTTGAAAAAATATGCATATATGAACCTAAAATGTTGATTTTTTTGTTAAAAAAATACAGTTTTGAAAAAAATTGCACTTTTTTTTTATAAAAAGCGCAATTATTTATTTATTTATTTATTTGAAAAAATGCAGTTTTTCTTAAAAAAATGCAATTTTTTTTCAGAAAAAATGCAAATTTTTTTTGAAAAAAAGATGCAGTTTTTTAAAAAATATATTTTTTCATGTTTTTTGAAAAAAATTAAAAAATATACATTTTTTTTTAAAAATCGAAAATTGTTTTTTTTAAATAAATCCGAAATTTTGAGTTATTTTTTTAATTTTTAGACATTTATATTAATATATTAAATAACACAAAAAAAATTAAACATTAAATGAGATTGGTAAGATGACGATCATGTGCTTAACGAATTACTTTTGATCCAACGTTTCACTTTTAGTTCTCAAGTTATCGGGAAACTATGAGTTCTCAGCCGCTCTCAATATATATATATATATATATATATATATATATATATATATATATATATATATATATATAGGTTGAGGTTCATTTGAGACCATTCTAATTTTGTGAGACTGTGAGACCAAATCTAAAAATAATTTAAAAATGCAAAGTAAATGGAAAAATCCAAAAATTCTTTTTTTAAATATTATTTTTGGAGCTTGAATTAACTAAAAAAAATAAAAAAAAATTCCGTTTTTTTTGAATCCAAAAACTCTTGTAACGATTATGCACAAAGTCACAAAGACTTGGCAACAATCATTACAGAGTATTCCAAAGGGGATCAACTCCTTGGAAATATCCTTCTTGCATTAAGTTTCCTTAATCTTACACAGATTGAAAATTCTAACTTTGAAACATTTCCAGATTCCATTTTGACTATCACTTTTGAACAAGAGTTGCCTCCTTACAGATTATGTCAATATGGTCCTTCCAGAATTATCACTATACTTCCAATTGTCCTTGAGTAACCAATCTTTGGTAAACCTTAGATTGTCCTCGACAATTGTTTAATCCTTTTAGTCATATCCAGTTCTAAACCTTTTCCCTTCTTAATGCCCCAGGCATTTGGAAAATTTTAGAACCGATGAATATAGCACATGTAATCGATCCTATATCCGAAGCATATGGGACACGATTCATGATGTCTTACATAAAGACTAAACCAGTCTTTTGCTATAATATTTCCATTTCAATTTGCCAAGTTCTGATAATTCAGATTATGAAAAGGGATGCCGTAATCATAATCGAATTTTAGAACGCAAATAGTGGACCCATATACAGAATTTCCTTATGTTGAGCCATTCCAACATGAAATTCATATATATCCTTGACTAAATGATTAAAACCTCACGATCTAAGCTTATAGATTTGAGATGAAGCATAATTTCCTCTCCCTTAATTATAGCAAAACAACTTTTTCCCAATTGAAACTTTTGTTTTCTATAATTAACATTGCTAACTTGCAATACTTATCATAATTATCATGCTCCCACTAACATGATGATTATTAGCATAACACTTATGCTCCCACTAGCTTTGACATGTACTCAGAAATCAGCTGGACAGTCTGAAATTTAGATTCATACACCCTTTCCGTAGATAGCTCACCTGTGTGTCTAAGCAATTTCAAGAACCATGAAAAGGGATATCGTAATCATGGTCTCAATTGCTTAGGCATTTGCCATTTCTCACAAGTCCATGTTAGTGTGCCGATTAACCACACGCGCTCCACTAACGACTTTTGAAAATGCAAATAACACAATTGATATCTTCGTAAAATCTACTTAGTGAAAGCGTTTCCTCACCATCATTTTCATGAATCGGAGAGAAACCTTATGACACTTAGATTTATATGGTGTATGAGTTCCTACCCATATGAATTTGTCAAACCATAATCACAAGACAAAGATAATGACAAATCCAAAACCATATGGATTGAACTCAATCTTAACTTCTTGCCACCTGGCAGCTCAAGGGCCTGCCATTGCTTCCAAGTTGTTATGCAACAAACTGAAAACTCTAAGAACTCATATGCAAAGCCAACTTTAACTGGAATGGGCACAGATATGTCAACACGATAGGTTATAAACCTCAAGTCGTGTGCTAGTGAAGAACTTCAGGTTTTATTCTTGATTATTTCTTGAGACTTTCAAGACCTTTAAGACTCCCACTGTCCTCTTGACATATAAGACTCCCTTGTCAAACATCCAAGAGATAGTGCGGATTCTAATCAAGAAAAACACTTTACCCAATTGGCCTAAGTTGGTCTTTGTTTTATCCAAAACATCACAACTTACCAATTTCAAATGTACAAGAGTAGAAAACTTTTACTCTTACATTTGACAAGTGTTTTAAACCTTCTTTAAGACATGTCACTCAAATGACAATCTTGGAGTATGACTCTAAGACTTGTATTGGAACGAAGTATGACTCATCTTCTTGATTTAACCATTTCAACAATTCAAGTTCCTCTTCTTAGTCATAAGAATGCACTAAGATTTCCTTAGAGAACTAATTTTGATATGGTTTCTTAATCATTAAGATGATCACAAAACTGATACTAAAGTACTCTCCCATCTTTTCATATATGAGAAACTTTTATCCTTCTGCCTAATTTGATTCTTCTTATTCTCCCTGCCATACATTGGAACCTTTTCCAATGTCTCAGAGTTACACTTAAGCTTGTAAGTATAATCATATTTACTGAGCTTTAGTAAACTATGACGAATAGTCTTATCAATCTTTTGTGGTGGACTTAATCAGTGCACAAGAATGTGTACTCGATCCCTTAGTCCTTTACTTGACTCACACATCCATGTGGCCGAGTAATTAGTCTTAATTTTCCAAAACTTGAAAGTTCTCATTCATCATGCTATACAACTTGCATGATTCCAAGTTCCGGTCCAATTGAAACTTGGGTGATGAGAATATTTCCTTATTTGGTAAATCTAGACATTACCACAAATGAAAGAATCAATTTCATATTTCCACTCTTGCTCTTAATGGAATCATATAAGCAACAATTTTTCCTCAAAAGCCATTGTAAGGATATTTTAAAATAAATAAAATCAAAAAAATTTTCTTTTATTTTAAAACTTTGCGGAAAAACTTATCCTTACAATCCATATGAAAACTTGTTGTTATCTATTCCTAAGCAATATCTCATAACTCCTAAGAAGTTGCTCAAGAATCCGATCTTCAAACTATGCGATAGAAATCCATCTACGCCATCAGATTCAGCATATTCTTTCTTTAAGTTTCTTCACTTTTCTTTGATTCTTAAAACATCACCATGTGACTCAGTCACATCATGTATCAGGAATCTCAGAATAGAAACTTAACAGAGTTAGATAGTGGTCTTTACCTGAAGTAGAGTCAAACTTATTGACTTTAACATCCTTAGGTAAATTTGGCAGCTTCGCAACCAATGCCCCTTCCCTTGGCAATATAAACATATGGACCCTTTGATAATGGTACACGAGACTATCACAGACTTAGCTTTTCTCTTTACCATTTGGTCAACCGAGTTGACTATGGCCGATCCCTTTCCATTGGGAAGAGAATGCTTTACTGGATATCCAATGTCATCATTGTCAATGTCCATAAAGTTTTAGGAAGTTAATCTTAACAAATAGATAAGATCATTAAGGGTCTTGTCATAGTCTGTTTCATAGGTGTCCCAAAGGAACTCACTATGTGACTTAGAAAGTGATTGAACCACCAACTTTCTCAAGACTTTGACACCCAACTCTCCCGGCTTGTCAATATGTGACTACATCTCCAAGCTGTGTTCACACCTAGACCTTGCCTTGCCAATAGGGCTTGAGTGACCTTAAACTTTTCATGAACTTGTGGGTTGGGGAGAATAATTGGAGGAGGTGAAAGAAGTATGATTTCCAAAGGACATCATCTTCATTTAGGAAACCTTATTTCACTAGATTTGGGAAGATCATAGGTGTCTATTACAGACATCTTTTGGGAGATATTCAAGATAGTTGATTTAAAGTCCTTAATATGACACCCAATATGAAATATTAAGGCTAGGACCCAACAAACTATTTTATAACTTAGAAGAGGTATGCCGTAATCCAAGCTATAAAATATTTGAAGGTAGGTGAATGACGATTCACCAACTTCCACCAAGATAAACGAAATGAATTATTAGGTTTTAATTGGTTTTGAAACTCCTAGATCTTTGAGATTCATTGAACTTTTCAAAGGCATGTTTCAATCTCGAGTGTGCCCTTCAGGTTTTGTGACTGGGATGTCGAGGATCACAAAACAAGGTGTGAAGTAACCATGCAAATCACTTGGTACCCTTAATAAATTACCCCTCAATCGATGTGCCGGTTAACCACACACGCTCCATCGATACTATGATAAATATTAAGTCACCCTTTACCTACCTTGTTAAGTCCAAGTTAGTGTGCCGGTTAACCACACACGCTCCACTAACGACTTAGACAAAGTGTAAAGTGTAATTTCATGGGTTAGCACCTTATTCACATTTTTCCTAAGTAACTAAGATTGGGTATTATTAAGAGTTTAGTTACTTAGTATTATCATTAATACTTTTAATGAAGGGAGAATTCTAGTCCTGTCAAACCCGTTCGGCTAACGACCCACCACCAGTCAAGCAAGCGGTGGGTGAGAGTGGACACCCATTAAGTTGCCATTTTATAGGCAACAACCTTATACCCACCTTATAGACCGGCTTCGTGAATGAGGCGTACTAGCGGTAAGACTGACTTTACTCTTATACATACATACATATATATATATATGTATATATATATATATATATATATATATATATATATATATATATATATTATTAACTTATAATATTATAAAGTATAAGGGTTGAATTTTAACTTTTAAAATTCTAAGGGCTAACTTGGAATTAAAGTATTCATAAGTGAAAACTTTACAAATTCCAAAACTTGAGGGCAAGTTTTGAAACTATTCAAAACTAATTAATTCCATAACTTATGTGTTTAAAGTAGTTTTAATCCAAAAACTCTTCAAATTCCATAACTTGAGGACAAGTTATGGAAGACTTTAAACTAATAAAAGAATTAAGTTTTCTTTATTTTATAACTTATGGAATTAATTAAGGTTACACCTTTTATTTTATTTTATTTTATATAGGAATGGGTTCTATGGAAAACAAATAACTAGGGCAACATCTACCGGAACCAATAATCAAATGACACATGTCCATTTCTTTCTTCACAAGTAATGTATTGTGAAGAAAGAAATGGACACGTGTCATTTGATTATTGGTTCCGGTAGATGTTGCCCTAATTATTTGTTTTCCACAGAACTCATTCCTATATATATATATATATATATATATATATATATATATATATATATATATATATATATATATATATATATATATATATATATGGGTAAAGTGAATATACCTAACTGTTGGGTTTTGAGCATTCTAACACTTCCTAAGTGTACATGCAACCCTAAATACCTTGGATCTATGTTTTCTCTATTATACATGCAAATAAGAACATCCAAGGTATTATCCTAATCTAGCATACAAAAACTATGAATGTAACAAGATAGAATACATACCTCTTGATGTAGCTTGATGTCTTCAAGCTTTAAGAGCTTAGCCCCAATAGTGTGGAAGCCTCAAGTGGAATCACAAATCACCAAGACACCTTGGAATACTTTAGAGAATATGATTACTTGGTTCTCTCTAGTGAAATTGGCTAGCCCTTCTTTAGTGTATCCACACTAGTGCCAATTTCACCAACCAAAGACATCTTTATATAGTATGGAGGATTAGGGTTAAACCCTAATACCCATGACCTTTCATTTCCTAGGATCCATGGGTTAAACACTCCATGGACTATCCATGAAAGCTTAGCCCAACCTAAATGAACTTGGCCCATTCCATATATATAAGAATCCATATTTAATTAGTTCCTTTTGATCACTTAATTAATTATAAATTAATTCTTGATCAATACTAATTAAATAATATGATTCCATATTAATATATTAGAACTTATAATATATTAATATTAATCATAAACATACTATTCTCAAAAGATTATCCATATAAATTGTGTCGGTGAAGTGCAACCCAAATGGACCATGCCGGGTCGGGTCAAGTACATACCAAATATAGTTATGGACTTAGACATTAATCCAACAGTCTCCCACTTGGATAAGTCTAAAACTATTATTGCGTATGACTTCAAACCTAACTGGCAATCGTAGCTCTCAAAAGCTTCTGTCGTACTCTGACCTTGTAGATGAACTCTGACCTTTGTCAGTGACTTGTCCATTAGATAAGGGATCATATATTCCTCCATTCTAGATATCATATGGACTGAGACATGGATTATAATCATTCTCTCTGTCCATTTGTTGTTTCCCGATTTGCGATTTATGACGACTGACTAATTGAACAAATCAAATCAGTCCTGGCCCGGCCGAGCACTTCCATTTGTCATCATCAAATCATCGAGGGGCCCACAGATATCGCTTTTGTCCCGAAGGTAAAAGGAATGGATAAACTTCGACTCATATGGCTTGTTCTACTACTTGTTGAATCATACACAAAGGCACGTTTTATAGCACCGAGTTACCAAATGCGTTTTCGTGCAATTAATGTACAACCAACTCATAGTAACAACTCATATCTCTAGGTTTGAAGAATATAAGATATTATCGTCTCATGATCACTCGTGATAAAATCCATGAAGTGATTCCAATGAGCGCGGGTTGAATCCAATACTCAGAACTTATGAGCACTCATGAGTGTTGTAGCCCTTTGTCCAACAACTTAGACCTCTACAAGCCAACCCATGACAGTCTTAATTCATATCTACTTCCAACATATGACCGACTGTGGATGTTTGAATAGCTTAGTCATTCAGGAAGAATAACCCAGTTTATTCGGGAAGTCAAAACATGCAAAATAAAACACAATAATAATTGAATCCAATATGGTATCAACCCTTTGAACATAAATAAAACACCTTTTATTTATCACCATATAATTACACATTATTCATTGTATACTGTTTCAGCTATCAACTTTATTCTTGAATTTAAAACAATAGTTGTCCCATGCTCCAAGCATGTACACTATGTTTTCTTAAACACTAGTCATGCCACACACCAAGTATGCATACTATGTTTGTCTATGATCTTTACTTTGTGAACTAGATCAATTGAACATAACTTCAATGATTTTCTTTTCACACTCCCAAATCCTTACTGCAAATGCAAGAATTCCAAATTCATGCCATTTACAGAAATCTGTTAGATTCTAAACTTATATGCATTGATCCTCTTGTAACGATTATGCACAAAGTCACAAAGACTTGGCAACAATCATTACAGAGTATTCCAAAGGGGATCAACTCCTTGGAAATATCCTTCTTGCATTAAGTTTCCTTAATCTTACACAGATTGAAAATTCTAACTTTGAAACATTTCCAGATTCCATTTTGACTATCACTTTTGAACAAGAGTTGCCTCCTTACAGATTATGTCAATATGGTCCTTCCAGAATTATCACTATACTTCCAATTGTCCTTGAGTAACCAATCTTTGGTAAACCTTAGATTGTCCTCGACAATTGTTTAATCCTTTTAGTCATATCCAGTTCTAAACCTTTTCCCTTCTTAATGCCCCAGGCATTTGGAAAATTTTAGAACCGATGAATATAGCACATGTAATCGATCCTATATCCGAAGCATATGGGACACGATTCATGATGTCTTACATAAAGACTAAACCAGTCTTTTGCTATAATATTTCCATTTCAATTTGCCAAGTTCTGATAATTCAGATTATGAAAAGGGATGCCGTAATCATAATCGAATTTTAGAACGCAAATAGTGGACCCATATACAGAATTTCCTTATGTTGAGCCATTCCAACATGAAGTTCATATATATCCTTGACTAAATGATTAAAACCTCACGATCTAAGCTTATAGATTTGAGATGAAGCATAATTTCCTCTCCCTTAATTATAGCAAAACAACTTTTTCCCAATTGAAACTTTTGTTTTCTATAATTAACATTGCTAACTTGCAATACTTATCATAATTATCATGCTCCCACTAACATGATGATTATTAGCATAACACTTATGCTCCCACTAGCTTTGACATGTACTCAGAAATCAGCTGGACAGTCTGAAATTTAGATTCATACACCCTTTCCGTAGATAGCTCACCTGTGTGTCTAAGCAATTTCAAGAACCATGAAAAGGGATATCGTAATCATGGTCTCAATTGCTTAGGCATTTGCCATTTCTCACAAGTCCATGTTAGTGTGCCGATTAACCACACGCGCTCCACTAACGACTTTTGAAAATGCAAATAACACAATTGATATCTTCGTAAAATCTACTTAGTGAAAGCGTTTCCTCACCATCATTTTCATGAATCGGAGAGAAACCTTATGACACTTAGATTTATATGGTGTATGAGTTCCTACCCATATGAATTTGTCAAACCATAATCACAAGACAAAGATAATGACAAATCCAAAACCATATGGATTGAACTCAATCTTAACTTCTTGCCACCTGGCAGCTCAAGGGTCTGCCATTGCTTCCAAGTTGTTATGCAACAAACTGAAAACTCTAAGAACTCATATGCAAAGCCAACTTTAACTGGAATGGGCACAGATATGTCAACACGATAGGTTATAAACCTCAAGTCGTGTGCTAGTGAAGAACTTCAGGTTTTATTCTTGATTATTTCTTGAGACTTTCAAGACCTTTAAGACTCCCACTGTCCTCTTGACATATAAGACTCCCTTGTCAAACATCCAAGAGATAGTGCGGATTCTAATCAAGAAAAACACTTTACCCAATTGGCCTAAGTTGGTCTTTGTTTTATCCAAAACATCACAACTTACCAATTTCAAATGTACAAGAGTAGAAAACTTTTACTCTTACATTTGACAAGTGTTTTAAACCTTCTTTAAGACATGTCACTCAAATGACAATCTTGGAGTATGACTCTAAGACTTGTATTGGAACGAAGTATGACTCATCTTCTTGATTTAACCATTTCAACAATTCAAGTTCCTCTTCTTAGTCATAAGAATGCACTAAGATTTCCTTAGAGAACTAATTTTGATATGGTTTCTTAATCATTAAGATGATCACAAAACTGATACTAAAGTACTCTCCCATCTTTTCATATATGAGAAACTTTTATCCTTCTGCCTAATTTGATTCTTCTTATTCTCCCTGCCATACATTGGAACCTTTTCCAATGTCTCAGAGTTACACTTAAGCTTGTAAGTATAATCATATTTACTGAGCTTTAGTAAACTATGACGAATAGTCTTATCAATCTTTTGTGGTGGACTTAATCAGTGCACAAGAATGTGTACTCGATCCCTTAGTCCTTTACTTGACTCACACATCCATGTGGCCGAGTAATTAGTCTTAATTTTCCAAAACTTGAAAGTTCTCATTCATCATGCTATACAACTTGCATGATTCCAAGTTCCGGTCCAATTGAAACTTGGGTGATGAGAATCTTTCCTTATTTGGTAAATCTAGACATTACCACAAATGAAAGAATCAATTTCATATTTCCACTCTTGCTCTTAATGGAATCATATAAGCAACAATTTTTCCTCAAAAGCCATTGTAAGGATATTTTAAAATAAATAAAATCAAAAAAATTTTCTTTTATTTTAAAACTTTGCGGAAAAACTTATCCTTACAATCCATATGAAAACTTGTTGTTATCTATTCCTAAGCAATATCTCATAACTCCTAAGAAGTTGCTCAAGAATCCGATCTTCAAACTATGCGATAGAAATCCATCTACGCCATCAGATTCAGCATATTCTTTCTTTAAGTTTCTTCACTTTTCTTTGATTCTTAAAACATCACCATGTGACTCAGTCACATCATGTATCAGGAATCTCAGAATAGAAACTTAACAGAGTTAGATAGTGGTCTTTACCTGAAGTAGAGTCAAACTTATTGACTTTAACATCCTTAGGTAAATTTGGCAGCTTCGCAACCAATGCCCCTTCCCTTGGCAATATAAACATATGGACCCTTTGATAATGGTACACGAGACTATCACAGACTTAGCTTTTCTCTTTACCATTTGGTCAACCGAGTTGACTATGGCCGATCCCTTTCCATTGGGAAGAGAATGCTTTACTGGATATCCAATGTCATCATTGTCAATGTCCATAAAGTTTTAGGAAGTTAATCTTAACAAATAGATAAGATCATTAAGGGTCTTGTCATAGTCTGTTTCATAGGTGTCCCAAAGGAACTCACTATGTGACTTAGAAAGTGATTGAACCACCAACTTTCTCAAGACTTTGACACCCAACTCTCCCGGCTTGTCAATATGTGACTACATCTCCAAGCTGTGTTCACACCTAGACCTTGCCTTGCCAATAGGGCTTGAGTGACCTTAAACTTTTCATGAACTTGTGGGTTGGGGAGAATAATTGGAGGAGGTGAAAGAAGTATGATTTCCAAAGGACATCATCTTCATTTAGGAAACCTTATT
Source organism: Lactuca sativa (assembly GCF_002870075.4). Taxonomy (NCBI): domain Eukaryota; kingdom Viridiplantae; phylum Streptophyta; class Magnoliopsida; order Asterales; family Asteraceae; genus Lactuca; species Lactuca sativa. The sequence goes on along the minus strand of NC_056627.2, from coordinate 246,456,187 downwards.
TCACTAGATTTGGGAAGATCATAGGTGTCTATTACAGACATCTTTTGGGAGATATTCAAGATAGTTGATTTAAAGTCCTTAATATGACACCCAATATGAAATATTAAGGCTAGGACCCAACAAACTATTTTATAACTTAGAAGAGGTATGCCGTAATCCAAGCTATAAAATATTTGAAGGTAGGTGAATGACGATTCACCAACTTCCACCAAGATAAACGAAATGAATTATTAGGTTTTAATTGGTTTTGAAACTCCTAGATCTTTGAGATTCATTGAACTTTTCAAAGGCATGTTTCAATCTCGAGTGTGCCCTTCAGGTTTTGTGACTGGGATGCCGAGGATCACAAAACAAGGTGTGAAGTAACCATGCAAATCACTTGGTACCCTTAATAAATTACCCCTCAATCGATGTGCCGGTTAACCATACACGCTCCATCGATACTATGATAAATATTAAGTCACCCTTTACCTACCTTGTTAAGTCCAAGTTAGTGTGCCGGTTAACCACACACGCTCCACTAACGACTTAGACAAAGTGTAAAGTGTAATTTCATGGGTTAGCACCTTATTCACATTTTTCCTAAGTAACTAAGATTGGGTATTATTAAGAGTTTAGTTACTTAGTATTATCATTAATACTTTTAATGAAGGGAGAATTCTAGTCCTGTCAAACCCGTTCGGCTAACGACCCACCACCAGTCAAGCAAGCGGTGGGTGAGAGTGGACACCCATTAAGTTGCCATTTTATAGGCAACAACCTTATACCCACCTTATAGACCGGCTTCGTGAATGAGGCGTACTAGCGGTAAGACTGACTTTACTCTTATACATACATACATATATATATATATATATATATATATATATATATATATATATATATATATTATTAACTTATAATATTATAAAGTATAAGGGTTGAATTTTAACTTTTAAAATTCTAAGGGCTAACTTGGAATTAAAGTATTCATAAGTGAAAACTTTACAAATTCCAAAACTTGAGGGCAAGTTTTGAAACTATTCAAAACTAATTAATTCCATAACTTATGTGTTTAAAGTAGTTTTAATCCAAAAACTCTTCAAATTCCATAACTTGAGGACAAGTTATGGAAGACTTTAAACTAATAAAAGAATTAAGTTTTCTTTATTTTATAACTTATGGAATTAATTAAGGTTACACCTTTTATTTTATTTTATTTTATATAGGAATGGGTTCTATGGAAAACAAATAACTAGGGCAACATCTACCGGAACCAATAATCAAATGACACATGTCCATTTCTTTCTTCACAAGTAATGTATTGTGAAGAAAGAAATGGACACGTGTCATTTGATTATTGGTTCCGGTAGATGTTGCCCTAATTATTTGTTTTCCACAGAACTCATTCCTATATATATATATATATATATATATATATATATATATATATATATATATATATGGGTAAAGTGAATATACCTAACTGTTGGGTTTTGAGCATTCTAACACTTCCTAAGTGTACATGCAACCCTAAATACCTTGGATCTATGTTTTCTCTATTATACATGCAAATAAGAACATCCAAGGTATTATCCTAATCTAGCATACAAAAACTATGAATGTAACAAGATAGAATACATACCTCTTGATGTAGCTTGATGTCTTCAAGCTTTAAGAGCTTAGCCCCAATAGTGTGGAAGCCTCAAGTGGAATCACAAATCACCAAGACACCTTGGAATACTTTAGAGAATATGATTACTTGGTTCTCTCTAGTGAAATTGGCTAGCCCTTCTTTAGTGTATCCACACTAGTGCCAATTTCACCAACCAAAGACATCTTTATATAGTATGGAGGATTAGGGTTAAACCCTAATACCCATGACCTTTCATTTCCTAGGATCCATGGGTTAAACACTCCATGGACTATCCATGAAAGCTTAGCCCAACCTAAATGAACTTGGCCCATTCCATATATATAAGAATCCATATTTAATTAGTTCCTTTTGATCACTTAATTAATTATAAATTAATTCTTGATCAATACTAATTAAATAATATGATTCCATATTAATATATTAGAACTTATAATATATTAATATTAATCATAAACATACTATTCTCAAAAGATTATCCATATAAATTGTGTCGGTGAAGTGCAACCCAAATGGACCATGCCGGGTCGGGTCAAGTACATACCAAATATAGTTATGGACTTAGACATTAATCCAACAGTCTCCCACTTGGATAAGTCTAAAACTATTATTGCGTATGACTTCAAACCTAACTGGCAATCGTAGCTCTCAAAAGCTTCTGTCGTACTCTGACCTTGTAGATGAACTCTGACCTTTGTCAGTGACTTGTCCATTAGATAAGGGATCATATATTCCTCCATTCTAGATATCATATGGACTGAGACATGGATTATAATCATTCTCTCTGTCCATTTGTTGTTTCCCGATTTGCGATTTATGACGACTGACTAATTGAACAAATCAAATCAGTCCTGGCCCGGCCGAGCACTTCCATTTGTCATCATCAAATCATCGAGGGGCCCACAGATATCGCTTTTGTCCCGAAGGTAAAAGGAATGGATAAACTTCGACTCATATGGCTTGTTCTACTACTTGTTGAATCATACACAAAGGCACGTTTTATAGCACCGAGTTACCAAATGCGTTTTCGTGCAATTAATGTACAACCAACTCATAGTAACAACTCATATCTCTAGGTTTGAAGAATATAAGATATTATCGTCTCATGATCACTCGTGATAAAATCCATGAAGTGATTCCAATGAGCGCGGGTTGAATCCAATACTCAGAACTTATGAGCACTCATGAGTGTTGTAGCCCTTTGTCCAACAACTTAGACCTCTACAAGCCAACCCATGACAGTCTTAATTCATATCTACTTCCAACATATGACCGACTGTGGATGTTTGAATAGCTTAGTCATTCAGGAAGAATAACCCAGTTTATTCGGGAAGTCAAAACATGCAAAATAAAACACAATAATAATTGAATCCAATATGGTATCAACCCTTTGAACATAAATAAAACACCTTTTATTTATCACCATATAATTACACATTATTCATTGTATACTGTTTCAGCTATCAACTTTATTCTTGAATTTAAAACAATAGTTGTCCCATGCTCCAAGCATGTACACTATGTTTTCTTAAACACTAGTCATGCCACACACCAAGTATGCATACTATGTTTGTCTATGATCTTTACTTTGTGAACTAGATCAATTGAACATAACTTCAATGATTTTCTTTTCACACTCCCAAATCCTTACTGCAAATGCAAGAATTCCAAATTCATGCCATTTACAGAAATCTGTTAGATTCTAAACTTATATGCATTGATCCTCTTGTAACGATTATGCACAAAGTCACAAAGACTTGGCAACAATCATTACAGAGTATTCCAAAGGGGATCAACTCCTTGGAAATATCCTTCTTGCATTAAGTTTCCTTAATCTTACACAGATTGAAAATTCTAACTTTGAAACATTTCCAGATTCCATTTTGACTATCACTTTTGAACAAGAGTTGCCTCCTTACAGATTATGTCAATATGGTCCTTCCAGAATTATCACTATACTTCCAATTGTCCTTGAGTAACCAATCTTTGGTAAACCTTAGATTGTCCTCGACAATTGTTTAATCCTTTTAGTCATATCCAGTTCTAAACCTTTTCCCTTCTTAATGCCCCAGGCATTTGGAAAATTTTAGAACCGATGAATATAGCACATGTAATCGATCCTATATCCGAAGCATATGGGACACGATTCATGATGTCTTACATAAAGACTAAACCAGTCTTTTGCTATAATATTTCCATTTCAATTTGCCAAGTTCTGATAATTCAGATTATGAAAAGGGATGCCGTAATCATAATCGAATTTTAGAACGCAAATAGTGGACCCATATACAGAATTTCCTTATGTTGAGCCATTCCAACATGAAGTTCATATATATCCTTGACTAAATGATTAAAACCTCACGATCTAAGCTTATAGATTTGAGATGAAGCATAATTTCCTCTCCCTTAATTATAGCAAAACAACTTTTTCCCAATTGAAACTTTTGTTTTCTATAATTAACATTGCTAACTTGCAATACTTATCATAATTATCATGCTCCCACTAACATGATGATTATTAGCATAACACTTATGCTCCCACTAGCTTTGACATGTACTCAGAAATCAGCTGGACAGTCTGAAATTTAGATTCATACACCCTTTCCGTAGATAGCTCACCTGTGTGTCTAAGCAATTTCAAGAACCATGAAAAGGGATATCGTAATCATGGTCTCAATTGCTTAGGCATTTGCCATTTCTCACAAGTCCATGTTAGTGTGCCGATTAACCACACGCGCTCCACTAACGACTTTTGAAAATGCAAATAACACAATTGATATCTTCGTAAAATCTACTTAGTGAAAGCGTTTCCTCACCATCATTTTCATGAATCGGAGAGAAACCTTATGACACTTAGATTTATATGGTGTATGAGTTCCTACCCATATGAATTTGTCAAACCATAATCACAAGACAAAGATAATGACAAATCCAAAACCATATGGATTGAACTCAATCTTAACTTCTTGCCACCTGGCAGCTCAAGGGTCTGCCATTGCTTCCAAGTTGTTATGCAACAAACTGAAAACTCTAAGAACTCATATGCAAAGCCAACTTTAACTGGAATGGGCACAGATATGTCAACACGATAGGTTATAAACCTCAAGTCGTGTGCTAGTGAAGAACTTCAGGTTTTATTCTTGATTATTTCTTGAGACTTTCAAGACCTTTAAGACTCCCACTGTCCTCTTGACATATAAGACTCCCTTGTCAAACATCCAAGAGATAGTGCGGATTCTAATCAAGAAAAACACTTTACCCAATTGGCCTAAGTTGGTCTTTGTTTTATCCAAAACATCACAACTTACCAATTTCAAATGTACAAGAGTAGAAAACTTTTACTCTTACATTTGACAAGTGTTTTAAACCTTCTTTAAGACATGTCACTCAAATGACAATCTTGGAGTATGACTCTAAGACTTGTATTGGAACGAAGTATGACTCATCTTCTTGATTTAACCATTTCAACAATTCAAGTTCCTCTTCTTAGTCATAAGAATGCACTAAGATTTCCTTAGAGAACTAATTTTGATATGGTTTCTTAATCATTAAGATGATCACAAAACTGATACTAAAGTACTCTCCCATCTTTTCATATATGAGAAACTTTTATCCTTCTGCCTAATTTGATTCTTCTTATTCTCCCTGCCATACATTGGAACCTTTTCCAATGTCTCAGAGTTACACTTAAGCTTGTAAGTATAATCATATTTACTGAGCTTTAGTAAACTATGACGAATAGTCTTATCAATCTTTTGTGGTGGACTTAATCAGTGCACAAGAATGTGTACTCGATCCCTTAGTCCTTTACTTGACTCACACATCCATGTGGCCGAGTAATTAGTCTTAATTTTCCAAAACTTGAAAGTTCTCATTCATCATGCTATACAACTTGCATGATTCCAAGTTCCGGTCCAATTGAAACTTGGGTGATGAGAATCTTTCCTTATTTGGTAAATCTAGACATTACCACAAATGAAAGAATCAATTTCATATTTCCACTCTTGCTCTTAATGGAATCATATAAGCAACAATTTTTCCTCAAAAGCCATTGTAAGGATATTTTAAAATAAATAAAATCAAAAAAATTTTCTTTTATTTTAAAACTTTGCGGAAAAACTTATCCTTACAATCCATATGAAAACTTGTTGTTATCTATTCCTAAGCAATATCTCATAACTCCTAAGAAGTTGCTCAAGAATCCGATCTTCAAACTATGCGATAGAAATCCATCTACGCCATCAGATTCAACATATTCTTTCTTTAAGTTTCTTCACTTTTCTTTGATTCTTAAAACATCACCATGTGACTCAGTCACATCATGTATCAGGAATCTCAGAATAGAAACTTAACAGAGTTAGATAGTGGTCTTTACCTGAAGTAGAGTCAAACTTATTGACTTTAACATCCTTAGGTAAATTTGGCAGCTTCGCAACCAATGCCCCTTCCCTTGGCAATATAAACATATGGACCCTTTGATAATGGTACACGAGACTATCACAGACTTAGCTTTTCTCTTTACCATTTGGTCAACCGAGTTGACTATGGCCGATCCCTTTCCATTGGGAAGAGAATGCTTTACTGGATATCCAATGTCATCATTGTCAATGTCCATAAAGTTTTAGGAAGTTAATCTTAACAAATAGATAAGATCATTAAGGGTCTTGTCATAGTCTGTTTCATAGGTGTCCCAAAGGAACTCACTATGTGACTTAGAAAGTGATTGAACCACCAACTTTCTCAAGACTTTGACACCCAACTCTCCCGGCTTGTCAATATGTGACTACATCTCCAAGCTGTGTTCACACCTAGACCTTGCCTTGCCAATAGGGCTTGAGTGACCTTAAACTTTTCATGAACTTGTGGGTTGGGGAGAATAATTGGAGGAGGTGAAAGAAGTATGATTTCCAAAGGACATCATCTTCATTTAGGAAACCTTATTTCACTAGATTTGGGAAGATCATAGGTGTCTATTACAGACATCTTTTGGGAGATATTCAAGATAGTTGATTTAAAGTCCTTAATATGACACCCAATATGAAATATTAAGGCTAGGACCCAACAAACTATTTTATAACTTAGAAGAGGTATGCCGTAATCCAAGCTATAAAATATTTGAAGGTAGGTGAATGACGATTCACCAACTTCCACCAAGATAAACGAAATGAATTATTAGGTTTTAATTGGTTTTGAAACTCCTAGATCTTTGAGATTCATTGAACTTTTCAAAGGCATGTTTCAATCTCGAGTGTGCCCTTCAGGTTTTGTGACTGGGATGCCGAGGATCACAAAACAAGGTGTGAAGTAACCATGCAAATCACTTGGTACCCTTAATAAATTACCCCTCAATCGATGTGCCGGTTAACCATACACGCTCCATCGATACTATGATAAATATTAAGTCACCCTTTACCTACCTTGTTAAGTCCAAGTTAGTGTGCCGGTTAACCACACACGCTCCACTAACGACTTAGACAAAGTGTAAAGTGTAATTTCATGGGTTAGCACCTTATTCACATTTTTCCTAAGTAACTAAGATTGGGTATTATTAAGAGTTTAGTTACTTAGTATTATCATTAATACTTTTAATGAAGGGAGAATTCTAGTCCTGTCAAACCCGTTCGGCTAACGACCCACCACCAGTCAAGCAAGCGGTGGGTGAGAGTGGACACCCATTAAGTTGCCATTTTATAGGCAACAACCTTATACCCACCTTATAGACCGGCTTCGTGAATGAGGCGTACTAGCGGTAAGACTGACTTTACTCTTATACATACATACATATATATATATATATATATATATATATATATATATATATATATATTATTAACTTATAATATTATAAAGTATAAGGGTTGAATTTTAACTTTTAAAATTCTAAGGGCTAACTTGGAATTAAAGTATTCATAAGTGAAAACTTTACAAATTCCAAAACTTGAGGGCAAGTTTTGAAACTATTCAAAACTAATTAATTCCATAACTTATGTGTTTAAAGTAGTTTTAATCCAAAAACTCTTCAAATTCCATAACTTGAGGACAAGTTATGGAAGACTTTAAACTAATAAAAGAATTAAGTTTTCTTTATTTTATAACTTATGGAATTAATTAAGGTTACACCTTTTATTTTATTTTATTTTATATAGGAATGGGTTCTATGGAAAACAAATAACTAGGGCAACATCTACCGGAACCAATAATCAAATGACACATGTCCATTTCTTTCTTCACAAGTAATGTATTGTGAAGAAAGAAATGGACACGTGTCATTTGATTATTGGTTCCGGTAGATGTTGCCCTAATTATTTGTTTTCCACAGAACTCATTCCTATATATATATATATATATATATATATATATATATATATATATATATATATATATATATATATATATATATATATATGGGTAAAGTGAATATACCTAACTGTTGGGTTTTGAGCATTCTAACACTTCCTAAGTGTACATGCAACCCTAAATACCTTGGATCTATGTTTTCTCTATTATACATGCAAATAAGAACATCCAAGGTATTATCCTAATCTAGCATACAAAAACTATGAATGTAACAAGATAGAATACATACCTCTTGATGTAGCTTGATGTCTTCAAGCTTTAAGAGCTTAGCCCCAATAGTGTGGAAGCCTCAAGTGGAATCACAAATCACCAAGACACCTTGGAATACTTTAGAGAATATGATTACTTGGTTCTCTCTAGTGAAATTGGCTAGCCCTTCTTTAGTGTATCCACACTAGTGCCAATTTCACCAACCAAAGACATCTTTATATAGTATGGAGGATTAGGGTTAAACCCTAATACCCATGACCTTTCATTTCCTAGGATCCATGGGTTAAACACTCCATGGACTATCCATGAAAGCTTAGCCCAACCTAAATGAACTTGGCCCATTCCATATATATAAGAATCCATATTTAATTAGTTCCTTTTGATCACTTAATTAATTATAAATTAATTCTTGATCAATACTAATTAAATAATATGATTCCATATTAATATATTAGAACTTATAATATATTAATATTAATCATAAACATACTATTCTCAAAAGATTATCCATATAAATTGTGTCGGTGAAGTGCAACCCAAATGGACCATGCCGGGTCGGGTCAAGTACATACCAAATATAGTTATGGACTTAGACATTAATCCAACAGTCTCCCACTTGGATAAGTCTAAAACTATTATTGCGTATGACTTCAAACCTAACTGGCAATCGTAGCTCTCAAAAGCTTCTGTCGTACTCTGACCTTGTAGATGAACTCTGACCTTTGTCAGTGACTTGTCCATTAGATAAGGGATCATATATTCCTCCATTCTAGATATCATATGGACTGAGACATGGATTATAATCATTCTCTCTGTCCATTTGTTGTTTCCCGATTTGCGATTTATGACGACTGACTAATTGAACAAATCAAATCAGTCCTGGCCCGGCCGAGCACTTCCATTTGTCATCATCAAATCATCGAGGGGCCCACAGATATCGCTTTTGTCCCGAAGGTAAAAGGAATGGATAAACTTCGACTCATATGGCTTGTTCTACTACTTGTTGAATCATACACAAAGGCACGTTTTATAGCACCGAGTTACCAAATGCGTTTTCGTGCAATTAATGTACAACCAACTCATAGTAACAACTCATATCTCTAGGTTTGAAGAATATAAGATATTATCGTCTCATGATCACTCGTGATAAAATCCATGAAGTGATTCCAATGAGCGCGGGTTGAATCCAATACTCAGAACTTATGAGCACTCATGAGTGTTGTAGCCCTTTGTCCAACAACTTAGACCTCTACAAGCCAACCCATGACAGTCTTAATTCATATCTACTTCCAACATATGACCGACTGTGGATGTTTGAATAGCTTAGTCATTCAGGAAGAATAACCCAGTTTATTCGGGAAGTCAAAACATGCAAAATAAAACACAATAATAATTGAATCCAATATGGTATCAACCCTTTGAACATAAATAAAACACCTTTTATTTATCACCATATAATTACACATTATTCATTGTATACTGTTTCAGCTATCAACTTTATTCTTGAATTTAAAACAATAGTTGTCCCATGCTCCAAGCATGTACACTATGTTTTCTTAAACACTAGTCATGCCACACACCAAGTATGCATACTATGTTTGTCTATGATCTTTACTTTGTGAACTAGATCAATTGAACATAACTTCAATGATTTTCTTTTCACACTCCCAAATCCTTACTGCAAATGCAAGAATTCCAAATTCATGCCATTTACAGAAATCTGTTAGATTCTAAACTTATATGCATTGATCCTCTTGTAACGATTATGCACAAAGTCACAAAGACTTGGCAACAATCATTACAGAGTATTCCAAAGGGGATCAACTCCTTGGAAATATCCTTTTTGCATTAAGTTTCCTTAATCTTACACAGATTGAAAATTCTAACTTTGAAACATTTCCAGATTCCATTTTGACTATCACTTTCGAACAAGAGTTGCCTCCTTACAGATTATGTCAATATGGTCCTTCCAGAATTATCACTATACTTCCAATTGTCCTTGAGTAACCAATCTTTGGTAAACCTTAGATTGTCCTCGACAATTGTTTAATCCTTTTAGTCATATCCAGTTCTAAACCTTTTCCCTTCTTAATGCCCCAGGCATTTGGAAAATTTTAGAACCGATGAATATAGCACATGTAATCGATCCTATATCCGAAGCATATGGGACACGATTCATGATGTCTTACATAAAGACTAAACCAGTCTTTTGCTATAATATTTCCATTTCAATTTGCCAAGTTCTGATAATTCAGATTATGAAAAGGGATGCCGTAATCATAATCGAATTTTAGAACGCAAATAGTGGACCCATATACAGAATTTCCTTATGTTGAGCCATTCCAACATGAAATTCATATATATCCTTGACTAAATGATTAAAACCTCACGATCTAAGCTTATAGATTTGAGATGAAGCATAATTTCCTCTCCCTTAATTATAGCAAAACAACTTTTTCCCAATTGAAACTTTTGTTTTCTATAATTAACATTGCTAACTTGCAATACTTATCATAATTATCATGCTCCCACTAACATGATGATTATTAGCATAACACTTATGCTCCCACTAGCTTTGACATGTACTCAGAAATCAGCTGGACAGTCTGAAATTTAGATTCATACACCCTTTCCGTAGATAGCTCACCTGTGTGTCTAAACAATTTCAAGAACCATGAAAAGGGATATCGTAATCATGGTCTCAATTGCTTAGGCATTTGCCATTTCTCACAAGTCCATGTTAGTGTGCCGATTAACCACACGCGCTCCACTAACGACTTTTGAAAATGCAAATAACACAATTGATATCTTCGTAAAATCTACTTAGTGAAAGCGTTTCCTCACCATCATTTTCATGAATCGGAGAGAAACCTTATGACACTTAGATTTATATGGTGTATGAGTTCCTACCCATATGAATTTGTCAAACCATAATCACAAGACAAAGATAATGACAAATCCAAAACCATATGGATTGAACTCAATCTTAACTTCTTGCCACCTGGCAGCTCAAGGGCCTGCCATTGCTTCCAAGTTGTTATGCAACAAACTGAAAACTCTAAGAACTCATATGCAAAGCCAACTTTAACTGGAATGGGCACAGATATGTCAACACGATAGGTTATAAACCTCAAGTCGTGTGCTAGTGAAGAACTTCAGGTTTTATTCTTGATTATTTCTTGAGACTTTCAAGACCTTTAAGACTCCCACTGTCCTCTTGACATATAAGACTCCCTTGTCAAACATCCAAGAGATAGTGCGGATTCTAATCAAGAAAAACACTTTACCCAATTGGCCTAAGTTGGTCTTTGTTTTATCCAAAACATCACAACTTACCAATTTCAAATGTACAAGAGTAGAAAACTTTTACTCTTACATTTGACAAGTGTTTTAAACCTTCTTTAAGACATGTCACTCAAATGACAATCTTGGAGTATGACTCTAAGACTTGTATTGGAACGAAGTATGACTCATCTTCTTGATTTAACCATTTCAACAATTCAAGTTCCTCTTCTTAGTCATAAGAATGCACTAAGATTTCCTTAGAGAACTAATTTTGATATGGTTTCTTAATCATTAAGATGATCACAAAACTGATACTAAAGTACTCTCCCATCTTTTCAGATATGAGAAACTTTTATCCTTCTGCCTAATTTGATTCTTCTTATTCTCCCTGCCATACATTGGAACCTTTTCCAATGTCTCAGAGTTACACTTAAGCTTGTAAGTATAATCATATTTACTGAGCTTTAGTAAACTATGACGAATAGTCTTATCAATCTTTTGTGGTGGACTTAATCAGTGCACAAGAATGTGTACTCGATCCCTTAGTCCTTTACTTGACTCACACATCCATGTGGCCGAGTAATTAGTCTTAATTTTCCAAAACTTGAAAGTTCTCATTCATCATGCTATACAACTTGCATGATTCCAAGTTCCGGTCCAATTGAAACTTGGGTGATGAGAATCTTTCCTTATTTGGTAAATCTAGACATTACCACAAATGAAAGAATCAATTTCATATTTCCACTCTTGCTCTTAATGGAATCATATAAGCAACAATTTTTCCTCAAAAGCCATTGTAAGGATATTTTAAAATAAATAAAATCAAAAAAAATTTCTTTTATTTTAAAACTTTGCGGAAAAACTTATCCTTACAATCCATATGAAAACTTGTTGTTATCTATTCCTAAGCAATATCTCATAACTCTTAAGAAGTTGCTCAAGAATCCGATCTTCAAACTATGCGATAGAAATCCATCTACGCCATCAGATTCATCATATTCTTTCTTTAAGTTTCTTCACTTTTCTTTGATTCTTAAAACATCACCATGTGACTCAGTCACATCATGTATCAGGAATCTCAGAATAGAAACTTAACAGAGTTAGATAGTGGTCTTTACCTGAAGTAGAGTCAAACTTATTGACTTTAACATCCTTAGGTAAATTTGGCAGCTTCGCAACCAATGCCCCTTCCCTTGGCAATATAAACATATGGACCCTTTGATAATGGTACACGAGACTATCACAGACTTAGCTTTTCTCTTTACCATTTGGTCAACCGAGTTGACTATGGCCGATCCCTTTCCATTGGGAAGAGAATGCTTTACTGGATATCCAATGTCATCATTGTCAATGTCCATAAAGTTTTAGGAAGTTAATCTTAACAAATAGATAAGATCATTAAGGGTCTTGTCATAGTCTGTTTCATAGGTGTCCCAAAGGAACTCACTATGTGACTTAGAAAGTGATTGAACCACCAACTTTCTCAAGACTTTGACACCCAACTCTCCCGGCTTGTCAATATGTGACTACATCTCCAAGCTGTGTTCACACCTAGACCTTGCCTTGCCAATAGGGCTTGAGTGACCTTAAACTTTTCATGAACTTGTGGGTTGGGGAGAATAATTGGAGGAGGTGAAAGAAGTATGATTTCCAAAGGACATCATCTTCATTTAGGAAACCTTATTTCACTAGATTTGGGAAGATCATAGGTGTCTATTACAGACATCTTTTGGGAGATATTCAAGATAGTTGATTTAAAGTCCTTAATATGACACCCAATATGAAATATTAAGGCTAGGACCCAACAAACTATTTTATAACTTAGAAGAGGTATGCCGTAATCCAAGCTATAAAATATTTGAAGGTAGGTGAATGACGATTCACCAACTTCCACCAAGATAAACGAAATGAATTATTAGGTTTTAATTGGTTTTGAAACTCCTAGATCTTTGAGATTCATTGAACTTTTCAAAGGCATGTTTCAATCTCGAGTGTGCCCTTCAGGTTTTGTGACTGGGATGCCGAGGATCACAAAACAAGGTGTGAAGTAACCATGCAAATCACTTGGTACCCTTAATAAATTACCCCTCAATCGATGTGCCGGTTAACCACACACGCTCCATCGATACTATGATAAATATTAAGTCACCCTTTACCTACCTTGTTAAGTCCAAGTTAGTGTGCCGGTTAACCACACACGCTCCACTAACGACTTAGACAAAGTGTAAAGTGTAATTTCATGGGTTAGCACCTTATTCACATTTTTCCTAAGTAACTAAGATTGGGTATTATTAAGAGTTTAGTTACTTAGTATTATCATTAATACTTTTAATGAAGGGAGAATTCTAGTCCTGTCAAACCCGTTCGGCTAACGACCCACCACCAGTCAAGCAAGCGGTGGGTGAGAGTGGACACCCATTAAGTTGCCATTTTATAGGCAACAACCTTATACCCACCTTATAGACCGGCTTCGTGAATGAGGCGTACTAGCGGTAAGACTGACTTTACTCTTATACATACATACATATATATATATATATATATATATATATATATATATATATATATATTATTAACTTATAATATTATAAAGTATAAGGGTTGAATTTTAACTTTTAAAATTCTAAGGGCTAACTTGGAATTAAAGTATTCATAAGTGAAAACTTTACAAATTCCAAAACTTGAGGGCAAGTTTTGAAACTATTCAAAACTAATTAATTCCATAACTTATGTGTTTAAAGTAGTTTTAATCCAAAAACTCTTCAAATTCCATAACTTGAGGACAAGTTATGGAAGACTTTAAACTAATAAAAGAATTAAGTTTTCTTTATTTTATAACTTATGGAATTAATTAAGGTTACACCTTTTATTTTATTTTATTTTATATAGGAATGGGTTCTATGGAAAACAAATAACTAGGGCAACATCTACCGGAACCAATAATCAAATGACACATGTCCATTTCTTTCTTCACAAGTAATGTATTGTGAAGAAAGAAATGGACACGTGTCATTTGATTATTGGTTCCGGTAGATGTTGCCCTAATTATTTGTTTTCCACAGAACTCATTCCTATATATATATATATATATATATATATATATATATATATATATATATATATATATATATATGGGTAAAGTGAATATACCTAACTGTTGGGTTTTGAGCATTCTAACACTTCCTAAGTGTACATGCAACCCTAAATACCTTGGATCTATGTTTTCTCTATTATACATGCAAATAAGAACATCCAAGGTATTATCCTAATCTAGCATACAAAAACTATGAATGTAACAAGATAGAATACATACCTCTTGATGTAGCTTGATGTCTTCAAGCTTTAAGAGCTTAGCCCCAATAGTGTGGAAGCCTCAAGTGGAATCACAAATCACCAAGACACCTTGGAATACTTTAGAGAATATGATTACTTGGTTCTCTCTAGTGAAATTGGCTAGCCCTTCTTTAGTGTATCCACACTAGTGCCAATTTCACCAACCAAAGACATCTTTATATAGTATGGAGGATTAGGGTTAAACCCTAATACCCATGACCTTTCATTTCCTAGGATCCATGGGTTAAACACTCCATGGACTATCCATGAAAGCTTAGCCCAACCTAAATGAACTTGGCCCATTCCATATATATAAGAATCCATATTTAATTAGTTCCTTTTGATCACTTAATTAATTATAAATTAATTCTTGATCAATACTAATTAAATAATATGATTCCATATTAATATATTAGAACTTATAATATATTAATATTAATCATAAACATACTATTCTCAAAAGATTATCCATATAAATTGTGTCGGTGAAGTGCAACCCAAATGGACCATGCCGGGTCGGGTCAAGTACATACCAAATATAGTTATGGACTTAGACATTAATCCAACAGTCTCCCACTTGGATAAGTCTAAAACTATTATTGCGTATGACTTCAAACCTAACTGGCAATCGTAGCTCTCAAAAGCTTCTGTCGTACTCTGACCTTGTAGATGAACTCTGACCTTTGTCAGTGACTTGTCCATTAGATAAGGGATCATATATTCCTCCATTCTAGATATCATATGGACTGAGACATGGATTATAATCATTCTCTCTGTCCATTTGTTGTTTCCCGATTTGCGATTTATGACGACTGACTAATTGAACAAATCAAATCAGTCCTGGCCCGGCCGAGCACTTCCATTTGTCATCATCAAATCATCGAGGGGCCCACAGATATCGCTTTTGTCCCGAAGGTAAAAGGAATGGATAAACTTCGACTCATATGGCTTGTTCTACTACTTGTTGAATCATACACAAAGGCACGTTTTATAGCACCGAGTTACCAAATGCATTTTCGTGCAATTAATGTACAACCAACTCATAGTAACAACTCATATCTCTAGGTTTGAAGAATATAAGATATTATCGTCTCATGATCACTCGTGATAAAATCCATGAAGTGATTCCAATGAGCGCGGGTTGAATCCAATACTCAGAACTTATGAGCACTCATGAGTGTTGTAGCCCTTTGTCCAACAACTTAGACCTCTACAAGCCAACCCATGACAGTCTTAATTCATATCTACTTCCAACATATGACCGACTGTGGATGTTTGAATAGCTTAGTCATTCAGGAAGAATAACCCAGTTTATTCGGGAAGTCAAAACATGCAAAATAAAACACAATAATAATTGAATCCAATATGGTATCAACCCTTTGAACATAAATAAAACACCTTTTATTTATCACCATATAATTACACATTATTCATTGTATACTGTTTCAGCTATCAACTTTATTCTTGAATTTAAAACAATAGTTGTCCCATGCTCCAAGCATGTACACTATGTTTTCTTAAACACTAGTCATGCCACACACCAAGTATGCATACTATGTTTGTCTATGATCTTTACTTTGTGAACTAGATCAATTGAACATAACTTCAATGATTTTCTTTTCACACTCCCAAATCCTTACTGCAAATGCAAGAATTCCAAATTCATGCCATTTACAGAAATCTGTTAGATTCTAAACTTATATGCATTGATCCTCTTGTAACGATTATGCACAAAGTCACAAAGACTTGGCAACAATCATTACAGAGTATTCCAAAGGGGATCAACTCCTTGGAAATATCCTTCTTGCATTAAGTTTCCTTAATCTTACACAGATTGAAAATTCTAACTTTGAAACATTTCCAGATTCCATTTTGACTATCACTTTTGAACAAGAGTTGCCTCCTTACAGATTATGTCAATATGGTCCTTCCAGAATTATCACTATACTTCCAATTGTCCTTGAGTAACCAATCTTTGGTAAACCTTAGATTGTCCTCGACAATTGTTTAATCCTTTTAGTCATATCCAGTTCTAAACCTTTTCCCTTCTTAATGCCCCAGGCATTTGGAAAATTTTAGAACCGATGAATATAGCACATGTAATCGATCCTATATCCGAAGCATATGGGACACAATTCATGATGTCTTACATAAAGACTAAACCAGTCTTTTGCTATAATATTTCCATTTCAATTTGCCAAGTTCTGATAATTCAGATTATGAAAAGGGATGCCGTAATCATAATCGAATTTTAGAACGCAAATAGTGGACCCATATACAGAATTTCCTTATGTTGAGCCATTCCAACATGAAGTTCATATATATCCTTGACTAAATGATTAAAACCTCACGATCTAAGCTTATAGATTTGAGATGAAGCATAATTTCCTCTCCCTTAATTATAGCAAAACAACTTTTTCCCAATTGAAACTTTTGTTTTCTATAATTAACATTGCTAACTTGCAATACTTATCATAATTATCATGCTCCCACTAACATGATGATTATTAGCATAACACTTATGCTCCCACTAGCTTTGACATGTACTCAGAAATCAGCTGGACAGTCTGAAATTTAGATTCATACACCCTTTCCGTAGATAGCTCACCTGTGTGTCTAAGCAATTTCAAGAACCATGAAAAGGGATATCGTAATCATGGTCTCAATTGCTTAGGCATTTGCCATTTCTCACAAGTCCATGTTAGTGTGCCGATTAACCACACGCGCTCCACTAACGACTTTTGAAAATGCAAATAACACAATTGATATCTTCGTAAAATCTACTTAGTGAAAGCGTTTCCTCACCATCATTTTCATGAATCGGAGAGAAACCTTATGACACTTAGATTTATATGGTGTATGAGTTCCTACCCATATGAATTTGTCAAACCATAATCACAAGACAAAGATAATGACAAATCCAAAACCATATGGATTGAACTCAATCTTAACTTCTTGCCACCTGGCAGCTCAAGGGCCTGCCATTGCTTCCAAGTTGTTATGCAACAAACTGAAAACTCTAAGAACTCATATGCAAAGCCAACTTTAACTGGAATGGGCACAGATATGTCAACACGATAGGTTATAAACCTCAAGTCGTGTGCTAGTGAAGAACTTCAGGTTTTATTCTTGATTATTTCTTGAGACTTTCAAGACCTTTAAGACTCCCACTGTCCTCTTGACATATAAGACTCCCTTGTCAAACATCCAAGAGATAGTGCGGATTCTAATCAAGAAAAACACTTTACCCAATTGGCCTAAGTTGGTCTTTGTTTTATCCAAAACATCACAACTTACCAATTTCAAATGTACAAGAGTAGAAAACTTTTACTCTTACATTTGACAAGTGTTTTAAACCTTCTTTAAGACATGTCACTCAAATGACAATCTTGGAGTATGACTCTAAGACTTGTATTGGAACGAAGTATGACTCATCTTCTTGATTTAACCATTTCAACAATTCAAGTTCCTCTTCTTAGTCATAAGAATGCACTAAGATTTCCTTAGAGAACTAATTTTGATATGGTTTCTTAATCATTAAGATGATCACAAAACTGATACTAAAGTACTCTCCCATCTTTTCAGATATGAGAAACTTTTATCCTTCTGCCTAATTTGATTCTTCTTATTCTCCCTGCCATACATTGGAACCTTTTCCAATGTCTCAGAGTTACACTTAAGCTTGTAAGTATAATCATATTTACTGAGCTTTAGTAAACTATGACGAATAGTCTTATCAATCTTTTGTGGTGGACTTAATCAGTGCACAAGAATGTGTACTCGATCCCTTAGTCCTTTACTTGACTCACACATCCATGTGGCCGAGTAATTAGTCTTAATTTTCCAAAACTTGAAAGTTCTCATTCATCATGCTATACAACTTGCATGATTCCAAGTTCCGGTCCAATTGAAACTTGGGTGATGAGAATCTTTCCTTATTTGGTAAATCTAGACATTACCACAAATGAAAGAATCAATTTCATATTTCCACTCTTGCTCTTAATGGAATCATATAAGCAACAATTTTTCCTCAAAAGCCATTGTAAGGATATTTTAAAATAAATAAAATCAAAAAAAATTTCTTTTATTTTAAAACTTTGCGGAAAAACTTATCCTTACAATCCATATGAAAACTTGTTGTTATCTATTCCTAAGCAATATCTCATAACTCTTAAGAAGTTGCTCAAGAATCCGATCTTCAAACTATGCGATAGAAATCCATCTACGCCATCAGATTCATCATATTCTTTCTTTAAGTTTCTTCACTTTTCTTTGATTCTTAAAACATCACCATGTGACTCAGTCACATCATGTATCAGGAATCTCAGAATAGAAACTTAACAGAGTTAGATAGTGGTCTTTACCTGAAGTAGAGTCAAACTTATTGACTTTAACATCCTTAGGTAAATTTGGCAGCTTCGCAACCAATGCCCCTTCCCTTGGCAATATAAACATATGGACCCTTTGATAATGGTACACGAGACTATCACAGACTTAGCTTTTCTCTTTACCATTTGGTCAACCGAGTTGACTATGGCCGATCCCTTTCCATTGGGAAGAGAATGCTTTACTGGATATCCAATGTCATCATTGTCAATGTCCATAAAGTTTTAGGAAGTTAATCTTAACAAATAGATAAGATCATTAAGGGTCTTGTCATAGTCTGTTTCATAGGTGTCCCAAAGGAACTCACTATGTGACTTAGAAAGTGATTGAACCACCAACTTTCTCAAGACTTTGACACCCAACTCTCCCGGCTTGTCAATATGTGACTACATCTCCAAGCTGTGTTCACACCTAGACCTTGCCTTGCCAATAGGGCTTGAGTGACCTTAAACTTTTCATGAACTTGTGGGTTGGGGAGAATAATTGGAGGAGGTGAAAGAAGTATGATTTCCAAAGGACATCATCTTCATTTAGGAAACCTTATTTCACTAGATTTGGGAAGATCATAGGTGTCTATTACAGACATCTTTTGGGAGATATTCAAGATAGTTGATTTAAAGTCCTTAATATGACACCCAATATGAAATATTAAGGCTAGGACCCAACAAACTATTTTATAACTTAGAAGAGGTATGCCGTAATCCAAGCTATAAAATATTTGAAGGTAGGTGAATGACGATTCACCAACTTCCACCAAGATAAACGAAATGAATTATTAGGTTTTAATTGGTTTTGAAACTCCTAGATCTTTGAGATTCATTGAACTTTTCAAAGGCATGTTTCAATCTCGAGTGTGCCCTTCAGGTTTTGTGACTGGGATGCCGAGGATCACAAAACAAGGTGTGAAGTAACCATGCAAATCACTTGGTACCCTTAATAAATTACCCCTCAATCGATGTGCCGGTTAACCACACACGCTCCATCGATACTATGATAAATATTAAGTCACCCTTTACCTACCTTGTTAAGTCCAAGTTAGTGTGCCGGTTAACCACACACGCTCCACTAACGACTTAGACAAAGTGTAAAGTGTAATTTCATGGGTTAGCACCTTATTCACATTTTTCCTAAGTAACTAAGATTGGGTATTATTAAGAGTTTAGTTACTTAGTATTATCATTAATACTTTTAATGAAGGGAGAATTCTAGTCCTGTCAAACCCGTTCGGCTAACGACCCACCACCAGTCAAGCAAGCGGTGGGTGAGAGTGGACACCCATTAAGTTGCCATTTTATAGGCAACAACCTTATACCCACCTTATAGACCGGCTTCGTGAATGAGGCGTACTAGCGGTAAGACTGACTTTACTCTTATACATACATACATATATATATATATATATATATATATATATATATATATATATATTATTAACTTATAATATTATAAAGTATAAGGGTTGAATTTTAACTTTTAAAATTCTAAGGGCTAACTTGGAATTAAAGTATTCATAAGTGAAAACTTTACAAATTCCAAAACTTGAGGGCAAGTTTTGAAACTATTCAAAACTAATTAATTCCATAACTTATGTGTTTAAAGTAGTTTTAATCCAAAAACTCTTCAAATTCCATAACTTGAGGACAAGTTATGGAAGACTTTAAACTAATAAAAGAATTAAGTTTTCTTTATTTTATAACTTATGGAATTAATTAAGGTTACACCTTTTATTTTATTTTATTTTATATAGGAATGGGTTCTATGGAAAACAAATAACTAGGGCAACATCTACCGGAACCAATAATCAAATGACACATGTCCATTTCTTTCTTCACAAGTAATGTATTGTGAAGAAAGAAATGGACACGTGTCATTTGATTATTGGTTCCGGTAGATGTTGCCCTAATTATTTGTTTTCCACAGAACTCATTCCTATATATATATATATATATATATATATATATGGGTAAAGTGAATATACCTAACTGTTGGGTTTTGAGCATTCTAACACTTCCTAAGTGTACATGCAACCCTAAATACCTTGGATCTATGTTTTCTCTATTATACATGCAAATAAGAACATCCAAGGTATTATCCTAATCTAGCATACAAAAACTATGAATGTAACAAGATAGAATACATACCTCTTGATGTAGCTTGATGTCTTCAAGCTTTAAGAGCTTAGCCCCAATAGTGTGGAAGCCTCAAGTGGAATCACAAATCACCAAGACACCTTGGAATACTTTAGAGAATATGATTACTTGGTTCTCTCTAGTGAAATTGGCTAGCCCTTCTTTAGTGTATCCACACTAGTGCCAATTTCACCAACCAAAGACATCTTTATATAGTATGGAGGATTAGGGTTAAACCCTAATACCCATGACCTTTCATTTCCTAGGATCCATGGGTTAAACACTCCATGGACTATCCATGAAAGCTTAGCCCAACCTAAATGAACTTGGCCCATTCCATATATATAAGAATCCATATTTAATTAGTTCCTTTTGATCACTTAATTAATTATAAATTAATTCTTGATCAATACTAATTAAATAATATGATTCCATATTAATATATTAGAACTTATAATATATTAATATTAATCATAAACATACTATTCTCAAAAGATTATCCATATAAATTGTGTCGGTGAAGTGCAACCCAAATGGACCATGCCGGGTCGGGTCAAGTACATACCAAATATAGTTATGGACTTAGACATTAATCCAACAGTCTCCCACTTGGATAAGTCTAAAACTATTATTGCGTATGACTTCAAACCTAACTGGCAATCGTAGCTCTCAAAAGCTTCTGTCGTACTCTGACCTTGTAGATGAACTCTGACCTTTGTCAGTGACTTGTCCATTAGATAAGGGATCATATATTCCTCCATTCTAGATATCATATGGACTGAGACATGGATTATAATCATTCTCTCTGTCCATTTGTTGTTTCCCGATTTGCGATTTATGACGACTGACTAATTGAACAAATCAAATCAGTCCTGGCCCGGCCGAGCACTTCCATTTGTCATCATCAAATCATCGAGGGGCCCACAGATATCGCTTTTGTCCCGAAGGTAAAAGGAATGGATAAACTTCGACTCATATGGCTTGTTCTACTACTTGTTGAATCATACACAAAGGCACGTTTTATAGCACCGAGTTACCAAATGCATTTTCGTGCAATTAATGTACAACCAACTCATAGTAACAACTCATATCTCTAGGTTTGAAGAATATAAGATATTATCGTCTCATGATCACTCGTGATAAAATCCATGAAGTGATTCCAATGAGCGCGGGTTGAATCCAATACTCAGAACTTATGAGCACTCATGAGTGTTGTAGCCCTTTGTCCAACAACTTAGACCTCTACAAGCCAACCCATGACAGTCTTAATTCATATCTACTTCCAACATATGACCGACTGTGGATGTTTGAATAGCTTAGTCATTCAGGAAGAATAACCCAGTTTATTCGGGAAGTCAAAACATGCAAAATAAAACACAATAATAATTGAATCCAATATGGTATCAACCCTTTGAACATAAATAAAACACCTTTTATTTATCACCATATAATTACACATTATTCATTGTATACTGTTTCAGCTATCAACTTTATTCTTGAATTTAAAACAATAGTTGTCCCATGCTCCAAGCATGTACACTATGTTTTCTTAAACACTAGTCATGCCACACACCAAGTATGCATACTATGTTTGTCTATGATCTTTACTTTGTGAACTAGATCAATTGAACATAACTTCAATGATTTTCTTTTCACACTCCCAAATCCTTACTGCAAATGCAAGAATTC
Organism: Lactuca sativa; assembly: GCF_002870075.4. NCBI lineage: Eukaryota > Viridiplantae > Streptophyta > Magnoliopsida > Asterales > Asteraceae > Lactuca > Lactuca sativa. The sequence goes on along the minus strand of NC_056627.2, from coordinate 246,433,165 downwards.
CAAATTCATGCCATTTACAGAAATCTGTTAGATTCTAAACTTATATGCATTGATCCTCTTGTAACGATTATGCACAAAGTCACAAAGACTTGGCAACAATCATTACAGAGTATTCCAAAGGGGATCAACTCCTTGGAAATATCCTTCTTGCATTAAGTTTCCTTAATCTTACACAGATTGAAAATTCTAACTTTGAAACATTTCCAGATTCCATTTTGACTATCACTTTTGAACAAGAGTTGCCTCCTTACAGATTATGTCAATATGGTCCTTCCAGAATTATCACTATACTTCCAATTGTCCTTGAGTAACCAATCTTTGGTAAACCTTAGATTGTCCTCGACAATTGTTTAATCCTTTTAGTCATATCCAGTTCTAAACCTTTTCCCTTCTTAATGCCCCAGGCATTTGGAAAATTTTAGAACCGATGAATATAGCACATGTAATCGATCCTATATCCGAAGCATATGGGACACGATTCATGATGTCTTACATAAAGACTAAACCAGTCTTTTGCTATAATATTTCCATTTCAATTTGCCAAGTTCTGATAATTCAGATTATGAAAAGGGATGCCGTAATCATAATCGAATTTTAGAACGCAAATAGTGGACCCATATACAGAATTTCCTTATGTTGAGCCATTCCAACATGAAGTTCATATATATCCTTGACTAAATGATTAAAACCTCACGATCTAAGCTTATAGATTTGAGATGAAGCATAATTTCCTCTCCCTTAATTATAGCAAAACAACTTTTTCCCAATTGAAACTTTTGTTTTCTATAATTAACATTGCTAACTTGCAATACTTATCATAATTATCATGCTCCCACTAACATGATGATTATTAGCATAACACTTATGCTCCCACTAGCTTTGACATGTACTCAGAAATCAGCTGGACAGTCTGAAATTTAGATTCATACACCCTTTCCGTAGATAGCTCACCTGTGTGTCTAAGCAATTTCAAGAACCATGAAAAGGGATATCGTAATCATGGTCTCAATTGCTTAGGCATTTGCCATTTCTCACAAGTCCATGTTAGTGTGCCGATTAACCACACGCGCTCCACTAACGACTTTTGAAAATGCAAATAACACAATTGATATCTTCGTAAAATCTACTTAGTGAAAGCGTTTCCTCACCATCATTTTCATGAATCGGAGAGAAACCTTATGACACTTAGATTTATATGGTGTATGAGTTCCTACCCATATGAATTTGTCAAACCATAATCACAAGACAAAGATAATGACAAATCCAAAACCATATGGATTGAACTCAATCTTAACTTCTTGCCACCTGGCAGCTCAAGGGCCTGCCATTGCTTCCAAGTTGTTATGCAACAAACTGAAAACTCTAAGAACTCATATGCAAAGCCAACTTTAACTGGAATGGGCACAGATATGTCAACACGATAGGTTATAAACCTCAAGTCGTGTGCTAGTGAAGAACTTCAGGTTTTATTCTTGATTATTTCTTGAGACTTTCAAGACCTTTAAGACTCCCACTGTCCTCTTGACATATAAGACTCCCTTGTCAAACATCCAAGAGATAGTGCAGATTCTAATCAAGAAAAACACTTTACCCAATTGGCCTAAGTTGGTCTTTGTTTTATCCAAAACATCACAACTTACCAATTTCAAATGTACAAGAGTAGAAAACTTTTACTCTTACATTTGACAAGTGTTTTAAACCTTCTTTAAGACATGTCACTCAAATGACAATCTTGGAGTATGACTCTAAGACTTGTATTGGAACGAAGTATGACTCATCTTCTTGATTTAACCATTTCAACAATTCAAGTTCCTCTTCTTAGTCATAAGAATGCACTAAGATTTCCTTAGAGAACTAATTTTGATATGGTTTCTTAATCATTAAGATGATCACAAAACTGATACTAAAGTACTCTCCCATCTTTTCAGATATGAGAAACTTTTATCCTTCTGCCTAATTTGATTCTTCTTATTCTCCCTGCCATACATTGGAACCTTTTCCAATGTCTCAGAGTTACACTTAAGCTTGTAAGTATAATCATATTTACTGAGCTTTAGTAAACTATGACGAATAGTCTTATCAATCTTTTGTGGTGGACTTAATCAGTGCACAAGAATGTGTACTCGATCCCTTAGTCCTTTACTTGACTCACACATCCATGTGGCCGAGTAATTAGTCTTAATTTTCCAAAACTTGAAAGTTCTCATTCATCATGCTATACAACTTGCATGATTCCAAGTTCCGGTCCAATTGAAACTTGGGTGATGAGAATATTTCCTTATTTGGTAAATCTAGACATTACCACAAATGAAAGAATCAATTTCATATTTCCACTCTTGCTCTTAATGGAATCATATAAGCAACAATTTTTCCTCAAAAGCCATTGTAAGGATATTTTAAAATAAATAAAATCAAAAAAATTTTCTTTTATTTTAAAACTTTGCGGAAAAACTTATCCTTACAATCCATATGAAAACTTGTTGTTATCTATTCCTAAGCAATATCTCATAACTCCTAAGAAGTTGCTCAAGAATCCGATCTTCAAACTATGCGATAGAAATCCATCTACGCCATCAGATTCAGCATATTCTTTCTTTAAGTTTCTTCACTTTTCTTTGATTCTTAAAACATCACCATGTGACTCAGTCACATCATGTATCAGGAATCTCAGAATAGAAACTTAACAGAGTTAGATAGTGGTCTTTACCTGAAGTAGAGTCAAACTTATTGACTTTAACATCCTTAGGTAAATTTGGCAGCTTCGCAACCAATGCCCCTTCCCTTGGCAATATAAACATATGGACCCTTTGATAATGGTACACGAGACTATCACAGACTTAGCTTTTCTCTTTACCATTTGGTCAACCGAGTTGACTATGGCCGATCCCTTTCCATTGGGAAGAGAATGCTTTACTGGATATCCAATGTCATCATTGTCAATGTCCATAAAGTTTTAGGAAGTTAATCTTAACAAATAGATAAGATCATTAAGGGTCTTGTCATAGTCTGTTTCATAGGTGTCCCAAAGGAACTCACTATGTGACTTAGAAAGTGATTGAACCACCAACTTTCTCAAGACTTTGACACCCAACTCTCCCGGCTTGTCAATATGTGACTACATCTCCAAGCTGTGTTCACACCTAGACCTTGCCTTGCCAATAGGGCTTGAGTGACCTTAAACTTTTCATGAACTTGTGGGTTGGGGAGAATAATTGGAGGAGGTGAAAGAAGTATGATTTCCAAAGGACATCATCTTCATTTAGGAAACCTTATTTCACTAGATTTGGGAAGATCATAGGTGTCTATTACAGACATCTTTTGGGAGATATTCAAGATAGTTGATTTAAAGTCCTTAATATGACACCCAATATGAAATATTAAGGCTAGGACCCAACAAACTATTTTATAACTTAGAAGAGGTATGCCGTAATCCAAGCTATAAAATATTTGAAGGTAGGTGAATGACGATTCACCAACTTCCACCAAGATAAACGAAATGAATTATTAGGTTTTAATTGGTTTTGAAACTCCTAGATCTTTGAGATTCATTGAACTTTTCAAAGGCATGTTTCAATCTCGAGTGTGCCCTTCAGGTTTTGTGACTGGGATGCCGAGGATCACAAAACAAGGTGTGAAGTAACCATGCAAATCACTTGGTACCCTTAATAAATTACCCCTCAATCGATGTGCCGGTTAACCACACACGCTCCATCGATACTATGATAAATATTAAGTCACCCTTTACCTACCTTGTTAAGTCCAAGTTAGTGTGCCGGTTAACCACACACGCTCCACTAACGACTTAGACAAAGTGTAAAGTGTAATTTCATGGGTTAGCACCTTATTCACATTTTTCCTAAGTAACTAAGATTGGGTATTATTAAGAGTTTAGTTACTTAGTATTATCATTAATACTTTTAATGAAGGGAGAATTCTAGTCCTGTCAAACCCGTTCGGCTAACGACCCACCACCAGTCAAGCAAGCGGTGGGTGAGAGTGGACACCCATTAAGTTGCCATTTTATAGGCAACAACCTTATACCCACCTTATAGACCGGCTTCGTGAATGAGGCGTACTAGCGGTAAGACTGACTTTACTCTTATACATACATACATATATATATATATATATATATATATATATATATATATATATATATATATATATATATATATTATTAACTTATAATATTATAAAGTATAAGGGTTGAATTTTAACTTTTAAAATTCTAAGGGCTAACTTGGAATTAAAGTATTCATAAGTGAAAACTTTACAAATTCCAAAACTTGAGGGCAAGTTTTGAAACTATTCAAAACTAATTAATTCCATAACTTATGTGTTTAAAGTAGTTTTAATCCAAAAACTCTTCAAATTCCATAACTTGAGGACAAGTTATGGAAGACTTTAAACTAATAAAAGAATTAAGTTTTCTTTATTTTATAACTTATGGAATTAATTAAGGTTACACCTTTTATTTTATTTTATTTTATATAGGAATGGGTTCTATGGAAAACAAATAACTAGGGCAACATCTACCGGAACCAATAATCAAATGACACATGTCCATTTCTTTCTTCACAAGTAATGTATTGTGAAGAAAGAAATGGACACGTGTCATTTGATTATTGGTTCCGGTAGATGTTGCCCTAATTATTTGTTTTCCACAGAACTCATTCCTATATATATATATATATATATATATATATATATATATATATATATATATATATATATATATATGGGTAAAGTGAATATACCTAACTGTTGGGTTTTGAGCATTCTAACACTTCCTAAGTGTACATGCAACCCTAAATACCTTGGATCTATGTTTTCTCTATTATACATGCAAATAAGAACATCCAAGGTATTATCCTAATCTAGCATACAAAAACTATGAATGTAACAAGATAGAATACATACCTCTTGATGTAGCTTGATGTCTTCAAGCTTTAAGAGCTTAGCCCCAATAGTGTGGAAGCCTCAAGTGGAATCACAAATCACCAAGACACCTTGGAATACTTTAGAGAATATGATTACTTGGTTCTCTCTAGTGAAATTGGCTAGCCCTTCTTTAGTGTATCCACACTAGTGCCAATTTCACCAACCAAAGACATCTTTATATAGTATGGAGGATTAGGGTTAAACCCTAATACCCATGACCTTTCATTTCCTAGGATCCATGGGTTAAACACTCCATGGACTATCCATGAAAGCTTAGCCCAACCTAAATGAACTTGGCCCATTCCATATATATAAGAATCCATATTTAATTAGTTCCTTTTGATCACTTAATTAATTATAAATTAATTCTTGATCAATACTAATTAAATAATATGATTCCATATTAATATATTAGAACTTATAATATATTAATATTAATCATAAACATACTATTCTCAAAAGATTATCCATATAAATTGTGTCGGTGAAGTGCAACCCAAATGGACCATGCCGGGTCGGGTCAAGTACATACCAAATATAGTTATGGACTTAGACATTAATCCAACAGTCTCCCACTTGGATAAGTCTAAAACTATTATTGCGTATGACTTCAAACCTAACTGGCAATCGTAGCTCTCAAAAGCTTCTGTCGTACTCTGACCTTGTAGATGAACTCTGACCTTTGTCAGTGACTTGTCCATTAGATAAGGGATCATATATTCCTCCATTCTAGATATCATATGGACTGAGACATGGATTATAATCATTCTCTCTGTCCATTTGTTGTTTCCCGATTTGCGATTTATGACGACTGACTAATTGAACAAATCAAATCAGTCCTGGCCCGGCCGAGCACTTCCATTTGTCATCATCAAATCATCGAGGGGCCCACAGATATCGCTTTTGTCCCGAAGGTAAAAGGAATGGATAAACTTCGACTCATATGGCTTGTTCTACTACTTGTTGAATCATACACAAAGGCACGTTTTATAGCACCGAGTTACCAAATGCGTTTTCGTGCAATTAATGTACAACCAACTCATAGTAACAACTCATATCTCTAGGTTTGAAGAATATAAGATATTATCGTCTCATGATCACTCGTGATAAAATCCATGAAGTGATTCCAATGAGCGCGGGTTGAATCCAATACTCAGAACTTATGAGCACTCATGAGTGTTGTAGCCCTTTGTCCAACAACTTAGACCTCTACAAGCCAACCCATGACAGTCTTAATTCATATCTACTTCCAACATATGACCGACTGTGGATGTTTGAATAGCTTAGTCATTCAGGAAGAATAACCCAGTTTATTCGGGAAGTCAAAACATGCAAAATAAAACACAATAATAATTGAATCCAATATGGTATCAACCCTTTGAACATAAATAAAACACCTTTTATTTATCACCATATAATTACACATTATTCATTGTATACTGTTTCAGCTATCAACTTTATTCTTGAATTTAAAACAATAGTTGTCCCATGCTCCAAGCATGTACACTATGTTTTCTTAAACACTAGTCATGCCACACACCAAGTATGCATACTATGTTTGTCTATGATCTTTACTTTGTGAACTAGATCAATTGAACATAACTTCAATGATTTTCTTTTCACACTCCCAAATCCTTACTGCAAATGCAAGAATTCCAAATTCATGCCATTTACAGAAATCTGTTAGATTCTAAACTTATATGCATTGATCCTCTTGTAACGATTATGCACAAAGTCACAAAGACTTGGCAACAATCATTACAGAGTATTCCAAAGGGGATCAACTCCTTGGAAATATCCTTTTTGCATTAAGTTTCCTTAATCTTACACAGATTGAAAATTCTAACTTTGAAACATTTCCAGATTCCATTTTGACTATCACTTTCGAACAAGAGTTGCCTCCTTACAGATTATGTCAATATGGTCCTTCCAGAATTATCACTATACTTCCAATTGTCCTTGAGTAACCAATCTTTGGTAAACCTTAGATTGTCCTCGACAATTGTTTAATCCTTTTAGTCATATCCAGTTCTAAACCTTTTCCCTTCTTAATGCCCCAGGCATTTGGAAAATTTTAGAACCGATGAATATAGCACATGTAATCGATCCTATATCCGAAGCATATGGGACACGATTCATGATGTCTTACATAAAGACTAAACCAGTCTTTTGCTATAATATTTCCATTTCAATTTGCCAAGTTCTGATAATTCAGATTATGAAAAGGGATGCCGTAATCATAATCGAATTTTAGAACGCAAATAGTGGACCCATATACAGAATTTCCTTATGTTGAGCCATTCCAACATGAAATTCATATATATCCTTGACTAAATGATTAAAACCTCACGATCTAAGCTTATAGATTTGAGATGAAGCATAATTTCCTCTCCCTTAATTATAGCAAAACAACTTTTTCCCAATTGAAACTTTTGTTTTCTATAATTAACATTGCTAACTTGCAATACTTATCATAATTATCATGCTCCCACTAACATGATGATTATTAGCATAACACTTATGCTCCCACTAGCTTTGACATGTACTCAGAAATCAGCTGGACAGTCTGAAATTTAGATTCATACACCCTTTCCGTAGATAGCTCACCTGTGTGTCTAAACAATTTCAAGAACCATGAAAAGGGATATCGTAATCATGGTCTCAATTGCTTAGGCATTTGCCATTTCTCACAAGTCCATGTTAGTGTGCCGATTAACCACACGCGCTCCACTAACGACTTTTGAAAATGCAAATAACACAATTGATATCTTCGTAAAATCTACTTAGTGAAAGCGTTTCCTCACCATCATTTTCATGAATCGGAGAGAAACCTTATGACACTTAGATTTATATGGTGTATGAGTTCCTACCCATATGAATTTGTCAAACCATAATCACAAGACAAAGATAATGACAAATCCAAAACCATATGGATTGAACTCAATCTTAACTTCTTGCCACCTGGCAGCTCAAGGGCCTGCCATTGCTTCCAAGTTGTTATGCAACAAACTGAAAACTCTAAGAACTCATATGCAAAGCCAACTTTAACTGGAATGGGCACAGATATGTCAACACGATAGGTTATAAACCTCAAGTCGTGTGCTAGTGAAGAACTTCAGGTTTTATTCTTGATTATTTCTTGAGACTTTCAAGACCTTTAAGACTCCCACTGTCCTCTTGACATATAAGACTCCCTTGTCAAACATCCAAGAGATAGTGCGGATTCTAATCAAGAAAAACACTTTACCCAATTGGCCTAAGTTGGTCTTTGTTTTATCCAAAACATCACAACTTACCAATTTCAAATGTACAAGAGTAGAAAACTTTTACTCTTACATTTGACAAGTGTTTTAAACCTTCTTTAAGACATGTCACTCAAATGACAATCTTGGAGTATGACTCTAAGACTTGTATTGGAACGAAGTATGACTCATCTTCTTGATTTAACCATTTCAACAATTCAAGTTCCTCTTCTTAGTCATAAGAATGCACTAAGATTTCCTTAGAGAACTAATTTTGATATGGTTTCTTAATCATTAAGATGATCACAAAACTGATACTAAAGTACTCTCCCATCTTTTCATATATGAGAAACTTTTATCCTTCTGCCTAATTTGATTCTTCTTATTCTCCCTGCCATACATTGGAACCTTTTCCAATGTCTCAGAGTTACACTTAAGCTTGTAAGTATAATCATATTTACTGAGCTTTAGTAAACTATGACGAATAGTCTTATCAATCTTTTGTGGTGGACTTAATCAGTGCACAAGAATGTGTACTCGATCCCTTAGTCCTTTACTTGACTCACACATCCATGTGGCCGAGTAATTAGTCTTAATTTTCCAAAACTTGAAAGTTCTCATTCATCATGCTATACAACTTGCATGATTCCAAGTTCCGGTCCAATTGAAACTTGGGTGATGAGAATCTTTCCTTATTTGGTAAATCTAGACATTACCACAAATGAAAGAATCAATTTCATATTTCCACTCTTGCTCTTAATGGAATCATATAAGCAACAATTTTTCCTCAAAAGCCATTGTAAGGATATTTTAAAATAAATAAAATCAAAAAAATTTTCTTTTATTTTAAAACTTTGCGGAAAAACTTATCCTTACAATCCATATGAAAACTTGTTGTTATCTATTCCTAAGCAATATCTCATAACTCCTAAGAAGTTGCTCAAGAATCCGATCTTCAAACTATGCGATAGAAATCCATCTACGCCATCAGATTCAGCATATTCTTTCTTTAAGTTTCTTCACTTTTCTTTGATTCTTAAAACATCACCATGTGACTCAGTCACATCATGTATCAGGAATCTCAGAATAGAAACTTAACAGAGTTAGATAGTGGTCTTTACCTGAAGTAGAGTCAAACTTATTGACTTTAACATCCTTAGGTAAATTTGGCAGCTTCGCAACCAATGCCCCTTCCCTTGGCAATATAAACATATGGACCCTTTGATAATGGTACACGAGACTATCACAGACTTAGCTTTTCTCTTTACCATTTGGTCAACCGAGTTGACTATGGCCGATCCCTTTCCATTGGGAAGAGAATGCTTTACTGGATATCCAATGTCATCATTGTCAATGTCCATAAAGTTTTAGGAAGTTAATCTTAACAAATAGATAAGATCATTAAGGGTCTTGTCATAGTCTGTTTCATAGGTGTCCCAAAGGAACTCACTATGTGACTTAGAAAGTGATTGAACCACCAACTTTCTCAAGACTTTGACACCCAACTCTCCCGGCTTGTCAATATGTGACTACATCTCCAAGCTGTGTTCACACCTAGACCTTGCCTTGCCAATAGGGCTTGAGTGACCTTAAACTTTTCATGAACTTGTGGGTTGGGGAAAATAATTGGAGGAGGTGAAAGAAGTATGATTTCCAAAGGACATCATCTTCATTTAGGAAACCTTATTTCACTAGATTTGGGAAGATCATAGGTGTCTATTACAGACATCTTTTGGGAGATATTCAAGATAGTTGATTTAAAGTCCTTAATATGACACCCAATATGAAATATTAAGGCTAGGACCCAACAAACTATTTTATAACTTAGAAGAGGTATGCCGTAATCCAAGCTATAAAATATTTGAAGGTAGGTGAATGACGATTCACCAACTTCCACCAAGATAAACGAAATGAATTATTAGGTTTTAATTGGTTTTGAAACTCCTAGATCTTTGAGATTCATTGAACTTTTCAAAGGCATGTTTCAATCTCGAGTGTGCCCTTCAGGTTTTGTGACTGGGATGCCGAGGATCACAAAACAAGGTGTGAAGTAACCATGCAAATCACTTGGTACCCTTAATAAATTACCCCTCAATCGATGTGCCGGTTAACCATACACGCTCCATCGATACTATGATAAATATTAAGTCACCCTTTACCTACCTTGTTAAGTCCAAGTTAGTGTGCCGGTTAACCACACACGCTCCACTAACGACTTAGACAAAGTGTAAAGTGTAATTTCATGGGTTAGCACCTTATTCACATTTTTCCTAAGTAACTAAGATTGGGTATTATTAAGAGTTTAGTTACTTAGTATTATCATTAATACTTTTAATGAAGGGAGAATTCTAGTCCTGTCAAACCCGTTCGGCTAACGACCCACCACCAGTCAAGCAAGCGGTGGGTGAGAGTGGACACCCATTAAGTTGCCATTTTATAGGCAACAACCTTATACCCACCTTATAGACCGGCTTCGTGAATGAGGCGTACTAGCGGTAAGACTGACTTTACTCTTATACATACATATATATATATATATATATATATATATATATATATATTATTAACTTATAATATTATAAAGTATAAGGGTTGAATTTTAACTTTTAAAATTCTAAGGGCTAACTTGGAATTAAAGTATTCATAAGTGAAAACTTTACAAATTCCAAAACTTGAGGGCAAGTTTTGAAACTATTCAAAACTAATTAATTCCATAACTTATGTGTTTAAAGTAGTTTTAATCCAAAAACTCTTCAAATTCCATAACTTGAGGACAAGTTATGGAAGACTTTAAACTAATAAAAGAATTAAGTTTTCTTTATTTTATAACTTATGGAATTAATTAAGGTTACACCTTTTATTTTATTTTATTTTATATAGGAATGGGTTCTATGGAAAACAAATAACTAGGGCAACATCTACCGGAACCAATAATCAAATGACACATGTCCATTTCTTTCTTCACAAGTAATGTATTGTGAAGAAAGAAATGGACACGTGTCATTTGATTATTGGTTCCGGTAGATGTTGCCCTAATTATTTGTTTTCCACAGAACTCATTCCTATATATATATATATATATATATATATATATATATATATATATATATATATATATATATATATATATATATATATATATGGGTAAAGTGAATATACCTAACTGTTGGGTTTTGAGCATTCTAACACTTCCTAAGTGTACATGCAACCCTAAATACCTTGGATCTATGTTTTCTCTATTATACATGCAAATAAGAACATCCAAGGTATTATCCTAATCTAGCATACAAAAACTATGAATGTAACAAGATAGAATACATACCTCTTGATGTAGCTTGATGTCTTCAAGCTTTAAGAGCTTAGCCCCAATAGTGTGGAAGCCTCAAGTGGAATCACAAATCACCAAGACACCTTGGAATACTTTAGAGAATATGATTACTTGGTTCTCTCTAGTGAAATTGGCTAGCCCTTCTTTAGTGTATCCACACTAGTGCCAATTTCACCAACCAAAGACATCTTTATATAGTATGGAGGATTAGGGTTAAACCCTAATACCCATGACCTTTCATTTCCTAGGATCCATGGGTTAAACACTCCATGGACTATCCATGAAAGCTTAGCCCAACCTAAATGAACTTGGCCCATTCCATATATATAAGAATCCATATTTAATTAGTTCCTTTTGATCACTTAATTAATTATAAATTAATTCTTGATCAATACTAATTAAATAATATGATTCCATATTAATATATTAGAACTTATAATATATTAATATTAATCATAAACATACTATTCTCAAAAGATTATCCATATAAATTGTGTCGGTGAAGTGCAACCCAAATGGACCATGCCGGGTCGGGTCAAGTACATACCAAATATAGTTATGGACTTAGACATTAATCCAACACTAACAACCTTATATAAGCTTAGGTACCTAACCTCATCAAACTACGTCATTTTGCATTAAATTTTCATTGCAATCATCCAAGGTTCCTAAACTTCATCCCTAAACTTGATTTACTTCAAAAAAATTTGCAAATTCATCATTATATTTCTCCTACATCCTTTCATTTGTAGCGGTAGGATATGAAGCCCATCAGGTGGTATTCGGTAGAAAGACGTGATGTAAAATAAAAATATTGGTGAAAGTCCAAAGATTTTGGAAGTAATCAAGTTATGAGGTTGAAGTTTAAGAACCTTAGACAATTACAATGTAAATATGATACAAATCGATGTACTATTATGAAGTTAGGTACCTAAGCTTATATAAGGTTGTTAGGTATATTCACTATTATGAAGTTAGTCGATTAGGAGAACTGCTATATATATATATATATATATATATATATATATATATATATATATATATATATATATATATATATATATATATATATATATATATATATATATATATATATATATATTTTTACATTGATTTGTGATGAAACAATTTAGAAACTATGCAATTTTGTGCTGGAGGAAAAATGGAAGCCACAATAACCAACGGAAGCTGATGACCATAGATGGTTATCTGACAAAACAAGGCAACCAAAAATCTTGGAAGCCTCGAGTATCCAATACACATAATATATATGTGATTTTGATTCAGACGACTGACACAATTGTGGCACACTTCGTTTAATTTCTATGGCGATTCTTCAGGTTAGTAAATAATTTTGCTTTCTCAATCGAACTCTTTGACTTCTTTCAGCATTACATCAACGATCACGACTTTAATCTTCGTCGTAGGCATGGTTCATGGATAATAGCCATGAGGATCCACAGCTTCCTCATCATCGCAATCCCTATGAGTTCGTCTCCCCGGATCACTTAGCAGGTACCTTCATGTTTTCACTTTCAAAATCGCAAAATAATCCGACATGTATGACTTTCGATTATGGGAACCCTAAATTCTATTCGCCTCTGGAATTTGTGTAGAATTGGGCGTTTTGCACTGGAAGCTAAATCCAGAAAAGTACGAGGAGGATGAAGAATTAGAACACATTAGGGCTACCAGAGGCTACAATTACATGGTACTCTTACACTTTTAACCTAAATTCAACCGATACATCCCTTTTTTCTTTTTCTTTTTCAGCTTAAGATGGCTATAGACTGTAGAGTATGGTTTTAGCTTTGGTAACTTCATTTTGTAGGATTTGCTGGATTTGTGCCCTGAGAAAGTGGAGAATTACGAGCAAAAGCTGAAGAACTTCTATACAGAACACATTCATGCAGATGAAGAAATACGTTACTGCTTGGAAGGGAGTGGGTATTTTGATGTTAGGGATAAAGATGATCGCTGGATTCGTATTTGGATAAAGGCTGGTGATCTTATCATCTTGCCTGCAGGAATATACCATCGCTTCACCCTCGACACCTCCAATTACATCAAGGTAAAGACACTGAAATTCGGCTTACATTTTAATGTCAAACAAACTACTTTCCAACAAATCCAATAGGAACTTTCTTTATTAAGTCAAAAAGACACCCATATTGTCCCTATGAAGTCTATCAAGTAAAAACAGAAACAAATGGTATTTGGGTGTATGCAGTTGATGAGGTTATTTGTTGGAGAGCCAGTATGGACTGCATTCAATAGGCCACAAGAAGAGCATCCAGCTAGGAGAAAGTACATTGTTAACTTTGGTGAAAAGATCGGGATGCCACTTGAAGCTCATTGATCACTATGGTTAGTACTTCATGTATCTAAATAAATCGGGAGTTGTTGATATAGCTAAAGGCCATATATATGTATTTGGAGGTCGAATTCTAATATGCTATGTGGTATTTGAAACTTGATTGTGAAATAATATTATCCAAATTACTAAAAAATGTTTGATGAATGCTAAAATCACCAACCAACATTGCCCGGAATAGTGGATTTGATTTAGAACAAGCAATAATGGTTCAGCACAAAGTGTTACATCATCCGTATCCCTTAAAAAATTGATATATACCATACTTAAAGTTCAACTTAGAAAAAGGAAATATGCAACAACTCAGATAATAAGTTTGATCAGCTTAGACTATGCATATCCACTATCTACACCAATCCAATCCAAATAAAAACGCTTAAAAAAGCAAAAAATAGAAACTCGGCCCAAGATCCGCTTTGATTAGCCTACATCTTTCAAGCAAATGTTAATATCTTATTGACCTCTTCAATTTAGTTCTTTTTAAAACTTTATTTTCTTAAAAAATTAGATGTTATAATTACTAAAAACAATAAATAAAAATATTAAAATCTGTAACTTATTTTTCTCTAAAAAAATAAGACAATACTTTGGAACGATGATAGCCTTGATGGACAATACTTTGGAACAATGCTTCTAGTGGTTTCTATGGATGAAAACAACCAAACCTTTCCTTTTCTTCTACATAGTAGACAAAACACTAAGTGAGGAATCATATTTATGGTTTTTTTTATCGAGGCTGAATGAATGCGTTGGGATATTGTGACTTTAGCCATCACACCCGTTAGGGACAATTCCATTAGCATGTCCATCACACATTTTTCCAAATGCATATCATGATCTTTGTTGTCTACATTCGCTCATGAATTTATGACCTAATACTGAGAAATATCAAAGAGTGGAGATTTTATGGGAGATATGCAAGGCGTTTAACAAGGTTGATTTATAAAAAAGTTTAACAAGGTTGATTTATAAAAAAGTTTGGTTAGGTATTGTTTGTTTTTTTGAAGCAAAAATCCATAAACTCTGCAGACCATCTTTGCAATCATCTGCAGTAGAAGATGTGGAAAAAACAGTTGCACACTGTAATAAGAAACGTGTTTGTTTTTTTAACATTTGCATGCCGCTACAGATATTAAAAAATTAAAATAAACTGATTTTATAATCCGAAAATAGTTTTTTAATACCAAAAATTTAATAATGTATGACATTTTGGCAATAATTTATAATATTTTAGCAAAAAATAATGATATTTTAACAACAAATAAAGATATTTTAGCATAAGATAATGATATTTTATCAACAAATTATTATTATTCAATATAAAAAAAAGAAAAAAAATGTGAAATAAGATTTCAGCAATATATAATCAATATTTTAGCAAGAAAAAAAGAAGAAGAAGAGGTTAAAAGAGGTAGAAAGAGGCAAAACAAGTGTTGTGCCAGGAAGAACACGCGCAATTTTTTTTTAATCCGAAGACTTCTGAAAAACAAACAGTTGCGAGATGAAAAGTGTTGCGCGTGCGCCGCACAACAATAAGAAGTCCGAAGATGTTTTTTTTTCCCAAAAAACAAACAACACCTTAGGCTACATTGTGTAGTTCCAACTTAATATTTATGACTAGAGGATGTTGGTCATTAAAAGTAGGCAATAATGTGCTTGCATAGGGTGCATAATATTATAATGACCTCTAATAGTTTCAAATCTATTAATGAGTTAACGAGAGATGAATAGAAACTATCAACATCGATTCATTGAGTTTTTAGTTGCACTATGCAACAATGATATTTTCAACATCATAATGTTGGAGGCAAATACATAAACATATATAGAAAAACTGTATTTTAGCATTATATAACAAACATGTTATCTTGTGTAGCGAAATTTGAGAAGTCAATTGTAGCCCAGCGGTATCCGGTGTTGCCCTCTCTCCTTGAGGTTGAGGGTTCAAGTTTTGTTGTGGACATATGTGAATTTAAGGTGTAGTTTAGGAGTAAGTTAGATTTGTCATTAAAAAAAATCAATAATTATACATAAACGTTTGAAAAGGGGATGCTGAGGTTCAAACAGAAGGTATATTCCATCGGAAACACCATATTTGAAGTATGTGATTATAAGAAAAATGGCGTCGTCGGTCTACAATATAAGACTTGTACATGTAGGAAATGACAATGCTCTGTATACTTTGTGGTCACACTATAACACCCGTTTCCAATATTGGACAAGTAAATGGTTTAAATGAGTTAAAAGCATGATTTTTGAGGAAAATCATGTACTACAACGTGATATGAAGGGTGTCACGACATGGCATCCCAAATGAGGAATGCGTATCAGGGATACTTGTCATGACGTGACAACCCACTGAAGCCCAAACCCATGAATTTTAGGGTTTCTCACATATTTAAAGTCATTAATTCATGACCTAGGGTTCATTCTTAGCCTCCAACCTCTATCAATGAAAACCTAACCTCTCTCCTTGCTTTTTGAGCTCTCTAATGGTGTTTTGGCCTCTTAAAAATTGAAATAGGACTTTGTTGAGCAAAGGATCATCTAGCAAGCTTGTCTACATCTATTGGTGCACCTTCTGGACTTGGGCAAGTCTCCAAGTTTCCATTTTTTTGGTTCATCTCTTGTAGATCTAGGTTTTTAGTCTTTTCCTTCATGGTTTATGGTTATAATTGGTTAGTTTGGATAAAATTTCCAACTTTATCACTCCTTGAAGTCCTTGGTTATTATATGTTCCGGATCTATATTCTCATGTTGTTTGGTGCAATTTATGGAGTTTTGACTCCATTTTTCACCATTTTAACTTAGTTTTGGGGAATGACATGCATGTATATAAAGTAAAGACTTTTATGGCTCTTTAGAAGGCAACGAAGCTTTCTAGAAAGTTGGAGTAATGGACTTAATAGATTAATTCCTTAATGCAAAAATGTAGCCTCTGGCAGTCGTCACGACGTGACCAAGGAATGGTCACGACGTGACAAAACCCATATTCTCAATTGTTTTGTCTTTGCTTCCCCACGATGTGATCAAGGAATGGTCACAACATGACATTGAATTTGAATGGGTTGACCGTTGACTTTGTGGACCTTTGACCTTTAAATTTTGACCAGTTTGACTTGGGGTCAACTTGGATGATTGGGTTGCTAATTGAGGATTTGTTTGTTTGGGTGTTAGTTGGTTCGAAGGATTGATTAGTCGAAGGAGTTAGAGTGTTGTTGTGTTTCTCCGGTTCTGCGAGTATGGTGAGTTTCTCAATATGCCATGTATCTCATTGTATGTCCTTTGAATTTTAGGATAGAGGTGTTGTTAGAGAACAAGTATGTTAATGGTTGAGATAACTCATTTGTATATATGTGTCGTATGGGACACTTAGTGTCATTGTACACTAGACTTGTAGTGTATTGCATGTAGATCGTATGGTACTAATCAAAGTTATGTTTGGATAAGGTAATTGGGGTAGGCCACTTATCAAGATTATATATGACTAATTAACAAAAGACTTAATTAAGAAGTTGTTAACGGTAGGGTGACTAGGGAAGGCTAGTTGCCAATGAAATTTGTATTGTGATATGAATGTATGCTATATGGTTATATGGTAGTAATAGCTTAAGTTCTATGTGGTCTAAGTTGGATAGCCTGAGAACTCTTGGTCTAATCTCTGATTGTGATGTTCTTGTTTGATTGTTTGTTGATCATCTATTTGAATGTCTATCTGATCCATGATTACAAATGACTTTGTTAATTGCAGGGAAAGACCATGGGTGTAGCCCATGATACTTGTTGTAAAACCATGGTGATAACCCATGACAAGATGTAAGACTATGAATTAGCCCATAACATTCACCTGGGCTTAGAGCAGACCCTTACTTCATTTTTGTTTGTTAGGTATGATTATTAGATAGAATATTGGACTGTTCGACGCTAGAGTCGAACTCTTGTATGGAGGCATTGTATGTATGATGCGTCGAACTCTTGTATGGAGGCATTGTATGTATGATGAAATATGTGGTATATTAGGGAACTCACTAAGTTTTATGCTTACAGTTGTGGATTAAACATTTTGCAGGTCGTTCATAAGAAGGATTTATGGGACTATAAACACGCATCGAAGAAGTTGGTTTCCGCAGTTTTGTAAATTAACACTGATATTATATGGTTTTGATCAAATGAATGTTACTCGATGGTTTTGAAACAAAGGTTTTAATTGGTTACTATAATTTAAAACTGAAAAGTCTATTTGTAATTTTTGGGACGTTACAAGTTGGTATCAGAGACTTGGTTTGAGGGATTTGGGCGCACCTTGTGGTGTGTCTGAACTCAAACTGAGGACTGAGAGATTTTCTAAAGGGGTTTTTGAAAAAGAAAATGCTTTTATTCAAGAAAACGATTCTCTAAAAAGATTTCATAAGCAACTGGAGGATGTGGTGCGTACAGTCAGTCGGAGCTCAGGAAGTAAGGAATACCTAATATACCCATATGATTATATATTTATGATATGAATTGATATGCATGCTAGAATGTAGGTTGTATATCCGCTCAACAATTGTTCGGTAAAATTGCTTGACTTTTGTTATGCTTTATAGCCTAGAGAATTGTTTGTTATGTGTTGCTTGAAGTCTTGATTGGTAATGTTATTGCTAGGCGTATGTTTTAGAGTTGTATACGGTCAGGATTGCATAACCTTAGAATGATTGATTTAGCCTTATTTCTTGTTCCTTGTCTAGTTGTGGGCTTAAGTTGGAATCACTCATTCGACCATCTATTTGATCATGTATTGTGTATAACTTGCATGCACGGGGAAACCGGTGGTGTTGATAGGGGTTCTAGCAGTGCAAAAGCGAGTGGAGTGTTGCGAAGTGACTTGGGAGTCTTGGGACAGTCCTTGGAATGAGTATGGATATGTGTGGAATGTAATATTGAGCTCGTACTACTGAAAGCACATGATCCATAATTAATTTAGGGAGTGCTTCAGGATTAACGGGAAACTTGTAGGTGGGTATGCATAGTGTGGGTTTTCAATATGCATTGTTTGATGTATTTCTGTTATCTTTCAGATTCAACGACCTTCCGTGTTGGTGATTTAGAGCTGAGGGATTGGAATGCCGAAACTTGCTATTTATAGGGGATTTTGGGGTGCACGCCGTGTAGTGCGCGCTGCATAAGTTACACGTGAACCACCCTGGGGAAAACGCATGTCCCCCTCCTATGGTGCCACGTCATTTGTATCCTGACGAATCGAGGTGTCAAAATGCACTCTGTGCCTTGCACACAGATGCTCTCGTGGGCGATTTTCAATCTTTGAAAATCCATATCTCTCGCATGCAGACTCCATTTTCAACGTCCCTTATATATCCGTGTTGGTCTTGCTGTATACTATAACTTTCCTTTGGTCGTTTTGGCTAATTCTGACTTTTGTTTTTAGCTTATATTTTATAACTGTTATGATTTTATAAAAAATCATAACTCTCTTATGAGGGTTTTGATTTAGGCGTTTTTTTCTCTAAATTCTTACTTTAAGTAGTAGTATATTTCTCCTTTTGGTGACTTCTGCTAAAATTCAACCCATATCTTCGTAGTTTTTGACGTTGTAACTTTTAGTATGCGATAGATTTTTATTTCTTATAAAAATCATATCCCTTTAGTATTAAGTTGTACTTTTACGAAGTTTATAGTTTTGGGCTTGCAGTAATGAGTATGCTCTTGAAATGCTGACCTGCTCGTATGATGACATGATTTTTCATGCACTAAATTTTTGAGCCTAAATGTTAACGTGATTAAAGGTGCAAATCGAATATATTTATTTCTACACCGAATGGTTACAGAGTGGTTCAATTACGTGTTGCTGACATCGTTAGATTCTAACGACGTTTGATGATATATTTTTTGGGTTGTCATACATAAATTCTTAATAATCACGACTTTAATTTTGTGAATATCACTTTAAATTATATATATGTAATTTTTTTGGGAAATACAAACTAATCCGCTCTTAGATTATCATCTATATTTTTAACGAGACTCAAACCCATGACATCTCAACTAAGATATTCACATATGTAATTATCTATTATTTTGCTTAAACTTATTTATAATAACTAATTTCACAACAAATTCAAAAGTACTACAAAAAGTATAGATTTTAACATTTTAAATTTGTAATTTTGATCCAAAAACTTTTAAGGCTTTTATTATTCAAAAACTTTCATTTTGTTGTAAGTTTGGTACGTTTTGAAAGTGTGTGAAATGATATTTTTGCCCTTTTTATTTACTTTATATTTATCATAAAAAAAACAAAATATAAACCTACCCTAATACTAGGGGTGTAAAAAAATATTTTTATGCGAAAATTCAATCTAAAATCATCCGAAATTTTGGATATCTAACATTCGGACATCCGGTTTTTCGGATTCCGATACAAATACTCATTTTCTAAAATTTCGGATATTTTAGATATCAGATATCCGAAATTTTGAATTATATATATTTTTATATTTTATTTATTATTCCAAGGAAACTAAAACTATCCTCATCAGCAATCCAACCCAATCCAACTTTTTAATATAAAACTAATTTCTCTCTCTTCCATCTATATAATCCAACCCAATCCAATTTTTTACACCCATTAGCAACCTAACCCAAACTCATTTTTCCTTAAAAAATATACTTTATTTTACTAAAAACTACTAGAAATATTAAAATTAAATATTTTATTTTGAAACAACTAAATTATTTATTTCAAGCATGAAATTATAAAAAAATATTTTACATTCATGAAAAAGACTTAATAAAATAGATAAAATAAGTTACAAATATGGAAGATGCAAACCACATAATTATTCTTCAGTGTTGAATTTTTTCCATATATGCTCGATCAAATCGTCTTTTAGAGCGTTATGAGCATCTCTATTATGAACTTGTGCCATGTTGGTCATATAACTAGATAGATCTGCAATTCGTTGAGTAGAGTATTCAAATGATTGTTCGTCTTTTGTTGTTATAAATTCGGATGGATCATAATAATGAAGGTATGTGTGTCGTTCATCCTCAACTATCATAATATGAATGATGATACATGCAATCATAATTTTACCCATCATATCTTTGTCCCACACAAGACAAGGGCGATGAAGAAATCCAAAACGAGCTTGTAAAACTCCAAATACTCATTCAACATCTTTTCTAGCAGCCTCTTTATGTTCAGCGAACAACTTGTGTTTTCGAAGCTGTGGAAAACTTATTGACTTGACAAAGGCAACCCATGAAGGATATATGCCATCAGTGAGATAATAAGTCATATGATTTTCTCGATCATTCACAGTGTAACTCACTTTGATGCTCGACCTGCCAAGACATCATCAAAAAGAGGGGATCTTTGGAGGACGTTAATATCATTGCATGAACCTGGTGTTCCGAAGAATGCATGCCATATCCATAAGTCATACGATGCAACAACTTCCAAAATTATTGTTGTCTTACCGCTTCTACCTACATATTGTCCAGCCCAAGCGGTCGGACAATTTTTCCATTCCCAGTGCATGCAATCAATACTGCCTACCATACCTAGAAACCCTACGTTCTTCTCCAACATGGAGCAGTCGTGCCAAATCATCTTGATTGGGGCGTCTAAGGTACTCTTCACGAAAACATGAAAGGGTTAATGTCATAAAAACCATCAAGTTTTCAGGGTTTTGCCTAAAGTTGAAATTTATGTCCGTTTTTACCCAAACATTTTCGAAAAAATGTTCGGTTTTACCCTTTTACCGGTGATAATAGATTTTCTAGGTTACCATTATATTAAATTCGCAAAGAAACCTTTAAGTTTACCATTTTTTTTTTTGCGTTTTTACCCTTAAGTTTATAATTTTTTTAACACTTTTACCCTAAGTATATTTTTTTCATAATATACATACTCATATGATTTTTCTGCTTGAATACATATAATATGAAAAAAATACATAGGGTAAAAGTGTAAAAAAAATTATAAAGTTAAGGGTAAAAACGTAAAAAAACTGTAAACTTAAGAGTTTTTGTGCGAAGTTAATATAATGGTAACCTGTTATCACCGGTAAAAGGGTAAAACCAAACATTTTTTTTGAAAAATGTTATGGTAAAAACGGATATAAAATTCAACTTTGGGCAAAACCGACAAAACCCTGAAAACTTGAGGGTTTTTATGACATTAGCCCAAACATGAAATAACACCTTCCACAAACTTTACAAAAGCATCCCTTGTTACAGTCTCACTCATTCACAAATATTCATCATGTGCATCTGCTGATGTCCCATATGCCAACACCCGCATAGCTCCGGTACATTTTTGTAATGGTGAAAGACCTTGTCTGCCTGTGGCATCAGGTCTTTGTTGAAAATATCGGTCATTGGCTGTAACAACTTCCACTATACGGAGAAATAGTGGTTTTCGCATTCGAAATCTACCTAGAAAATTTTCTTCACCATACGTTGGGTTGTCAACAAAGTAGTCTTTCATCAAACGTGCCTCACCCCGCTTGCGTTCCCGATCACAATACCTCCTTCTTGCTCTTGGGTGATCTCTTACGCTCATATTTAGTATGCTTATGAGTAACTCACTCATGATAACATCAAGTTGTCGATTTTGTTGAACAATTTGTGCTTCCCACTCATCATATTCATTCACATTTGATGAACTGGAACCATCTGATGAGTTTACATTATGAGACATGTTTCAAATAGATTAGAAATGAAGAATGAAATGAAGAGTTAAAGGTGGATATGAAAGTATGTAATGGTTATACTTTATTTATATAGGAAGAATATTGATTTTTTTTGTTATTAAATGTTAAATAAAGATAATGTTAAAATAGTTTGTCTAGATAAAATCCGAAGACCCAATACAAAGTTGACACATCAGAGAATCTTATATTCATGGAGATATTGACATATTTTCTAGATGATAAGATTATAAAGAAAAGGAGTGGTGTCTCTGAAAGATGATAATGACAAGCCTGCATTCAATAAAGATGATAATGACAACTCTGCATTCAATAAAGATGATAATGACAACTATGCATTCAGTAAAAGCATATAATATATATTACAAATACATTAAAGACACGAGATACAAATACATAATAAAATATCTTACAAATACATTAAAAACATGAGGTACAAATACATAATAAAATATCTTACAAATACATTAAAAACATACTGAAAATAAAACATACACTAAACTGTAATTAGTTTCCATAAAACACATTAGAAAACATTTCATGTTTTCTTCTTCAGGCGAAAATTGCTCCTTTTGTAGGAGTGTGTTCAAATGCAAACTCTGCATCTTTATTAGCTCCCTTTCATCCGGTTTTTGCTCCCTTTGTTGATCCAAGTCAAGTCTTTTTTTCATTACTTCTACTTCACTATCTCTACTAAGTCTCACCGCACGAAGTTCTGCAACAATTTCATTAGACGACTTACCTTTTTCTTTTCTTTTAGCTGCATCTCTACCTGTTGGACGTTTAATTGTTGAACCGCCAATACTTGCCCCTTCTGTGTTGGATTGGACACAATAATCTCCTTCTTCAGTAGACCTTAATCTTTTTTGTGCTACCACCACTTTCTTCATCATCCACTTCATATTCAGGACATGATCGTGTTGCATCATGATCTAGCTGTAGTGCCCACTTTCGATGCTTACACATAACCTCATTAAACACAATCATGTCATTGAACTTGCTTCCAATTGTCTCATATAACTTATGAGCTTCATTCTCAGCATCTTTCATACTCATTCCACTTCTTCTTTTTCTATATGCTTCTCGATAAACACCAACCCATTTTCCATCACTTTCATTAAGTTGTTTATAACAACCTTTCATTTGAGCTATGTTCCTATTACCAAGCTTTTCTGGGTTTTCTGCTTGATTTGCATCACATAGCTCCTTCACTTGTGCCCATGTTGATGTTTTCTTTTGGTTTTTTCCACGACGCTCATCTTCACTAATGATGCAATATGCTGACATTAAAGCGATATCTTCAACAACATCCTATTTATCGCCTCTTGGGTTTTTTCCGGTATTTTGTGAGGTTTGAATATTTTCAGTGACATGGAATTGATTCAGATTTGGAAAAAATTGAGAGCTTTCATAACCTTAAAAGTTTTGATAATCTTGAGAATCGTCAAGATTTAAAACGAGATTTGGATGCATGGTATCAAAGAAATAAATAGGTTTAGAAACGAAGAGTTAAGATGAGATATGAACTATATCAATATTATACTCTATTTATAAAGAAAAAAAATCATGAATTTTAGTATTTTTAATTTTTTTATTAAGATAATGTTGGACTTTTAAAGATAATAGTTCTTATTTAAAAATCTAAAAATATATATACAACTCTCCTTTTAATGCATAACACATGGGTGAATTTTGGTGAACTTTGGCTCGTCCATATGGCCTAGGCCACCGTTATTAATTTCATTTTCTTTTTTTTTTTAGTTAAAAAGGGTGAAAGTGTGCAGATGGGTAGCCTAAATGTCTTTATAAGATAAATTGGTTTACTTCTAACGTGGAATATATGATGTTTTGTTTTTATATTAAAATGGATATCAATGTTCTGAAATGTTCTGAAGAAGCAAACTTGTTCAAATACAAATATATTAAATATGTAGCATGTGTCAATATTAATAACTTGAAACACAAAAACATAGCTAAAGGAATATACACTGCCAAGTGTGAATAAATGAGTTTGAATTTAAAAGCAGAATCACTTTACTATTAAAACTAAAATTATAGTTTATTTAGATTTTTAGAGGTGGTTATGTTTTATTTATATGGATGTGAAGAATGAAATGTTTTTGTCTTTTTAGGACTATTGGATCAGATAGTTTAATGTTTAATAGGTGATGATTCAAAGTCTTGTTTGTTTTGAATATGTAATTTGTAGAGTTGAAATGCTATCTTATAAACAATTAACAAGTTAATACAAGTTGGAATTGGTAGTTTCGCCTCGTGTTTCCAGCACCACTAGTGAAGCGAGAACGACACTGGACGCAGGGGAGAATTTATGGGAGTTTCAAGGTGACACCGACAATTTCTGACTTTTCCGGCCGCAGTAGAAAATTTTTCGAAAATTTTAAATTTTTTATATTTTTTTTATTATCGCGCAACCCTTGACTTTTTCGTGCAACCCCTATTATGAAATCTTGCATCCGCCCCTGACCGGAAGGGTGAAGCACGAACGACGATGAAGTCTGTTCGTCTCCTACAGGAAGGGTTTTGCGAGAACGACACTGAAAGGGTGAAGTTTGTGGCTCGAGAGAGGTAGGGAGGGGATGGATAAAGTGGGGTCAGTTATTTTATTTTTATCATTCCTTTTAATTACTATATTAAAAAAGTAGAAAATGAAAGTAATTGAGGACAAATCATGGTTGTCAAAAATCGCGATTCTGATCATAGGATCGTACGATCCTACGATCTTAGGTATGAAAAACGATCCGGATCGTAAAAGGATCGTATTTGGGGTAGGATCGCAGGTAGGATCGTAAGATCGTAAGTAGGATCGTAGGATCGAGATCCGATCCGATCATACCTTCCCTTGTTTTTTTTTAAATGGATTTTTTTTACCTTTTTATTTATTTTACCCTTTACCAATCTACCATTTATCGTTTTTATTGTGACTTATGACTAATATTTTAAAGTTTTTATAACTTTTGAACAAAAAATTAGAAGTTTGAAATATTTTTGGTGATTAAATATTATAAATTATAATTATATTTTATTTTGTAGGATCTTAGGATCTCGATCCCGATCTTGCAAACCCAAAAATCCCGATCTTAACAACCTTGGGACAAATCTATATTATAAAACATTTCAAAACTCTAAAGCAAAACTACAGTAAAATAAGTTTGGACCTGTGGTGCTAAGCTAAATTTTTTATTTTTGGACTAAAGCTAACAATTTTCAACTACTAGATAATTTAATTTTTGCAATTTTGTCTTTATATAATCACAAAATCTATAATGAAATCTAATTGATTTAACACATATGCGTATTTCCGTGTCGTTTCATTTGAGTTAGACGGTAGTTTCCTTTTAGGGTTTATACGAATTAGTTACGACATCAGTTGTGAAATTACCAGAATACCCATTCTACAGTACATATACCCTCATCGTCTCTGGATTTTAGGGTTCTTGCTCTTCAAGCCGAAGCCCTAAAACCTTCTTTCTTCCTCTGTTCATCACCCCAAAGTTAGCCAATTTATATGTCGATATTGATTGACACAATGCATCATCCTAATTGATAATTCTTTAATCCATGTGTTTTCCAATTCGTACTCCAAACCCTATTAAAATCTCACGATGCAGATATTGAATTCAGACGAAACAGCAGTTGTTCCAACTGATGAACATGATTGCACCACCACCCCTACCGAAAACATCGAAGAAGAGTTGGATGAGAACTCGAATGTAGAATCCGCAATAGATGCTTCTGGAAAGACTTTGGATCTCCAGGTTTTGGATGAGAGTAGGATTAGTGACGGTGATAATTCTTCAATAGAGGGTTTATATGTGTACAAGAATACGTTCAATTTGATTCCTCGATCGGTAGGGGGTTTGGTTAGGTTAAAAACCCTTAAGTTCTTTGGGAATGAGGTCAATTTGTTTCCTTCAGAATTTGGCAACCTGGTTAACCTCGAAAGATTGCAAGTGAAGATTTCTTTGCCGGGGTTAACTGGATTACCTCTACAAAAATTGAAGGCCTTGAAGGAGTTAGAGCTTAGTAAGGCGCCTTCCAGGCCTTCAGCTTTTCCATTACTGGGAGACATAATGGGACTTGAGCGCTTAACCAAGCTATCTGTCTGTCACTTTTCTATCAGGTATTTTTTTTTTCGTTCTTCTATTTCTTGTTACAAATCTAATTTCTGTTAATGGCTATGTGAATAACGCTGTCACATAGAAATTTAACGAATTTAATCATGGTACTGGCCTCTTCGATCTTTAATTTCTGAAATGACTACGACTCATAGTCAATACAGGATTGATTTCTCTGTTTACATCAGAATGACATTAGCCATTAGAGGAAAGAACTAGGATTTTAGACGTGTTCCTGAAACATTAACCATTGCCTTACAACTGAAAACTAGGCCACATGTCCACAACGCCTTAATTGCTTTGCTCTTCACTTGACATTTGGTATATCCAATTCTTTTCTCAATATCTTCTATTTGCCTCTTCTTTTCTCGTGTGACTAGAAAGTGGACATAACTTTATAAGGTCAAAACAGTTTTAACTAGTGACTTATCTCTAGTATTTTGGC
This sequence comes from Lactuca sativa, assembly GCF_002870075.4. Classification (NCBI taxonomy): domain Eukaryota; kingdom Viridiplantae; phylum Streptophyta; class Magnoliopsida; order Asterales; family Asteraceae; genus Lactuca; species Lactuca sativa. The sequence goes on along the minus strand of NC_056627.2, from coordinate 246,405,985 downwards.
TGTGAACCATGTCTCATATTCTATGGTGGACAAGAAGACCTTTTTCTCTGGATATCGTGAACAGAGATTTCATATTCTATGGTGGACAAGAAGACCTTTTCCATGGTTTGATATAATCATCATTGCAAATGTCGTCTTGCCTTGATCATGCATACTTATATGATTCCCTAATGAGGCGATGGACCGATGGTGCGATAACCACCCAGGCAACTGTTTTTTTGCTTAAAGAAACTTCAAAGCACATAAAATAAACAAAACTAAAAAAAATCATAAAGGAGGGTTGTTTTTGGAGTAAAGATGTTAATAATTTAGGGTTACCTCTTCTCTAGTCTCTGTATATGCTTATAACCAGATATTTAACTCAAAGTACTGATGAAATTTGGCATCCTCCTTATTTTGCAGATATTTGCCACCAGAAATTGGCCGTCTTACTTGCTTGGAGTACCTAGATCTTTCACACAATAAAATGAGAAATTTACCCTCAGAAATCACTAAATTGAGTGCCCTTATAACATTGAAAGTTGCCAACAATAAATTGATCCAAGTACCTCCAGCCTTGTCCTCTCTCCAAAGATTAGAAAACTTGGACCTTTCAAACAACAGGTTGACATCCTTGGGGTCTCTTGAATTTGACATGATGCATAATCTTCGCAGACTAAACCTTCAGGTACTTACAATCAACTTAATCCCTTTCCCAAGTAAATCTCGTCTTGAAACTAGTAGAAACTTTAAAAAATGAATGCCTGAATGTTTAAGACAGTCAATGAGCAACGGTATATGCTTCTATGTATAGGGTTATTTTGCACCTGAAGTACATTGACATGCTTTATGTGACTTGATCTTGACGAAGGTAATATATATTCTTTAGTTGTAGTGCTAAATATGGAGAACTGCCTTGATATATGCACAAAAAATCAACTCTCATTTGGTTGTATACTTGTATTTGTATACACCTATATTACTGCTTTATATAACATTTTTTGGATGCGTTGGTTTTCTTGGGTATAATACATCAAGAGGGGACTTTGTTATTATTCTATTCTTTTCTCTTCATCTTTACTCTTTACCTAATGAACGCATATAATTTTATGTCATTCTAGCTTGACTGACGCTGTTATATGTCTTCTTTTCTAGTTCAATAAGCTTCCAAGTTTTTCTCAACTACCTTCATGGATAAGCTGTGATCTCGAGGGCAATGATGAGGACATGACCAATGGTGAATTCATCAATTCATCTGTAGAGATGGATGTATTGGAAAGTAGTGTCACAGCCCTTGATGATGATTCCATAAATGGTAGTTTTTCTTCCTGTCACTTGTTTAAATATTTCATTATTTTCAGAGATGGATTCTAATGTGTGCTAATGTGAGCCAGATTCTCCTGCTTCCATGTCAAGCCATTTAACTGGTTCTTCACCAAATAGATCTTTCCCAGCAAGAAAACCTAGGAAGGGGTGGAAAAGGCGTTACTATTTGCAACAGAGAGCTAGACAAGAGCGTTTAAACTGCAGTAGGAAGTGGAAAGGTGATGATTCTTCTGTCCATGCTTCAACTCAAAACACAACCGAAAATTGTGAATCCTGCAGTACTATTGTTGCATCTGAAGCCCTTCTAGAAGGTCCCTCAGTTAATGCCTCTGTTGATCTGGATAACAAAGAACTGCTTCCTGCGGATGGTGAACGTGAGAAGGACCATAGTTCAGAACAGGTTGAGGGCAAAGAGGTTGAAGATGATTGTAGCAAAGAAAAGGCTGAATTGGATGCTCTTTCAGAGGAGAAGTTGGTGGTGGATAATTCATGTGGTAATAATGCCAATACACAGTCAAAAAGACATTCTGAAAGGGATCTTGATAACCCTAAACCAAGAAAGTCAAGAAGACCAACTGACATACACGTAAACCAGTCTTCTAAATATAGTACAATGTCGTTTTGTAGCATTGAGGATTATCTCCCAGATGGGTTTTATGATGCAGGGCGAGATCGTCCTTTCTTGCCTCTCAGTAGCTATGAGAAAAGCTTGCATCTTGGCTCACGTGAAGTTATAGTCATGGACAGGTAGTTTTTGTAATCTTGATAATCAATTATTGTCTGTTGAAGGATAATGATATGTAAACTGAAGTTAATGTTTTTTTTCAGGGAAAAGGATGAAGAGTTGGATGCTGTAACACTTTGTGCTCAATCATTGCTGTATCATTTAAATCAGATGTATGGTTCCACGAAAGATGAGGGAGACATTTATCTTGGTAAATTACAGGTTGCTTCCTTGCTTGCTCTGTTTGTATCTGATCACTTTGGAGGGAGTGACAGAAGTACAATGGTTGATAGGGCACGCAAGTCTGTATCTGGATCAAACTATAACAAGCCTTTTGTCTGCACTTGTCCAACTGGGAACAACAACAATATTATGAAATCCACAAAACAAACTGTTAACTCAGCAGATGACACTGCTCTCCTATGTGAAAGATCTCTTCAGTTGATAAAAGCAAGGAGAAATTCCATTGTTGTCCCTATTGGAACTCTACAATTTGGTGTTTGTAGACACAGGTCATTGCTCATGAAGGTAGTTTAATAATCTATTTACTTGGGTTATCTCTCATTTACTTTAAACAATTTATTTATTTTGCTTATAATTCAGTACCTTTGTGATCGAATGGAGCCTCAAGTACCATGTGAACTTGTGAGAGGGTATTTGGATTTTGCACCACATGCGTGGAATGTAATTGTGGTTAAGAGGGGTGATTCAGACATTCGGATGGTAGTGGATGCATGTCGTCCTCATGATATAAGAGAAGAGACAGATCCAGAATATTTCTACAGGTATAATATCTATTAATACATACATGATGATGTTGTATATACTATATAGTATATATATATTAAGTTGGTTGGTATTTTAATTTTAGGTATATTCCTCTGAATCGGATCAATGGTGATGCACACTGTTCTTTTCCATCTCTTTCTGCTGCATACGAAGACATCAAGGAAGGAGATTCAAGTTCAACAACCCTTATTGAATGCAACCTGGGATCAGTCGAGGCTGCTGCTAAGGTCTTGATCACTGTTATAGCTCTTTATTTGTTGGTAATTACTATGTATCAGTATCACATTTCTTATTATTTTACATGATTTTTGTGGTAGGTGCGCACTTTGAAAGTGAGTGAGAGCTCTGCAGAGGAAGTTAGGAATTTTGAATATAGCTGCCTAGGGGAAGTGAGACTTCTAAGTGTTTTGAAGCACCCTTGCATAGTAAAAGTTTTAGGCCATCAGATATGTACCAAGTGGTTACCTTCACAATCAGAAGATGGAATACCAGAACATCATCGTATATTGCAGTCTGCCATTTTTATGGAGCATGTAAAAGGCGGATCTTTAAAGGTACTTATCACTTGTCATACATTATCTTATCTATTAAGCCATTAAATAGAAATAGATTACCTTAATTGTCCTCTGAATAACAAACAGGGGTATATAGAAAAGCTTGGAAGATCTGGTGAGAAGCATGTTCCTGTGAATTTGGGTTTACAAATTGCTAGAGATGTTGCTTGGGCGTTATCTGAAGTGCATTCGAAAGATATAATACATCGTGACTTGAAGAGTGAGAATATTTTGGTTGAGATGGATGAAAGTGAAACATGTGCAGTTGTTAAGGTTTGTGATTTTGATAGAGCAGTTCCTTTACGTTCTTGGTTGCATACATGTTGCATTGGGCATATGGGGATCCCTCCACCAGATGTCTGTGTTGGAACCCCTCGTTGGATGGCTCCTGAGGTTTATCGAACAATTCATGATCGCCGTTTATACGGACTGGTATGTATATGTATTAATGTATATGCTACTTTCCTTGTATACAAACTTGCCTAAATTATTATGTCTAAAAAGTAATCGAGAAAGAAAATAAGTTAATTCTTGTGTGGTGTAGGAAGTAGATATATGGTCTTTCGGATGCCTACTTTTGGAGTTATTGACTTTGCAAGTGCCTTACGTGGGGCTACCCGAGTCCAAAATTCATGACCTCCTTTTGGTATGTATATTATTTAAAAGTTTTCCAACTATGATCATGAATTGATAATAATTTGGTTAAAACAGATGGGGAAACGGCCACAATTGACAGATGAACTAGAGGCCTTGGGTGCAGTGGAAGAAGAAGATGATGATGATAGTAAAGAGACAGAGTTGCAAACTGAAGAATACAAAACCCTCAGATTTTTAATTGATATTTATCGGCAGTGTACTCAGGATGATCCTTATGATCGTCCAACAGCCATCAGACTTTACAAAATGCTGCTTGATTTCTCAAATTTGACTAGTCAGCAAGTATAGATGATAGAGTCTTATCTTATTAGTTAAGCTCTCAGTTGTATTTGTATTTGTATCAGTATTTGTTGTGGTTCAAGTTATATATACAGACCGACTGATTGTTGTTAATTGTTATTTCTTCCCCGGGTATTACAGCAGAACCCAGGTGAAGTTGTTTATGAATTTTGTTTCTTTGTAGGAAATTGTTTAGTGTTAGTGTAATCTCCCCCCCTCGGTTTGGATTTGATTCTGAGCGAATAAAATGAACATAACCATGTCGCTTGCTATTATGTGTAAAAGACAGGTAAGTATGTTACTATTATGTATTAAAGTAATTTCTATTGTACAAGTTTTAGGTTACATAGGCTTGCATATTGCTATTATTGGTAAAAACTGTAATTATGTTATCATTAATGAATTTTTTTACTACGTAATCTATATTGAAAAAAAGTCAAATACGATGTCACAAAAAAAACACGAGTCCAAATGAATCATGTTTGTGGGATAGTAGGAAATCACTTGGGGGCATTAGTTAAAGCTTGCTCTATATTTTGCCTTTTCATATCCCATATTGCTGGATATAGCAAAATATATTTTTATTAGTTAAGCGGATATACTAAATGTTTTGAGTATTATAATTTTTTGGTATATTACGCGTATTATGTGGAACATAAACATTACTGAATGCTATATATATATATATATATATATATATATATATATATATATATATATATATATATATATATATATATATATATATATATATATATATATATATATATATAACAAAACAATAGACATTAGATATTAGATATGTTCATTGTAAATCAACCATCACACAATGGTTAATGTGAATGGATGATCATAATTAATAGATAGATGATTTGAGATGTCTTGTAGACCATACCGAAGTAGGAATCATGTTTGTAGAACCTTTTTTCTCATATATTCATGAAACCGAGAATGTAACGTTCTTTTGTAAAAAATTGAATGTATTACATTCATTTTATAATTGCACAAATGAGAATGATTCATTCATCAAATTATTTTGATTTCACTACTATTAAACCGTAAATTACCATTATTTTTCTTTTTTGAAATTGATTCATTCTTTACTTTTTGAACTAAAAATAGTGAATTATTCATCTAGTTTAACTATTTACAAAAAACAGTCATTGAATTTGATCACCAACATTTTATATATATATATATATATATATATATATATATATATATATATATATATATATATATATATATATATATATATATATATATATATGTTTTAATTTGTCATATTTTCATTAGACATATATATATATATATATATATATATATATATATATATATATATATATATATATATATATATATATATATATATGTTTTAATTTGTCATATTTTCATTAGACAAATTTACATCTTATTTAACCAACATTTTCAATAAATTTGTTTCCAGTTTATATTTTGATATTTTTTGTTATGAATTTGATCTATACTATTTTAACTTTTTTTTTTAAAATTTGTTTTTATAATAATTTTGCTTTAATTAATTTTTTTTCCCCGAATATGTTTTACATGTTACATAAAAAATTAATTTCACAATTTTTTTTTTGTATAAAGTTGGGTTTTATTAACATTAGCCACATGTTTTTCAAGTGTATCTACATGCCACCCTCAAGTTTTCTTTAAAAAACAAAAAATTGTTACCGTAATACATATATATTTTAAAAAAAAGTTATTTATTTATTTATTTATAATGATAGTAGATATACATAGGTAAAATAAAAATAAAAATATTTGAGTGTTCATAGTGGTTCACATTATGTATACGCCTAATGCTTAATGCTAGATGCGAAATAAAAATTTCTCTTATATTATTATTATTTTTTAAGTTCAATATCTTTTTTATAAATATATAGAAATAGTCGATCATCTCAGACATTCCGATCACATAAATAATTTATGGAGCTAACCACATAAAAAGATGATGTAGATAAGACAAAAAACCATATTTATTAAGTAATAACAAAATATTTTAAATAATAATAAAATTAATGGAAATAAGATTATTAAAAACGGTTGGTTGAAAATAATGAATTGATGGTTATATGGTAATAATGTAATGATTAAATAACTAGGTTAGGAAGAAGATAGTTATAAGGATAAGAGAATATTTTTTTTAATGTATTTAGTAGAAATGACTAAATTAAATATCTATTATAATAAATGAAAGTTTTTTGTCACATGTCATCTTCTTATTTATTTGGATATATTATATTTTCTAGAATTTTTAAAATTTTTTATTTTCCACTTGTCATTTTATTGTATTTTTTATTTTATTAAATTAAAATTTCACATTTAATATGTAAGGTAATATATATGTAAGATATTTATTAGAAAGAGTTTATATATGTAATGTATTCAATACATTAAAGTCTCATTAATTTTAATAATTCAAAAAATTTCTCATTTTTCTTATAAATTCAAACTTTGAATTAAATTTCATTTTTAATTTTTTTTAAATAAACCCATGTAATACATGGGTCTCACACCTAGTTTAGTAATATATTTTTTAATTTATTTAGTAGAAATGATTAAATTAAATATTTAGACTAATGTATATTAGACTTGGTATACTATACTAAGGCTAAATGGTATGGAGATGATTTCACCCGTAAAATCCGATGTGAAATGGCCGATTCAGATGTCAACATTGTCTAGCTTAACGTATATAACATCCTATGAAATTCTTTTTGAAAAACTATACACAACCAAGAAAGTGGGACACAAATTGCATTCAAGTTTTCCAATTTGGTAAATTTTGTAGAAAAACATGGTGTCACGACACAAAATATTTAAGTATTAGTTAAATGAAGTTAAGCTGTATTTTCTTTTTCTTTCCAAATATAATTTCTAGAAATTCGGCGTATCCCACCTACTAAAACGACACTCTCGTCCTGAAAACTTCTCGATGGGGTCTTCGTTGCGGCATTTCATCAAACAGTCGCAGTGCGACAAGACCCTCCTTCGGCCTGTTCTCATATCCCTTACGTCCGTTAGACCTCTCTCCTCGTCTTCACAAACAATAAAACCTGGAGGATTATATGCTTCGTTTTTCTGCACACTAATCCACCTATTTCTCTCTCGCAACCGGCTCTCCAAAGCAGCAGATGCTTTCAGTGCCATGCGAAATTACAATTATGTTCCTGAAAGTTTACAATCTTGGAACCGCCTCCTTCGAGAATTCAACAACTCAGGGATGGTTTCTCAGGTATGGTTTGTTTATTCGGAGATGATCTCTTGTGGTGTTACTCCAAATGTTACAACTCGCAATATAGTACTACATTCTGTATGTAAAGTGGGTAGAGTCGGATTAGCTTTAGATTTACTAAGAGATACGAGTTTTGGTGAATGTGATGTTGTTAGTTATAATACTGTGATATGGGGTTTTTGTAAATACGGGTTTGTTGAACAAGGATTTGGGTTATGTTCGGAGATGATTAAAAAGGGGTTTACTTTTGATGAATTTACTTGTAATATATTGGTCAAGGGTTTTATAGATACAGGTTTTTTGGGATATCTGGAATGGATTCGTGATCAGTTTGGTTATAAAGGAATTGGTTATGTGGATGTAGTTGGTTTCAATACTTTGATTCATGGGTTTTTTAAAGCTGGCAATGTGAATTCTGCTCTTGAGATGTTGAGTAGGATGATGGAAGAAAAATCTTTCCCTAATGTTGTAACTTACAATACTTTGATTGACATGTTCTGCAAGATGATGGATATTCCTCAGGCTAAAAGTCTTTTTGATGAGCTTATGGTACCTCAAAACAATGGCGGATCGGTTCTTGAGGAACTGGATATAAAGCCAAATGCTATCACATTTACTTCACTTATCAATGGCTACTTAAAGCAGCAAGGACTTGAAGAAGCTCTTAATTTGTATGAGAAAATGGCCATGGATGGATTATCATATGATGTAGTCACTTACACTTCTCTTATATACGGCCTTTGTAAGCATGGGAGAATCGATGATGCTCAAGCACTTTTTCAGAAAATGCAAAGGGTTGGTGTATACCCTAATCATATAACATACTCTGTGTTTTTACATTCGTTCTTTAAGTCAAGGAATGCAGCAGTTCCCCTTGGTCTACAGAGTCAAATGGTGGTACGTGGAATCCCTTTTGATGTGGTTGTATTCACCATTATGATGGATGGGCTATTCAAAAGTGGAAGGCCTGATGAAGCTGAGATGATGTTTAAAAGTCTTTTAGCTTCTGGTTTAGTTCCAAATTGTTTCACTTATTCTGCATTGATTGATGGGCGTTGCAAGTTAGGAGATTTGGATAACGCGAAGTCTACATTTCAAGAAATGGAGGGCAAAAATGTCTCTCCAAATGTCATTACATACACTGCTCTGATCAATGGCTTTTTAAAATTTGGAAAGCATGAAGCAGTTCTTGAAATCTTGGAAAAAATGGTGGTTGAGAGAGTTATGCCAAATATTTTCGCTTACAGTAGCCTAATTGATGGCTATTTTAAGGCTGGAGAAGAAGAAGTGGCTATCAGATTTTATGAGGAAATGAAATCGTGCGGATTAGAGGAAAACAACTTTGTACTTGATGCTTTTGTTAATAATTATAAAAGGAAAGGGAAAATGAATGAGGCTGGTTTATTTTTTCAGAATATGATATCAAAAGGACTATTTCCTGATTCTATTAATTATACATCATTAATGGATGGTTATTTTAAAGCTGGTGAAGAGTTAGCTGCTTGTAGAATGGTTGAAGAGATGACTGAGAAAGATGTGCAGTTTGATGCTGTTGCTTATAATGTTATAGCAAATGGGCTATTGGGATTGGGGAAATATGAAGTGGAATCTGTTTATAATGGAATAAAAGAACATGGGTTGTCACCAAATCTTGAAACATTCAACACAATCATTGCTGCCTATTGCAGGGTGGGTAAAATAGACAATGCTTTAAGTTTATGGAAAGAGATAAAGAGTGTAGGGTTAGTGCCCAATGAGATTACATCAAATCTCATGGTGGGTGGACTCTGTGAAGCAGGAAAGATTGATGAAGCCATGGATTTGCTGAATGAAATGGCAAGTTTACGGATTTACCCTAGCTCCACAACTCACAGACTTATGGTCTATGCAGCTTCAAAAAGTAAAAAAGGGGATGATATTTTGTTGATTCATGACCGTATTATAGCTTTGGGGCTTAAACCGAGCCAAAAAGTCTATAATGCCCTTATCACCACCTTATGCAGGCTAGGCATGACAAGAAAAGCAACATTAGCATTACAAGAAATGAAAAGCAGTGGCTTTTCTCCTGATATTGTTACGTACAATGTGTTAATTAATGGGTATTGTAAAAGCTCCCATTTAAAAAAGGCTGTTGATACATTTTTACATATGTTGGTTGAAGGAGTTTCTCCTAATATTTCAACTTATCATACGCTTCTCAGGGGTCTTTCAAAGGGTGGTCTTATGAAAGAGGCATTGAAACTGGTTGATGACATGTTGGAAAGAGGTTTTGAGATTGATTCTGATGTGTATAACATTTTGGTTTCTGGGTATGGTAGGATTGGGAATAGGAGGGAAGCGATTAGGTTTTATTGTGAAATGATATCAAAAGGATTTGTCCCTCAAACTAGTACTTATAATGTGCTTATAAGTGAGTTTGCTAAAGTGGGAATGATGATTCAAGCAAGAGAGCTTATGAATGAGATGCAAGAGAAAATGGTTCCTCTTAATTCTTCGACTTATGACATATTGATAAGTGGGTGGTGTAAGTTAGCAAAGCGAGCTGAGCTGGAGAGGGCGTTGAGGGCTTCATATGAGTATAAAGTAAAAATGTTGTTAAATGAGATGAATGAGAAAGGTTTTGAGCCATGTGAGAGTACCTTTAGGTATATGACTTTGGTTTTTCAGAGACAAAGAAAGAAAAAAAAGAGTTGATTGTTGTAAGAACTCAAGATGTGAAGTTTTCAGTTGACAAAAAAAAAAAGAAGAAAAAGAGTCGAGTGCTGGATTGGAGTTGTATCCTCTACGTGAAGATCCTAAAGATGTTGCTGAATGTATGTCTCTTTTTTTTCAACACAAACTTGATACATTACTTGAAATTGAAGCGCCATTACCTGTTGTTAGGCATATATGGTTAACTTATTCCTTTTCAAAATTTTGTTTTCATGCAGACATTGTTTAAAAGCGAAGGGTGCCTTCTGAGATTCCTGTTCAGAGAAGTCAGATGATGGATATAATCTTTTCTGTAAAGACTAAAGAGCCTGATGTTGATACTGGAATCCCATTTAGAGCTGAGGTGATTATAGCCAATCCCCAATCTAATAGAATGATCCAAATGGCAATTAAGGAATACTTACATTTGTAAGATTGTTAAAGTGTTCACATTTTAGGTTAGGAAGTTGTTAGGGATAGGTTATTGTAAAGACCGAGGCTACAAAGATTGTGATTGCAACATTTTTAAATAAAATTAATAAAAAGAAATGAAAGTAGGATGCGAAAGCAAACTAATTAACAAAAGTAAGCTACTATTTCTTCCATCAATCATTTTCATGCTAGTTACACTTGATAGTCATCAGTTATCGCTTTGGAACACACGTGTCATATCACCACAAACATAATTGGATATATCTTTATCCATTCTATCGGTCCACAAAATCTGATGAGATGCATCGACATGATGATCCTCCTCAACTTGTTCATCATCTTCATATAAAAGGTTGATATAAAATTGATGTGCTTTTCCTGTAGTGATGCTTATAACAATTTCATCTCCTGGCTCCAGCAAATTACCACACCTCCAAACGCTTAGCCATGCGATGTGCTCCATATGCTTACGGATTTTTTTATTCCTAGCCATGTATGTCAACCGAAGTTTCTTGGTCTTATTATATACTTGAGTATTCATATAAGCATAATCATATCCTCTTAATCGAGAAAGCACGACACACATATTAAACCCAATTATTGTCGAACTATTTTGATGCCAAGGAACTCTAAATGAGATTTGTGGGCCTCGTTCTTTATACATAAAGCAGGAAGGGATTTGTTTTTCTGGAACAAATGTGCTGAATATACCAAACTCATGTAACACCTGTGAATGACACAATTCACAAACACCATTTGTAATTTAGCTTTTGATTAGTTCTCGACATTAGCCGATAAAACAAATATGCAAACAAGAGAAATAGCTAGAGATATAAAAACTACCTGAAGACCCAACTTCATTCCTTCACAAGCATCTAATGTCAACCCCAGATATCGTATGATTTTTGTCTCGACTTTGTCTATTGATTGAACCATATAACGACCCTCCATGTCACACAATTTCGGGCAGTTGGGGCAGTACACTACGATACTCGAATTCTGTCCAGGCTGTACTTTTTCCAAGGACTTATTGTTGCTGATATACAATACATTGATGGTTTTCGGGAGACCTATAACTGATTTGATTTTTGAGCAATCCCCAGCATGAAGCCTTGTAATTCTAGGTAGGGTTTGAATACATTTTGGTAAAGAAGTTACATTGTTGCCATCTATATTCAAAGACCAGAGCGAAACCAGACTACTCCAGTCATTTGGGAAACAATTGTCAAAGAGATTGCAATTTGAGACATCCATATCATCCAAAAAAGAAAATGATGAAACTGAATCCAAGCATTGAATCCGTCCAAGAACATCAAGGTTTGGGCAACCAGACATTTGAAGTGATACAAGAGAGCTAGGTAAGCATGGGAAATCTCTTAAGCTTCTACAGTTGGTTAGATCTAACAAGACTAGTTCTTTAAGGTATGCAATCGATTCACCAACCTTCATTAAACTCAAACAACCTTTCAGGATCAAACTCTCCAGACCAGGGAGTCCACGGAAATCAGGGGTCTCGATTAGCTCAATGCAATAGCTAAGATTAAGGATTTTTAAGGATCCGATAAACTGTGACATGGAAAACCACAATTATATAATTAACAGCTAGCTTTCCATATGTTATTAATTAGTAACAATGTGATAGGCAATATTGGATTAAGATATACCTTGAAGTCATCCCAAACGCACTTTAATTTGCTGTAACTCATGTCAAGAACAACCAACTTCTCTAAAGAACTATGATCACCTGGTATAGCTTTTAGAGAAAATCCATGCCAACTCAGCAATCGTAACTTTTTTGGCAACTTATTGCATTTCCCATAAAATGTTACATGGTTTAGTTGAAGTAGCATTAGGTTCTTCATTTTTTCCAGCGCACCAATTTCGAAATTTGCCTTATTTCCATGTACTTTTTTGCCATGATCATATTCTTCAAAGCCACGTGTCTCTGGATTCATCGTTGTGGATGAAGTTGATTCAGCTTCCTCAATCTTTTGCATATTAAGCATGAGTCCTTCTATTTCTTTTGTACCCTGAATGAGAAATTTAAATTATAAATAAATATAAATAAAGTGATTATATAGAAAAAGGGGTTTCTGTTTCTAAACATACGGCATGGTCTTGCAACACATTGAAACAGTCGTCATGATGCCAGAGTCTACTTCTTTTTCCAGGATCCTTTGGTGATTCCTGGCGAACAATTTCTCGTCCCATCTCCTTGATTAACTGATGCATCTTCACTCTCCCATATTCAACATACAATAGACATCTATCCGTTAGATTCCTGATCCCAACCACAGGGTATACATCACATGGGGCCAATATCTTGACAATGTAGTCTTTTTCCTCACCCTCAAAGAAACAAGCAACATGCAAGAATAAATCTTTATCCTTGTCATCTTCCAAAGTTTCATAGCTTATTTGTAGAACTTTCTGAATCTCAGGATTAGGAATTGCTTCCAGTTTGCACATCTTATTTTCCCATACATCATTTGTATTTCCACGTAAGGAAGAACCCAATACTTTAAGAGCCAAAGGAAGACCCATGCAGTGATGGACCAATCGTTCTGTATGGACAATATGGGGTTCCATAGGTTGATTTTGATGAAAGGCATACAAACTAAAAAGCTCGATGGCATCAACTGTAGATAATGTTCTAACAGACTGGACCTTAACCTTAAGATGATCTTTGAAAGCAGTCAACAACCACTTGTGCCTAGTTGTTATGATCACTTTACTTCCAGGGTAAAACCATTGTGGTCCTAGTAATGCATCTATCTGTTGCAATGTTGTAACATCATCAAGGATTATAAGCACCACGTTGTTGCATAAGGCATCTGTAATCTTAATGGTTCCTTCATCAACATTCCATATGGTTTCTTCCTTTTCTCTCTTTAAAATTGTGGAAAGAAGCTGAATTTGCAAGCGAATTAGTCCACCCGGTTGATTTGAAGTCTCATTAATATTTGCCAGAAAGCAACTGCCATCATAGTTATGGAAGTTTGAGTTATATATGCATTTGGCTATGGTTGTTTTCCCAATGCCTCCCATACCATTAATCAGAAGGATGGCTGCATTCGGTGATGGATCTTGTAACCATGATTCAATCTCAGCAACATCGTCCTTTATTCCCACTAGTTTGTCCTCAATGTACAGGGCCTTGTAGTCCAGCTTCTTTCTTATAACATTCACAATGTCAATTATGAATCTGGCCTCATACCTAGAAATATCAATTTAAAGCAATCAGAGTCTCTATCTATGTATATTTTGTTACAAACATTTTTAACTACATACATTTTAAGAGAAACATAAAAATGTATCTATCTTTGTATCCTGTAATCCTATAAAGTATAAACCATAATATCAATGGTACCATATGAATAGAAATGCGTCTTTTTCAAACAATACAATCCTCAGAAACCAATGTCCTCAATGTATACAAGGGGTCCGAGGGAAATGACCCTGGGTACATGGTTCCAGCGCCCTTGCGGGACAGAGCCCTTGACGGTGGTTCCACTGACCAGTCAGCAGACGGGGTCAAGGGGCAGCGACATGAAACCTAAACAGATTTCTATATTAGGAAAGAATCGGGACATGTATTTTCCCACCAAACCAAGCGGTGACATCAGTATGATGTAAGATTCGGTTATGTCTTATAACCACCTTTCTAACTATTTTTTTTGGCGCCAAAATGAATGTAACCACCATTTAACTTCTTTTCTCTCTCTTATATAAGAACACAGTAAATGTTCCAAAAAAGGGTTGAATTTTTCCATTCTCGAAATTTATCATCGGATTCTCTATATCTCATGAAAACGCAAAACAACAAAGTATATTCTGTGTTTCAGATTTAGAAGTTATCCTAAATTTGATTTCGTGATACCTAGACTATATGGTCGAAATCACATATTTTGGGAAGTGATTGCAATCGCGAATTATCCAAGTGTATATTGATATATTGATATTCCCAAAATCTGACACGGTTTTCTTGGATCAGTTTGTCTGTTTGTTTATATAAAGCTAGTACCAGTAAGCCAATAGCACAGACACAAACAAGGGATATATTACAGAAAACAGAGGAGAGAGATTACAGAAACAGAGGACTAGAGGAGACAGGTTAAGAGACTTGAGTTGAGGGGAAGCATGCGTACCCATCTGTAGAAACCATTCCGGTGAAGGTTGCAGCTTTTCTAAGAGAATCCCGCCATGCCCCCACCTTCCCCAACCATTCTCTCTTCTTGTGAAAGTCTGTTTCCGCCTTGATTATATCTTCATACCCATCAAATGCCTTTTTAAAGCTACCTCTTTGATTTCGAACATCAGATGGGTCCACCTTATAGAACACAGGTACGACGTCATGCTTAGAGGAGGAAGTCTTTTGTTCTTCAATGATCATCAAAACCTCATCCAGACACCACTTGGAGGATGCATAGCTTTCTGAGAAGACGATGAGTGAAATTGCAGACTTGTTGATGGCTTTCTTTAGCTCTGGTTTCAGCAATTTTCCTCTGTCCATCGCATCATCATCCCGGAATGTTCGGATTCTTGCCTGCTTCATGGCTGTATAGAGATGATCTGTAAAATTCTTACGCGTGTCTTCACCTCTAAAACTTAGATAAACATCATAACTATAAACAGTTTGAGGAGTAGCCATGGAAAAGATAAATGATAATTATGTCTGGAATGGGAAAAAGTAGATGTTAAATCAACTCGAAGAGGTTTGAGGTGAGGTCTACCAACTCCAAATATACAAAAATGTTGCAGGTAGTATACCTGTTATTTTTGTTTTTTTTTTGTTTTTTTGTTTTTTTTTTTTTTTTTTTTTTGTAGAAGTGAAACTATAAAAAAAGAGTTTTCACTTAGTTTTTTTTTCTGTTTCTTTGGAAGTGTACTTTTGAATAATCAAAGTATATTCTTTTAAAAAGGGTTAAAATATATTATTAATGTAAAAAACATATGTTTTTGATTTTTTTTTGTGGGACGGCTGTCGACACTGCCTCGATGTAGGTGCGCCACATTTAAACTTAAAATAACTAGTATTTTGTCGTCTATTAATGATTTTTTTGAAATTTTTATTAGTTTAACTTATATTTTTGTTATAACTAAAAAAAGACTGGGCCACTAAGCCACACCTAACCGGCCAACCCCACCATCTATCGTCCTTTTCTCTAGTCATAATAAAGTTACATTAGGCCCAAATTAAGATATATCACCTAGAATGGCAAACTCACATCTCCAATGGAATGTCCAAAGCTTGCCCTAATGGTGATCTTGATGTTGATTCCCTAAATTTGCCATAAATAGCGCTTTCTTTTTTAACTTCGGGTATAGATAGTATCGAATTGCTATAGGCATGTGGGCTTTAAGAGCCTTGGGCTATAAATACTTAAGAAATGGATGATCGGTTTACTCCATAATTCTCAACAGGGTACCACTATACAAGTGATAATCTGATTGAATGCAATGCAGGTGACGACTAACAATGGTGATTTAAGAAGCAATGTTGTTGTTCCCGCTGACAGTGTGTAACGTCCGATTTTTGGTATGTATTTTAATAAGAATTATTCATTTTTGCAAAGGGACTCGACGAGTTGGAGGAATGAGATTTTTGGACGCGGACTTGAAGTCTACTCGACAAGTTGAGAAGCCTCAACTTGACGAGTAGAGCTGCCAGAGTGAAACCCTAATTTTCAGGGTTTGCACCTTATTTAAGGACCTTAACACTTCATTGTGGCCTCCCTCGTGGCCTCCCCCAGTCCAACAAACCCTAATTTGTGATCTAGAGCCTCTTAAGTGCGTGTGAATGAAAAGAGAGTGATTCTTTGGAATTTCCTTGAAGGAGTGGAAGCTTAAAGTCCTTGGTTGAAGGAGGAAGCTTTGGATCTAGAGATTTCGTTGTCAAAGCAGGCATATTGAGGTATAAAATCTATACCTTGACTATTCATTTACTAGATCTCTTCATGGGGTGGTTTAGGGCTTTAAGGAGCATATTTCGAAACCATTCATGGATGCAAGCAAGTTTTGGAGTCATGACTTCAGATATGGAGCCTGTGGGGGACTCCAAGGCATAAAGGTGCCAACTTTATGGCTATGGGAGTCCCATGCAACTTGTGAACCACTTTTTAGGGCTTTTTGAGCTAAGTAACCATGCATGGATGTAAAGTTAGAAACTTTACGTGATATATCGACCCTAGGAAACCAGATCTATGGTTTGGAAGCTTAGAACCCGACTGGAAACGACTAAACGAATTTGGACTATGGGGGACTCGATGAGTTGTTCGTACAATTCGGCGAGTTGGTTCGTGGTCCCCCCAACCTTTTTTATTACCGAGCAAACTCATTGAGTCTAGAAGATGACTCAGCGAGTTGGCCATGGTTTGGGTTATGAAGATTGAGGAACTCGACGAGTTCAAGGAGGGACTCGACAAGTTGTGGGTAAAAGGTCTCAACTATGTTATGAGGATGAACTCGACGAGTTCATGAAAGGACTCAATGAGTAGGATCGAGATTTCAGGGTTTTATGGATTATGGAACTCGACGAGTTGATGGACCAACTCGGCGAGTTGAGTCAACCAGGATGTTGGTTTTGACTTTGACCATTGACCATAGTTGACCCTTAAAGGGGTTATGAGTATGAAAGAGTAATTACATGATATTGTTATGTGTAGGAGTTTGAGAGGAGTTGATCCTAGAGCCGAGGACAGTTCAGCTACTTCACGAAATTGAGGTTAGTTACCTTCCAGTAGAAGTGGGTCGAAGGCACCAATGTCGGCCCACTAGTAAGAGTTATAGTAAAGATGATTGTCTTTGTGATAATTGTCTGGTATGCCACTATCTGTTATGCTTTATGTGCTAGTATGCTATGATGTTATGTGATAGTGGTAGGAGGGGTAGGATAGACCCTAATACCGGTCGATAGGGCCGAAGGGGTATGCCAGCACCCGGATAAGCTAGGCAATATATGACTTATATGTTTATGCACTAGGATGCTATGTGGTAGAATTAAGGGGTGAAATAGTCCCCGATACCGGTCAAAAGGACCGAAGGGGTAGGCCATCACCCTGATATACTAGGCGAGGTATCGGTCGACAAGGCCGAAGGGGTAGGCCAACACCTTGATAGGCTAGGCAAGTTACCGGTTGACAGGACCGAAGGGGTAGGCCAACACTCTAATATGCTAGGCAAGTTACCAGTTGAAAGAGACCGAATGGGTAGCTAGTACCTGGATATGTTAGACAATATGTGTTATGTATAGTATGTAGTATGATGGGGGAACTCACTAAGCTTTGTGCTTACGATTTTCAGTTTTTGTTTCAGGTCCTTCTTCTTCGAAGGGAAAGGATCTGGCACGGTAGCAATGCATCACACACACGATTTTCCGCATATGAGATTCTTGGGATTTGTACTCTGACATTGTTACTATATTGTAACATCCCAAAATTCAAGGCCAAAAATTTCATTTTTAAATAAGTTATTACATAAAACCAACAGTATAAGAAAACATCCATAATACCATGTCATGTCAAAACCCAAGTAAAAATAATCAAAACATGTTATCATAAAACAATATCAGAGTGTAATCCCAAAGATCTCGTGTGCGGAAAACTATAGTGTGATGCGTTGCGATCAAGTCGGCTCCTTTCCTGTGGAAATGAGTGCCTGGAACCAATACTGTAAACCGTAAGCACAAAGCTTAGTGAGTTCCCCCATCGTACCACATACCATATAATCACATAACAAACATATACTATCAGGCATATCTGGGTGCCTGGCTACCCCTTCGGTCCTCTCGACCGGATACTGCCTAGCATATCTGGGTGCCAACCTCCCCTTCGGTCCTCTCGACCGGATACTGGCTAGCATATATGGGTGCTGGCCTCCCCTTCGGTCCTCTCGACCGAATATTGGCTAGCATATCTGGGTGCTGGCCTCCCCTTCGGTATCTTTCAACCGGTAACCGGGAGCTGGCCTCCCCTTCGGTATCTTTCAACCGGTAACCGGGGACTATTTCACCCCTACCACCACCACATAAAACCCTAGCATATAAACATAAATCACATACTGCCTAACATATCTGGGTGCTGGCCTACCCCTTCGTTCCTGTCGACCGGTAATCGGAGACTATTTCACCCCCTACTACTACCAAATAATATCATATCATATATGTCATAATCTGGCTAGCATGGCTAGGTACTAAACAACCCCTTCGGTCCTATCGACCGGTAACCGGGGACTATTTCACCCCCTACTACCACTATCACATAACATCATAACATGCTAGCACATAAAACATAACAGGTAACAACAAACCTAGATGAATATCACAAAGACAATCATCTAACATGAAACTCCTACTAGTGGGCCGACATTGTGGTTGTAGACCCACTTAGGGGTGTAAATGAGACGAGACAGCTCACGAGAAACTCGAGCCCGACTCGGAAAATATTTGAATTCGACTCGAATTTAATCGAGCTCGAGCTACTCGAGTACCTTATCGAGCCGAGCTCGAGTAGTAAAATACCCGGCTCGGTAAGCTCGCGAGCTTAATTGAGTATTTATAAAATTAAATTTTTACCTTTATATACTTTTAAATTATTAAAATATTTTAACACTTTTAGCTTTCATGCGCCGATTACAAAGTAAGGAATTAAGTTGCACTTCAAAACTTTTGAGAATGTTTCTTTTTCGTATTTCGGATGTATGAAAACTCCAATCACATAGATGGTTGATGCTATATTGACATTATATGGTTTATTGTGAATTTTTTGTTATTTTGAAGAAAGTAAAAGCATGTGAAATGTTTTTAATTTGAGATGATTTTAACTTTTTTTTTTAATTTTTGTCGAGCCGAACCGAACTCGCGAGTCGAGCTCGATAGTATCGAGTATTTCATGAGCCGAGTATGAGCTTCAAATCTAGGCTCGAGGTGAGTTCGAGTTGAGCTTCGAGCTCGAGTATTTTTGGCGAGTCAAGCTTCGAGCTTAGCAGTACTCGGCTCAACTCGACTCGTTTACACCCCTAGACCCACCGCTACTGGAAGGCAACTCACCTCACACCAAGGTTGTAGAACTCGTTACTCGGTACCTGTTCGGCCGACTACCGAGTAGCGAGTACTCAGGAGTACTCGTGGAGTACTCGGATTTGTTATATCATGTAGAAATTATTTTAGGGAAATTATATATGTCAAAATCATAAGTTAAAATCATAAGCTGATTGAAATATATAACAAAATTAGATACATGTGAATACATAAAAACTATAAAAAAAACACATAATGGTTTCAGTTCGTGAATAATTACTGAAAATTTAATATATATATAGTAATAATCCATGTGTGTGTGTGTTAAATAATAAATCATTAAGTATATTATACATATTAATCACCGAGTTGACCGAGTTTTACAACACTGCTCAGTTCAGTAAGGGACCGATCGGGGAGTACTCGGGAAATTGTAACTCGCCTCGGTAAGGGGCCGAGTAGCGAGTACTCGGAGGAGTAATCGGCCAACTCGGCGAGTTTTACAACACTGCCTCACACTGCTGAAGTCCCGTAGACACAATCCCACACTGCTGAAGTCCCGCAGACTCAACCCCGGCTGCTAGATGACAAATTCCTGAACTGTCAATCATAAAAATAACACCCAATTAATAATTGGGTTCCACTACATAACCATAAGTACATTCTTTGGATAATTACTACATTACCCTAAGCTTGACTTATTCAAGCCCAAGGCCCAAACCATAGGCCCAAAGCCAACTAGGAAATCAAAGCCCAACACATGGAAATTAGGCCCAGTTCGATACATGGTCTTATTTAAAGGCCCAACCAAAAAGTCCAGTCCAACATTTGGTATTCTAATGGCCCAATACCTCATAATCATGAAGGCCCAAACTATGGCCCAATTTTCCAAATTGGGCCCAACTCCTCATATGGGCCTTACCACAAAGCCCATTAATTATTCTAGTCCATTTGCTTGATCTTAGATGGCCCATTAATAACCCAATCATCAAGGCCCAATAGAAAGGCCCAACAATAAGCCCAAGTGAAATTAGGGTTTTACATAAAATGACGATTAGGGTTAAGTGTTTCTCATTTAACCCATTAAGGACTTAATCCTCTAAGGACTTAATCCATTAAGTCCAATATTGTTTAGATTAATCTTTGCCAGTGATTATTATTTAATATTTCAAGTTATTAAATAATCCCCGTATGTCCCGATTAATTCCCCAAATTAGGGTTTTATTGGCATTAGGGTTTCCAACCCAAATACTAGCCCATTTATCAATTTGTTTGGCTTTTAGGTCAATTTGGGCTTTATTGGGCCTATTAGGCCCACCAGAATACCATTAAGCCCATTAGGGTTTTATTGGGTCAATTAGGGTCGATTAAGCTTCATTGGGCCCATTAGGGATTAAAAGGCCCACTAGGGTTTCAAGCACCCAAAACGAATCAATCACAACGAAGCAAAACACACCGCCACCCGACACGGCGGCCGGTGGCGGCAGCCACCACCCTAAGGTGGTGGTTTGAGTTTCTTTCTCATTATTCCATTTCCAATTACATTTTACAATGCTAAAACTCGAAATAAACACATACACTAAACAACATAAACACACACACAACCACCCTATGGTGGCTGGTGGTGGTAGAAGGTGGCAGCCATCATGGTTGGGCGCCATGGTGGTTCCAGCCGATAGAAACTCTCAAATCACGATACGAAACACCAATACTCGACCTTTACGCCCAAACAAACGTAGCCCCCCCCACCTAGTGACGCACGGTGAAGGCAGCGACGGCACTAGCGGCCATAGCGATGGCTGTCGGCGATTAACAACAACAACTGCAGCCTAGAGCCTGGGGACACCCACGTCTTCGACGGAGATGAGCAGCGTCGATGCCTACGGGGTTGATACGCAACGCCTGAAAAAGAGACGTCGGAAAGCAGGAGGATGGTGGCCACAACATCTCCGATTTCCAGTCGATACCGCTTCATTTGACCGCTTTTGGTGGTTCTTCCTCGGTTATGCGCGTCGCCCGACAGTGGCGATGGAGTTCTGATGGCGAAGAGGTAGGTGGCGCGACGGCGGCGGCTGGAGAAGGGGAGTAGTGAAGGTGGCGGCTGATGGTTTGCTCTAGGGTTAAGGTTAGCATGGTGAAGCAAAGTGACGGGTTTAATACCCGATCATATAAAAATTTCGCCCAATGTACACCTTTTGTCCCTCCTTCCCAATCTCTTTTCAAATTAAGGCAATATTTTACGCTTTAAACCCCATCTTCTGAAATCCTTACAAGTAAGATCCAAAATTTACCAATCAACCCTTAAGCTTCCAAAATCTCTTCAATTGAGTCCCAATAAATCACCAATTAGTCACCGCCTTCATAAATATTTATAAATTAAATCCAGATTTTACACTTTTAACCTCCATCTTCTAAACTTGTGACAATTAGCTCCTCGAGACCATCCTTTGATATATAATTATTTATTTTAGGTCTACCATTTGTTCATTAATTTATTTATTTATCTAATAAATAAACAAGGTGTTACAACTCTCCCCCACTTAAATTAGATTTCGTCCTCGAAATCATTCCTTACTTGCCCAACCACTCTAGTAGCATGGTCACCAACCTGGGCACGCTCTAGCCTTCCCAGGGTAGCCATGACCAATCCTCGTAAAGCCCTAAAATCCGCAGGTGCCGAATTCCTTGCAACAAGACCACATGTACTATGTCCGAAATCTGCTGTCTCGAGATGGTCTGAATCCCTGAAAGACCACTCATAGTGAATCATTATCGTTGAGTTTTGTATGTTTATCCCTCAACAGGCTACTCAACTTCTAATAGCTCGAGGTTCCCACTATAAAATAGGATCACAGACCTAATTACCCTTGAAAACCACTAATACTTGACCAAGGCTCAGATACTCCCGCTGTGAGTGACTTGTCACTCCCCAAATCATCTAGCTATTCCTTCCAAACTTGCAACCCTAAACACAAATACTAATATTTCCAATCGTTGAAAGTGTCTGAACAATGAACCGCCTGAAGCAATATGTTGCCACATGGATGCTTTCCAAAGTCTAACGAGACCTGCCATGTCTTAATTCGTTCACCAACCATCTAAAATACCGGGTTCCGGCCCGGCTGCAGAGCCAAGGGACTCCCACTTAGGTGTTGTTTGTTTTTTCTGAGGGAATATGTTTGCAGTCTGCGGACCATATCTGTAGACATCTGCAGTAGAAGAGGTGGACCAAACGTCTGCAGTCTGAAAAAAGAAGACTGTTTGTTTTTTTAACATCTATAGACTACTAAAATAAACTGAAATCTAAATAAACTGATTTTTTTAAACTTCAAAGTGATTTTTTAATATTTTTATGACTTTGTTATAAATAATTAACAAATCTAGATCAACTTTTATGTATTTTTGTATAAAAAATAAAAATAAAACTGTTATGAATTAACGTATATATTTGATAAAAAACCAAGTTGAAAAGTTATAACTAAACATTATAATTTGGGATTAAAGAATTTGATACATAAATGGATGTAAATAAACTTCGATTTTTTCAATTAAATCCATTAAAAACGTATCATAAATATTTTCTCGAGAAATTAACGATACTGTATTAAACAATGTTTTATAAAATTTGGCAAAAAAATATAAGATTATATATTTTGATTTTTTTTTTCATATTTATGTAAACAACTTCAATGACTATTATTATAATAAATATTTATTTATAAATTTGTCAAAAATATCATGTTTGTATCGTCAAACGTTTTTTTTTTTTTTTTTTAAGTTTTGTATTTTTTTTTTCAAATTATTTATCATTAATAAAGTTGGAAAAAATATAAATTAAAAAAAAAAACTTAAAAAGAATAAAGATATATGTGTTTTTTTAGGCTAGAAGATGTCTGAAGATGTTAGAAGACTCATGTCCACATCTGTGCCAAGAAGAGGGTGTGCAGACATTTTTAGGTATGTAGTCTTCAAAAAAACAAACAGTCTGCGAAGGCTAATGTCTGCGCGTGGTCTGCGCGGCGCAGACATAAGAGGTCATGCAGATCTGCAGATAAAAAAGAAACACCACCTTAGTCGCCTCACACGAATTCCAAACGAAATCCTTCTCTGGAACTAGTTGCCACTAGTTATCATGCCACTGTGGCTCTAAAAACCTTTGGATCTAAATGATCGGGTCATGCGTCGAATCCTGACGTCATCCAATCCAAGATTAAAAGTGATTGCTACCTAACCAATGGTAGTCTTACATCACAAACAACCTTAAGCAGTCCATTGCTTCTCTGCTCTCATAACTGTAGTGACGTCCCTACAGTCTCATTACTGGATTAACCAGATCTAATCCATTTGGGTAAATCCGAAATCCAATCAGTGGATTTCCATATCCTCACTGCTACACCCAAATTGGTGGGTACTATTGTTCCTTCCGCGTTCTAACAACACACTCATGCCATCTACCAACCTAGTGAATGCTACAGCTACACCCGTAGTCTCACGACACTCTATCACTTTTTGACCACTAGTGAATGCTACGGCTACCCCTGCAGTCTTACAACACTTCCCATGCTAGCTGACCACTAGTGAATGCTACGGCTACCCCCGTAGTCTTACAACACTTCCTATACTAACTGACAGCTAGTGAATGGTACGGTTACCCCTGTAGTCTTACAATATTTTCCAAACTAGGTCGAACACGCACTCGACCTAACACACTACTGAACTTGAGTCCTAACTGGTACTCTAACTTGGTTCCCGGAACCTGCTGTCTAATAGTCTCGAAGGTTGTCTGCTGCTCAGGCCCCTAACGAAGGCCACCGACTTCTTGGTCAGTCGGATCAAAGGGACTGCAATCTCGGAGAAGTCCTGTATAAATCTTTGGTAATATCCCGCTATACCCAGGAAACTCTGAATCTCGGTTAGAGACCTCAGAATCTCCCACTGCATCACGACCTTTATCTTGGCCGGATCGACCAAAATGCCCTTCTGGTTGACAAGGTGCCCAAGAGATTACGCCTCGCGCAACCAGAACTCACATTCGGAGAACTATATAAAAAGTATCTCCCCCACTTAGATTCGACTAAGACTTCACGGTACGTGCGAATTGAAGGATTCCCGATCCTTCTTACTTCCTAATAGTCCACTGACGATAACCTGTACTTACCAGTGCTAGCGATCCATCACCAATCAAACCTTAAGATCGCCCATCCTCTGAAACCTTGAAGAGTACTCTTGAAATCTGGTCCAATCTGACGCCTCAATCCATCTCCCATGCTGTCAATTGAAGGTCTCAATCTTCACTTTGGCTGACGAATCCTCGTTCCCACTTCCAATCTTACAGTACCACTGAACTCTAACCGAACACAACCCATGAGAAAATACAATTCTCTTGAACATGCGATGACCAACCACTTATGCATCTAACACCCACGACTGACACTACCCTTTTCATGTCACCAGCTCTGTCCTAGCAATGGTAGTGCCTTGAACTCCAATGTTCATCCATAGATAATTAACGACCATACCTGAACAATGATAGAACCCCTGAACGTTGACTTCATTGGAGAACTATCGCTCTAACCCTGACCGAGGATCTTCCAACCAACACTCCTACACAGATCTCGAAAAAGATCCGGAATGATAACGGTACACGCGGAACCCGCTCCGCAAGATGCATCCCTCTGTGGGTTCATCAAGGACTTTTCGGCATGCAGGATGGTATATATGATCCTTTCTAACCCAAACACTAGCAGGAAACCGACCCGAGATTTAAATTATCCAAACTTACTCATAACTCCAACGTGATACGTATCCCCAACATCCATCTAATAACAATAGAAGATGACATACCCGCAACATCTGGAGGAATACTAATCACCTTCTGCTGACATGACCAATCCCGCTACCCTGTAGTATCCTAAACCCTCGGAGCGACAAACTCCCTTGTGTATTGTCTTGTACGTGCTGCACTGACTCTGGCCATGTTGACCCTTCACTCGATGATCAGAAGTCATGGGTCTCTTCCCGGACCCTCTTACTATACTCACCTAGCACGAAACTTTTCTCAAAGTGCTCCAAATCGATCTCATATCTATAAACTCTTGGAAGTCATAGCCTTCACGGTCTGACACCCTGTCACGCTCGCTAGCTCACTTGCCAATGGCCAAGCTGCAACACTGGAACATCCTCTGTCCCCAAACCGGGTCACTAGCTCTTCCTTGAAGCTTCTCAGATTCTCCAAGACTCTCACCGATTCGAGTATGGATCATGTTCTTTCAGTAGTACAGGCCCAATACTACCTTCCACACCTATCCATACTTTCCTCAGCAATCCTCCCGGATCCTCCAAGTCACTTCCTCAACTGGTACACCCAAGTCTAACTAAGCCTCACTACTAACTCAATGAAATATATCCTAGGCTTCCCTAGGTTCCCGAACTCACCCAGTCCTCAGATGTTGAAAGATTCCCAGTAATGTCAACTAACTACCTCGTGAATATAGCCACATGCAACAGAGATCAGATAATCCTTTGAGTAAAAGACGCATCCCTAGAACGGTTGGACTCACAAAGAACAAAGCAAACAACATTCATACAATGGAAAATCTAAACATCATATCCCAATCAAATCATTCTATCATCTAATCAGGAATCTGTACATGCAATCAAAGGCTCATACAATCAGGCATAACCTAAACAGGCTATCCTATAACTGACTCATCAGTACTAGCATACAAGTCTACAAGCACATACAATAGGCATATAAGGCATCCTCCTAGATCCTCAGCCCTAATCTAGCATGCAGTTCTCATAACCATATCATATCATATCATAACATAACATGTATGGGTATCTTGGGGAAAACTTACTTGAGCATGACTGATTTCACGCATCACACACTTTGTTCTTTTCAAAGTTATGTTCTCTTTTCAAACTTCTTTTTATAAAAATGGTTTTACTTTTGAGAATTTTCATACCAAGTCCTTAGTTTGAGTTCAGACACACCTGAGAGTGTACCCGAATCTCACAAACCAAGGCTCTGATACCAACTTGTAACATCCCAAAATTCAAAGCCAAAAATTTCATTTTTAAATAAGTTATTACATAAAACTAACAATATAAGAAAACATCCATAATATCATGTCATGTCAAAACCCAAGTAGAAATAATCAAAACATGTTATCATAAAACAATATCAGAGTGTAATCCCAAAGATCTCATGTGCGGAAAACCATAATGTGATGCGTTGCGATCAAGCCAACTCCTTTCCTGTGGAAACGAGTACCTGAAACCAAAACTGTAAATCGTAAGCACAAAGCTTAGTGAGTTCCCCCATCATACCACATTCCATATAATCACCTAACAAATATATACTATCAGGCATATCTGGATGCCTGACCTACCCCTTCGGTCCTCTCGACCGGATACTGCCTAGCATATCTATGTGCCGGCCTCCCCTTCGGTCCTCTCGATCGGATACTGGCTAGCATATCTGGGTGCTGGCCTCCCCTTCGGTCCTCTCGACCGGATACTGGCTAGCATATCTGGGTGCTGGCCTCCCATTTGGTATCTTTCAAACGGTAACTGGGTGCTAGCCTCCCCTTCGGTATCATAACATGCTATCACATAAAACATAGCAGGTAACAACAAACCTAGATGAATATCACAAAGACAATCATCTAGCATGCAACTCCTACTAATGGGCCAACATTGTGGCCGTAGACCCACCGCTACTGGAAGGCAACTCACCTCACACTGTTGAAGTCCCGTAGACACAATCCCACACTACTGAAGTCCTGCAGACTCAACCCTAGCTGCTGGATGACAAATTCCCGAACTATCAATCATAAAAAGAACACCCAATTAATAATTGGGTCCCACCACATAACCATAAGTAAATTCTTTGGATAATTACTACATTACCCCAAGCTTAGCTTATTCAAGCCCAAGGCCCAAACCATAGGCCCAAAGTCAACTAGGAAATCAAAGCCCAACACATGAAAATTATGCCCAGGCCGATACATGGTCTTATTTAAAGGCCCAACCAAAAAGTCCAGTCCAACATTTGGTATTCTAATGGCCCAATACCTCATAATCATGAAGGCCCAAACTATGGCCCAATTTTCCAAATTGGGCCCAACTCCTCATACGGGCCTTACCATAAAGCCCATTAATTATTCTAGTCTATTTGCTTGATCTTGGATGGCCCATTAATAACCCAATCATCAAGGCCCAATAGAAAGGCCCATTAATTCTAGTCCATTTTCCAAATTTGGCCCAACAATATGCGCTCCATCTTCTCAAAAGCTGGTCTCGGTACCTGTCTACTGATGACCTGAGAATACAAGTTATTTTGAAAGAGTTTATCAGCATTAAGCTGGTGAGTTCATAAGTATTTTAGTGTCGGTGTTTGTTATCAAAACGTTTGAACATGTCTCAAGTGTAAGTTTGTAAAATGTATGTAAATGTTTGTAAGTGTTTGTAAAAGTTTGAATCTCTTAGAAAAACCTATATTTTCCATTAAAGTAGCCTTCTACCAAGGCTTAATTGTTTTGTATGTTCGTTTGTTGTAAAAATGTGTAATTTCCCAAGTGTAACTATCATTCAACAAAATATAGTTCGTACATTAATGTTTAAGTGAAATAATCACTAAATATATGTAATGGGTAAATTATTGTAGTACTGTAGTGTTGTATTATAGGAACTACTGCTGTACTAACTACCTTAAACCGGATTTATATTAAGGTATCATGTGATTTATTATACCATACTATCGATTGAGTAACAACGACAAATGTAGGTCGTAAAAAGGTATGACGTTTGGCACCCGCAGACCTGCAGGTCCGGCTGTAGCTAGCAGCAAGGTGTAGGATAGTCAATCCAGTATAGATCCATACACAAACTCACGCTCTCCCTCCAAGAGACTCTGGTTACAACTCGGTCCATGACATTTAAGGCATGCTCCGATACAGTGGATCACATTTATGTAAGTGTATGTATGTATATGTATATGTATTGTTCCTGTTCTAGTATCGTTGTATATGTTTTCTTTCTAGTATAGTTGTATATGTTTTCCTTCTAGTATAGTTGTATATGTTCTCATAGTAATATCATGTATATGCTCTCATAGTAATGTAATGTATATGTTTTCATAGTAATATGTATTGAGTCATGAATGAACTGACTCATTGATCTAGAATTTGTAGTAGTATGATCCTGTGTTACCCCGATGGTAACTTACTAATGATGTAACTAATACGCATGAATATGGGAGTACTTTTATGTCTATATATGCATATATGATATATAGTTAATACTGAAACGACCCTCGGACGGCTACCCGACATCCCACCAGACCACATCCAAATCGAGGAAAAGGAAATAGGGCGGATGGCCTTCCTAAGCCTTTTAAACATTTCTTATATATCTATGCATATATGGACATGCAATTTATAAGAAGCATAATAAAGTTTAAATAAAGGTATTTGATAAGTAAAAGAGTTTGTAAAACATTTTGAAGTAAAACAGTTTGATAAACAGTTTGAACAGTGATAAAATCATTGGTTTTCTAGTTATTAATCACATGTGATTGATGTAATAACTATAAGTATTCAACTTGTATCCCCCCCATAAAAGCATTTAAAACATTTAAAATTATTTCAAAGGTTAATTAAAGGGGTATAAACTCACCTGTAGTGAGTGGTTCTGATGACAATGTTGGATTTGGTGCTAGGTGTCAAGTGGTGACTTGAGTACACGCGCGAATCCTATTTAGCATATATTGGCACATATATGGATTTAATTAGTGTTATGAACAACTAATTGATGATTTTGGAACCACCTTAGGGACTAGTAAACACTTATAATGAAGTGTTATAATCATATATGACTGTATGAGGGTTTATAAGGCTATACAAGAGGGTGTATGGCCAAAATACACACTATATGTGTGTGTGTGCGGCCAGGTGTGCGGCCTAGTGTGCTGCCAGCACTTGTGTGCGGCCATGTGTGCTGCCAGGTGGTGTGTGCTGCCATGTGTGCGGCCAGATGATGATCTTGGTGTTCTTGGTGTTCTTGGTACCTTTTATGAAGATCTTCAAGGAGAATGGATGATACTTGAGAGGATTTTCGTGTTCTATGCTTGAAGAAGTGAAGGAAGGGTTCAAGAATGATCTAAGTGTGGCATATATAGGTGGAGTGTGCGGTTGGGAAGGTGTGAGGCCGCAAACAAGAGTGTGTGGCCGCACACTCAAGTGTATGGCTGCACACTCCATGTGTTGGAGTGTTTGGCCCGGTTTTGATTCCTACACTTCGAGTTAACCCTTCTTAACACTCCTACCTTGATTATATCACATTTAGAATGCTTCATTAGACTCTAAAGGGTATTACCTTATATTAAAATAAGTCTAATATTGGAAAGAATTGAAGAGCGCATGCGAGAAGTTTTTCGGGTTGTCACATCATCCCCCTGTTAAGGAAATTTCGTCCCGAAATTTGAGTTTAAGTTACTAGATTATTAAAAATATCTAAGTAAAAAGATGAGGATATTTCAGTTTCATCTGATCCTCTCGTTCCTAAGTGAATTCTGGCCCGCACTTGGCGTTCCAGCGAACCTTCACAATCGGGATACGACTTTGCTTCGTCTGTTTGACCTCACGGTCCATGACTTCTACGGGTTCTTCCACGAAGTTGAGGCTCTCGTTGATCTCGATCTCGTCGAGTGGGATTACAAGGGTCTCGTCAGAAAGACACTTTTTCAAGTTGGAAACGTGGAAGGTAGAATGTATGTTACGAAGTTTGTTCGGTAGATTAAGTTTGTAAGCCACTGGGCCGATTCTTGCGAGAATCTCGAAAGGCCCAATGTACCTTGGATTTAGCTTTCCACGCTTTCCGAAGCGTATCAAGCCCTTCCAGGGTGAGACTTTGAGGAGGACTCGGTCTCCCACCTGAAATTCCAAAGGTTTCCTTCGTTTATCAGCGTAGCTCTTCTGTCGGTCTCTAGAGTCTTTCAATCGTTCACGGATCTGTACGATTTTCTCTGTCGTTTCCCGAATGATTTTCGGACCTGTGAGAGTACTGTCAGAAGTTTGCCCCTTAGCTAACTGGGTGTCACCCACTTCAGCCCAGCACAGAGGGGATCTGCACTTCCGGCTGTAGAAGGCTTCAAATGGAGCAGCCTTGATGCTCGTGTGATAACTGTTATTATAGGAAAACTCGACAAGGGGTAAATGAGTATCCCATGCCTTTCCAAAGTCAATCACACAGGCTCTCAACATATCTTCCAGTGTTTGGATGGTCCTCTCACTTTGTCCGTCGGTCTGTGGATGGTAGGGTGTGCTCATGTCCAGCCTTGTTCCCAGGGAATGTTGTAGTGATTGCCAGAATCTTGAGGTGAACCTACTATCTCTATCGGAGATAATGGATATAGGAACACCATGTAGTCGCACGATTTCCCTAATGTATGTTCTCGTAAGTTTCTCCATCTTATCGGTTTCCTTGATAGGTAGGAAGTGTACAGACTTGGTCAATCTATCGACGATAACCCATATGGTATCAAGTCCACCCGTTGTCTTGGGCAACTTGGTTATGAAATCCATAGTGATCCGCTCCCACTTCCATTCTGGAATCTCTGGTTGTTGCAGTAAACCAGAGGGTTTCTGGTACTCGACCTTGACCTTTGCGCAAGTAAGGCATTTACTTACAAAGGTAGCAATCTCTGCTTTCATATTAGGCCACCAGTATAGCTTTTTAAGATCCAGATACATCTTATCCGAACCTGGGTGGACGGAATACCGAGTGTTGTGCGCCTCGGTCATGACCAAGTCTCGGAAACCACCGTGCTTCGGGGTCCAGATCCGGTCCATGAAATATAGGGCTCCGCCACCCTTGGCTTCTAAGTTCTTATCCATTCCCCTGAGGGATTCACTCACCACATGTTCAGGTTTCATAGCTTCAAGTTGAGCTGTCTGAATTTGTTTAGACAAGTGTGAATGGATAGTCATTGTCAACGACTTGACTCTTCGACCAGAATATTCCTTCCGACTTAGGGCGTCTGCTACTACGTTGGCTTTACCCGGATGATAATGAATGTCGCATTCGTAGTCATTGAGTAGCTCGACCCACCGTCGTTGTCTCATGTTGAGCTCCTTCTGATCGAATATGTGTTGTAAACTCTTGTGGTCGGTAAAAATAGTGCTTTTTGTGCCATACAAGTAATGTCTCCAGATCTTCAGGGAAAACACCACTGCCCCCAGCTCAAGATCATGGGTGGTGTAGTTGACTTCGTGTGTCTTCAGCTGTCTCGAGGCATAGGCGATGACCTTACCCGTTGCATCAGGACACAACCGAGCCCATGGTTTGACGCATCGCAATAGACCACGAAGTCTTCTATCCCTTCGGGTAGAGATAGTATTGGTGCGGTGCACAAGGCTCGTTTAAGCGTTTGAAATGCTCTCTCTTGTTTCTCTTCCCAGTCAAAGGCCACACCCTTTTGAGTCATTGTTGTAAGAGGTTTCGCAATACTGGAGAAGTTCTGTATGAATCTGCGGTAGTAGCCAGCAAGACCTAGAAATTGACGAATTTCTGTAGGCGTCTTTGGTGCTGACCAGTTCTCAATAGCCTTAATTTTGGATGGATCCACGTGGATTCCCTCTTCGCTTACCACATGTCCTAAGAATTCGACTCTTCGGATCCAAAATTCGCACTTCGAGAACTTCGCGTAGAGCTTCTCCGTTCGTAAAGTTCTTAAAACTTGTCGTAGGTGGTTGCCATGCTCTTCCTTACTCCGGGAGTAGATCAGGATGTCGTCAATAAAGACAATAACGAACTGATCCAAGTAAGGTCGGCATACTCTATTCATCAAATCCATGAAGACTGCAGGCGCATTGGTCAATCCGAATGGCATCACCACGAACTCGTAGTGTCCGTAACGAGTTTGGAAGGCTGTCTTCAGAACATCCTCTTCTAGCACTCGTAACTAGTGATATCCGGATCTCAGATCAATTTTGGAAAAATAATTCGCCCCTTGCAGTTGGTCAAATAGATCGTCTATGCGAGGCAGAGGGTAACGATTTTTGACCGTCAGTTTGTTGAGCTCCCTGTAGTCGATACACATACGGAATGATCCGTCTTTCTTCTTAATAAACAAGACTGGTACTCCCCAAGGCGAGAAGCTTGGTCTTATGAAGCCCTTGCTGAGCAGTTCGTTAAGTTGACCAGATAATTCCTGCATCTCTGCTGGTGCTAATTGGTATGGCGACTTAGCTACTGGGGTAGCTCCTGGAATTAAGTCGATTCTGAACTCGTCCTGTCGTTGCGGAGGTAAACCTGGTAGCTCTTCTGGGAAAATGTCGGGGATGTCGCTCACTACTGGAATGTTCTTTAGTTCTTTCGTTTCTAGGCTTGTATCGACAACGTGAGCAAGGAATGCGCGATATTCCTTACGTAGATATTTTTGTGCTTGGATACTGGAGATAATACGAAGACTTGTACTGGGTTTGTCACCGTAGACTATGAGAGTTTCGTTATACGGGAGGTTTAGACGGATTGCTTTTTCGAAGCACATGATGTCGGCGCGATGCAGACTCAACCAATCCATGCCGATGATTACGTCGAAGCTTTTAATTGAAACCGGCATGAGGTCGATTGGAAATGAATGGTTACCTAGAGTTAAGGTACAACCTAAGTATATGCTCTTGGTGCTTTCAGTTTTCCCATTTGCCATTTCTACCGTGAATTGTTCTTTAAGTGCGTGTGGTTGATGTTTAAGTATGTGAGCAAATTTATGGTTCACGAAGCTTCGCTCCGCTCCACTATCGAACAGAATGCATGCATAGGAGTTATCGAGAAGGAACGTACCAGTCACCACCGTCGGGTCAGCAACTGCTTCCCCATGACTTATTGCCAGTACTCTCCCCGATCCACTTGCATTCTTTGCTTTGGGGCAGTCCCTCTTGTAGTGGCCTGCTTCACCACATCCATAGCAGGTTGGGCTCGTGCCTGAGCCAGGGAATTGAGTGATCGGTCTTTCCGGAGACCTACAGAATCGAACAGTGTGTCCTTTCTTGTCGCAGTTAGAACACTGCATTTCACGGCAGGGGCCGTTGTGGTGGAAGTTGCATTTGTTGCACTTAGGCAAACTTCCTGCATACTGTTTCACCGGAGCAGTAGCAGTAGTAGGGGTTATCGCAGCATGTAGAGCCACAATTTGCTGCTTTTTGGCACCTCGTTTCTTCTTCTTGTCATCCCAGGACTTCCGCTTAGAGTCAGCGGGTTTGGAGGGTTCCGGGAAGGCTAGGGTTGTTGTCGTTGTTGGGGATTCGATTCCATGGTCGATGACTCGTTGTGCCAGCCGCTTGGCACTGTCGAAAGTAGTGGGGTTTGATGATAGAACATTTCCTTGATACGGAGGCACCAGCCCCCAGATGTACCTCTCGATCTTCTTCCCTTCAGTGGGAACCATATTGGGGCAGAGAGCCACCAGTTCGCTAAATCTGGCGGTGTAAGCGACCACGTTGGTGCCCTTCATGGTCAGGTTCCAAAGTTCCTGTTCCAATTTCTGGATTTCGCCCCTCGGGCAATACTCCTCAATCATGAGGTCTTTCATTGTTTCCCATCCCATGTCGTTGGCTACAACGAGAGTTAGAGCTTTAACGTGGCCGTTCCACCACGTTAGGGCTTTTCCTTCAAAGGTGCAGGCGGCATATTTGACTTTGCTCGCAGCAGGGCATGAACAAATTTCGAAGACCGATTCAGTCTTCTCGAACCATTGCGAGAGGGAAATGACTCCGCCGGTTCCATAAAAGGACTTTGGCTTACAGTTGGTGAAATCCTTGTAGGAGCATTCTCTCATGCGCATATGGATCTCAGCATGAGTAGATTCAACAGGGGTTCCACCTTGGCTGTTGTTAGTTGAGTGATACTGAGCCATGGCAGTTGCCACTGCCGCAGCTACCGCAGCATTCAGGGCTGCAGTATCGATGACCGGAGGAGGAGGTGGTGGAGGTGCAGGGTTATTCCGGGGAGATTTGCGAGGAGGCATCTTTCAGCTATAAGTTTATAAAGACAGATATAATGGTAAGAATCAATTGTAAGCAAGTTGAGAGTGACACATGGACTAACTAACCATAGCCCAATAGTTGAATGTATGTACGAATTGAATTCACAATAGGGAAGAATAGTAGGAAAACGCAAGTATAAAGATTTTCTCACAGATTAGCTAGCTGTCAATATTACTGGTATTTTTGATGTAATGGGTTCAGGGGAAAAATCGACCCAACAGTAGGTCTTACATCATACCATACAGAAAAGTTTGACAGTTACTAGATTCCTAGTTAGCGTACTGAGAGTTAGGAATATTTTACAGACAAGTGCTACTTAGAGCACAGATGTTAAAGGCTATTCCTTATCCAAAAGACAGAGATGTACTAGACATCTTCTAACGGCGATGGGAATTTCTAGGGCGAATCCTCATATCTGCCAGTTAACGAACCACTTCTCGGGGGTGTCGTTCGTGAGCTCTCTGGCGAACTCGAAGTTCTGCGATTTCGGTGGTTAATTGTTGTCGCAGTGCGTCATTGGTTCTCCTCGTCCCTTCGAGTGCTTCTTCTAGATGTCGAATGCGGACGGTGTTAACGCCTGAGTTGGCATCAATTTCCATGACTCGGTCGATGGCTGCTCGACCTTGTTCGACGTTTCGAGCAATTCTACGCACCATGACAGGCAGAGCTCTATCCGCAGAACCACCTTCGCTAACGTTGTAAAAGCTTCGGTCCCCAAAGTAAGGTAAAGGTTGACCCTGTTCATCGCTCCAGCGATTCAAGTTGTTCACCCACAAGGGAGTGGGGCCTGGAAATGCTGGTCGGGGATCGTTGTTTGGGGCTTGACCTATGGGAGGTAGATTGTTGAATTCAGGCTCTGAGTCGGATCCATCAGAAAAGCCTTCTGCGAGGTGATCATCCAAAGGGATTGGATGCTCATCTTCGGGCTCTTCTTCTTCGAGCCATCCTGCGTTGTCTTCATTTGGGAAGTACGGGTCGCCGTGATGGAATCCAGCCATGATATCTACGCGAGAAAAGGGATATAAGAATATAGTATATATGTAGCTAGTAGTACAAAATACACCTATAGTATTTTAAGTTTAGGTTCTACTGATCTTCTTGTGGTATTGTTGGTAAGTTTTTAGACTTGTTAACACATCACAACCATTCTAGGGCATATGCTAATCACTTCTCGGACCAGCATAGTTGATCAGGCTATGTCATTCCCAATGTAGCACCTGGTTCCTGGTATGTAAATCTTATTGAGTATTTTTCCTTCTTTTTAGCCTTGGACTTGGCGAGTCATAGGTCCGACTCACCGAGTAAGGACGGGACCCGGGACATGTTTAAGTTGGCGACTCGGCGAGTCCATATTCCGGACTCGACGAGTCACCGCTGTTGGATGAAACCCTAAGTTTCAGGGGTTTGCACCCTATTTAAACTCTCTTTCTGCCCCAATCTCGCCCCCATTCACCCTCAGAGCCTTGTATCTCTCTCTAGCCTTGCTTCCTTGTGAGTTTGAAGTGTTTTTGTGGTGTTCTTGAAGTTTTTGAGGAGAAAGAAGAGTGAATCAAGAAGAGGAGAAGGAGGCCAAGCATCTCTGTGTCGTTCCAACGTTTCCCCTGAGGTATAGCTCGTTTCCCCTCTGTTTTTAAGCTTATTGTCCCTTATAGCTCCATTAAAGTCCTCTTTGAGCCATTTCCAAGATTGTGTATGTTTGAGGGTTTGTAATAAGCTGATTGACCTTTAGATCTAGGCATGGTTGAGCTCCAGGAGCTCATATCTACTGTCTTTTTGGAACCATATTGCATGAAAGCCCTAGATCTACCCCTTTTGGTGCATTTTGGACCTTAAAACCCTCATGGTGGTCTATTTACACGTAAAGTTGGAAACTTTACGTGATAAACAGGCCCTAGGAGCCCAGATCTATGTATGGCATGAGCTGGATTCAAGCAGAATCGACCATATAGTAATTGCATGGTAACGACTCGGCGAGTCGGTTCGCGAGTCTCCGAGTTTGTCCCCTTTTCGTAGTGTCGAGTGAGCAGTGAGTCACGGGGTGTGACTCAGTGAGTCGGAAGCTGAACTCATCTATGGAGGAACTCGGCCAGTCAATGCCCTGACTCGGCGAGTTCAAGGAAATCTCCTTAGATCAAGAACAGACTCAGCGAGCTGTTCATACAACTCGGCGAGTCTTAGCATAAGTGTTCATCGGATGAAGATGAACTCGACGAGTTGTTCATACAACTCGGCGAGTAGGATGAAGGACTTGAATATCAGTTTAAAAGGAGAACTCGTCGAGTCGTCGCCTAACTCGACGAGTAGAAACGGGATTCAGGACAATCGTTTGGGTAGGGACTCGGCGAGTTGGAAAGCCAACTCGGCGAGTCGGGTCAACTGAAAGTTGACTCTGACTTTGACTTAGGGCATGATCAGGGGTAAAATGGTCATTTTACCTAAAGGACAGTTAGCAGTGTTTGATTGAGTATGTTGTGGGTGTAACATCCCGAAATATCAAGAGTAGAGTGGAAGGGCTAAAAGAGTAAATTGGGAGAGAGTGACTCGGCGAGTCCATAGATGGACTCGGCGAGTAGAGTCGTGACTTGGTCGCGTGTTAAGTAGCCGACTCGGCGAGTCAATGAGGTGGACTCGGCGAGTAGGCGCTGAGTGGAGAAAACCCTAATTCTCGGGGTTGAGCCCTATATAAAGAACCTTATGTTTTCCTCCCAGCCTCTTTATCACCCCTTGAGTCCTAGAAACCCTGAAATCGTGGAGAAGTACCATTGTTGAGCAAATTAGAGCTTGGAGAGGTGGCTATTGAAGAGATCTTAGAGAAGGAGAGGCTTGGAGCAAGGGGCTTTGCTTGGATTCAAGTTTCATTGCAGTTGGGGCGTTCTTTTGAGGTAATATCTCGTCTTTGAGCTGCCATTTCCTTGATGCATCATTTTGGGGGTATTAGAGATTAGATATTTGGATGTGTTGGAGTTTAGAGGTTAGATCTGAGGTTGCTACCTTAGATCTGGAATGGAGAAGAGTTGGAATGCATGAAAGTCCCTGTGTTGAGTGTTGGATGATGCTATCATGTCCCAAACCTTAGCCCTAATGTGCAAAATGCATAGATCTCTTTGGATTCACGTAAAGTTTGCCACTTTACATGATGTATGAGTTGTAGGAGGCTAGATCTATGTTTTGGAGCAATTGCATGGCCTGGAATGCTTCTGAATGGATTCAGACCGGTGGTACTTGGAGAGTCACAGGGGTGTACTCGACGAGTTGCTTGAAGATGAGCTGGAACTCGGCGAGTTGTATGAACAACTCGGCGAGTAGGTTGAAGATAGCCTTGGACTCGGCGAGTCTGTTCTTGGGCTCGGCGAGTCTTGTCGAAGAGTCCCAATATTTTTCTGGTTGAGTCGAGAATCGGTGAGTCAAGGGATGACTCGGTGAGTGGTGTGCGAGTGGACTCAGAGTTGTTGAACTCAACGAGTCTCGGGGTGACTCGGCGAGTTAGGTCGCGGAGTGAGGGAAGTTCTGAGTATGGGGACTCGGCGAGTCATCGGGTTGACTCGGCGAGTAGAGTTAGTCAGGGGTTGACTTTGACCTTGTCTTTGGCCAAGGGTTGACCAGTGGTTTTCAGGGGCATTTTGGTAATTGTTGATTATTGTTTGGAGTTCAGTGCATTGGTGGTTGTCCAGTGGTGGAGATCGTATCAGTGATCGGAGCAGCTTGGGTTATCTGTTCAGTCGACAGTTTCGAGGTGAGTTATCCTCACTATATGGACAGGGTCTACGGCACCAAGGCCGGCCCTTTATCGGATGGAAATCCGGATAATTGTCTGTTATGATATTGCTTGATATGGGCCGGAAGGCATTATGTTATGGGCCGGAAGGCATTATGTTATATGGACCGGAAGGTCATGGCCTGGAAGGGCGTATGTGTGTAAGTTGTATTTTGACTGAGACGTAGGGTGAAGCTATGCTAGTGACCGGTTAGGTCGGTATCCTAGTTAGGATGATGATATGCTATGTGATCCGCTTGATTGACTTGTTGCCTGTGAATTGCTATATGATTGTATGTATATGTGCACATGGTTGTTTGGACTGGAGTTGGGTTGAGGCGGGTCCTGCTGTGTGCTGTAGGCCAAGATACCCAGGGCGGACTGGTTGTCCCGAAGGCCCAGCGAGCGGTCCGGATAGGCTGTAGGCCCCGAAAGGGCGGACCAGACATACCGAAGGCTCGGAGAGTGGACCAGATAGACTGAAGGCCCGGTGCGGGCGGACCAGTCATACTGTAGACTCAGAGAGTGGACCAGGTGGATTGAAGGCCCGGGAGTGGGCGGACCAATCACACTGCAGACTCGATGTATGTGGATAGACTCAGAGGGTGGACCAGGTGAACTGTAGGCCGGTGCGGCAGACCAGTCACACAGTAGACCCGAAGTGCATGGCTGTTCTGTGATCGGATATGTTATGGCATGTTATGCGTGTATGGTATTTGTGGTTAGTATTTTGGGGATATCTCACTAAGCTTTCGGGCTTACAGTTGTGGTTTCATGTTTTTCAGGTTCTTCAGGAGACTGTGGAAGGGCGAAGGCGTGATCGTACCGCTCCTCATGATTTCGTAGCATTGTGATTCTGGGAACACGTTAAATGTTTTGTATTGAAAACCTTTTTGTAAAGATTTAATGGAATCGGGATGTTTTCGAAAAATTTAAAATTGGTTGTATTTTTCGGTCATTATAGTGGGAATTGCAGCCGGAGGATTTCCGGAGCAGCAGCAGACAGTCAGTTCCCGATCAGATCAACAGCTACTTCGAGCTGAGTTACCTTCCAGTAGCGATGGGTCTACGACCATAATGTCGGCCCACCAGTAGGAGTTGTATGTAGATGATTGTCTTTGTGATATTCATCTAGGGATTACTACTACCTGTGTTATGTTTATGTGCTAGTATGATATGATGTTATGTGCTAGTGATAGTAGGGGGGAGATAGTCCCCAAGGTATCCGGTCGGTAGGGCCGAAGGGGTAGTCATACCCAACCATGTTAGATAGATTCTGATATTGTGATACATGTTATGTGGTAGTAGTGGAGGGGAGGAATAGTTCCCCAGCACCCGATCGAGAGGACCGAAGGGGAGGCCAACACCCAGATATGCTAGGCAATATCCGGTCGAGAGGACCGAAGGGGAGGCCAGCACCCAGATATGCTAGGCAATACTCGGTCGAGAGGGCCGAAGGGGTAGGTCGGGCACCCAGATATGCCTGACAATATATGTATGTTATGAGATTATATGGTATGTGGTACAGTGGGGGAACTCACTAAGCTTCGTGCTTACGGTTTTCAGTTTTGGTTTCAGGTACCTCCTCAGCTAGGGGAAAGGAGCCGACGCGGTAGCAGCATGTCACACACACACACACACTCTCTTGTTTCCGCAGTTACGAGTTTATTTTGGGATTGATACTCTGATATTTGATTGATCGAATGTTGTGGTTTTCAATTTGGTTTTCGATGTGAAATGGTTTAATCAAACAATGTTTTAACTATTAATGCTTTCATGTAATGTTTTATAACGAAATTTTTGGATGTGAAAATTGGGTCGTTACACCCAAGACTGACCATACATCCCCGAGCTTACCTGTGATATTTAACAATCGTAATACTTTTGTTCTTGTCATTTTGACACTGATTTTAGTATGAATGCAGCCTAGTATACTTAATTAAATATTTTGGTATTTAATGTATAGACTCTTAGTCAGAGTGTTTTAATCCCAAATGGGTTTATAGTTTAGTATATCTTTTATGGGTTGATATACTTAATTCACTATAAACAATGCTCTGATACCAATCTGTCACACCCCAAAACCGAGAATGGCGGAAACGTTCTGGGGCGGAGGACGTCATGTAAAGTATCACAACACAGTAATAGTAAACAAGCAAACAACATCATCCATT
The DNA here is from genome assembly GCF_002870075.4 of Lactuca sativa. Taxonomy (NCBI): domain Eukaryota; kingdom Viridiplantae; phylum Streptophyta; class Magnoliopsida; order Asterales; family Asteraceae; genus Lactuca; species Lactuca sativa. Next base: position 246,365,298 of record NC_056627.2, on the reverse strand, counting down.
GCATTAAATATATAATTTTAATACAAGTGTGTTATGTACAGTATAGACACCAAAAATAATGTAAGTCAAAATAAAGAGATGAGTCCTGTATGCGCTCCATCTTCTCAAAAGCTGGTCTCGGTACCTGTCTACTGATGACATGAGAATACAAGTTATTTTGAAAGAGTTTATCAGCATTAAGCTGGTGAGTTCATAAGTATTTTAGTGTCGGTGTTTGTTATCAAAACGTTTGAACATGTCTCAAGTGTAAGTTTGTAAAATGTATGTAAATGTTTGTAAGTGTTTGTAAAAGTTTGAATCTCTTAGAAAAACCTATATTTTCCATTAAAGTAGCCTTCTACCAAGGCTTAATTGTTTTGTATGTTCGTTTGTTGTAAAAATGTGTAATTTCCCAAGTGTAACTATCATTTAACAAAATATAGTTCGTACATTAATGTTTAAGTGAAATAATCACTAAATATATGTAATGGGTAAATTATTGTAGTACTGTAGTGTTGTATTATAGGAACTACTGCTGTACTAACTACCTTAAACCGGATTTATATTAAGGTATCATGTGATTTATTATACCATACTATCGACTGAGTAACAACGACAAATGTAGGTCGTAAAAAGGTATGATGTTTGGCACCCGCAGACCTGCAGGTCCGGCTGTAGCTAGCAGCAAGGTGTAGGATAGTCAATCCAGTATAGATCCATACGCAAACTCACGCTCTCCCTCCAAGAGACTCTGGTTACAACTCGGGCCATGACATTTAAGGCATGCTCCGATACAGTGGATCACATTTATGTAAGTGTATGTATGTATATGTATATGTATTGTTCCTGTTCTAGTATCGTTGTATATGTTTTCTTTCTAGTATAGTTGTATATGTTTTCCTTCTAGTATAGTTGTATATGTTCTCATAGTAATATCATGTATATGCTCTCATAGTAATGTAATGTATATGTTTTCATAGTAATATGTATGCCTGCTATATGTATAAGAACTGCATGCTAGATTAAGGCTAAGGATCTAGGAAGATGCCTTATGTGCCTGCTATACGTACTTATTGAATTTCATGCTAGAACTAATTAGTAAGTGATATGATGGCATGAATAGGATATGCTTGGTTTGGGTTACTCGATGCCCGAATGCTGCTTGTTTTGTGCTTGTAGGAGTTCTAGTTATCTTTAACTAAGTAGTAAATGAATACGTTAAGTTACATATTGCGAGGACTAAATAATTTCAGAAGGTTAGGTCTAGCCGTATTTCGCAACACTTGTTTGAGTCCAACCGTTGTAGGGTAGGACCTCTCATTCGAAGAATTATCTGGTCTTAGTGATATGTAATGGTATTCGCGAGCTAGTTAGGTAAAGGTACCATGGATTTCTTATGCAGCTGATGGCGGAGAGTAGGTCGGAGAGTTACCCTAGGGTAAGCCTGATGGGTTTTAGGTAAAACAAATAAACTAGAAAACAATTCCTAAGTTCACATGCAACCTCCTTTGGATCTATGTTTTATCTATTGAACATACAACTTTGAATTGCAAAACAAGAACCCTAGAGGAGAGAGGCTATAATCGAAATTTACAAACTAGGGTTTAGTAATTACATACCTTTCAATTGTTATAGTAAACAATTGATAATTCCCTTGATCTTGATCTTGATCTTCTTGGAAGCTTAGCACCACAAGTGTAATGCCTCTAATGGAATCACACCCAAACTAGCAAGAAGGAAAGTAGAGGAGAGAGGGGAGAGGGAGTATGCAAAATTTCGGCCCTTAGGGTTTCTTCAAAAGAAAGAGTGACCAAAACATGAACCAGGAGGCTCCTTATATAGCTGAGGGATCTAGGGTTTAGGGGAAACCCTAGTTATCCTTTGCTTAGGGCCTAAGCAAACCCAAGGGCCTTATCCAAGCCCCTATGGACGAAATTATTAGGGTTTCCCCTAAAGATTTCGTCCACCCTCTTCCAAGGGGGTTCTAGAGCCTTCCACTCAACTATTAGATAATTGCAAACTAGTCCCTGCACTTTATAATTAATTCTTTTAACCCCAAAATTAATTCTAATTAATTTCTGGCTAACAATTAATTAAACATAATGATTTCTAATTAATATATTAATCTTTTAACATATTAATAAATTCATTTATATTAATTTATTAATCTTATAATAAATTAATATCTCTCCTTTCATAATTTCCTTGTCTGGTTGCTAGGTTTGAGGGCAACCCAAAAGGACTGTGCTGCTATCAATTCAAGTACATACCAATTATAGTTATGGGCTTAGACACCTAATCCAACAGTCTCCCACTTGGATAAGTCTGTAACTATAATTGCTAGTATGCCTTCTAAATTTGACCAGCAAATTGTAGCTTCCAAAAAGCTGTTGCTGAACTCTGACCCAGTCAGTTACGTGTCCTAAGATAAGTGATCATATAATCCTTCGTTCTTCTAGATATCTCTAGACAAAAGACATGGAATGCAATCAACCTCTTTATCCAGAATCTATGTTTCCCGATTCCTGATTTGTGATGATGTAGGACTTCTAATTGAACACATCAATTTAGTCCTGGCTGGGCCCAGCACATAAGTCAACACCAAATCATCGAGGGGCCCACAGATAACGCTTTTCCTGTTAGGGCAAAAGGAACGAATAAACATTGACTCATATGCTTGTATCTTTTACTCATCAAACCATACATGATAATACGTTTTATAACACCAAGTTACTGATACGTTTTCGTATCACCAATGTATAGCCGACTTGCAAATCACAACTCAGATATCTCTGTTTCAAGATTATAAGATATTATCGTCTTAGTATTACTCGTGATGAATTCCATGAAGTAATACTCTGAGCGAGGGTTTATCCAATACTCAAATCTCAATTTCTGAGTTCTCATGAACGTTGCAGCAAATACATTGCCATGTCTATCCTTAGACAATCTACTATCCAGTTCATGACAGTCTTGATTCACTACTTACTTCCAAAAGTGCGAGCGACTGTGGAGTTTGAATAATCTTATTATTCGGGAAGTAAAACATGCAAAAATGAAACACAATAATAAACAATTGTCAAAAGGTAGAACCCAATCTTATAAATAATACTTTATTATTTAATCACCAAAAGCCAATTACATTAACTTTGTTACAAGTTTCAGAAAAATAATCTAATTACTAAAACTAATATCATCTTTCAATCCTATGCTCCGAGCATGCTGAATATGCTTAGCTCTACTCAGACCCTTTGTGAGGGGATCTGCTGGGTTATCTTCAGATGACACCCTCTTTACTATAAGATGGCCTTCTTCTACTCTATGTCTGATGAAATGGTACTTTCGGTCGATATGTATGGTTTTACCATGATCTCTCGGTTCCTTTGTCAAGGAAACCGCTCCTTCATTATCGCAGAACAGTTCCATAGGCTCCTGGATGGTTGGAACAACTCCGAGATCCCCGATGAAGTTCCTCAACCAAGCTGCTTCTTTCGACGCTTCACTTGCTGCTATGTACTCTGATTCACAAGTAGAATCAGCCACCGTATCTTGCTTGGAACTCTTCCAAGTAACTGCTCCTCCATTTAATAAGAATACCCAGCCTGACTGAGAACGGAAGTTATCTCTATCCGTCTGAAAGCTGGCATCACTGTAACCATCTACTCTCAAAGTATCATTGCCACCAAGTACAAGGACCCAGTCCTTCGTTCTTCGCAAATACTTGAGTATATTCTTCACGGCTATCCAATGAGCTCTACCTGGGTTTCCCTGATAGCGACTGGCCATGCTCAAAGCAAATGCCACATCAGGGCGAGTACATGTCATAGCGTACATGATCGATCCGACAGCGGAAGCATAAGGTACACGACTCATGTCATCTATTTCCTCATCTGTACTCGGGCATTGAGTCTTACTCAATTTGGTATTGCTCTGGATAGGTAGCTCTACCTTCGTGGAATTTTCCAAACTAAACCTCTTTAGTACCTTATCAAAGTATGTGCTTTGACTAAGTCCAATTAGTCTCTTCTTTCTATCTCTCAATATTCTAATCCCAAGAATATAGGCGGCTTCTCCTAGGTCTTTCATGGAAAAACACTTTCCAAGCCAAGACTTAACTTCATTCAAGGTTGGAACGTCGTTACCAATGAGTAATATGTCATCGACATATAACACCAGAAAAGTTACTACACTCCCACTAGCCTTGATATACACACAAAACTCATCTTCACTTCTAGAGAAATCAAACTCTTTGACTTTCTCATGGAAGCAAAGATTCCAGCTGCGAGATGCTTATTTCAATCCATAAATGGATTTCTCAAGCTTGCATACTCTATTGGGAAACTTTGCATCAACAAAACCCTCTGGCTGACTCATGTAAACATCCTCAGCCAACTTCCCGTTAAGGAAGGCAGTCTTGACATCCATCTGCCAGATTTCATAGTCATGAAAGGCAGCTATGGCGAGCAATATCCTAATAGATTTAATCTTAGCCACCGGCGAAAAAGTCTCATCATAGTCAACCCCTGGGGTTTGAGTGAAACCTTTTGCAACCAGTCAAGCCTTGAACGTATGTACATTCCCATCCATGTCTGTCTTCTTCTTGAAGATCCATTTGCACCCAACTGTCTTCCGACCTGGTGCACTATCAACCAAATTCCAAACTTGGTTGTCATACATGGACTTAATCTCACTGTCCATTGCCTCTTTCCACTTGGAAGCCTCTGGGCCTGCCATTGCTTCCTTATAAGTGGTTCATCTAAGTTTACCAATGTTCTGTCACTTATGAATGTGTCACCATCTGAAGTAATATGAAAACCATACCACTCAGGTGGCACACTCACCCTAGTGGATCTTCGAAGAGGTAATGATTTATCAACCGGTTCAACAGGAACTGTTTCCTCTGGTTGAGTGCTAGTGTCATATAAGGTTCCTTCATTGGTTGACTCTTGAATCTCTTCAAGGTCAATGGTACTCCCACTGTCCTCTTTGAACATGAGCTCTCTTTCCAGAAAGACTCCTCTTCGAGCTACAAACACCACGTTTTCACTGGGTATGTAGAACAAATATCCAAAAGACTGCTTTGGGTAACCAATGAAAACACATTTCTCACTTCTAGCTGCTAGCTTGTCGTGAGTCTCTTGTCTTACGAAAGCTTCACAACCCCAAACTTTAATATGTGCTAACGAGGGAACTTTCCATGTCCACATTTCATGAGGTGTTTTGGCAACCTTCTTTGTAGGGACAAGATTGAGGATGTGGGCGGCTGTCTCTAAGGCATACCCCCAGAAGTGAATAAGAAGCGAGGCACGACTCTTCATAGAACGAACCATGTCTAACAAGGTTCGATTACGCCTCTCAGCTACACCATTTAACTGTGGTGTCCTAGGAGGAGTCAATTGTGAGACTATCCCACATTCTTTCAGATAGTCGTTGAACTCGGTACTAAGATACTCCCCGCCTCTATCGGATCTAAGTATCTTGATCTTTCTGCCCAATTGATTTTCGACTTCATGCTTAAACTCTTTGAACTTTTCAAAGGTTTCTGACTTATGTTTGATCAAGTAGATGTAACCATATCTGCTATAATCGTCAGTGAAAGTCACATAGAATCGATTAGCATCCCTTGTGGTTGATCTGAAGGGCCCACACATATCTGTGTGTATGAGATCCAACAGACCTTCACCTTTTTCACAAGACCCTGTGAATGGTGATTTTGTCATCTTTCCTAAAAGACAAGATTCACACATATCATCTGATTTTAGGTCAAATGATTCCAACACTCCATCCTTTTGGAGTTGGGCTATGCGTTTCTTGTTAATGTGTCCAAGACGACAATGCCACAAGCATGCATTGTCTACACTATTAGACAAGTCAATATTAAGTACACTATTTCCTAAGCTATCAACACAAGTCACTGTTTCATACACACCATCACAAGGTAAAGCTTCAAACACAAAAACACCATTCTTATAAACAGAAATTGAACCATTCAAATCATTAAAAGAATATTTAAAACCTTGTCTGAACAATGCATGAAATCAAATAATGTTTCTCGTCATCTCAGACGAATAGCAACAATTTATTAAATCTAATCTAACATCATTACTGAGCAAAAGTTGATAAACTCCGATCTTGGTAACTGGTGAAGACTTTCTGTTCCCCGTGATCAAGTTTATTCTCCCATGCTCTATCTCCTCACTTTCCCTTAGCCCCTGCAAATCAGAACATATATGAAATCCACATCCTGTATCAAGGACCCATGAACGAGAAGATAATGAGTTATTAGCAGAAATAGTGTAAATACCTGCCGAGGATGGCTTCACTTTGCCATCCTTGATATCTTGCAGATATTGTGGGCAAGATCTCTTCCAATGCCCCTTTTGATTGCAGTAAAAGCAAATGGCCTCTTTTGGATCAGAAACATGGGGAGTGGAACCATTGAGCTTAGCCTTCGGGCCATTACTAGATGACACAAATTGAGCCTTGCTCTTCCAGTTTTGCTTGGGAGGACCTTTCCTCTTCTTCCCCTTTCCTTGTCCAATGGCCAAGACAGGGGCACTTGCAGGTGTGGAGGGTATACTTTTACCCTTCATCCCTGCCTCAGTTGTCTGCAACAAGTTGTGCAATTAGGCCAATGTCTGCTCAGTGTTGTTCAAATGGTAAGTTAAGATAAATTGACCATAACAATCAGGCAACGAGTTCAAGACCATGTCAATGGCCAATTCCTCATCGAAGTGAATGTTGAGCTTGACCAAACGCTCTATGTAGCGTTGCATTCTTTACACATGAGATACAACCGATTCCCCCTCTTTCATCTTGCAAGCCATGAGTGACTTGACTACCTCAAACTTTTCTTGACGAGCTCGCTTATGGTACTTTTCCATAAGGTCCTTGTTCATCTCAAAAGGCCAGTAGTCCTCATAGTACCTCTGCAATTTTGGGGACATGGTTGCAACCATGATGCATGCCACTTTGGTAGCATCATCATAGTGTTTCTTGTAGGCAGCATACTCTTCGGGAGTGGCTTTTGACTCATCAAGTTCTTTGAGCTCATTTTCAAGGACATACTCTTTGTCCTCGAATCTAAGCGCCATCTTGATGTTACACATCCAATCGTTATAGTTGGAGCCATCCATAACGACTTTGGAGTAGATGTTTAGTAGAGAGAAGTTGTGGCTGGAGGATGATGAAGCAGAAGTGTTTCTAGGAGTAGACATCTGAAAAGAAAGATAGTTTTAGTTAGATTCCAAGACACCTCAATATAATAACCCAAAGATATCATATCAAGGTTAGGACCCAACTATGACGATTTACAACTTGGAAATGGGATGCCGAGATCCAAGTTCAAATCTCATAAAGGTAGGTGAATGACGATTCACCAATTCCACCATTAGACAAAATAAACGAAGTGAAATTCCTAATTCTTTTGAGATACATTAAAACTATTTAATGGCATGTTTTAATCTCAGATTATGCTCTACTATTTGTGACTGGGATACCGAGGATCACAAACTAGATGTGAATAACCATGCAAATGTGCTTGGTAACCTTATTGTCTTTATCATTAACTATTGATGTGTCGGTAAACCACACACGCTCCATCAAAATGATAATCATAAGATACCCATTACTACTCTTTATTAGTGCCTTGTAGTGTGCCGGTTAACCACACGCGCTCCACTAACGACCAATAAAACATAATGTGCAATTTCATGGATTAGCATACTTTTCACATTTTTCCTAAAGTAACTAGAGTTGAGATTTTGAAAAATAGCGTTCTAGTACTTTCTTTAATAGCATTATACTTTTAATGGGAAGTAGTTGTCCTATCAAATCCGTTCTGCTAACGACCCTCCACTAATCAAGGAAGCGGTGGGTGAGAGTGGACACCCATTCAACTACCATTTTATAGGCAGTTTCCTTATACCCCCTTATAGACTAGCTTCGTGAATGAGACATACTAGCGATTTGACTGACCATATTCTTATACATATATAATATTTAAGTTTTAATTATAATATATATATAAGGTGTGTTTTAAAAACATTTTAAAACTCCAAGGGTTTATATAAATTTTTTCGAAATTTAAACTATTAAATTTTAAATTTAAATAAACCAATTAATTAGATTTAATATTTATCTATTAATTAACTTTTAATTAATTTATTAAATCTTGTAAGAATTATCTAATTAAATTAAACAATTAATTTAATCCTAATCCATATCCCTTCTTGATTTCGAAAATATGGGGATAGGATAATTTCCTTATTTTTCTCAATTATCCAATAAGGCAACTATTATCCAAAACAAAGAAACCCTAATTTTTATAGCATATTTCGAAATTTTCAAGGGAGGAGGCTAGGGTTTTCAAAACCCTAACCCTAATTTCGATTAGGGTTCTTTGGAGGCTAGGGTTTTCAAAAAACCTTTGATCCACAACCCTAAAAATCGAAAAAAATGGCCTTTAGGGTTTAATAGCTATAAACCCTAATTTGCAATTCAACAATTATAACAATTCAATTTAAAACAAACAATGTCTCTGATACCACTGATGGGTTTTAGGTAAAACAAATAAACTAGAAAACAATTCCTAAGTTCACATGCAACCTACTTTGGATCTATGTTTTATCTATTGAACATACAAATTTGAATTGCAAAACAAGAACCCTAGAGGAGAGAGGCTATAATCGAAATTTACAAACTAGGGTTTAGTAATTACATACCTTTCAATTGTTATAGTAAACAATTGATAATTCCCTTGATCTTGATCTTGATCTTCTTGGAAGCTTAGCACCACAAGTGTAATGCCTCTAATGGAATCACACCCAAACTAGCAAGAAGGAAAGTAGAGGAGAGAGTGGAGAGGGAGTATGCAAAATTTCAGCCCTTAGGGTTTCTTCAAAAGAAAGAGTGACCAAAACATGAACCAAGAGGCTCCTTATATAGCTGAGGGATCTAGGGTTTAGGGGAAACCCTAGTTATCCTTTGCTTAGGGCCTAAGCAAACCCAAGGGCCTTATCCAAGCCCCTATGGACGAAATTATTAGGGTTTCCCCTAAAGATTTTGTCCAACCTCTTCCAAGGGGGTTCTAGAGCCTTCCACTCAACTATTAGATAATTGCAAACTAGTCCCTGCACTTTATAATTAATTCTTTTAACCCCAAAATTAATTCTGATTAATTTATGGCTAACAATTAATTAAACATAATGATTTCTAATTAATATATTAATCTTTTAACATATTAATAAATTCATTTATATTAATTTATTAATCTTATAATAAATTAATATCTCTCCTTTCATAATTTCCTTGTCTGGTTGCTAGGTTTGAGGGCAACCCAAAAGGACTCTACTGCTATCAATTCAAGTACATACCAATTATAGTTATGGGCTTAGACACCTAATCCAACAAAGCCTAGGATGAGATTAGTGCAGTGAGCAGTAGTAGTAGAAGGGACTTGGTGAAGTTAAGGCAATCCTTGAGGAAAATACAGATAGGTGTGGAAGGTAGTATGGCCCCGTACTACTGAAAGCATAGGACCCGTACTCGAGTCAAGGAGGGTTGAGATAGAACCAGGGAACTTGTAAAGTGCGTGAGACCTCTCGAGGTTATGTATGACCCTGATGGTTATGTGTTTTGTTTCATAATGGTGGTGACATGTCACGGAGCAGGAGGTTCAAGGTCTAGGTCAGGATCAGGTTCAGGTTCCGAGCCGGTTGATGACGGATTACGCGATTTCATCGTGCCTGAGATTATGAGAGGCATCCTTGAGGTGACCCCGGTGATTTTCGGGTCGATCAAGGAAGGGATCATCGAGCTGATGGAGGAGCATCTCAGGGCGTTCAGGAGCGACATGGTATCTGGCCAGTCAGGGACACACACACACACACACACACTCTCCTTCAAGGATTTCAGGGGATGTGGTGCGCCAGACTTCCACGGGGTGAAGGACCCCATTGTAGCCAGGAGGTGGATTGTAGACATCGAGTCTGCACAGTTGACGAGCTTTTTCCCTGAGGGGTCGCAGGTCAGGTATGCTACAAGGTGTTTGAGGGACAGAGCTAGAGATTGGTGGGAGGCAGTCATTGATTCGTTGGGAGCCCCAACCATTGAGGTTATGTGATGTGCACAAAAGTACCCACTAATTTTAATATTTATAACCTAACAAACTTAGACTATCTATGCACTTATAGGCAGTGTACCTAGTCAGATTACAGTATAGCTTAGGTAAGTCGGGTGTCGATCACAGGGAACGGTGGATTAATTTAATATATTTGATTATAGGTTACAGGTTACACGAAAATAATAAATAAAATGGTTTAATAAATCTCAAACTAGCAACTCTCGATAAACTAACAGGAAAGCACATCTCTTCAGGTACTTTGGTTTAGATAAATTACACTTTAAAAACATAGACAATTGCATACAGAAATTCATTTATTCATGTTCACCGATTCCTAAAATGATTAGATTCATGTTCACTATAACTAATCCTTTAGCAAACAAGTCAATTCAAACAGTGATCAGTTGATTAAACTAACATGTTTCCTAGTGTTCAGTTCGTATCAAGCAAGACTTGTAAATATAGTTAATCAATGTAGACATTTAATCAACCTCTTGTTGATGGTCATCAAACAAGGCTCACACATTAACTTACTTATTCTCAAATTAATTCTAGTTTCACATTCGTTATTTCTAGTCTTATAATCTCGATGGTCATCAAAAATCATAAGAGACAAGCAAATCAAGCAGATGTTCAAGCAACTCAATTTACTTAACAATTAACAGAAAATAATCATCATTAACACATGAGGATCTTTTAACAAGCTTGGCAAGATAAATTAAACACAAATAAACTATTTAATATAGCAATTAGTCTAATAATCAAAACTTCATTCAATCATAAACACAAAGTAAAAGGTTTTTACACCTAAATCAGAAACTAAATACAGAAAAGTACCACAATGGAATGCTAAACATGGTTACGTCAGCAAACCATATGATAATCGACATGTATCCGCTCTCCAATCCTTCCGATCTCCGCTCCCGTTAGCTTAACGGCCTTCCGGCCGCCTTCTAGACCCTCAAAACGGCTTAATAGAAGTTAATTGTCGACTAAATTAGGTTAGAAGTCGAATCCCCTCTCCTGGTTAGATAAAAATCGACATTTATAATCTTTGTGGCCGACCTAAGTACGATGGGCGTACTTAGGATTACGCAGCGCGTACTCAAGATAATCACGCGATCAAGTTTATCCGGTGCAAGCAGGTACGCGGCGCGTACTATTACCTTACGCGGGGCGTAAGTCGCTTTGGTCATTACGCGGGGCGTAATCATTCTGGACGCGGGGCGTAATCACTCTTTCAGCAATTTTGATTTCTTTTAGCTTCTAAGCCCGGTTTCTGCTTCAGTCTTTTCTTTTGTGGTTCATCGGCAACGAATAGCTGCAAAACATAATTCAAAGTATTATGAGTACTTTTTAGTTCTAAAATAGAATAAATAAGGCCAAAATATTGGGATAAAGTGCATAAAAATATATATAAAAATACACATATCACTATGACTTGGTTGGACTTTGTGACTAGGTTTAGGGCTGAGTTTGCGCCAATAGTGGAGATCCAACAGTCGGGCAGGGAGTTTCTTGATATGAGACAGACGACTGAGCCAGTGGTGGAGATTACCGACAAGTTTAAGGAGAGTGCCTTACTGGTGCCTCAGTACGTGGGTGACGAGGAGATGAAGAAGACCCGATACTATGATATGCTGAGATCTGACATCCGAAAACATGTCAGCTACTCAGCATGCCCGAATTTAAAGGACATGATAGCCATGGCGAGAGAGAGGGAGATTGATATAGAGTACATCTGGAAGAGGAAGGCGGAGGTTGGGCAGGTGACTAGGGTTTTGGGGAAGAAACCCAAGGGATCCGGCACTAGGTTGAAGGACCAGCAGGGCCGGAGCCGCTGTGGGAAGTGCGGCAAGACACATGAGGGGGTTTGTATACTAGGGTCATTAGGCTACTATAATGTAACGCCTGTAGATCCGGGCTAGTCACTTTAGAGACGATAAGCATCAAAAATGACTTTTTGATGGAAGATTATTTAGAAGGATTAATTTTAACTAATTTATAGTATATGTTATAACGAAGGAAGTTATGACATGTCAAAGTTTCACGAAAGAACTGGCACGACACAGCGCGACGTAAATAGTGAATTTACGTTAGAGCGATATTTATCCAAAACAATCTAAATGAGAATTGAAGATCTCATCGATAATAGTGCAACGACAGAAAGACAGACGAAAACGGACGTCAGACGAAGGAGTTATGAGTTTATAACGGAGTTTTCCTGTCCCGGCCTACTAAAAATAATATAAAAATAATATAATAAAAATAAAGTCAAAATTAGCCGACGGAGTCTAAATGAAAGTTGTAGATATTGTTTTTACCTACGCGTCGATATAAAGAATGTCAAAACGGAGTTTGTATGCGAAAGTTATGAATTTCTAAAGTTCGGGGCGCGAAACCCCAAAACTGTCAGATACCACGACGTGGCAAGTCTTCTGACACCTCCTGGAGTCCCCCAGACGCAACTTGCGATGACGCATGCAGTGACGATCAAGCCCACGACGTGGAAACACTGTCCACGACGTGGAAAATGAAAATTTTGCCTTATAAATAGATTTGAAGGGCCAGTCGTTTAGGGCTGCTCCATCTCTTCTCTCCCACTCCCTATACACCCTCTAAGCCCTATTTTAACCCCCCGAAGCCCCGATAACATCCCGAGACCCGAAGCAAGTCCCGAAGCCCAAATATCCCGAGAAGAAAATAGTTTCTGAGCCGAAGCTCTATCCGCGAGAAACCCGGTGTGTGAAGATATTCCGGTTTCACCGAAGATTACTATTTGAAGAGTCGTAGTGTTGTCCAGTCATCTTCTGATCAAGTGAGTGTATAGTCACTTTCATCTTACACATAGATATGAAGTATTTTATAAAATACATGCTATGTGTATATATATTGTTGTTTATATGTGTGAGTGTGTGGTTATTTTCTTCTAACATAAAGATATGAAGTATTTGCTATGAGATACATGTTATGTGTTTATATATTGTTGTTTATTTGAGATGAGTGTGGAATGGATGTTTTATATTGGTGTTAAATGAGTTAATATGTATATGTATTTTATATCTACAAATATGTTGGGTAGAACATGGCTAGATGAATTAGATGATGTGTGATGATAATTAGGTGATGAGAAATAGGTGATGATAATTAGGTGATGAGAAATAGGTGATGATAATTAGGTGATGAGAGATAGGTGATGATAGATAGGTGATGATAAATAGGTGATGTGAGATGAGAGGAGATACCATAACCTTGACCGGCGATGTAGTCATCTACCAGAGTATAGATGGCGACCACGGACTATTCTAGATGACCCTGTGGAAACACCAACAGGCACATAACCTGTAGGTGATGAATTACGAGTTCAGGCGATATTGTAACTACGTATTCATGCGATGATACTCTAACCCTTACTATGAATTACGAGTCCAGACGATGTTGTGACTACGTATTCATGTGATGATAGCCTAAACCTTACTATGAATTACGAGTCCAGGCGATGTTGTGACTACGTATTCATGCGATGATATCCTAACCCTTACTATGAGTTACGAGTCCAAGCGCTGTTGTGACTGCGTATTCATGCTTTAGGAACGAATATATATAAAGGAAATGCGATGTAAGGAGATGAGAGGTAAATACGATGTAGGAGTTGACCCTTAGGATAACTCCTTAGGGAGGTACTTAAGAAATAAATGGAGATAACTGGGATAGGTAATTGGGTTGATTGTTTGATGATTGAATATAATAAATGTATTATTATGGGTTGAAAACCCTAGATGCTCACCAGGCTCCCAAGCCTAACCCACTCAGTTTTCTTTGTATCACAGGTATCGATACAAAGACATATTTCACCGAGAGATTTAAAGGAGATATAAATCATTAGTATAATTGAATGTAAGTTCTGTTTATGCTTATGTGTCTGTATCGGAACATGACATCCTGAGGTTTTATTATTAATGAAAAGTACAGTCTCTTTAAGAAATGCTTTGATAAATTTTATTTTATCATATTTTATTTTGGGAACAAATTCCGCAACTGTTTTCTGTAAAAGATTACTCTGATTTTTAAAACAAAGCATAAACAAATCGGTCTTTTCTGGCCGTGAAATTGGGGATGTCACATATAAGTGCTGCAAGCTTGGGCACTTTGGTAGGGATTGTACTGCCCCTACCCCCACCCTTCAGACATCAGACCTTATTTGCTTTCATTGCAATCAAAAGGGACATAAAAAGGCCAACTGCCCGAGATTAGCACCAACAAAACCAATGGTGGCGCCAGCTCCAGCGACCCTACGGATTACTGATGGCCGACAGGGCAAGACAAATGCTCTAGTGGTGAGGATCCAAGCCTTCCAGCTGACCGCCGAGGAAGTGCGTGCCGCACCGGATGTGGTGAAAGGTATGTTTTCCTCTCCCTTACTCTTATTACATGTCAGTTATGATATTTGTGTGCTATGTTTATGTGTTTTGCTTAGGATCGTTCCATGTGAACGATATCCCATTACAGGTGTTATTTGACTCGGGGGCTACCCGATCATTTGTCTCTTTTGTTCTTAGCAAGAGGTTTTCAGAGTCTTCAGGCATGTTAGATTGTCCTTTAGAGGTCGATATTGTTAACGACCAATCTATCCGGGCATTAAAGGTTTTCAGAGACTGCGTTTTGAGGTTGTTTGATGAGCGATACCTCATGGATTTGGTTCCCATTCCTTTGAGGGGGAACATGGTTATCATAGGCATATACTTGTTGAGCCCTAATGGGGTGGTGATCGACTGTGCGCAACAGTTAGTACATGTTAGGACCCCAAGTGGGGGAGAGCTGGTGATTCAGGGTGAGAGGCCGTAGCACGGACCAACCATGTGTTCGGCAGTGAGGGATGGGCGCTACCTTCAGCAAGGTTGCGCAGGGTATGTCGCCTACATCATGGATACCCGGGAGACGGGTGAGGCGACTGTGAGTGATGTGTTAGTGGTGTGAGAGTATCTAGACATATTTCCAGAGGAGCTGCCTGGGATACCTCCGGGGAGATGGGTGGAGTTCATGATCAACCTAGTCCCAGGTGCGGCTCCGATAGCCAAGACACCATATCGGTTGGCTCCTCCCGAGATGCAGGAAGTTGTCTACAAAGTTGCAGGAGCTGTTAGACAAGGGATTCATTAGGCCGAGCAATTCGCCCTGGGGATCCCTGATCGTGTTTGTGAAGAAGAAGGACGGGTCGCATTGGATGTATATAGACTACTGGGAGCTAAACAAGGTAACGGTGAAGAACCGTTACCCACTCCCAAGGATTGATGATCTCATCGATCAACTACAATGGGCATCTTGGTTTTCCAAGATAGATTTGCGTTCAGGCTACCATAAGATGCGAGTCAGAGATGAGGATGTACAGAAGACTGCTTTCCGAACTCGTTATGGCCACTACGAGTTCGTGGTGATGCCCTTCAGGCTCACCAATGCTCCTTTCGTGTTCATGGACCTCATGAAACGCGTATACAGACCGATGTTGGATCGGTCTGTGATAGTCTTTATCGATGACATCCCGGTTTACTCCAAGACGCAGGAGCAGCACAAGGATCACTTGCGGGAGATGTTGGATAACCTGAGGAGGGAGAGCAAAGTTGTGTTTACAAGAGGAGTTAGGTACAAAGTTGTGTTTGAGTACGGCTTACCATCCGCAAACTGATGGTCAGAGCGAAAGAACGATTCAGACGTTGGAAGATATGCTGAGAGCATGTACCCTCGAATTCCAAGGGAATTGGGACGAGCACTTACCTCTGGTAGAATTTTCCTACAACAATAGTTTTCACTCGAGCATCAAGATGGCTCCTTATCAAGCCTTGTATGGGCAGAAGTGTCGTACGCCGTCTTGTTGGCTTGAAGCCGGAGAGAAGCAGTTTATGGGCCCCGAGATAGTCCATGAGACTGCTGAGAAGTTGAAGGAGATTAGGGAAAGGATGTTAGCAGCCCAGGATCGTCAGAAGAGCTATGCTGACAAGAAAGACGACCGATAACTTTCAAAGTTGGGGATTCCGTTTTGCTTAAAGTCTCACCGTGGAAGGGACTTATATGATTTGGGAAACGAGGAAAGTTGAGTCCAAGGTTTATTGGACCGTTCAAAGTTCTTCAGAAGATAGGGAACCAAGCTTACAAGCTGGAATTGCCCGAAGAACTCAATGGTATTCATAACACCTTCCATGTGTGTTATTTGAGGAAATTCACGGGAGATGTTCCCGACATAATTCCAATCTCAGAGTTAAGGATGGATGAAAATAAAAGGTTGATCGAAGAGCCTGAGGCAATTGTTGACCATAAGACTAAGAAGTTACGACGCAAGATGGTCGACTTGGTGCTAGTCCGATGGAAACATTCGAATGGGCCGAATCTCACTTGGGAAACAGAGGATGACATGATGAGTCGCTATCCACATCTGTTTGCTGATGCATGATTCCGGGACGGAATCATCCTAAGGGGGAGAGAATTGTAACGCCCGGGTTACAGGGCTAAGCATTTTTGTCAATATAATAGTCTAGGTCAACTCTTGTAACTCTTTTTTTGAAGTAATAAAAATGAAATATTTGAGTATTATGTGAATTATGTGTATTTATGTGCTTATAATTTAATTATAAATGTATAATTAATAAATAATAAAAATAAGTGTCAAAATTAAAGTATAAGATAATCCCGATATCTCTACATAAAGTTGTAGAATATGTCTCAAGGTTTTCGTACATATAAAGAATGCCGAAATCCGAGTTATAACGAAGAAGTTATGACCCGTCGAAGTTTTACGGCAAAACCGGCACGGCACCGGGAAGCGTAAATAGTGAATTTACGATAGAGCGAGATTTAGCCTTAGCAATCTAAACAAAAGTTGTAGAATATGTTAAACTAAGAGCGTCGATAAAAAGAACGCCCAAATCTGACTTCGTATGAGGAAGTTATGATTTTTCTAAGATTCGGCTTAGCAGTGCACGACCCGAAACTCGAATTTTAGTTCGAGCGGTTTTTGGCCTACGCAACCTAAATGAGAGTTGAAGATCTCATTAATAGGAACTCAACGGTAAAAAGATGGACGAAAACAAAGTTCGTATGAAGGAGTTACGAATTCTTTGCGGTCATTTAACAGTCTAAAGGCCTCCTACTGTTAAATTTGAGATCGGTCAAGAATTAGCTGACGGAGTCTAAACGAAAGTTGTAGAGTACGTCTTCACCTACGCGTGGATATAAAGAACGTCAAAAACGGAGTTCGTATGAACGAGTTACAAATTATAATAACATATTTACGTATTAAAATAAAGTATAAATCATGTATACGTACACATATATATACATATGTATATATCATTAGAAAGGTATCGACGATGCGGTCATTATAAGACTAATGTTGAGTTCTTTCGACATTAGTTTAGTACAAATATCATTAAATCCATTTATAATAGTATTATAGAGGGGTGTTTAGTTGTTTATATAACTAAAAGGTCATTAAGTAATTATGGAGGGTAGTTTTTGAAAATTCAATTAGTATAAATAAGAGCCTTGGGCTCTCATATTTCTTGCACCATTCTCTTGATTCAAGAGTCTTTCTCTCCTTATCCCCCGAGCATTTCGGTCCCTCGTGATTCGACTTCTCTTTCTGTAGCTTAGTATAGTAAGGTGAGCGCTGAAGCGCTGCACGAATCTTTCTTAGAAAGATTCAGCGACGAAGTTCTGCCCCTGCAGAGCCCGACTCCTAGCTAAAACCCCCTTGTAAGTAAGTTATGCTTACCTTATTTTAATATAGCTTATATTTAAAATTAATATTGTTATTATGAACTTATAATAAATATTTGAGCTATTATTATAACTTATATAAGTGTCGTTATAATATTTTTTTTAACTACTCGCGGTACGGGGAATCTGGTTTAAAGGGCCGCATAGGGTTGTTGGATTTCAGAAGTGCTATATGCCAAAATGGTCCTGCCCTCCGGTGTTTTATGTCTGGCCCCTGTCTGTACATAGTGGTTGGAAAATATTGTTTAACGCTTATATAATAATAATAATACTAAGACTAATAGTTGGTCACGGTAAATATTAGACTAAAATTTAGCGATAATAATGCTAGGTTTCGTCGAAGGAAAATAGAATCGTTAGAAGCAAGCGCTGCCCGATTTTGGAATCATCACCTTAACAAGTGAGTGCATAGTTACTTTCAGCTTACACATAGATATGAAGTATTTTATATAAATTACGTGCTATATGTGCATATTATCTGAATACTTGCTATCTATGCTAGATGAACATTGTTATACATGTTTTCAATGATTTAAACTGTATATGTATTTTATATCTACGAAAATGTTGGGGTAAAACATGGGTAGATGTAATAGCTGATGTGTGATAAAATGATGAGAGGCCTCGATGTTGATGTTGTTGTTTCTGTCATCTAGCGGAGTATGGATGACGACCACGGACTCTTCTAGACAGTCCAGTGGAACGCTAGCAGGCTCGCAACCTGTAGGTGTTTGTGAACGACGTGTTCACCGGTGTACTCCATCCCCCACATGGTTGCCTTTAGGACATTTATTGCTGAGGAATCCCCTTAGCAGTAGTGTCCGTCCCGATGATGATCCTTAGGCTAGGTCCCTTATGATAGGTGTTTAGGGACGTAAAGTGAGGATAACGGGAACGGGTAATCGGGTTATTGTTGATTGAATTAATAAACTTATTTATTGTGGGTTGAAAACCCTATGTGCTCACCAGGCTCCCAAGCCTGACCCACTCAGTTTTATGTATTACAGGTAGTGGCGCATGAGCATAGGTGTGATGTTTTGGACGAGGGATTACGGATATAGGCCTGTAGATATGAAATAATGTAGTAAGGCTTATATTGTACTGTTTATGCTTTTGATCTGTACGAACATGACATCCCGAGTCTTTTAATGAAATACATTTCTATGGAAATGCTTTGATAAATCTTTATCATATTTTTGTTTTGGGACAAATTCCGCAACACTTTCATTTAAAATGTAACTCTGATTTTTAAACAAAGCATAAACAAACCGGTCTTTTCTGGCCGTGATTTTGGGGATGTCACAGCAGTACCCTTGAACCGACTGACGAAGAAGACCGTTGTATTTCGCTAGGGGTCTGAGCAGCAGGCAGCGTTCGAGATGTTGAGACGGAGGTTGTGCTAGGCGCCGAACCTTGCCCTGCCAGAGGGCGTGGAGGATTTTGTAGTGTATTGCGATATGTCCATTGCGGGATTAGGTGCAATTTTGATGCAGAGGGGGCACGTCATTGCCTACGCCTCGAGGCAACAGAAGCCTCACGAGGCGAGCTACCTGATACACGATCTGGAGTTGGGGACGGTTGTCTTCGCCCTCAAGATTTGGCAGAACTACCTCTGTGGGGTCCGATGTACCATTTGCACGGACCACAAGAGCTTGAGGTACCTCATGGATCAGCTGTATCTGAACATGAGGCAGCGTCGGTGGCTAGATGTGGTAAATGATTACGACTGTGAGATCCTCTACCACCCGGGGAAGGCCAATGTGGTGGCTGATGCACTTAGCCGAAAGGCAGCCCTGATCAGAGACATTTTCTTAAGGATGATGGTGGTGACTCCACTTTTGGAGCAAACCTGAGAGGCGTAGGTTGAGGGTATGCAAGAGGAGTGCCGAAAGTGTGAGCGGATCATAGGCCAAGTGGCCTCGTTTGACTATGACAGTCATGGGTTTCTGAGCTTGCATGGGAGGGTATGGGTTCCGTACTGGGGTAGAGTACGACAGATTCTGATGGATGAGGCCCACAAGTCCAGATTTTCCATCCATCCTGGGGCGACGAAGATGTATAGAGATATTCGTCCTGATTACTGGTGGCCTTGCATGAAGCAGGATGTAGCTTGGTACGTCGAGAGATGCCCGGCCTGCAGGAAGGTCAAGGCTGAGCACCAGAGGCCTTATGGCAAGACACAACCGTTGGATATCCCTATATGGAAGTGGGAGGATATCACTATGGATTTTATCACGAAACTTCCCAGGACCGCACGTGGAGTGGATTCGATTTGGGTCATCGTGGATCAGTTGACCAAGCGTGCCCATTTCATTCAGATCTAGGAGAGCATTTCGGACGAGAAGCTTGCTGACATCTACATTAGAGAGGTAGTAGCTCGACATGGAGTGCTAGTTTCTGTGATTTCTGACCAAGACGTGCGATTTACTTCCATATTCTATAAGAAATTTCATGATGAGTTGGGTACTCGCCTGCACTTTAGCACGACTTTTCACCCACATACGGATGGTCAGAGCGAGCGGACCATCCATAATTTGGAGGATATGTTACGGGCATGCGTCGTGGACTTCGGTGGTAGCTGGGATACCTACCTTCCCTTGGCAGAGTTTTCCTACAATAATAGTTGCCACATGAGTATCGACCGTCCTCCCTTTGAGATATTATATGAGAGGAAGTGCAGAACCCCGATATGTTGGGGTGTGGTTGGACAGAGGGTCATGGGGAGTATCGAGGTGGTACTTAAGACGACGGAGAGGATTCAATAGGTCCAGAGTCGGCTTCAGACTGCTCAGAGTCGGCAGAAGAGCTATGTTGATAGACACTGATCGGACCTGGACTTCCAAGTCGGGGATATGGTTCTCCTGAAGGTGTCACCTTGGAAAGGTGTCATCCGGTTCAGGAAGCAGTGCAAGTTGGACCCCAGGTACTTTGGTCCTTTCAGGGTTGCAGCCAAGGTGTGCATGGTGGCGTATAGGCTGGACCTGCCAGCCGAGCTTAGTCAAATCCACAATACCTTTCATGTCTCCCAGGTGCGGAAGTGCCTGGTAGATGACTTTGCGGTGGTACCTCTATAGGATATTCAGGTGGATGACAACCTGAACTACATCGAGCAACCGGTAGCCATCCTCGACAGGAAGACGAAGGATCTGAGGAACAAGAAGGTCGAGTTAGTGAAGGTGCAATGGCAGCACAACAAGGGATCGAAACGGACTTGGGATACGGAGGACAAGATGAGGGAGCACTACCCCGAGCTATTCCCAGATGCAACAGACTTCGAGGACGAAGTCTAAAATAAGTGGGGGAGATTTGTAGCACCCGGTTCCTGGTATGTATTTTAATAAGAATTATTCATTTTTGCAAAGGGACTCGATGAGTTGGAGGCCCTAAACTCGTCGAGCAGGAATTGGATTTTTGGACGCAGACTTGAAGTCTACTCGACGAGTTGAGAAGCCTCAACTCGACGAGTAGAGCTGCCAGAGTGAAACCCTAATTTTCAGGGTTTGCACCTATTTTAGGACCTTAACACTTCATTGGGGCCTCCCTCATCGCCTCCCCCAGTCCATAAAACCCTAATCCGTGATCTAGAGCCTCTTGAGTGTGTGTGAATGAAAAGAGAGTGATTCTTTGGTATTTCCTTGAAGGATTGGAAGCTTAAAGTGCTTGGTTGAAGGATGAAGCTTTGGATCTAGAGATTTCGTTGTCAAAGCAGCCTTATTGAGGTATAAAGTCTATACCTTGACTATTCATTTACTAGATCTCTTCATGGGGTGGTTTAGGGATTTAAGGAGCATATTTCGGAACCATTCATGGATGCAAGCATGTTTTTGAGTCATGGCTTTAGATCTGGAGCCTTTGGGGACTCCAAGGCATAAAGGTACCAACTTTTTGGCCATAGAAGTCCCATGCAACTTGTGAACGACTTTTTAGGGATTTTTGAGCTAAGTAACCCACGTATAGACGTAAAGTTAGAAACTTTATGTGATATATCGACCCTATGAAACCAGATCTATGGTTTGGAAGCTTAGAACTCGACTGGAAACGACTAAATGGATTTGGACTATGGGGGACTCAACGAGTTGTTCATACAACTCGGCGAGTTGGTTCGTGGTCCCCCTAACCTTTTCTGTTACTGAGCAAACTCGTTGAGTCTAGAAGATGACTCGGTGAGTTGGCCATGGTTTGGGTTATGAAGATTGAGGTACACAACAAGTTCAAGGAGGGACATGATGAGTTGTGGATAAAAGGTCCCGATTATGCTATGACTATGAGGATGAACTCGACGTGTTCATGAAAGGACTCGACGAGTAGGATCGAGATGTGGTATGAAGAATTAATAGATTGACTTGTGGTATGATATGTGTCATATAATATTAATGAAAATTTCTAATATTATGGCACTTGTCAATAAGAGAATTTATTTATTTATTTATTAGAATAGAGATATTTATTTATATAAAATAATAACAAGATATTTATAGAGTGTATAGGAATGTATTTATAGAAAATAATAATATGTGTAGGGCATATATGACAAACGTCTTTGTACTTATTTTTAATTTTTCTATACATTTCTCATTAATTTACTAAGTATTTAAAAGCTAAATCAAATAGCATGTTTAGAAAACTTCGAAATATTCCAAGTACATTTTGTTACAACTTACGAGTCAAATTGCATGGGAGTAACAAACTCCTATAATCAAAGTAAAAAATTTATGTTTTATGTTCTGAGAAACAACTACTTAGGTCCAATCATGTAAAAGTTAATGAACATATTAAACGTAGAATATTACATACTAATGAAAAAAGTCGATGCCAAGTAAGTTTTAGGGAAAATGACTTATGAAGGAAATTAATTGTTGCCTTTGTACTCATTTGGTTACTTTTTTTTTTCTTTGTTTTATCTCATTTACCATTGAACTTGTTGTAGGTGTTCATAAAAACTATTGAAACCGACTATTGAAGGTCTCCGATAATTTTTATCTTCGGCGACTCTCCGGTCGTCTTCTCCGGCGAACCTTCGACAAAAATGAGTTTTTCCAGCGGACTTTTCTCAACTGTCATCCAAGCGACACCCACTGTTGGTACTGCTGCTTAGCTTTCTCTACCCTCCCCTCTCTCCCTCATGTCGATTTGCTGCCAGAAAAATGAAGAAAGGACGAGGCAGCATGCCACCTGCCACCTCCTCCTGCCATCACTGGAACCCACCTGCCACCTCCCTTTTGCCGTTGGTAAACCACCATCACCACTTCCTGCTGCTGCTGTATGTCTAGGGATGTCAACGGGGGCAAACGGGAGCAGAAATAGGTGCCCCTGCCCCCGCCCCCAAAATCAGCTTTTGCCCCCGCTCCCGCTCCCGCCCCCGGTTCCCCCGTTTACACAGCCCCCAGTCCCGCCCCTGCTCCCCCGGTTCCCCGACTTAAAATTAGATTTTTTTTTGCTAAAAAACTGCTTTGTTTATGGCAAAGCTATCTATTTATTTAGGCAAACAGCAAGCAGCAATAAAATGATTAAACATTCTCACTAGAGGTTGCAAACATCAAACTTTCTACAAAATTTGATCAAGCATTCTTACTTGTAGCTAATTAATTGATAGCAACAATATAAATGATTAAAGATACAATATATGAAATTAAGAAACCTAGAAAAGATTAATTGCAAGCATCGAGTTCTATAGCAGTATTCTACAAACTTATACTTAATTCATTGATAACATACAGTATATGAAATTACGAAACCTGGAAAAGATTAATTGCAAGCAGCAGAAATCAGTGGGAGTGATAAACAGAAATCGGTGAGAGTGAGAAGTAGAAATCGGTGAGAGTGAGAATTTAGAAGCAGAAATTGAAAGCAGCAGAAATTGATAGCAACAACAGGTGGTATTTACCGTTAATTGTGGAAGGCTTCGGCAACGGTGAGCCGGTGACGGAAGAAAGCCGAAGTCGCAGCCTCGCAGGTAGCCCGTGGGAGTTGGAGATTGGAGAAGTTGCGTAGGCAGTCGTCACTACTCACTCACCACTCGCCGGTCGAAGACTGGGAGTACAGGTCGCCGACTATGGGAACCGGAAGGAGAAGGAGAAGGAAGATGAAGTCCTCAAAACTAGAAAGTCGCCCTTCCTATTTGCCCCCCATTCGTGAGTGACGATTGAAAACGGACGGAAGAAAGATCAAGCCCTAATTTTTCATTTGTAATTTCCATTATATATATATATATATATATATATATATATATATATATATATATATATATATATATATAATAAAAAAATAAACGGGGCCCCTACGGGAGTACGGGACGGAAATACTCACTCCTGCCCTCGGTCCCGAAAATAAACGGGAGTTAATATCGCCCCCTTCCCGCTCCCGCTCCCGATTTTTTTTTTTTAAAATTAGTCTCGTACGGTATCGGGGTCCCACGGGGACAGGGTCCCGCGGGAGTTTTTGACATCCCTATGTATGTCATCCAGTCGAGACCCAATGATCCGTTGAAAAACTCATTTTTGTCGGAGGCTCGCCGAAGAAGACGATCGGAGATAAGAAATTGTCGGAAACCTTTAATAGCCGGTTTCAATGGTTTTTGTGAAAACCTACAACAAGTTTAACGGTAAATCAAATACAAAAAAAAATGACCAAAAAAGACAATAGTTAATTACTCACATAAGTCATTTTCCCTAAGCTTTAAGGACAAGCATGTGATTCTTCAAAAGTTGAGGGGTTGATTTGGAATTGAATATGGTAGTTGGGGTTCCTATTTACACCATTCAAATGGCAAATGCGCATTTGGTTCCGATAAAGTGATAAAATGAAATGGTCCATAGACGGAACGTAAAGTAAATTGAAAGAAGTAAAAAGCTTGCAAGCCAAAAAGCAGTTGATGCTCACAAGTGATCTATGAACTATGTCGGATGTTCCGATGCCGCCGGATCTACTCGCCCAAATCCTCTCATGGTTGCCGGTAGCTCCGCTTCTGCGATTCAGGTCTGTTTCCAAAACCTTTCGTGCCCTAATTGATAGCGACTATGTGATTAAGCTCCAACTCAATCACTCACTCCAAACCAACACTAATCTCAATATCATTTTCGGCGGTGATAGAACGCTTTGCTATCTTAACTTAGATTCATCTGCTAAAGTTGTTAACAAAATAGATAACCCTTTATACTTTGCAATTTTCGAAACTGTAATTTTGGGTTCTTGTAACGGCGTGGTGTGCCTGTGTACGACTGAACCGGATAATGAAATTGCGTTTTGGAATCCAATAGTCCGGAAGTTTAAGAAAATACGGTTAGCCCCAGCGAAATGTTCAGAAGGTCTTGGTCGAGGAGTATGCATCAAGGGTTTTGGTTACGACCATGTGCACGATGACCACAAGGTGGTGAGATTGGTTCAGTATTGTAGTTTGCATAATGAACTTGTTCACTCGAAGATAGAGGTTTTCAGCTCAAAAACAGATGCATGGAGAGAAGTTGGGGATTTCCCTTACTACCTTTGTTACAGAAGAAACTTCAATACATTTACTAAGGGTGCTTTGCATTGGTTGGTGAGTCAAAAACCTGGAAAGAGGGTTGATTTTCTAATTGCTGCTTTTGACCTCACAAATGATGAGTTGCGATTGGTTCCCCGACCTGAACTTTCAAATGAGCATTTCCATGTCAATTTGGCTATATTGGGAGGATGTCTGTCTATGGTCTGTCATTATCCCATGAAAAATGTAGACATATGGGTGATGAGAAGTTATGGAGTCAAAGATTCATGGACTAAGTTGATTTCAACCACAGATGTGAAGCTCATCAGGGAATTGGATTTCTTGAGGCCTGTTTCGTATTCTAGGAGTGGTGATGAAGTGCTCTTTGAAAAGAACTTTGACAGCCTTTACTGGTATCATCTTGAGAATAAGACAGTGAAAAGATTTAAGGTTGCTGGCATGCCAAGGCTATTTGTTACTGAAACCTTTACAGGAAGCCTTGTTCAGGTGAACATTGGTAACCCTACTGGAAGTGGTGCAAAGAAGGAGAAAATTGAGAAAAAAGATGACAACAAAAGAGATGACTTTTTATCCAAGGGGTTCCGGCTTGTACTTTAAAGAAAGAAGTAAGTTAAGTGAATTTATCTTTCACATGTTATCTTTGTAATATATCTTTATATCATTATTTAATGCAGTTAGCTCATGATACCGCTAGATTTTCAAAATGATTAATATATGTTTGAGCATGAAAATAAAATAGCAGTTCCTGACCTGAAAAGAAAACTAGATGTGTATATGTTTTGTGGGAACTGAAGGAGTTAATGATAATTGCTTTCATACCCAATGTTTTGTTAGGTCTTGGTTTAAGAAAAAGGTCTTGTAGATGGAGGAATATCGACTTACTTTCAAATTTTAATTCTGTTGTTTTTGTACTATTAGTTATGTTGTTTACAGTCTTCCATGTTTTAAGCTAGGTGATTGACAAGAACATTTCGGTTTCTTAGGTGTTAATATATTATTTCCTGGTTAAAACGTCAAATGCAAGAAATAACTACATAGTTTCGTTTATTTTTTGTTTTCTATAGCATCATACTTTCATTTCTTTATTACATCATTATACCTTGAAAAATCCATCTAATTATAGCAAGATCGTCCAAATACAAAGCAATTTTCACTGCTATATTTGGGTGAAAATTGCAAAGTAGAATATCCTATTAAGAAAGAATAAATTGAAATTATAATGAATTTTTCCAAGTACAATGGCTTACAATTCTGTAGTTAAATGTTTCAAAACTAGGATGCTATAATAAACAAATAAAGAAAGTACATTGCTATTTCTTGTTGAATCTATCTGATGCCCATTTTACTGAATCTTTTGTTGCAGGGTCGATGAAGACCTCACCTCATGGGAAATCATATGGAAAGATGTTTGGGTTTTTCTTTAAAGATATAACGTGTTATGAAATCCTGGTGTAAGAGTCTTAACTTAGAATAGGTGGGTATGGATTAGTGTTGTCTACAAATACCTTTAATTAGGAGCTTTTGATGGTTGGATCCTGTTTAAATGACTTTGCTTGTGTGTATCCAAGGATCGTTTGTTGACTTAACAGCTTTCACCGAAGTATCTGCTTCGAGTATACAATAATAATACTCATCAACTGCCTTCTATATACATACTGAATCTTTGTAATATTCGGTTTGGATTATGTTCTATTTTTGTTGGTTGCCTTTATTTTGATGTTGGTGTATTCGTTTCATTTTGTTGTTTTTTTTTTCCTTTGGTGCTCGATTGATTTAACGAGGTTATATCTTGATGTGCTAAAGAAAGTCATGGAATTGCATTGAGGATTAACAATATTAGTTTTATTTATTTATTTATTTATTTATTTTATTTTATTTTATTTTATTTTTTTTAATTATAATAATACTCAATTTAGTGACATGGTTCTTTAATTTGTAGATTCATAAATAAGCTTTGTAAGAATGTTTTAACGGAATTGGGATACTTTAAGGTTTTTAAATTGTTGGGTTAGTACTTGGTAGGTAGAGGCAGATCCTAGAAGGCGAACGGTTCCTGTAGAGCAATCACTTATGGGAGAAGTGTTTCAAGCAAAGTTTTAAAAACCGATTTTTTAGTTAAACCGGTATGGTGATCGGTTTCCGGTTCGACTGCCGACCAGCGGGTCAACCGGTTTCCATAATTTTTATCTTTTTTTCTATTTTCCTACATATATATAAATCATGAATTTGACGTTACTAATTCAAACATTAAAAATATACATAAAAATAAATTGTAGATCTCAAAATATATTAAAATAACACCTAACCATAAGTTTTAGTGTTTTTTACATCAATCTATATACGTCGAAAATAAAAGAAAATATAATACCGAAACAAAATATAGTTTTAGATGAATACAAACACATAAAAAAATATTATAACATTTACCATATGTTTTTATTTAAAGAAAACTAAATAAATTTGAAAAAAATCACCAAAGTTTATTATGCAAATGTTTCTTTCTCATGTGTTTTTATTCAATTCGGTTTATTTTGACTGGTTCAACCAGATTTTTTCTAAAAACCGGTCAGTTCGGTCAGTTCAATCCGGTTCAAAAATTGACATAAAACCGGTGATAGTTGAGTCACTCTCTCCCCCGATGCCCGGTCCAACCGGTTTTTAAAACATTGTTTGCTCCTCCTATTGCTTCTTCAATCATTTTTTCCTCCTCTAACACAATCACTTTTTCTATTTCTTCTCTCCATTCTTTCCTTTCTTTGCACATTCAATTTCAAATCAATAATGCATTTATGATTTGCTTATCCTAATCTCAAAATTTCAAGAAGGAAATCTTTTTGATTTTGAATTTTATATATTAATTATCGATCCTTCACAACATACACATCTAATTACCACACACAAATTGTTGTCATTTAATCAAGATATGGTTTTGCATCGATTATAAAATTACCATTGTTCAGTTTTACCTACTAATTTTATGGTAATTTTTGAACTGCAAATAAGTGTTATACTCCCTCCGTCCCAAAATTATTGTCCACGTTTGACTTTTGAAGTCTTTCCATATCAACATTGACCATAAATAACTTTATTTGTGTTATATAATTTTTGATGAAACTTATAACAATGAAAATATATTTAAAAAACAATCTATTCATATATGCATAAAAATTTATACAACAAAAAGTAAATTATTTAAGGTTAAAGTTGAACAAAAGAGACTTAAAAAGTCAAACATGGACAATAATTTTGGGACGGAGGAAGTACTATGTTGTTATTATTATCTATATATGTTATGTAAATTTATATTCCATGCGTTTAAACCTACTATTAATATAATAACATAATTATTCTAAACAACTATATATAATTTAAGATGCCACAGGGAACCATCCATTGTTTGCAATCCTCCTTAATAAATAAAAATAATTGTGTCATCCATTGCTTGCAATCCTCCTTAATAAATAAAAATAATTGTGTCACTTATCAACTTTTGATGCACTATGGCTCATGACTTTTTATTATTATTTTCATTTTATTTTTTTTCCACATGTTATTTTATGGTTTTTCCATTTTATTAAATTGCATATAATATTTTAATGTAATAATAAATCCATATCAATTAATTCATTAATGAACTTTCTTTTTAATTTCAAAATTACTAAATTAAAGTCTCATTAGTTTTATTTTGTTTATTTATCTAAATTATTTTTTAAAATTTTAAAAGAGACAAACACACTTTAACTTTAATAATTCAATATTTGTTGTCACTTTTATAAATTCAAACTTAAAATATTTAGAACTACGTATTTAATTTTTCTTTTAAATAAATCCATCACACCTATGTATTATTATATACCTAGTTTATTATTATACTAGGTGTGAAACCCATGTATTACATAGGTTTATTTAAAAAATATATATGAAATTTTAACAATTTGAAAATTTTGAATTTGTAAGAAAAATGATTTTTTTTTTTTGAATTATTAAAATTAATGAGGCTTTAATGTATTAAATACATTACATATATACACCATTTTTAATAAATAGCTTACATATATATTACCTTGCATATTAAATGTGAAATTTTAATTTAATAAAATAAAAAATACAATAAAATGATAAGTGGAAAATAAAAAATTTAAAAGTTCTACAAAATGGCATGTGTCCAAATGAATGAACGGCAAAAAAAAAAAAAAAAAAAAAAAACTTCATTATAATAAATAGATGTGTGAGCTGGACCATCAACCATCTTGCAAGGCTTTCCATTTTTGAAATAATATTTTCCTATGCGCGGCTTTCAAAGTGAGCATGCAATTCCTTTGACATATCACAGAACCAGCGTGGATGCTCTTATACGGTTCAAGTAGACTTGATATCTGACTTTTCTCATTCCAACCTTCTTCTCAGATTTTACCACGTTGACCAACAGCTATGCTATCTAGATTTCATTCATCTAATTCCATGGCTATTGCTCAACCTTGTTTTAGTTATGATGTTTTTTTAAGTTTTCGAGGCGAAGACACTCGCCACGGTTTCACAGATCATCTCTATACAGCCT
Organism: Lactuca sativa; assembly: GCF_002870075.4. Lineage (NCBI taxonomy): Eukaryota > Viridiplantae > Streptophyta > Magnoliopsida > Asterales > Asteraceae > Lactuca > Lactuca sativa. Next base: position 246,335,388 of record NC_056627.2, on the reverse strand, counting down.
TGAAGCAAGCAGGGATCCGCACTTTCTGGGACAATGATTCAATGGAGAGAGGAAAAATGTTGAAGCCAGAACCGAGGAAAGCCATCCACGAGTCTGCAATTTCACTCATTGTTTTCTCAGAAAGCTATGCATCCTCCAAATGGTGTCTCGATGAGGTTATGATAATTATTGAAGAACACGAGACTTCATCCTGTAAACATCAATTTGTACCTGTGTTCTACAAAGTGGAACCATCTGATGTTCGAAATCAAACAGGATGCTTTAAAGACGCATTTGATGTGTATGATAATGAAGTCAACGTAGAATCAAACCTTCGAAAGAAGAAAAAATTGTTAGAGAAAGTGAGGGCATGGAGAGATTCTCTTAACAAAGCTGCAACCTTTACAGGATTGGTATATAAAGATGGGTACGCATGCTTCCTTAAATCCTGTAAAGAAAAAATTCACTAGCTAGTGTGTTATTTAGAATTGGATCTTGATCCTCATCTCACATGAGATCCATTTATATGTAAACAAACTAATCCGTTGATCCAGTTGTCAGTTGACTCGTGTCTATATGGATTGGATCTATAAAAATATTCAAAATAAAATTATGAGTATTTTGGAAAAATAGAAATAATTTTTTCTTCAACCTCTTTCTTGAATACAATAAATAAAAAATAATAAAAGTATTTTCGAAAACTTCCATTTTTAGTGCTATTTTTATCAAAAAAGATTTCCGAAATATATCAAAATTTATAATTTTATATTCTCTATAAATCGACATTAACATCGATATACTTTTTATATACTTTTTACATGAGATTTGCTCATGTATATTATTTACATGTGAATACACATTGCATTCAATTTCTAGTACAATTGGTCTTTTATTCACATGTGAATAAGAATATTATTACATCTGAATAATAATCATATATAAAGTTTATTCAGATATGAATAATACTTATGAGTTATGACTAGAATTGATATACTAAAAAAACCACATCAAGATAAATGTTTATTTAGAGAGAATGAAAATTCATGAATTTTGATATATTGGTTTTTCAATAAAATAAGTTGTCAAAAATTATTTATTTCTCATATTCTCAACAATTTTTTCCAAAACTTTGAAATTTAAAAGATAAAGATAGGATATAGGATTTTGAAGATTGTATTGTTCAAATAAAGATGCATCTTTCATTAATATATATATATACTACCTTATAAAAAAAATCTTACTATTTCTATAAATAGAATCAATATAATAATAATATTTTTTTAAGACGTTCAAGTCTTTAAGCTTAAAGTACAACCAACTATTAATATAATAATATTATAATATATATCTTACAAATGATAATGCTAGGGATACAAGTATTAGAAACACATTTAAATTAGTATTTACTTATTTTTAGGGATTGAATTAGTATTTTCATCAATTTTAACCCAACTTGTACACCTAAAATATCTATTCTCTGGTATCTAGTGCATTCGAAATCTGAAACACTACTTTTCGACAAATCGTTTGAAATTTAAAAGCTCATTCAAATTGGAGTTCTCTAATTTTTTGCATAAAATATAGTTGACTGGAGACTAATTCAAATCTTCATCTCCTTTTCCTCCATGGAATCCACCACCACAATATTTTTTTGTTTTGGCATTGCACTTTTTATTTTTGTGAAACCGATCGATAATGGTGCAAGTGTTCTTAGAAATATAACATGTCTCCGAATGGAACTAATTGCTTGAAAGAAACTATTCGCCGCTGCTGCTTTGCGCGGGCAAACGGCTAGTATATATATATATATATATATATATATATATATATATATATATATATATATATATATATATATATATATATATATCATTTGTATAATAAACAAATACATTACAAATCTAATTTCTTTAATTTGAACTTTCTAGGTACGAGTCCAAATTCATAATCAATATTCTAAATGTTGTAACAAAGGAAGTGGACAACAAGGCCCTACACATTGAGGAGAAACTAGTGGGAATAAAGGACCATCTTGCTGAGATCCAATCATGGTTAGAAGATCGGTCACCCGATGCAGTAGTCCTTCTCATTGATGGGATGGGAGGCATTAGGAAATCAACCATAGCCAAATGCATATTTAACTTAAACTCACGTAACTATGATGCCAGTTGCTTTCTGGCAGATATTAATAAGGAGACGTCGAATAAAAATAGTTCACTCAATCGCTTCCAGAGTCAGCTTCTTTCCACTATTTTAAGGAGTGAAAAAGAAGAAACTATATGGAATGTTGATGAAGGAACCAATAAGGTGACACATGCCATATCCAACAAAAAGGTACTTCTTATCCTTGATGATGTTGCAACAATGGAACAGTTAGATGCGTTACTAGGACCGAAAAGGTTTTATCCTGGAAGTAATGTGATCATAACAACTAGGCACACATGGTTGTTGACTGCTTTCAAAGATCATGGTAAGATCCACTCCCTTGGAACATTATCCATGGGTGACGCTACTGAGCTCCTTAGTTTGCATGCCTTTGGTCAACACTATCAACCCGTTGAACCCTCTATTGTCCACTTAGAATTAGTTGTTCAGCGCTGCAAGGGCCTTCCTTTGGCTCTTAAAGTATTGGGATCTTCCCTACGTGAAAAGACAAATGATGAATGGGAAGATGCAATTCACAAACTGGCAGCAAGTACTCCTCATCGTGAGATTCAGGAAGTTCTGCAAATAAGCTATGAATCTTTGGCAGATGACAAGGATAAAGGTTTATTCTTGCATATTGCTTTCTTCCTCGAGGGTGAGGAAAGAGACTACATTGTGAAATTATTGACTGAATGTAATCTACACCCTGTTGTTGGGATCAAGAATCTAATGGATAGATGTCTGGTTTATGTTGAAGATGGGAGAGTGATGATGCATCAATTAATCAAGGAGATGGGACGAGAAGTTGTTCGCCAGGAATCAGAAAAGGAACCTGGGAAAAGAAGTAGATTGTGGGACCATCAGGACTGTATTAATGTGTTGCAAGACCATACCGTATGCTTACACACCCCTTTTGTATATTACTATTACTTCAGTAATAGTAATCATGCATGTTGAGCCATAGTTTACCTTTTTGAATTTCTTAACTAGGGTACAGAAACTGTGGAAGGACTCACGCTTGATATACAAAAGATCTTGGAAGCCCAATCAAGAGATAATGATGATGCATATTTCCAAATTAGTGCCCTGGAGAAGATGAAGAGTCTAATTCTACTTCAACTTAAAAATGTAGGATTTTCTGGGAAATACAAGAAGTTTCCCAGAAAGTTACGATTGTTGAGTTGGCATGGATTTTCTTTAAAAGCCCTACCAGGTGACATTTCATTGGAGAAGTTGGTGATACTTGACATGAGCTACAGCAAATTAACACGTGTTTGGGATGACTTCATGGTATGTCTTCTTGCATCACCATTTCAGTTTTGGACTGTTTGTTAGTTATCAAATTATTCTTTTAATTATAAGATGTTTATGTAGAAAGTTCTTTGTATAATTGTGGTTTTTCTTGTCACAGTACATTGGATCTTTAAAAATCCTTAATCTTAGCTATTCATTTGACCTAATTGAAACCCCGAATTTTGGCGGACTCCCTAGTCTGGAGAGCTTGATCCTGAGACTAGACATTGTTGGAGTTTAATCAAGGTTGGTGAATTGATTCCATACCTTAAAAAAACTAAATTCGTTAGATCTAACCAGTTGTAGAAGCTTGAGGGATCTTCCATGCTTACCTAGATCCGTTAAATCCCTTCAAATATCTGGTTGCAAAAAGCTTCAAGTTCTTGGATCGATTGCAGACCTTACAAAACTAGGCTCATTAGATCTAAGCGATTGTGAAAGCTTGAGGAATCTTTGGTGCTTGCCTAGTTCCATTGAATGGCTTTAAATGAATGGATGCAAAAAGCTTGAAGTTCTTGGATCGTTTGCAAACCTTACACGACTATACTCATTAGATCTAACCAATTGTGAAAGCTTGAGAGATCTTCCATGCTTACCTAGATCCCTTAATTATCTTAAATTATATGGTTGCAAAAAGCTTGAAGTTCTTGGATCGTTTGCAAACCTTACAGAACTATACTCATTAGATCTAAGCTATTGTATAAGCTTGAGGGATCTTCCGTGCTTACCTAGATCCCTTGACTCGCTTCAAATGTCTGGTTGTGGTGTTCTTGGAAGGGTCGATCAATGCTTGGGTTCATTTTCATCACTTTCCTTTTTAACGGAATTCAATTTGTCACACTCCTATCTCTTTGACAATTCTTTCCCAGATGAATGGAGTAGCCTGGTCTCACTCATGAAGTTGAATATAGATGGCAACAATATAACCTTCTTACCAAAATGTGTTCAAACCCTACCGAGAATTGAAGAGCTCAGAGTCTCACATTGTTCAAAACTCCAATCAGTTCTAGGTCTCCCAAATTCCGTCAATCATCTGTTTGTCAATGACAATGAATCATTGGAAAAAGTACAGCCTGAAGAAAATTCAAGGACCATAGTGCACCACATGAACTGCCCAAAATTGTGTGAGATCGAGGGTCGTTATAAAATTCAGTCAATAGATAAAGTTGAGAGGAAAATCATACGATATCTAGGATTAGAATCAAATGCATGTGAAGGAATGGAGTTGGATCTTGAGGTGCTTTCTCTTTCTCTATCTCTTCTTTAATCTTTGCGTATATTTGTTTTATAAGCTATTGCCGAGAATCAAACTCAATAACTAATAAGGTGTATGTGTGAGTGTGTCACAGGTGTTTCATGAGTTTGGCATATTCAGCACATTTGTTTCAGAAAAACAAACCCCTTCTTATTCCTGCTTCACGTATAATTAATGGGCTCTCGAATTTCATTTGAAGTTCCATGGTATAGTAATAGTTTGAGAATAATTGGCTTTAATATATGTGTCGTTCTTTCTCTATCATTCTTGCAAATGGGTTTTGATCTGGAGATTGGAGTACAAAACAAGACCAAAGATTTGCTGTGGAGTTACTTTAAAAGAGATCAAAATATCCGTAAGAATGCAGGAAAGTTCGCATTGTTATGCCTTTGGAGGTGTGGCAATCTGTTGGAGGGTGGAGATGAACTTTTCTCGTATAATACGTGTAGAGGAATGTTGCATAAACCTTATATTATAAGATTATGAAGAATTACTTGATGAAGAAAGAAAGGAGGCTCATGATGTCAATGTCTTTGATCAAATGTCATGGACTGATAGAATGGATAAAGATATATCTCATTATGTTTTCCCAGGGAAGAAACATGTGTTCCGAGATGATCATCTGGAATATAATGCAATAAAAGAAAAATGGGAGAGACCAACAATCTCCTACCCCATTAATAGCCCCCAAGACAGGAGCCTAGTGGTTTCATAAAGGGGATTCAAGGTTCAAACATTGCACGTTTCTAGTTTTCTTATTGCTCTATCAAATGAAGGCATCGACAAAATTAAGCCAATTAAAAGTCAAAGATTATGTCTCCTGTTTCCTCTTGGATGTGGAAAATTAATCTTCTTCTTGGATGCCATATCAGTGCTGCTGGGAAACTCCTAGTGTGTTATTGGATACACATTTCGTTTGATCAAGCATGACAATGGTCAGCCAGATAATGTGTGAAATGGTGGGTCAATATAAGCTTTAATCAATAGACAAAGTTGAGAGAATAATTCAGGTGTTTTCTCTCTCTCTCTCTCTGGTTTGCATATATGTTTTAGGCTATTGCTGACAATCAAACTAAATAACAAATGGAATGTTTGTCATGAGTTTGGAATATTCAGCACATGTGTTTCGGAACATCTATTTGCAGGTGAGTCAATCAATTGGTGTGTGGAGAATGGAGATCACATTGTTGGTCCATTTGTAACTTTCATGTGTGGAGTGGCATCATTTACCATCTTGAGGTGGATCTGTATTTTGGATTAACTTATTAGAGAATGTATCTTTTCTAAATTTTATTGATACGTCATGTCCATGAAAACATTAGAGAAACTCATTATAAAATCACAAATTGTGGTAGTAGCTTGAATATATTTTTATATTGGTTATACGAGATCTATAGCTTGTTTTATATGAAAGTTCCTTATGTTTTTTAAAAGAATCTTAATAACTGGTTTCTTTTTATTTGATCATTTTTGTTTCTCTTTTTAGTTTTGTTCTTTTTTAGTTCAATACATCAACATGTATTTTGATTAAATTGAGTTTTGCATTGCTGTTTCATCCAAAAACTTTTTATTGCTAGACTTTTGTTACGATTTCATGGATAGTTGTAAGGGGAATTGCCCTCTAATCACTTTTAGTTGGTGCACAAATGTTGATAGAGGCTTGCTGTGGAGATTGAAAGATAAAGAACCTGGTGAAACTAATAAACCGTAGTTTTTGGTGTTGATTCACTTATGTTTGTTGTTTCTTACAAATTCTGGGGATTCAAGCAGAATGGGATAAAGGAATGTTGTTGTTACTCACCAAGTATGATCATGACTATTTACCGATGCCCACAATCACAAATGACGGGTTTCTATACAAGTAAAGAATCATGTTGTTTCCATAATTATTAGATTGATTTGTTTCAAACATACTTGAAATCTTTCATGTAAGAAAAAACTTAATTAGCTCTTAGAAAGAAAACAGAGGATAGGAACAGGGGAAGAGTGGACGACCCTGACTTTCCTTGTTAAGGTGTCTCCATTGAACATATGTAGTTGATTTTTTTCATTATTTATAGTCGATTCAATCCTTTAAATGGAAAGAGGCATACCTTAACTCCTGCTTCCAAGAGTTGACTCATCTACTTTTCTGCATGTAACTAGTTTTAAACTATTTATATTCTGCAAAGACCATTTCGAATGCTAAAATAAAGATGAACGGCATAAAGGCTAAAAATTTCTTCCGAAGGGCTTACAACAAGTGTAATATTAGCGTATTCCCATGAATTTTGGTCCCAGCTGCACATGAACATGATGCTAGGGGTTGATGCTATAGTTGTGACAGATTAGAGCTACTGTTTCTAGTGCTATTGCATATTTCAGGTTTTATTCATTTATTCAACTTTCTCCATGTTGTGAGCGACTTCAAATACCAAAGAATTGTAACAACCTAAGTTCAGTGACCAAATTGAGTAAAAACATAATTTGTTAGTTGGGTGATTGGGTCTTTCACTCTTCCTTGTTATCCTTTTAAGGGTTTATTGGGTTTTTTTTCTTAAATAAAATATTTCAAATCGTCCTAAATAAATCAATTTGATTATAACAAGCCTCGATTTTTAGTTTGAGGTCAAGGCTGAATATAAATACTAAATAGTCATGGTCAAATTGGGGGTAACGATAACACAGTTTTATCTAGGGATGAAAATGGTTTAGAACCGAAAAACCCGAAAAAGCCAGAATTTTTTGGTAATTACTTACTTGAACTTTGAAATTTTTCATATTGATATCCCGATTCTGAGGGACTGTAACTCATTGAATATAAAACCAAAATTGACAAAATTATAGTCTAAAATCATGTATAAACTCTAAACTACATTCTGGAAAAAACTGCATGTCAATCCGACTTTAAACGAATGAGATATGCATGTGTTAACAATTTTATAGAATACAAAGTACAAAAACATATAGCTAAAAAGTTGAAAATTTTCAATTTTGATATCCCGACTTCGGAGGAATATAAATCATTGAATATTAAACTAAAAATGACAAAATTATAGTCTAAACTCATCTACAAACTCTAAACTACAAGTTGGAACAAACCACATGTAAATCTGACTTCAAACGAATTAGATATGTATGTTTTAAAACTTTCACAGAATACAAAAAAACTGAAAAATTAAAAACTTTCAGCTTTGATATCTCGACTTTAGGGGACTGTAATTCAATGAATATAAAACAAAAAATGAAAAATTTATAGTCTAAAATTATGTATAAACTCTAAGCTACACGTTGGAAAAAAACTGCATGTCAATCGGAATTGAAACGAATGAAATATGCATATTTTAAATGTTTCACAAAAACCGGTTCCGGCCCTAAAAGTGGTTCCGGTTCCAAACACTGGTTCCGGTTTTAAGACCCGGTTTACCCGGACCCGATGGACCCAAACCCAAATTACCCGGACCCTGATAAAGCAAACTTTTAAACCCGGAACCGAAAACGGTTCTATATATTCCGGTTCTAACGGTTCTGGTCCGATTCCGGTTTTCCGGTTCTAAATCTCATCCCTAGTTTTATCCCTTTACACTTGCATTACCGTTGAAACTTGTAAGTATCATGGAGGTTGTGACATGGGACACCATGTTCATGTAAAGCACCATGACTCTTGATGCTTTGACTTTTATTAGCCAACTTTCTAAGACGCCAAATATCGTAAAAACCTGTCGTTTTGGGTTCAAACCAGTTCTTTGAGATTTCCTTAATACTTCATCAGTTCCTTCCATTTCTTCCATTTTTGGGTGATTTTGGATCAGAGAAGTTTTAAGGTATACCACTTTCTTACCTTAATCTTGAACTTCGACATGATTAGGGTTTATAAATTTGGGGATAATTGGTGATTCTTGATGCATGTTGAATCTTTTGTTCTAAAAGTTGTTAAAATTGTTAGGTAACAACAAATACACAAAAGATTTCAGCAATTACGATAGTATGATATATACCATCTAGGTAATGCTAACAAAACTTTTAAAGTAGGATGCTATAACGTCTTGAAGTTTCCTAATTGAAGCGGTGATGTGTATTGAATGGTGGCTTCAGAAGCATTTCCTCTGTACAACAAATCTCACATCAATTGTATCCAATTCCCTAAGTGAAGTTGTGATGTGTGCCTTTTTTTGTTTATTTAGATTTTATAGTCGATAACCTTAGTTTTGATCTAAAAGGTATGTTTTAAATGGCCATTCGGCCCTCTTCCACTTGCTCGATCCATTGGCAGGCAGCAGTTTTTCCTTTGTTTTCCAGTCATCCCTTTCTAGATTTTCAACTCTTAAATTTAGTAGTACATGTAGCCACAGGGAAAACACGTATTTATTTATTTGTTCTCCGAACGGAGTAGTATTTGTAGTTAGCAAGAGCTTCAGTTGATCCCCATTAACATTACTATAATTAATTACACATTACACTGAGTTCAATCATCACTTATGCATCATTTTCTACTGCACAAAAACCCTGCAAAGTTGGGCTGGTTATGGAACATTGAGTTCAAGGTGAACTACCAACTATGGAAGTCAGAGGAATAAAAAAATGTGAGATCATCCATATTTTCCAATATTAATGCAATGGGCCCTACCTAAAGTTATTTCTTTCCATGTGAATGATAGGAATTAATATGTGGGGCTGGTACCAGTTATTGCTGAAGATTCAAGTGGACTTAATATCAACTTTTCCATTCCAACACTCTTGTCTCTACTTTAATCAATGGCTTCTTCTCCATCTTCTCCCATGGCTACTGCTCAACCTTGTTTTAGTTATGATGGTTTTTTAAGTTTCCGAGGTGAAGACACCCGTAAGAGTTTAATTTACAGATCATCTCTATACAGCCTTGAAGCAAGCAGGACTCCGCACTTTCCGGGATGATGATGCAATGGAAAGAGGAAAACTGCTGGAGCCAGAGCTAAATAAAGCCATCCATGAGTCAGCACTTTCACCCATTGTCTTCTCCAACGACTATGCATCCTCTGAGCGGCGTCTCAATGAGGTTATGATGATTATTAAGGAACACGAGACTTTGTCCGTTAAACATGAAGTTGTACCTGTGTTCTATAAAGTGGAACCATCTGATGTTCGAAATCAAAGAGGAAGCTTTGAAGACACATTTGATGCGTATGATGATAAAATCAACGCAGAGACAGATCTTGAAAAGAAGAAAAAATTGTTGGAGAAGGTGGGGGCATGGAAGGATTCTCTTAGAAAAAGCTGCAACTTTAACAGGAATGGTACTTGGGGATGGGTATATATGTATGCTTCCAGTTATAAAAATCACTAGTTTGTTACTTAGGATTGGATCTTGATGTAGATCTGACATGCATATGACGTCCTCTATATGGAAACAAGTTAATCCATTGATCCAATAAGCCCATCCTTTTGAATTGATTTATGATCTACATGGATCGGATACATGAAAATATATATATCGAAAATAAAGTTATATAAGTTTTTTGAGAAAAAATAGAAATAAGTTTTTCTTTAACCTTTTTCTTGAATTCAATAAATGTAAATATTTTGAGAAAACTTAATACAACGAAAGAGAAAGATAGGGTACTTGATTTTGAATATTGTATTGTTCAAATAAAGGCGCATCTCTATTAATATGGTACCATTTGTAAAGTAAAAGAATACTATATACGGAGTAAATTTAGATATATATTATGCTTTCTAGGCTTAGTCGGTACGTACAAAGAGAGATATATTTCTCTGTGTACTGTAAAATGAATGTAGTAAAAAAAATATATTACAAATCTAATTGCTTTATCTTTACCTTTAATTGATGTAGGTATGAGAGTCCAAATTCATAATCGACATTGTGAATATTATAAGAAAGAAGCTGGAATACAAGGCCCTATACATTGAGGAGAAAGTAGTGGGAATAAAGGATGACGTTGATGCGATCGAATCATGGTTACAAGATCCTTCACCTGATGCAGTAGTCCTTCTCATTGCAGGGATGGGGGGCATTGGGAAAACAACCATAGCCAAATGCATATTTAACACAAACTCTAGTTTCTATGAGGACAATTGTTTTCTTGCGGATATTAATAAGATGGTGTCGAATCAAGATAAGGAAATGTGTCGCTTGCAGAGTCAGCTTCTTTCCACAATTTTAAAGAATGATAAGGAAGAAACTATATGGAATGTTCATGAAGGAACCGACAAGGTTACGAAAGTCATATCCAACAAAAAGGTACTTGTTATCCTTGATTATGTTGCAACAAGGAAACAGTTGGATGCATTACTAGGACCGAAAAGGTTTTATCCTGGAAGTAAAGTGATCATAACAACCAGGCACAAGGACTTGTTAACTGCATTCTCAGTTCATCCTCAGGTCCACCCTGTTGGAACATTATCAGCGGATGACGCTATTGAGCTCTTTTGTTTGTATTCCTTTCATCAACATCAACCCGTTGAACCCTACATTAGCCAATCACAAGTATTTGTTCACCATTGCAAGCGCCTTCCTTTGGCTCTTAAAGTATTGGGGTCGTCCTTATGTGGTAAGACAATTGATGAATGGGAAGATACAATGCGCCAGGTGGCAGCCAATCCTGATCCTGTAGAGATTCAGGAAGTTCTAGAAATAAGTTATACAAATTTGAAATGTGACATGGATAAGTCGATATTCTTGCATATTGCTTGTTTCCTTGAGGGTGAGGAAAAAGACTACATTATAAAATTACTGGCCCAATGTGATCTATACACTGTTGTTGGGATCAGGAATCTGATGTACAGATGTCTAGTGTATGTTGAAGATGGGAGAGTGATGATGCATCAATTAATCAAGGAGATGGGACGAGAAGTTGTTCGCAAGGAATCACCAAAGGAGCCTGGGAAAAGAAGTAGATTGTGGCACCATCAGGATTGTATTGATGTGTTGCAAGACCAATCCGTATGTTTTCACAACACCCCTTTTTAATTTGTACAATATTATTAGTTAATTTATCGTGCTTGTAGACCCATCATAGTTTACCTTTTTTTTTGAATTTCTCAATCAGGGTACAGGAAAAGTTGAAGGACTCAGGATTGATCTGCAAAAGACCGAGGAAGCTGATTCAACTTCAGCTATAACTATAAATAATCCAAGGAAACATAGCTTAGAAGGCAAAAGAATGCATGGAAATGATGCAAATTTCGAAATTGGTGCGCTGGAAAAGATGAAGAACTTAATGTTACTTCAACTAAACTATGTAATGTTTTCTGGGACATGCAGGAGGACGTTGCCCAGAAAGCTACGATTGTTGAGGTGGCATGGATGTCCTCTAGAAGCTATACCAAGTGAAAGCTGTTTGAAGAAGTTGGTGGTTCTTGACATGAGTCACAGCAAACTAAAACGTGTTTGGGATGACTTAGAGGTATGTCTGTCTTCTTGCATCACCTTTTTATTTTCTGACTAAAAATCCTTAATCTTAGCTATTCTGTTGAGCTGACCAAAACCCCTGATTTTCGTCGACTCCCCGGTCTGGAGAGTTTGATCCTTGAAGGTTGTTCAAGTTTGATCAAGGTCGATGAATCGATTACATACCTCAAAGAACTAGCCTTGTTGGATTTAAGTGACTGTAGAAGCTTAAGAGAGTTTCCATGCTTACCCGCATCCATTGTATCACTTCGAACGTCTGGTTGTGTAGTTCTTGGACAGGTTCAAAGCTTGGATTTGGTACTATCATTGTCTGCTTTGGTGGAAATGAATATCTCGTATTGCAATCTCTCTGACACTTTTTTCCCAAATGACTGGAGTAGTCTGGTTTTACTGGAGAGGTTGAATATAAGTGGTAACAATATAACTTTCTTACCAAATTGTATTCAAACCCTACCTATACTTTAATTCCTTGGCGTTGAAAATTGTTCAAATATCCAATCAGTTCTAGGTCTGCCGAGAGCAATAACTCCTTGGAAAAAGTACAGCTTCCAGATAGTCAGACCCCAATGAACTACAGGAACTGCACAAAGTTGTGTGAGATCGAGAGTCGTTGGAAGGTTCGATCAATAGACAAAGTTGATAGGAAAATCATATGCTTTCTGGGCTTAGAAGTAAATGCAAAATCGGGTGAAGGAATGGAGTTGGGTCTTCAGGTGCTTTCTCTTTCTTTGTCTCTGTCCTGGCTTGATTATTTGTTTAATAGGCTAATGCTTAAAATCAAACACAATCATAAATGGTGCGTGTGTGTGGCACAGGTTTTACATGAGTTTGGTATATTCAGCACATATGTTTCTGGAAAAGGAATCCTTTCCGACTTTATGTATAAAGAAAGGGGCCCACAAATTTCATTCCAAGTTTCTTCGCATAATGATAGATCGAGAATACGTGGCTTCAATATGTGTGTTGTGCTTTTTCCATCAAGGAAATATGAAAATTTTATTTTGTGGATAAATGTACATAACATTACCAAGGATTGTTTGTGGGATTACTGGAGAGGTCTTCAGAAAATCCCTAAGAATGTGGAAAATTATGCATGGTTGAGCCTGTGGAGGTGTGGTAATCTATTGGAGGCTGAAGATCAAATTCTCATAAACATCTATGATCTGGAAGCACACACTAGGAATTGGAAAATAGGGGGTGAACATCTTCATCCAGATGTAGAGGAATGTGTTATAAACCTTATATATGAAGATGATGAGGAACAACACACTACTAGAAAAAGGTTAATGTAATACGGTTGAAATTATGAATATAGTACGTACATAGAGGGCGTATTAGTAGAGGGGTGTATTAGATTACATGCCTAATAGAGTACGGCTATTAAACCGTACTCTATATGTATCCTATCTACTTTCTAGGACCATCACATACAATCATCCAATACGCCATATATACACATCTAATACACCAATACACCAATACACAACCGTACTTGATGTGTAACATATCATCTAATACGCCACATATGCACATCTAATACACCAATAAACTAATACACCAATAAACAACCGTACTTGATGTCTCACATCCCCATTCCTTCCTTTCCACCATACATGCCTACCCATTCTACCATTCATGCCTATTCTGGCTTTGCATTCCATTCCTTCCTTTCCACCATTCATGCCCATTCTGGCTTTGCATTCCAGTCTTACTAAAATAATAATAATGAGAGAGAGAGAGAGATGTGCCACATGCTCCACTTTCTGCTTCATCCCCATCATCTCTTTAGATGCTTCAAGTTTTTCTTTCTAGGAAAATTTTCTTCCACCAAAAAATAGTTAAAATTGCAGTATATTTCTGAGGGCTAAATGCTAAAAATAGCAACATACTTTCATTTCTTTTCATTGCAACATTGTGCTTTTAACTTTTTATCTTATTAAGGCATGTTACTATATAATATCTTTCAAAGATCTACCTAAATATAGAACTATACTTGGATTTTTTTTCTTATTAGGGCATTATACTTTCTACCAGATAATGCACGCAAGATCATTGTGAACACTTCATGAATAAGTTCCTGTTGATTTCAAGGATAAATTTGAAAATTTAGCATACTTAATACCATCATGAAGCTTAAGTATGAAGTACATTTTACCTTATATGATGATTCTAATATGTCTTTGTATTTTGTAGAATACAAGTCTTCATTCATCATCAAAGAGCTCTCGACCATATAATCAGTTTCAAACTGATACAACAAAAATAAAGAAAGCATCATATGTGGGACCCGGATTGTGAGGGGGTAATGTGAAAAGTAGTGAAGAAATGGTACCTGCATTACAATATATGGGTACATTGTTTGACCTTTACAGATAGGAGGGTCCAGAGTGACAACCACAAACGTGTGAGGTTGGTTAAACTGCATCAGCAAACAGGGTAATATAGTCATTTTATTTTGTAAGTGAGTAAAACCAATGACAAAAATATATCAGGACTTAAAACAACTCTTTGCCATGTGTAAAGGAGAACAACCGAGAACCTTAGGCAAGACAAAAACATCGACTAGGCTGTTGTATTGAATTTTGAAATCAGTGGCTTGCCCTTCAAGCCTTAAAAAGGAAAGGTAAAGTTCAACATTGTATCGACTGACCCCTGTAATACAAAGATACTCCCATTATAATGCTTGATAAATAAGATAAAAACCAATTATGACACTTGACACATGGAATAGAGGCAATACCTTGGTGTAAGAATCGTAATGATTTCAGTGACAACATCTTCTTCACCTCCAGCCCCATCATCTGCCATGGACATTATTTTATCTCAGAAAATCTGATAAAATGTAACAAAAAATTTATAAAATATATAAAATGGAACTCCAAATGCAGCAATTAACAAACTAACAAAACCAACTAAAATTACATTGTTAGTGAGGCATCCATTTGCATTAATGAGGAAGCCAAAATATAAATTGAAAGGTAGCACTAAAGAAGCCAACAAAGGCAAATTGCTAGAACTTATTCAACATGCACAAAACTCCCATCAACAGCAAATCCAAGACCAGTTCTCTAAACACATCAAGCCTCAAATCCTTTTAGGCATTGGTTCCTAGGCAAAAAGGTCAAAAACTGATTTAAAAAAATTGAATGATATAATAGAAAAACTAAACAATTAATTGGAAGTAACCTATGTTAACTTAATTTGTATATTTTTCAAAGAATAATGCTATAATAGATAAAAGGGAAAGTAGAGACTATAATAAACAAATCAAAGTTCATTGTTATTTCTTGCATAACAACATTAATGATTTATAAAATAAATCAAAGTTCATTTTTTGGACATGATTTGTTCTTCGTATAACATGATTTATATAACATGGAAATTAAGTAACTGCATGCAACATATGAGATCTAAGATGTATTAAACGCATTGCTTACTATTTACTAACCTTCCCAATGAACTTCAAAAAGATTCATAGGAGCCTTGTGACAACCATTATTGGTTGAAATTTACTAAGTACATTTGAGAGGGAAAAGAATGCCCTGAAACAATAATTAAGTGATTATCATACCATATATGAAAGACTCAATCATAGTTATTGTTACACATGTCTTTAAGACAAAGAAAAACAGATCAAGATTATGAAGCTAAAAGTTGTTTTACAAACCTAAAATGGTAAAATGGTATAATGATGTCTGTTTCATCTACTTGCAAGGTCACGCTCTTTATTTTATCATATCTCGATATTGTCCAAGTTTCAGGATTCCCTACAAAAAATGTTTCATTGTATCAATAACAAGTTATTATTAAAAAATGGGTAAACATAGATTTAAACATTTTTTCGTCATAAAGATGACATAATCATCATACCTCTTATTATGGTGAACCTTTTATCCCTTACATAAAACTTCAAATCAGAACATAGTACAATCTACACCACAAGGCTTTAAAAGTTAGACATCAACAAAATACCATTGATCAAATGATATCTGTAAGTTGTAACTGTTTAGCCCAAGACTTCGAATTAAATGGTTAAATAATAGTACTAACCTGTTGTTAATGTTGGGGAAGGGACTATATGGTACTAGATTTGTCTGAATCATCATCATCATTATCACCAGCAACCTATGTTCATGCAGCAAACTCAAAGTTAATCAAACAAAACTACGATATATTAATGATTAAAAGAAGACTTCTGACAAAGATTTCACAAGTTTTTTGTTGTAGAATTCCAAGCTCTTATCATATTTCTTCTTCCTTTTGTCAGCTTTAGCTATAAAAGGTGTTGTGTCCTACATTCACATCACCAAAAAAACAGGTAAATACTACATCAATTTTCTATATATTCTTATAAGTTTTAATTCTAAATGTTAAAAGTTAAAACCTTTATTCAACGAACCTACAAATGTTATTCTATATGGTTATTATTGTTCTGCCTTTTATTTCGCATTATAATTTTTCCTCAAAAACTAAATGTATAATACTTACAGGACCTGCCATTGACTTCCATTTTGCTACACCAGCTTACCAACCTGATAATACGCAAGTGAAATTCAAATCCAAAGCTACAACTTGAAAGCATAAACTCAACTCAATTTAGATAGAGAATACTTGAACAAAGCTTAATAAATTTCGAGGCAAATAGCAAAAAGGAAGATCACTCACAGCAACAACAGAGTTGTGTTCAGAGTTATCTTCTTTGAACTGCTTTCTAAAGTCCTCCCTTCACAACACATTAACAAAAGGAAAACTATCTAAATATTGGAAATTAAAGTAAAAGTAAAAGCTAAAAGATAAACTAAAAACAATTACTAACATGAATACAAAGAAAGTGCTAGCAGGTCCCTTAGGTTTATTGGGATCCTTAGCAGCTTCCCCTTGGCTGCAGTTTTCTTTACATCCAACCTAAAATTCTAACAAAAAAATTGTTAAAAAAATACCAAAATCGTGATCATGGGGAAGAACAAAAACCTAATTTCATTGAAGATAAAAAAAAAAATCAACATAAACCCTAACAGATGGCACTATGAAACATAATATAGATTAAATCGTACTTTGTATCAACTTTCCCCGTAGCATGGCTTGATTTTCCTCCTTTTGTCGTCTGATCCTGAATGAAACAACCAAATAACAAACTAGGTAAAAAAATCAAGACGAAAATGGTTGTAAGTGACAAAAATTAGAGTCGACATTGAGGAAAAAGATAGATAACCGAATAAAAACAAAGATCGAGTGACAATGAAACAACAACCCTATCTCCGATCCGATCTGCCATACATCTGATATGATATGCGGTACATATATCCTTTTTGCCTCACAAATTCGAGCGAATTCCAATAATCGATCATACATCCCAAATTCCCGAACTGATATCCAAAAAAAAATGAAATCCTTTCTGTTTGGTTAAAAAGAGGGAGGAGGCGGTGCTCCAGTGGTCGTCGGGATGAGGAGAGATGACGGTTTAGTGATAGTCTAGAGGAGAAGAGATGGTGGTGCGACGGTCGTAGGGAGGAGGAAGGATCGAGTGGCAGTTTGGCGGTGAGATGAAAAGACGAGGCTCTGTTCCTTTCACTTTTTTTTTGAACGGCGGGACCGAAAAATAAAATATTTGAAAACCTAACTAAATATGTATAATGGTATATGAATCGTATAATACATGTTTAATAAGAGCGGTACATCTGTCTCTAATACGGATTACTTACAACAGTATTATATTATGGTGTATTGTATTAACCATTTTTTAGTGCTGACAATTACTTGATGGGGAAACAAAGGAGGCTCATAACGATGATCATATTTCATGGACCGACAGAATGGATAAAGATATATCGGATTATGTTTGTAGTGGGGGCAGGCATAGGTTCGATAATGAACACAATGGGGGAATAGTTTTCGATTTATTTGAAGATGATGTCATTGGCGCAGCTAGTGTATGGACCCTCACTTGAATGTTGGTCCCACCACATATACATATACATATTTTTTGTTTTAAGATGTTGATACACCGAGATAATCAGTAGCACTCACGGATGAAAAGCAAGTCGCATCATCATCTAATCATTTCATTAGGTTGTGGAAATGGTGTTTAAGAGAGAGAGAGAGAGAAGCTCTGTCACAACCACCACATTGGTTCCTACGTGTGAATTTGCTACCATACCAGGTAGCCTTAATCTATTTGAAAACAAATGATATCTCTCTCTCTCTCTCTCTCTCTCTCTCTCTCTCTCTCTCTCTCTCTCTCTCAACAAACTCAAAACACCCAAACGACTCCATCTTTTTTTCATTTCTAACGTAGTCGTCTGTCACACGTAGAATCGCCGCAGACAACACCGACCGATTGTCACGAAGACAGAGTCTCTGCCCTTGTTTTCCATCTTCTCCTCTTTTCTAACTTGCCGAAACATGTATGTTTTATATGAAGTTTGTTAGTTTACTTCTGTGTTAATAGTTTTGAATGCAAATATTTAATTAGTTAGTGTTTTGCCTTTTGATTGAGTTTTTAATTAGTTTTATGAATTGTCGGGGTGCTAATATTCAAGGTCGGCCGACGGCTTGGGTCTTGGCCCAGGGCATCAAAGTTCTTTATATCAGTTTGTATATCTGTATATTTTAAGTTTCAAATTTTAAATTTTTTCATTTTAATTATATTAAATTAATAACATTAGATTAAAAAATAATATAAAATTAATACATATTATAAGGTAATATAACTTCACGTATTTATTTCAATCAACGATTATAATTTTATATAACTACAAAAATATCTATTAATTAATAATTTATTTAACTACTTGTTGTATTTGCTAAAGCTTAGAGTGTTTTTTCCATGTTTAATCTTTTAGAAGCAATATTTTTTTTTCGTTTATCAATAATTTTTTATTTAATTATTTTACCGTATTTGGTGAGGAGGTTTAATGATAATTTATTGTATTTCTGATAAAACAAATCTTTCTAACTTTCAAATGAACTTGGTTCCAAAAAAATTTAAATATTGTCAATAGAGTTTTTTTACATACCTTTTACCTGGTATTTAAGAACATTTAGTCCATAGAGCTTTTTTATAAATTTTTTTGTATTTAAATAAAATCTGTAAGGTGAACTGCAAATGATACTAGTAGGTTTATTCCATAAAATGAAAAAATTATATCTAGAAATCACAATGGACTTTAATTTATTTGTTGATAATATACTTACATTTTCTTTTCTTTTTGACAAAATTGCAAAACAGTCCCTATGGTTGGCAAATTTATGTATTTTTGGTCTAAAACGAAATGTTGATGCACTACTGGTCAAAAATTTGATCTTTCTATTGTTTTTGGTCCATATCAACATAAAAAGACTATTATACCCTTTATATTTGTTTTTTTAATTTTAAATTTTTTTAATGATTTTAAGTTATTAAAAATAAGAGTATACCCACCACCCTCCTCCTCATATCTCTCTTTCTGTGTGTATCTCTCTTTCTTTATATCAGTTAATTCATTTGCTTCTTCTCCCCCAACACGACACCCACCAAAACCAGTCAACACCACCATCATCGGTGTTGAAAGTAAGGATGGCAAAAAAACCCGAACCCGATTATTCGGGTTGGGTAACGGGTCGTTATCGGGTTTTTTATCGGGTTCGGGGCAGGGAGTGGGTTATCCTCGCCCCGACCCGACCCGCCCCGATTATATATATATATATATATATATATATATATATATATATATATATATGTGTGTGTGTGTGTGTTAATGGCACGCATCAAAGATAAAATACTTACTGTGGAAAATCTTTTTAGTTATTAACAATCCGGTGTGAACGATCATTTTTTATGTTTTGACGTAATACACTAAAATTAAATAAAATAATTTTTAATATAACGTCAATTTAATTTTATTAAAGTGATTCATCATATTTTTAATTTAAAAGGGAGACTATAACACATATTTTTTATAAGACATCGGGGTACCCTAAAACGGAATAAAGATTTCGTTATGAATTGTTGTAAACCCGATAAGAAACCTGAAACCCGACTGGAAAACCCGAACCCATTGGGGCGCCCCGATAAGAAACCCGAAAGATATCGGGGCGGGTTTGGGAAACCATGCCCCGCCCCGAACCCGCCCCGTTGTCATTCCTAGTTGAAAGACTTCACCGGAATTTGACACACGTTGATTAACCAGACTCCACTAGTGATGGATCCATCTCTCCTTCCCCCATCTCTATACAGAAGGCTATAGATGACGGAGGCAAGTCTTGTTTTTCGAGAAGTTGCAGCTCCGACAAGCACTAACCGATAATCTGTTATCCTCTGTCGGCATTCAGGTGAAACAAAAGAAATTGGATGTTGAAGTCGTCAGAAAACATAGACGACGAGAGAGAACCAGTGTACTAAACCCAAAAACTTGGATCTGGTGGTTTTATGGCCTTCTCCCTTTTGATCACTCTGCTCCTCCTGAACCCTCTCCGAAGAGATCTGTCCTTTCTCCAACCACTGTTCACCGCCACCAACAAAAGGGAAACCAACAAACCGCTGATGGAGGAAGAGGAACGAATATGTGCATAAACAAAGTTAAGGTTTTCTAACGACGGAGCTATGGTTTTTCGTCGGATCTGGTGGTATAATGGTCGCCGGTGAGGGTATGAATGGTAAGGGGTGACAGTGTCGGACTCGGTGGCAGTGAAGGGAGGTGACAATGATGAACGCCGGTAGTGGGAGATGGGTGTTATGATGACACCGGTCTCATTATGCAGATCTGGAAATGAAAAGATGGTTGTCTGGCAGGTGGAGGTCCAATAGATGGTGGTCGGTAGGTGGTAGGGTGATATATATATATATATATATATATATATATATATATATATATATATATATAGAGAGAGAGAGAGAGAGAGAGAGAGAGAATATAAGTGAGTGGGGGTAAAGGTGAGTACGAGGGGTGGGGTAGGTGTTATTTCTTTTTTCTTTTAATAATAAGAAATTAAAAAGGAAATTAATAAAAGAAATATAAGAGTATATCCGTCTTTTTAAGTTGGGTGTGGACCAAAACCACACAAAAATGTCAATCATAGGGACCAAAATCGCATAAAGTATTCAAAATTGGACTAATGATGCATCAACATTTCGCTTTGAACCAAAAGTACATAAATTTACCAACCATAGAGATCGTTTTTGCAATTTTGTCTTTCTTTTTTTTGTTGTATATTAAATCCACCCATTTTTAATATTATACTTTCCATGGACCAATGACCTAAGATCATTCTCATTCATAACCAAAATGAACCTAACTATATATTAAAAAATTAATTTATCTCTATTCCATATATACAACCCAATTAAACTTAAACTTTTACTCTCATTAGCAACCTAACAAAACCCAAATTTTTAGCATAAAAAATAATAAAAAAATATATCAATAATAGTCTCTATTTATAGACAAAAATAAATTATGAATTTTAATATATTTAATTTTTTTTTTATTTTCAACCAATAAAACATATTTTCTAAAATTATTAAGTTTGTTAGATAATAAAAGTAAACGACATCATGAATTGTGCCAACCAACTTGAGTTTACTCCACCCAACGGGGTTGGCGGGTTTTATGTCTCTTTTCCATGACATTTTGATTTTCTTTTGGGAAAATGACTCTTGAGGGTAATTAACTTTTGCGTTTGTACTCATTTGGTCCTTTTTTTGTATTCAATATACCATCGAACTTGTTGTTGGTGTTTACCATAGCCCTTTTGACTGACTTTTGACCTGTGATAGCCGGTCAAAGGGTTATGGTGAACACAAACAACAAGTTCGATGGTATATTGAGTACAAAAAAGGAAAGGGACCAAATGAAAACAAACGCAACAGTTGGTTACCCTCCTGATTCATTTTCTCTTTACTCATTTACAGCAAATCCCACGCCATCTCCTACTGAAATTAATGACTATGAGATTCATTATTGCTTCTCTTCAAAACATAACTCACGAAAGGATATTATTCATGCATGTACAACTTTGTAATGCACTTGAATATTTATTAGGGGAATCTTGACTAAGCAGGCACATTTCATGACTACTTTTACATTTCCAATCAAATGATTTATTGTATCATGGATTCTAGACAAGTCTACAAACAAGTGGATTCACAAGTGCTGTGATTTTTGAGTTTACTTAGCTTTAAGATCGAACTTATGGGATAAGATACAACATCAATATGTACATATTGATGTTGTATTGTACATATTGATGTTGTATCTTATCCCATGAGTTCGATCTTAAAGCTAAGTAAACTCAAAAATCACAGCACTTGTGAATCCACTTGTTTGTAGACTTGTCTAGAATCCATGATACAATAAATCATTTGATTGGAAATGTAAATGTAGTCATGAAATGTGCCTGCTTAGTCAAGATTCCCCTAATAAATATTCAAGTGCATTACAAAGTTGTACATGTATGAATAATGTCCTTTCGAAGGTTATGTTTTGAAGATAAGCAAGAATGAATCTCATAAAGTCATTAATATCAGTAGGAGATGATGTGAGATTTGTTGTAAATGAGTAAAGGGAAAATAAATCAGGAGGGTAACCAACTGTTGCGTTTGTTTTCATTTGGTCCCTTTCCTTTTTTGTACTCAATATACCATCGAACTTGTTGTTTGTGTTTACCATAACCCTTTGACCGACTATCACAGGTCAAAAGCCGGTCAAAAGGGCTATGGTAAACACCAACAACAAGTTCAATGGTATATTGAATAAAAAAAAAAAAAAAAAATGAACCAAATAAGTACAAACGTAAAAGTTAATTATCCTCAAGAGTCATTTTTCCTTTTCTTTTTGAATAATTAAATATTTTTTTATTTTTATTTCTATAAATCTTACTAACAAACTAAATAATATAATATGTGATATATTAATGTATTAAAATATCATATAAAAAAAAAATACCACCCAACTAAAATAATTGGTCAGAGTCGTCTAAACATTTCTATCATCACGACAACGAAGGAACGAAGTCAGGACTCAGGAACACGTACCACCACCACCAACAAGAATTGCGATTTTACTGCTTTACGATTTCTTAGGGGTTTTTTTTATAGCTTGTCTTCCATTTTCAAAGTAAGTGGATTTGTTTCTTAGTTTCTTGGTTCTTAATTTCGAATTTAAGAGTTTTTTTTAGTGTCTAATTTTAGGGGATTTGCTTCTTGCGTCAGATGTTATGTTAACCCACTTATGTCATTCATATGATCCTTTAGTCAGCCCTAATGTTATGTTTGAATCGATTATCTGTTATGGTGGTACTTTTTAAAGTATTTTGCTTGCTCGATAAATAAATAGAGTCGTGTAATCACATATAGGTTAATTGTTGCCCAATTAATGGGTTGTGGTGGTACTTGGCGATCGGTGGTGCCCTAATTGTTATGTTTAACGTTAATGAGTGTATTTTTAAGAGATGAAGTTTGTCATTAGTGTTCCAATCACTGCTATGTTATGTTTTCTGTTTAACCGACTGATAAAAGACAATTGATTCCTTTGTGATTAGCTTATCGTTGTAATTTAACCTACTGCTACTGCAAGTTTTTTGGGTAATCAAACCAGATACCCAACCTGAACAAATACCCGATATACCCGAAACCTAATAACTGAATTTCAATACAGTTCGGTTATCAGCTATGTTTTTTATTTGGAAATACCCAATCAACACCCCTAGTTGTGGAAATCAGAGGGAAAATGCAGGCACTTGCTAAGTCAATCATTTTGTAGTGTGTTTTTGTGAAGCAACAAAGCTCTTTATTGAACCCAATTCAAAACAAAAGACATACCATAGTGACCAAATTTATAATTTACTTGAGAATGAAAGATGTTACGATAACAATACAATGGGCCCTACCTAAAGATTTTGTTTTCATGTGAGTAATAAGAAAAATATATGTCGTGTAGGTACCAGTTGGGTTCAAGTGGACTTAATATCGACTTCTCCATTCCAACATTCATGTCTCTACTTTGATCAATGGCTTCTCATTCCATGGCTGCTGCTCAACCTTGTTCTAGTTATGGTGTTTTTTTAAGTTTCCGAGGTGAAGACACTCGTGATGGTTTTACAGATCATCTCTATACAGCCTTGACTCAATCAGGAATCCGCACTTTCCGGGATGATGCAACGGAGAGAGGAAAACTGCTGAAGCCAGAGCTGAAGAAAGCCATCCACAATGCTGCAATATCACTCATTGTCTTCTCAAAAAACTATGCATCCTCCAAGTGGTGTCTCGATGAGGTTTTGATGATTATTGAAGAACACAAGACTTCAACCTGTAAACATGAAGTTATACCTGTATTCTATAAAACAGACCCATCTGATGTCCGAAATCAAACAGGAAGCTTTAAAGAAGCATTTGATGCGTATGATGATGAAATCAAGGCAGAAACAGACCTTGAAAAGAAGAAAGAATTGCTGGAGAAGGTGGGGGCATGGAGATATTCTCTTAAAGAAGCTGCAAACTTCACAGGAATGGTATTTAAAGATGGGTATGCATGCTTCCTTTTATCCTGTATAGAAAAAATCACTAGTGTGTTACTTAGGATTGGATCTTGATCCAGATCTCACATGAGATCCATTTATATGGAAACGAGCTACTCCATTCATCCAATAAATCGGTCATGTTGGATTAATCTGTTTTCTGTGTGGTTTGGACTTTGGACCCATGAAAAGTTTATAAATAAATAATAAATAATATTTTTAGGAAAAAAGAAAAAATATATTTTCTTCCAGGTAAAGATTAGATTGAATTTTGTTTATTGAAGATTTGTATTGTTGAAATAAAGATACATTTTTATTCATATGATGCTTTTTGTATTGTGAAAAAGTATTTTATATGAAACAATTTAGTTTTTATGCTTTGTAGGCTTACATGATACGAAGAGAGATGTATTTTTATGTGTAAGTTAAACTAGATGTAGTAACAACTATGTTACAAATGTAATCGTTTTAACTTGATCTTTCTAGGTACGAGTCCAAATTCATAATCAACATTGTGAATGTTGTAAGAAAGAAACTGGACTACAAATCCCTTTACATTGAGGAGAAACTAGTGGGAATAGAGAATGGTGTTGCTGAGATTGAATCATGGTTACAAGATCCATCACCTGATGCAGTAGTCCTTGTGATTGATGGGATGGGAGGCATTGGGAAATCAACCATAGCCAAATGCATATTTAACTTAAACTCACGTAACTATGATGCCAGTTGCTTTCTGGCAGATATTAATGAGACCTCAGATCAACCTGGTGGATTGCTTCGCTTGCAAAGTCAGCTTCTTTCCAATATTTTGAAAAGTGAAAAGGAAGAAATGATATGGAACATTCATGAAGGAACCAATAAGATTGAAAATGCCATACACATGAAAAAGGTACTTGTTATCCTTGATGATGTTGCAACATTAAAACAGTTGGATGTGTTACTAGGACCTAAAAGGTTCGCCCCTGGAAGTAAAGTGATGATAACAACTAGGCACAAGTGGTTGTCAACCGCCTTCACAGTTCATCCTAAGGTTCACTCTGTTAAAACATTATCCACGGATGATGCTGTTGAGCTCTTTAGTTTTTATGCCTTTCATCAAGATCAATCCAATCAGCTCTACATTTTCAAGTCAGATCCATTTGTTCGTTATTGCACAGGTCTTCCTTTGGCTCTCAAAGTATTGGGTTCTTCCCTACGTGGAAAGACGAATGATGAATGGGAAGATACAATGCACAAGCTGGCAGCAATTCCTCATCCCGGGGTTCAGAATGTTCTAAAAATAAGTTATGAGACTTTGGAAGATGACACGGTTAAAGATTTATTCTTGCATATTGCTTGTTTCTTTGAGGGTGAGGAAAAAGACTACATTGTGAAGTTATTGGACCAATGTGATCTATACCCTGTGGGTGGGATCAAGAATCTTATGGATAGATGTCTACTATATATTGAAGATGAGAGAGTGATGATGCATCAATTGATCAAGGAGATGGGACGAGGTGTTGTTCGCCAGGAATCACCAAAGAATCCTGGAAAAAGAAGTAGACTGTGGCATCATGACGACTGTTTCAATGTGTTGCAAAGCCATTCTGTATGTTTACACACCCCTTTCATGTATCATTACTTAAATTTATCGTGTGTGTTAAGCCATATATATATATATATATATATATATATATATATATATATATATATATATTTTTGATAAAGAGTCGATCAGTCAAAGAAATTTATTCATTTTCTGAATTAGGGTACAAACAAAGTAGAGGGATTCATGCTTGATATGCAAAAGATCAAGGAAACTAAATCAACACATGGGTTTGAAGCCTATCTTGGGAAAAGAATGCATGGAAATGATGCAAATTTCAAAATTGGTGCACTGGAAAAGATGAAGAACCTAATGCTGCTTCAACTAAACTATGTAACGTTTTCTGGGAGATACAAGAAACTGCCAAAAAAGTTACGATGGTTGAGTTGGCATGGATTTTCTTTAAAAGCTATACCATGTGACATTTCTTTGGAGAAGCTGGTGGTTCTCGACATGAGTTACAGCAAACTAAAGCGAGTCTGGGATGGCTACAAGGTATAATACCTTCTTACATCACATTTTCATTTATATGAAAGGGTCTTTATATGAGAGTGGTGTTTTCATGTTGCAGTTTATCGGATCACTAAAAATCCTGAAGCTTAGCTATTCTGTTGAGCTAATCGAAACCCCTGATTTTTCTGGACTCCCTGGTCTTGAGAGCTTGATCCTGAAAGGCTGTTCGGGTTTAATCCGGGTTGGAGAATCGATTTCATACCTTAAAGAACTGGTCTTGTTGGATCTAACCAATTGTAGAAGCTTAAGAGAGTTTCCATGCTTACCTACATCCATTGTATCGCTTCAAATGTCTGGTTGCCCATTCCTTGGAGTTCTTGGATGCATCCAAAGCTTTGGTTCACGTCCATCTGCATCATTTTCTTTTTTGACGAAAGCAAATTTCTCATTTTGCAATCTCTTTGATAATTCCTTCCCAAATGACTGGAGTGGTCTCGTCTCACTTAAAGATTTGAATATAAGTGGCAACTATGTCACTTCCTTACCAAACTGTATTCAAACCCTACCTACAATACAGAAGCTCAGTGTTGAAAGGTGTTCAAAAATCCAATCAATTCTAGGTCTCCCAGAATTTGTCCATACATTGTATGCCAACTACAATAAGTCGTTGGAAAAAGTACAGCCTGCAAAAACTTCCATGACCGCAGTCTACCAACATAACTGCCCAAAATTGTGCGAAGTGGAGGGTCGTTATAAGCTTCAATCACTAGATAAAGTTGATAGAAAAATCGTACGTTGTTTGGGTTTAGAAGAATCAAATGCAGGTGAAAGAACAGACTTGTGTCTTCAGGTTCTTTCTCTTTCTCTCTCTTGTTGGTTTGTATGTTTCTTCTAGGCTAAATAACAAGAGTTTGGTATATTCACAGGTGTTACATGAGTTTGGTATATTCAGCACCTATGTTCCAGAGAAACAGATCCCTTCGTTCTTCATGTATAAAAAAAAGGGCAAACAAATTTCATTCAAAGTTCCTTGGCATCAAAATAGTTGGACAATAATTGGCTTTAATATGTGTGTCGTGTTCTATTATTTAAACAAATGCCATCCTTTTTTGGAGATTGAAGTTTATAATAAGACTGAGCATGTGTGGTGGACATACCAAAAAAAGAATCAAGAAATCCCTAGGACTGTGGAAAAGCTCGCATGGTTAAGCTTTTGGAGGTGTGGCAATCTATTGGAGGCTGGAGATGAGATTTTTATACGCGTCATTATGGGTCCAGGTGTAGTGGAGGAATGTTGTATAAACTTAATATATGAAGGCAATGACGAACAGCAATTACTTGATGAGGAAACAAAAAAGGTTCATCTTGTCAATGCATCTGATCAAATGTTGTGGACAGACAGAATGAATAGAGATATATCAAATTTTGTTTTTAGGGGGAAGAGGCTTGATGGGGAAACAAAACAGGTTCATCTTGTCAATGCATCTGATCATATGTTGTGGACAGACAAAATGAATAGAGATGTACCGAATTTTGTTTTTAGAGGGAAGAGGTTTGATTTCTTCAATAATAAATGGCCTTTGTAAATTCTAACTATTTTCCGTGTCACATCTGAAGTGCATGGGTGGCTACAAACTCATAATAGAATAATAAAGGTTATACAAGTTTTTAAACAGTGTGTTTTTATGAACATTTATTCCTTTTTAAGTATGATTTTTCTTGTCTCTTTTTGGTAAGGCAGGAAAGAGCAGCCAGGGGCTATGTATGAGTCAGCCGTTTCGGCAGCTGGACGACAGCAAAAGTAGTCAGTTTTAGTGACGGTCGACACCACACACTTCAATTTTAGCCATGAAATCAGATTTGGGAGGTAAAATTTTAATTCCTCAGAAGTTTCTAATTAGGGACTTAAGGATTGCTGGTTACATGTTAGAAATTGGTTCGGAGTTATGAAACATGTTTGGTTATGAGTTTAAAACAACAAAGCTTCAAGTAATAGAAAGATTATCATTTTAGTCAAACACAACATTTGCTTTCTTTGATGGTCAAACATTAGACATAAATTGATATCTTATACTATATTATAAAGCATATTAGTCATATTTTGAATTTTAAGAAGTATAAGTTATAAATTATTTTTGTACAAATCAATTATGTAATAGATAACTCATTAATACTTGTCAAAATTTGAAGATTTGAATTAAGGAAAGTAATTAAGAAATTTAATTTGGATTAAATGAAGAGTATAAAATATTAAATTCATGCTTAAACTAAACATCAATATTAATTAATTTACATTAATAGTATAATCACATAATATAAACATAATTAATAAACATAAATATTTTATATAAAGTTATAATTTTTTATTTTATAATAACTAATAATTATTTCCCCGTAAGAAACTATTTATCACCATTGTTTTGTGCGGGCGTGCGTGCACACACACACACACACACACACACACACACACACACATATATATATATATATATATATATATATATATATATATATATATATATAAAAGCTCAAATAAAAATAGTAAGTAGTGTGAGAACTTAAAAACACTAGGTTTATGTTATTATTCTGTAATGAATGTTGTATATGTATATTATTGAAGTAATTCTAATATGAATATTAACATTTGATTTTAAATATATATATATATATATATATATATATATATATATATATATATATATATTCATTAGAATGTTATTATTCTATTATAAATTTATGTATGTGTATTTTTATAGTAAATTATAATTTTAGTTTTAACATGTGAATATTCATTTTTTCATTGCTAAATAATGACATAAAGTTGTGCATACAAATATATATATATATATAGAGTCAAGATCAAATAAGAAGGAAATTTTTGGTAGGAAGGTAAGAAGTTTTTTTTCTACATATTTTTTTCGCGAAATGAATCATTAGATGATTCAATTGTAAGATGATTCACAAGAAAAAATTCTCAAAAAAATATCTCGATGATTCATTTATACAATGATTTTGTTGTTATTCACTAAAATTGTCACAAAAGTGAATTTTTTCTTAATTTACTTAAAAATGAATCATAAAGATGTTTTTTGGGGAATTTTTTCTTGTGAATCATCTTACAAATGAATCATCTAGTGATTCATTTCTTTTGTTCGTAAAAAAAATATGTAGAAAAAAAACTTCTTACCTTCCTACCAAAAAAAATTTCTTACCGGATCTATATATATATATATATATATATATATATATATATATATATATATATATATATATATATATATATATATATAGACCAATCATTAATTAATTTTTTTTGACTTTTTAATTAATTAGCTAGGGGTAGTTTTGGTATAAAGAATTTATCTTTCTAAATGTCAGGCTAATTAACTTTAAATAGACTCTCTCTCTCTCTCTCTCTCTCTCTCTCTCTCTCTCACGTCTCTTACATATGTCCGCTTGAACCCTAACCAGCCTCCAAGTTGCCATTCTGGTAACTCACTCTAATGCTCAGCTCTCCATAGTGGACGAACCCTTGGTGCTCACCAATACCACTGCCGAGAACCACCTATTTTATCTTCGTCTGTCAAGAAGCAATGGTGTCATCAAAAATACATCATCCTTCGGCCACTGACAAAACTCCATCGACAATGTTTCAGTTCGTCAAGCAACTGTATTCATCTGTGCACCGCCATCAACAACTAGTTAATCGAGGCAACCCTCCAAGTCGTCGTTCATAACATGCTCCTCCTACGCTCCTATATTCATCGCACAGCAAGAAGAATTAAATATTTTTTCCTGGAATTTTGATTGATTAAAGGAGAAGGGGTAAATATCTATTTATCTGGTGTTATTTGATGGAAGAGAAAGAATAAGATATACCAATTTTGATGATTTCTTTTTGTTCCTTTATGCACACAAACCATAAGAAAACAGTTCTAGTAAGCAATATAAATGTAATTATATACTTTAGTTTAAAAAAAATGAAACTAAAAACCATATATAATCGTCTTTTGCGTAGAATGCACCATGAATTATGGATCCTCTGCATTCAAATCACATACATATATTTTAATTGCAATACAATGGACATTCAACCACTAATTAATGATAATATTTTAATGTATAATTGTACTACAATCAAGAATCATCAATTTATTTATTTTATGATATCGTCATGGTTTGAATTTTGAATTACCTTTTTGACACCCTAGTTTTGATACTTTAATTTTAAAACTATATTCATAAACCAATCATCTTTAAGATGAAATAATTGAGTTTCTTATATTAACACATTGATGATTTTGATTTAAATCCAACTAATTGTATTATTATTCTTTTTCAGGTCATGAACATGTTAGTCATTCTTTTTGCTTGTAATTCTCATGGATAACATTTTCACTAGAATTTGATTTTTATTTAACTTTCGGTCTACAGGATCATTGGATGAAAAATGGATCTTCTTCTTTGCGTTCTCATACGTTCATATAAATTTTGTTGAAGAAAGATCATGTGTTCATGGACATTAGAATCGTTTTTGTATAAACTTACCCAAAAATATGACAAATTCTTGAAGAATGACTAGTAAAATTAGAAATATATCAGGGAAGAAGCACTTGCATTGATGCATCAGTTCAATTAATGGATTGATTTTTATTACCAACACAACCAGCTACCACCAAGATGAAGAAAAGTTATATTCTTTCTAAAATAACACCATATTATTGAAAGAACATGTTTTTTTATGTAATTCTTTTAAAAATATATCAATTTTAAAGAATGAATTTAGATTTTAGTAGACACTTTTTGTTTTTGTTGTAATTCTTATTAGGAATGTGTATGTTTTTTTTATTTATTTCCATTTGATGCTCTTTTAAGAATGTATTGCCCCCAAAAATTCATATTCTTTCAATAATGAAAACTTACTCTGTCAATAATGTGTATTTTTTTTAATAGGTTCTCCTAGAATTTTGCTTTTTTTTATTTTTTTGCAAAAAAAAAAATGAATTCCTAAAATCCGGATTTGAATACTTTGTTGCCTAAAATAAGAACATATCAAATCTCCATATTACCCCTCAATCAGGATTTGAAATTCGAATTAGAATTTTCTTTCTTATAGTAAATGCAATCGTAGTCTTTCATTAATGATTTTATTTTTCATTTATTAATTAAGAGATATTTTTTTAGTTATATAAAATTATAATCGTTAATTTAAATAAATATATGAAATTATATCACTCTATAATATATATATATATATATATATATATATATATATATATATATATATATATATATATATATATATATATATATTTCTAATGTTATTAATTTAATGTAATTTGAGTGTGAAGTTTAAATGTTGAATTTGAAATGAAGAATCAATTATTAATTTATTGTAATTAGAGTGAAAAATTTAAAATTTAAAATTTAAAATGGAGAATTAATAGGTTGACATGTGGCATGATAAATGACATATAATATTAATGAAGATTTATACTATTGTGACATTTATCAATAGGAGAATAAACTTATTTATTTATTACAATATATATATATATATATATATATATATATATATATATATATATAAGTAGGTTCCGTTGAGATTTCAAAAAAAATAGAGATCTTGAGATTTAACTTCAGTTACATATTTCTCATTTGCCGCTCTAGCGCTCCAACGTACCGGTGCGGTAGGAGAGTTATAATCATAAATGATTATTCAGCGTCGCTTGTTCCTTTTTCCTCTGCCACCTTCCCCACCACCACAGCCGTCATCGCCACCACCACTACCACCAACCGAGCGCACAACCGCTACCTCCATCACATATACTGTAACATTCATAATTCTTGAAAATTTTAAACTTTTTAAACAAACCCAAAACCATCATTGTTTACAAATTGTTTTCAAAATAAGCTTCATATCAGAGAAATCCCAAAATCGTAAAGCAAAAACATAAGGAGATGCAAGATCACGTCTTCGCCTTCCCTCGATCCTCTGAGGTACCTGAAATATAATTCAAATTGTAAGCCTCAAGCTTAGTGAGTTCCCCCAAAATACCACCACAATACATAAATCATAAATAACATAGCAACAACACGCATACAGAACCTTCAACATGTTTGGACCTCCGCACCCTTTCTTCAGCTTGTCTAGACCTTTCTTTGGGCCTTTGGCCTAACTGGTCCGCCTCACAGGCCTTCAGTCTATCTGGGCCTCCCTGGGTATGTTTCCCTTCAGTACAAAACATGATCGCCCCAATCCAACCACACACACATGTCGACATATGCATAACTCATAAACATATAATCAATCAATAGTCAAGCACATATCATACAGATTAATAAGCATAACATCATCCTATCTACCAGGATTTAGATCTAACAAATCACTACAATGCTAAATCATACGATAATTAGGATAACAATCCAAAGGGTCGGCCTTGGTGCCTTGTACCTGTAAATACAGTGAGGAAAACTCACCTCTTAAATGTCAAGCTGCACTGAAATCCCTAACTGCTGACTCACGGAGAATCTTGAACTATTACAATAAACAAACACCCAATTAACAATTAGGATACCATTATTGACTAAGGGCCCAAACATAGGGTAATTGTCCATTTTACCCTTTCCCTAATTGGGCCAAGGACCAAGTCCAAATCTTTGATCCAAAAGGCCCAACTTACTTCAAGGCCCATTCTTGGCTCAATTTTCCAAAATTGGGCACAAACCCCTTATTGGGCCTCATCCAAAGGTACGATCCTCTACTTAGCCCAAAACACACTTATCTAAATGGTCCATTAGGGCCCAAGTATCAAAGCCCAATAGATGGCCCAACACCCGAAGCCCAAACTCTGAAACCCACACAGAAGGCATACGCGGGGCGTACCCCTTCGGTACGATGGGCATACATCGCCTTGCATTGACCACCACGGGGGTGGTTGACTCAGTATGCGGGGCGTATGCTGCCTTATGCGGGGCGTACGATGCCTTATGCGGGGCGTACCCTCGCATGACTTAATACCTCCAGAAGTGCTTAATGGATTAATCATTTAAGCTCAAACTTCAGATCTATGACTCAAAAGCACTCTAGAACCATAAAGTCTCAAACTTTAAGACTTTGGTCGTCCAAAAAGGGCTTAATGCATGGTCTTAATCCATTAAGACCTCCTACAAAGAACAAGGGACCAAACTAGCTCAAGGGACCTCATTTTTATGCCTTAGGCCCCATCCTAGGGTCTGAAAGGACAATCCAACACGACCAAAACAAAGGATGCACAATATGTTGGGTTATGAGCAAAACATCAATCCTATGGTGCACATGCAAACCCTAAAGCTTTGGATATAGGTTTTTCTAATTGTACATGCAATAATCATCCAAAGCTTGTAAACCCTAACTCTAGGATACAAAAATCAAAAACTACATCTAATAAACAAGTTAGAATGTTACCTTTTAGTTGAAGCTTGATAACCTTGAACTTTTAGGAACCTAGCACCTCAAATGTGATGCCTCTAATAGATCACAAACACCAAAGCAATTGGAGAATATTAAAGAGAGAGGGGGGAAGGTTGTTTTCGGCTCTTAGAATCCTTCTAGGGTTGTGGTTGTTGGATTAGTGTCTAAGTCCATAACTATTTTGGTATGTATTTGACCCGATGGTGCATGGTCCTTTTGGGTTGCCTTCACCAAAGCAACTTGATAGGATGAATTATGGAGAGAAAGGATTAAATATGATTTATTAATATATTATGAGAATAATATATTAAAGGAGAAATCATATTGTTTAATTAATATTAGTCAAGAATTAATTGGTAATTAGTTGTGTAACTAAAAGAGATTAATTAAACTTGAGGGACTGGAATTGTAATTATAAGATAATTGCAATTTGGGATATGGATTGTCTTAAATTAAGGAGTGGACGAATTCTATGGGAAACCCATGGGAAAATCGTCCAAGGCCTTAAGAAAAGGGATCCATGGGTTGCTTAGGGCTTAAGCATCCAAATTAGGGTTTCCTTGTTAGATAACCCTAATAGCCTAACTATATATATATATATATATATATATATATATATATATATATATATATATATATATATATATATATATATATATATATATATATATCCCTTATGACCCAAAAATGTGGCTAAGCTTTGTTCTAGGGTTTCACACGTTTTTGGGCAGCCTCGATCCTCTCTCCATTTCATCCTCTTGCTTATGGTGTTTGTGAACCATTAGAGGAGTGACATTTGTGACTCTAAGCTTTCTAAAGTCAATACAAGGAGGAATTGGATTGTTATTGCTACATAACAATCAAGGTAATATATTAAACCCATTCTCATGTAAATATGATTACTTGTATGCTAGAATTAGGGTTTATAGTCTTGGATAGCTTGCATGTACAATAGAGAAACCTAGATCCAAGCATTAGGGTTTGTATGAGCACATAGGATGTTCTTATAGCCAAAACTCATCAGTGGTATCAGAGCCTTGATTGGTTTCTATTGTATTGATGCCTTGTTAATTTGTTCATGCTTGAAAAAATCATTTTTTGCCTCCTGCCTGATGTACTCGGTGAGTCCCATTGTGGACTCGGCGAGTAGGCCCCTACTCGGCGAGTCCAGAAGGGGACTCGACGAGTTTTGCTGTCAGACAGGCGAATTTTCGGGATTTTTACCTATTTTGGCTTAGGATAATTGCCATAATTGTTTAAACTTAATAAAATTCGAATTCTGTTAATCCCTTATGATTATCCTTATCAAAATAAAAGATTTTGGTCATCTAATTAGATAATTGTTACCTTATTTGATATATGTTTAGTTATGGAAATTATTTGATCATTATCTTGCAAAAATTTGAACTAGATCTAATTAGATAACCACCAATTATAGTTAATTGCCTTATTTGAATTATGTGATCTAGAATATTCTTGACAAAGTTTGGAAAATTTTCAAATTAATCCCTTTAGGTTTTATAGTTTAAATTAGAACTCAAAAGTTTAGTTTTGAAATTTAAATAGTTGAAACCCTAATGTTTTGAAAAGGTTTCAAAAATTGTCCTCAAGTTTTGGAATTTAAATTTTGATTAAAAGTTTAATTTTGATGTATATTTAAATTCTAAACCCAAAGTTTTTGAAATGTTTCAAAACTTGCCCTCAAGTTTTGGAATTTACAAGTTGATTAAAAGTTTAATTTGGGAATGTTAAATTCTAAAACCCTAGTATTGTTTTGAAAAGTTCAAATCACACCCTTATGGTTTTATTAATTAATTAAGGTGTATAATTAAAAGAAGTTTAATAAATCCATAAAAGTTTAGGTTTACAATTTAATTGAATTAAAGGTATAATTGTTAAATTTAACCACATAGTATTTTAAAAGTATAAAATACTCCATATACTATATATAACATTAAATGTCTAACATTATATATATATATATATATATATATATATATATATATATATATATATATATATATATATATATATATATATATATGTATGAGTAAAAGTCAGTCTTACCGTTAGTAGGCCTCATTCACGAAGCTGGTCTATAAGGGTTGTTTAAGGAAATTGCCTATAATACGGCGATTGAATGGGTATCCACTCTTACCCACCGCACTCTTGACTAGCGGAGGGTCGTTAGCCGAAAGGGTAGGATAGGACGAAATCTTCCATTATAAGTATAATGAAATACAAAAGTAACTAAATATTTTTCAAATTCCCAATCATAGTTACTTAGGCAAAAGTGAATTGATGCAATTCCATGAAATTACACTTTGTGCCCTTGCGAAGACGTTAGTGGAGCGTGTGTGGTTTACCGGCACACTAAATGGTTCTAAGCAAAGGTAGCAAAGGGTGACTCAATTTTTTTCATAGTTCGGTGGAGCGTGTGTGGTTTACCGGCACATCGAATAGGTGACCGTAACATGTGAGGGCACCATGTCAGTTTGCATGGTTATTCACACCCGCTTTGTGATCCTCGGCATCCCAGTCACAAACAAGAGGGGCATATCGAGATTTAAACATGCCATTGAAATGTTCAATGAATCTCATAGGACCTAGGAGTTTTCATAATTTTAAAACTTAAATTTCTTTTTCATTTTTCGTGGTGGAAATTAGTGAATCGTCATTCACTTACCTTCAAATATTCTGCAACTAGATTACGCATCCCTTTTCTAGGTTGTAGCGTATTGTGTTGGGTCCTAGCCTTAGTATCTCATTTGGGTGATTTACTAAGGACTCAATCAATCAACTAACTTGAATTCGTTTTCTCCCGTTTTGTGGATGTCAAAGTTCGACAACTATGGTCTTCCTAAATCCCGTGGAACAAGCTTTCCGCATGAAGATGATATTCCACGATTCGCTCGAGGAACAAGAGATCATGCTTCGCTTCCTCCTCCTCCTCCAATTATTCTCCCTAACCCACAAGTTCGAAGGCTTGAAAATTTCAAGCTCACTCAAGCCCTTTTGGCAAGTAAACACAAAGAAGGAAAGTCAGTGTGTGCACACGTCCTAGGGATGACGTCACACATTGATAAGTTAAGAATGTTAGGATCCGTTGTCTGTGAGGAGATGGCTGTTGATTGGGTTCTTCAGTCACTTCCTAACTCATATAGTGAGTTCGTAAGAGAGTACTATATGATGAACTGCAACGTGACCCTTATAGATATCACCTATATGCTTATTGCTGCTGAATCAGCAATGGTTTGGCGCAATAGAAAAGCAAAGTTGATTGGTGAATCTGCCTTCAAGACCTCTATAGATATAGACAATGGCAACAAAAGACATGCTATGATCGAAAAGTTTGATCATAAGAGAATGGCAATGTCTGAAGTAGTTCCATGTCCTGTTCCAAAAGAGTCGATTTGCTTTTATTGCCAAGAGAAGGAGCATTGGAGACGAAGCTGCCCTATTTACCTAAGAGATCTAAGAGATGGGAGAGTCAAAACGTATGGCACTGCTTTAGGTAAAATCCATTGACTAACTCTTTTTTAGCTGCTATTCTAGATTCTTAATACATAATGTCATAAGATTACAATTGATGTTTTGTAGGATCGAAGAAAAGAGAGGAAGCTTAAGGGAAGAAGTGAGCAGAATCTAACCGTGAAGAAATGTATTTCGATTGCATTACTTGAAGATTAGATTCCCGAGCCACTACTTAGATTTAGAACTAGATTGCTAAGAAATATGTATTAGCATAGTTTTTCAATGAATTGCATTGTAAGGACAAATTTTTTCCGCAATAAAATAAATTTTGATTTTATTTATTTATCCTTACAATGGCGTATATGAAAAATTGATGTTTGAATGTTTCTATTATTAGCAATAATGGATTTGATTCTTAGTTATATTATTTGTGGAAATGTCGAGAATTTACCAAATAGGGAGAGTTTCTCATCGTCCAAGTTTCAATTGGACAGAAACTTGGAATCATGCAACTTGGTTGCATGATGAATGAAAAATTTCATATTTGGAAATTAGACTAATTCGTTGACAAAGTGTCAAGTGAAGGACTAGGAGATCGAGTACACAAAGTTGTGTGTTGATCAAAGTCCACCATAAGAGTAACAAAAATATTCGTCATGATTTGCTAAAGGTTTAGTAAATATGATTATACTTATACGACTAAGTATAATTCTGAATTGATTAAAAAAGTTTAAATCAATAGCAGAACGAATAAGAAGAATCAAGTAGGCAGAAAGATAAAAGTTTCTCCATTCTAAGAAGAAGGGAGAGTACCTTTTATGCTTTATGATAGGTCTTAGTGATTAAGGACCATATCTCAATTGATCCTCTAAGAGAATCTTAGTACAATTGTATGTCTAAGAAGAGGAATCAAGAATTGAAGAAATGGTTAAATCAAGAAGTCAATCATACTTCGTTCCAAGATAAGTCATAGAGTTAAGATTGTGACAATGAGTGACAAGTATTAAGAAGGTTTATAACATTCATCAAATCTGGAAAGTTGTGATGTCTTGGATAAGACAAAGACCAACTAAGACCAATTTATGAAGTGTTTTGATATAAGCTACACTAACTCTTGAATATTTGTTTGTCAAGAAATGATTATTGACAAGAGAATCTTATATGTCAAGGAGTCAGTGGGAGTCTTAATGGTCTTGAAAGGTTTCAAGAACAAATCAAATAAACCTTATCGATCATCACTAGCACACGAGTTGAGGTTTACAACCTATCGTGTTGACATTATTTCTGTGCTGTTCCAATTGAGTTAATTATGCATGTGAGTTCTATGAGTTCTCATTTTGAACGCATAAAAGGCAAGACACCTTAATCAATGAAAGGTACATTGATAGGAAAGGGTGAGTTGCTTAACTACTTGGAAGACATGGTGGGCAGCTGTGATACCTTAAGGCAAGAAATCAAGATTAAGAAAGTTCGGTCCATATGAGTTTGAATTTGTCGTAAACTTTGGTTTTAACAAATTCACATGGATAGGAACACATACACCGTTAAAATCTAAGTGTCATAAGATTTCCTCCTTCATGAAAATGATTGTGAGGAAATACTTTCACTAAGAAAGATTTTAAGAAGATAGTGATTGTAAAATTGCATTCTCGAATTCGATTATGGTTACGGTATCCCTTTCCATGATTTGAATAGTGAGGTTTGGCAATTAGTCTTAATTGTTTAGACACACATATGAACTATCTAAGGCAAAGGTGTATAAGTTTAAGAGGCCTTGATAAAAGATTATCAAAGCATTAAGTATTAGAAACATGGACTTAAGAAATTCAATAGGTATTGTTTTTCTGGAAGTTAAGATGTTTATGAATACATGTCGAAGCTAGTGGGAGCATAAGTGTTATGTTTTATAATAATAATAATGATAGTGGGAGCATAAATGTTATGATTGTATGATTATTAAGGCACGTATTGCAAGTTGGCAATATTAATTATAGAAAACAAGAGTTATAACTTGCAAAGTCGTAAGGGTTGTAAAGTTGTTTTGCTATAATTAAGGGAGAGAATATTATGCTTCATCTCAAATCTAAATGCTTAGGTTGTGGAATGTTAATAAATTTAGTCAAAGGTACATAGTGTGTTCTTAAAATTTCGATTATGATTACGGCATTCCTCTTCACAATTCGAATTTTGAGAACATAGCAAATAAAATATTTTGGCAGAAGATTGATAAAGTATCAAATCTTTATGTAAGACATTATGCATCGTGTCCCATACGATTCGAGTATAGCATCGATTGCAAATGCTTTAATATTTGACCATTCTAAAATTTTCCAAATGTCTAGCACATTTAGAGGGAAAAGGGACTAGAATCGGTTTTGACTAAAATAATTAAACAACTATCAAAGGACAATCCAAAGTTCGACGAGGATTGGTTGCTTGTGAGTAGTTGGAAGTATAGTATTGGATGGACCATATCGACATTATTATGAATAGAAAAGATTCTATTAAGAATGAGTTGTCATATGGAAAAATATGGAAACGTGTCCATATTGGGAATTGAATATTGAAAATCTATGTCTAGATTAGAAACTTTTATGCAAAAGGATGTTCAAAGGAATGTACTTTGAGTGAGAGACATCACATCTAAGGAATTGTCTTGTAACAATCTTCGATAGAGGACTTTATAATATCGTTGGCGATAGTCATTGTGACTTTTGTGCTATGACATTACGAAAGGATCATTGCATAAAATGTTAGAATCTAGCATATTCCATAAGTAGCAAGAATTTGATATTCTTTTACTTGTGAAAAGGATTTGGAGTTGTGAAATGAGTATGATTGGAAATGTGTTCATTTGATATATTTCACAAAGTAAGAACCATAGGTAAACATTGTGTGCATGCTAAGAGCATGGGACAAGTGTTGTAATAATTCAAGTAAAAAGTTGATTACCCGAAACAACAAATAATGAGTAATCGATATGGTGATAAATAAAAGGTGTTTTATTTATGCTCAAAGGTTTGAGGCCATATGGGATTAGTATTATTCTTGTGTTTCACTTTGCATTTTTTGACTTCCTGAATAATTTAATTGGTTTAGAACAGTCAAATTTTTCGAACGGGCCACAGTCGTTCATATGTTGGAAGTAGGTATGAATAAAGACTGTCGTGAATTGGTGTGTGGATTGTCTAAAGAGTATTAGACATAAGCAAATGTTTGCTGCAACATTCATGAGTGCTTATGAATATGATTTGAGCATTGGATTAAACCCACGCTCACTTGGATCAATCCATGAATTGTATCACGAGTGATTGGTGAGACAATAACATCTTATATTCTTGAAACCGAGATGTGTGAGTTGTATCTTGCAAATCGGTTGCACATTGATAATATGTAAACGCACCAGTAACTTGGTGTGTGATTCGGTGAGTAAGTACAAGCGAGAATTGAATCAAAGTTTATTTGTTCCTTTTATTCAAAGTGTGATAAAAGCGATATCTTTGGGCCCCTCGATGACTTAGTGATGACAAACGTAAATGCTCGGCCGGGCTAGGGCTAATCTGATTTGTTCAATTAGTTAGTCGTCATAAATCAGGAATCGAGATATAGTATAAAGAGAATAATTTGAAATCATATCTTATATGATATCTAGAATGGAGGAATATATGATCCCTTATCTAAAGGACACGCGTATCTGATAGGATCAGAGTTGACTGCGGCTTTGGAAAGCTATGATTGCAGATCAGGATCAGAAGTCATACACATAATAGTTATTAGACTTATCCAAGTGGGAGACTGTTGGATTAGTGTCTAAGTCCATAACTATTTTGGTATGTACTTGACCCGATGGTGCATGGTCCTTTTGGGTTTCCTTCACCAAAGCAACTTGATAGGATGAATTATGGAGAGAAAGGATTAAATATGATTTATTAATATATTATGAGAATAATATATTAAAGGAGAAATCATATTGTTTAATTAATATTAGTCAACAATTAATTGGTAATTAGTTTTTTGACTAAAAGAGATTAATTAAACTTAAGGGACTAGAATTGTAATTATAAGATAATTGCAATTTGGGCTATGGATTGTCTTAAATTAAGGAGTGGACGAATTCTATGGGAAACCCATGGGGAAATCGTCCAAGGCCTTAAGAAAAGGGATCCATGGGTTGCTTAGGGCTTAAGCATCCAAATTAGGGTTTCCTTGTTAGATAACCCTAATAGCCTAACTATATATATCCCTTATGACCCAAAAATGTGGCTAAGCTTTGTTCTAGGGTTTCACACGTTTTTGGGCAGCCTCGATCCTCTCTCCATTTCATCCTCTTGCTTATGGTGTTTGTGAACCATTAGAGGAGTGACATTTGTGACTCTAAGCTTTCTAAAGTCAATACAAGGAGGAATTGGATTGTTATTGCTACATCACAATCAAGGTAATATCTTAAACCCATTCTCATGTTAATATGATTACTTGTATGCTAGAATTAGGGTTTATAGTCTTGGATAACTTGCATGTACAATAGAGAAACCTAGATCCAAGCATTAGGGTTTGTATGAGTACATAGGATGTTCTTATAGCCAAAATCCATCAGTGGTAGCCGAAAATGTGATGCTTAGGGGGTCTTTATATAGGTGAGGAATTAGGGTTTCAGTCAAAGACCTATCCGGTTGCTTAGGCTCTAAGCAGCCCATAAGAATTTTCCAGAACCCTAGCCTTGGACGAATTCTTATTGGCTATCCATAAGATTTCGTCCACCCCTATCTTTAGGGATCATCAGCCCATGTCACACCCCCGAACCAGATGGTGGAAACGTCCGGGGGCTTGGGTGACTTCATTTTTGTAGTATCATCACAGTGTATATAATTGAAACAAAACATCATCATCATCATCACACATGAAATATTACAACTGTCATTCACTACTAGAAAATAGACCTTTAATGACGCGCAAACAATGACACTCGTTGATAGAGGACGCGCATTGGTGTGTGCCCTAAAAAATGATGTCAATTTTGCAAAATTTGAAGGATAGTGGACACGCATTTGTGCGTGCCCTAAAATTAGTGTAAGAAAAGAAAAAAAAATGCGGAGGGCACCTTTCATAAAGTGTGCGTCCTCTAAATGTGTCGCTTTATATTTTTTTTCCTAAACGCGCGTTTTTAAAGGGGGAAAATGAAATCGTCTGAAATTCTAAAATTTTGAAGAACCCCGCTTCTACCCTCTCTCCTCAGTATCTCCCTTTTCATTCACTCCTTCCTTCTCTCTGTAAACCCTAAGCCATCGCCACTGCCACCGCCATTGAGCCTTAAAAACTCAATCCACACTAGAATCCTACAATAGAACCCTAATAATCCTTTTGAATCAACACATCCTTTTGAATCGGCTCGTCTTCCTTTACCTCTGTACTCTCTCTTTCTCTCTATCTCTCTCTCTCTCTCTCTCTCTCTCTCTAAGCCCTAAGCTGCCACCACCAACATCGAACCCGATAAGCTTTAAGAGTTTGGAGTGCATCTAGAAACCTAAGCACACACTTCCGCCATCTCAAGATACCAGTTCAAGATCGAAACACCAATCCCTCTATCCCCACTCAGATCCCACGCACCGCTGCCCCTAACCTTCTCCTTCAAAACGAAAGAAACGCTCGATGATTCTTCCTCTACCGGTGGTCCCACCTCCGAATCACTCGAGACTGAAATTTTTGAGGACCGAATCTCGCAGGTACGTTTGTGTAATCAGAGTGGCAAAGGGAAGAAAGTCGACCCATGGAAGAGCATGAAGTCTGGGAAGAAATCCGGTGGGAGTTCAGGATCTAGGGAAAACATATACCTCCCACTGGTGCCTTCGAAGGATCCGAATTCAGGT
This sequence comes from Lactuca sativa, assembly GCF_002870075.4. Lineage (NCBI taxonomy): Eukaryota > Viridiplantae > Streptophyta > Magnoliopsida > Asterales > Asteraceae > Lactuca > Lactuca sativa. The sequence continues at coordinate 246,292,008 of NC_056627.2, read as the reverse complement.
TGAGTTTGGAGTGCGTCTAATGAAATCTGATCAACGGCGATGCAATAACGGTTCTCTCTCACACTCGAACCCTAGATATCGCTTCCTACCCTCCTTCATCTTTATTCTCTAAGACAAAGGATTCCAATAAGAAGGATGTGGGTTGATTTGCGTTGGAGATGGCGCTCCTGGAGATGAGCTGCTTCCTCCTCCAATAAGAAGTATGTGGGAGCGATTCTTAATGTATACTGACGTTATCACCTTCACCTCCCCTCATCTATAACTTCACCGTGGTTCTGCACCTAGCTTTGCCACCGGTCGCTTCTAGCTTTGCACTCATTGGTATGGAACGCCACCTCCTGTTTAGTTTGGAGTGCCTATGTTGAATCACTCTTACTACTCTTATTCCTTTTCTCTTTGCCGCCACCTCCTGCTGTGCACCGTTGCTTCTCCGAATCCTCTACCGCCACCTGTTTCTGGCTTTATTACCCAGAAATTTTAGGTTTACTTTGGTTTAGGTGCGATTCTTCTTCCTTTTCACATCGTATAACTTTATCTTCACTCTAATTCTCATCTTTTGCATTCCGATTTTATTTAGCCTCTCAAAATCGATCTCAAGGTCGATTTTGCATGTATTTTGACTTTAATCAATTCACTTTGACATTTGACTTTAATCTATTTTGACTTTAATCAAGGTCACTTTAGTTTGATTATGTGATACTGGTTTATTTATTTATTAAGCAATTCGCTTTCATATTTGGAAATTCAGGGGGTTTGACTCTTTATAGTTTAAAGGAGGCAAGAACCTGTACTAAGGTTCAAATTTAAGGATTTACAGAATTGTGAAGGGGAGAAGTCGATTCACAGACTAGGCAGCGAGACCAACATTTGCACTGGTTCTTTTGGTATTGTTCATTGTGCTAATTGGAATGGCTCTGTAAGTAATACACCTTTTTCCTTATATTATTATATATGTAACGAGGGTATTTTGGTCTTTTCATTTAAAACTTTTCAAACTCCACTACTTTCCAGGATGTTGTAGTGACAATTCTTTTAGAACAAGATTTTCATCTAGAGAATCTCTATGAAAAAACAAGAAGGAAGGTGAAACGACAGCTGTCTCCTTATCCATTTCCAGGCCTTCATCAAATTATAATAATAGGATGCAACAAGCAATTGGACCTCAAAAAGGTATCAAGACACTGATACCTTAACTTTTAACTGAATGCTTTTATTAGAAGTGAAACAGTATAACTTAATGATAAACTTGTTTGTGATTTCCTACGGTTGGTCCTAGCATGGAATGGAAACCGAAACCAATTTCTCAAAGTCAAAGGTCAATTAAGGTGCTTGTGGTTGTGGTTCCAGTTGAAGCTCATACTCCAACAATAGTTTCTTCTGCATCCCCCACTAATCTTGATTCATAGGAGGATGAACTTGAGAATAAGATGAAGGAGTCCCACATTTCAGATGATAAACATGTCATTATCCCAAATCACCTTCATGTTCCTGAAGCCGAAAAACTCGACTTCTGTTTTGGGAGTTTTGATGCCATTTTTGGTTTTAATAAAACCCCCTCAAACTCAAATGGTCCTGTGGCTGTGACCATGAGTGAAAAGACGTCTGAAGCATCTGAGGAGGCTGATGAAACTATAGAGGATCAAATGAAATCCAGGTTTCTGTTACTTAGGTTGTATTTCATATTGGAGTAGACAACATTTTCTAATAAATGTATGTACTTTAGTGGTTCAGAAATGAAAATGCTGATGGAGAGGAGGATCATCTTGAACAACCTACCACATCTTCATCTAATGTACCCAAGAATTTACCAACATAAGGTGACATGTCATTGAATGCGGGACCCGAGTGCAGAGAGTCGAAGCAAGAGACTTCTTCTTCTTCTTCTTCTTCTTCTTCTTCTTCACTCCCTACTCCAAGTCATCAATACCCAGCTGTTCATACATCACCAAATCCAAACTTCAGTTTTGGGTTCATGCCACCAATGATTGGAAGCCAAGTTACATCTTTTGAAAACACCAAGTCTCAGGCACGTGATGCTTCTCATGTCCCAAGCTTTGTAGTAAGACCCTACCACCCTTATTTATTTATTTATTTATTTATAATCCATTAATTAATTAATTAAAAAAGAAAATGATTTTTTTGAGAAAATTATTTACAGGTTCAGAAACCAGACGCCTTATCAGCACCAGCACCAGCTTTCGATTTCATCAACGGATGCTTCCCGTTCTTCTTCCCCATCCCATTCGCCACCAACCACCGTGACCCCACCTTCTCTTGTTTCACATTCGACCCCCACCCCCAAACTACACTATACGATTAGATATTAGGTTTTGCGTTTTTTTTTTGCTAGATACCTATATTGATAAATGATTTTATATTTGTTATTAATTGGCTTATTTTGTTTTGCCTTTGTTTATTTTATTTTGCCTGTGTTCCATATATTTAGTTGGCTTTGTTTGCATTAGGACTCAACATATATATAAGAAGTATTCTTATCTATTAACCAAGTAATTGATTTAACTTTTACATTATGAAGTGCAGATTATAGTAGGATCATCAATTAACAGTTTTTCTTATCTATTACAAGGTATAACAGAGAATGCAATTTAATCACGACAATGTTAGGCCAGTACAGGTATTCTTGCTTGCCATATGTTGTTTATCCGTAACTCTATGCAGTTAATTTATACCCTTCTTATTTACATGGCAGTTGCAATCTGTGGAAGTGCTCCCTAAAAAGGTTGTTAATATCTTGAAGGAAATTAGGTAGGCCTCAAAGGATAAATTTTTTCTTTATTTTGACAATTCAAAGTTTTTATTTTTCTTTATGTTTCCTGAACATGGTTTTGATTTTGTGATAAATGGATCTTTCGGGGGTTCTTTCTGGATTAACCAAGGAGTCCAACATTGACAAGTTTCTAGGGGTATTTTTGGAATCCCTCGTGGAGTACAGTCATGATGATGATTCGTGCCTTAAAGTGTTGCTTTCCATGATAAAAGTCGTTCATGTTAATGTTTTAGTTGGTCGTTTAGTTACAAAACTTCTTTCAACATGCAATTGACAAGTTAATAAATCATATGTATTTCTTGTTAATTTATAGGATTTCTTGAAATACAACGAATCATCTCTAATGAAGCTGCCTTGTAAGATATTTGATCCCATTCCACTTGGTGAAGCTGCTGTTGTTGGGAGGATGAAGGATGCAGATTCAGTAGCAATGCCTGAAGGTTCATCTTTATATGATTTGGTTCAAACGAGAATCACTACCACACATGCTTCTGTTGGAGTGGTGGTTCGCTTGAGGGAAGAGTTGTCTCTTGTAAAAGATAAACCTGCTCATTTTGCAATTGACCAAGTGAGTTGACTTTTTCTCTTTCTCTTTGCAAGTTTCATATTACTGTTATTTCTAACCATATATATATATATATATATATATATATATATATATATATATATATATATATATATATATATATAGAGAGAGAGAGAGAGAGAGAGAGAGAAAGAGAGAGAACAAAAGTTCAATGCTATAATTGACAAAAACTTAAAGTACACTGCTATGAAAGGATAATGCTATATTCCGCAAAACATCATTTATTTGTTACTTTTTTTTATGTGTGTGCATGTGTGTTGTTGTTTATGTATAACAGAAAAAAAAAACACCTTAACATACACACACGTATTTATAACTCATAAACATTATAAAAGTGACCTTTATAAAAAAGAATTGAAATAGGGATTACCATTGTTGATAGCTTTACGGGTTCTTATGGGTGGTGTTAGATGGAATTGTGATGATATACTCTCTAGTTCATAGGATCAAGAATTGTCATTATTGATAACTTTACAGGTAATATTTACAATTTGTATGAGGGTATTCTTGTCATTTTGATTGTCATTGTTTAAACACACAACGGAAATTGGAAAGCGAATGAAAATGACAAGTGATTTTGTGTTGTGTTTACAGGGTTGATGAAAGCGAATAGCTCTCGAGTTAGAAGTGGAAAAGAAAGCTCAAGCCGAAAGAGATAAGATGCTGAAAATGCAAGTGTTGTATTCTTCATTTCAATTGTTAGTATGAAACATAGAGTAGATTAGATGAATGCAAATTTATATACTGTAAGAAATAGAATTGTATGACATTAAAGTTTATTCAATGGATTGTATTTTTTTGTATATGGTATTTTATTTCTATTATGACACATTAAATGCAAATTTAATTTAAAAATTAATAAATATATAAATATATATATTTTTAAATATTTAAATTTACGATACGCAAAAATGCGTGTCATCTTCATTTATGACATGGCCTTTCTTGACAGGGGCTTTCTTGATACGCATTGCGTGTCATTAACACGCGCGTCGTAAGGTTACGACACGTGAATGCGTGTCGTCTCCCTTTATGACAGGGCCTTCCTTGATACGCATTGCGTGTCGTAAACGCGCGTCGTAATTGCGCGTCGTCTCTCTTTATGACAGGGCCTTCCTTGACGCGCAATGAGCGTCGTAAAAGGCTGTTTTTCTAGTAGTGATTGTTTACATCAAGTATTGTATTTCAATATTACATGCCAAAATATCCAAAGTATGGTGATAACAAAACACAACAAAATATCTAGGTATTCTTGCTGACCAACCTGCTCAACGATTTCCTGAGAATACAAGTTAATTTGAAAAGGTCAACATATATAATGTTTGTGAGTTCATAAGCATGTTTGAGTAAAATGTTTTGTATTACTTTGTAAACAGCAGAAAATCCGACATTTTCTGAAAACGGTTTGAAATGTTTGTGTACGATCTTGTTTTAATGCATGTGTGTTAATGTTTGTAAGTGTATGAAGTGAATGATCCCAGATAACCCGATGTTATCTGCTTATAAAACTTTGTGATCTCAACACCCTAGGCTGAGTACCAGTGTGTGTATGTTATCGTGTTATCAATGAAAATTGTATTCCATAAATTTTATAATGGAGTTAATTCCTGTAAGTGAGTCGTTATAACATACTTGATAATGACTAATCCGCGTGTCATGACGTTTTTCGAACGCCGACTTGTTTTAGGTAAGGTTTATCACCCTAGATTGGCCTAGTCTAACTGTAGCGAACAGCTCAGGTGTGGGGTGTCACCCCCGTATAGATCTATACACAAAATATCGCTCTCCACCAGGAGACTCTGGTTATAACTACAGGCTATGGTTGTACACTCGATAGGTGCCAAACAAAGTGTCTCACAAGATCCTTAACTGAATTTATGCGAACATGAAATTGCACAGTGAATATTGTTTACGTGTATGTATTTAGTTTTCAAAGCCCAACAAGTATGTATGTGAATGTGTGATGTCAACAAGCATGTAGATGGACCACGAAGGTCCAATAAACATCTAAGGTATATTCCAGGCCCAATAAACATGTAAGAGGACAACTAAGGCCCAATAAACATGTAAATTATATTACAGGCCCAATAAGAAGTGTAAATGACGTAATTGGTCCGTTTGTTGTTACTATGGTTGTTAAGCTTAGTTGTTTTCTAAAATGACATAAAAGGGCCCACTTTTTGTAAAAAGACATTTTTGGTCCTTAAAACCGAAAATTTACATTTAAGGCACATTTTTGTAAAAATGACACTTTAGTTCCTTTAAAACCAAAAGTTTACATTTAAGGGCTTGATTCGAGTGAAATAATATTTTTAACCCCATTTTTGTAAAAAAAATCAATTTCGGCCCAAAAGCATAGAAATTATTCATTTTTGGCCCAAGTTTGGTAAAATTTTCATTTTCAGCCCTTATAACCGAAAATTTTCATTTTTGGCTCAACTTTGTTTAAAATGACACTTAAGCCCACAAAAGTCCAAAATTTTACAAATTTAGCCCAAATACCGTGAAAGCCCAAAATGAGGCCCATTTGTGAAATTTTACTCTTTTAGCCCTTATAAAATCATAAATACTATAAGGATCCATATTTATTCAAATAATTCCTTACAAAACTGTGAGTTATGATTATTTTGTCATTTTTGGCACTATTATGTGATTTTCTTAGTTTTAAACATCCTTGTCATGTTTTAAACCTTTTATTTGCATAATATGTTATATCAAGTGTTATGTCCACATATATCATCATATTTTAGCATATTTTCGAGTTCATGAAGTTTATAACACATCATGACACTTATATCATGAAAAACACACAAAATCATGCATATACACATAGATCTCACAAAATAACTTGTATTATCCCCTAAAACATAGTAAAAACCGAAAATAGGGGGTATGAACTCACATTGGTTTGATGGGTTTGGTTTTTGGATGAAGAATGAGAGAGATTTCAGCCCTAGCAAGCTTTCTTGAGTAGATCTCGAGTTCTAGGAAGTTCAAGATGAAGGGATTTTCGGTGACAACCTCTTGAAACACACACCAACCCACGAATTTTAGAAGGAGAAGTGGTATAATTTTCCTTGTGTTCTTTGGGAGGTATGAGAGGAAATGAAGAATGTGATTTAAGTTTGAAGTGAAAAATGGTGGTGGGGAAAGTCTTATGGCCGATAATAGAAGAAGAGGGAGAGAAAGTGATAAGACTTTGCTAGAGGTATGAGACTTCATTGATATATGGAGGGTATTATGCATGGATATTTACCATGCAATGGTGAGGTGTCTCCTTTAGAATTTTTCCCATATTATCTCCTTTTTGTTACATGTATGTGTGTGTGTGTGTGTATATATATATATACACACACTCAAATCCGACAATGAGAGGAGAGAAAAGAAAAAGTTTGGGCCATCATTAAGTATATTTGAAATTATAAGGCTCATGATAGGAGTTTTCGGCCCATTGGGCCCATATGAGGATTTACGGCCCAATAATGACAAGGAAATGGGTTTACGGCCCAAAAGGGTGAACATAATTGGTTTTCGGCCCATTTAGGTTCAAGATGATTGTTCACGTCCCATTAAGGCCCATGAAAATGAAGTGAGACATTTTAGGCCCAATATAGCCCAAAATGCTATAGTTTAAAGAATGTGGGTCCAACTAGACCCCAAATAGGGTTCTTTGACCCCAAACAACCAAATTGAGAGTTTACTGGCCCATTAGGCCCAATAAAAGGATCGTGGTCCATTCGGAGTTTGAACCGGGATATTAGGGTTTTAAACCCACAGCTAAGTATATGAGATGTACGGAATTAGGTTTTGAACTTCACACGTGAGTTTTCATTCAAATGGTTGATTTTGAATGAGCATAGTACATGACATCAACTTAGATTACAAGTTATACAGGAGTTGATTACATGTAAACAGAATTTCCTAGCCAAAAATGCTAGTTGTGACAACCCATTTTGTAATTATCTGATAATTAAAATATAAGTCCCCTTAATTCAATTAACCTCTTTTGACCACAAAATTAATTCTAAATTAATTCTTTACCAATGTTAATTAAATAATATGATTTCTCTTTTAATATATTATTCAAATAATATATTAATAAATCACATTCACCCTCTTTCTGCATTATTCATGCAGTCAAGTTGCTTTGGTGAAGGCAACCCAAAAGGACCATGCTACAATCGGGTCAAGTACATACCAAATGTAGTTATGGGCTTAGACACCTAATCCAACAATCTCTCACTTGGATAAGTCTAATAACTATAAATGCAAGTATGACTTCAAAATCCAATTAGCAATCGTAGTTCTCAAAAGCCGTTGTCGAACTCTGACATGTCCTTTAGATAAGGGATTGTATAGTCCTCCGTTCTCAAGATATTGTATGGACAATCACATGGAATATAGTTATACTTATTGTCCAGCTGTTTGTTTCTCAATCTCTGATTTGTCTGACATAGAACTTAATTGAACACATCAATTCAGTCCTAATCGGGCCCGACACATAAGTCAAAACAAAATCATCGAGGGGCCCAAGATATCACTTTTAACCTCGTAGGATAAAAGGAGCAGATAAACTTCGACTTATATGATTGTACTATTTACTCATTAAATCATACACAACAATATGTTTTATAACATCAATTTACTGATGCGTTTACGCATTATCAATGCACAACCAACTCGTAAACAACTCATATATCTAGGTTTAAAGACCATATGATATTATCGTCTCACAATCAATCGTGATTAAATTCCATTAAGGGATTCATGTGAGCACGGGTTTAATCCAATACTCAAATCATATTTCATAAGCACTCATGAACGTTGCATCAAACCTTTGCTATATCTAAATGCTTAAACAATCTACAAGCCAATTCATGACAGTCTTCATTCATACTTACTTCCAACGTATGATCGACTGTGGATAGTTTAAATAATCTTATTATTTAGGAAGTCAAAACATGAAAAGTGAAACAATAGTAAATAATTGACACAAGACAGTAATATTAATAATAAATAAAACACCTTTATTTAATCATCAAAATGTCAATTACAATTTATCTATTACAAGTTTCTAAAAGCTATCTAATCACTAAAACTAATATCGTCCTTCAGCACAATGCTCCTAGCATGCTTCAAGTGCTTAAACCTACTCATACCCTTCCTAAGGGGATCTGTTGGGTTCTCCTCTGACGATACCCTCTTTACTACGATGAGTCCCTATTCTACCCGATGTCTAATGAAATGATGTTTTCTGTTGATATGCCTGGATCTGCCATGATCCCTCGGTTTCTTGGTTAAGGCAATCGTACCTTCATTATCGCAGAAAATCTCCATAGGCTCTTTTATGGTTGGTACAACTCCAAGGTCTCCGATGAAGTTCTTTAGCCATATCGCCTCCTTTGACACTTCGCTCGCTGCTATGTACTCTGATTCGCATGTTGAATCAGCTACGGTCTCCTGCTTGGAACTTTTCCAAGTCACTAATCCTCCATTCAGGTTAAAGACCCAGCCCGACAGAGAGCGGAAATTATCCTGGTCGGTCTGAAAACTGGTGTCACTATACCCTCAAACTCTCACGTCATCACTCTCACCGAGGATAAGGAACCATTCCTTAGTCCTTCATAGGTACTTAAGAATATTCTTTAGTGCGGTCCAATGTGCTCTACCAAGGTTCCCTTGACATCTGTTGACCATGCTCAAAGAGAAGGCCACATTAGGGCGAGTACATGTCATAGCATACATAATTGAGCCAACTGCGGAAGCATAAGGTAATCTGCTCATCTCTGATATCTCGGCATCGGTACTCGAGCTTTGACTTCTACTCAACTTGGTGTTGCTTTGGATTGGTAACTCCCCTTTCTTGGAATTTTACATGCTAAAATATTTTAACACTTTATCCAAGTAAGTACTTTGACTAAGTCCTATTAGTCTTTTACTCTTATTTCTCAATACACTTATCCTAATAATATAAGCAGCTTCTTTGAGGTCCTTCATAGAGAAGCACTTCCCAAGCCAGGACTTAATCTCCTGCAAGGTTGGGACGTCGTTTCCTATGAGCAGTATGTTGTCCACATACAATACGAGAAAGCTAACTATACTCCCACTGGCTTTGACATATATGCAAGACTCATCCTCGCTTCTCGAAAAACCAAACTCTTTGACTTTCTCATCGAAAAAAAGATTCATCTACGAGATGCTTGTTTCAATCCATAAATGGATTTCTCAAGCTTAGACACTCTATTAGGGTGCTCTGTATTGACAAAACCCTCTGGCTGACTCATGTAAACATCTTCAGCTAACATCCCATTAAGGAAAGCGGTTTTAACATCCACTTGCCATATTTAATAATCATGAAACGCAAGTATGGCTAGCATAACCCTTATAGATTTAATCTTCGCTACTGGTCAGAAGGTCCCATCATAGTCAACTTCGGGAGTTTGAGTAAAGCCCTTCGCAACCAATCGCGCCTTATATGTGTGTACTTTTCCATCCATGTCAGTCTTCTTCTTGAAGATCCACTTGCACTCGACCGTCTTACAACCTGCTACATTGTCAACCAAGTTCCAAACTTAATTTTCATACATGGACTGAATCTCGTTGTCCATAGTCTCTTTCCATTTTACAGACTCTGGGCATGTCATGGCTTCCTTGTAGTTGTTAGGTTCATCCAAATTTATCAGTGTACTATCACTAATAAACGTATCACCCTCATCAGATATATGGAAACCATATAATACGGATGGAACACTAACTCTACTGGAACGTCTAAGAGGTAAGGACTCGTCAATTGGTTCAACATGAGTTTCCTCCTTGGGTTGAGCGCCAGTGTTAGAGGTTCATTCATCGTTTGATTCTTGAAGCTCTTCAAGATCAATTTTCCTCCTACTTCCCTCTTGGCATATAAGTTCTCACTCTCGGAAAACCCCTCTCCTCACAACGAAGACACCATTGTCACTTGGTCTATAGAAGAGATATCCAAAGGACTTCTGCAGATAACCGATGAACATACACCGCTCACTACGAGGTTTGAGCTTTTTGTGAGTCTCTCATCTTACGAAAGCCTCACAACCTCAAACCTTGATATGTGCCAACAAGGGAGCTTTCCCTGTCCACATCCCATAAGGTGTTTTGGCAACCTTCTTAGTCGGGACTAGATTAAGGATATGGGCGGCAGTCTCTAAGGCATACACCCAAAATGAGATAGGTAACGAAGCCTGAATCATCATGGAACGAACCATGTCCAACAAGGTTCAATTGCGCCGCTTACCCACACCATTCAACCGCGGTGTCCTAGGTGGCATCAATTATGAAACAATTCCACATTCCTTGAGGTAGTTGTGGAATTCGATACTAAGGTACGCACCACCTTGATCAGATCAGAGCATCTTAATTTTCCTGCCCATCTGATTCTACACTTCTTGCTTAAACTCTTTGAACTTTTCAAAGGTTTTTGACTTGTGCTTGATTAAGTAGATATACCCATATCTGTTATAATCATTAGTGAAAGTCACAAAGAAGCGGTTTGCATCCTTTGTGGTGTATCTAAAGAGCCCACATACATCGGTATGTATGAGATCCAATAAACCCTCACCCTTTCAGAAGTACCAATGAAGGGTGACTTGGTCATGTTTCCAAGTAAATAAGACTCGCACGTGTCATCATCCCTAAGGTCTAATGACTCCAAAACTCCATCCTTTTGGAGTTGGGCCATGCGCTTCTTGTTGACATGTCCAAGACGACAATGCCACAAGCATGCTTTGTCCAAACTATTGGAAGATTTGATATGCAACACATCATTTACTAAGTTGTCTACAACCATCACTGCTTCATATATTCCATTACAAGGCCATGCTTCAAAAATAGAAAGTACCATTAAACAAAGCATTATTAGAACCATTTTCATTATTAAACGAAAATATAAAACCTTGTTTATACAAACCTTGAAAAGAAATAATGTTTCGTGTCATTTCTGACGAATAGCAACAATTATTCAAATCTAGACCTAACCCACTACTAAGCACTAAAGAGCAAACTCCAATCTTGGTGACAGGCGACACTTTCCTATTCCCCATGATCAAGTTTATCTTCCCATGCTCCACATCCCTACTTCTTCTTAGACCCTGCAAATCATAAAAAATGTGAAAACCACATCCTGTATCGAGGACCCAAGACATAACATGTGGTGAGTTATTAGATTGAATAGTATAAATACCTGTGAAGGTGAGCTTTATCTTCCCATCCTTGATGTCCTGCAGGTACTTCGAGAAGCTTCGTTTCCAATGCCCATTGCGTGGCAGTAGAAACACTCTGCATCCTGCGGGTTGGAAGAGGGAGTAACAGGACCAACTTTGGTTCCACTTGAAGAGGTACCTATGGGTTTTAGCCATATGAACATTCCTATGTGCACATGTAAACCCTAATGCTTGGATCTAGGTTTCTCTAATTAAACATGCATTGAATCCAAGACTTCTAATGGCTAATAGAGTATAATAACAATATGAAATCAGAATTAGAAGTTTACCTTGAATCACTTGCTTGACCTTCTTGTCCTTGGAGCTTTAGAGTCACAATTGTCACTCCTCTAATGGCTTACAAACACCAAATAACAAGAGGATGATTTGAGAGAGAGGAGAGAGGATCAAAATCGGCCAGGGTTTCTTTTTAAAGCACAAGTGCCGATTTCCCTTGACCCTTAGGGTCAATTTATACTAGTTAGGCTCCTAGGGTTTCACCCTTAAACCCTAATTGGATAACTTAGGCCCTAAGCAATCCAATACCCTAATTGATAAGCCTTGGACGAATTCTAAGCCTATCCTAAGCCCTAGAAATCGTCCCCCCTTATCCTTAAGGGATTTATAGCCCAAAGTACAACTATCAATCAATTGACAATTTATACCCCTTTATTCAATTAATCTCTTTAAGTCACCAAATTAATTCCTAATTAATTTATGACTTATATTAATCAAATAATATTATTATTATTCCTTATATTATTCTCATAATATATTAATAATATTTCTTCTCTCATAATAAATCATCTTGTCAAGTTGCTATGGTGAAGGCAACCCAAAAGGACCATGCACAACCGGGTCAAATACTTGCCTAATATAGTTGCAGCCTTAGACACTATTCCAACAGTACCGTCGTGAGACTTTCCCTTATGGCTCTTAGAAGGAGCCTTCCTTTTCTTTCCTTTTCCTTGCCCAATAGCCAAGACAGGGGCAACACTAGTAGGAGTAGATGCAATAGATTTGCCTTTGAGACTACTCTTAGCAGTCCTTAGTAGGCCTTAAAGCTTGCTTAGATTGACCTCCTCCTTGTTCATATGATAGCTCATACGAAACTAGTCGTAACAAGGAGGTAAGGTGTGTAGAGTGATATTTATGGCCAACTCCTCATCGAAGTTGACATTCAACTTCAGCAAGCGGTCCACATATCTCTGCATTTTCTGCAAGTGGGCCGTGATAGACTCTCCATCCTTCATTTTGGTAGTGATCATCGAGGCGATGATCTCGTACCTCTCCTCCCTAGCACTTTGATGGTACCTTTCCATCAAATCTTAGTGCATCTCGAATGGGTAGTAGTCCATGTAGGACTTTTGGAGTTCAACAGTCATTGTTGCGAGCATGATGCAATGAACCTTCGAAGCATCTCGCTCATTAGTTTCGTACGCAGAAATTTCCTCAGGAGTAGCAGTGTTGGTGTCGATCTCCTTCAGCTACTTGTCGAGAACATACTCTTTGTCCTCGTAGCGGGTAACCATGTGGATGTTGCGGATCCAATCATTAAAATTGGACCCGTCAAATATCACCCTCGCACACAAGTTCATGAGTGAGAATGAGCCAGAAGGGGTTGAGCCAAAAGCGTTGTTATTTTGAGTAGACATCTGAAAAAGAAAAGAGACAAAGTTTATATTATTAGATAAGAATCCCTAATTTAACACCCAAATGAGAAATTAGGGCTAGGACCCAACACAATTATTTACAATTCAGAAGAGGGATGTCGTAATCTAATTGTAAATAATTTGAAGGTAGCTAAATGACGATTTGCCAATTTCCACCATGAAAAACGAAAAAAACAATTTAGTTTTAAATAAATTGAAATTCCTAGATTCTTTTAAATTTCATTGAAGTTTTCAATGACATGTTTAAATCTCGATATTCCCTTCAAGTTTGTGACTGGATACCAAGGATCACAAACAAGGTGTGAATAACCATGCAAATATACTTGGTACTCTCGATGTCATTTACCACCTAATCACTGTGCCAGTTAGCCACACACGCTCCATTGGTCTATGATAAACATAGAGTTACCCTTTGCCACCCTTACTAGTCCCAAATTAGCGTGTCAGTTATCCACGCACCCTCCACTAACGACTTGGCAATGTGTAAAGTGTAATTTCATGGAATATCATCATTTCACATTTTAGCTAAAGTAACTAAGATTTGGAATTTATAAAAACATTTAGTTACTTTATTAAAATTATTATACTTATTAATGAGGAATTAATTGCCATATCCTACCCGTTCGGCTAACGACCCTCCACCAATCAAGGAAGTGGTGGGTGAGAGTAGACACCCATTAAACCACCATTTTTTAGGCAGCAACCTTATACCCCCTTATAGAACGGCTTCGTGAATGAGGCCTACTAATGGTAATACTAGCTTATCTTATCCATATATATAATTATTAATCTTATAATATTATAATAGTATAAGGGTTGAATTTTAAACTTGTAAAATTCTAGGGTTTAGAATTTAAATATTTCAAATTTAAACTATTAATCAAAATTTTAAATTTCAAAACTTGAAGGCAAGTTTTGAAACTTTTCGAAACATCTTTTAGATCAAATTTGAAAAATAATTAAATAATCATATTATTAATCTTTATCACATAATTTGACCTAATCTATTGCAAGGCAAGATAATTCCAATAAAAAATACAAAATAATGAATTTTCTCTTATAAACAAGTAATTAACTTATTTATTGACAATTATATTTCAGATGTATTAGGATAATCTGACAACCCGATATTTTAACTCTTTGTAATGACCTAAAAAGTCAAGTATTGTAGCTACTTTTGAAATAATGAAATTAACTTCGAAGATGAAATATGTAAAAATCTTTATAAGAATATCTATTATGTTAGACATTGTGTCAAGGTTTACATAAATACTAAGAACACTAAAATCCGAGTTACAACGAAGAAGTTATGACCATTCTAAGATTTCCGACAAAACCGACAACACCGATTAAACGGAAAACGCAAAGTTTCAATACGATAGCATTTAGCCTTAGGTATCTAAATGAAAGTTGTAGACAACATTAAACCATGAGTGTACACAAAAAGAACGTCCAAATCTGACTTCGTATGAGGAAGTTATGATTTTTCCAAGATCCGAATATAGCAGTAGACAGCTAAAAACTCGAAATAGAGCTCGAGAGACTTTTGACCAAAACAACCTAAATGAGAATCGAAGGTCTCAACATTAGTAGCGCAACAGCGAAAAGTCTGATGAAAACGGACATCGGATGAAGAAGTTATGGATTTTATACGGACTTTTCGTGTCCCGGCCCGTTAAAAATAAATAATTAAAAATAAAGTCAAAATTTGCCGATGAAGTCGAAACGAAAGTTGTAGATCATATTTTCAGCTACGCGTGCATATAAAGAACGTCGAAAACGGAGCTTGTACGCGAAAGTTATGGATTTTACAAGTTCGGGGTCCAAAATCCGAGGCTGTCAGGCTTCCCCACGACGTGGCACTGTTTTGCCGCGACCCGGCAAGTGACTGAGGGCGTCCAATCAATGGAAGAGGATAGGCTTGCTCCCCACGACGTGGCCAACCCTAGCCACGACGTGGCACTCAAAAATACCCCCTATAAATAGAACTCTTGGGGTGCCCGGTTTAGGTGCTCCATTCTTCCCTCTCTCGTGCTGAAACTCTGCGGTTAAGCTCCCGAAGCCCCGGTTTTCACACTCAAGTTCCAAAGGAAGGTTCTGCTCTCCCGAGATTCCCGAGAATCCTGAGAAAATCGACTTTCACGAGCCGAAGTTCTGCTCGATTTTCTTCTCGTTTTCCCCAATCAATCAAGTGAGTTCATACCCCTTAATTAACCCTTTTTAATTATTCTAAATGTTTTTATATGCTTTCTAAGGGGGGGGGGGGGGGGGGGAAATACAAGTAAAACACACGACTACTATCGGGTGTTATATATAAAGATTTTTATACACTTTTATTAAGTAGAATCATATGTGATTTATAAACTATATAGGGAACTTTCATATATATAGAATATGTTATATTCCATCCTTTGAAATATAAATTGTTGTAATGCATGTATAAACTAAACATTTTCTTAGATTATATGTATACTTGTCTATCTTAGACTCTACACCAAAAATCTATGTTTTCATAACAAATGATTCATTTTCTAGGTATTTCTAAACAAACGAGACACACTTTTAGAAAACTATAATAGGTATAGTTTTACTAACAAATTTCTAACTCTTATGTACTAGAAACATGAATTTCAAGAAGTCACTTTCGTATACAAGAACAAACGTAACATTTTAACAAGTAGATCTGTTTTTATACCACGGTTTTGTGAGACACTAACTTCACGTACGTTCGAGTACACATTTCAAGTCATGTATTATATACCAGAATCCCTTGGAGGGGGAGCATGGTGTTTGTGTATAGATCTATACGGGCTTGACAACCCGCGCCCTGACTGTTAGCTGTAGTCCACCGTTTGGGGTGACAAACGTCATAACATTCCAACGCCTGAAGAACGTTGTGTATAGGCATTCCGAGTCAATAGTATGGTTATAAAACTCACATGGGGTATTAAAAATGCATTGATTTACAAGGTTTTCAAAACACATTGGTTATTTTACACTTACATACATTTTGGAAACAAACATTGGTCTTGAGTGAAGGCTACTTTTATACTAGTAGAAAATATAGGATTTTCTAAACACAAACAAACAAAGACAAAACATTTCATTTCATACAAACATTGTCACTTAAATACTTATGAAACTCACCAGCTTAAATGCTGATCTACTCTTTCAAAATTACTTGTATGTCCCAGGGAATCAGTAATTTCAGGTATCATTATGCTTTTGATGAAGGGATGCTGCGGCACCAGTTTAATCTCGTATTTTGACATCATATTGTAATTGGTTTTGAACAAGTAACTTTTGATAAATGTAAACTTTCATTTATATATATATGATGGTTGTATTGCTTTCTTTACTATGTATTCATTTGTTACGTTACCACATGAAGTCATCCGCCCCCGAACGTTTCCGCCGTTCAGGTTTGGGGGTGTGACAGATAATCAATACCATATTGAAAAAAATCGAATTTTATCAATCAAAAACATTTTTGGTAATTATCCCAATTCAATTCTAGCCAAAATCCCAAAAAATATGCCAACAGACGAGTCGACTCGTCAAGTCTCAAACTGGACTCGTGGAGTAGCCCTGACTCATCGAGTTCGTCAGATGACTCGATGGGTTCATCAGTCAGATGCAAAATTTTCAACTTTTGAGCTTTGAACAATTTAGCTATGCATCAAATAAAAAAGAAAAACGACCTAGTATCTGATACCACTATTGGGTTATGAGCAAAACATCAATCCTATGGTGCACATGCAAACCCTAAAGCTTTGGATGTAGGTTTTTATAATTATACATGCAATAATCATCCAAATATTGTAAATCCTATCTCTAGCATACAAAAATCGAAAACTACATCTGATAAACAAGTTAGAATGTTACCTTTCAATTAAAGCTTGATAACCTTGAGCTTTTGAGAACCTAGCACTTCAAATTTGATGCCTCTAATAGATCACAAACACCAAAGCAATTGGAGAATATTAGAGAGAGGGGGAAGGTTGTTTTCGGCTCTTGGAAACCTTTTAGGATTGTGGTAGCCGAAAATGTGATGCCTAAGGGGTCTTTATATAGGTGAGGAATTAGGGTTTCAGTCAAAGACCTATCTGGTTGCTTAGGCTCCAAGCAGTCTATAGGAATCTTCCAGAACCCTAGCCTGGGACGAATTCTTATGGGTTATCCATAAGATTTCGTCCACCCCTATCTTTAGGGATCCTCAGCCCATTTTGCAATTAACTGATAATTACAATATCAGTCCCCTTAATTCAATTAACCTCTTTTGACCACAAAATTAATTCTAAATTAGTTCTTAACCAATGTTAATTAAATAATACTACCTCCGTCCCAAATTGATAATCCGCTTTTGACTTTTGAAGTCTTTTTTCTTCAACTTTGACCTTAAATAATTTTGTTTTTGATAGATAACATTTGATGCAAAATATATGAATGGATTGTATTTTAAATGCTTTTTCATTCTTCTATGTTTTATCAAGTAATATATAACACAAATAAAAATATTTAAGGTCAAAGTTGAAGAAAAAAGACTTCAAAAGTCAAAAGTGGACTATCAATTTGGGACGGAGGGAGTATAATTTATCTTTTAATATATTATTTAAATAATATATTAATAAATCACATCCATCCTCTTTCTCCAATATTCATCCAGTTAAGTTGCTTTGGTGAAGGCAACCCAAAAGGACCATGCTATAACCGGGTCAAGTATATACCAAATATAGTTACGGGCTAGACACCTAATCTAACACAATATTGGGACTCTTGGGACAAGAAGGATACCAAAAAGTGACCAAAGAAAGATCTAAATAATCCAAGCATAAAGGTATAAGCTTTATAGCTTCTGAAGCTTCCCAAGAAGATAATAATCCCAGATCTACAAGCTTGCTTCCTTCCTTGACACCTTTGATGCGCTAACTTCTCCTTTTGGCACAAAAAAATCACACTATAAGCTCAAGATGCTCACAATGGGGGTTAGGGCTCTCTGAAAACGGCTAAGGGGCTTGGAGGCTGAAAAAGTGAGTCAAAATGACCCATAATGGTGCTTAAATACTCCACAAACCCTAAAAATTAGGGTTTCACCCGCACACACGTATGCCCTGCGTACATATGTGTACGCCCAGCATACTAGGGTGTGCCCTACTACGCTTAGCGTACCCACATGTATGCCCAACGACAAACTCAAGCTCCCAAGAATTACCAATTTACCACTATGGCTTCTTAGGGCTAATTCCAACTAACATCAAGGACCAAAAATGACATATTAAAATACTAAGGGAAGGATTCGAAAATACCTAAAAACTCGGGAGGTTACATATACCACCGCCACATCTACCACCACCACCTCCTCTGCCACCAACCACCATTATCGTATATGATTATTCAATTTGTGAACATATATATATATATATATATATATATATATATATATATATATATATATATACACACACACACACTCCTAATAGAAACCGTTCCTAGAATCCACATGTCCAACTTTTAGACTACTCTTCTAGCACGTGGAATTATGTCAATCAATATACACAAATTTATCTCGCCCAAATACTGAGTTACTCATTCCATATTAAAAAATAAAAATAAAATATAAAATTATGTATCGCTTTACTTCAATAGCCGAAATTGTTGCAAGTCAGTTTTTATTATATCACATTATCTTACCAAAATTACATGTAATGATTTTCAATTTTGTACATATGCTCTCTAATCATCTTCCAATCTTCTAATTCAAATATACCATAAAATCGCTGAAAATCAAGTTCAAAATAAATTCATATGCATATATTAATCATTATCAGTTCCTAATATCGGTTTTATTTGCAAAGGTTATTCTACTTCAAATAATCTATGGCGACATTCTCTCTGATTTCTGATGACTTCCATGGAATAGGAAAAACTAAGAACAACTTATGATAATAACAAAAGGTTTGTGCTTTATTTCGATTGCAACCCATTTATTTTGTTTTTTTAATTATGATTAATTTATATGTCAATATTTCTGTGTGTTTCTGTATGATTGATTTACAGTCAAGAAACTGATGTGTATGTTTCTGATTCCTCATTTGAACGTTTCCAAAAAACAGCTTTACATTAATAGGGGCTTATATAAGCAAGTTGTTATTTCTTCGATTAAACCCTATAGTATCCTACACTTTTTGATCACTATAATAAACAAACAACTTACTGCTTCTTCAGTTTAGCCGAAAAACTATTAAATGTGGAAATAGTAACAAACTTTTATTTATTTGTAAAGTATTTTGCTAATTCGAAGATTTAACTCTTAAACATACTAAATCAATCAAAGTAATATTCCGAGTTAGAATTTCCGACAAAAAGGACTAACTTCTCATCAGCAAACTAAGGCTTCAAGTGAAAATTTTGGAATGATAAAGCACAAAAATAAATAAATATATAATATAGAGAGACAACTTTAATTCATTTAGAAAAAAGTTAAATAAAAGCAATAAAATTCTACATTTAAATATAATAAAAATAGCATTTAAGTCTTTTACTGCTTTCTTTTTATGTTTTTCACATGTCTGCTTGCAAATACATAGCTCAACAAAACTATTTACATGGTATTCTTTAATTTATAAAGAATTGAAATTTACTTTATAATAATAGTTATAGGCAAAAAGTAAACTTTCTGGGATTGGTAACATTTATATATTGTTTGGTATTTGGATTATTTTTCGATATACATTCAAAACAGACAAACTTATATAACAGTTTTACATTAATAGTTGCTTATATAACAGTTTTACATTAACAGCTTTTCCTGGATTCCAGTGTTTTTAAATTTTGTTGTTATTAATAGTATGTTTACATAACAATTTCGAAACAAATTTGTTTGTTTATAAGTACATTGCCAACATCGAAATTCAATTGTTAAATATTTGTCCAGTTGTAAATTCAAATTCAAAAAATATTTGTATATCTTTAATTTACATATTCATTGTTTGTTTTCTGT
Organism: Lactuca sativa; assembly: GCF_002870075.4. Lineage (NCBI taxonomy): Eukaryota > Viridiplantae > Streptophyta > Magnoliopsida > Asterales > Asteraceae > Lactuca > Lactuca sativa. The sequence goes on along the minus strand of NC_056627.2, from coordinate 246,271,727 downwards.
TTCACTAATAATCTCTCATAGTGACCACTTATTTGGCATCAAACTTATATAATGAATTATGATATTTCCAGAGATATGTCTGCAACAAATATCACTTTAATAGCTGATAAGGATGTAATAAAGGATGATTTGAGTATTAAGGTCCGTGTCATAAACTTTTGGAATCAGATGTCTTTCTACAACAAGCATGAAATATAGCAACTTATAACACAATTTATAGAAAACATCATTAAGTTATTCCATTTCATAAAAACCTTAGATCATAAGTCTCAAAATCACATAGTAACAATGTCAGAGTAAAAATCCCAAGAATCTCATATACGAAAATCGTATGTGTATGATGCGTTGCTACCGTACCGGCTCCTTTCCCTTCGAAGAAGAAGGAACTGAAACAAAATCTGAAACTGTAAGCACAAAGCTTAGCTGTTGTTTGTTTTTTTGGAAAAAAAACCTCTTCAGACCTCTTATTGCTACGCGGCGCAGCACACGCGCAACACTTTTCATCTCGCAGTTGTTTGTTTTTCAGAAGTCTTCAGAGTCAAAAACCTCTGCGCGTGCTCTGTTTGGCGCAACACTTGTACTGCCTCTTCCAACATCTTTTTTTTTTCTTGCTGAATTTTTTATTACATGTTGTTGAAATTATATTTCACTTTTTTTGTTTATTCTTGTTGATTTTTTTTTTTCGTTTTTTTATATTGAATAATGATAATTTTTGATGAAATATCATTATTTTTTACTAAATATCTTTATTTTCTTTGTTGAAATATCATTATTTTTTATTGAATTATCATTAATTTTTGCCGAAATGTTATACATTATTAAATTTCCGTATTAAAAAACTATTTTTGATTTATAAAATTAGTTTATTTTAATTTTTGAATATCTGCAGCAGTATGCAGATGTTAAAAAAACAAACACGCTTCTTATTACAGTATGCAGTCGTTTGGTCCACCTCTTCTACTGCAGAAGGTTGCAGAGGTGGTCCGCAGACTTCATGAATTTTTTGCTTCCGAAAATCAAACAGCACCTTAGTGAGTTCCCCCATCATACCACATACCATACAATAAACATACTGCCAGACATATCTGGTGCTCGGCCTACCCTGCTGAGCATATATGGGTGCTCAACCTACCCTTGTCAGGCATATCGAGGTACCCGACCTACCCCTTGTCAAGCATATATGGGTGCTCAACCTACCCTGTTAGGAATATCTGGGTGCCTAACCTACCCTCCAGTTTATTTCAACCGGCTACGGGGACTATTTCAGCCCTACCACTACCACATAATAACATAGCATATCATACTGTCAGACATATTTGGGTGCCCGACGTACCCTGCCGGTATATCTCAACTGGGTCCGAGGACTAGTCCCCTATCTACCACTATCACATAATCATATATCATACTAGCACATAAATCATAACAGATAGTGCCATACCAGACAATTATCATAGAGACAATCATCTAAACTATAATCACCTATTAGTGGGCCGACCTTGGTGCCTTAAACCCACTTCTACTAGAAGGAAACTCACCTTAATGTCGTGAAGTAGCTGAACTTTCCTCAGCTCTGGGATCAACTCTCCTCAAACTCCTACACATAACATCTCTTTTAATTACTCTTTCATACTCATAACCCCTTTAAGGGTCAACTCTGGTCAATGGTCAAGTCAAAGGTCAACACTCTAGTCAAAGTCAACATTCGGGTCCAAGTCAACATTCTGGTTAACTCACCTTTCCGAGTTGGTCCATGAACTCTTCGAGTTCCCGGGTCCATAAAACTCTGGAGTCTCGATCCTACTCGTCGATTTCTTCCATGAACTCAACGAGTTCCCCTTCATATAAGTCAGGGCATTTAACTCACAACTTGTTGAGTTCATCCTTGAACTCGTTGAGTTCTTCTTCATATCAGTTGGGACATTTTGGTCTCAACTCGCCGAGTTCTTCTTCATATCATTCGGGACATTTGTTCTCAACTCATCGAGTTCATCCTTGAACTCGTTGAGTTCTTTGATCTTCAAGTCCATAAACACGTCCAACCCGTTGAGTCATCTTTTAGACTCAACGAGTTTGCTCAGTAACAGAAAAGGTTGAGGGGCCACGACCCAACTCGCCAAGTCGTATGAACGACTAGTCGAGTCCCCCAAAGTCCAAATCCATACAGTCATTCTTAGTCAGGCTTAATGCATCCAAAACATAGATCTGGCCTCCTCCAGTCGATATAACATGTAAAGTTACAAACTTTACGTTCATGCATGGGTTATTTTGATCAAAAAGCCCTAAAAAGTGGTTCATATGATGCATGGGACTACTATGGCCATAAAGTTGGCACCTTTATGCCATGAAGTCCCTCAAAGACTTTGGATATGAAGTTATTACCCCAAAACATGCTTGCATCCATGAATGGTTCCATAATATGCTCCAAAGGCCCTAAACTACCCCATGAAGAGATCTAGTAAAAGAATAGTCAAGGTATAGACTTTATACCTTAAATAAGTCAGAAATGCAACACAAACTTTGGATCTACTTGCTTCCTCTAGAACCCCCCAAGCTTCCTCTTCCTTCTTAAGCTTCAAAATCACCAAGAACACGCAACAATAGCTCAAGAACACTCAAAATGGGCTAGGGTTTCGTGACTAAGGTTTGGAGGTGATGGAGGCTGAAGTTGAGGCCAGTTAAAGTGTTTAAATAGGGTTCAAGCCCTGAAAATTAGGGTTTCACTCTGGTAGCCCTACTCTTCGAGTCAAGGCTCTCGACTCGTCGAGTAGACTTCAATTCCCGCTTCCAATCATTTGTTCCTACTCGACGATTTTGGGGCCTCCGACTCGTCGAGTCCCTTTGCAAAAATGAATGTTTTAATTAAAAAAATACATATTAGGATCCGGGTGTTACAATATACATATTTAATTTCATTTACTATTTAATGCTTATAATATATTGTGTTTTTTAGGGGAGCAAAATACAAGCATCTGTCCCTAAAAATTGCTCTATCTATTAAAAAATGTTTTAAAAGATGGGAAGGCATATTACATCACATGTCCAAGCTTTGCAGCTTTAAAGCCTAATAGTTTTAGGTTAACTCCTCAAGATCAGAAACTCACATTTGTGCAAGAAACCGTTGTTAAGAATTTAGCGGGCCTAAATTTGGTTTTTCTTTTGTTGATTTTCAATATGTATTGTCATTGGTCCATCCTCAAAATTTGTCAATAGGTATGTTTATTTATTATATTTTTATTTTAATGACATTTACGCTTTTTGAAATTTAATGTTTATATAATATTATGTTTCCATATTCCCAACACCACTTCACTCATATTTTTGTTGTTTTGTAGATGTTATTGTATTGGTTGTTGCTTTTGGGGAAATGAAGCGAGAAAGCACTGATAAGTCCAAACACAAGTTTCACATCCATATCCAAAATGAAAAGTGTGTTTTTCTATATGTTTATATTTAATATTTAAAATATATTTTTTATATATAATTAACTTACTAAATGTTGCCTTGTCATTGGTTTGGAACTACATTTGGTTTTATGGGGAGATTATGCGTACCAAATGCAAGAGTATATACAAAACAATCTACACCATCTTCAAACCATTATTGTTATACAAAACCATTATGCGTACCAAATGCAAGAGTATATACAAAACAATCCACACCATCTTCAAACCAATATTGTTATACTTCAGTTTGCACAAATTAATGTTTGGAGAGGTATATTGATTTTCTCAATAAAATACATTTAATCATAATTTAAAAAATATTTATACATTTTCTATAGATCGGCCATTGAATTTAAATAATCTTTATACATTTTTTTATAGATCGCCACAGTGTCAACACATACTATACATCCTCAAGATTGTTCATTAACTCTGACATAGATGAAATTATTGTTTTCAAGATAAGGTAATTTATGTTATATGGTGTGGTTTTTATTATTACAATTTATGTAACTAATATTTTTGACTTTTATAAAAAAATAGGTTAGATGGGGATGATCATCCTAATTCCTCTTCGCATATGTTTTCACTTATTCCTTCTAACCAAGTTTATGAATATTATGATTTCATGGTTAAAAATAAGTTGAAGACTATTTTTGAAGTTTGGGAACTCGTTGAATTATATATGATGGTATATTAATTAATATACTTTTTACGCTATGTATATTATTTTGAATAAGTTACTTTTTTATCCAAATATGTACACCCATTATTGTGGATACTATAAAAGGAATAAAATGAATATGTCGACAAGCGTCTATTAGACCAAGAGTTCCAGGTTGGGGATATGGGTCTCCTAAAGGTGTCGCTTTGGAAAGGTGTCATCCAATTCAGGAAGAGGGGCAAGTTGGGCCCCATGTACATCTTTCCTTTCAGGGTTTTTGGCTCGGGTGGGCCGGGTTGCTTATCACTTAGATCTTCCAGAGGAGCTTAGTCAAATCCATAGAACGTTTCATGTCTCTCAGCTGCGAAAATGTTTGGTCGATGATTCCACAGTGGTTCCATTAGAGGATATTCAGGTGGATGACCGCCTAAATTATATCAAGAGACCCGTGGCGATTCTTGATCAAAAGACGAAAACCTTGAGGAACAAGGTTGTCGAGTTGGTAAAGGTGCAGTTGAAGGGTTTTGAGCATTCTAACAACCTTATGGTGCACATGCAACCCTAAATGCTTTGGATCTATGTTTTCTCTTATTGTACATGCAATTTGATTTTCTAAAGCATTATCCTAACTAGCATACAAAGCATGGGTACTTGAACAACAAAAACTAGTTAGATAACTCACCTCTTGTTGTAGCTTGTTAACTTGGACCTTTAAGAGCCTAGCACCCCAAGTGTGATGCCTCAAATGCTTCACAAAACACCACCAACAATGGAGGACTTGAGAAACAGTAAATTACACAAAAATCGGCTCTTATGATCACCTAGAACAACTAGTGTCGATTTAAGGAGCTAAGGGGCTTCTTTTATAGTGTGGCAAACATCTATATAAACCCTAATGGACATGACCTTTCATATTACTTAGGCTCCATGGGTTAAACCTCCATGTACTAACTTATTGGTTTAACCCATCCTAAATAACCATTGGCTCACACTATAAGAATCATTGATTTACCAAATCAGTCCCCATATATTTAATTAGTCTCTTTTGATCACTGAATTAATTCTAAATCAATTCTTGACCAATACTAATTAAATAATATGATTTCACATTAATATATTAGAACTTATAATATATTAATAAATCATAAATAACCTCTTCTTAAAAGTTCATCCTGTTAAATTGTTCCGGTGAAATGCAACCCAGATGGACCATGCTATTTTCGGGTCAAGTACATACCAATTATAGTTATGGACTTAGACACCTTATCCAACAAGCTCCCACTTGGATAAGTCTAATAACTATAGCTGCAAGTACGACTTAAAACACCAACTAGAAATCGTAGCTCTTAAAAGCCTCTGTCAAACTCTGACACACCATTTAGATAAGGGATCATATAATCCTCTGTTCTTCAAGATATCAGCTGGACAAGTACATGGAACAATGTCATACTTATTGTCCAGTAGTTTGTTTCTCGATTTCCGATTTGTTTAATAGAGTACATAATTGAACACATCAATTTAGTCTCGACCAGGCCCGACACATAAGTCAAAACAAAATCACCGAGGGGCCCAATATATCGCTTGTAATCCTCCAAGGACTAAAAGGAACAGATAAACTTCGACAATATATGCTTGTACTAACTACTTGTTAAATCATACACAATATAGTGTTTTATAACATCAAGTTACTAATGCAGTTTCGCACTATAAATGTACAACCAACTTATAGTCAACAACTCATATATCTTGGTTTGAAGACTTATATGATATTATCGTCTCACGATCACTCAAGATAAATTTCATGAAGTGATTCAAGTGAGTGTGGGTTTAATCAAATACTCATACCTTATAAGCACTCATGAATGTTGTAGTAAACTTTGCTATGTCTAATACACTTCAGACAATCTACAAGCCAAATTCATGACAGTCTTGTCTCAATACCTACTTCCAAAGTATGATCGACTGTGGACAATCTGAATAATATAATTATTCTGGAAGTCAAAACATGCAAAATGAAACAATAGTAAATAATTGACACAAGATAGTAACATTACTTATAAATAAAAAAACACATTTTATTTAATCATCAAATGTCAATTACATTTCAACTATTACAAGTTTCTAAATAGCTATCTAATCATTAAAACTAATATTGTCCTTCAGCCCGATGCGTCTCGCATGTTATAAGTGCTTAACCCTACTCAGTCCCTTCGTGAGGGGATATGTTGGGTTCTCCTCTGACGATACCTTCTTTGCTACAATGAGTCCTTCTTCTATTCGATGTCTTATGACGTGATATTTTCTGTCGATATGCCTGGATCTACCATGATCCCTTGGCTAAGGCAACCGCACTCTCGCTGTCATAGAAAATCTCCATAAGCTCCTTTATAGTTGGTACAACTCTAAGGTCTCCAATGAAGTTCTTCAACCATATTGCCTTCTTCACCGCTTCGCTTGCTACTATGTACTCTGATTCGCACGTTGAATCAACTACTGTTTCCTGCTTGGAACTACGAATCAGCTACTGTCTCATGCTTGAAACTTTTTCAAGTTATTGCTCCTCCATTCAGAATAAATACCCAACCCGACCGAGAGCGAAAATTATCTCTATCTGAAAACTCACATCACTATACCCCGTTAGTCTCACTCTTTCTTTCATTTTTTTCTCTTTTTTTTCGATGGCTTTGTTTTATACGTGATCCGTTCTGACTTCTGTGTACAAGTCTCATGGCGCACGTGATGTGCATGTGATGTAGGGTTTTAAGCTGTATCGAAGGTTTTTGTTATGTTCACCGACTTTCCATCCGACGGACCGGTATGGCACGGTGATGAGCAAAAACCGCCTCCACCATGAAACCTCTCTCTTCCATCACCATCTTCCTCTGCTCTTCCTCACGGCGTCTATTCACCCATACAACACCACTACCGTTCCTCAATTATGAAGCTGAAAAACTCCTCGGAATCTCCCATTTCTCAACCTCATCGCCGGACTCAGCCTCCTCTTCCTATCATTCATCTTCAAGACGCAACCCTGATGATGTTAGAAACGTCAGGGTTTCCGTGTGGTGGGACTTCGAGAACTGCTCTGTACCTTGTAACGTTAATGTCTACAAAGTTACTCAATGCATAACTGCTGCAGTCAGATCAGTTGGTATCAAGGGACCAATCCAAATTACGGCGTTCGGTGACGTTCTTCAGTTATCTAGGTCTAATCAGGAGGCGCTCTCTTCCACAGGGATCAACCTCACTCATATCCCTCATGGTTAGATGCTTCTCTTCTTTTATTCATTTTGTTAACTCTCCATCAATTGCAAATTACTCTCCCCTTGTAAATTTGACGCTAATATAGATCAATTAACTATACAAGGTGCAATTTGATGGTTTTGTTCCATTAGAACATACGATTTTAGACGGGATCTATACAATGTGTAACCATCTTTTCTTTTGTGTCATACAGGAGGGAAGAACAGTGCTGATAGGTCTCTTCTAGTGGACCTCATGTATTGGGTTTCTCAAAATCCACCACCAGCACATCTTTTTCTAATTTCCGGGGACAGGGACTTTGCTAGCATATTACACCGATTAAGAATGAACAATTATAACATATTGCTTGCTAGTACAGAAAATGCTCCTGCAGTTCTTTGTAGTGCTGCAAGTATCATGTGGCAATGGCCAGCAATGGTGAAAGGAGAAAATCTAAGTGGAAAGCATTTCAATCAACCTCCGGATGGACCTTATGCTTCATGGTATGGCCATTATAGAGTTCCTCTTGAGGACCCTTTTGCAGTTTGTAACCATGTTTCTAACCAAACTTCATCTGTGCAACCAGAGGAGGAACCTCGTCCAGTTCCAAAAGCAGTTGTGAATGTGATACGTAACATAATGAATTCATACCCTAAAGGGCTTTCAATTACAGAACTCAGAGCTGAATTGGGGAAGAGTAATGTTACTATTGAGAGGGATTTATATGGTCATAAGAAGTTCTCTCGTTTTCTCATGGCCATGCCACATTTGTTGAGACTTCAATTTGAAAAAGATGGACAATATGTTATACATGGAGTTACCCCAAAAAACCGTGACACATCTGTGTCTGCTCCTGATACATCTACTGCTCCTAATATGACTGTAAAAGACTCAGTTCCAGTCACTTCTGTGCCTCATAAGGAGGAAACACTGGCAAAATTTTCTAAATTACAAGTCCCAAAGGTTTCTACAGACTCACTACCACTTCCAGAAAAGAAGCAAGAGACACAGCAAGTTAAAGAACAGTCTCCTGTTATAGAAAAGCCAAAAGAAGGTGAAGTTAGCCTTGGTCATCAGCTGTATCCAGTAAAGATGAAGAGCCAGACACCTGAAGTGGGAGTTTTGAAGTCTATCTGGAGGAAATGGTTTGGGAGTAATGATGGTTATCAAGATAAGATGACTCCTAGTGATGGTGTTAATGAGTGTTCTACTTCAAGAAATAGCACTGATACAGTAAATGCTGATGCAAAAGATCAATCTTCCCCTTCTTTATCAACTAATGAAGTGATTCAAGATGCAGAGAACAAGCCTCATGGTATCTTGAATCAGTTTGTGAGTTGGTGTAAGTTTTGGAAAAGTGATAAGAAGTCTGATAATCTTGAAGCAGAATTAAGTAAAAGTGATAAAGAGATACCGAGTCATTTAGATATGCGAGAAATCTTTACCGAATCTTTTTGGAATGACATTTTGACATTTTTAGAAACCTCCAAAAATTCAGCCTCAGTTTTACAATCCAAGACCAGGTGCATGCTTCTCTTATTTCCATAGTTATAATTACTTACCCATAATTATAATTAATTGAATTGTTTCATGTTCTTTTTGTTTTCAATTAGGCACGAAATGGGACAAAAGTTAAAGCAATTTGGTCCTTCTCAACTCCAATCTCTAAGCGAAAAAGACATTCTACACCTTGTTGAGCTACTGATATCTGAAAAGAAATGGGTGGTGGAAACCCCATCTCACACTTTCCCATTCAAACTTGTTACACCTTCAAAAACCACTTCTCCAACCAAACCTTCCATTTTAAAGGAATTCACAGAATCCAGCGATTCACAAGGGCAAGAACGTCAAATCAAGAAAAGAGTCTCTCCAAAAACCCGAAGTCAGATACTAAGTCATTGCCAAAAGCTTGTGAACGAGGTCGTTAAAGAACACCCTAAAGGTTACAAACTTAGCAGCTTTAAAAAACTGTTTCTTGAAAAATACGGGTACCCTTTGGAAGTTCAACAGCTTGGTTATCAGAAACTAGCAACTTTGCTTCAGATAATGCCAGGGGTAAAGGTGGAATCAAGTTATATTCTTCCATCCGGGGAACATTTCCGTTCAGAAAATCGTAAATCGGAGGAGGAGAAAGATAATGATACAAAATGGGAAGAATTGGGACCGATTTCAAGTACTAAGAAAGATGATGACTTTGAAAGTGTGTCAGATAATGATATGTCTGATTCAGAAGAAGAGAACAGCTGTCAGAAGGTTAAGAGGGAAGAAAATAGCAGCAGCTCTTTATTGCAGATACTTGATTCATGGTATAGTAACAAAGAGGAGAATTTGAATTCAGATCATTTGAATAATGGAAAGAAGGGTGATGGGAATGACTGGGCACAGAAGGAAAAGCCTGTGAAACAATACTCATTTGTGACAGATAAACCCAGGAATGAGAAGGAAAATAAGATAGATGGCATATTGGTTAATTTGAAGAAATTGGGTAATGGTGCACCGGAATCGAAAATTGAAGGCTGAAAGATAAAATGAGGTATTTAATTAAAACTTTAAATGATGAAAACCATATTTTTGTTACCCATTTATAATATCTTGATTCTATTAACTACTTAAGGTTTTAGTAAGGCATAGAATAGAAACACTGATCTATCGAGAGATATAGAGATTGTATTTTTGATGTTTGAGCTTCAGTATAATCTGAACTTATGCATTGACAACTTGAGTGCAACTTGTTTCAGTTGCCTTGACAATATATATTTATTATCATCTTTGTGCTTGGATTTTTCTTGATTTTACTTCCTTGTTTGTTTTGGGATATTGTGGTTTACTTTTCTATGTTGATCGGTGTGTTCTCACTAATCAATATAATTAACTCAACGATTATTTGGTCTTTGTATGGATCCATTAGTTTTCAGCTCACGTTGGCGTTAAAGCCAGTGTGTTTGATGTCTTTCTGAATAGCAATTATTACTCAAAGGGTCTCACCCTTTGTGCGTGTTGTTTAATTAGGACTAACAATTGTTTTATAGTTTTGTTAATCACATCAAGGGAATCTCCACAAAAGTCCTAAAATTTTAGGTCAATTTATGAAAAAGTCTCAAACTAAATTTTGTTTACAGAAAAAACATAGAATACTGGTTAAAACTTCAAAAAAACCCTTTTCGGGCGGTTTCGTAGATTTAGCCGATATTTTGTCTTTTTTCGTTAATTTGTTCAAAATTTTGAGACTTTTCCAAAAATTACTTGTTAACCAAAATATTGAGATTTTTTTTGAAAATTATCATGGAATTAATGGATATTATTATTAACAAATTATTTATAAACACAAAAAATATTTTTATTATAAAAAAGGAAATATATTTGCTGCTAGTTTCTAGGAATAAATTGGTTGTCTAAGTACTCATCTAATGTTTGTTGACCACTCAAACTCTTTACATTCCTCGTATGTATTGTTGTGGATATGATGATGAGATGTACTCAGTTAGTTTCCTTTAATGTTGGTGTTCATCTTATGTTGTTTAACCTAACTACCACTCAATACCCATACCTCACATGTTAACAACCATCAGTTAACATACATCTATCAAATACGAAAAGTGATCATGAATGATAGTTTATATGGAAAGAAGTGAAGGGTGATTATCTATTTAAATTGTCATTCAAAGTTTACGATGTGTGTAATTTGATGGTAGTTACCGGGTAATCTATGGAGGTTAGGTGGTTATTAGGTTAAAGAACATAATAAATATCTATATGTTCAAGAATCGTTGTGTAATGATATTTTATAATAACATGTGATCATATAGTGTCATGCCTAATAGCAAGTAGATGCTTATTGATTGTGTATTAATAAATATTATCAAATCTTGTATTGGTCACGCCTAACAAGTTACTTCTTACTATGATACCTATAACGATACATTGGAGGAACATAAAGATTTTAAAGTGGTCAACAAACAATATAGAAGTACATACTCGACCATTCTATTTCTAGAAATTAGCTAAAAATGTATTTCCTTTATTTATAATAAAAAATTTTATATGTTTATGAATGATTTATTAATTATAATATCCATTAATTCCACAGTAATTTTCAAAAAAGTCTCAATATTTTGGTTATCGGGTAATTTTAAAAAAAACCTAATATTTTGAGCAAACTAACGAAAAATGACAGAATACATGTTAAATCTTTGAAAACCGGGCAAAAATGGTGTTTTCGAAGTTTTAGCCGGTATTCTGTAAACAAAAATTAGTTTGGAATTTTTTTATAAGTTAGAGAAAATATAGAACTTTGTTAGAGATTTTCCATCACATTAATTAAACAAATATTAAATGGTACCAAGGTTTAATGATGAGAAGAAAAAAATCCGTAAGTCCAAAAGAAAAAAGAATTTGTAATATTTTTTTATTTGGGACAAAGTGAATCTCGCATAAAACCCTAATGTTTCAAGGTTATGTTTTTTTTTTTTTTTATTAATTTTTTTTTTATTTTATCTTAATTTGTATTTACTTAAATAATATTATAAGTCTCCACTAAATTGTTATTTGTTTATATACTAACAAAAACAAACATTTTATGTTTACAACAACACTATTTTTAATATTCTATAAATATAATATTTATGGATATTCCATTTTAATAATATACATCTAAAGATCCTAATCTTTTATTTTTTTAGCAATTGGTCTAAAATTGTTCTTACATCTAGGGGTGTTCGCGGTACGGTTTGAAACCGTGAAACCGGCCAACCTGATCATCGGTTTGGTTTTACGGTTTGTATTTTTCTTTATGGTTTGGTTTGCGGTTTTGAACTTTTCAAACCGTAATGAACGGTTTGGCTTACGGTTTTTAAGATTTCAAACCGTATAAAAACCGGACCAAACCGTTAAGATTTGTGTGTGTGTGCGTGTATAAATTTTTCATATGTAGTTATATTTTATTGTATTATATATTAATTTTTATATATAGATAATAAAATTTAAAACTCACGTTTATTTAGCCCAGATTCCTAGTAGTTTATTTTGTTTAGTATAGTGTAAATGAAGCCCGATAACTGAGAGTCGACCTTTCCAACTCCAAACAATCGTTTGATTTGTTTCCACTTGCCCTAAACCTAATCGCAAAGCAGAGTCTCGTCTCGTCTGTGGTTGTTCTTTAGTCTCTCTCTCTCCCTCTCTCTCTCTCTCTCTATATATATATATATATATATATATATATATATATATATTATTTTATTATATATTAATTTTTATATATAGATAATAAAATTTAAAACTCACGTTTATTTAGCCCAGATTCCTAGTAGTTTCTTTTGTTTACTGTAGTGTAAATGAAGTCCGACAACTGAGAGTCCATCTTTCTAACTCCACCAATCGTTTGATTTGTTTCCACTTGCCCTAAACCTAATCGCAGAGACTCAAAATCGCAAAGCAGAGTCTCGTATCGACTGTGGTTGTTCTTTAGTTTAATCGCTATCGTTACCGACGCCGACAATATCACCCCTCTGACTACACCTAATATGTTTTTTTTCTAGGTTCATCTCATTTTCAATATTTAAAAAAGGATATGGATAAGGATAGTGTTTTCATATTTTTTATTATTTAAATTAGTAAACATCATGTAACTTAGTCGTGTTAGGTTATTTTTATTTTTGCAAGTTTTTCTTTTCAAGTACCAACATAATCAATTTAATTTACTAAATTACTTTAATGGACTCGACTAAAATGGACCTAAAAATCCCAAACCGTGAAACCAAACCGGAGCCAAACCGTTAGTAACGGTTTGGTTTGGTTCGGTTTTAAATTTTCAATGGTTCGGCTTCGGTCTTTGCTTGACAAAAACCGTTTAATGTTGGTGATTTGTTATCATCAATGTTATTTAAGTGTAATAGGATTACTTTGTTGACTAAAAATGATCTTGATAAATATAAAACAAGTAAGGAAGGTGTGGAGTACACACTTGTTTAAGTTTGATCAAGTATCAAAGTACACTGTCATTTAAGGGTGAAACCCCTGAACGAACGGGGGTCCGGGGGCAGCGCCACTGGGAGCGGGGTCCAAGGGGCGGCAGCCCCTGGCGGGGTCCAAGGGGCAGAACCCCTGGTTTTGACTATTTGACCCGGTTTTGACTTTGCATTAATCCTGATACCAAACCCGGATTTATAACAGTTTTGACTGTTGAGAAAAACTGTTATATGACAGTTTTGACAGTTTTCAGACAAGGAATGTATATAACCAATTTTTAGTCAGTTTTTTGGTACTCACGAAAATTACACCATCTCATTCTCTCTTTCTTTCTCTTTGATTTTATCTGAGTCTTATCCAATTGAGGATTTGGGAGTACCACCCAAATACTTCGATTTGAAAGTGATTATCACGATTCTCAGATTTCCAAGTGCCACTAAACCATATTTCTAACAATTTTATATACAAATTTGGTTTGAAATGAATGATGGTTGCGACGTTGATAAAGATGGTTCATGCTGACGTGTGGTAGTTGGTGGTGGTGGTAGAGTTTAGGTTTGACTCCCTCAAATTAGTGAATTAGTGATGTTGTAACGTCCCAAAAATTAAGACCAAAATTTTTAATTTTTTGAATAATGAAAACATCATTCAAAACATGTTCATAAAACCATGATAGAATCAAAGTATGATCAAAACATCCAAATACATCATAGTCAAATAAAAAGCGGAATGATATGGTGTGTGCGATGCGATCACCTCGAGCTCTTCTCCTTTGATCCAGAAATACCTGAAACATAATCTGAGAATCGCAAGCACGAAGCTTAATGAGTTCCCTAAAACACCACATATCATACATATCTAACATACAATAGGCCATTACCCAACACCCATCGGGCCCCGCCCAACATCGAGCCTCGCTCGGAATAGATCTTTCAATATCATGACATGGGCCCTACCTCATCACATCCATCAGGCCCTACCTGTCATTGACCCCCCTGGTATACATATAGATACATAAACACATGCAATAATCACTAAGACAAATAACATACAATATATTCTTCAGGTGTCGCAATTGGCATTTTGGCTAGGAAATTTTGTCTATATGTAATCAATTCTTGAGGTATCTTGTAACTTCAAGTTTTAAGGTTATACGTGTTATTCATTTCAAAAACAAACTCACTCGTGAAGCCCAAAACCTAATTCGATACTATTCATACACTCTACTTTGGGGTTGTAACCCTAATTTCCCGGTTCAAACCTTTATTGGGCCAGGAATCATTTATTGGGCCTAATGGGCCAATAAACTTACGACTTGATTATTTTGGGCTAAGAATCCTTATTTGGCCCTAAATGGACCCACCTTCATTAAACTACAACATTTTTTGCCATAAGACTTTTCATGGGCCGTATTGGGCCTAAAACCACATAATTAATGGTAATGGGCCGAAAACCCATACATTTTTATCATTTTGGGCCATAGACACACATGTGGGCCCAATGGGCTGAAAACCTCCTTATTGAATTTTATATTTTCGGTTTTATTCAATACTAGGCTAACATCAAAGTTTCTCTCATCATCTCTCCAATTCTCGACCCACACATAAAATAATAATAATATGTGATTAATTTGGAACTGGACACCTCATTAATACCTAGAGGGTATATATGCTATTAGTATTACATATATCTAAGCTAGATCCTTAATCCTTCATGTAATAACCCAATTCAACCTCTCTCTCTCTCTCTCTCTCTCTCTTCTTCTTCTTCTTCTTCTTCTTCTTCTTCTTCTTCTTATCCTCGGCCGAAGATCCCACCACCACCCTCACTTCATCCACATTTCAAACACTAAATTCTCTCTAACCTACAAGAATTCTCTCATCCTTCCACTCCCAAAATTTGTGTGTTCTTGTGTATGTGTTCAAGAACACTTCATCAAAGCTCACTCATTCTTGGTAAGTTACTTTCTATTCAAGGTGATTTATTTCATTTTATACTAGATCAATCCTCATGAACACATGTTTTTGTGAACATGCTCTTAGAACTTCCCAGAATTCGAAAGCTTAGCTCAAGGAACACTCCAAGGCCTAAACTCCTTCAACTCTTCACCAAAACCGAATCCAACACCCCAAAGTGAGTTCATACACCCTATTTTCGATTTTTATTATGTTTTGCGGGAGGATACAAGTTGCTTTGTGCTAGATCTATGTGTTTGTGCATGTTTATGTGTGTTTTCCATGTTATATGTTGTGATTATGTGCTAAAACTTCATAAATCTCGAAAACTCTACCAAAACATGGTGATGTTTGTAAACTAACACACATTATACAACTTATTATGAAGTGAAAGGAGTAAACATGTTGTGGAACACTAGAAAACTAAACAAAAAACCGTTTAAGGGGCTATTTTTGAAAAATTAACAAAAAGGTGAAGCCTTTAGGACATTCATGGTTCTTCAAGGACCAAAAGAGTCATGTTTATATAAAAATGGGCCTTAAAGATTCTTATGGTTTTAAAAGGGCCAAACGTGTTAATTTTCACAAAATGGGTTTAAAGATGGGCCTTCACGGGTTCATGGACTAAATTTGTAAGCTTTTGACTTTGGTGGGTTAAATTTTCATTTTAAACAAATTTGGGCCAAAATTGTAAATTTTTGGTTTAACGGGCTAAGAATGTAAATCTTATTAACTTGGGCCGAAAAAGTAAAATTCTATACATTTGGGCCGAAAATGTCAATTTTTCATAAAAAAATTTCCAAAATGTTATTTCTAACAAGAGTGGGCTAAAAATGTTATTTTACTTGAAATAAGCCCTTAAATGTAAACTATTGGGTCTTAAGGGACCTAAAGTGTCATTTTTACCAAAATGTGCCTCAATTGTAAATTTTCGGTTTTATGGACCAAAAATGTGATTTTTAAAAAAATGGGCCTTTATGTCATTTTAGTAACCAGTTGAGCTTAAATAACCAATGTGATAATAAACGGACTAAATACGTCATTTACATGTTTGTTGGGCTTGGAATATACATTACATGTTTATTGGGCATTAGTGGTCTATTTACATGCTTATTGGGCCTGGAATATACATTACATGTTTATTGGGCCTCTATAATCCATTTACATGCTTGTTGGGCCTGGAATATACATTACATGTTTACTGGGCCTTAGTGGTCCATTTACATGCTTATTAGGTATGGAATATACATTACATGTTTATTCGGCCTCTGTAGTCCATTTACATGTTTGTTGGTCCTGGAATATACATTACGTGTTTATTTGGGCCTATGTGGTTCATTTACATACTCTTTGGGCCTTGTAACCTTAAAACATACTCGAAAACATTATTACTGCATTAAACAGTGTGATACAATATTTGCGTAAATATAGTTAAGGTTCTTGTGAGACACGTTCTTTCATTCGTACGTACCTACTGTACAACCTTTATTCACGTAGTTATAACTAGAGTCTCCTGGAGGGAGAGCGAGAGTTTATGTATAGATCTATACGGTGTTGACAGCCCTGCACCTGAACTGTTCGCTACAGCTAGACTAGGTCAATCTAGGGTGATGATGTGTGTATTTTTATATATATTTTTATGCATTATATCTTAATATTTTGGCCTTTATTATTTTCTTTTAGAACTATAAAGTACTCATAATGCTTTGAATTATGATTTGCAGCTATTCGTTGTCGATAAAGCACAAAAGAAAAGACTGAAGCGGAAATCGGGCTTAGAAGCTAAAAGAAAGGAAAAATGTTGGAGAGCCGATTACGCCCCACGTAATTCATGAGTACGCCAAGCGTAATGGCTAAATTCAAATTACGCCCGACGTAATATAAGGTTATGCCCCGCGTAATGGCTGGCATCTAACTCCAATTGCGTAATAATCTTCACTACGCCCAGCGTAATCCGACTTACGCCCAGCGTACGTAAGTCGGTTACAAGGGTTATAAAAGTCGATTATCAGCTAACCAGAAGGGGGGATTCGACTTCCAACTTAATTTAGTCGATATTAAACTTCTGTTAAGCCATTTTGAGGGTCTAGAAGGCGGTCGGAAGGCCGTTAAGCTAACGGGAGCGGAGATCGGAATGATTGGAGAGCGGATACATGTCGGTAATCATATGGGTTGTTAACGTGACCATGTTTAGCATTCCATTGTGTTACTATTATGTGTTTAGTTTTTGATTTGGGTGTAAAAACCTTTTACTTTGCATTTATGATTGAATGAAACTTTGATTATTAGACTAATTGCTATATTGAATTGTTTATTTACGTTTAATTTATCTTGCCAAGCTTGTTAAAAGATCCTTACGTGTTAATGATAATTATTTGCTGTTAATTATTAAGTGAATTGAGTTGTATGAACATCTGCTTGATTGCTTGTCTCTTATGATTTTGATGATCATCGAGATTATAAGTCTAGGAATAACGAATGTGAAACTAGGATTAACTTGAAAATAAGTAAGTTAATGTGTGAGCCTTGTTTGATGACCATCAACAAGAGGTTAATTGAACGACCAATTTAATTAACTATATTTACAAGTCTTGCTTGATATGAACTGAACACTAGGAAGCATGTTAGTTTAATCAACTGATCACTGTTTAAATTGACTTGTTTACTAAAGGATTAGTTATAATGAACGCGAATCTAATCATTTTAGGAATCGGTGAACATGAATAAATGAATTTGTGTATGCAATTGTCTATGTTTTTAAGGTGTAATTTATCTAAACCAAAGTACCTGAAAGATTTGCTTTCCTGTTAGTTTATCGAGAGTTGTTAATTGATTGTTCATTTGAGATTTATTAAACTACTTCTTTATTCTTTTCGTGTGACATGTAACCTATAATCAAATATTTTAAATTAATTCACCACCGTTCCCTGTGATTGACACCCGACTTACCTAAGCTATACTGTAATCTGACTAGGTACACTGCCTATAAGTGCATAGTTAGTCTAAGTTTATTAGGTTATAAATATTAAAATTAGTGGGTACTTTCGTGCACATCAGGTGACAAATGTCTTACCTTAAACAAGTCGACACCTGAAAAATGTCATGACATGTAGATTAGTCATATCAAGTATGGTCATAACGAGTCACAAAGATATTAACTCCACTATAAAATTTACAGAATACATAAACGATTCTACAATCAAAATTCTATACAAACATCAATTTACGGTCTTTGGATTTAATACCACAACACTTTTGTAAGCAGAAAATATTGGATTTTCTGGGAAAACTTACATTATACATTACTTTCTACTTACAACATAAAACGTAGGATTTTCTGGAATACTCTCTTTATACATTTTCAAAACTGAAAACACACATGCTTTAATACAATATTTGATACAAAGCGTTCAAACCATTTATTTCTTTTACAAAAAATATCTGATTTTCTGGTGTTTACAAAGCGATACAAACCTTTCATACAAATACACTTATAAACTCACCAACATTATATATGTTGACAATTTTCAAAATAACTTGTATTCTCAGGAAATTGTTAAGCAGGATGGCTTTCAAGAACTCATGGATTTGATGTATTTTTGCTATCATCATACACTTATATTTTGAGAATGTAACTTTTGTAAACAATTACAATAATGTAAAGCTAGTATTGATGTATTATTATACGTGTGATGATGATGTTTGCCTTGTTTCAATTATATTCATTATGATGATATTACAAGATGAAGTCACCCAAACCCCCGGACGTTTCCGCCGTTTATCCGGTTCGGGGGTGTGACATCAGGACCCGCCCGGATACATATCACATACAACACATGCAAGAGTCACGCAAAAAACTAGCATCCTATCCACAACAAATCATGGGTCGACGTTGGTGCCTTCGACCCGTCAAGCACAGTGAGGAAACTCACCTCAAGCTGCTAAATATCTCAGATAAAAGCTAGAACTGTTGATCTGGAAAATCCACACGCTAGCATTATCAAATAATACCCCATTAATAATTGATCCTCATCCCATAACTGGAATCCTAGTCCGACGGTCCAACACTCAGGGTAAAACACTTGGCCTAAAATCTGAGGCCTAATCTAATAACACCAAAACCCCAGTATGGCCCAACTTCCTAATTGGGCCCAAAACCGATCATGGGCCTAATCCAAGAAGGCCCAAAGCCTTATAATACCCCAATGTCAAAAGACTATTGGCCCAACAAGGCCCAATACATAAAAGTCCAAATATGGCCCAAAACGTGAAAGTTAACAAAAAGTCAAATTGTTGAGTAAATTCAGCGTACTCAGACTTATGGTCATTGTACTCCCTCTGGGGCCAGTTCGAGATGGGTACGCCTCTCGTACTCCACAAACGACCAACCCATCCCATTAAGCACTTAATCGATTAAGCCACTAAGCCATACTCTCAGATCTGATCCTAAATGGTCTCTTAACACGTAAAGTTGGCTACTTTACACACTTTCACGACTTAATGGGGCCCAAAACTCAAAAAGAACGATAAGAGTAACTCGGACTCATGCATGGGCCAAAATGACTTATCAAGATTGCATTTTTATGAACAAGGGACATCAAAAATGCCAAGATCTACCATCATTGGCTTCTAGAGTAGCTCATACTCTCAAGCATGGCTTAAAGGACCATAAAAAAAACATAAAAACAAACCATAACTAGATCTAACCACAGGATTCATCAAGTTAAGAGCTTTATACTTCAAGTAGCTTGCAAAGTTGATGAGATTTTGCATCTTCAAGCTCCAAGTCCACCAAGCTTCACCTTCTTCAAAGGGTACAAAAACACCACAAAAACCACACAAAGGCTCACAAACACTCAATATAGATTAGGGTTTTGTTCTTAGGGTTTGGAGGAGTGGAGGATGACCATAATATGCACCCAAGGCAACATAAGCTGCTTAAACATGGTACAAACACTAACAATTTGGGTTTGTCCCTGCTTAGCATACGTTCAGCATACTCCCACGTACGCCAAATGTGTGTGGATGCCTTCGTGTCCATTCTTCGACCCAGTACGCTAAAGCGTACTCATAGAGTACGCCCATCGTACTTGGCTAGGGACCAATAATGAAAATAATTTACAAATACGGGTTAAAAGGAACATACCCCTAAACCGCGAATGTTACAGATATTATGACTGTATTAAATTGTGAATTTTGTATACTAAAATATGAATAAATTGTATTAAATTTTGTATTGTATATAATTTTTGTGTTAAAATATGAATCGATGTATGAATGAAAATATTAAACTGTAAAAATTACAAATTTGCCATTTTTGTACCAAAAAGACGAAAAAATCAGGATTTTAACATGTTTAAAAAGTACTGTGTACATATTTACTTATAAAATGGGGTTCTTACGGTTTATATATATATATATATATATATATATATATATATATATATATATATATATATATATATATATATGCTTAAGTTATTTTATTTTCACTAACTATTGTGTGCCCGTAAGCACAAATCAGGACCATCGGATGAAATAGAATTATAATTCATGATCTGAGAGTCTATGATCTTACTATAGGGTAACATGCACCATATAATCACTCAAATTTCAGCATAAGGGTATTTTGGTCGGTTAACCTATATTAAAAAAGAAAATTTTCGGATTTTAAGGGATAATTAATTCATTATTTTTAAAAAATCTAAATTTTTTAAATTAGTTCAAATTTAATTTTATTATAATTTTTAATAATAACTGATTTTATTCTATCAGAATGACAAAGTCAACCATAAACTAGGAAATATATTTTCGATTTTATTCTTGTGGAATATAGTTTCATTCAAGATATTTTTATATTTAGTATGTTTAAAAAATTATACAACATATTATCAAGAATAACATTAATTCGTAAAGAATAAGACTATAAACAATTATTAGATTCATTCTGAAAAAAAATATGACTAATAACGGTTTAAGAATTACATTATTCTTAAATATTAAAACTAAGAATGGTTAAAAAAGAAAAAAAAAACATTAAAATCTAACAAAAACACTAATCAATTCTGAAAGAATATCATTCTTACAAAACGTTTTATACGTTATGACAGAATACATTCTGTTAGAATACACGTTGGTTCTCTATGTTTTCTTTCTTTTCCAAATCAATGGCATAATACATTCTGGTAGAATATTATCGTTCTCCATGTTTTTTTGCTTTGTCATATCAATGACATATTCTTCAAAACCTAAACTCACAAAGAAAATATAATCAAAATGATTTGACTAAACCAAAATAACATCATAAATTACGCAGTACTATGTTTATAACCAAAATACATATTTTATAAATTTTAACAGACATTCTTAAAGGCATTCTGGCAGAATGCGTATATACAAATAAATTCTCACAGAATAACCACCATAAAGTCGAATAACATTATGTGAGAATGCTTTTATAACATGCATTACTCATTAGTATTATTAGCTAAACAAATATACTTGTTTTTAACAAACATTCTTAAAGACATTCTAACATAATGCATTTATTGTTCGCCATGTTTTCTTTCTTTTCTATATCAGAATGCAAAAACCTTTTCATTCCATGAGAATATAAAATATTATATAAAACATGTATTGTTAGTAATTCTGACAGAATGTATACCACATAGTTATATTTTTAAATTCTCTTTCAGGCACTTCAACAAACACTTGTTAGACATTATCGTATAACAAACCGAACCTATAAAATATTACTGTATCTATACCATAAAAACAATTTTTGCAAATCCACATAACGTCAAACAAAAACAATTAAAATGTTTGTTTGAAACTATTGGATTTAAACAATAATGATACCTGAACATCAGATAAGTATCGCCCATTACGACTTCCACCAACAATGTATAACTTTTCATCAACAACAACTGCAGCATGCTAGAATGAAAGAAAAAAATGGCATTAGAAGAACACACAAGTGATTGTATAATAGGGAACATGATAAAGATAAGAAAAGTGAATTAAGAATAATTGTATGACTAAAATATGAGGGAACCTTATATCGGGCTGATGGTCGCTGCCCAACTACTAGGAGGGCAACCCATTGGTCACAGTCTAAAACTGAATGCCAATTGACACTTGTTGTTCCCATATTAGCTTTCCTAGCGTCAATGAAATTTATCAGATTAAAGAGCAAGATGATAATTGTAACATACTAACAATCAGAATGAAACATGCTTTGGTTCATTAATTGATTTAGTTCTAACACTAATTAACTTTTGCATCCTATTAATTATTTACTAGATGAGGTCTTAAACTGCAGATCCACTACATATAAAAGATTAAGAAATTAAAAAAAACCAACAATTCTCATATGACACAATATTTCATACATTTTGAAACAGTGCCATCAGGTTCCTCTAAATTTGACATAATATTAAACCCTGAAGATATTAATTTGGCAACCGCAGTTAATAGTGGTTGAGTTTACCGATCTCAAGGCATAATCAAATTCAAATTATGGTTCCCGTCTCAGCCATCACTCTCCCTCGATCAAACACAACTATTTGTAATTAGACCCAAATTAATATCATTCATCCTTACACTTAATAACAACAGTAGATCACATAAATTATATTACCATTAAGAACCCGAACATTGGGGTTTAAGCCATATTCGAAATTACCACTAAATCGATTTGCTTATGAGTAGAGGAGAAAAAACAGTAAAGTACTAAATCCCGCGGAGAACTCGCCGATTGTCGGATCACGATGGTAGTTAGAATGCAATTTTCTTTAATGATCAGAACAACCAAAGTTTGAAGATTCAACCAATCAGTGCCGATTTGGGATTTAATTTAGCAAAATATAGGAGTAAGATTGGATATTTGGCTGCATCAATGTTTGATTCCTGAGGTTGCACGGTCAGAAGAATGCTAGCTTCGGCCCTCCTTTTTCCGGCAGTGATCGATCGTGAAGAAGATAGTTCCATTTTTTGGCTGGCAGTGTTTAGATGAAGAAGTGGGGAAATGGCTGTCGATGGCTATAAAAAAGAGAGATTATGTCAACATATTTAATTTGTTCCTTAATTGTAGGGATTTGATTAATGATCCTATTAATTGAAAGTGTAAAAAACCAGAAATACCCTTTTTGATTTAATTAATTATTTAATTATTTGCTAATTTCTGATTGGTGCATTTAGGAACACAATAGTTGCTATAAACACCTAACTCTCTCTCTCTCTCTCTCTTTCTATATATATATATATATATATATATATATATATATATATATATATATATATATATATATATATATATATAGGGTTAGGTTACTTTGTTTTCACTATCTATTGTGTGTATGTATGATTTGATTCTGGACCAATCATTTTAGTTATTTTAAGAAAGTAATTAATGCATATTATATGTTGAAGATATAATGGGTATTAATTACATCTTCAGCATTTAATATGCATTAATTACTTTCTTAAAATAACTAAAATGATTGGTCCATAATCAATCATACATGCACACAATAAATAGTGAAAAATATTTGAACCTAACTATATATATATATATATATATATATATATAGTTAGAGAGAGAGAGAGAGAGTTAGGTTCAAATGTTTTCAATATATATATATATATATATATATATATATATATATATATATATATATATATATATATATATATATGACTTCATTCATCGCTTGTTCCTTCCTTAGTCGAGAGAGAATTTCAAAAAAAAAAAAAAAAAAAAAAAATTGAATGCGATGGAATGGATGAACCCTAGCATCAAGTTTGACACTTTCACAATTTAGCCCCTAAAAGTTTTTAATTTTCGTTGACTTGCGTTGACCGATTAGAGCGCCTAGACCCGTCTAGCTCCAATTATAGAGGCCAATTAGCTATAAACGTCTTCAGTGGAGGACCGACAAGTGCCTAGGCGCCGATTAATCGGCTGTCTAGGCCAATTTTCCAACACTGATATATATATATATATATATATATATATATATATATATATATATATATATATATATATATATATATATATATATAGATTGAGCTGTTTCTCACATCTATTGTATGATAGAATGCACCAATAAAATTTTAGTAAAAATTAAATTATTATTTAATCAAATAAAGATAGATATTAAATGATTTCCATATATATATATATATATATATATATATATATATATATATATATATATATATATATATATATATATATATATTAAATGATATCCATACTTATAATTCTTATTTTATGAAAACTAATTAAATTTGTCATTAATGTCAACAATAATATATTTCAGAATGAATTCGTATACAGAAGAATGTAAGTGTATTCTAGCAGAATAATTGTGTATTATAGTAGAATACACTCTCGTTTTTCATATTTAATGCAACTTTATTGTATTTTGATTGAATGAATCCTGAAACAAAACACAAACTAATACATAAAAACCTATATATGAATTCATTCTGAAAGAATGTTATTGCTGACATTAATAACGAATTTAATTAGTTTCCATAAAAAATAAATTATAATTATGGATATCATTCAATATACATACAATTATGAAAATTATTTAATATCTATATTTATTTAATTAAATAATTATTTAATTTTACTAAATTTCTATTGGTGCATTCTAACACACAATATATATAAGAAACACATTAACCTATATATATATATATATATATATATATATATATATATATATATATATATATATATATAATCATTATCAATATCTTCATTCACCACAAAACTTCAAACATTCAACTCTGGACGAGAGTAACATATTTTTAAATGTCGGATATCAGTAATGTCAAAATCCTCTTTTAGCAATATACTAGACGTGTATCCGTGTGTTGCACATAAATAAAATAAATGGTAAAAAATATTGATAGATCACATGCAATTCAAAATTTTAGATCTAATCTAGTTATCTAAAAACTAAAATAATAGATATTATATATCAATAATAAAGTTGTCAATCTAATAATATGATAAACTACCATAATCACATTTTTGAAGTTAACTATATATAGACAATCTAATACTAAAACACAATTATACATATCTGATTGAATACCTTAAATTTTAAAATAAAAAGAACATACTAATAGTAGTAATAATACAACAGTTTCATGTATACATATTGTTGTGGATATTTTTTTATGAGACCCACTAATATAAAAAAACTAATTTATGATTTCACGGGGTACATTTTTAGTCAATATATAACTATTAATTGGGGGTTGAAAATTATATTATTAAAATATTAATTCAGTCCGATTAACATATATGCTATTTTATCTTTTAAATAAAAAATGATGAATTGCATATTGTTTTAGAAAAGTTAATATAAAAATCTAAAGTTACAACATATAACCAAAAATTTAAATAATTTTTTTAACTAATAAGTATTTAATAAAATATAATTTAATATTTTGTATATTTTGTCGTTTTATGAAAATATAAGAATATGTTTTTAACAAGTTTATTATTAGTAAACTTTGTTTCTAAGTTTCATTCTTTATTATTTTCTATTTGTAAAAAGTAGTTTTTCACTTTTCTTCCTAATATTTTATCTCTTTGTTTTTTTTTTATTGTTAGTAAAAAATTAAATATTTTCATGTATTTAAAGATACATATATACCTTAAACCACATTAATTAGTGTAATAAAAACCATTTAAACTCATTCAAACATTATTTTAATATTTTAACTTTTTATATTCCAATTAAAACTAATTAACATTAAATCACCACAACCCAAGTGTTTTTAGAGTTATGATAATTAATTGTTACTTATTGTACTTAAATTAATGTTACTCAATTAAACGGATAATATGAAATACTTAATTGTTTAATAATATATTATATTTGATCCTTTTTCTTGTGATTATAAAAACAATAATATGATATTTCCATCTTTTTAATTTTTTCATTATAACTTATTTTTGTGAGTTTGTTTTAAAGTAAAATTTAAAACCATATACTCTACATATTTTCAGGAAAATACTTATCTAATACGTTGATAAAAGTTATTTGACAATGCATAATTGATGACTGTTTAATGTATTTTATTGTAGAAAATATGTTTATATTCCATTCATTAGTATATATTAAATTAACAGGTTTTAATATTATATTATTTAAACTAAGCATACAATTAAATGATTATGTCAAAAAACTACAAGCTTACTATTAGACGTCTACTATTTTATGTATGTTATTTATATAAAAGAAATTATATAAGAAAATGAATTATGATGTAAAATAAAAAGAATTACTAATCTAGCCATTTTTTCTAATTACCTATCCAAAAATAGACAAAATATTAGCAGTTGTCCAAAAATAGCCCAGGAAACCGTAGGTAAATAGAGTGGACTACTGTTTTGCCAAATGATCTACTGTTTCAGGTTAATTATAAAAAAAAAATTCATTTCAAATATCTAAAACTGTAGGTTATTTTATAACCTACGTTTTCCTCTCGACGAACTACGGTTTCGGTAAAAATTCTTCGGTTTCGGTAAAAAAATTTTGTTTTTCGAAAAAAACTCAAGGAATTATAAAATATATATAATTTTATACAGATTACAACCATTTTTTTAAAATGAAAAAAAACGTAGGCTTCATACGAAACCTATGGTGTACAAGTCCACACTGCACAAACTGTGCATTGTGGACTTGTACACCGTAGGATTCTTATGAAGCCTACGGTTTTTGTAACGCTCTGTTCCGAATTGACTCTTAGTCTAAGGCTGTGGCTCGAAGGTCGGTCATTATAAGGATTATGGCTCTTGGGAAGGTAAGATCTAGGCCCATTTGGGTGCGGGTGATGTATTAGAAGTGATTTGGGTGTTCGAGTCGTGTCTTTGAGCCTAGGGATATTTCGGTAAAGTAGCAGTTCGGGCTTTTGTGGAAAATGAATTTTTGTTCGGAAGGTCTTAAGAAAGGTTTGAGTTGTTAGTTAGAAGTGTAGAGCTTTTCGTCACCTTTCTGTGGATATAAGGATCGTCGGAATCGGGCTCATAACGGAGAAGTTATGGCCTTCGGAAGTTTCGTGGTTTTCGGGCTTAGTAAATATTTCGAGTTTAGTGAAGATTTGGCATGTTTTTATAACATAATCACAACATATAACATGAAAACACACACATACACGCATAATACATAGATCTAACACAAATCATATAACACCGAAAATTTCAAAACAATTTTTCATTTAAAATAATCGTTTAATTCTAAAAAACACTTTGTTTTAAGTCTCATTCATAATCGTATTACAAAACATAACTCCATTTCCACTTGCATGATAAACCAGGATCCTCAAAACATGACTCATTCTCTGGTGTGTACAATCGAGCCGGTGCCGTCCCGTGATACTATAATAACCTGAAACACACAACACAAAACACTTTAAGCACGAAGCTTAGTGAGTTCCCCAAACTACCGCATACAACACATACGCCACTCGAGGCTACAGTACGACCCTCCGGTCGGTGTGTCTCAGCGAGACCCTCCAGTCCCGTAGCTCGTTGGACCCTCTGGTCCGGTCATAGCTCATTGGGCCCTCTGGCCCGATCTGAATCGTTAGACCCACTGGTCCGGTCTATAACTCCGCATAGCATAAATCAGAAAGACATAATGCATAGCATGTCACATACAATAGGATAACATAATACTCAATGTAAGCACATACGACCTTCCGGTCACACAATACTACCACTCAAGGTAAAGTAGAGTGAGAAGACTCACCTGGCAAGCAGAAAGCGGATATCCCCGCACTTAAATCTCGAACTCGCCACCGCCTAACACGTAAGGCAAATACTCTCATGAATATAACTCTCGAGACTAGAATCAATCCTCTCATGGCACCCTCTTAAGGGTAAAAGACTATTTTACCCCTCTCTTGGCCCAAAGGCCACATCGCTGACCAAACCCTAAAAGTCAACGATCAACTCTTGGTCAAAGTCAAAGTCCTCAGTCAAAGTCAACCCTCCTGGTTGACCCTGCTCGCCGAGTCAACCCGTCGACTCGTCGAGTCCCCATGCTCAAAACTTCCCCAATCCGCGACTCAACTCGCCGAGTCCCAGAACTCTGAGTCCACTCGCACACAACTCACCGAGTCATCCCTTGAGTCACCGATTCTCGACTCATCCAGAAAATATTGGGACTCTTCGACAAGACTCGTCGAGTCCAAGAACAGACTCGCCGAGTCTAAGGCTATCCTCAACCTACTCGCCGAGTTGTTCATACAACTCGCCGAGTTCCATGCCATCTTCATCCAACTCGCCGAGTTGTTCTTCCAACTCGTCGAGTTCCAGCTTATCTTCAAGCAACTCGTCGAGTCCACCTATGTGACTCGTCGAGTACCACCGGCTGAATCCATATAGAAGCATTCCAGTCCATGCAATTGGTCCAAAACATAGATCTAGCCTCCTACAACTCATCCATCACGTAAAGTGGCAAACTTTACGTGAATCCAAGGAGATCTAGGCCTTTTACACCTTAGGGCTAAGGTTTGGGACATGATAGCTTCACTACATACTCAAACACAGGGACTTTCAGGCATTCCAACCCTTCTCCATTCCAGATCTGAGGTAGCAACCTCAGATCTAACCTCTAAGCTCCAAAACATCAAAAGATATGATCTCAACACCTCCAAACATGAAGAATCTAGACAATAGCAGCTCAAACAATGGAAAGATACCTTAAAAGGAAGCTCCAAGTGAAGATTATCCCGAATCCTTGCAAAGCCCTTTGATCCAAGCCTCTTCTTCTTTAAGATCTCTTTGACAACCACCTCTCCAAGCTCCAATTTGCTCAACAATGGGGTTTCT
The DNA here is from genome assembly GCF_002870075.4 of Lactuca sativa. NCBI lineage: Eukaryota > Viridiplantae > Streptophyta > Magnoliopsida > Asterales > Asteraceae > Lactuca > Lactuca sativa. The sequence goes on along the minus strand of NC_056627.2, from coordinate 246,242,594 downwards.
CCACGAAATTAGGGTTTCTGGGACTCAAGGGGGTGATAAAGAGGCTGGGGAGGAAACATAATGTTCCTTATATAGGGCTCAACCCCGAGAATTAGGGTTTTCTCCACTCAGCACCTACTCGCCGAGTCCATCTCATTGACTCGCCGAGTCGGCTACTTGACACGCGACAAAGTCGCGACTCTACTCGCCGAGTCCATCCATGGACTCGCCGAGTCACTCTTTCCCAATTTACTCTTTTAGCCCTTCAACTCTACTCTTGATATTTCGGGATGTTACAATTCTCCCCCACTTAAATTAGGCTTCGTCCTCGAAGCCTACGACAATTCAACTCCAAAATACTCCCACGACGCGCCACCTGGCCCTAACTGGACCAGGTTCCTCAAAGCATAACCATCGAACTCGAACTCACTTCCTCTTTCCTTGCGGTGTCCTGACCACCGTCTCAAACCGGGCACCGGCTGTACCCTCTGATAATCACACTCAACAATCGAGAATTACCCGAGATGCATCACTGCTCCAAATCTCAACAATCACTCGACCCCCTACGAGCTAGAAATAATCACGAACCACCGGATCCCCGATTCGAATCCCACTCTATCCATACCATGCTGACAGAAAGACCCACTCTTCAATCTCAGAGCAACTCCCACAAGTCCTCTTCTTGCAATCACACACACATGCTGCACCAACCTTCGCACCCTCAGGTTAGGAAAACACGTCATACTGACAACATCTCTAACATCCCCAGGAGGAACCACCATTATGGACACAACCCTTGATCAGAATCAAGTTGGGAGTCCCAGACTCCTGTTGGATTAATGTCTAAGTCCATAACTATATTTGGTAAGACTTGACCCGACCCGGCATGGTCCATTTGGGTTGCATACCATCATGCACTTGAATGAGAGAAATAAGACACTTATGGTTATTAATATATTATAAGTTCTAGTATATTAATGATAAGAATAATAAGATTATTTAATTAGTATTGATCAAGAATTAATCTAGGATTAATTAAGTGATCAAAAGAAGACTAATTAAATATATGGGTTGATTGTGTAAATCATCCATACTTGTATAGTGGGCTAATGCTCCATGGATAATCAAGTTGGGCTAAAACCCATAGGATGGTCCATGGATGCTCCATGGTGTATTTGTACCCATGGATCCAAGGAAATGGAAAGCCATGACAATTAAGAGTTTACCCTAATTGTGTAACTATATAAGCATCTTATTATTGAGGAAAAATCGGCGACTAGTAATATTCAAGAAAGGGCTAGCCGATTTTGGTGAGTGTAGAATTCTCTCAAGTCATTCTAAGTGTTTTGATGATTGTGATTCCATTTGAGGTGTCACACTTGGGGCACTAAGCACTCAAGCTTCATGAAGACTTTCTACATCAAGAGGTATGTATTCTATCTTGTTACATTATTGTTTTGTATGCTAGATTAGGATAATACCTTGGAAGTTCTTATTTGCATGTATAATAGAGAAAACATAGATCCAAGGTATTTAGGGTTGCATGTACAGTTAGGAAGTGTTAGAATGCTCAAAACCCAACAGTGGTATCAGAGCCACGGGTTGTTTTCTGTTATATTGATGCAAATATTTTATTTTCAAAGTTGAAAAAAAAAAAAGAAAAAAAAACATGAAGTTTGTCAAATTTTAAGATAATTACTTGTTCTTGTGAAAAACTAATTATTTGTAAAATTTGAATAATTTGCTTTATGAGTTGAATTAGGTCAAATTTAATAAAAGATAAAATAATATGATTATTTTATTAGTTTTAAAAGTTTGATCTAAAAAGTTTTATTTTTTTGAAACCTCCATAAGTTATGGATTTGAAAAGGTTTTAAAAAAAAAAATTGATTCAAAGTTTTTTAGGAGTTACAAAATTTGGTGTTAATGTTTTAAAGGATTACATAACTTAAGAACAAGTTATGGATCACCAAAAGTTTTTTGTGTTATCTTGTTTTATGAGTGAATTTGGATTAATGATGAAAATTATGTGATAGTTGGTTTTAATCCAAATTAATCTAAGAATTGATTCAAAAATGTGTTTTTGTAACTTGTCCTCAAGTTATATGAAAAGTCACATTTAAGAATCATAAAACTCATAAAAATTGGCAAAGGTTACAAAATGAAGAGTCTAGTTCTAATTAAATGGTTTTATGACTCCATAACTTGTCCTCAAGTTATGGAGGACCAAGAGTCTCTTCATTTAATAAAATAAAATAAAATAAAATAAAAAGTGTAACCTTAATTAATTCCATAAGTTATAAAATAAAGAAAAGTTAATTCTTTTATTAGTTTAAAGTCTTCCATAACTTGTCCTCAAGTTATGGAACTTGAAGAGTTTTTGGATTAAAACTACTTTAAACACATAAGTTATGGAATTAATTAGTTTTGAATAGTTTCAAAACTTGCCCTCAAGTTTTGGAATTTGTAAAGTTTTCACTTATGAATACTTTAATTCCAAGTTAGCCCTTAGAATTTTAAAAGTTAAAATTCAACCCTTATACTTTATAATATTATAAGTTAATAATATATATATGTATAAGAGTAAAGTCAGTCTTACCGCGAGTACGCCTCATTCACGAAGCCGGTCTATAAGGTGGGTATAAGGTTGTTGCCTATAAAATGGCAACTTAATGGGTGTCCACTCTCACCCACCGCTTGCTTGACTGGTGGAGGGTCGTTAGCCGAACGGGTTTGACAGGACTAGAATTCTCCCTTCATTAAAAGTATTAATGATAATACTAAGTAACTAAACTCTTAATAATACCCAATCTTAGTTACTTAGGAAAAATGTGAATAAGGTGCTAATCCATGAAATTGCACTTTACACTTTGTCTAAGTCGTTAGTGGAGCGTGTGTGGTTAACCGGCACACTAACTTGGACTTAACAAGGTAGGTAAAGGGTGACTTAATATTTATCATAGTATCGATGGAGCGTGTGTGGTTAACCGGCACATCGATTGAGGGGTAATTTATTAAGGGTACCAAGTGATTTGCATGGTTACTTCACACCTTGTTTTGTGATCCTCGGCATCTCAGTCACAAAACCTGAAGGGCACACTCGAGATTGAAACATGCCTTTGAAAAGTTCAATGAATCTCAAAGATCTAGGAGTTTCAAAACCAATTAAAACCTAATAATACATTTCGTTTATCTTGGTGGAAATTGGTGAATCGTCATTCACCTACCTTCAAATATTTTATAGCTTGGATTACGGCATACCTCTTCTAAGTTATAAAATAGTTTGTTGGGTCCTAGCCTTAATATTTCATATTGGGTGTCATATTAAGGACTTTAAATCAACTATCTTGAATATCTCCCAAAAGATGTCTGGTTTAGACACCTATGATCTTCCCAAATCTCTTGAAACAAGGTTTCCTAATGAAGATGATGTCCCATGGATATCATACTTCTTCACCTCTTCAAATTATTCTCCCTAACCCACAAGTTCTTGAAAAGTTTAAGGTCACTCAGGCCCTATTAGGCAAGGCAAGGTCTAGGTGTGGTCACATCTTGGAGATGTAGTCACATATTGACAAGCCGGGAGAGTTGGGTGTCAAAGTCTTGAGAAAGTTGGTGGTTCAACTACTTTCTAAGTCACATAGTGAGTTCTTTTGGAACACCTATGAAAAAGACTATGACAAGACCCTTAATGATCTTATCTATTTGTTAAGATCAACTTCCTAAAACTTTATGGACATTGACAATGATGACATTGGATATCCAGTAAAGCATTCTCTTCCCAATGGAAAGGGATCGGCTATAGTCAACTCGGTTGACCAAATGGTAAAGAGAAAAGCTAAGTTTGTGATAGTCCTGTGTACCATTATCAAAGGGTCCATATGTTTGTATTGCCAAAGAAAGGGCATTGGTTGCGAAGCTGCCAAATTTACCTAAGGATGTTAAAGTCAATAAGTTTGACTCTACTTCAGGTAAAATCCACTATCTAACTCTGTTAAGTTTCTATTCTGAGATTCTTGATACATGATGTGACCGGGTCGCATGGTGATGGTTTAAGAATCAAAGGAAAGTGAAGAAACTTAAAGGAAGAATATGCTGAATCTGATCGCATAGATGGATTTCTATCGCATAGTTTGAAAAATCGGATTCTTGAGCTACTTCTTAGGAGTTATGAGATATTGCTTAGGAATAGATAACAACAAGTTTTCATATGGATTGTAAGGATAGTTTTTCCGCAAAGTTTTAAAATAAAAGGAAATTTTTGATTTTATTTATTTTAAAATATCCTTACAATGGCATCTGTGGAAATTTTTGTTGCTTATAAGATTCCATTAGTAGCAAGAGTGGAAGTATGAAATTGATTCTTTCATTTGTGGTAATGTCTAAATTTACCAAATAAGGAAAGATTCTCATCACCCAAGTTTCAATTGGACCGGAACTTGGAATCATGCAAGTTGTATAGCATGATGAATGAGAACTTTCAAGTTTTGGAAAATTAAGACTAATTACTTGTTCACATGGATGTGTGAGTCAAGTAAAGGACTTAGGGATCGAGTACACATTCTTGTGCACTGATTAAGTCCACCACTAAAGATCGATAAGAAGAATCAAATAAGGCAGAAGGATAAAAGTTTCTCAAATCTGAAAAGATGGGAGAGTACTTTAGTATCAGTTTTGTGATCATCTTAATGATTAAGAAACCATATCAAAATTAGTTCTCTAAGGAAATCTTAGTGCATTCTTATGACTAAGAAGAGGAACTTGAATTGTTGAAATGGTTAAATCAAGAAGATGAGTCATACTTCGTTCCAATACAAGTCTTAGAGTCATACTCCAAGATTGTCATTTGAGTGACATGTCTTAAAGAAGGTTTAAAACACTTGTCAAATGTAAGAGTAAAAGTTTTCTACTCTTGTACATTTGAAATTGGTAAGTTGTTATGTTTTGGATAAAACAAAGACCAACTTAGGCCAATTGGGTAAAGTGTTTTTCTTGATTAGAATCCGCACTATCTCTTGGATGTTTGACAAGGGAGTCTTATATGTCAAGAGGACAGTGGGAGTCTTAAAGGTCTTGAAAGTCTCAAGAACTAATCAAGAATAAAACCTAAAGTTCTTCTCTAGCACACAATTTGAGGTTTATAATCTATTGTGTTGACATATCTGTGCCCATTCCAGTTAAAGTTGGCTTTGCATATGAGTTCTTAGAGTTCTCAGTTTGTTGCATAACAACTTGGAAGCAATGGCAGGCCCTTGAGCTGCCAGGTGGCAAGAAGTTAAGATTGAGTTCAATCCATATGGTTTTGGATTTGTCATTATCTTTGTCTTGTGATTATGGTTTGACAAATTCATATGGGTAGGAACTCATACACCATATAAATCTAAGTGTCATAAGGTTTCTCTCCGATTCATGAAAATGATGGTGAGGAAACACTTTCACTAAGTAGATTTTATCTAGATAGCAATTGTGATATTTGCATTCTCAAAGTCGTTAGTGGAGCGCGTGTGGTTAACCGGCACACTAACCTGGACTTGTGAGAAGTGGCAAAAAGGTCTAACCATTATGATTACGGCATACCTCTTCATAATTGTTTAGACTCACAAGTGTGCTATCTAAGGGAAGGTGTATGATTTTGATACAACTTTATCAAAACAATCTAGCATCAGAAATCTGAACTTTGGTCAATGAAGTATTGATTTCTAGAAGTCCAGCTGATTTCTGAGTACATGTCAAAGCTAGTGGGAGCATAAGTGTTATGCTAATAATCATCATGTTAGTGGGAGCATGATAATTATGATAAGTATTGCAAGTTAGCAATGTTAATTATAGAAAACAAAAGTTTCAATTGGGAAAAAAGTTGTTTTGCTATAATTAAGGGAGAGGAAATTATGCTTCATCTCAAATCTATAAGCTTAGATCGTGAGGTTTTTATCATTTAGTCAAGGATATATATGAATTTCATGTTGGAATGGCTCAACATAAGGAAATTTGTATATGGGTTCATCTCAAATCTATAAGCTTAGATCGTGAGGTTTTTATCATTTAGTCAAGGATATATATGAATTTCATGTTGGAATGGCTCAACATAAGGAAATTTTGTATATGGGTCCATTATTTGCGTTCTAAAATTCGATTATGATTACGGCATCCCTTTTCATAATCTGAATTATGAGAACTTGGCAAATTGAAATGGAAATATTATAGCAAAAGACTGGTTTAGTCTTTATGTAAGACATCATGAATCGTGTCCCATATGCTTCGGATATAGGATCGATTACATGTGCTATATTCATCCGTTCTAAAATTTTCCAAATGCCTGGGGCATTAAGAAGGGAAAAGGTTTAGAACTGGATATGACTAAAAGGATTAAACAATTGTCGAGGACAATCTAAGGTTTACCAAAGATTGGTTGCTCAAGGACAATTGGAAGTATAGTGATAATTCTGGAAGGACCATATTGACATAGTCTGTAAGGAGGCAACTCTTGTTCAGAAGTGATAGTCAAAATGGAATCTGGAAATGTTTCAAAGTTAGAATTTTCAATCTGTTTAAGATTAGGAAACTTAATGCAAGAAGGATGTTTCCAAGGAGCTGATCTCCTTTGGAATACTCTGTAATGATTGTTGTCAAGTCTTTCTGACTTTGTGCATAATCATTACAAGAGGATCAATGCATATAAGTTTAGAATCTAACAGATTTCAGTAAATGGCATGAATTTGGAATTCTTGCATTTGCAGTAAGGATTTGGGGGTGTGAAAAAAGAATCATTGAAGTTATGTTCAATTGATCTAGTTCACAAAGTAAAGATCATAGAAAAACATAGTATGCATACTTGGTGTGTGGCATGACTAGTGTTTTGAAAAAAAAACATAGTGTACATGCTTGGAGCATGGGACAACTATTGTTTTAAATTCAAGAATAAAGTTGATAGCTGAAACAGTGTACAATGAATAATGTGTAATCATATGGTGATAAATAAAAGGTGTTTTATTTATGTTCAAAGGGTTGATACCATATTGGATTCAATTATTATTGTGTTTCACTTTGCATGTTTTGACTTCCCGAATAAACTGGGTTATTCTTCCGGAATGACTAAGTTATTCAAACCATCCACAGTCAGTCATATTTTGGAAGTAGATATGAATTAAGACTGTCATGATGGGTTGTAGAGGTCTAAGGTGTTGGACAAGGCTACAACAATCATGAGTGCTCATAAGTTCTGAGTATTGGATTCAACCCGCGCTCATTGGAATCACTTCATGGATTTTATCACGAGTGATCATGAGACGATAATATCTTATATTCTTCAAACCTAGAGATATGAGTTGTTACTATGAGTTGATAGTACATTGATAGCACGAAAACGCATTTGGTAACTCGGTGCTATAAAACGTGCCTTTGTGTATGATTCAACAAGTAGTAGAACAAGCCATATGAGTCGAAGTTTATCCGTTCCTTTTACCTTCGGGATAAAAGCGATATCTGTGGGCCCCTCGATGATTTGATGATGACAAATGGAAGTGCTCGGCCGGGCCAGGACTGATTTGATTTGTTCAATTAGTCAGTTGTCATAAATCGGAAATCGGGAAACAACAAATGGACAGAGAGAATGATTATAATCCATGTCTCAGTCCATATGATATCTAGAATGGAGGAATATATGATCCCTTATCTAATGGACAAGTCATTGACAAAGGTCAAAGTTCATCGACAAGGTCAGAGTTCGACAGAAGCTTTTGAGAGCTACGATTGCCGGTTGGTTCCTGAAGTCATACGCAATAATAGTTTTAGACTTATCCAAGTGGGAGACTGTTGGATTAATGTCTAAGTCCATAACTATATTTGGTAAGACTTGACCCGACCCGGCATGGTCCATTTGGGTTGCATACCATCATGCACTTGAATGAGAGAAATAAGACACTTATGGTTATTAATATATTATAAGTTCTAGTATATTAATGATAAGAATAATAAGATTATTTAATTAGTATTGATCAAGAATTAATCTAGGATTAATTAAGTGATCAAAAGAAGACTAATTAAATATATGGGTTGATTGTGTAAATCATCCATACTTGTATAGTGGGCTAATGCTCCATGGATAATCAAGTTGGGCTAAAACCCATAGGATGGTCCATGGATGCTCCATGGTGTATTTGTACCCATGGATCCAAGGAAATGGAAAGCCATGACAATTAAGAGTTTACCCTAATTGTGTAACTATATAAGCATCTTATTATTGAGGAAAAATCGGCGACTAGTAATATTCAAGAAAGGGCTAGCCGATTTTGGTGAGTGTAGAATTCTCTCAAGTCATTCTAAGTGTTTTGATGATTGTGATTCCATTTGAGGTGTCACACTTGGGGCACTAAGCACTCAAGCTTCATGAAGACTTTCTACATCAAGAGGTATGTATTCTATCTTGTTACATTATTGTTTTGTATGCTAGATTAGGATAATACCTTGGAAGTTCTTATTTGCATGTATAATAGAGAAAACATAGATCCAAGGTATTTAGGGTTGCATGTACACTTAGGAAGTGTTAGAATGCTCAAAACCCAACAACTCCATCCCTGCATCCATCCTGAGACTCTTGGCTCTACACCCACGAAATCCCTTCCGTGTCCTCAGCAGACATCCCATCATGATGTCATTCCATACCACTGTCACAGACACAGTGTTCAACCACCATACTCCAAATCATCCATTCTCACTACTACTTTCACATCCATGAACCAACACTCCCCCCCCGGGGGTTACATACCTTTCTCTTCCCTTACCCAGGGAAATCCACTTGTCAACCTTGCCACTACTCCATGTATTGCACATGCTCTGGATCTGCTCGCAAGGACCCTCAGGTCCATGCGCTACCTCTCCCCAGCAAATGAGGGTCCGACACCTCCTCCCATACAACAGCTCAAAGGGTGGCATACCAATGCACTAATGATGGCTGTTGATATAGGATAACTCAACCAAGGATAAATACGTGCCGCAACTCCCTCCGAAATCTAATACACATGCCCGCAACATGTCTTCGAGCGTCTGAATCGTTCGCTCGCTCTGAAGTGTCCTCAGACATCATCATGATAAGCTCTAGCTCATTTCTCATATCCCTCTTCGAGACTGAGCACCAGGTCATCTTTTGACTCCACAACTGAGCCTCCAAAGGTCACCCATATCATGATCCAAATATCCCACTAACTTCCTCCCCGTGACCACTATCCCGGCCCAGTGACACGCAGGTCACAAAATTCTCTTTTCCTCATGCGAGAAAAATACAATCCAACCGAGGATCGTCTCAACTCTGATCTCTGGTTTCTGTTGCGCATATCCCTTGCGCATCTCGCCGCCAGAGACGGAGACCCTAGTCTCACCCCCGATTCAACACCCAGGCTCCAAAAACTCAATACTAGGGCTACTCAAGCCCAAAACTCTTCCACATCATACACTGATCGGAGAACATTCCATCATCACATTCTCTTGCCATCTAGTGAGTACTACGGCTCCCCGTAGTATCACAACACCCTCTGACTAGTGAGTACTACGGCTCCCCGCAGTATCACAACACCCTCTGACTAGTGAGTACTACGGCTCCCCGCAGTATCACAACACCCTCTAACTAGTGGGTACTACGGCTCCCCGCAGTATCACAACACCCTCTGACTAGTGAGTACTACGGCTCCCCGTAGTATCACAACACCCTCTGACTAGTGAATACTATGGCTCCCTGCAATATCTAAACACCCTCTAACTAGTGGGTACTACGGCTCCCTGCAGTATCACAACACCCTCTAACTAGTGGGTACTACGGCTCCCCGCAGTATCACAACACCCTCTGACTAGTGAGTACTACGGCTCCCCGCAGTATCACAACACTCTCTAACCCCGCTAGCTCATGCTCCGCAGACTATCATAGGCAGATACCCATACTAGACTCGAATATGCATCACAGACTCTGGAGGCAATCGACATATCAAAATGCCCACCCTTGCGAAGATCCACTCTCTTAAATAATCTCCCTAGATGCCCATACTCGAAGGGCTCCCACTAGATCCATAGATACCTAATATACCACAAGTCGTCTCAACTCAAGATTCACGAGTAACTTCGAAATAAAGATATCATACCCGGATACCTCGGAATACTCCAACATAACATCACAAGATCCTGCCACAACCACTGATCTCCTGCCCCAAGCATCATATAGATACAATAATACATTTCCTCTGAACCCCATAATTAGATCTACATTTTTCCCAAATTGCAACTTCGGTGTATTCAATTTCTCAATTGGAATACGAGAAAACGCTAACGCTACGAAATACGCTGATAATTCTCCGAAACCCTTTTTCCCACCGCTCAAAATCCAAGCAAGGATACGCATACCGACCCGGGAGTTGGCTGCCCAATCATTCTCTATCTACTTGCAACAATACTGACCACTACCAGGTTCCTGACCATTAACACCTGCCGTGGAGACATTCATCCTTCTCAAACAGGTACTTCCCGCATTAACTCACTCTGACCCCCTTCCCTTGATCACTAACATCTCTGGTCTCATGATTTCTTACCGCAGATCCCTATACTCCACTTATAACTGCTCTTGACAAATCTCTGCTTTCTTACATACGGTACCCGGTTCTCCCCCACTCAGTGGTTCGAACCATCACCAATTAGCACACAACCAACCCACAACTATTTTCACCAGCAAAATCGCACCTGCCCCTGGAAAGTGCTACACAACGCCCGATAATCCCCTTTAAGGAAATCAATCGACCTCATATACTATGAACCTCTGATGAACTCCTCAAGAACTTCTTGTCACGACTGCCTCTAGTCGTTCCAAATCTCGTACCAATCTAGCACCAAACAACTCAACTGCTCAATAACATCCCTGGCTCATAGACTGAACCAAAAAATCATCGTACCCCTCACCTCAACTCATCAACCAACGCTCCAACACCGGGACCATCCCAAGAACAGGGACCCACTCCCATATTCAATACCCAACATAGATAGAAAACTCTCTGCACTGCTAAACTCGACTGAACTCCCCACTGAGACCACTACAATACATCCTACTATACTCAAATAGGCGTAATGTGGTCCTCGACTATCTCAGTCCCAACTGACTATCTGATCATGATAAATCACTGCCTCGCGACACACATGCTACCTGATACTCTGGTGGGAAATCATCATCAATGACGACCTGCAGGGTTTACCCCCAAACCCAAAACTTAAACATCATGCTTCTAATATTTTGCACACGAACATAATCAGTACCACCCAGATCATAGAAGGTGACACCTCCTTTATCGACTGGTCGCTCAACCGAATCCCTCAAACCAAGGCTCTGATACCAACTTGTAACACCGAAAATTTCAAAACAATTTTTCATTTAAAATAATCGTTTAATTCTAAAAAAACACTTTGTTTTAAGTCTCATTCATAATCGTATTACAAAACATAACTCCATTTCCACTTGCATGATAAACCAGGATCCTCAAAACATGACTCATTCTCTGGTGTGTACAATCAAGCCAGTGTCGTCCCGTGATACTGTAATAACCTGAAACATGTTGGGTTTTGAGCAATCTAACACTTCCTAAGTGTGCATGCAACCCTAATAAACCTTGGATCTATGTTTGTCTAAATACATGCAAAATAATAATTTTCCAAGGTTTATAACCTATCTAACATGGCATGGGGAACATTTCAACATAAAAGAGTTAGAAGAGATTACATACCTTTTGGTGTGTTGGGTTCTTAGGAGTTTGAGGGCCAAGCACCAATAGTGTGAATGCCTCAAATGGAATCACAAACACCACAAACTCTTGGAAAACTTTGAGAGAGTATATACACCTTGTATAAATCGGCCACACACATGCACACACACACACTAGATCACTAGCTTTCTCTTAGTGTATCTTAGGCTTCATTTCATGCTCCATAAGCATGCTTATATAGTATGCATGGTTAGGGTGAAACCCTAATAACCCATGTCCTTTCCTTTTTCCAAGGATCCATGGGTTAAAAGCTTCATGGATCATCCATGGACTTCCACATAAGCCTAGCCCATTAACAAATGAGTATTAGCCCACACTATATAAAACAAATAGCCCATAATTTAATTAGTATTCCTTTTAATCTCTAAATTAATTCATGATTAATTTAAGACTAAAACTAATTAAATAACGTAACTTCATATTAATATATTATAACTCATAATATATTAATAAACATATGTGTATAACTCTCATAAAATTATCCATAATAGTTTGGATGAGATGCAACCCAAATGGACCATGCCGGTCGGGTCAAGTATATACCAAATAAGTTATGGACTTAGACACCTTATCCAACAAAACACACAACACAAAACACTGTAAGCACGAAGCTTAGTGAGTTCCCCAAACTACCGCATACAACACATACGCCACTCGAGGCTACAGTACGACCCTCCGGTCGGTGTGTCTCAGCGGGACCCTCCAGTCCCGTAGCTCGTTGGACCCTCTGGTCCGGTCATAGCTCATTGGGCCCTCTAGCCCGATCTGAATCGTTGGACCCACTGGTCCGGTCTATAACTCCGCATAGCATAAATCACAAAGACATAATGCATAGCATGTCACATACAATAGGATAACATAATACTCAATGTAAGCACATACGACCTTTCGGTCACACAATACTACCACTCAAGGTAACGTAGAGTGAGAAGACTCACCTGGCAAGCAGAAAGCGGATATCCCCACACTTAAATTTCGAACTTGCCACCGCCTAACACGTAAGGCAAATACTCTCATGAATATAACTCTCGAGACTAGAATCAATCCTCTCATGGCACCCTCTTAAGGGTAAAAGACTATTTTACCCCTCTCTTGGCCCAAAGGCCACATCGCTGACCAAACCCTAAAAGTCAACGGTCAACTCTTGGTCAAAGTCAAAGTCCTCAGTCAAAGTCGACCCTCCTGGTTGACCCTGCTCGCCGAGTCAACCCGTCGACTCGTCGAGTCCCCATGCTCAAAACTTCCCCAATCCGCGACTCAACTCGTCGAGTCACCCTGAGACTCGCTGAGTCCCACAACTCTGAGTCCACTCGCACACAACTCACTGAGTCATCCCTTGAGTCACCGATTCTCGACTCATCCAGAAAATATTGGGACTCTTCGACAAGACTCGTCGAGTCCAAGAACAGACTCGCCGAGTCTAAGGCTATCCTCAACCTACTCGCCGAGTTGTTCATACAACTCGCCGAGTTCCACGCCATCTTCATCCAACTCGCCGAGTTGTTCTTCCAACTCGTCGAGTTCCAGCTTATCTTCAAGCAACTCGTCGAGTCCACCTATGTGACTCGCCGAGTACCACCGGCTGAATCCATATAGAAGCATTCCAGGCCATGCAATTGGTCCAAAACATAGATCTAGCCTCCTACAACTCATCCATCACGTAAAGTGGCAAACTTTACGTGAATCCAAGGAGATCTAGGCCTTTTACACCTTAGGGCTAAGGTTTGGGACATGATAGCTTCACTACATACTCAAACATAGGGACTTTCAGGCATTCCAACCCTTCTCCATTCCAGATCTGAGGTAGCAACCTCAGATCTAACCTCTAAGCTCCAAAACATCAAAATATATGATCTCAACACCTCCAAACATGAAGAATCTAGACAATAGCACCTCAAACTATGGAAAGATACCTCAAAAGGAAGCTCCAAGTGAAGATTATCCCGAATCCTTGCAAAGCCCTTTGATCCAAGCCTCTTCTTCTTTAAGATCTCTTCGACAACCGCCTCTCCAAGCTCCAATTTGCTCAACAATGGGGTTTCTCCACGAAATTAGTGTTTCTGGGACTCAAGGGGGTGATAAAGAGGCTGGGGAGGAAACATAATGTTCCTTATATAGGGCTCAACCCCGAGAATTAGGGTTTTCTCCACTCAGCACCTACTCACCGAGTCGGCTACTTGACACGCAACAAAGTCGCGACTCTACTCGCCGAGTCCATCCATGGACTCGCCGAGTCACTCTTTCCCAATTTACTCTTTTAGCCCTTAAACTCTAATCTTGATATTTCGGGATGTTACAAATCAACTTGTATCCTCCCCCAAAACATAGTAAAAACCGAAAACAATGGGCTATGAACTCACATTGGTTGATGGATCGGTTTTGGTGAGAAGATTGAAGGAGATTTCGGCCTAGCAATCCCTTTGAGAAGATCTTTGAACTTTTGAGTTCTAAGAAGCATGGATCATGAAATGGAGTGTTTATGAGTGAAGGACTTATCATAAAATGAAGTTGAACACCTTGATTAGAAAGTAGATTACCTAAAGAGATGAACTTTAGTTAGAACTTGTTGAAAATCCACACCACCTCACGGTTTTCTTGAAAAAAGAATGGAGGAATTCTTGAAGAGTCTAGAGAGGAAGTTTGAATTCTTGGAGAGTGGAGAGTGGAGAGAGGCTTGGCCGAGAATTAAGAAGAGAGAAGAGAGAGGTGAGAAAAGATGTTGCCTAGAGGTACGAGAGTGTCTAGTTGCATGGTGGTTATAGTGCATGGCTTACCAAAAAATAATAATGAGGTGTCACTCCATAAATCTCCATCTTTTTTTGTTTTAAACCGAGAATGGGGGGAGGATGAAAGAAGAAAGTGTATTGGACTTGAGTTTAAAATGCAACCTAAAACACGTTGGCCCAATAAAGGTTTTTCGGCCCATAAAGGCCCATTAGGGGCTCTCGGCCCAAAAGAGATAAAATTAATGGGTTTTCGGTCCATTGAAAACAAATGGGTGGTTTTGGCCCAATAAGGCCCATGAGAACGAAGTGAGAAATTTTAGGCCCAATAAGGCCCATGAAGAGTCTTCTGGCCCAAAATGTTATAGTATAATGAGTGTGTGTCCAACTAGAGCCCAAATGGGGTTTCCCAAACCAAAATAATCAAGTTGAGGGTTTATTGGCCCATTAGGCCCAACAAGAGGATCCTAGTCCAATAAGAGTTTGAACCAGGAAATTAGGGTTACAACCCCAAAGTCAAGTGAGTCTGGTGCATTGAATTAGGTTTAGGGTTTCACGAGTGAGTTTTGATTTGAATAGCTGTTTTTTAAACGAATAACATGTATAGCATCAATCTTAGAGTTACAAGATACATCTGATGGGTTTTGGTCATAAGACATCCTATGTGCTCATACAAACCCTAATGCTTGGATCTAGGTTTCTCTATTGTACATGCTTTGAATCCAAGACTATAAACCCTAATTCTAGCATATGGAAATCAGAATTCACATGTAAATAGGTTTAAGAACATACCTTGATTGTTATATAGCAATAACAATCTAATTCCTCCTTGAATTGACCTTGGAAAGCAGAGAGTCACAAGTGTCACTCCTCTAATGGCTTACAAACACCATAAGCAAGTGGAGAAGGTATAAAGAGAGAGGAGAGAGGTTAGAATTCGTATCTAGGACTTCTTGGGAAGGAAATCCACGAATTCATAACCCTAGGGGTGTTTATATAGGTGTAGGAATAGGGTTTCAGTCATTATCCTTATCTAGTTGCTTATCCACCAAGCAACCAATAAGATAATCCTTGAATCCTTATCATACTTGAATTCTAAGGCTCTATATCCTTAAATTCGTCCAACCTAATAATAAGATAACTCTTACCTTATTTTGTAACTATCACATAATTACAATTCAGCCCCTCTAGTTTAATTAATTACGCTTGATCACAAAATTAATTCTTAATTAATTACTGACCAATATTAATTAAACAAATATGATTTCTCCTTTAATATATTATTCTTATAACATATTAATAAATCATATTATCCTCTCTCTCTTTATTCATTTCTCCAATCAAGTTGCTTTGGTGAAGGCAACCCAAAAGGACCATGCACCATCGGGTCAAGTACATACCAAAATAGTTATGGACTTAGACACTAATCCAACAGTCTCCCACTTGGATAAGTCTAACAACTATTCTGCGTATGACTTCGGATCCCGATCTGCAATCGTAGCTTTCCAAAGCCGCTGTCAACTCTGATCATATCAGATACGTGTGTCCTTAGATAAGGGATCATATATTCCTCCATTCTAGATATCATATGAGATATGATTTCAAATCATTCTCTTTGTACTATATCTTGATTCCAATTTATGACGACTGACTAATTGAACAAATGAAATTAGCCCTAGCCCGGCCGAGCATTTACGTTTGTCATCACTAAACCATCGAGGGGCCCAAAAGATATCGCTTTTATCCTACTTTGAATAAAAGGAATGGATAAACTTTGATACAATGCTCGCTTGTACTCATGCACCGAATCACACACAACAATATGTTTTATAACACCAAGTTACTGGTGCGTTTACATATTATCAATGTGCAACCGATTCGCAAGATACAACTCACACATCTCGGTTTCAAGAATATAAGATGTTATCGTCTCACCAATCACTCGTGATACAATTCATGGAGTGATCCAAGTGAGCGTGGGTTTAATCCAATGCTCAAATCATATTCGTAAGCACTCATGAACGTTGCAGCAAACATTTGCTTATGTCTAATACTCTTTTAGACAATCCACACACCAATTCACGACAGTCTTCATTCATATCTACTTCCCACATATGAATGACTGTGGCCCGTTCGAATAATTCGATTATTCTTAATAAACTCGATTATTCTGGAAGTCAAAACATGCAAATGTGAAACACAAGAATAATACTAATCCCATATGGCCTCAAACCTTTGAGTATAAATAAAACGCCTTTTATTTATCACCATATTGATTACTCATTATTTGTCGTTTCGGGTAATCAACTTCTTACTTGAATTCCAACACTTGTCCCATGCTCCTAGCATGCACACAATGTTTACCTATGGTTCTTACTTTGTGAAATAGATCATATTGAACACATTTCCAATCATTCTCATTTCTCAACTCCAAATCCTTTTTCCACAAGTTAAAGAATATCAAATTCTTGCTACTTATAGAATATGCTAGATTCTAGCATTCTATGCAACTTATCCTTTCGTAATGTCACTGCACCAAAGTCACAAAGACTATTGCCAATGATATTACAAAGTCCTCTATTGGAGATTGTTACAAGACAATTCCATATACGTGATGTCTCTCACTCAAAGTACATTCTTTGAACATCCTTTTGCATAGAAGTTTCTAATCTAATCATAGATTTCTCAATAATCAATTTCCAATATAGACACACTTCCATATGTTCCATATGACAACTCATTTTTAATAGAATCTTATCTATTCGTAATGATGTCGATATGGTCCATCCAATATAAGAACATTTCCATATCTTCCAATACAATACTTCCAACTACTCACAAGCGACCAATCCTCGTCGAACTTTGGATTGTCCTTTGATAGTTGTTTAATTGTTTTAGTCAAAACCAATTCTTGTCCATTTTCCCTCTAAATGTGTTAGACATTTGGAAAATTTTAGAATGGTCAAACATTAAGCATTTGCAATCGATCCTATACCCGAAGCACGACGCATAATGTTTTATTTGCTATGTTCTCAAAATTCGAATTGTGAAAAGGGATGCCATAATCATAATCAAAATTTTAAGAACACACTTTGTACCTTTGACTAAATTTTATTAACATTTCTCAACCTAAACCTTTAGATTTGAAATGAAGCATAATATTCTCTCCCTTAATTATAGCAAAACAACCTTTCAACTCTTACAACTTTGCAAAGTATGACTCTTGTTTTTCTATAATTAATATTGCTAACCTTGCAATACAATCATAACATTTATGCTCCCACTATCATGATGATTATTATAAAACATAACACTTATGCTCACACTAGCTTCGACATGTATTCATAAACATCTTAACTTTCAGAAAAACAATGCTTATTGAATTTCTTAAGTTCATGTTTCTAACACTTAGTGCTTTGATAATCCTTTATCAATGCTTCTTGAACTTATACACATTTGCCTTCGATAGTTCATATGTGTGTCTAAACAATTAAGACTAATTGCCAAACCTCACAATTCAAATTATGGAAAGGGATGCCGTAACCATAATTGAATTCGAGAATGCAATTTTGCAATCACTATCTTCTTAAAATCTTTCTTAGTGAAAGCATTTCCTCACAATCATTTTCATGAAGGAGGAAATCTTATGACACTTAGATTTAAACTGTGTATTTGTTCCTATCCATGTGAATGTGTCAAAACCAAAGTTTATGACAAATTCAAACTCTTATGGATCGAACTTTCTTGATCTCGATTTCTTGCCTTTATGATAGCACAGCTGCCCACCATGTCTTCCAAGTAGTTAAGCAGCTCACCCTTTCCTATCAATGTACCTTTCATTGATTAAGGTGCTTTGCCTTTTATGCGTTCAAAATGAGAACTCATAGGACTCTTATGCATAATTAACTCAATTGGATTGGCATAGAATCAAAATAATGTCAACACGATAGGTTGTAAACCTCAACTCGTGTGCTAGTGATGATCGATAAGGTTTATTTGATTTGTTCTTGAAACCTTTCAAGACCATTAAGACTCCCACTGACTCCTTGACATATAAGATTCTCTTGTCAAAACATTTCTTGACAAACAAATATTCAAGAGTTAGTGTAGCTTTTATCAAAACTCTTCATAAATTGGTCCTAGTTGGTCTTTGTCTTATCACAACTTACCACATTTAATGAATGTTTTAAACCTTCTTAATACTTTTCACTCATTGTCACAATCTTAACTTTAAGACTTGTTTTGGAACAAAGTATGATTGACTTATTGATTTAACCATTTCTTCAATTCTTGATTCCTCTTCTTTGACATACAATTGTACTAAGACTCACTTAGAGGATCAATTGAGATATTGTTCTTAATCATTAAGACCTATCATAAAGCATAAAAGGTACTCTCCCTTCTTCTTAGAATGGAAAAACTTTTATCTTTCTGCCTACTTGATTCTTCTTATTCGTTCTACTATTGATCTAAACCCTTTAATCAATTTAGAATTACACTTAATCTTGTAAGTATAATCATATTTACTAAGCCTTTAGTAAATCATGACGAATATCTTTGTTATTCTTATGGTGAACTTGATCAACACACTACTTTGTGTACTTGATCTCCTAGTCCTTCACTTGACACTTTGTCAACGAATTGGTCTATTTTCCAAATATGAATTTCTCATTCATCATGCAACCAAGTTGCATGATTCCAAATTTCTGTCCGATTGAAACTTTGGGCGATGAGAAACTCGCCCTATTTGGTAAATTCTTGACATTTCCATAAATAACATAAACAAGAATCATATCCATTCGTTGTAGAAATATTCAAACATCAATTTTCATAACGATTTCATTGCAAGGAAATAAACAAATAAATAAATAAGTCAAACAAAATTTATTTTATTTATAAAAGCAGCGGAAAAAATTTGTCCTTACAATGCAAAATCCATTGAAAACTATGTACAAAAGAAAATTTCTAACAACTCTATCATAACTTTCTAAGCTCAAAATCTAATCTTCAAGTCCATGCGATCGAGATCCATCTCTTGTGATTAGATTCATCTTGCTTTCTCTTATCAAGCTTCCTTTCTTTTCACCGACCCTACAAAACATTCAAATGCAATCTTATTACATCATGTATTAAGAATCAATGAATAGGAACTTAATTGAGTTAGATAGTGGATATTTACCTAAAGCGCAGTCATACTTTTGACTCTCCCATCTCTTAGATCTCTTAGGTAATTAGGGCAACTTTATTTCCAATGCCCCTTCTCTTGGCAATAAAAGCAAATTGACTCTTTCGGAACAACACATGGAACTACTTTAGACATCGCCTTTCTCTTATGATCAACCTTTTCGATCATTGCATGTCTTTCATTGCCATTGTCTATATCCATAGAGGTCTTGAAGGCAGATTCACCAATTAACTTTGCTTTTCTATTGCGCCAAACCATTGCTGATTCGGCAGCAATAAGCATAGAGGTGAGATCTATAAGGGTCACGTCATGGTTCATTATATAGTACTCTCTTACGAACTAACTATACGAGTTAGGAAGTGACTGAAGAACCCAATCAACAGCCATTTCCTCACAGACAACGACTTTCCTTCTTTATGTTTACTTGTCAAACGGGCTTGAGTGATATTGAACCTTTTAATTTTACAATCTTGTGGGTTAGGGAGAATAATTGGAGGAGGAGGAGGAAGTGAAGCATGATCTCTTGTTCCTCGATCGAATCGTGGAATATCATCTTCATGTGGAATGCTTGTTCCACGGGATTTGAGAAGACCATAGTTGTCGAACTTTGACATCTACAAAACGGGAGAAAAATGAATTCAAGTTAGTTGATAGATTGAATCCTTGGTAGATCACCCAAATGAAATTCCAAGGCTAGGACCCAACACAATATTCTACAACTCGGGAGAGGGATGCCGTAACCCAAATTGCAGAACATTTGAAGGTAAGTGAATGACGATTCACTAATTTCCACCATGAAAAACGAAAATTAAATTTAAGTTCTAAAACTATGAAAACTCCTAGATCCTTTGAGATACATTGAACTTTCAATGGCATGTTTATATCTCGATATGCCCCTCTTGTTTGTGACTGGGATGCCGAGGATCACAAAGCGGGTGTGAATAACCATGCAAACTACATGGTGCCCTCACATGTTACAGTCACCTATTCGATGTGCCGGTAATCCACACACGCTCCACCGAACTATGACAAACATTGAGTCACCCTTTGCTACCTTTGCTTAGAACCATTTAGTGTGCCGGTTAACCACACACGCTCCACTAACGTCTTCGCAAGGGCACAAAGTGTAATTTCATGGAATTGCATCAATTCACTTTTGCCTAAGTAGCTAAGATTGGGAATTTTATGAAAACATTTAGTTACTTTAGTAATTCATTATACTTATAATGGAAGGTTTCGTCCTATCCTACCCGTTCGGCTAACGACCCTCCACTAGTCAAGAGTGCGGTGGGTAAGAGTGGATACCCATTCAATCGCCATTTTATAGGCAATTTCCTTAAACATCCCTTATAGACTAGCTTCGTGAATGAGGCCTACTAACGGTAAGACTGACTTTTAGTTATACATATATATAATGTTAGACTTTTAATGTTATATATAGTATAGGGTGTATTTTATAACTTTTTAAAATACTATGTGGTTAACTATAACAATTATACTTTTAATTAAATGGTTAACCTAAACTTTTTATGGATTTATTAAATCTCTTTTAATTATACACCTTAATTAATTAATAAACCATAAGGGTGTGATTTGAACTTTTTCAAAACTATACTAGAGTTTTAGAATTTAACATTCCTAATTAAACTTTTAATCAACTTTTAAATTCCAAAACTTGAGGGCAAATTTTGAAACATTTCAAATATTAGTGTTTAGAATTTAAATATGCATCAAAATTAAACTATTTAATCAAAATTTAAATTTCAAAACTTGAGGGCAAGTTTTTGAAACCTTTTTCAAAACATTAGGGTTTCAACCATTTAAATTTCAAAACTACAAAACTTTTGGGTTCAAATTTAAACTATAAAACCTAAAGGGATAAATTGAAACTATTTCACGAGATAATTCAAATCTAAATTACAAATAATCAAACTTTATCTAATAAAACAAGTGATTATCTAAATTTTGACAATTATCTTCTATTTAGGTAAGGATAATCACATAATAATGAAAAAACGGATTTTATCACAAAAACGAGTTTATGGTAATTATCCAAAACCAAAACAGGAATAAAATCGCGAAAACGAGCTGTCAGACACTTTGACTCGTCGAGTCTGGGCTTGGACTCGTCGAGTCCAGCTGACTCGGCGAGTTCACCAAGTGACTCGGCGAGTCATACCTTCAAAACTCAAAAAAATCGATTTTCAGTGCTTATTTCGATCAAATATGCATCAATACAATAGAAACCAATCAAGGCTCTGATACCACTGATGGGTTTTGGTCATAAGACATCCTATGTGCTCATACAAACCCTAATGCTTGGATCTAGGTTTCTCTATTGTACATGCTTTGAATCCAAGACTATAAACCCTAATTCTAGCATATGGAAATCAGAATTCACATGTAAATAGGTTTAAGAACATACCTTGATTGTTATATAGCAATAACAATCTAATTCCTCCTTGAATTGACCTTGGAAAGCAGAGAGTCACAAGTGTCACTCCTCTAATGGCTTACAAACACCATAAGCAAGTGGAGAAGGTATAAAGAGAGAGGAGAGAGGTTAGAATTCGTATCTAGGACTTCTTGGGAAGGAAATCCACGAATTCATAACCCTAGGGGTGTTTATATAGGTGTAGGAATAGGGTTTCAGTCATTATCCTTATCTAGTTGCTTATCCACCAAGCAACCAATAAGATAATCCTTGAATCCTTATCATACTTGAATTCTAAGGCTCTATATCCTTAAATTCGTCCAACCTAATAATAAGATAACTCTTACCTTATTTTGTAACTATCACATAATTACAATTCAGCCCCTCTAGTTTAATTAATTACGCTTGATCACAAAATTAATTCTTAATTAATTACTGACCAATATTAATTAAACAAATATGATTTCTCCTTTAATATATTATTCTTATAACATATTAATAAATCATATTATCCTCTCTCTCTTTATTCATTTCTCCAATCAAGTTGCTTTGGTGAAGGCAACCCAAAAGGACCATGCACCATCGGGTCAAGTACATACCAAAATAGTTATGGACTTAGACACTAATCCAACAGTCTCCCACTTGGATAAGTCTAACAACTATTCTGCGTATGACTTCGGATCCCGATCTGCAATCGTAGCTTTCCAAAGCCGCTGTCAACTCTGATCATATCAGATACGTGTGTCCTTAGATAAGGGATCATATATTCCTCCATTCTAGATATCATATGAGATATGATTTCAAATCATTCTCTTTGTACTATATCTTGATTCCAATTTATGACGACTGACTAATTGAACAAATGAAATTAGCCCTAGCCCGGCCGAGCATTTACGTTTGTCATCACTAAACCATCGAGGGGCCCAAAAGATATCGCTTTTATCCTACTTTGAATAAAAGGAATGGATAAACTTTGATACAATGCTCGCTTGTACTCATGCACCGAATCACACACAACAATATGTTTTATAACACCAAGTTACTGGTGCGTTTACATATTATCAATGTGCAACCGATTCGCAAGATACAACTCACACATCTCGGTTTCAAGAATATAAGATGTTATCGTCTCACCAATCACTCGTGATACAATTCATGGAGTGATCCAAGTGAGCGTGGGTTTAATCCAATGCTCAAATCATATTCGTAAGCACTCATGAACGTTGCAGCAAACATTTGCTTATGTCTAATACTCTTTTAGACAATCCACACACCAATTCACGACAGTCTTCATTCATATCTACTTCCAACATATGAATGACTGTGGCCCGTTCGAATAATTCGATTATTCTTAATAAACTCGATTATTCTGGAAGTCAAAACATGCAAATGTGAAACACAAGAATAATACTAATCCCATATGGCCTCAAACCTTTGAGTATAAATAAAACGCCTTTTATTTATCACCATATTGATTACTCATTATTTGTCGTTTCGGGTAATCAACTTCTTACTTGAATTCCAACACTTGTCCCATGCTCCTAGCATGCACACAATGTTTACCTATGGTTCTTACTTTGTGAAATAGATCATATTGAACACATTTCCAATCATTCTCATTTCTCAACTCCAAATCCTTTTTCCACAAGTTAAAGAATATCAAATTCTTGCTACTTATAGAATATGCTAGATTCTAGCATTCTATGCAACTTATCCTTTCGTAATGTCACTGCACCAAAGTCACAAAGACTATTGCCAATGATATTACAAAGTCCTCTATTGGAGATTGTTACAAGACAATTCCATATACGTGATGTCTCTCACTCAAAGTACATTCTTTGAACATCCTTTTGCATAGAAGTTTCTAATCTAATCATAGATTTCTCAATAATCAATTTCCAATATAGACACACTTCCATATGTTCCATATGACAACTCATTTTTAATAGAATCTTATCTATTCGTAATGATGTCGATATGGTCCATCCAATATAAGAACATTTCCATATCTTCCAATACAATACTTCCAACTACTCACAAGCGACCAATCCTCGTCGAACTTTGGATTGTCCTTTGATAGTTGTTTAATTGTTTTAGTCAAAACCAATTCTTGTCCATTTTCCCTCTAAATGTGTTAGACATTTGGAAAATTTTAGAATGGTCAAACATTAAGCATTTGCAATCGATCCTATACCCGAAGCACGACGCATAATGTTTTATTTGCTATGTTCTCAAAATTCGAATTGTGAAAAGGGATGCCATAATCATAATCAAAATTTTAAGAACACACTTTGTACCTTTGACTAAATTTTATTAACATTTCTCAACCTAAACCTTTAGATTTGAAATGAAGCATAATATTCTCTCCCTTAATTATAGCAAAACAACCTTTCAACTCTTACAACTTTGCAAAGTATGACTCTTGTTTTTCTATAATTAATATTGCTAACCTTGCAATACAATCATAACATTTATGCTCCCACTATCATGATGATTATTATAAAACATAACACTTATGCTCACACTAGCTTCGACATGTATTCATAAACATCTTAACTTTCAGAAAAACAATGCTTATTGAATTTCTTAAGTTCATGTTTCTAACACTTAGTGCTTTGATAATCCTTTATCAATGCTTCTTGAACTTATACACATTTGCCTTCGATAGTTCATATGTGTGTCTAAACAATTAAGACTAATTGCCAAACCTCACAATTCAAATTATGGAAAGGGATGCCGTAACCATAATTGAATTCGAGAATGCAATTTTGCAATCACTATCTTCTTAAAATCTTTCTTAGTGAAAGCATTTCCTCACAATCATTTTCATGAAGGAGGAAATCTTATGACACTTAGATTTAAACTGTGTATTTGTTCCTATCCATGTGAATGTGTCAAAACCAAAGTTTATGACAAATTCAAACTCTTATGGATCGAACTTTCTTGATCTCGATTTCTTGCCTTTATGATAGCACAGCTGCCCACCATGTCTTCCAAGTAGTTAAGCAGCTCACCCTTTCCTATCAATGTACCTTTCATTGATTAAGGTGCTTTGCCTTTTATGCGTTCAAAATGAGAACTCATAGGACTCTTATGCATAATTAACTCAATTGGATTGGCATAGAATCAAAATAATGTCAACACGATAGGTTGTAAACCTCAACTCGTGTGCTAGTGATGATCGATAAGGTTTATTTGATTTGTTCTTGAAACCTTTCAAGACCATTAAGACTCCCACTGACTCCTTGACATATAAGATTCTCTTGTCAAAACATTTCTTGACAAACAAATATTCAAGAGTTAGTGTAGCTTTTATCAAAACTCTTCATAAGTTGGTCCTAGTTGGTCTTTGTCTTATCACAACTTACCACATTTAATGAATGTTTTAAACCTTCTTAATACTTTTCACTCATTGTCACAATCTTAACTTTAAGACTTGTTTTGGAACAAAGTATGATTGACTTATTGATTTAACCATTTCTTCAATTCTTGATTCCTCTTCTTTGACATACAATTGTACTAAGACTCACTTAGAGGATCAATTGAGATATTGTTCTTAATCATTAAGACCTATCATAAAGCATAAAAGGTACTCTCCCTTCTTCTTAGAATGGAAAAACTTTTATCTTTCTGCCTACTTGATTCTTCTTATTCGTTCTACTATTGATCTAAACCCTTTAATCAATTTAGAATTACACTTAATCTTGTAAGTATAATCATATTTACTAAGCCTTTAGTAAATCATGACGAATATCTTTGTTATTCTTATGGTGAACTTGATCAACACACTACTTTGTGTACTTGATCTCCTAGTCCTTCACTTGACACTTTGTCAACGAATTGGTCTATTTTCCAAATATGAATTTCTCATTCATCATGCAACCAAGTTGCATGATTCCAAATTTCTGTCCGATTGAAACTTTGGGCGATGAGAAACTCGCCCTATTTGGTAAATTCTTGACATTTCCATAAATAACATAAACAAGAATCATATCCATTCGTTGTAGAAATATTCAAACATCAATTTTCATAACGATTTCATTGCAAGGAAATAAACAAATAAATAAATAAGTCAAACAAAATTTATTTTATTTATAAAAGCAGCGGAAAAAATTTGTCCTTACAATGCAAAATCCATTGAAAACTATGTACAAAAGAAAATTTCTAACAACTCTATCATAACTTTCTAAGCTCAAAATCTAATCTTCAAGTCCATGCGATCGAGATCCATCTCTTGTGATTAGATTCATCTTGCTTTCTCTTATCAAGCTTCCTTTCTTTTCACCGACCCTACAAAACATTCAAATGCAATCTTATTACATCATGTATTAAGAATCAATGAATAGGAACTTAATTGAGTTAGATAGTGGATATTTACCTAAAGCGCAGTCATACTTTTGACTCTCCCATCTCTTAGATCTCTTAGGTAATTAGGGCAACTTTATTTCCAATGCCCCTTCTCTTGGCAATAAAAGCAAATTGACTCTTTCGGAACAACACATGGAACTACTTTAGACATCGCCTTTCTCTTATGATCAACCTTTTCGATCATTGCATGTCTTTCATTGCCATTGTCTATATCCATAGAGGTCTTGAAGGCAGATTCACCAATTAACTTTGCTTTTCTATTGCGCCAAACCATTGCTGATTCGGCAGCAATAAGCATAGAGGTGAGATCTATAAGGGTCACGTCATGGTTCATTATATAGTACTCTCTTACGAACTAACTATACGAGTTAGGAAGTGACTGAAGAACCCAATCAACAGCCATTTCCTCACAGACAACGACTTTCCTTCTTTATGTTTACTTGTCAAACGGGCTTGAGTGATATTGAACCTTTTAATTTTACAATCTTGTGGGTTAGGGAGAATAATTGGAGGAGGAGGAGGAAGTGAAGCATGATCTCTTGTTCCTCGATCGAATCGTGGAATATCATCTTCATGTGGAATGCTTGTTCCACGGGATTTGAGAAGACCATAGTTGTCGAACTTTGACATCTACAAAACGGGAGAAAAATGAATTCAAGTTAGTTGATAGATTGAATCCTTGGTAGATCACCCAAATGAAATTCCAAGGCTAGGACCCAACACAATATTCTACAACTCGGGAGAGGGATGCCGTAACCCAAATTGCAGAACATTTGAAGGTAAGTGAATGACGATTCACTAATTTCCACCATGAAAAACGAAAATTAAATTTAAGTTCTAAAACTATGAAAACTCCTAGATCCTTTGAGATACATTGAACTTTCAATGGCATGTTTATATCTCGATATGCCCCTCTTGTTTGTGACTGGGATGCCGAGGATCACAAAGCGGGTGTGAATAACCATGCAAACTACATGGTGCCCTCACATGTTACAGTCACCTATTCGATGTGCCGGTAATCCACACACGCTCCACCGAACTATGACAAACATTGAGTCACCCTTTGCTACCTTTGCTTAGAACCATTTAGTGTGCCGGTTAACCACACACGCTCCACTAACGTCTTCGCAAGGGCACAAAGTGTAATTTCATGGAATTGCATCAATTCACTTTTGCCTAAGTAGCTAAGATTGGGAATTTTATGAAAACATTTAGTTACTTTAGTAATTCATTATACTTATAATGGAAGGTTTCGTCCTATCCTACCCGTTCGGCTAACGACCCTCCACTAGTCAAGAGTGCGGTGGGTAAGAGTGGATACCCATTCAATCGCCATTTTATAGGCAATTTCCTTAAACATCCCTTATAGACTAGCTTCGTGAATGAGGTCTACTAACGGTAAGACTGACTTTTAGTTATACATATATATAATGTTAGACTTTTAATGTTATATATAGTATAGGGTGTATTTTATAACTTTTTAAAATACTATGTGGTTAACTATAACAATTATACTTTTAATTAAATGGTTAACCTAAACTTTTTATGGATTTATTAAATCTCTTTTAATTATACACCTTAATTAATTAATAAACCATAAGGGTGTGATTTGAACTTTTTCAAAACTATACTAGAGTTTTAGAATTTAACATTCCTAATTAAACTTTTAATCAACTTTTAAATTCCAAAACTTGAGGGCAAATTTTGAAACATTTCAAATATTAGTGTTTAGAATTTAAATATGCATCAAAATTAAACTATTTAATCAAAATTTAAATTTCAAAACTTGAGGGCAAGTTTTTGAAACCTTTTTCAAAACATTAGGGTTTCAACCATTTAAATTTCAAAACTACAAAACTTTTGGGTTCAAATTTAAACTATAAAACCTAAAGGGATAAATTGAAACTATTTCACGAGATAATTCAAATCTAAATTACAAATAATCAAACTTTATCTAATAAAACAAGTGATTATCTAAATTTTGACAATTATCTTCTATTTAGGTAAGGATAATCACATAATAATGAAAAAACGGATTTTATCACAAAAACGAGTTTATGGTAATTATCCAAAACCAAAACAGGAATAAAATCGCGAAAACGAGCTGTCAGACACTTTGACTCGTCGAGTCTGGGCTTGGACTCGTCGAGTCCAGCTGACTCGGCGAGTTCACCAAGTGACTCGGCGAGTCATACCTTCAAAACTCAAAAAAATCGATTTTCAGTGCTTAT
Source organism: Lactuca sativa (assembly GCF_002870075.4). Lineage (NCBI taxonomy): Eukaryota > Viridiplantae > Streptophyta > Magnoliopsida > Asterales > Asteraceae > Lactuca > Lactuca sativa. The sequence goes on along the minus strand of NC_056627.2, from coordinate 246,213,885 downwards.
TTCGATCAAATATGCATCAATACAATAGAAACCAATCAAGGCTCTGATACCACTGATGGGTTTTGGTCATAAGACATCCTATGTGCTCATACAAACCCTAATGCTTGGATCTAGGTTTCTCTATTGTACATGCTTTGAATCCAAGACTATAAACCCTAATTCTAGCATATGGAAATCAGAATTCACATGTAAATAGGTTTAAGAACATACCTTGATTGTTATATAGCAATAACAATCTAATTCCTCCTTGAATTGACCTTGGAAAGCAGAGAGTCACAAGTGTCACTCCTCTAATGGCTTACAAACACCATAAGCAAGTGGAGAAGGTATAAAGAGAGAGGAGAGAGGTTAGAATTCGTATCTAGGACTTCTTGGGAAGGAAATCCACGAATTCATAACCCTAGGGGTGTTTATATAGGTGTAGGAATAGGGTTTCAGTCATTATCCTTATCTAGTTGTTTATCCACCAAGCAACCAATAAGATAATCCTTGAATCCTTATCATACTTGAATTCTAAGGCTCTATATCCTTAAATTCGTCCAACCTAATAATAAGATAACTCTTACCTTATTTTGTAACTATCACATAATTACAATTCAGCCCCTCTAGTTTAATTAATTACACTTGATCACAAAATTAATTCTTAATTAATTATTGACCAATATTAATTAAACAAATATGATTTCTCCTTTAATATATTATTCTTATAACATATTAATAAATCATATTATCCTCTCTCTCTTTATTCATTTCTCCAATCAAGTTGCTTTGGTGAAGGCAACCCAAAAGGACCATGCACCATCGGGTCAAGTACATACCAAAATAGTTATGGACTTAGACACTAATCCAACAACATCAAGAGTTGATAATACATAGATAGAATTTCCTAGTAAAAAATACTAGATGTGACACTAATGGTTTTGGGCCTGGATTTGCGTCTTGTTGGGTCTGAATGTATCTTGGGCCAATATTGGACTAGTTGGGCCTATTAGGCCTTGTGGCCCAATATAGAAATGGATTTCACATTTACATTTATGGGCCTCGGTTTGGGCCAATTCTTGGATAGGTTGTTGTGGGCCTTGTAGGCCAATTAGGGTCAGGATTATTGACTAATGAGAATATTAGGCTTTAGTATAAGGTCCATTAGTAAGGTCTGGGCCCAATTTGGAAAATTGGCCATTGATGGTTTTATGGACATTATAGTGTTGGGCTTTTGTTTTGGGTTTGGGCCTTAGTTTTGGATCATATTGGGCCAGTGGTAAAATGGTCATTTTACCACATGCATGTATTAAGGATTATGGTATGGGACCCAATTGCTAATTGGGTATATTGATTGGTAGTGACAGCTCGGGAAGCCGGCGGGGCAGCAGCTAAGCAATTCATACGGGAAGCTTCTACAGTGCGAGGTGAGTCTCCTCACCATACCAATGGGTCTAAGGAACCAAGGCCGTCCCATTTTATGATATGTGATATGCTAGTTGATTATGTGTTATGCTAGTATGATCTTTGTATGGCAGACCTCGGGGGGTTCCCGAGGCAGTAGACTAAGACCATGTGGGGGTTCCCATGGTAATTAGTTATATGTTGTATGCTAGTTAATTGTGTAATATTTGGTATGCTAGTTGTCTTTGTGATACTTCCATGGAAGACCTCGGTGGGTTCCTGGGGCATCTAGGTATAATACCTTGGAGGTTTCCACGACATCCTAGGTAAAGACCTCGGGGGGTTCCCGAGGCACTAAGGTTTAAGACCATGGAGGGTGTCTATGGCATCCTTAGTTAAGACCATGTGGGGGTTCCCATAGCATTGGGCTAAGACCATGTGGGGGATCCCATGGCACCCGGTGTAAGACCCTGGAGGGTTTCTAGGGCATCCTTAGATGTTTGTATGTTTAGCTCATATGTTTGTATGTATAGTTTGCATTATGTCTTGTTTGGCAGGAAGACCATGTGGGGGTTCCCATGGCAAATAAGACCACGTAGGGGTTCCCTTGGCACTAAGTGTAAGACCCTGGAGGATTTCCATGGCTTCCTTATATAATTATATGCAGGGCTTATGTGGTAGAGATAGCTTTTACAGCTAATATAACATGTGTTATGTGGATTGTGTGTGGGGTATGCTCAGGAGGACTCATTAAGCTTTGTGCTTACGATTTACAATTTTGGTTTTAGGTATCATCGATTTGGAAAAAGAAGAGCTCGGATTGATCGTAGTGCACACACCTATGATTTCCGCAGTGAATGATTTTGGGATGAACTTTGATAAATGATTTACTTAACAATGAACTATGATAAATGATTTACTTAAGGATGATATGAAATGTTTAAAATAAATGGTATCAATGTTTTAGCTATATTAAAAATGAAATTTTTACCCTTGATTTTTGGGTCGTTCAAGTTGGTATCAGAGCCTTGGTTTGAGGGATTTGGACATAGTTTCGGGCGCGTGATTTGGACATAGTTTCGGGTGTGTCTGAACTCAAACTGAGGATCTGTAAAGTTTTCAAAAAGGAAAAAAATGCTTTCAAGGAGAAAGTTTTCTAAGATAAGAAAGGGTGTGGTGCATGCAATCAGCCGAGCTCAAGTAATTTCCCCAGAATGCCCACACTTGTTATCTGTTATGATTTAATTATGAATCTGTGTATCCCATGCTAGTTAGGGCTAGGAGATATGCCTTTATATGTTGTATGAGTTGGTAGACTTGCATGCTAGTGTTGAGTATTCAGCAATAGATTGGCCTGATATGTGATGCTTGTAGCCTTGGAATACTGGATGCCATGCTAGAATGAGAATGATTCTTGGTATTGATAACTGCTAAGTGTGTGTTTTAAAAATTGTATATGATTAGTATCTTATACCATCATAATAATTGGTTTGGCTCGTTTCCTGTTCTGTGTACAATTTGCATGCATAATGCAGCCAACAGTGAGAGTGGACGTGAGAGCATGGGTTGTGGTACGTGGACTGAATGTCTGATGATAGCTTTATAGGTTGGAGAGTGCCCTAGGGAGATCCTAGGATGAGATTAGTGACAGGTGTTATTGTTGGATTTAGTGTCTAAGCCCATAACTATAATTGGTATATACTTGACCCGAGAGTAGCATGGTCAATTTGGGTTGCATGGCACCAGAACAATCTGAAGGATGGACTTTTGAGAAGAGGATATTTATGATTTATTAATATATTATAAGTTTTAATATATTAATATGAAATCATATTATTTAATTAGTATTTATCAAGAATTAATTTGGAATTAATTTTGTGACCAAAAAAGACTAATTAAATAAATGTGGATTGATTGTGTAAATCATTCATTCTTATAAAGTGGGCTTGTGATCCATAATCCTTTATGTTGGGCTAAACCCATGTGGTGACCCATGGATACTCCATGGAGGTTAAAACCCATGGAGCATGAAGAATGTGGAAAGTCATGTACATTAGGGTTTGCATGGTGTAACCCTAGTTGTGTCACACTATATAAAGGACCCCATAACTACCAAAATCGGCACTTAAGTGAAAGGAAAGAGGGCTAGTCGATTTTGAGTGCAAGTAAACTTCTCTCAAGTTCTTCCAATTGTTGGTGGTGTTGTGTGAAGCATTTGAGGCATCACACTTGGGGTGCTAGGCTCTTAAAGGCTTAAGGAATCAAGCTACAAGAAAATCTATGTCATTCTACTAGATTTTGTGTTAGATATACTTCATAGTATGCTATTTATGATGAAACCTTGGAAAAATGAAAGTTTGCATGTATAATAGAGAAAACATAGATCCAAGGTTTCTAGGGTTGCATGCACACCTTAGGAGTGTTAGAATGCTCAAAACCCTTCAGTGGTATCAGAGTCTAGGCTTGTTTTCTATTATACTTGATGCTACATGCTTTCAACTGCTTCAAAAATCGATTTTCTGCTTTCTGGACAGTGGTTGGAAAAAGATGCAATCAATAAGGTGGTTGGAAAAAGATGCAATCATTAAGGTGGTTGGAAAAAGGTTGACTATTTTTGTACAGAGAAAAATTATCGTGTATGAGATAGCTTCCTCTATAAATAGATGCAATCAATAAGGTGGTTGGAAAAAGGTTGACTATTTTTGTAAAAATACATTAAAGAAGCCTATTCATATTTTGGATTTATATATATATATATATATATATATATATATATATATATATATATATATATATATATATATATATATATATATATAAACAATTAAGTATGATAAGTTGAAAGGTCTTGTAAGTTTCAAATGAATATTGTTTAAGATATTGGTCTATCTTGGATTACAAAGATTTGGATAACCTCCTTTACAATATATATTAGGCGTAACCCCACGCGTTGCACAAGAATGCATTTAAGCGGTTAAAATAATTATGGGAAATAATAGAAATATGTTGAAATTTGCATTTTTAGTCATGTTTTGGGCATTAACCGAATTATCAAATAACATAAAAATCCATCAATTTATATTTTGATACTATCTAATATAGTCAATACCTTATAAACTTTACTTTTACTTTTATAATATTCAATATATATTATAAGTTTTTATATAACATTAATATAATCTACTTTTCTTATGTCTGATAATATTTTTCAGATAAAATAAGAAATAAGTTGTTTTGAATGAGCTATTAATAAACAATATTGAACTAATAAACTTTGTATTACACTATTTATATTACACCAAAACATCCAAGGTTTCATATATGAACTTTCAAATATTAAACATTGAAATTAAGAATGAAGTCATACAAAATATATCATTATACATAAATGTCATCAAGAGTTTTAAAATAAGTCGATTAGTAAATATGATATTTAATTTTAATTACATATTTTGCAAGGCATACGTTTGACTTTATGTTGGTGCGCCAAGAATCATCTTCCTTAATTTGTAACTAAAAAATTAAGGTGAATAGGAATATAAAATAGATATTTCTAAGCATTAATATAAATAATTAAAAAGGGTATGTGGATCTCCTACTACCGGTTAAAGACAACGTACCTCTCTAGTTTTATCGATTCCTATGTGAAATTGAAGTAGTCATTCAATGTAAACCTTGTTTTCTAATTACATAAACAAATATGAGTAACCAAACATAAAAATGTTATCTTTATGTAGGAAAAATATTTTAGTTAACTAACAAATTAAATAATATAAGCTTAAGAGTTAGGAGTTTCAAAACATTAATATTTTTATTAATCAATCATTTAAGTAACACATGTTGAAATTTTTACAATCATTATTAAAAAGCATTTGAAATATTAGATTTTAAATGAATTTTGGTTGAAGTGTTTTGACCTCTATTATAATATATATATATATATATATATATATATATATATATATATATATATATATATATATATACACACACACACACACACACAGAGAGAGAGAGAGAGATGGAAAATATAACATATGTATGAGTTTCAATTAATTGTCTTTTTAAAACAGTACAATTACAAAACAAAAAGAAAACATATTTAAAATATTTAATTAAATATTTTCGACGTCACCCTATATAACATATGATCAATATATTAACAATTAAACCATAATATAAAAAGACCGTATTACAATAATCCAATAACGAAGAAAATATAAAAACGAATTAGTATAACAAACTTACAAATTAAAAGCTCTAATGTAATAGGATATCTCCAAAAGTGGTCATAAGACCTCAACCTAACACAAAAACATTTAAGTTTGTTTTCTTTCTGAAATTTATATATGATTTGTATGCATGTGTTTCCCAAAAGATTGACCTTTTTATAGTAAACTTTTCATTAAATGTTAATTAAACATAATATAAGTTATAAAAATCTTTAGTGTTAAATCATAATTAAGAAAACTTTTGAGTTACATTAGTTAAACAATGGGGTTTCAAATGAATGTGGTTTGAGGAAGTTAAACAATAAGGTTTTAAATACATGAGATTCAAGAAAAAATATTAGTTTTATAAGTATATATATATATATATATATATATATATATATATATATATATATATAGGGCTAGGTTATTTTGTTTCTTATATTTATTGTATGTTAGAATGCACCAATAGGAATTTAGTAAAATTAAATAATTATTTAATTAAATAAATATAGATATTAAATGATTTCCATAATTATATGTATATTAAATGATATTCACAATTATAATTTTCTTTTTATGGAAACTAATTAAATCCGTCATTAATCTCAGCAATAACATTCTTTCAGAATGAATTCGCATCTAGGTGTTTATATATGAGTTCGTATTTTGTTTTAGGACTCACTCGCTTAAAATACAATAAAGTTGCATGAAATATGAAAACGAGAGTGTATTCTACTAGAATACACTCTCATTCTGTTGGAATACACTCTCATTCTTATAAATATGAATTCATTCTAAAAGAATATTATTGTTGACATTAATACGAATTTAATTAGTTTCCATAAAAATGAGTTATAAGTATGGATAGCATTTAATATACATATAATTAATACTAAATTTCTATTGGTGCATTCTAGCACACAATAGATGTAAAAAACATTTGAATCTACCTATATATATATATATATATATATATATATATATATATATATATATATATATATATATATATATATATATATATATATATATATATATATGTGTGTGTGTGTGTGTGTGTGTGTTATATATCTATGTATATATTTATGTATGCATTAAATGCATAACACAACAATCCAAAACAAGAATATATCTACAAACTTAATTCTTTTGGTGATTATTATATATGTTTACAGTTGTAAAAAGCTATAGAGTTTGTGAAAAGTGATTTGTACACAACAATTTGTTATTTATAGAGTTGTACAATACAACATTTTAAAACACAATTTGTTGTGTATTGGAAAAAATTGTTATGTACGAGACAACTTCCTTTATAAATAGATGCAATTAATAAGTTGGTTGAAAAAGGTTACTATTTTTGTAAAAAAAAATACATTAAAGATGCTTTTATATATATATATATATATATATATATATATATATATATATATATATATATATATATATATATATATATATATATATATATATATATATATATATATATATATATATATATATATATATATATATATATATATACCATTTCATGTTCATTGATTTACATTTGTACCATGGCCTTCAAGTTGATAATAGTTTCTCTATTGCTCGTAACACCCATAGTCACATCACAAAAAACAAGGATTCCTAAAAGTCGTCCGATAAAAACTATTCGGGTTCGAGCTTCATGTTTTTTTAATCTCTATAGCATAATAATAATAAAAAAAATTGTTTAATATCTATCTGTGTTTTTTTATTTGTAAGTATATGCTGAGTTACGATGCTATATTATTGGTATATATTACTCCATAAAATATGCTTATACAACACCTTTTTTGTCATAGATAAACGCCCTTTGGAATACTGCTTTCTTTTGGAAACTGATTAAAATTATTTGTATAGGTTAAAAACGGGGACATTATTGATTGTGTTGATATTTACAAGCAACCGGCATTTGAGCATCCAGCTCTGAAGAATCATATCATTCAGGTATTGTTTTTTTTTTCTTTGCATCTTTTAAATAGTTGAGTTATTATTTTCTATCATTTTTTTGACACTTCCCTCTAAAAATCCAATGTACTTGTAAAATTAAACAATTTTTTTTTTAAAAAAAGTCCACAATGCAAATATAATAAAGGTTAAATGGAATTGAGGAGATAAGAGATGATGCCATATTAAATGAGAGTTGAGTGCATTATAAGTTAACGATGTGGATGTTGAAATCAATAAAGATTTCAATTCGTATTCAATGGTTAAATGGAAAAAGTATGATTCTCATTTTTAATTAAATTGTTAAAATACTATTCTCATTTCAAATCTACTAAATGTTGAAATCTACTAAATTTTTAAATGTTGAATATATTATAGGTAGGAATTACACTTAACATAAACTTATTAACAAACACTTGTGCGGTCTAGACAAACAAAAAAATTGTTTTTAATTTTTATTTCAATTGTTTATAATTTTAAATAATAATTAAATAAGATTAATATATAAAATTTCTCTATTCAAAGATTATCAACTATATCAATAATTAACTAGGCATGCATATGGTAATCTTTAATTAATAAATATATGCATATGCCTATCAGATGAAGTCGAATCATCTTCATCCAACAACAGATCAAACGAGGACATCTCCCAAGGCACCATCACAAATATGGCAGCAATATGGAAGTTGCCCAAACGGAACAATCCCAATTCGGAGAACAACAATTAACCATCCAACTAACATTCATCCCAGCAAGGTTATCGTAACCCCACATCACTCGGTAAATAACCCACAGTCCCCATCTTCTTTTGATTAACAATATATATATATATATATATATATATATATATATATATATATATATATATATATATATATATATATATATATATATATATATATATATATATATATATATATATATATGGTGAGGTTCAATAGAGAACCATAATTAACTAAGGAATCAAGGAATTAATCTTTTTTTCAACTTTTAGAACTTATTTTTATCAAAAAATAAAAAACTAAAAATACAGAAATTCATAACCTTTTATCCTTTTTCCAATGATATAAAATTCAAATTTTTTTTACGTCAAATTCACAATGTGAATCTTCGAAAATTCACAACGTGAATCCGGATTCACACGGTGAATCTGAAAAATATTTTTCACATTCACAATGTTAATATATGAATTTAGATATTTTTAGATTTTTTTTTCGATAAAAAATAAGCTCTAGAAATTGAAAAAAAAAAGATTTGGTTCTTGAAGAACCTATGGTTCTATATTATATATATATATATATATATATATATATATATATATATATATATATATATATATATATATATATATATATATATATATATATATATATATATATATTCTAACCTGTAGCTATATTCTATAGTTTTCAGTGGTGTTAACCGAAGGATTCAGTTACTCAGGAGCTAAAGCAAACATCAGAGTATGGAAACCATATGTCGAGTCTGGCAATGACTATAGTAGCTCTAAAGTTATGCTAAGGAATGGCCCTTTACAAACCTTCGATACAGCAGAAGCTGGATGGGCAGTTAATATTATATTAACTACATATACAAAGGCTATCTTTCAATACTTTATTCCATAGAGTTTATAATAAGTGGTGTTTATGAATAATTTCAGGTAAACCCAAAAGTATACAATGACAACAACACCCACTTATTTGCATATTGGACAGTAAGTTCCAAAACACTAATCATAAGCAATTTGTATCTTGCTAAGCTACCATGTTTTTAATTAATTAGCACATGTTATATATACAGGTCGATGGTATGAAAAATACAGGGTGCTTTGATCTCACTTGTCCTGGATTCGTTCAGACATCAAGTGAGGTCGTTCTTGGAGGGGATATTAGTGACTTATATGGATCTGATATCACTATTCAAATATCCAAGGTTAGTAAAAATCATCTCTTTTATCTATAGTCAGCTGATTTAATTTGTTTTGTTTTATCTTATCCTAATATCTTAGTTCTTACATGCATGTAGGATCCATACACATCGAACTGGTTTTTAAGATACAACGACAACGAAGTTGGGTATTGGCCAGGGGAAATCTTTCCGATACTGAGACATCAAGCAAACTTGGTCCAATGGGGAGGTGAAGTCTCCAGCCCGAATGTTGGAACCCACCCACATACAGCAACAGCCATGGGCAGTGGAAAGTTTGCTGATTTCATATTTGGGAGTTCAGGAACGATAAAAGGGATGTTGGTCGAAGAAAATTCGAATCCTCTAAAGCCACCAGAAAATCTTTACCCTAGCTCCGATGAGTGGGATTGCTATGATGCATACCTCTTGAAAGAATATGTCAAGGAACCATCGTTCTTTTATGGGGGTCCAGGTAGTCGTAACAATCCTAGGTGCCCGTAAATTAATGGCAGTTGTCAGTTGTAGAATACATGTTATGAGTATGTTGTTATTTATAATACTAAGATTCTGGCTTTTACAAAAGATTGGTGTGGGTCATATATACATGAATATCGACACGTTGCCCATGAATATAGTTAAATAGTCAAAATTACATTAAATATATTTTGTTAAAAAGATATTGATGTAAAACATAGACAACTATTAAAGTTAATGTTTAAACATTATAGTAATTAATACTTGATGTAAAACATTATCATTATCTGGAATAATTTAATAACATAGACAACTATTAAAGTTAATGTTTAAACATTATAGTAATTATTAGTTGAAGACGATGATGCATAATAAAATCTATGTATGTTTTTATCTTATAATATAATTGTATTCTTATAGTAAAATTAAATAAGAAAAATAATATCAACGTTGTTAAAAAAAATTATATTAATTATTGAGAGTCAATGAATAATAGATTTTAATTAGTATTGCAAAAAATATATAATGATTAATAATATATAACTAATAATTATATATACATAAAGTAATATAAAGTAATGTGAATGATCTTTATAGTGATTAATTTAATTTTTTAAATAATATAAAGATATGAGGTTAGTGGTGAAAATATTTTTTTAGAATTATTATGTATGATAATCTTAAATCGTGACATCCGTTTAAAAAAAATTAAAAGTTTTGTTAGTTTTATATAATAATGAATCAACAGTTATAGAATTTCGTCAGTATCATTAAAAATAAAATAAAAAAAAGCATGTTATAAAAAAATTAGATTACTGAACACATTTATTTGTATAACCTGTGTTACAAGAACATTTGCCTATTTTTATTGATGTATGTTTATATAATTATTTTTTTGAACGACATGTTTATATAATTATAACTATTAAATGTTCTAATAATTTTTACTCTAATAAATGAAAAAAATTTTGACGCATGTCACATTCTCATTGATATGGTCATATGTTATTTTGTAGTTATTTTTAATTAATTTTTTTCCATATGGCATTTTATGGTTGTTTCATTTTGATTAAATGTATTAATTGCAATAAATATAATAATAAAAGCATTTCAATTTCATTAATTGATTATCCTTCTAATTTCAAAAACTTTAAATTAAAGTCCATTTGTTTTCTTTGTTTGTTTATTTAAATTATTTCTTTAAATTTAAAAAAGAAAAAACACTTTAATTTTAATAATTCAATATTTTTCTATTTTTTATAAATTCAAACTTCTCAAATGTTTAGAATTTTATATACAATTTTTTTAAATGAACTCATAGAATACATGAGTGTTACACCTAGTGATCATTAAACAATTAACTAAGTCACTTAAATGTATTAAAAACTTATTTTAATATTGAACCTCCTCATATTCAAACTAAAATATTTAGCATTAAATTATTATAATTCTAAAAAAATTTGATAAGGTATAACATTGAATGACTATTGTTAATAATATCTATTAACATAAACATTATGTATTAATAATTGACAAAAAGGATAATTTAATATGTAAATTATTGAGAATGATTATGAAAGAATATACATCAACATTAAGTATGCAAGTTCATATATCTCATTTAAATGATGATTTTATAAAACATTATAATATGTGTTAAGTTGTATACTCATTAACATATGTTAATTTTTATATGTTATGAATAACAAATAGTAAAAATAAATATTATAACTTTTCATAGCATAAAAAAAACACTAAAACATCTATTATAATATTTGTATGCAAAAAAAAAATACTAAACACTTATAAAGCATATAACAAATCATCAAATTCTTAAAAAATCATAATAAAGAAGGTTATTGGTCCTTACTTTACCTTCAATCTCAAACATTATTATATCAAAAAATATTTTGTGTTGCAACAAAGCATGGATGTTAAAAAACTCATTTCTTCAAGTCTTCGTACAAATATCTAAAATATATGTTAATGTCTATATATAATGAATAACAAATAACATAAACAAATAAACATAATATAACTTTTAATAACATAGAAGCACTGAAACATCTTTTATAATATTTGTATTCAAAAACAAATTAAACAACTATAAAGTTTGCAAAAGGAAATCATCAAATTCTAAAAAAAAAATACTTTTCCATAACAAAGAAGGTTGTTGATCTTCACTGTACATTCATCTCAAACATCATTATACCAAGAAATTTTAGTGTTGAAATAACCATAGATGCGAAAAAAACTCAGTTCTTCATGTCTTCATATTTGTTACTAAAACATTTGTTATAATATTTGTACTCAAAACATATTAAACATTTATAAAGTCTACAAAAATAAATCATCAAATTCTAAAAACATATATATTTTTTCATAACAAAGAAAGTTGTTGATCTTCAATATACCTTTCATCTCAAATATTATTTATACCATGAAAATTGTGTTGAAGTAACCATGGATATTGAAAAAACTTATTTAATCAAGTCTTTATATTTGAATCACTAAGTTCTTCCAACAAATTGATGTTTTGTACCAAAATCTTACTTATATACTACTGATATGTAAATAACATGTATAAATAAGAGGAAAATAAAAAGTTGTTATTAAATGTCATTAACATAATAATTATAAAAAGTTAAGTTAAAAAAATTTAAGTGGTTGTTATTAATTGATTGAAATTTGAAGGGTTGCGGAGGTTTCAAATTAATATGGTGAAATAATGATGAATTATCTTGAATCATTATGTTTTAGATGGCCCCTTTTATAAGAGTTATCAGGCGAATGCACGTGCGTGTGCAGAAACACCTATATAGTTCAAATCTTTACAAATATATATATTTTTAAATATAACAATAACATTGTTGTTAATTTGATATAATAATTTGTAAACTAAGTTCATATAATATATTGATTATTATGAATTATATGATAATATATACATCTATTAAAACTTCAGAATCTCAATCGTTTGAATAACCTCTACCCGCGAGTTACTCATGAATAAAATTAAATATAATATATGGTCTAATGTTATTTATAGTTGTTGTTATTGTTAATTACCTTTTAAGATTTATTAGCTTGACGTTTTAATTTCTATCATTGTAATTATTTAAAACATCAAACATTGTTTTTTTTATTTTAAAGGTAACAATATATTCATTTATATAGAGTTATTTTAAACTATTGTTATTGTAAGTTATTTTAAGCTACTTATTTAAAAACTTTTATCTATTATAAAAATATATTTAGGAAATATTTTAGTTAATTTCAGATTACAATTTAGTTTGTGCATTTAGTACTACAAATTTATCACTTTTAACTATTCACAAAATATTCTGTGGGTTTTTTAAGTGGAACTGAAATTTATATTTAAGTTGACATTGTAATGTTATATTTAAATTAAAATTTTAAGTATTTTGTTCAAACTGTTCAAATGTTGTAGCTTTAAACTCATAATGGTTTACATACAACAACATATTAAATCTAATAAATTCAGTATAATATGTTAAAAGTTAAAAGACATAACTTTATAAGCAAAAGTAAAAAGATTATTTTAATATTGAAATTTAATTTATTTATGATCACACTTTAAGTTTGATATTTAGTTAAACTTATTAACCAACTTATAATCATTATTAGAACGACACTATAATTTATCACTTTTAACTATTTAAAAAATATTCTTTGGTTTGTTTAAGTTGTTCTAAATCTTAGAGTAAATTATTGAGATCGTCCTTATGGTTTGGTCAAAATTGCACGTTTGGTCCCTAACTTTTCTTTTGCACTCGGATCGTCCCTATGGTTTGATTTTGTTGCGTTTTTCGTCCCTTATATACATAAACTTAAGGACCAAACGTGCAATTTAAACCAATTCATAGGGACGAAAAACGTAACAAAATCAAACCACAGTGACGATCTGAGTGCAAAATAAAAGTTAGGGACCAAACGTGCAATTTTGAACAAACCATAGGGACGATTTCAGTAATTTACTCTAAAATTTATATTTAAGTTGACCCAGTAATGTTATATTTAAATTAATAATTTAAGTATTTTATACAAATTGTTCAAAAGTTGTAGCATTAAAATGATAATGGTTTACATCAAACAATATATTAAACTAATAAATTAAGTATAATATGTTAAAAGTTAAAAAAACATAGCTTTAGGTTTGATATTTATTTGACCATATTAACCAACATATAATCATTATTAGAAAGAAATTGAAAAGTCATGGGAGTTTCAAATGAATGTGGTGAAAGAAAAAATGCATGGATGTTTCAAATGAACGTGGTGAAAGAAAAAAATATTTCATTTATAAGTATATATAGACTAGACGAATTTTTCGCGCATTGTGCGACGCAGGTTAAAAGTATATTGTTAGAATACTAAAAAATATATGTTTATAATCGTTATGTTATTGACATTAACTTTGACATAATATTTTTACACTAATATATATATATATATATATATATATATATATATATATATATATATATATATATATATATATATATATCAACTATTTTGAACAATAATTAATAATATTCATTGACATCAACCACATTCCTCATTAATATAATTAAATATAATTATCTATTTATTATTATTTTTAACAATTTTTATGATTGATTAATTTAAATTTTTACTTATGAAATTATTTTTAAATTTCATTACTAATGTTCATTTCAAATACAACTTATTTGTAGCTAAAGTTATGCAATTTATAATTTGATGTTATTATCATTTAAAATTATTGTTCATTAATTTAAAACCACTCACTATTATTAAAAGTTAAAGAAGACTTTTAAGAAACACTTAATATTATTATTCAAATATGAAACATATACTAAATAATAAAGTGATGAGATTGACAATTTGCATTTCAAAAGAGACTTGCATGGATAATATGATATATCCATGATTTTTATAATTTGATTTTGTTATTTATAACTATTGTTCGTTAATTTTAAAACCACTTATCATTATTATTATTAAGCAAAAGAAAACTTTTAAAAAGCGCTTATTATTATACTTAAAATGTTAAACATATACTAAAATATAAAGTAATTTGCATTTTAAAAGAGACTTATATGGATAATATGGATAATATGACATATCTATGATTTTTAATTATTTATTTCTTTGAAGCAACACAAACATACAAACATATATACAATATTTAATTAAATATTATCTATATCACATTCCATAACATATGATCGATAACATGAATCTAATCTAATTTACATTAAAATTTCAACCACAACATACAATGATTGTCTTAAAAGAATACTTAACCCAAGAAAAATAAAATAAAAATAAAGAATTTGTATATAACAAACTTACAAATTAAAAACTTTAACATAATAACATAGCTCGAAAAATGGGCCACAGCCCTCAAACTAACACAAAAATCTTTAAACTTGTTTTCTTTGTGAATTTTGTATGTGATTGGCATTTGTATGTCTACTCAAAAAGATTGGAGTTTTATAGTAAACTATTCATTAATTGTTTATTAAACATATTATATAAGTTAATAAACCTTTGAATGGTTAATTATTATTAAGAGACTTTTGAGTGGTATTCATTCAAATATGAGGTTTTAAATGATTATGATTTAAGTAAAAATGTCTCATGTGAGTTTCAAATGAATGTGGTGAAAGGAAAAATGCTTCCTTTATAAGTATAATAGACGAATTCCCACGTGTTGCGCAGCGAAGATTAAAAATATATTGTTAAAATATTGAAAAATATATGTTTAAAATGGTAATATTATTCACATTAACTTTGAGATAATATTTTTACACTAATATATATATATATATATATATATATATATATATATATATATATATATATATATATATATATATATATAATCTCAATTATTTTGAACAATAATATTCATTGACATCAACTCACATTGCTCATTAATAGAATTAAATATAATTATCTATTTAGTATTATTTTTATCAATTATTGTTATTGATTAATTATATTTTTACTTATGCGATTATTTTCTAATTTCAATAATGATGTTCATTTAAGATACAATTTATTTATAGCTAAATGTAATTTATCATTTGATGTTATTATCATTTAAAATTGTTATTCATTAACCTTAAACCACTTATTATTAATAATAAGTTAAAGAAGAATTTTAAGAAATAATTAATATTATTATTAAAATGTGAAACATACACTAAATAATAAAATGATAAGATTGACGATTTGCATTTCAAAAGAGACTTGCATGGATAATATGATATATCTATGTAATTTGATTTTATTATTTATAATTATTACTTATTAATTTTAAAACCACTTTTTATTATTAATAAGTGAAAGAAACTTTTTAAAACCACTTATTATTATAATTAAAATGTTACACATATACTAAAATATAAAGTGATAAGATAGACAATTTGCATTTTAAAAAAAAACTTCCCTGGATAATATGGATAATATGACATATCCATGATTTTTAATTAATTATTGTTTTGAAGCAACATGAACATACAAACATGTATACAGTAGTTAATTCAATATTATATATATATATATATATATATATATATATATATATATATATCACCTTCCATAATATATGGTCGATAACATGAATCCAATCTAATTTACATTAAAATTTCAGCCACAACATAAAATGATATTCTTACAAGAATACTTAAATCAAGAAAATACAAAAAAAAATTAGTATATAACAAACTTACAAATTAAAAACTTCAACATAATAACATGGCTCGAAAAATTGTTCAAAGCCCTCAAACCAACACAAAAAACTTTAAACTTGTTTTCTTTGTGAAATTTGTATGTGATTTGTATTTGTGTGTCTACTCAAAAAGATTGAACTTTTTATAGTAGAGTATCCATTAATTTTTTATTAAATATATTATATATGTTATAAAACCTTTGAATTGTTAATCATTATTAAGAGTCTTTTGAGTGGTATTCATTAAAATAGGATGTTTCAAATGCATGAGGTGTTTGCAAACTTTTATGGGGGTTTCAAATGTATGATGTTCAAGGAAAAATGCTAGTTTTATAAGTATGTATGACTAGGCGAATCTTCGCGCGTTGCGCGAGCATTTAATTATTTATTTAAAATAATAACTTTTAACATCTTTAATTCATTATTTATATATGAAAAACCAATGTTAGTAGAAAAACAAAACATATAGTTACCATGTTCTTTTTATGAACAACCATGGTTTTATGTCATTGATTATTTCTACTATAAATTGATAATTTTATAAACCGTTTTAAGTTCTGTAAATTTTATATCAAATGTGTTAAGTTGTGTAGCTTTTATAAAAATGCATGCTAATATCTAATATAACGAATAACAAATAGTATGGAAAAAAAACTACAACTTTTAATTATATAAAACCTCTACAACATCTACTATAACATTTATATCAACAAAACTTATTTAACCCTTATATATCATACAAAAATATATAGAAATCAACATACATTTGTGTAACAACCCGATATTTTAAGTCAATATAATAGTTTAGGTCCTCGTTTTAAAGTAATAAAGAAAATAAACCTTAAAAATAAAATGTTAAATAAACTTGATTTGAATGAATAAAGTGGTAGAGATCGTAACAAGGCTTCCGAAAATATAAAGAACATCCAAATCTGAGCTATAACGAAGAAGTTATGACCTATCGAATATCCGCGACAAAATCGGCAAAACACTGTGTAGCGTAAAAAGTGAGTTTTCAATAAAATACTTTTTAGCCTTAGAAATCTAAATAAAAGTCGTAGAATACGTTAAACCGAAAGTTTACATAAAAAGAACGTCTAAATTTGACTTCGTATGAGGAAGTTATGATTTTTCTAAGATTCGACACAGCAGTGTACAACCCAAAATTGAATTAAAGATCGAGCTATTTTTAGGCGACACAATCTAAACGAGAATTGAAGATCTCGTCAATAGTAGTGCAACGGTAAAAAGAGAGACGAAAACGGAAGTCGAATGAAGAAGTTATGAATTTTTAACGGACTTTTCCTGTCCCGGGCTGTTAAAAATATAACATTAAAAAAATAAAGTCAAAATTAGCCGACGGATTCTAAACGAAAGCTGTAGAGTATAGTCATGGATATAAAGAACGTCAAAAACAGATCTCGTATGCAAAAGATATTAATTTTTGAAGTTCTGGGCACAAAATACGAGGTCGGACCGAAGTCGTACGCCCAGCGTACTCGGAAACAAGATCCGAAGTCAACCATGTCGCCATTCCTTCGCATATTTACACATATCAGCCATGTCCGAAGCTTAGATATCGAACACGCGCCACGTAGTTTGTACGCCCAGCGTACTGAAGTTACGCCCAACGTACTTCGAGGTTTCATCCAACTATAAAATGAATGCGACGTCTCCGGATTTATGTTACAAATTTTCTTATTCTTTCACCCTAAAACCCCTCTCTAACCACTCTAAACCGCCACGCCACGAAGCCTCAAGAACACACCTAACACCCGAAGAAAGCCCGGAGCCCCAAAGTCCTCGAGAAAATAATCTTTTCCTGTCGAAACTCTGCCCGCATAGAGCCCGGTTTTTCATCAAAAACTCGCGCTTTCTTCGAGAAAGATCATTTATAGAAACGAAACGCTGCCCAAATCACTACTTATCAGGTGAGTTCATACCCCCATATTTTTCCACGCTTTTTCAATGTTTTTAGGGAGGGGGGATACAAGTAAAACACGAGAAATCTTGTGTTTAAAAATATACTTTACTTATTATGTCTTCTCACCGTTAGTATGTATCAAATCGTGAAATTGGTTAAAAACATGGAAATAAACTTATAAACTATAATAGGTATAGTTTATGGAACATGTGAACTATTTTACAAAGTCTAGGTTAAAACATAGAAATAAACTTATAAACTACGATAGGTACAGTTTATGGAACAAATGGATCTTTTTATAAATTACCTGTTATTTACAAAAAGGTTTTTGCATTATTACTTGTAAAGTCGTTGATCTAGTTTGTGAGACATGTATTCGTGTACTTCCATAAGTACCAGTGGAAGTTTCACCTTATGAACCAAAGTCTCCTGGAGAAAGAGCGTGAGTTTGTGTATAGATCTATATGGGACCGCCAATCCCTCACCTCTACTGTTAGTTACAGTTGGACTGGCAGGTTTGCGGGTGACAAACGTCATAAACGATATTGGCGTCCGATTCACGTTGTATCAATTATTATGGTCATAAGAGCTCACAAGGAGAAAATAACGACATATTTACGTAGTAATATACTTTCCTTAAACAATCTTAAAGGATATTAACTATATGATTACTCAGTATATACAATAGTGTTAGATAAAATTGAAGTCCGATAGACAATGGAATGTGTGATTTCCACCTTATTTCTTGTTCATTGTTTGGTTGTGGGCTTAGGGCAAATTCACCCATTCAACTAATGTTCGATCTCAGTCATATACAACTCGTATGTACTAGGTAATAATAGGAGAGTAGTATCATCGTATTGAGCTTTCAGGGTAAACACAATTTTAGCTAGTTTTAATTTTAAATAAAACTAGGTATTGTTAAACTAAGTATGGTAATTATACTTGTAATTTTCAGTCATGGTTCATACTAGATCACAGTTCAGTTCATAGTTCAGTTCATAGTTCAATTCATGGTAAACAATTCATGATTTAACTTCCTGAAAACAAATACGATTAATTACTGAAAATAGTGTTTTACAAATACGATATTAGTTTATATATAATTAGTATAAACTAAGTAATCATAGAAGGAACAGGTATGGTCATCTTACTCATTAAGAAAATATAGGATTTTCTTGAGGAACAGGTGAACTTTTCCAAGGAACAAAGAATATACTTTTTATAACAAAAACACTTATGAACTCACCAACTTAAATGTTGATACTCTCTTTTCAAACCACTTGTATTCTCAGGAAAGTTAGTAGCAGGTACTCT
Source organism: Lactuca sativa (assembly GCF_002870075.4). Taxonomy (NCBI): domain Eukaryota; kingdom Viridiplantae; phylum Streptophyta; class Magnoliopsida; order Asterales; family Asteraceae; genus Lactuca; species Lactuca sativa. The sequence continues at coordinate 246,193,952 of NC_056627.2, read as the reverse complement.
CTCGGGCGTTATGAAGACGGCGCATATTAGTATTACATCTTATCTTTTGGCTTTAGTTTTAATGTAAATCAATCAATGTTTTGAACACAATGTAAATTTTATATTATGAATACAATGGTTGTTGTTGCTTTGATTACTATTATACAATGGTTCTGATATTGTACATGACGTCCTCCGCCCCTGAATGTTTCCGTCATTCAGGTTTGGGGTGTGACAATTTGGTATACATAAACATTATTATCCCCTAAAACAAATCGTGTTGTAAAAACCATTGATGCGATAAAACTCATTTTTTCGACACTTCATATTTAAAATCACAAATCTCTTCAAACACATGATTTTTTCTATCACAACTTACTTGTATACTACTAATATAGTTATAATGTGTATAGATAAGAGGAAAATAAAAAGACATTACATATTAATAACCATATGTTAAAAACTCTAATGTGTAAATATTTAAATAATAACATGCATAAGTCTAATCTTTATATACAATTATAATAGCTCAAAATAATAATAAAAATATGCTATAAATGTGATGTTACAAATGTGTTTATATATATATATATATATATATATATATATATATATATATATATATATATATATATATCAGTGTTGTAAAAATCCCGACTAGGTCCTGATTAATCCTTAGGCACTACCCAACCGATTAGATGTGACAACCCGAAATTTCCATTTGTACGAACAATATCTATTCAATAGAAGTCAATCCAATTTCAGTGATTTTCAGACTTTTCCGAGCAAGTTAGTGTACCTTAGGGTTTACACTTTAGGAGATATTAGGAGAGTGGATGCTCCTGAGTTTGTGAAATTTGGACATTTCAAGTTTCATAATGTTACAGTCTAAGTTCAAGAATAAAAATATTTTCTGTCAAAATATTTCAGGACTATAAATAGTTTTCTGAATTTATTTTATTCATTATTCACAATTCCAACTAGAGAAAAGCCATTTTCTCTCTGACAGATCTTCGGGTTTTTATCCCAGATTGTGAGTAACTCTTTCTAGTAGTGTTAGATTACATATTTGATGCTTATAACATGATTTAGTGGGCTAAATCATGAGATCTAGGAGTTTACTCCCCAAGGTGTTCTTGGGCGGTAAACTCCCGAAACAAAGCCAAAACCGACATTGATGCTAGAATAAGGCCTTAGGACATTAGGTAAACACAGTAAGGACATGAAATCACACACAAAACCACCCAAGATTGGGAGTTTACGGCCCAGAACTCTCTTAGGCCGTAAACTCCATTTCAAAGGGCTAAATGGTGGTTTTTGGACTAAAGGACTTTAAGGCTTGCACCTAGATTAATTCCCCAAGTAGCTTAAGGTCTTAAACACTTCAAATGACACAAAAGAAAGTGAGTTTACGGCCCAGAACTCTCCTAGGCCGTAAACTCCATGTAAATGGTCACAAAGGGTGTTTTCATGACACCTAAGGTCCTAGCCCTTTACAAGAAATTGTACCCACTAAATGGAAGGACCAAACCACACCAAAATCACTTAAACAAGTGAGTTTACGGCCAAGACATGGTTCTTGGGCCGTAAACTCCTATAAAGGGCACTAAGTGGTGCCTAATGCCTTCATATGCTAGGATTAAAAGTCTAGAACACATCCCACTAGTACAAGAGGCTTGAAAACAACCAAGGAATCACCCCAAGGGAGTTTACGGCCGTAAACTCCAAGGGGAAATGTCCTTTAGGCCGTAAACTCCTATTTGGAGTACTTCTAGGCCTTAAACCCTTCCAAGAACATAGCCACTAGGTTAGAATAATTCTAGAAAGCATATTGGACTTCAAAACACACCAAACACACATGTGTGGGAGTTTACGGTCGTAAACTCAAGAGTTTACAACCGTAAACTCCATGTGTGATGGTATATGGAGAGTAAACTCTCATATGGGGTCCTTTGGAAACCCTAAACTCAAGTACCCTGTCCCACAATAGCTTAGATGAAGTCCTTACGGCTTAAAACACTTACATAAAGTGTTATCTATATCTAAGATGTCTTAAACATTATCAATTAGTCTTTGGTGTCTAATTGAGTGCATATATGTATGATTATATGTTCATTAGGATCGTAGTGTGTGCACAAGTCCTCGCTTGACACCTAGCCATCCGATACCGTTCAGTTCATTCCAATCACCAACTACAGGTGAGTTCATACCCCGTAAATCAATGTTTTAAAGGATTTTAAATTCTTTAATGGGGGGGGGGGGAATACAAGTAGAAACAAACATGTTATTAAATCAGTTTCATGTATTTTGTAACTATGTTTTCACTCAGTAGATTTCACATATTTCAAAGGAAGTCACGTGAAATGGTTTTCTATCTTAAAATACTTAGACAACAGAAGTATTAGTTTTGAATTGTATAATGACTTCAAGTCACTTTATATTATTGTTCAAAGCTCCTAGATACCTTGCATAAATCTACTTGAACAACAACATACTTTCCAGTTAGCTATCATAGGGATAGTCAGAAGATATCAAACAAGAGTCAGTTCATTCATGAGTCTATACTAGCACATTGCCTGATACATGAGTACTTATAGATGTTTACCTGATACATGAGTACCTTTACATATACTTGCATGATACATGAACACGATTACATAAACGCATTACATGAGTACCTTTCCATAGATACACTTATCTGTATACATTAACAGGATTACTTGTATCTCGCATTACGAGGATGATTTATCAGTACCTTCTGTGTAAATCTTCCTACATATTGCACAGTACCTCGGAATATTTAAGAAAGGACCCTATCCCATAGTACCTCGGGATACCTAGATGGGCCTCTATCCCACAGTACCTCGGGATATATGTACGGGACTAACCATTCCGGAACCCATTTGTTAGCAACAGTGGGTAATGAACATCTACGGATGCCTACGGTTAATACTTATACTAGGAGTACCTTTAAAGGGACTAACCATTCCTTCCACCTGCTGCTGCTACAGAGGAAGAATTGGACAAATCTTCGGATGTCCATTAGGTTATATGTAACATGTTAGCCCCAGTACCTCGGGTCAACATTTACATTCGTTTTGTTAGCACCAGTACCTCCGGCTAACACTTACCTGATTATATTTTTCCTGTTTACTTTATTTTGTGATATCTTTCACATAAACGATGAGTTAGACTAAGCACTTTTAGTACTAGTCTACACAAAGGAAAAATACTTCATTCATACAAAACATTCGGGTCTTGGTAGAAGATTGCACTTCATACATACAAAACATTCGAGTCTTGGTAGAAGACTACACTTCATCCATACAAAACATTCGGGTCTTGGTAGAAGACTGCACTTCATACATACAAAACATTCGAGTCTTGGTAGAAGACTACACTTCATTTATACAAAACATTCGGGTCTTGGTAGAAGACTACATTTCATACATACAAAACATTGGGTCTTGGTAGAAGACTACACTTCATACTTATAGAAAATAAGGGTTTTTCTAGGGATTTCATACTTACCTCAACATTTTCACTTAAAGGTTTCATGGCATTCATAGCAGGTTTTCACAAACAAAGCAATGACACTTATATACTTATGAACTCACCAGCTTTAAAGCTGATACTCTCTTTCAAAATAACTTGTATTCTCAGGTCGCCAGTAGACAGGTACGGAGGACAAGTTTTGAGAAGACGCTGCAGACAAGTCTCGTCTTTTATTTTGATTGTATATTTTTGGTGTCTTACCACAATGAAAGAACACACATGTATAAAAAATTTACTTATAATGCAATGGATGATGTTGTTGCTTGTTTATTATATTACACTGTTGTGATACTGTACATGACGTCCTACACCCCTGAACGTTTCCGCCGTTCGTGGTTTTGGGGTGTGACATTAGAGGACGCCTAGAGATTAATCCCTACATACACAATGAATGAAGCATTAGAACCCGATGAAATTTTAATACTTTGAAGAAGTTATATCTCAATAATGATTATTTAAGGTATGATTAGTCTTTTATTAATCATGTTAAGCTATTTTGTTATGATATTAGTGGTATATATGAACTTTTATATGATATTAGTCATATTTAATTTTTAAAAATTCAACAAAGTAGCATTTAATGGTCTCCAATTATTCTCCCGATTAATCTCCGCTTAGCCGATTAATCCCTTAACCCCAGTCCACCGACTAGCTACCGTCAAGCGATTTTTACAACCTTGATATATATATATATATATATATATATATATATATATATATATATATATATATATATATACACACACACACACAAACATTTTAGTCACCAATAACTTAGATAACCCATCTTCACAAAGTCTTCCTTACCTATTTTGCTTCTTGCGTTGATCTTTTTGGAAAAGAGAAAGAAATTCATCTTAAATTATTTTCCAAACATAATGAAATAGTCTTCAGTTATTGTGGTCGGATTTGTTCATCATCGGTTAGTTTTCATACAATGAAGAAAATCATCTTTTGCTTACTTTTTTCATATATAAGAGAATATTACATGTAAAAGAAAAATCATGTTAAAACGTTAAATAAAACAAATCAATGTTTTTGTTTGAAAGACGAACATGCATAATATAAAAATAGACCTTGAAAAAAAATTGTTTTCTTCACATAAATCATTTTGTCTGAAGCTTCCAACCTACCATACAATCACCCAAAAAATTATAAATCCTACCAAAATAATCTACCAATGTGAACTATATATATATATATATATATATATATATATATATATATATATATATATATATATCTTATATCTTATATACTTATAAAGCTTGCATTTTCCCTTGATTATCATGCATTTGAAACCCCCCACAATAATTTGCTAAAACCTCATGCATTTGAAACCCCCAAACCTTTTCACATTCTTAATAATTAATCACACATAATCAATGGTAATTCATATGAGATAATAATTTTGTAAAGCCTCATGCATTTGTATGGTATTAGAACATGTTTGAGTTTTTGGGTTTTAGACTTTATTAAATGGGTAATCCGTTTGATACGTTGGATTTGAAGCTATCTTATTCGAATTACCCAAAACAATAGATAAATTAATAATATATGCTCATGCATGTTTTGTACAAGCCCCAATCAAAATATAATATATCATGATCATACAATTAAGTTTTTTTTATTTCATTTTTGGTTTTATAACAAAAGTTTGTTTATGTGGCGAAGAAAGAAAACTTGAAGATGAATATTTAGGTCGGATGTTTTTATAAGATTTGTTTTAAATATATAATATAGATATAAATACACAAATGTGTGTCAAATACAGCTCATCACAAATTTAATGTTATAAACTACAATATAACCCAAAGTGGTTTTTCAAATATAATGTTTATACTATAATATAATATATTAGAAGAATACCATATAGTAGACAAATCCCACATGTTGTGCAGAAATTTAGTTGCATAGATAATATATTATAATTATATTTCATTTAAAATATGTTAGGGTCATTTGGTTATTACATTGTTGTATTAGGCACTATAGTCTCATATATTTTGAATGACTCTTACAAAAATGATGTATGTAATTTAAATATAACGTAATATCTTATGATGTTTATTGAATGATATTATCTTCGATTGAACAATTTTTAATTGGAATCAACTTTATTATAGTTAAAAATTTTGGCTCCGTTTTTTCTTTTCATTAGTTCTAGAATATGATTTTTTATACTAACTTAAAATATGTCACTATCTTAAAATAGATTGAGAATGAGATTTTTTATATTACTTAAAATACGACACCATTTTCTATTCAATACTAAAACTAACAAAAGTCGTTAAATATGTATTTTTATGATGTTCAACATAAATAGACGACCACAAATAAGAATCCATATCTAATCAATCATCAACTAATTACATTAGATACTAGTGTATACATAAAAATTATATTTAAAATTTTAAACTAATAGTAAAAAATTTTCATTATTTATTATGATAACAAATCTGTAAATCAAAAAATATAAATGCTATTTAATCGCATACAAGTTTTATGTGTGGCTTATTCACAATACATTAAACCATATATAACCATATTAAACTACATAATTATCCCACTGCGCAACGCGTGGGCATTCGCCGTGTGTATATATATATATATATATATATATATATATATATATATATATATATATATATATATATATATATATATATATATATATATATATATATCAAGATTAATCAATTAGTGACATAAGTACCATTAAGTATAAAACTCTTAAATGGTAATTAAAAATCATTATTACAAAGAAATATGAAAAGACATAAGTTTCACATCAATCTAGTGCTTAGAAAAATGTCTCTATTATAAGATACTAGATGAATACTCGCGCATTGCACAGGAACACCTATATAGTTGAAGTCTTTACAAATATTTGTTTTTTAATACAATAAGAACGTTGTTGTTAAATTTGATATAATAATTAGTATACTAAATTGATATAATATATTGATTATTTTGAATTATATGATTATATATATATATATATATATATATATATATATATATATATATATATATATATATATTATAACTGCATAATCTCAATCGTTTGAATGACTTCTATCCGCGAGTTACACATGAATAAAATTAAATATGATATATGGTTTAATGTTATTTATAGTTGTTATTTTTAATTAATTTTTTAAAATTTATTTGCTTAATGTTTTAATTTATGTTATTATAATTATTTAAAACATCAAACATTGTTTTTTGAGTCTAAAAGTAACAATATAATCATTTATATAGAGTTATTTTTAACTATTGTTATTGTAAGTTATTTTAACCTACTTATTTAAATTCGACCTTGATCTTTGCGGTATCTTCGGTTGATATTGTAAGTTATTTTAATCTATAGTGATCCACTCCCACTTCCATTCAGGTATCTCCGATTGCTGTAGTAGACCTGATGGCTTCTGGTATTCGACCTTGACCTTTGCGCAAGTAAGGCATTTACTCACGAAGGTAGCAATCTCTACGTTCATGTTAGGCCACCAATATGACTTTTTAAGATCCAGATACATCTTATCTGAACCTGGGTGAACGGAATATCGAGTGTTGTGGGCTTCCTTCATGACCAAGTCTCTGAAACCACCATGTCGCGGTGTCCGGATTCGGTCCATGAGATATAAGGCTCCGTCACCCTTAACTTCCAGGTTCTTATCCATTCCTCGCAGGGATTCTCCCGCTACATTTTCAGGTTTCAAGGCTTCGAGCTGAGCCTCCTTAATCTATGCAGATAGATGCGAATAGATAGTCATTGTTAATGACTTGACTCTACGACCCGAATATTCCTTCCGACTTAGGGCGTCTGCTAATACATTGGCTTTTCCCGGGTGATAACGAATCTCGCAGTCGTAATCATTGAGTAGCTCGACCCACCATCGTTGTCTCATATTGAGCTCCTTCTGGTTGAGTATGTGTTGGAGGATTTTGTGGTCAGTGTATATCGTGCTCTTCATACCATACAGGTAGTGTCTCCAGATCTTTAGTGCAAACACAACCGCTCCTAAGTCGAGGTCGTGTGTGGTGTAGTTAACTTCATGTGTCTTCAGCTGTCTCGAGGCATAGGCGATGACCTTACCTCGTTGCATCAGGACACAATCGAGCCCCTGATTGGACAAATCGCAGTATACCACAAAATATTCTATCCCTTCGGGCAGGGATAGTATCGGTGCGGTGCATAAGCCTCGTTTCAGGGTTTGAAATGTCTTCTCTTGTTTCTCTCCCCAGTCAAAAGTCACGCCTTTATGGGTCAATGTGGTAAGGGGTTTCGCGATCCGAGAGAAGTTCTGAATGAATCTGCGGTAGTAGCCAGCGAGGCCTAGAAATTTACGAATTTCTGTAGGCGTCTTCGGTGCTGACCAGTTCTCAATAGCTTTAATCTTGGATGGGTCCACATGGATTCCTTCTTCGCTAACCACGTGTCCTAAGAATTCGACTCTTTGGATCCAGAATTCGCACTTCGAGAACTTTGCATGTAGCTTCTCCGATCTTAGGGTTTCCAGGACTTGTCGTAGGTGATCACTATGCTCCTCCTTACTTTGAGAGTAGATGAGTATGTCATTAATGAAGATGATGACAAATTTATCCAAGTAAGGACGACACACCCTATTCATTAAGTCCATGAATACCGCGGGCGCGTTGGTCAGTCCGAACGGCATCACTACGAACTCGTAGTGTCCGTAACGAGTTCGGAAGGCTGTTTTCGAGACATCCTCCTTAACCACTCGTAACTGGTGATACCCGGACCTAAGATCAATCTTGGAAAAGTAACTCGACCCTTGCAGTTGGTCGAATAGGTCGTCTATACGAGGAAGGGGGTAGCGATTTTTGACCGTCAGCTTGTTGAGTTCTCTGTAATCGATGCACATACGGAACGATCCGTCCTTCTTCTTTACGAACAAGACCGATGCTCCGTAGGGTGAGAAACTTGGTCATATGAAGCCCTTGCTGAGCAGCTCGTTAAATTGACCGGACAGTTCTTGCATCTCAACAGGCGCTAGACGATAGGGCGATTTAGCTACGGGGGTAGCTCCTGGAATTAAGTCGATCCTGAAATCGACCTAACGTTGGGGAGGTAAACCTGGTAGCTCTTCTGGAAAGACGTCGGGGAAGTCACATACTACGGGGAAGTCTTTTAGGTCTTTTGTTTTCTGGCTTGTATCGACGATGTGTGCAAGGAATGCACGATATTCCTTACGCAAGTACTTCTGGGCTTGCATACTCGAGATGATACGAAGACTCGTACTGGGTTTGTCTCCGTAGATTAATAAGGTTTCGTTATTCGGTAGATTTAGACGGATTACTTTGTCGAAACACCGAATATCGGCATGATGGAGACTCAACCAGTCCATGCCCACGATGACATCGAAACTCTTGATCGATACTGGTATAAGGTCGATTGGGAACGAATGATTATCTGTCGTGAGGGTACAACCAATGTAAATTTCATTAGAATTCTCTGTCTTCCCGTTAGCCATTTCTACGATGAAGGTTTCTTCTAATGGTTGTGGGGATTGTTTAAGTAAGTGTTTAAAGTTTTGGTTTACGAAGCTTCTTTCTGCCCCACTATCGAATAGGATACAAGCATAAGAGTTATCGAGAAGGAACGTACCCGTGACTACTGTGGGGTCTGCTACAGCTTCATTGTGGCCAATAGCAAGTAGTCTCCCTGTTCCTCCCGCATTCCCAGCTTTCGGATAGTTTTTCTTATAATGCCCTACCTCGCCACAGCCATAACAGGCGTGGCTTACTCCCGAGCCGAGGACCTGAGAGATGGGTTTGGGTTGAGATCTGTAAAACCGGGCGGTATGGCCCTTCCGGTCACAGTTAGTGCAGTGCAATTCACGGCAGGGACCGTTATGATGGAAAGGGCACTTGGTGCACTTGGGTAGGTTCCCTGCGTATGTTTTGGCTGGTGCAGGGGCAGCAGGAGTAGTGGCAGCATGGACAGCCACGATCTGTTGGTTTTGGAAGAGGATTGAGTTGAATTGCCCTTCTTTCGATCCCAACGCTTCCTCTTGTTGTCGGTTGCTTTGGGCGGTGCAGTGGCAATCGTCGTGGTTGTTGATGGAGTGGAGGGAGTTTCATGATCCATCAACCTTTGGGCCAATTCCTTGGCGCTATCAAAGGTCGTAGGGTGCGAGGCTAAAACGTTCCCTCGATACGAGGGCACTAAACCCTAGATGTATCGTTCAATCTTTTTGCCCTCAGTGGGGATCATGTTAGGGCACATAGTTACCAGGTCGCAGAACCTGGCCGTATAAGCTACTATGTCGGTCCCCTTTATTTTGAGGTTCCAGAGTTCCTCCTCGAGTTTCTAGACTTCGCCCCTAGGGCAGTACTCTCTCATCAACAGGTCCTTCAGTGTGTCCCAGCCCATGGCATTGGCTGTTACCAAGGAGAGTGATTTGACATGGCCATTCCACCATGTCAAGGCCCTTTCGGTGAAGGTGCAGGCAGCGAACTTTATCTTGCTTTCCTCGAAGCACGAGCACATCTCGAAGACGGCTTCAGTTCTTTCTATCCATTGGGACAGTGCATTGATCCCTCCGGTTCCATTGAAGAATGCTGGTTTGCAGCTCATGAAATCCTTATATGTGCACCCCTGCGTACGTGTGTGGAATTCACCATGTCTAGAGTTGGTGCCCATTCCGGCTCCACTTGCATCGCCAGAATTCATTTGGGCTATAGTTGTAGTCACAGCTGCGGTTACAGTTGTCTGAAACATCACCAGATCGGACTACAGAGGAGGAGGTGGAGTTTGAGTCGCAGTTCTGCCTCGGCTCGGGCGCTTGCGGGGAGGCATTTTTTACTGAAAGTTTTTAGAGATGATGACAACAGTAAGAATCAACTGTAAACATGATGAGAGCGTTTCATGGACTAAATCGAGATAGTCCAACTATCAGATAGAGTCATAGCAACAGAGTAGGGAAAACACGAAAGCATAAACTTTTCCATGGAGTAGGTAATTGCCAATATTACTGGTATTAATGATGTAATATGAGTTCGGGAAAAGTGACCTAACAGTAGTTCTTACATCAATCCATAAGGGAAAATGTTGGCAGTCTAGGAGCCTAGGCAAGGTACTTTCATAGTTAGAAATGTTTACAGACAAGTGCTCTACCGAGCATAAAAAAGAAAAGGCTAATCCTTAAACAAAAGAGGGAGATAAGTTGACATCTTCTACTAGCGACGGGTAACCCTTGGGCGAACCCTATGATCAGCCAGTTGGCGTACAACTTCTTGAAGATGTCGTTTTTGTGCTCTCTGACACGCTCGGAGTTCCCTGACTTCGGCTCGAGATGCAGCTAGTTGTTGCTACAGAGCCTCATTGATCCTCCTAGTCCTATCCATGGCTTCTTCCAGCTGGCGGATATGGACAGTGTTAAGGTTAGAGTTGGCATCAATTTCCACAACTCTGCTGATAGCTGCATGACCTTGCTCGACGTTCCTAGCAATCCTCTGGACCATGACGGGTAGGGCTCGATCAGCCGAGCCACCCTCGCTTATGTTGTAAAAGCTTCGGTCTCCGTTGAAAGGTAAGGGCTGACCCTGTTCATCACTCCATCGATCCAAGGTTGTTGCCCACATGGGAGTGGGACCTTGGAATGCTGGACGGGGGTTGGGGTTCGGAGCTACAGGGGGTAGGTTGTTGACTTCTGGTTCGGAGCTGGAGCTATCCGAAAAGCCTTCTACACGGTGATCATCCAAAGGGATCGGGTGATCGTCTTCTAACTCTTCCTCGAGCCATCCTCCAATGCCTTGGTTTGGATAGTACGGATCGCCGGGATGGTGGAAGCCAGCTATCCTATCTACGCGAAAATGGGGAAAGAAAGGTTAATAGACGTACTAATCTAGGATACTTATAAGATGATCGTTGTTAGTCAACCCAATACTTGCATAATGCATACCAATTACATGTAACCGAGACAGGCTAGGCCTTCGAATAAGTGATCCTAACTCTAAATCCACAACCAAACAAGGAATAGGAAATAAAGCAAAGATCACAGATTCTAATTCTACAGCGTCTTAATCACATGTAACTGTAGGGTATCCACTTAGCAACTATTGTCCTACACGCAACGACCCTTTTAGTTCTCACATATGTAAATCACAGAATTACAGAATACTCTTATAGTATTCTCGTTCTAACATTCTTGTGGTAGTGTGGGTAAGTTTTTAGACTTGTTGCAACACCACAACCATTCTTAGGCACATGCTAGTCACTCCTAGGAAAATGTAGTTGATCAGGCTACATTCACCCAGACTTGACTATATGTCTCTAAGCCTAATTGTGCTGTTCAACAATCTTAATATTTTTGTTCTGTTCTAGTATGATACTGATCCTTTGTATTAATGGATGTGTATATATACTTAGTTAAATATTTTATTATTTAAAAGTATATATTCTTGGTCAGAGTGTTTTAATCCCGATGTGTTTATAGTTCGTATATTTTTAATGGGTTGATATACTTGATTCACTATAAACAATGCTCTGATACCAATTTGTCACACCCCAAAACCGAGAACGGTGGAATACGTTCTGGGGTGGAGGACGTCATGTACAGTATCATAACAATGCATAATAGTAAAAACAAGCAACAACATCCATTGCATTAATATAGTAATTGTAATACAAGCGTGTTCTGTACAGTTTGTTAGACACCAAAAAGTATAATCAAAATAAAAGATGAGTCTTGTATAAGCTCCATCTTCTCAAAAGTTGCATCTGTACCTGTCTACTAATGACCTGAGAATACAAGTTATTTTGAAAACGAGTATCAGCATAAAGTTGGTGAGTTCATAAGTATTTAGTGTCATTGCTTGTATAAAAGTGTTTACAATCATGTAATATAAAAGTTATCATCAAAGTTTTGAAAGTAGCATGAATCCCTAGAAAATCCTATATTTTCCAGACTTGAATATTTATAAGTTTGATCCTTTGAGTGTGTAAATGTTTTCCCAATGAGACTATCAATTATAAAAATATAGTTTTAGATTTCGTTTTTGTAAAGTAAATGGGAAAAATAATGTTTTATCCCAGCAGTTTTACTGTCGGCTGCATAAAATAGAAATGCAGACTCCAAGTAGTGATAAGTGTACAATACACCTCGGGGGGTCTGTTTTACCTTATATTCTTAGTTTATTAATTAGAGGTCCGAATGTGAATTCGTATGTAACCATGCTGATACACGATCGAGTGGCTGATGACCCTCCAGGTCACACGTAGTGTGGTGACATTTTGTCATCCCTGGGCCTAGTCAGCTCGGACTGTAGCTAGCAATCAGGATGTGGGAGTGTTTGTCCCGTATAGATCTATACACATAATGCCCGCTCTCCCTCCAAGAGACTCTGGTTACACGGTAAAGGTACAGTAGAGTGTCGAGTAGAGGAATAGTGTGTCACATTCTATTTTAGTGTATTCTCTTGTATTATAGTATAATGTACTTTTTGGTATAGTGTATTGAGTGTTCTCTTGTATAGTATATAGTATTCTCTTTGCATAGTATTTAACATGTATTAAGTCATAACAGTAGTAATTATAGTGAGCGTCATAGTGATAGTGGTAATGAGCAGTAACCTTAACTATACCTATTATAGTTAAATAGAATGTTGGTTGCATGCCTTTGATACACAAAGGTATTGATCTGAGTGAAGACATTCATATCCAACACAAATATATACAATATATAACTAAGAATTCAATGACAGTCGGACAGATAACAATATACCCTAAGACCACAATCAAACAAGAACAGGAAATAAGGCTAGCTATCAGTCCTAAGTCCTTCAAGTCTTACTTATATATATATATATATATATATATATATATATATATATATATATATATATATATATTGGTGTAGATATAATTTGGGAACATAAGAAGTTTAAAAAGAGTTTGGAAATAGTTTTTATAACAATTTAACACGAAAAATGAGTTTAATAAACATTTAAAGCAGTTTCGATGGCAAAGCGGTTAAAAGTATGGAAATCCTTTTTGATTGCAAGTTACAAATCACATGTGATTGATACTATAATTTGTTGGATTCAACTTGTATTCCCCTCCCCCCACCCCCTAAAAGCATTTAAAAACATTTGAAAGGTTAATTAAGGGGTATGAACTCACCTGCACTGAGTGGAGTGGATGGAATGTCGGGTAGGATGCTAGGTGTCAAGTGAGGACTTGAACACACCCATGGATCCTATGTAACATGTAGTGGCACATAATGGTATCTAATTAGTTATTTAATCACTAATTAAGTAAGTAAAGACCCTCTAATGCATGAAAACACTTTGCTTCAAGTGCAAGGAGTGTTAAGGGTCGCATCTAAGGAGTGCATGGCCTCACTATGGAGTTTACCCTTCAAATGGTCACCCTTTGGTGTGTTTACGGTTGAGAGACCATTTCCCCCATGAGTTTACAGTCGTAAACTCATGGGAATGGTGCGTTTGGGTGTTTAAAGGTCTCATGCATCACAAGGAAGGGTTCTAAGATCAAATTAAGGGCTTAAGAAGTGATTAGGGTTCAAAAGGGTACTCCCTTGGAGTTTACGGTCCTTGGACCACTCCTTGGGAGTTTACGATCGTAAACCCTAGAGTTTACGGCCGTAAACCCTTGGCCACATCATTCCTTTCGTGTTTTGTTGTTCTAAGCTCATTCCTACAAGTTTCTAGTCCATTAAACATGCTAGGGAAGGAGTTAGGGGCACCAAAACACCCTTTGGGGTGTTTACGGTTTTGGGTGTTTACGGTTTTGGGAGATCCCTAAACCGTAAACACATGTTCTTGGGGTTTTTGAGGTTCATTCCATGGATTTAACAAGCACACCAAGTAAATAACTAGTTAGCGAGAGTTTACTAATTTATAGGAAGCTTGTAGAGGTGTTTTAGGACCCAAAAACACAAATGTGTTCTTGGTGTTCTTGGTGATTTGAAGATCCTTTGAAGATCTATGTAAAAATCGGAAATCCATGGATGAAAAGAAGTATAAACACTAGATTAAGTGTTGTAGGAAAGAATCTAGGAAGAAAAACTTACATTTTTGGCGGATTTGGAAGAAGAAGGTGATGATACTTGAGAGAAAAAGCTAGTGTTCTTGAGTGGGAAGTAGGAAAATGAGGAAAAAGGTATAAACTCATGCTATATGCATGAGTTCTTAGGGAGAAGGATGTTTACGGCCCAAACTCCTTATTTACGGTTTTGGGTGTTTACGTCACTTCCTTTTATTTAAATCATTTGACGAAAAATAAAATAAAACACCAAACGGGTTTAAATCCGGCCAAAAATGTATTGGAATGCTTTTGAATATTATTTGAAGTGTTTAATTGTGGAAATTATACAGTGAAAATTTCGGGTTGTCACAATATAATATATTGATTATTTTGAATTATATGATAATATATACATTTATTATAACTGCATAATTTCAATCGTTTGAACGACTTCTACTCACGAGTTACACATGAATAAATTTAAATATAATATATATGGTTTAATGTTATTTATAGTTGTTGTTATTGTTAATTAATTTTTTAAAATTTATTTGCTTAATGTTTTAATTTCTATCATTATAATTATTTAAAACATTAAACATTGTTTTTAGATTTTAAATGTAACAACATAATCATTTATATAGAGTTGTTTTTAACTATTGTTATTGTAAGTTATTTTAAACTACTTATTTGAAAACTTTTAACGATTATAAAAATATCTTTAGGAAATATTTTAGTTAAATTGAGATTACAATTTAGTTTTTGCATTTATCACTACAATTTATCACTTTTAACTATTTACAAAATATTCTTTGGTTTTTTAAGTGGAACTGAAATTTATATTTAAATTTCATTGTAATGTTATATTTAAATTAACAGTTTAAGTATTTTTTCTAAATTGTTCAAAAATTATAGCTTTAAACTGATAATGGTTTACATACAACAACATTTTAAATCTAATAAATTAAGTATAATATGTTAAAAGTTAAAGACATAACTTTATAAATAGAAGTAATATATTATTTTAAAATTGAAATTTAGTTTATTTATGATTACACGTTAGGTTTGATATTTATTTAACCTTATTAACCAACTTATAATCATTATTAGAAAGACACTACAATTTATCACCTTTAACTATTTACATAATATTTTTTAGGTTGTTTAAATTAAACTAAAATATATATATCAAAGTTGACCATGTAATGTTATATTTAAATTAATAATTTAAATATTTTACACAAAATGTTTCAAATTTATATCTTTAAAATGATAATAGTTTACATCCAACAATATATTAAAACTAATAGATTAAGTATAATATGTGAAAAGTTAAAAAAAACATCAATTTATAAGTAGAAGTAACGATATTATTTTAATATTGAAATTTAGTTTATATATGATTAGACTTTTGTTTTGATATTTATTTAACCTTATTAACCAACTTATAATTATTATTATTAGAAAGAAATTGAAAAGTCATGGGAGTTTCAAATGAATATTGTGAAAGAAAAAAATGAATGAGGGTTTCAAATGAACGTGGTGAAAGGAAAAAATGTTTCCTTTATAATATAGTATGATATGATATGATATAATATAATATGATGATATGATGATATAGATATAGATAGATATATAGATATAGATATAGATAACATTTAACAAAATCGAGACACCTATTTCATATAATCTTTTGCGAAAAGGAAACGTCGCATGACGTTATGCCGCTCGGCCGGGGGTGTGACATGTTAGGTTGTACTTTTCTGTTTTAGTGTTAATATGAAAGATGAACTTAACTTGGCCAAATAAATAATAAACACACACATACAAATATTCATTCGATCAAGTGGGAGAATATTGAAAAATAATTCATTAATGTGGCCATCCGACTATTTTGTAATGTTTTTATGAGTTGGGTTCAATTATATTATGTATCGTAACATTTGTCATGATGACATAACAGGTCCCTAGGCTTTAAATTGTGTAGTATAATAAATATGACACATGTCTATAAATTAATGTAAATGTATTGATCTTTAGTGGTTCTACAACTTACAGATTATGTGGAATAATGAGAATTAAACACATAAATAAATTGGAGGAGCTTATTGGGAAATATGGAACGATCTCTTACATTTTCATATTTGCAACATCTCGCTTATAAAACACTATGATGATTATTTGTAACCAATCTATCCATAAATAACTCAATATAGCATCTTTATGGGAAGTAAAAAGGATCAACATGGCATCTTCTTTATCAAACTTACCAACACCAAGTAAGTTAATTCATGTTTGGCTCAATGTTTATCAAGTAAATGTGAAATTGATCTTGCTTTATGCCTATAAATCCTACAAAGAATAGTTACAAATGTTTTGTACGAAGTCTTGTGGGTGTGTTAGATTCGGTGAAAATATGGTAGAGATCATGAGAAATGGAAATTTTCTAGGTGTTTGTTTTGGTGTGAAGGCTTAAGAGTTAAAAGATCAACCTGAAAGGCAATGGATATGAGTTGGTTACCAATACTTCAATTTCAAGCTCGGTAAGAAGGTTTGCACTTTAATTTTGGATGCATTTCTTGTATTGAAAATATGTTTGACCATAGTATATTTATTAAGGTAGAAATTTGTGAATTTGTAATGAGATACATACCATAGTCTAGGCAAAGAATCTAAAATAAAGGAAAAGACAAAAAGTAGCCAATTACTTTTTCTGTTTGTCCTAGCTATACGAGTTATAAGATTAACCACACACTTATGACGGGTGTTGTGTATAGCTTTTATAATAATATCGATAAAACAAATACTCCTATAATAGAGGAGTAGGATAAATACAAATACATTGATCTAAACAAGTCGTTATTATCTAATCCCTCCCACCAACGAATAGGTTGTGGAACAAGACATAGAATAGCTCGAATTTCTCAAATAGAGGATACGGAGGACTCTTAGTGAATATTTCTGTTACATGGAGCTTGGTGGAGACATACATGGTGTGGAGTTTACCAAAAGCAACAAGTTCTATAATGAAGTGGTAATTGAGATCAATATGTTTTGCATGTTTATGAGAAACATGATTTTGAGTCATAAAGAGGGCACTTTTATTGTCACACATTAAAGTAGGTATGCCTAGAGGTATTGCATGAAGTTCACGTAGCAAATGAGTGATCCTAACTATTTCTACAATGGTGATGGTAATGGCCCTATAGTCAAACTCGCAATTAGATCTTGAGACAGTGGTTTGTTTCTTGGCACTCCAAGAAATCAAGTTGTCGCAAAGAAAAATAAAATAACTATAGGTTGATCGGTGTGTTTCTATGCATGGGGCTCAATCAACATTAGAGTATCCCAAGATGATGTTGGAGTGGGGACGCATAAAAGTGAGCCCACAATAGATTGTGCCTTGAGATAACGTAAGATATACTTGACTAATTAACATTGATCATTAGTTGGAGCATGAAGATATTGACTTGCCTGGTTAACTGCATAGGAAAGATCAGGTCTTGTGATAGTCAAGTATTAAAGTGCACCCACTAAGGATCGATAAAGTGTCCGATCAGAGAAAAGAACATCATTACATGTAAACGGCCCATGAGTTGGCAATGGGGTGGAGACTGGTTTCAAGTCAAGTAAATTGGCTCGGGTGAGAATGTCTTTGGCATATTTAGTCTGACTAAGAAAGAGCCCATCATCAGTATATCCAACTTCTAAGCCAAGAAAAAAATTGAGATCGCCCAAATCTTTAATAACAAACTCCCGATTAAGACGAGCAATGAAAGAAGAGATGATTGATTCATTGTTGTCTGTGAGAATCAAGTCACCCACATAAACGAGCAAGTAAAGAATGGTCGAATCATGGGCAAAAATAAACAAAGAAGTGTCAGCTTGGCTACAAACAAACTCATTTAAAAGTAGAAATACAAATACATTGATCCACAATATGTCTATGCTTCACTATGCATCATCACTTTCTGATACCATATAAGAGTTATAAGATTAACAACAACACGCATATGACGTGTATTGTGTATAGCTGTTATAATAATATCGATACAACAAATACACCTATAACAGAAGAGAATGATAAATACAAATACAAGTCGTTATTATCTAATACTAGTGTGTAATTGAATTTTAATCCTATATTTTCCTTAGCCATGATACTACTCTCTCATCCTTATTTATTCACATACCAAGGAGAATCATGGAACAATAAGATTTAAATTTTGGTCATCGTTGATTCTCTTTCTAGTGCATTTTTTATTCCACAAACAATTTTAGCACAACAAAACATGATAAATTAAAGAAGACAATTTGTTTATAAATCTTGAGTGTAAAATCGAATAACAAAACAACATAAGAAAGAGAAAAACCAAATGACCAAAATTCATCTGCATTGTAGTTTTTGTAATTACAAGTGGAGAGGATTCATCTACATTGTAGTTTTTGTAACTACATTGTAATTTTTGTAACCATTTCGCATTATTGGACCAAGAAAATCTCAAGAGAGAAGAATGTGACCCATATACCAAAATAAATCGTTGAGCATTTATATATTGGAATAAAATAATTGGTAGATTTAAATAGCTTTTTAAAATTTTATAGACAAATTATTTTATTATCATAATAGAATTAAATTAGAAAGGTAAGCATCTCCATTGAGGGATTACAAAGCAAAGCATGTTGGTTTGGTGCATAATGTGGGCAAGGGATAGATACACTTTAAGCAAAAGTTACTTACCCACGTCACGCCTGTTTTTTTCTTTATGATTCGTAGTTTTATATTTTCTCTACATATGTTTTTAAATGTTTTCTATATATTAATTTTTTTTAGGCTATTGAGACACTTTAGTTCTTTTATAATATTATTTGTAACTTACCAGGACGTTACAATACACTTTAGAAAAGTATTTTGAATATATATAACCATTGATCGTTTATGCAACAAATGATTTAAATTGTTTATAATTTATTTGATAAATTGGTATTTAAACGAATCCAACAATCCTATTTCATCTTTAAGAGTAAAATATGTAACATTTTACATGTACATGCACAGTCGGTCCACAATGAGGCAAACCTCGGAAACCGTCCATGGCCGAACGGGTTTGGGGTCCCAAATTAATGTCGACCATTTACAGGAATTCATCAGCTTCATAAAATTATTGAAGCATAAAAAAAACTGGCGCATCAATTGTGACGATTTCCTCAACCGTATGGGTATAAAAGATAGTAAGTTTGTGTGATCAAAATCTAGTCCAACGGTATCTGGTGCTGTCTTCCCTCCTTAAGGTCGAGAGTTTAAGTCTCGCTGTGGACATATGTGAAATAATTTAGAAGTAGATTAGTATATTTAATGTTTAAAAAAAATCTAATGCCATGAGAGATATTCTTGGAAAGAAGTAAAGTATAAACATTAAAGAAATGTTTGGAAAAATAGAATGGGATCTTATGGGTTACGCTTCAACTGTACAAAATCTAAACCTTATAATACTTAACTTTAATTATTTGATTATAATTTTAAGGGCCTTATATTTGCTATTGCTCCGGACCTCAAGTCGGTTTAGACGGTCTTATGCACATGTGTAACAAATTTCAATACGATTGTATAAATTTATGTGAATGATATATATAAATACAATCTATTATACAAACTAATATCAAAATATATTATTTTTGTATATATTAAAAATATAAAATATTATTGAATAAAATCAAGGTTCTAAATAACATGACGCTTAAGCTTGACAGCAAGGTCAAAGTTAAGTCATGATAAGTCATGATAAGTCATGAGGTTTTTTAAGGCGTTAACTATTTTATACACATTAAAAAGATCATATAATTATTTAATTTTATCAAATATATCAAGTTTTTACAAATGTTATATTAATATTTAATATAATAAAAGATAACAAAAACTTAATTATTTAAGGTCCGATTAGAAAAAACAAAAAAGACTCACGCCTTGAAAAAAAAATCACGTTATAACGCGATAAAGCACACATTGACATATTATTTGAGCGTTACGCTTAACAAATCTATATTTATATTTTTATAATGGCTACACCAAATCTCGCGTCATGACATTCTTTGAGGCACGCCACTTTTTAAAACCATAAATAAAACAGATGTTGTATGCCATTATTCTCTATTTCAATATTTTTATTAGATAATATCATATATTCTATCTAAATAATTATTTTATTGTATAGATAGAGAAAATTATGCAACCTGGTTGAATGAATAAAACATTTGTCCCATCTTTGAAAAATTATATAAAATTAAAAATAGAAATATTATTAAAAAAATAGAGGTCATAACCGAATAAAACAGCAAATCCATCGACGGCAGGGCATAATTGCCACTGTTTCACTTTCCAGTCCAAGAACCCCACTGTCTTCTCTCACTTCCACACCCTCTCTGTGAATTGAGATCACAACAAGTAGATTTGCATTTCGCCTTCTTCATTTTCGGATATTGGTACTCAACCCACGATCCAAACCAAAAATCAAAACTGAATACAGATTAGAAACTTAGAATCGCGAGAATGTACGGGAGGGATCCATGGGGTGGACCATTAGAAATAAACACCACCGACTCAGCGACGGACGATGATGGCAGCAGGAACTTGAACGACTTCGACAGGGCGGCGTTATCGCGGCCGTTGGATGAGACGCAACAGAGCTGGCTGTTAGGTCCCGGAGAAGAGAAGAAAAAGAAGTACGTTGATCTTGGTTGCATCAGTGTCAGCCGTAAGATCTTCGTTTGGACGGTTGGATTGATATTCGCAGCTGGTTTCATTGCTGGGTTTATTGTATTGATCGTTAAAACTGTTCCTAGGCATCACAAACACCCCCCACCTGCAGATAATTACACTGTTGCGCTTCAAAAAGCTCTCATGTTCTTCAATGCCCAAAAATGTTAGTCCACTTTCTAATTTAATCGGATCTATTGATTTCCCGTTTTCTCTTTTCTTATTTTGTTTGATCATTTTTTAACTTCTTATGCGTTTGTCTGTACTCTGTATCAATATTCATATGACTATGGATTCGGTGTCATTCACTCAATCCTATAATTGCATAAATGTTTATAGAATGATTAGCATTTTTCAATGCAAACAAATCATCTCTGTTGTGGAAATCTGCAAAAAGGATCCTACTTTCATTTCTTTCTATTATAACAAGCAAATCAATGAAAGTATGTTGCTGATTTTTGCAACTAATCTACTTACAAAATGATATTCACGCAGCTGGAAGACTCCCGAAGCATAATAACGTGTCATGGAGGGGTAACTCCTGTCTAAATGATGGAAAATCAGACAAATCAGGGGCAGTGCTAAAAGACCTAGTGGGTGGATATTATGATGCTGGAGATGCTATAAAGTTCCATTTCCCTCAAGCTTTTGCCATGACCATGTTGAGTTGGAGTGTGATCGAATACAGTGCTAAATACGAAGCTGCAGGAGAGCTCAACCATGTTAAAGAGATCATCAAATGGGGCACTGATTACTTTCTCAAAACCTTCAATTCTACAGCCGATACCATAAACCAACTCGTATCTCAGGTAATTACTCATTTCCCCGACCTTCTGTATTAAGTCGTTCTTTCTGTATTAAGTCAAAAAGAAACAGGTGGGGACGGGTGATACGTCGGGTGGGACAAATGATCCGAATGATCATACTTGTTGGATGCGACCCGAGGACATTGATTACCCTCGCCCGGTGACCGAATGCTCTAGTTGCTCTGATCTTGCTGCTGAAATGGCTGCTGCTTTAGCTTCAGCTTCCATTGTTTTCAAGGACAATAAGGTGTATTCAAAGAAACTGGTGCATGGGGCTGCGACTCTTTGGAAGTTTGCTAGGGATCAGAGGGGTATGTACAGTGGTGGTGGTGCAGATGCTGCAAACTTTTATAATTCGAGTATGTATTGGGATGAGTTTGTTTGGGGAGGGGCGTGGATGTATTATGCAACGGGTAATCAGTCTTATCTTTACCTTTCTACTCACCCTACACTCGCTAAGCATGCTGGTGCTTTCTGGGGTGGTCCCGATTATGGTGTTCTTAGCTGGGATAATAAACTTACTGGAGCTCAAGTAAGTTAATCAACTAACTCTCTATTTATTTTGTTATAACCATATTATGATAATAATAATTTTATTCTTTTGTACTAGGTGTTACTGACTAGATTGAGACTGTTTCTGAGCCCTGGTTATCCCTATGAAGAAACATTGAAGACGTTTCACAACCAAACAAGCATAATCATGTGTTCATACCTTCCATACTTCAATAGTTTTAACAGAACAAGAGGTAAAAAAAAATCCCCTTCCCTTTTTGGGGCGAATGCGTATTTATTATAACTGATTGGGCTAGCCACCTAATGGCTATAAAAGAATAATTTTTTTGGAGAAATAATACGGACTCCGTCTTCAATTGCAGGAGGGTTGATCCAATTAAACCATGGGAGACCGCAGCCTCTTCAGTATGTTGTGAATGCAGCTTTTTTAGCTACACTTTATAGCGATTATCTTGATGCAGCCGATACTCCCGGGTGGTATTGTGGGCCCAATTTCTACTCAACCAACGACTTACGTAAATTTGCACAAACTCAGGTAGAATCCAGCTCTCCTCTCTTCTTCATGCAAACTATGGATGGCATTTTTGTAAATTTTATAACGTGTTCTAATTTTTATCTTGTAGATTGATTATATACTTGGGAAGAATCCAAGAAAGATGAGTTATGTTGTGGGGTTTGGCAATCACTACCCGAAGCACGTGCACCACAGAGGTGCATCGATCCCGAAGAATAAGGTGAAGTATAACTGTAAAGGAGGGTATAAATGGAGGGACTCTAAAAAACCGAATCCCCATACAATCATAGGGGCGATGGTTGCAGGGCCAGATAAATATGATGGTTTCCATGACGTGCGTACAAACTATAATTTCACAGAGCCGACTATTGCTGGAAATGCTGGTTTAGTGGCAGCTCTTGTGGCCCTTTCCGGTGAAAGAACAACTAAGATTGATAAAAACACCATTTTTTCGGCGGTGCCGCCTATGTTTCCGACTCCACCACCGCCACCAGCTCCCTGGAACCCTTGAGATTTTGCGAATGATATCATACATCAACAATTATTAGTTAACAGTTATAAAGGAGTCATGGTGATATGAGATGGAAATTCATTTGTTAATCGATATATAGGAATATATAGCATACAGTTTCATGCCAAATTACAAGAAGAAATAACAATCCATATTACATGATATACTTTTAAGTCGAACAAATCATGATATCAAAAATGCAGCTAAAACTTCTGCTACCTACTAAAGCTATCTAAAGACCTTACATTCTTTTTTTTTTCATTTCATTTCTATTCAACTATTTGTCTGAAGAAGCCTGGCAGGTGGCAGCCTCTAAAACAAACCTATGAACGTGTAGACTCTAAATAGGATGACTAGTAGTCTCTCTTCTTGGGACATTCTGATGCCCTATGCCCAGACTGTCCACAGCTGAAACATGCTCCATCAAAGTTCCTACTATTTCAAACAAAAAAATATTTATATATATTGTTATTATTAGTATTTCAGGAAGTACGTACAGATGCTTTTACTGTTATATGCTTCTAAAAATCCAATTTGAATAACATACAAAGCTACCCATTTATATCAAAATGCACTTTTAGTACCTGTCCCTAGTCCGAGAACCACTTCTTGCCCCAAAAGATGAAGGGCTTGAGGATCGTCTTTCACCAATTAGCCAGTCACTTCCACCACCACCTCCACCAGTTCTTGATCCGCCTCCGCCTCCGCCTCTAGACCAACTACTGCCGCCGCCACTCCTGCCGCCTCGTCTGTAGCTATCCCCTTCGCCATCTGATGAGTATCGACTGCTACCACCCCAACCACCACGAGAACCACCAGCACCTCCCCTTCGTGACCCTCCTCCTCGTGAGCTTCTCTCTCTGTTAGAAAATCTACCATAAAAGTCACCCGCTGGACCATCATCTTGTAACACAGGCAACTGCAACAAGTACACAGATACTATTCAGTAACGCGATAAAACTCTAGAATTCTATATCTACAAAACCAAACTTGACTTCACCTTTGTAATTTTTGTAATCGTATTGCCAGGTGGCACGTCCTTAGTTAGTAGCTCTTTAGCAATCTCTTCCGGGAGATCAAAAACTGCACCCTGAACCTGATAACACAAATAGATGTTACAAAATAAGGTTAGCTTTCTAGAGCTATTACCGATGAGGGCATTTATGTCGTTTGCACAGACAAGAGATCAAAACAAAAAGTTGCAATTTTTGTCCTATTGACATCAGTAATGCAGTATAACATTAGCTAACTTGGATACTCACCCTTTCATCTGCAATTATATGGATTTTTCCCAGTTCATCAGCAGCAGTTGAATAAACATCGGCCAAGAATCCAGTAACTGTTCTAGCTGACATAAACCCTCTTGATAAAGTAGGATCGCGTGTCAGTTGCAATGTAGTCCAGCCCTGCAATACAATCAAAATGAGGATACAAATACAAATACAGATATAGATATAGATACAGATACCCTCATAATAAAGAATTTAGAAATGTTAATATAATTCACCTGTTCATGTGTGATAAGAGAACGGGATGATGGAGGCTTTGAAAAGCCACTCAGCTGTGCAAGGGCAGCAGCAAGAGCACTTGCACCCTGCTCCTCAATTAGCTTTTCAGCAGTTGGAGTGAAAAACTCTATAGACTCCCGATGAACACCAGCCAGGGTGGCAACAACTTGCTGAGCAGAAGACTCCAATACATCTTCGACAGCTGGCGGACTTACAAACTCAAAATGGCATCCCACATCACGCTCAAGAGACTTAACTGTTCTCCTCTGACTATTTGTGAACATCAAAATGGCATTTCCTACCTTCCCTGCACGCCCTGTTCTACCAGAACGATGCACAAATGTCTCTGGATCATTTGGTAGTTCATAGTGAATAACCTAAAAAACAAAAATATCAGTAATGTCATGTACTATGTAACAAATGGGGCTTAAAGAAACATTAGTAGAAAGCCCAATCCAATAGTTGGAACTTACTAAATCAACATTGGGAATATCAAGCCCACGAGAAGCAACATCAGTAGCAACAAGCACAGTAAACTTTCCCTGTCTGAAATTATTAAGTGTTCTTTCTCTTTGATGTTGAGATATGTCACCATGTAATGCCTCTGAAGTTATACTATTGGTTAATGCCAATGAGACCTCATCTGCATCCCTTTTTGTCTGAGTAAAGACAATGGTCTTCCCACCCTTTGCATATACCTAACATCATCACAACATAGTAAGAGTTCAGTTCACTAAGCAATTCAATCTTTGATCTAAACAAGATCAAATAAGTCTCATACCGTTACAAGATCACCAAGTATTGTCCGCTTTGAAGTTGATGTTGTTGGAATAGCATATAGCTTGATTCCCTCTGCTAGCTTTTCATCTTGATCACCAACCTTTTAGGATCAATGAGAAACATGACACATTACAAGACTAGCCAATAAGCTATAATATATTTAGTTAGTTATATACCACAAGGACAAGAAACTAACCAAATCAATTGTCATGGGATTGTTGAGATATTTCCTTGAGAGTTTCTTGACCCAACCAGGCATAGTTGCTGAAAAAAGCATGCTTTGCCTCTGTGATGGAAGTTTTTCCAAGATATGTTCTACATCTTCCTCAAAACCAACAGCAAGCATTTGATCAGCTTCATCAAGAACCAAAAACTGAACCTCCCCCAATTTTAGGGTGTTACTGTCGATAAGATCAATAAGTCTTCCTGGTGTTCCAACCACCACATCAACTCCACGAGACAATGCATTTTGCTGTGAGTTATATGAGACACCACCATAGACACAAACAGTGCTAAGATATGGAGCAGACTCTTTGATCTCTGATTCTACTTGCCTTGCCAATTCCCTGGTAGGTGCAAGGACCAAGACTCTGGGAAGACGTTGACCACGCCTTTACATAAAAGATATAAGAAACCAGTTAGATACAACATATTATTTGAATTACCAAGTACAAAATGTTATATAATCAAGAGTTTTCATGGGTACCTAGGAGAAATCCTTTCTTCATCGTCTTCTGTAAGTCTTTTGATTATTGGAATTCCAAACGCTAATGTCTTCCCAGTTCCAGTTTTGGCACGAGCAATGATATCTCTACCTTCTAGTGCAGGGACCAATACAGCTCTCTACATAATTCAAACAAATACAAGTTACAAACTTGCTTAAAGAAAAAGTCATATGAAACCAAGCACAAGCACCAAAGAGAAATTACACTGAAACATATAGAGATAAGCAGTAGAGATAGAGTGAGATGGATGTAACTTTTGGATAAACATGTTTAGAAGTGGAGAAATGGATAACGTACTTGGATAGGGAACAGCCTAGTAATTTCTCGTTTTTCAAGAGACTGAACCAGCCTTTGGGGCAAACCCAATTTGGTAATTGAAAGTTCATCATCATCAGCAACATTTCCAGCATCAACTATTGATGCTTCACTTTCAGACTCATCACTATACTCTCTGTCGCTATCGTCCAAAGAGCTATCTTCATCGAACACACCAAAACCCTTAAACGCGTTCTCGCTCAAAACAGAATTGGGGGCGGCAGTCGCCGACGTAACAAAAGCAGAACCACCACCGACACCTGCGCTGTTAGGTTTGAGTCTAGAGGTAACTTTCAAGGAAGTGAAGTGGGTTTTATCGGCAGAACGAGGAAGGTGCACGGGAGCGGCAGGGGCGGCGATTTTTCTAGAGAGTTGTTCTAGTGATGGATTTTTGTGGTATACGGATACGCCTATGATGGAAGAAGAACACGCCATGAGTTTGATGGTAGTGACGGAACCGAGTGAGGAGGAAGGGGAAGAAGATGGGGGGATAAGGTGAGAGGTTTATGGAGATGAATGGTCCTAGAGACCACCTTGTTGGCTATAACTAAAACCTCAACTCCTTTTATACCTTCAAATTTTTGTTTCTTTATTTCTCCCCGATATTTTCCTTGATAAAATTTCACAAGGTTTAGTAAAGGGTTAAACGATAAGAGAAAGGAAAATACCAACAATAGTAAAAATAAGGGGTATTTTCAAAATTTAGACATGAAAATAGACATTTTCGGATATAGACATGCATTTCGCGGAGATCCGTGGAATCTACTGTAGCTCCGCAAAATAGTAAAATCGTAAATAAATTAGTGTATTAAAAAAAACTCAAGATTCATTCCGCGGAGCTAAGTGGATTCCCCGGAGCTCCGCGAAGGTAGCTCCGAGGAATGGATCTTCAGTTTTTTTTTTCAAATCGATTCTTTGGGGTTTATATTCATTCCCCCAACTAATTATTTTCAAGAAAAGATTAATGATAGTATGAATTTTTCTTGACAATGTTTGGAATGAATGTGAAGTGGAAAAAAATTGGTCTTTTAATTAGAGATTAGTACATGCAATTCATCCAAGGCTTGAAAACCCTAATCTAGCATACATTGAAATTGAAATCGAAATCTATCATAAACTAGTTTAGATGATATCTTTCAATGGTTGCAAGAATCCTTTGATCTTCAAGAAGCTTAGTGTCACAAACATAACACCTCTAATGGCTCACAAACACCACAAGCAAGAGGATGATGTTTAGGAGAGAGAGTGAAAGGCTAGAAATCGGCTCCACGCTTCCAAGGGATCAAGTGTCCGGTTTTGCTAGCCCTAGGGGTCCTTAGAGTGGGCTTAGACCCTAATTGGATGACTTAGACCCCAAGCAGCTTGGGAATCTACTGGAATAAGGCCTCATTGGCCGAAATTAGAGTGGGCTTCCACTCTTAATTTCGTCCACCATATATCCAGGAAGATCCACAGCCCAAAACAAACTATCACACAGTTGACAGTTTGAGTCCCCTTTATTTAATTAATCTCTTTTAGCTACAAAATTAATTCTTAATTAATTATTTACTAATATTAATTAAACTATATGATTTCTCCTTTAATATATTATTCATATAATATATTAATAAACCATAATAACTTCTCTCTCTCCATAAATCATTATGTCAAGTTGCTTAAGTGAAGGCATCCCAAAAGGACCATGCACAATCGGGTCAAGTACATACCAAATATAGTTACGGGCTTAGACACTAATCCAACAGTCTCCCACTTGGATAAGTCTAGTAACTATAAATGCAAATACTATCCGGTTAGCAATCGTAGCTCTCAAAGACGCTGTCGAACTCTGATCTTATCAGTAACCTGCCCTTTAGATAAGGGCTCATATAGTCCTTCATTCTAAATATCGCGCGGACAATTACATGGAACATAGTCATACTTATTGTCCATCAGTTTGTTTCTCGATCTCTGATTCGTCTGACATAGAACTTAATTGAACACATCAATTCAGTCCTGACCGGGCCCGACATATAAGTCAAAACAAATCATCCCCAGATATCGCTTTTACCCTCTTAAGATAAAAGGAACAGATAAACTTCGAATTATATGCATTTACCATTCACTCATCAAATCATGCACATCAATGTGTTTTATAACATCAAGTTACTGATGCGTTTACACATTATCATTGCACAACCAACTCGCAAATAATAAACCATATATCTAGGTTTTAAGACCATATGATATTATCGTCTTGCGATCACTAGTGATAAATTCCATGAAGTGATACCAGCAAGAGCGGGTTTAATCCAATGCTTAAATCATATTCATAAGCACTCATGAACGTTGCAAGAAACCTTTGTTATGTCTAATACACTTTAGACAATTTACAAACCAATTCATGACAATCTTCTTTCATACCTACTCCCAAAGTATGAGCGACTGTGGAACGTTCGAATAATCTTATTATTCAGGAAGTCAAAACATGCAAAGTGAAACAATAGGTAAACAATCAACACAAGATAGCAACTTTACTTATAAATAATACTCATTTATTTAATCATTAAATGTCAATTACATTTATCTATTACATGTTTCGAAGCTATCTAATCTAAACTAATATCGTCCTTCGGCTTGATGCTCCTAGCATGCTGCAAATGCTTAACCCTACTCAGTCCCTTCGTAAGAGGATCTGTTGGGTTATCCTCCAACGATACCCTCTTCACTACGAGGAGTCCCTCTTCCACCTGATGTCAAATAAAATGATATTTCCTGTTGATATGTCGAGATCTGCCATGATCCCTCGGTTCCTTTGTCAAGGCAACCGCTCCTTCCTTATCACAGACAATTTCAATGGGCTCCTTTATGGCTGACACAACTCCAAGGTCTCCAATGAAGTTCTTCAACCATATCGCCTCCTTTGACGCTTCGCTCGCTGCTATGTACTCTGATTCTCACGTTGAATCAGCTACGGTCTCCTGCTTGGAACTCTTCCAAGTCACTACTCCTCCATTTAGGGTAAAGACTCAGCCCGAATGCAAACGATAATTGTCCCCGTCGATCTGAAAACTGGCGTCATTATACCCTCACACCCTTAAGTCATCACTCCCACTGAGGACTAGAAACCATTCCTTGGTCCTCCGAAGGTACTTAAGAATATTCTTGACTGCAGTCCAATGTGCTTTACCAGGGTTCCCTTGATAATTTTTTGACCATGCTCAAAGCAAAGGCCACATCAGGGCGAGTACAAGTCATATCATAAATCATCGAGCCAAATGCGGAAGCGTATGGTACTCGGCTCATCTCTACTATCTCGACTTCGGTACTCGGGCTTTGAGTCTTACTCAACTTGGCATTACTTTGGATTGGTAACTCCCATTTCTTGGAATTCTCCATACTAAAACGTTTTAGTACCTTGTCCAAGTAAGTATTCTGACTAAGTCTTATTAGCCTTTTACTCCTGTTTCTCACTATCCGTATTCCTAAAATATAGGCAGCCTCTCCGAGGTCCTTTATAGTGAAACACTTCCCAAGCCAGGACTTGACTTCTTGTAGCGTCGGGATGTCGTTTCCTATGAGTAGTATGTCATCGACATACAATACGAGGAAGCTAACTATACTCCCACTGACTTTGACATATACACATGATTCATCCTCGCTTCGCAGAAAACCAAACTCTTTGACTTTCTCATCAAAACAAAGATCCCATCTGCGAGACACTTGATTCAATCCATAAAATATATTTCTCAAGCTTACACACTCTATTAGGATGCTTCGCATCAACAAAACCCTCCGGCTGACTCATGTACTTAAACATCCTCAGCCAACTTTCCGTTAAGGAAAGCGGTTTTGACATCCATCTGCCATATCTCATAGTCATGAAATGCAACCCCACGGGAGAGGAAGTCACATACCCCCTACGTTTCGACTTCCATACTTCCAACAACGAAGCAAAGTACGAAGACTTGCTAGCCGGCCTCAGATTGGCAGTAAAAATGGGAGTGGAAAGAGTCACGGCTTTGACTGATTCGTGTTTAGAAGCCAACCAAGTATCAGGGGAATTCGAAGTGAAAGACAGACGAATGAAAAAGTATGTCAAAGTAGTACAATGAATCATGAATTCTCTAAAAAGTTTCACGATAAAACAGATCTCGAGGGGAAACAACAGGCGAGCAGACGCCCTCAGCAAGTTGGTGTCAAAATATTTCGGGCATCTCTTGAAGGAGGTGCTGGTGGAAATACCAAAACAAAAAAGCATTGACGAACGACATGTTGATTCTCTATCAATAGCACAACCCAACTGGATGACGCCCATCATGGACTATCTCCAGCACGGTATACTCCCCGAAGATCATGGAGAAGCTCGGAAAACAAGGGTACGAGCCCCCCCCCCCCCCCCCCCAATATGCAGTCCTAAAGGGAGCATTGTATAGGAAAGGCCATACAGCCCCGTGGCTCAAATGCATAGATAGCACGGCAGTGAAGCTGGCTCTAAAGGAAGCGCACGCATGGTCAGCCAGAGCCCACGAAGGAGCACAAGCGCTCACAGGCAAAGTGTTGTGCATGGTCCTTTACTGGCCAGAAATACATCAAGATACGGTCGAGCTAACACGGATTTGTGTGGAATGCCAAACTTTCTCACCAGTGCAAGGAGTACCACAATCCAGGTTAACAAGCATAGTTAGCCCCTGGCCCTTCTTGATGGGTTTTGGTCATAAGACATCCTATGTGCTCATACAAACCCTAATGCTTGGATCTAGGTTTCTCTATTGTACATACTTTGAATCCAAGACTTTGAACCCTAATTCTAACATATGGAAATCAGAATTCACATGTAAATAGGTTTAAGAACATACCTTGATTGTTATGTAGCAATAACAATCCAATTCCTCCTTGAATTGACCTTGGAAAGCAGAGAGTCACAAGTGTCACTCCTCTAATGGCTTACAAACACCATAAGCAAGTGGAGAAGGTATATGGAGAGAGGAGGGAGGTTAGAATTCGTGTTTGGGACTTCTTTGGAAGGGATACCCGAATTCATAACCCTAGGGGTGTTTATATAGGTGTAGAGATAGGGTTTCAGTCATTATCCTTATCTAGTTGATTATCCATTAAGCAACCAATAAGATAATCCTTGAATCCTTATCATACTCGAATTCTAAGGCTTTCCAACCTTAAATTCGTTCACCATACTTATAAGATAATTCTTACCTTATTTTGTAACTATCACATAATTACAATTCAGCCCCTCAAGTTTAATTAATTACATTTGATCACTAAACTAATTCTTAATTAATTATCGACCAATATTAATTAAACAAATATGATTTCTCCTTTAATATATTATTCTTATAACATATTAATAAATCATATTATCCTCTCTCTCTATATATATTTCTCCAATCAAGTTGCTTTGGTGAAGGCAACCCAAAAGGACCATGCACCATCGGGTCAAGTACATACCAAAATAGTTATGGACTTAGACACTAATCCAACAGTCTCCCACTTGGATAAGTCTAATAACTATTATGCGTATGACTTCAGATCCCGATCTGCAATCGTAGCTTTCCAAAGCCGCTGTCAACTCTGATCATATCAGATACGCGTGTCCTTAGATAAGGGATCATATATTCCTCCATTCTAGATATCATATGAGATATGATTTCTAATCATTCTCTTTGTACTACTTCTCGATTTCTGATTTATGACGACAGACTAATTGAACAAATCAAATTAGCCCTAGCCCGGCCGAGCATTTACGTTTGTCATCACTAAACCATCGAGGGGCCCAAAGATATCGCTTTTATCCTACTTTGGATAAAAGGAACGGATAAACTTTGATACAATGCTTGCTTGTACTCACGCACCGAATCACACACAACAATATGTTTTATAATACCAAGTTACTGGTGCGTTTACGTATTATCAATGTGCAACCGATTCGCAAGATACAACTCACACATCTCGGTTTCAAGAATATAAGATGTTATCGTCTCACCAATCACTCATGATACAATCCATGGAGTGATCCAAGTGAGCGTGGGTCTAATCCAATGCTCAAATCACATTCATAAGCACTCATGAACGTTGCAGCAAACATTTGCTTATGTCTAATACTCTTTTAGACAATCCACACACCAATTCACAACAGTCTTTATTCATATCTACTTCCAACATATGAACGACTGTGGCCCGTTTGAATAATTCGATTATTCTTAATAAACTCAATTATTCTGGAAGTCAAAACATGCAAATGTGAAACACAAGAATAATACTAATCCCATATGGCCTCAAACCTTTGAGTATAAATAAAACTCCTTTTATTTATCACCATATCGATTACTCATTATTTGTCGTTTCGGGTAATCAACTTCTTACTTGAATTACAACACTTGTCCCATGCTCCTAGCATGCACACAATGTTTACCTATGGTTCTTACTTTGTGAAATAGATCACATTGAACACATTTCCAAGCATTCTCATTTCACAACTCCAAATCCTTTTCATAAGTGAAAGAATATCAAATTCTTGCTACTTATATAATATGCTAGATTCTAACATTTTATGCAATGATCTCTTTTGTAATGTCACTGCACCAAAGTCACAAAGACTTTTGCCAATGATATTACAAAGTCTTCTATCGGAGATTGTTACAAGACAATTCCATAGATGTGATGTCTCTCACTCAAAGTACTTTCTTTGAACATCCTTTTGCATAGATGTTTCTAATCTAGTCATAGATTTCTCAATATTCAATTCCCAATATGGACACAATTCCATACGTTCCATATGACAACTCATTCTTAATAGAATCTTATCTATTCGTAATGATGTCGATACGGTCCATCCAATATGGAAACATTTCCATATTTTCCAATACTATACTTCCAACTACTCACAAGCGACCAATCTTCGTCGAACTTGGATTGTCCTTTGATAGTTGTTTAATTATTTTAGTCAAAACCAATTCTAGTCCCTTTTCCCTCTAAATGCGCTCGTCATTTGGAAAATTTTAGAATGGTCAAACATTAAAGCATTTGCAATCGATCCTATACCCGAAGCGTATGGGACACGACGCATAATGTTTTATTTGCTATGTTCTCAAAATTCGAATTGTGAAGAGGGATGCCGTAATCATAATCGAAATTTTAAGAACACACTTTGTACCTTTGACTAATTTTATTAACATTTCTCAACCTAAACCTTTAGATTTGAAATGAAGCATAATATTCTCTCCCTTAATTATAGCAAAACAACTTTTCAACTATTGCGACTTTGCAAATTATGACTCATGTTTTCTATAATTAATATTGCTAACCTTGCAATACTTTCCTTAATAATCATACAATCATAACTTTTATGCTCCCACTATCTTGATGATTATTATAAAACATAACACTTATGCTCCCACTAGCTTCGACATGTATTCATAAACATCTTAACTTTCAGAAAACAATACTTATTGAATTTCTTAAGTTCATGTTTCTAATACTTAGTGCTTTGATAATCCTTTATCAATGCTTCTTGAACTTATACACCTTTGCCTTCGATAGTTCATATGTGTGTCTAAACAATTAAGACTAATTGCCAAACCTCACAATTCAAATTATGGAAAGGGATGCCGTAACCATAATTGAATTCGAGAATGCAATTTCACTATCTTCTTAAAATCTTTCTTAGTGAAAGCATTTCCTCACAATCATTTTCATGAAGGAGGAAATCTTATGACACTTAGATTTTAGCGGTGTATGTGTTCTTATCCATGTGAATTTGTTAAAACTAAAGTTTACGACAAATTCAAACTCTTATGGATCGAACTTTCTTGATCTCGATTTCTTGCCTTATGGTAGCACAGCTGCCCACCATGTCTTCCAAGTAGTTAAGCAGCTCACCCTTTCCTATCAATGTACCTTTCATTGATTAAGGTGCTTTGCCTTTTATGCGTTCAAAATGAGTACTCATAGAACTCACATGCATAATTAACTCGATTGGATTGTCACAGAATCAAAATAATGTCAACACGATAGGTTGTAAACCTCAACTCGTGTGCTAGTGACGATTGATAAGGTTTATTTGATTTGTTCTTGAAACCTTTCAAGACCATTAAGACTCCCACTGACTCCTTGACATATAAGATTCTCTTGTCGAAACATTTCTTGACGAACAAATATTCAAGAGTTAGTGTAGTTTTTATTAAAACACTTCATAAATTGGTCCAAGTTGGTCTTTGTCTTATTCAAGACATCACAACTTCCTACATTTGATGAATGTTATAAACCTTTAATACTTTTCACTCATTGTCACAATCTTAACTTTAAGACTTGTTATTGGAACGAAGTATGATTGACTTATTGATTTAACCATTTCTTCAATTCTTGATTCCTCTTCTTAGACATACAATTGTACTAAGACTTACTCAGAGGATCAACTGAGATATGGTTCTTAATCATTAAGACCTATCATAAAGCATAAAAGGTACTCTCCCTTCTTCTTAGAATGGAAAAACTTTTATCTTTCTGCCTACTTGATTCTTCTTATTCGTTCTACTATTGATCTAAACCCTTTAATCAATTTAGAATTACACTTAATCTTGTAAGTATAATCATATTTACTAAGCCTTTAGTAAGTCATGACGAATATCTTTGTTATTCTTATGGTGAACTTGATCAACACGCTACTTTGTGTACTTGATCTCCTAGTCCTTCACTTGACACTTTGTCAACGAATTGGTCTATATGAATTTCTCATTCATCATGCAACCAAGTTGCATGATTCCAAATTTCTGTCCGATTGAAACTTTGGGCGATGAGAAACTCTCCCTATTTGGTAAATTCTTGACATTTCCATAAATAACATAAACAAGAATCATATCCATTCGTTGTAGAAATATTCAAACATCGATTCTCATAATGATTTCATTGTAAGGAAATAAATAAGTCAAACAAAAATTTATTTTATTTACAAAAGCAGCGGAAAAAATTTGTCCTTACAATGCAAAATCCATTGAAAACTATGTACAGAAGAAAAATTCTAACAACCCTATCATAACTTTCTAAGCCTAAAATCTAATCTTCAAGTCCATGCGATCGAGATCCATCTCTTGTGATTAGATTCATCTTGCTTTCTCTTATCAAGCTTCCTTTCTTTTCACCGACCCTACAAAACATTCAAATGCAATCTTATTACATCATGTATTAAGAATCAATGAATAGGAACTCAATGGAGTTAGATAGTGGATTTTACCTGAAGCGCGGCCATACTCTTTGACTCTCCCAGCTTCTGGACTCTTCAAGCTCTTTGGGCAGACTTGTATCCAACGCCCTCTCTTTTGGCAGCAAACGCAGGTCGGTTCTCCTAGAACGTCCTCGGAAGCATGGTTGGTTGACTTTTCCAACAAATACGCTCCATTGCTTCGCCAAATCATTTCTGATTCAGCAGCAATGAGCATGTAAGTTAGGTCAATGAGGTTGTCGTCATGATCCATCATATAATATTTCCTTTTGAACTCATTATATGATTCAGGAAGTGACTGCAAAACCCAATTTACAGCCAACTGATCTGGGAATGACACACCCAACATTTTCAACCTATCAATGTGTGATTTCATTCCTAGAACATGGGCACACACGGGTTTACCATCTTCATGTTTCATTTCCAATAGGGCTTTAGTGATATTGAACCTTTCAATTCTTCGATCTTGTGGGTTGGGGAGAACAATAGGAGGAGGAGGAGGAAGTGAAGCATGATTTCTCGTTCCTCGATTAAATCGTGGAATATCATCTTCACGTGGAATGCTTGTTCCACGGGATTTGGGAAGACCATAGTTGTCGAACTTTGACATCTACAAAACGGGAGAAAAACAAATTCAAGTTAGTTGATTGATGGAGTCATTAGTAAATCACCCAAATGAGATACTAAGGCTAGGACCCAACACAATATTCTACAACTCGGGAGAGGGATGCCGTAACCCTAATTGCAGAATATTTGAAGGTAAGTGAATGACGATTCACTAATTTCCACCAGGAAAAACGAAAAAAATTTAAGTTTTAAATCTATGAAAACTCCTAGATCCTTTGAGATACATTGAACTTTCAATGGCATGTTTAAATCTCGATATGCCCCTCTTGTTTGTGACTGGGATGCCGAGGATCACAAAGCGGGTGTGAATAACCATACAAACTTACATGGTGCCCTCACATGTTACAGTCACCTATTCGATGTGCCGGTAAACCACACACGCTCCACCGAACTATGACAAACATTGAGTCACCCTTTGCTACCTTTGCTTAGACCCATTTAGTGTGCCGGTTAACCACACACGCTCCACTAACGTCTTCGCAAGGGCACAAAGTGTAATTTCATGGAATTGCATCAATTCACTTTTGCCTAAGTAACTAAGATTGGGAATTTTGTGAAAACATTTAGTTACTTTAGTAATTTATTATACTTATAATGGAAGGTTTCGTCCTATCCTACCCGTTCGGCTAACGACCCTCCACTAGTCAAGAGTGCGGTGGGTAAGAGTGGATACCCATTCAATCGCCATTTTATAGGCAATTTCCTTAAACATCCCTTATAGACTAGCTTCGTGAATGAGGCCTACTAACGGTAAGACTGACTTTTAGTTATACATATGTATAATGTTAGACTTTTAATGTTGTATATAGTATAGGGTGTATTTTATAACTTTTAAAATACTATGTGGTTAACTTTAACAATTACACTTTTAATTCTATTAAATGGTTAACCTAAACTTTTATGGATTTATTAAACCTCTTTTAATTATACACCTTAATTAATTAATAAAACCATAAGGGTGTGATTTGAACTTTTTCAAAACTATGCTAGGGTTTTAGAATTTAACATTTCTAATTAAACTTTTAATCAACCTTTAAATTCCAAAACTTGAGGGCAAGTTTTGAAACATTTCAAACCAAAGGGTTTAGAATTTAAATATGCATCAAAATTATACTATTTAATCAAAATTTAAATTCCAAAACTTGAGGGCAAGTTTTGAAACCTTTTTCAAAACATTAGGGTTTCAACTATTTAAATTTCAAAACAACAAAACTTTTGGGGTTCAAATTTAAACTATAAAACCTAAAGGGCCAAATATGAAACTTTTCACAACAACAAGGATCAAATAACAAATAATTCAAATTAACATTTAATCACATAATTATCCATATTTGATGATTTCTTGCAAAATAATTTATCAATTTACTTAAAATAATTAATCAATTATCTTATAAGGAAACAATTATCTTATTAATTGATAAATATCTTCAATTAGATTAAAAATATAGTCAAATATATTATATAATCGGATTAATATTAATCTAACATGATAAGGTAATTATCCCAATGCAAAAACAGCAAGAAATCCCGAGATAAGCACTATCTGACGCACCGACTCGCCGAGTCACCCTCTGGAACTCGCCGAGTAAGGCTGACTCGCCGAGTCCAAGAGTGACTCGCCGAGTCAGGTCGAACAGTGAGGCCAAAACACGATTTTCAGTTACATCAAGCATCAATACAATAGAAACCAATCATGGCTCTGATACCACTGATGGGTTTTGGTCATAAGACATCCTATGTGCTCATACAAACCCTAATGCTTGGATCTAGGTTTCTCTATTGTACATACTTTGAATCCAAGACTTTGAACCCTAATTCTAACATATGGAAATCAGAATTCACATGTAAATAGGTTTAATAACATACCTTGATTGTTATGTAGCAATAACAATCCAATTCCTCCTTGAATTGACCTTGGAAAGCAGAGAGTCACAAGTGTCACTCCTCTAATGGCTTACAAACACCATAAGCAAGTGGAGAAGGTATATGGAGAGAGGAGGGAGGTTAGAATTCGTGTTTGGGACTTCTTTGGAAGGGATACCCGAATTCATAACCCTAGGGGTGTTTATATAGGTGTAGAGATAGGGTTTCAGTCATTATCCTTATCTAGTTGATTATCCATTAAGCAACCAATAAGATAATCCTTGAATCCTTATCATACTCGAATTCTAAGGCTTTCCAACCTTAAATTCGTTCACCATACTTATAAGATAATTCTTACCTTATTTTGTAACTATCACATAATTACAATTCAGCCCCTCAAGTTTAATTAATTACATTTGATCACTAAACTAATTCTTAATTAATTATCGACCAATATTAATTAAACAAATATGATTTCTCCTTTAATATATTATTCTTATAACATATTAATAAATCATATTATCCTCTCTCTCTATATATATTTCTCCAATCAAGTTGCTTTGGTGAAGGCAACCCAAAAGGACCATGCACCATCGGGTCAAGTACATACCAAAATAGTTATGGACTTAGACACTAATCCAACACTTCTATCAATGGGGAATTGACATTGTCGACCCCTTCCCAGAGGCGGCAGGGAAGGTAAAATTTATAGTAGTGGCGGTCAACTACTTTACAAAATGGATAGAAGCAGAATCGTTGGCATGCATCACCGGGAGACAGATAATCAATTTCGTCTGGAAAAACATCATAAAAAGATTCGGAATGCCCAAGATCCTGGTCAGTGACAATGGTTTACAGTTCGCGGAGAACCCCTTCAAGGACCGGTGTAGAGAAAAAGGAATAGAACAGAGATTCACATCCGTGGCTCATCCCCAAGCCAATGGACAAATGGAGGTGTCTAACAGAACATTGGTGCAAGGGATCAAGAAACGACTAGGCAAATCAAAAGGCAACTAGGTAGACGAACTACCAGAAGTCCTATGGTCATATCGAACTACACCACAGACCAGCACAAAAGAGATGCCATTATGTTTAGCCTACGGAGCCGAAGCAATGCTACCGACATAAATGGTGATAGGATCGATACGAACGGAGTACTTCCAGGAACAAGAAAACAGTGAAAACCTAAGAGAAAACTTGGACCTCCTGGAAGAACGACGCAAGCGCTCAAGCATGTGTCAATCTGCCTACAAAAAGATGGTAGAAAGATACTACAATCAGCGTGTCAAGGACAAAGCGTTCTGGGTATGGGACTTCGTCCTGCAAAAAAATGAAGTCAACCATGCACAAACAAAGGGGAAACTAAGCCAGACGTGGGAGGGACCATACAAAGTAGTCGAGACACATCGCAACGTATCGTACTCCCTCGAGACTCCGGAGGGGAGGCAGATACCCAGGACATGGAATGCGAGGAACTTGAGGAAGTTCCATGTCTGAGTAGTGGCAAGACCCTATGCAGAAGGGAAGATGAAGGCGTACAACCTTCAAGCAACAGGTGTAAACCCCCAGGCAGTAGGGAGAACGAGGAAAACATCACATGGCCGGATTGATCACTCGGACCAACAAATGGACACTCACGGTAGTCCAATAGGGAATTATAGTACAAAACAGTTATGTATCAGAATTACATAAATAAAAGAACATGCATTGTCTTTAGTACGTAATGAAATGAGCACGCCTAACATTATAGCAAACACAGCATAAAGGATACTCAGTGAATCCAAGATGCAATACACATGAGGATGGAAATATAACATAATATAAAAAAAGAAAGAGAGTCTAACAGAAAATCAACCTACACAGAAGGTTTGAAACGATTAAAAGAAAGCATGACAATCAAGGCAGTTCAGCAAACAAAGTCATACCATCGTCCATTTACACACAAAGGCCTTAGGGGCCATAAACTAAAAACATCAACAAAATAAAGGACTCATAGGCCATAAAACGATTAAGACGCAACACAATAAAACAAAAGCTTCAACAAAATTTTTTCACACCCTATAAGGGAAGCTCTGAATAACTTCATACACCACCACTAGCACCGCCGCCACCGACATCACTACCACTAGCATTGTCGCCACCGGCATCACCACCACCAGCCCCACCTGCCTCACCACCTAACCCTACACCCAGTACATCCACATCCTCCTTACCCTCATCAGATGCACATAATTCTCTCACCCCATCCACATCCAGGCGACCCAACCCAAGCAAACCAACAAAGTCCATAGTCGTAAAAGCTAACAAAGTGTCATCCAAGGCTGAAGAGTGACTAGACCGCGATTCACTAGCCGAAGGGTCGTAAGTCCCAGCGTCAACCTAAGCTTTTAAGTTCGCCCAACCTGACTCCTCGCCAGCAACAAAGGCAGCATGACGGATACGGCTAATACCACCTGTGAACTCGGGATGCTCGAGAAGTTGTCCATCACACGCACAAATCCAACCTGAAGGAGCCAACTGCGATCTGCTCTTAACACCTACAACTCACGCTCACGATCAACAAGGTCTCGCTCCAGGCTTTCATTATGGATCATCAAACCTTTGTTCGCTTGGGTCAAAGATTCCAGTTGACCCTCCAAAACACTACGCACATCCTCTAACGCCAACTTCCCTGACACCAAAGACTTGTTCTTATTTTCCAACCGACCAACGGTGGCGCTCAGGTCCGCCACTTTACTCCTCAAACCAGCCTCACTCTTAACAAGGGAAGAATGCACATGCTCCAATTCCTCAAATCGTTGCACACTGCAGGACACAGCAGCCAGATATGTCATGGCTTGTGCAACGACATAGGCAAGGTTATGAGCCAAGACAACATTGCTCATTGAATCCATATCATCCACGGTGGCAGGAGGAAGAGCATGACGGGTAAAATCCAAAGCAACTGAACGCATAGATAAACGAGAGTCAGATTATAAGCTCCATCCCGAAACAAATACAGGTGTTCTGCGCAACACCTCCACAATAACGGGTTCATAAAATAGCCACTCAGGACTACCTCTCGAAGATTGAGGCGTAACACCAGCACCTGAAGAGATTGGGACAATGAGCTGATAAGACGCCCTTTCGATACCCTCAGACCGTCGAACGTCATCATCGGGTATCACTAACACATTCCCTGGATTGGACGGCATAGATGACAACAGACGCATACGACCACGACAATGCACCACGTGCTGCCCGATGGGTCCCGAGCTACCCTATGGCACTGGACCACTCATCTCCTACACAACTTTCCTTTTCTCTCCCGACGAACGCCGGCCATAGCCCCAACCTTGTTGTCCACTACATTATCAGCCGCCGACCCAGTAGGAATGCGAGCTCTAATTGTGGGGGTCACGACAGTATAGGAGCCCGACTGGCTTCCCGACGCAGTAGAACACCCCACAGGTTGTGGGGCACCGGAGCAGCAGCAGTCAGGCGACATGGGGAGGAAAAGTCTTCCCCTGGTAACGACCCCGCAGTACAGAGTCCACAGAGACGGAACATTCAACACCTGTCGAACAAACGGAAGAGGCAACCATGAAAAGGCAGAAGCAAACAAGAACCCTTCCTAAAAAAAGGGGGGAGAAGAAGGGGAGCAAAGAGAAAGGTAAGAACAACTCACCATTAGAAGCAGTGTAGAACACAGACATCTCCCCCCGGGAGCGCCAACTGGGGCTCATCCCGACACCGGCAAGTATAACCTCTGACATCACATCAATGTCCACTTGGAGAGTGCGCAAGAGATCTGAAGTCGCCTGATTGTAGGGGAACAGTTTAGGGATGGCGTCGGATAGCGTGGTCTCCCGGGGGTGCTCATGGCCAAGCAACTCTTGGTTGACCCACAACCACTTGTCCTGCCAGTTCTTGGGAGGTTTGTTGTCAAGGACGAGATCATGCCCCCCCCCCCCCCGCCCGGCGGGCAGAAAAGGTGTACTTGTCATTGGTACCAACAAACCAGAAGAAGTACTTGAAAATGAAGTAGTCGGGAACGATGCCATTGGCCCGACATATCATCTCGAAGGCCACCATCTTATGAACAGCACCGGGACTTAGCATCTGAACACTACACCCGTTACGCCGGAGTATTTCTTCTTGAAATTCAGTCAACGGAATATGAACACCGGCGTCGAAGGTCTTCAGGTAAACACCTACTTTCCTGGGAGGAGGTCGAGTAATCAAAGAACCAAAGACCGGAAACTCCACTCCATCAGCTAGAGTGAGGCCGTAAGCCTCTTGAAGGGTGTCGAACTCGAAAGAACTAAGTATCAAGCTCTGAGCGGAAGCCATGACAAAGAACAGAATGAGGGAGGAGAGAAAGGAATGAAGAGGAAGGATAAGAACGAGAAGAGAAAACAGCTTGGGAGCAATAAAAGGAAAAAGCAGGATTTACGAAAATCCCTGACACGACTGACGTAACCGTCGCGCGCATGTTGTAACGTCACATCACTGGAATGAAGCGTCAACTGAGTAAAAGCATGACACGTGCACCAGCAGTTTAGTCCAGAACATGATAACTAGCTAGCATACGCTATGACTACTGGATTGGGGGACTTGATGACACGCCTCTCAGAGCGGGCCAGAAGCAAGCGAATCCCCAACGAGACGCTAGCAGCGAGAAGCCGGCCTAGCGACTCGGCCGCCTCAGCAGTCCAGGACTCCCGCGAGGCGACCGCGTAGGAAGTCCGCCCTTGCTAAATATCGTCCTTTAGCTACAGTCCAAGGATAACGACTCTAGGAGACAAAGAGTGAGGTCAGAGCATTATCGCCTGGACCAATCGTTGGGCCGGACACAAACGTGGAGCATGGCCCTCCAATAAGAATGGTGGATCCTGTCGGAACCGCAGTCCTTGTCCCTCGTACGGACCGAGGAAGATCCTCAGTATAAAAGGACAGTCACTTTGCCTTGGGAGGTAAGCGATTCAACCCCGATCATACACCTCCATACTCATACATTTACCTGACTAACTTGACCGTCAGAGCGTCTTTCCGGGACCTCCTCCCGGAGAGCGGCTGACGTCTTTTCTTTCTTTGTGGCCTTTCAGGTTCAATTCTGGCAACCATCTCTTAGCAGTCACGGTGGTTCGGAACCAGGTCGTATCAACTAGCATCACCTTAATAGATTTTATCTTCGTAATTGGTGAGAAGGTCTCATCAAAGTCAACTCCGGGAGTTTGAGTAAAGCCCTTCGCAACCAATCGCGCCTTATAGGTGTGTACCTTACCATCCATGTCGGTCTTTGTAACATTCGGATTCCCAGGTACATTATTTATTCTTTATTTTGAAGATTTTGGAGGGACTCGACGAGTTGATGCTTAGACTCGCCGAGTAGAGTCGCGAATTCCACCCGGGTTAATGACCGGACTCGGCGAGTCCGTGCTGTTTAATGAAGCCCTAATTCTCGGGGATTATGACCTATTTAAAAGGGCTTATAGCCACCAATTGTGGCTACCAGACCCCTGAGTGAAGCCCTAAGCAATCTAGAGCGTTTGTGAGGAAGAAGAGGCCATTTTTGATCCTTGTGTGGGTGTTTTTGCAAGAAGAAGGTGACCAAGGCAAGAGGGAACTGAAGAGGGTGCTATTATGTGGATTTCAGAGCCTAAGGACTTCATATTGAGGTATATATTCGATCCTTCTTCAGTTTTGGGTGTTAATCCTTAAGAGTTAGGGTTTCTAGCCCATTTAGACTGTGAATGATGGTGCGATTGGTCTCTTCTTGTGTTGAGGCTTCGGATCTGGATCCAAAGAGGTCCAGAGACCTTAACTCCTTGATCTTTATGGGGTGACATTGGGTAATATGAGCTTAGGGTGACATATTGAGGCCATTTCTTCAAATAGAGCCA
Source organism: Lactuca sativa (assembly GCF_002870075.4). Classification (NCBI taxonomy): domain Eukaryota; kingdom Viridiplantae; phylum Streptophyta; class Magnoliopsida; order Asterales; family Asteraceae; genus Lactuca; species Lactuca sativa. The sequence goes on along the minus strand of NC_056627.2, from coordinate 246,149,392 downwards.
TTGGGTCTTTGCATGAGCATCAAGATCCAGACTTTACGTGTTTATATTGCTTAAGGAGGCCAGATCTATGAGTTAGGGGAACGGATCTAACCTCAGGAGGTCATTTGAGCTTGAGCATGGCATGAACTCGCCGAGTCCCAAGAACAGACTCGACGAGTGGGGCTAGGGTTTTCCCATAGTTCACTCAGTGAGTAACTTGCCGAGTTGGAGGAATGACTCGGTGAGTCAGAGGGAAATAGAGGATTGGAGTTCAAGGTGGAACTCGCCGAGTTCATAATGGGACTCGGCGAGTTGAGTCAGGGTGGCCCCACGATTCATGTCAGGTGTAACCCGTTGAGCAGGGGAAAGACTCGACGTGTCATGCGAGACTAGAGGGATAGTGAACACGCGTAGACTCATCGAGTCGCCCAAGTGTACTCGGCGATTCGGGTCAAAGTTTGACCGTTGATTTTGAGGGTTTGGTCAACAATGGGGTCTTTGTGTTAAGAGAGAGGTAAAATGGTCTTTTACCCTTCTGAGGGTGCCAAGAGAGGGTTGAGTCTAGTCTCGAGAGTTATATTTATGAGAGTACTTACTTTATGTGACTAGGCGGAGGCTAGACCATATTTCTACCGATTCAAAGATTTACCGAGACATCTGAGGTGAGTCTTCTCACTATACTTTACCTAGAGTGGTAACAGAGTTATGTGCTAGTGTACTGTTGAGTTATGTGCCAGTGTATTTGTATGTTATTTATGTGTCATTGTGATATGTGATATGCATGATTCAGAGTTTCCAGAGATAGGACCAGTGGGTCCATAAAGTTAGGGCTAGAGGGCCCATAGAGAGTTGGGACTGGAGGGTCTCACTGAGACACACTGACCCGAGGGTCAGCAGAGTTATAGCCTTGAGTGGCTAATATGTGTTAGAGTGGTATTTTGGGGAACTCACTAAGCTTCATGCTTACAGTGTTTTGTGTTATGTGTCTCAGGTACTAGTGAGGAGCGCGGGAAGGCGCCGACATGATTCGTACACACACATGGAGTTTTATGTATTTTGATCTTGGGAAATGTTTTGTGGAACAGAGATATGATACAATGAGATTTTATTAATAATTGTGAATGAAAAATGTGTTTGAAAATGTGAAAAATTGTTTTAATTTTTACAGTGTTACAGTCTTCTTCTTGAAAATCCACTTGCACCCGACCGTCTTACGACCTGGCACATTGTCAACCAAAGTCCAACCTTGGTTGTCATACATGGACTGAATCTCGTTGTCCATAGCCTCTTTCCATTTCGCAGACTTTGGGCCTGCCATGGCTTCCTTGTAGCTATTAGGATCATCCAAATTTATTAGTGTGTTTTCACTAATAAATGTATCACCTTCACTTGTTATATGAAAACCATAAAACACAGGTGGAAAACTAACTCTACTGGAACGTCTAAGAGGTAAGGATTCGTCAATCGGTTCAACCGGAGTTTCTTCCTCGGGTTGAGCGCTAGCATCAGAGGTTCCTTCATTGCTCAACTCTTGAAGTTCTTCAATATCGATTTGCCTCCCATTGTCCCCTTGGCTTATGAGTTCTTTGTAACGTCCCAATTTTCAAGACCAAAAATTTCATTTTTGATATAATAATTCAGGAAGCATTTATAAGAAAACATAACCGAGTTGTTTCTTTTCATAAAACAATCATCTCATGTCTCAAGATCATATCATAAAAATAGTAATAAAATCATAGTACAATCCCATAGATCTCAAAATGCGGAATCCTGTGTGAATGTGATGTGCAGCTACCGTGCCGGCTCCTTCCCCTTCGCTGAAGAGGTACCTGAAACAAAACTGAAAACTGTAAGCACGAAGCTTAGTGAGTTCCCCCATCATACCACATACCATACAAACACATGACATACATACTGCCAGGCATATCTGGGTACCCGACCTACCCCTTCAGTCCTCTCGACCGGTGACCTTGCCTAGAATATTTGGGTGTTGCCTACCCCTTCGATCCTCTCGACTGGTGACCTTGCCTAACATATCTGGGTGTTGGCCTACCCCTTCGGTCCCCTCGACCGGTCTACCACATATTATCATATAATCATAATTTGTCTAGCATAGCTGGGTACTAAACTACCCCTTCGACCCTATCAGCTGGTAACTTGGGAACTATATCCCCTACTGCTATGATCACATAACATCATATCATGCTAACACATAAACATATCAAATAGCAGCAAACACAGACAATTATCACAAAGACAATTTTCCAGCATACACTCCTACTGATTAGCCGACATTAAAGCCTTAGACCCACCGCTACTGGAAGGTAACTCACCTCAATGTCGTGTAGTGTCTGAACTGTCCCCGACGTGGAAATTGACTTCCCTCGACTCCTCGATCCCTTAAATGAGCTGGAAATGGAACAATATCTTTAGATCTTCTAGATTTAACTTGAACTCCCAAGCTCCTTTCCTCTTCTCAAGCAGGAATCAGGTGTTACATTCTCACTCTCAGAAAACCCCTCTCCTCAAAACGAAGACAACATTATCACTCAGTCTATAGAAGAGATATCCAAAGGACTTTTGCGAATAGTCAATGAAAATACACCGCTCACTTCGAGGTTCGAGCTTGTCGTCAGTCTCTCGTCTTACGACAGCCTCGCAACCCCAGACCTTGATATGTGCCAACGAGGGAACTTTCACTGTCCACATCTCGTGAGGTGTTTTGGCAACCTTCTTTGTAGGGACTAAGTTAAGGATATGGGCGGCAGTCTTTAAGGAATACCCCCATAATGAGATAGGTAGCGAAGCACGACTCATCCTGGAACGAACCATGTCTAGTAAGGTTCGATTACGCCTCTCAGCCACACCATTCAACTGCGGTGTCCTAGGTGGCGTCAATTGCGAAACGATTTCACATTCCTTAAAGTAGTCGTGGAATTCAAGACTTAGGTACTCTCCACCTCGATCGGATCAAAGCATCTTGATTTCCAGCCCAACTGATTATCCACTTCTTGTTTAAACTCTTTGAACTTTTCAAAGGTTTTTGACTTGTGCTTGATTAAGTAGATATACCTATATCTGCTATAATCATCGGTGAAAGTCACATAGAAGGGGCTCGCATCCCTTGTGGTGGATCTAAATGGCTCACACACATCGGTGTGTATGAGATCCAATAAACCCTCACCCTTTCACAAGTACCAGTGAAGGGTGACTTAGTCATCTTTCTAAGCAAACAAGATTCACACACGTCATCGTCCCTAAGGTCGAATGACTCAAACACTCCGTTCTTTTGGAGTTGGGCTATGCGCTTCTTGTTGACATGTCCAAGACGACAAATGCCACAAGCATGCTTTTTCCAACCCATTGGAAGATTCGATATGCAACACATCATTTCCTAAGTTATCTACAACCATCACAGTTTCATATATTCCATTATAAGGCAATGCTTCAAAATAAAAAACACAATTAAGATAAGCATTAATAGAAACCTTTTCATTATCAAATGAATATCTACTCCTTGTCTATACAAACCATGAAAAGAAATGATGTTTCTTGCCATTTTTGGCGAATAGCAACAATTATTCAAATTTAGTCTTAATCCATTACTAAGCACTAAAGAGTAAACTCCAATCTTGGTGACAGGCGACGATCTTCTGTTACCCATTATCAAGTTTATCTTCCCATGCTCCACATCCCTATTTCTTCTCAGGCCTTGAAAATCATAACAAATGTGAAAACCACATCTTGTATTAAGTACCCAATAAACTGCATGTGATGAATCATTAGATTGAATAGTATAAATACATGTGAATGACAGATTGATCTTCCCATCATTGATGTCTTGCTGATATTTTGGGCAGCTTCATTTCTAATGCCCTATATCTTTGCAATGATAGCACTCTGCGTTCTTTGGGTTGGAGGTGGGTCCAACAGAACCAACCTTGGTTCCACTAGAAGAGGTGCTATCACGGGACTTTCCCTTATGGTGACTCTTTGAGGGAGCCTTCCTCTTCTTGCCCTTTCCTTGACCAATAGCAAAGATTGGAGTAGCAGTAGGAGTAGGAGTTTGTGCAACAGGCTTTTCCTTGAGGTTACTCTCAGCAATCCTCAACAAACCTTGCAGCTTGCTCAACGTGACCTCCTATCTGTTAATGTGGTAGGTCATGCGAAACTGGTTGAAGCAGGGTGGCAGCGAATGAAGAATGATGTCAATCGTTAGCTCTTCATCGAAGTTAACATTTAACTTTAGCAGGCGGTCAACATACCTCTACATCTTCTGCAGATAAGCAGTGACAGACTCTCTGTGTCTTATCTTGGTCGTGATCATCGAAGTGATGATCTCTTACCTTTCCCGCCGCACACTTTGGTGATACCTTTCAACCAAGTCCCGATGCATTTCGTAGGGATATAAGTCCTCGTAGGACTTTTGGATTTCAGTAGTCATTGTCGCTAGCATGATGCAATGGACTTTCGTGGCATCATGCTCATGGGCCTCGAAGGCAACGATCTCTTCGGGAGTGGTAGTGTTCATGTCCACCTCTTTTAGCTCCTTATCGAGGGCATACTCCTTGTCCTTGTAGTGGGTGACCATTCTTTTGTTACGAATCCAATCATTAAAATTTTTTCCGTCGAAAATCACCCTCCCACACAAATTCATGAGTGAGAATGAGCCGGAGGTGTTTGAGCTGGAAGCGTTGTTGTTCAGGTTCGACATCTGAAAAGGAAAAGAGACAAAGTTTGATTAAATAAGAATCCCTAATTAAACACCCAAATGAAAAATTAGGGTTAGGATCCAACAACATTATTTGCAATTTAGAAGATGGATGTCGTAATCTAAACAACAAATAATTTGAAGGTAAGTGAATGACGATTCACTAATTTCCACCATGAAAAAACAAATTAAAATTAAGTTTTAAATGTATTGAAAACTCCTAGATCTTTTGAGATTCATTGAACTCTTCAATGGCATGTTTAAATCTCGATATGCCCCTCAAGTTTGTGACCGGGATGTCGAGGATCACGAACAGGGTGTGAATAACCATGAAAATATACATGGTGCTCCTAATGTTACAGTCACCTAATCGACATGCCAGTTAACTACACACGCTCCATCGATCTATGACAAACATCGAGTCACCCTTTGCCACCTTTACTTAGAGCCAAATTAGTGTGCCGGTTAACCACACACGCTCCACTAACATCTTAGCAAGGGTACAAAGTGTAATTTCATGGAATTGCATCAAATTCACTTTTGCCTAAAGTAACTAAGATTGGGAATTTTGTAAAACCATTTAGTTACTTTATAAATTCATTATACTTTTAATGATGAAATGTTTTCCCTATCCTATCCGTTTGGCTAAGGACCCTTCACCAATCAAGGAAGCGGTGGGTGAGAGTGGACACCCATTAAACGACCATTTTATAGGCCATAACCTTATACCCCCTTTATAGATCGGCTTCGTGAATGAGGCTTACTAACGGTAAGACTAGCATTTAAGTTATACATATATAGTAATTATTCTTATAATATTATAATAGTAGAGGGTGAATTTTAAACTTGTAAAATTCTATGGTTTGGAATTTAATAATTTCAAATTTAATCTTTTATTTCAAAAAATTAAATTCCAAAACTTGAGGGCAAGTTTTGAAACTTTTCAAAACTTAATAGATCATTATTCAAATAAATAATCAAACAATTAATTATGGTGATTATCTAATTTTGACCTAATCCAATTTTATGCAAGATAATGATCAAATAAATTCAAATAATTAACATTTATCATATATTATCATTTATTTTGGCAAAGATAATCACCCAATATTAATAAAATTTGTATTTTATCAATTAAAAACGATTTGGTAATTATCACATAGCAAAATAGGCATAAAATCCCAAAAATCCCTCTATCTGACAGCCCGACTCGCCGAGTCCCCTTATGGACTCTTCGAGTTCATCCTACTCGTCGAGCCCACTTTGGGACTCGCTGAGTCTGTCAGGCAGAACACCAAAAAAAGGATTTTTCAAGCATGAATGAAACACAAAACATCAAATACAACAGAAGTCAATCAAGGCTCTGATACCACTGATGAGTTTTACACAAAAAACAATCATATGTGCTCATACAAAACCCTAAAGCTTGGATATAGGTTTCTTTATTGTACATGCAATTCATCCAAGACTTTAAAACCCTAATCTAGAATACATTGAAATCGAAATCTATAATAAACTAGTTTAGATGATACCTTTCAATGGTTTCAAGAATCCTTTGATCTTCAAGAAGCTTAGTGTCACAAGCGTAACACCTCTAATTGCTCACAAACACCACAAGCAAGAAGATTATATTTAGGAGAGAGGGTGAAAGGCTAGAAATCGGCTCCAAGCTTCCAAGGGATCAAGTGTCCGATTTTGCTAGCCCTAGGGGTCCTATATACTTGTGCTGCTAGGGTTTCAGTAAAACCCGTAATTAGATGACTTAGGCCCCAATAAGCTTGGGAATCTTCTGGAATAAGGCCTCCTTGGCCGAAATTAGAGTGGGCTTCCACTCTTAATTTCGTCCACCATATATCCAGGAAGATCCACAACCCAAAACCAACTATCACACAATTGACAGTTCCAGTCTCCTTTATTTGATTAATCTCTTTTAGCCACAAAATTAATTCTTAATTAATTCTTGACTAATATTAATTAAAACATATGATTTCTCCTTTAATATATTATTCATATAATATATTAGTAAACCATAATAACCTCTCTGTCTCTCTTTCTCTCTCTCCATAAATCATCTTGGTAAGTTGCTTTGGTGAAGACAACCCAAAAGGACCATGCACAACCGGGTCTAGTACATACCAAATATAGTCACGGGCTTAGACACTAATCCAACAATATGTTTATAACATATTTTGGGGTTTTTGAAAATAATGCCATTAAGGAGATTCCTATTTATTTGGGAGATCTTAAGAACTTGAATCTATTGTGAGTTTTTATTTTTGTTTCATTTTTTTATTGAGAAATTTCAATTTTTAGTAGTGTAAATAGTCACAAGTGAACATATATTGAATATTTTTCAATTGTGGACATTTGTTCATTCATGGACATATGTTCACAAGTGAATATGTATTGAAATCAAGTAATAGATTCATCATTTGTTGAAATTTTAACATTGTTGTTTGAACGAATCTCGTGTTTCAGGTGTAGTGATCATGGATGGTTGGAGATAAGGTTTTAATTACAATGAGGAGGTCACAAGAACAAGATCAAATAGCTAAAGAAATCCTCCTCCGTTCAGTTATGAACATGTATGAATTTATATAAATGTTCAATTATGAACATATATGAATCTTAACGTTCAATTATGAACATGTGTGATTTTGTATAAATGTTAATGTAACACAGGTTGAATATAGAACATGTACGACTTTGTATAAATGTTCAGTTATGAACACGCATGATTTTGTATGACCATATATGATTTTGTATGAATATGTATGATTTTGTGTGAATGTTCAGTTATGAACGTATATGAATATGAATGTTCAATTACGAACATTAATCTCGCGTATATTTGTTTAATTTATGTCTTTTGTATAAATGTTCATAAGTGAACGTGTATGAACATGACTAATTATGAGTTTTTGTATAAATGTTCAATTATGAATATTAATTTGGAAACATGTTATATATACTAGGCGAATGTCCACGCGTCGCGCGGAAACACCTATATAGTTGAAGTGTTTACAAATATATGTGTTTTAATATAGCAATAACGTTGTTGTTAAATTTGATCTAATAATTCGTATACTAAATTGATATAATATATTGATTATTTTGAATTGTATGATAATATATACATCTATTATAACTGCATAATCTCAATCGTTTAAATGACTTCCACCCGCGAGTTACACACAAATAAAATTAAATATAATATATGGTTTAATGCTATTTATAGTTGTTGTTATTGTTAATTAATTATCCAAATTTTATTTACTTAATGTTTTAATTTCTATCATTATAATTATTTAAAACATCAAACATTGTTTTTTTATTTTAAAAGGTAACAATATAATCATTTATATAGAATTATTTTTAACTATTGTTATTGTAAGTTATTTTAAGTTACTTATTTAAAAACTTTTAACGATTATAAAAATATCTTTAGGAAATATTTTAGTTAAACTGTAACATCCCAAAAATACAGGCTAAAAATTTCATTTCATTTTTTTTTTAAATAGGTCAACTTTTAAAAACTTTGATATAAAAGTTTCATAATAAAGCTTCATGTCTGAAAACCAGCCACATCATAATAATATGTCAGAGTACATCCTAGAAAAATCCTTAATGCGGAAAAAAAGAGTGTGTGTGTGTGTGTGTGATATGCCGCTACCGCGCCAACTCCTTCCCCCTAGCTGAAGAGGTACCTGAAATCAAAACAGTAAACTGTAAGCACGAAGCTTAGTGACCTCCCGCATAATACCTCATACCATGCAACCATATAATGAACATCTAGGAGATACGGGCCTCCCCCACACTCATTGAGATACGGGCCTCACCCACACTCCGCTATCTGGGAGATACAAGCCTCGCCCACACTCCGTTATCTGAGAGATACAGGCCTCGCCCACACTCAGCTACTAAGCCATAACATACAAGTATCACACAGACAACGGGTATAAACAATTCTATCATACTAGCATATATCATAATCTAAGGAGGGAGTCCATGGGTTGCTTAGGGCCTAAGCAGTCAAATTAGGGTTTCCTTGTTAGATACCTTAATAGCCTCACTATTTAAGGATCCCTAGACCACCAAAAACGTGGCCAAGAGTTTCCTTAGGGTTTCTACACGTTTTTGGGTGCCTCCTCTCTTATCATTCTTCATCCTCTTGCTCTTGGTGTTTGTGAGCCATTAGAGGAGTGACACTTGTGACTCTAAGCTTCCTAAAGCCATTACAAGGAGGATTTGTGATTGTTATTGCTACATAATAATCAAGGTAAGATCTAAAACCCCATTCTTATGTTAATATGATTAATTGTATGCTAGATCTAGGGTTTATAGCTTTGGATATTTAATTGCATGTTCATTAGACAAACTAGATCCAAAAGCTATTAGGGTTTGCATGTACACCATAGGAATGATGTTTTGCTCAAAACCCATTAGTGGTATCAGAGCCATGGCTATTTTTTTTGATGTATTTAATGCTATTGTGAATTATACTTGCTTAAAGATCGAAATTTAGGGTTTCTAGGGGCTGAACTCGCCGAGTCCATAGATGAACTCGCCCAGTCCATGCCTGACTCGACGAGTCAGCTGGTCAGAAAGAGGGAAAATCGTGATTTTGTGCTATTTTGGCTTAGGATTATTACCAAAAACGTTTTTGATGAATAAAATCTGATTTTTATTGATTTTGGGTGAATATCCTTACCAAAATAGAAAATAATTACCAATTAATCAAATATTTGTTACCTTATAAGATAATGTTTAATTATTTGAGTTATTTGATGAATTATCTTGCAAGAATTTGGACTAGGTCAAATTAGATAACCACCAATTAATTGTTAATTGCCTTATTTGAATTTTGTGATCTAGAATATTCTTGACAAAGTTTGGAAAAGTTTCAAATTAATCCCTTTAGGTTTTATAGTTTAAATTTGAACTTAAAAGTTTTGGTTTTGAAATTTAAATAAGTTAAACCCTAATGTTTTGAAATGTTTAAAAACTTGCCCTCAAGTTTTGGAATTTAAAAGTTGATTAAAAGTTTAATTTAGAAATATTAAATTCTAAAACCCTAGTATTGTTTTGAAAAGTTCAAATTACACCCTTATGGTTTTATTAATTAATTAAAGTGTATAATTAAAGGAGATTTAATAAACCCATAAAGTTTTGGTTTACATTTAATTAAATTAAAAGTATAAGTTATTAAATTAGACCACCTAGTATTTTAAAAGTGTAAAATACACCCTATACTATATATAACATTAAAAGTCTAGTATTATATATGGATGAGTAAACAGTCAGTCTTACCGTTAGTAGGCCTCATTCACGAAGCTGGTCTATAAGGGTGTTTAAGGAAATTGCCTATAAAATGGCGATTGAATGGGTATCCACTCTTACCCACCGCACTCTTGACTAGTGGAGGGTCGTTAGCCGAACGGATAGGATATGACAGAAATCTTCCATTATAAGTACAATGAAGTACAAAAGTAACTAAATGCTTTTACAAAATTCCCAATCTTAGTTACTTTAGGCAAAAGTGAATTGATACAATTCCATGAAATTACACTTTGTGCCCTTGCGAAGACGTTAGTGGAGCGTGTGTGGTTAACCGGCACATTAAATGGTTATAATCAAAGGTAGCAAAGGGTTACTCATTGTTTGTCATAGTTCGGTGGAGCGTGTGTGGTTAACCGGAACATCAAATAAGTGATTGTAGCATTTTGGGGGCACCATGTAAGTTTGCATGGTTATTCACACCCTGTTTTGTGATCCTCGGCATCCCAGTCACAAATCGAGGGGCATATCGAGATTTAAACATGCCATTGAAAAGTTCAATGAATCTCAAAGGATCTAGGAATTTTCAATAGATTTAAAACTTAAATTTGTTTTTCTTTTTTCATGTGGAAATTAGTAAATCGTCATTTACCTACCTTCAAATATTCTGCAACTAGATTACGACATCCCTCTTCTAGGTTGTGGAGTATTGTGTTGGATCCTAGCCTCGATGTTTCATTAGGGTGTCACATCGAGGATCCTCATCAACTTAACTTGAATTTTCTCCCGTTTTGTAGATGTCAAAGTATGACAACTATGGTATTCCCAAATCCCGTGGAACAAGCTTTCCACATGAAGATGATATTCCACTATTCGATCGAGGAACAAGAGATCATGCTTCACTACCTCCACCACCTCCAATTATTCTCCCCAACCCACAAGTTCGAAGGCTTGAAAATTTCAAGCTCACTCAAGCCCTTTTGGCAAGTAAACATGGGAAACCTGTGTGTGTACACGTCTTAGAGATGAAGTCACACATTGAAAGGTTAAGGATGTTGGGTGTCGAAATTTCAGGTAAATTGGCTGTTGATTGGGTTCTTCAGTCACTTCCTGAATCATATAGTGAATTCTTTAGAGAGTACTATATGATGGATCATGACGTGACCCTCATTGATTTGACATGTATGCTTATAGCTATTGAATCAGCAATAATTTGGCGAGCTGGTCGAGCAAATTTGTCTGGTGAATCAAACTCCCAAATTTCAATGGATATTGAAAATGGTGACATTGGAGATCCAAAAAAGGTAGATTCTGAGATAGTTCCATGTGCCATTCCAAAGGAATCCATTTGCTTTTATTTCCAAGAGAAGGGGCATTGGAAACGAAGCTGCCCTATTTACCTAAGAGATCTAAGAGATGGGAGAGTCAAAACGTATGGCTCTACTTTAGGTAAAATCCATTAACTAACTCCTTTAAGTTCGTATTCTAGATTCTTGATACATGTTGTGATAAGATTACATTTTGATGTTTTGTAGGATCGAAGAAAAGAAATGAAGCTTAATGGAGAAAATGTGAGCTGAATCTAATCGTGAAGAAATAGATTTCGATCGCATTGCTTGAAGATTAGATTCTTAAGCTACTACTTGGATTTAGAATAGATTGCTTAGGAATATGTAACAACATAGTTTTTCAGTTGAATTGCAAGGACAAATTTTTCCGCAATAAAATAAATTCTGATTTTATATTATTTATTTATCCTTTCAATGGCGTGTATGAAAAATTGATGTTTGTAAGTTTCTATTGTTAGCAATAATGGATTTGATTCTTAATTATGTTAATTGTGGAAAGGTTAAGAATTTACCAAATAGGGAAAGTTTCTCATCGCCCAAGTTTCAATTGGACAGAAACTTGGAATCATACAACTTGGTTGCATAATGAATGAGAAATTTCATATTTGGAAATTAGAGTAATTCGTTAACAAAGTGTCAAGTGAAGGACTAGGAGATCAAGTACACAAGGTTGTGTGTTGATCAAGTCCACCACAAGGGTAACAAAGATATTCATCATGATTTACTAAAGCTTTCGTAAATATGATTATACTTATAAGATTAAGTGTAATTCCGAGTTGATTGAAAGAGTTTAAATGAATAGCAGAATGAATAAGAAGAATCAAGTAGGCAGAAAGATAAAAGTTTCTCTGTTCTGAGAAGAAGGGAGAGTACTTTTTATTATGTTTTATGATAGGTCTTAATGATTAAGAACCATATCTCAATTGATCCTCTAAGTGAGTCTTAGTGCAATTGTATGTCTGAGAAGAGGAATCAAGAATTGAAGAAATGGTTAAATCAAGAAGTCAATCATACTTAGTTCCAAAAACAAGTCTTAGAGTTAAGATTGTGAATTGAGTGACAAGTCTCAAGAAGGTTTATAACATTCATAAAATGTGGAATTTGGAAAAGGTCTTCTTATTATTGCACATTTGAAATTGGAAAGTTGTGATGTCTTGGATAAGATAAAGACCAGCTAGGACCAATTTTGTGAAGTGTTTTGTCTTGATAAAAACTACACTAACTCTTGAATATTTGTTTGTCAAGAAATGTTTATTGACAAGAGAATCTTATATGCCAAGGAGTCAGTGGGAATCTCAATGGTCTTGAAAGGTTTCAAGAACAAATCAAGAATAAACCTTATCAATCATCACTAGCACACGACTTGAGGTTTACAGCCTATCGTGTTGACACTATTTTGTTTCTGTGCCATTCCAGTTGAGTTAATTATGCATGTGAGTTCTATGAGTAAAAGGCAAGCACCTTGATCAATGAAAAGTACATTGATAGGAAAGGGTGAACTGCTTAACTACTTGGAAGACATGGTGGGCACTCGTGCTACCATAATGCAAAAAATCAAGATTGAGAAAGTTTGGTCCATATGAGTATGGATTTGTCGCAAACTTTGGTTTTGACAAATTCTCATGGATAGGAGCACATACACCATTAAAATCTAAGTGTCATAAGATTCCCTCCTTCATGAAAATGACTGTGAGGAAATGCTTTCGCTAAGAGAGATTTTAAGAAGATAGTGATTGTGAAAATTGTATTCTCAAATTCGATTATGGTTATGGTATCCCTTTCCATATTTCAAATTGTGAGATTTGGCAATTAGTCTGAATTGTTTAGACACACATATGAGCTATCTAAGGCAAAGGTGTATAAGCTTAAGAAGCTTAGATAAAGGATTATCAAAGCATTAGGTATTAGAAATATGAACTTAAGAAATTCAATAGGTATTGTTTTCTGGAAGTTAAGTTGTTTTCTAAATACATGTCAAAGCTAATGGGAGCATAAGTGTTATGCTTATATGATAATAATCATCATGATAGTGGGAGCATAAATGTTGTGCTTGTATGATTATTAAGGCAAGTATTGCAAGTTAGCAATATTAACTATAGAAAACAAGAGTTATACTTTGCAAAGTCAAAAGGGTTGAAAAGTTGTTTTGCTATAATTAAGGGTGAGAATATTGTACTTCATTTCAAAATCTAAAGCTTAGATTGAGAAATTTTAATAAATTTAGTCAAAGGATACATAGTGTGTTCTTATATTTCGATTATGATTACGGTATCCCTCTTCATAGTTCAAATTGTAAGAACGAGACACATAAAATATTATGGCAGAAGACTGATAAAGTATTATATCTTTATGTAAGACATTATGCATCGTGTCCCATACGCTTCGGGTATAGGATTGATTGCTAGTGCTATTATATATGACCATTCTAAAATTTTCCAAATGTCTAGCGCATTTAGAGGGAAAGAGGACTAGAATCGGTTTTGACTAAAATAATTAAACAACTATCAAAGGACGATCCAAAGCTCGCTGAGGATTGGTCGCTTGTGAGTAGTTGGAAGTATGGTATTGGATGACATTATTATGAATATATAAAATTCTATTAAGAATGAATTGTCATATGAAAAATATGGAAATGTTTCCATATTGGGAATTGGATATTAACAATCTATGTCTAGATTAGAAACTTTTATTCAAGAAGGACGTTCAAAGGAATGTACTTTGAGTGAGAGACATCATATCTATAGAATTGTTTCTGATAGATACTGGCTAAGTCTTGATGATTTTGAGCTATGACTTTACGAAAGAATCATTGCATAAAATGTTAGAATCTAGCATAAGTAACAAGAATTTGATATTCTTATACTTATGATAAGGATTGGGAGTTGTGAAATGAGTATGATTGAAAATGTGTTCATTTGATCTATTTCACAAAGTAAGGACCGTAGGTAAACCTTGAGTGCATGCTGAGAGCATGGGACAAGTGTAGTAATAATTCAAGTAAGAAGTTGATTACCCGAAACAACAAATAATGAGTAATCAATATGATGATTAAATAAAATGTTTTATTTATACCCAGAGTTTGGGGCCATATGGGATTAGTATTATTCTTGTGTTTCACTTTGCATGTTTTGACTTCCTGAATAATTAAATTGGTTCAGAACAATCAAATTATTCGAACATACCATAATCGTTCATATGTTGGAAGTAGGTATGAATGAAGACTGTCGTGAATTGGTGTGTGAATTGTCTAAAGTGTATTAGACATAAACAAATGTTTGTTGCAATGTTCATGAGTGCTTATGAATATGATTTGAGCATTGGATTAAACCCTCGCTCACTTGGATCACTTCATGGATTTTATCACGAGTGATTGGTGAGACGATAATATCTTATATTCTTGAAACCGAGATGTGTGAGTTGTATCTTGCGAGTCGATTACACATTGATAATATGTAAACGCACCAGTAACTTGGTGTCATAAAACATATTGTTGTATGTGATTCGGTGAGTGAGTGCAAGCAAGCATTGAATCAAAGTTTATCCGTTCCTTTTATCCAAAATGGGATGAAAGCGATATATGTGGGCCCCTCGATGATTTAGTGATGGCACCTAAGCGCTTGGCCAAGCCAGGACTAATTTGATGCGTTCAATTGTAGTCTATTGTCAGTTGTCATAAATCGGAAATCGGGAAACAATATAGAGAGAATGATTGAAATCCATGTCTCAAGTCTATACGATATCTAGAATGGAGGAATATATGATCCCTTATCTAAAGGACACGCTTCTGATAGGATCAGAGTTGACAGCAGTTTTTGAAAGCTACGATTGCAGATCAGGATCTGAAGTCATACGCATAATAGTTATTAGACTTATCCAAGTGGGAGACTGTTGGATTAGTGTCTAAGTCCATAACTATTTTGGTATGTACTTGACCCGATTGTGCATGGTCCTTTTAGGTTGCCTTCACCAAAGTAACTTGATAGGATGAATTATATAGAGAGAGGATTAATTATGATTTATTAATATATTATGAGAATAATATATTAAAGGAGAAATCATATTGTTTAATTAATATTAGTCAATAATTAATAAGAATTAATTTTGTGGTTAAAAGAGATTAATTAAATAAAGGGGACTAGAACTGTCAATTGTGTGATAGTTGAATATTGAGCTAATGGACTCCATAGAGGATGGAGTGGACGAATTCTATGGGGAAACCCATTAGAAATCGTCTAAGGAGGGAGTCCATGGGTTGCTTAGGGCCTAAGCAGTCAAATTAGGGTTTCCTTGTTAGATAACCCTAATTGCCTCACTATTTAAGGATCCCTAGAGAACCAAAAACGTGGCCACGAGTTTCCTTAGGGTTTCTACACGTTTTTGGGTGCCTCCTCTCTTATCATTCTTCATCCTCTTGCTCTTGGTGTTTGTGAGCCATTAGAGGAGTGACACTTGTGACTCTAAGCTTTCTAAATCCATTACAAGGAGGATTGTGATTGTTATTGCTACATAACAAGCAAGGTAAGATCTAAAACCCCATTCTTATGTTAATAAGATTAATTGTATGCTAGATCTAGGGTTTATAGCTTTGGATATTCAATTGCATGTTCATTAGACAAACTAGATCCAAAAGCTATTAGGGTTTTCATGTACACCATAGGAATGATGTTTTGCTCAAAACCTATCAAAGATCACTCACAAGAACAATGTAATGCCCGCTGATCCGGGCTAGTCAATTAAGAGGCAATAGGGGTCGAAAACGACTTTTAGGCAAAAGATTATTTATAATAAATAGTCTTAACCAAGTTTTATAATATGTCTCAAGGTTTTCGTACATATAAAGAATGCCGAAATCCGAGTTATAACGAAGAAGTTATGGTCCGTCGAAGTTTTACGGCAAAACCGGCACGACACCGGGAGACGTAAATAGTGAATTTACGATGGAGGACTTTTTAGCCTTAGTTGTTTAAACGAAAGTCATAGAATATGTTAAACCGAGAAAATCCATAAAAAGAACGCCCAAATCAGACTTCGTATGAAGAAGTTATGATTTTTCTAAGATTCGGCTTAGCAGTGTACAGCCCGAAACTCGAATTTTAGTTCGAGCGGTTTTTGGCTTATGCGACCTAAATGAGAGTTGAAGATCTCATTAATAGAAACTCAACGGTAAAAATATGGACGAAAACGGAGTTCGTATGAAGGAGTTACGAATTCTTTGCGGTCATTTAACAGTCTAAACGCCTCCTACTGTTAAATTTAAAATCGGTCGAGAATTAGCCGACGAAGTCTAAACGAAAGTTGTAGATCTTTATTTTACCTATGCGTGGATATAAAGAACGTCGAAAACGGAGCTCGTATGCGAGAGTTATGATTTTTCTAAGTTTGAAGGCCGATACGCGATAGGGGGTGACGTGGCACCACCAGAATTGGACACGTGGCACCACCAGAAGGTTGCCACATGCACCAACTCGGCGAGTAGGTCAGTCAACACCCCTATAAATAGAGGTTTCGGGTTCCCTCATTCTTCACACCTTCCCAAACTATTCTTTCTCTCTCTAGACTCTCTCTCTAGCCCCCTAAGCCCCCTAAAAGCCTAGGTAAACCCCCTAGCACCCGATGGAAGCCCCGAGGCTCCTGGAGTCCCAAGAAAAAGGGTCTTTCGGCTCGGAAACGCTGCTCCATTGAAGCCCGGTTTTCGAGAAAAACCCGTTGTAAGTGAGTTATGCCTACCCTATCTTTAGTATAGCTTATGTTTTAATATAGTAACATTATTAGGAACTTATAATGAGTATTTGGGCTATTATTATGAGTTATATTGAGTGTTATTTAACGCTTATATAATAATAATAATATTCAGACTATTAGTTTGTCGCGGTTATCGTTAGACTAAACCCTAGTGGTATTGATACTAGGTTTTATCGAAGGAAATTGTTTTGAGAGTATCGAAGCGCTGTCCGAGTGCTGAGTCACCACCTTTCAGGTGAGTGCATGGTCCCTTTCATCTTACACATAGATATGAAGTATTTTATTATAAATTACATGCTATGTGTGCATATTGTCTGAATACTTGCTGTCTATGCCGGTGAAAGATTTTTATACATGTTTTAAATGATGTAAACTGTATAAAGTATTTTATATCTACAAAATATGTTGGGTAAAACATGGGTACATGAATGATGAGGGATAAAAGCTGAAATAGAGGAACATTAGTAGCATGAACCTAGTGCCCTATAGGTATACATTGGCAGCAGTGGACCTAGTACCCTATAGATAAGCACTGGCAGCTGCGCCACAACCCGTAGATGTTTTAGATCTACGGTAAACGTCCTAGCAGTTGCGCTCTAAGGACAGTATCGGCAGCTGCGCCTAATAGGGAGCCTTATGACCATGACAGTAGCCTTTAAAGGTCAATACCGGCAGAAGCGCCTCATAGAAAATGTCCCAATTCTGGCAGCTGCGCCTAAGTGACAAGATTAGCAGCTGCGCTTGACCAATGTGTCATTGGCAACAATGGACTTCATGTTGCTTCCTTAGGATGATCCTTAGGAATGAATGAATGAGAAATAGCTGATTCTTAGGGTAGATCCTTAAGAATAAAGAAGATAATGGGGATGGGTAATTGAGTTGATTGTTTGATTGTTTAAACATAATAATTATATTATTGTGGGTTGAAAACCCTATGTACTCACCAGGTTTCCCAACCTGACCCACTCAGTTTATTTATATCACAGGTGTTGATGTGAAGTCACATGACACTAAGAGATTTAAAAGAGATGTAGATCACTAGAGTAAATGAATGTAAGTTCTGTTTATGTTTATGTTTTTGTATTGACGATGACATCCCAAATGTTTTAAAAGTGAATAAAAATATATTTCTTTAGAAATGCTTTGATAACGCGATTATCATGTTTTTCTGGGAACAAATTCCGCAACATTTTTATTAAAAGAAGTACTCTGATTTTTATAAAGCATAAACAAAATCGGTCTTTTCTGGCCGTGAAAATGGGGATGTCACAAACAATATGGGGGCTAGGGTTTCGCTCTACAACTCTATGGAAGTGTTAGGGACAAAGGAGGCCAAGTTAGAGCGTTTAAATAAGGTGCAAACACCCGGGTTAGGGTTTTTGTCCAAACAGGGTCTACTCGCCGAGTCCGGGACCCGACTCGCCGAGTTGATCGCTCAAGTCCCGCGTCCCTTCCCACTTCTACTCGGCGAGTCGGACCTTCAACTCGCCGAGTCCAAGGCCAAAATGCAAAGTATACGACAAAAGAATACGTACCAAGAACCAGGTGCTACATAAACTGAGATTAAAATTTACTTTTTGCATTTATCACTACAATTTATCACTTTTAATTATTTACAAAATATTCTTTGGTTTTTTAAGTGAAACTGAAATTTATATTTACGTTGACATTGTAATGTTATATTTAAAATAACAATTTAAGTATTTTGTACAAACTGTTCAGAAGTTGTAGCTTTAAACTGATAATGGTTATATACAACATCATATTAAATCTAATAAATTAGGTATAATATGTTAAAAAGTCAAAGACCTAACTTTATAAGTAGAAGTAAATATATTATTTTGAAATTGAAATTTAGTATATTTATGATTACACTTTAGGTTTGATATTTATTTAACCTTATTAACCAACTTATAAGCATTATTAGAAAAACACTACAATTAATCACTTTTAACTATTTACAAAATATTCTTTGAGTTGTTTAAGTTAAACTAAAATTTATATTTAAGTTGACGTTGTAATGTTATATTCAAATTAATAGTTTATGTATTTTATACAAATTGTTCCAAAATTGTATCTTTAAAATGTTAATGGTTTACATCCAACAATATATTAAAACTAATAAATTAAGCATAATATGTTAAAAGTTAAAAAACATCACTTAATAAGTAGAAGTAAAGATATTATTTTAATATTGAAATTTTGGTTTATATATGATTACACTTTAGGTTTGATATTTATTTAACCTTATTAACCAACTTATAATTAATATTAGAAAGAAATTGAAATGTCAGGGGAGTTTCAAATGAATGCGGTGAAAGGAAAAATGTTTCCTTTATAATATAGTATGATATGATGATCTGATACTTATGTTTGGATATGAACACATACATATGTTTAGAAATGAACATATATATATATATATATATATATATATATATATATATATATATATATATATATATATATGTGTGTGTGTGTTCATAAATGACCATAAATGTGTATTTTAATGATCTCCTACTAAAAAAGTAATTAAATAGAATTAATAGATTTTGATTTTTGTAGGGGGTTCTATGGTTCTATGACTTATTTTGGTTCTATGTTGATCCTATATATATATATATATATATATATATATATATATATATATATATATATATATATATATATATATGTGTGTGTGTGTGTGTGTGTGTGTGTTTGTATGTGTGTGTATGTGTGTGTGTGTTGATCCTTCATACACGTATATGTTCATAAATCACCATAAAAGATCTCAACAGTCTCGAATATCAGAAATCTAACAAACTTACATTGCAACTTTCTCCGACCTATTGTGATGGAACTAATCAAAATCAAATTGGTTGCTGATCCCTCAAACAAAACACCGAGTCATTCCCCATTCTGGGCTTACTCCCTCATTGGACGATGTCTTCCACGTTGAAGCCTAAAATCGGTTTATCCAAACACTCTATAAACATAGATCTCGGTATGCAAAATGGCTTGCGACAATTCTTGAATATTAACCAGCAATCACAAGGAAATCATGCACCTTAAATGAAGACGCCAAAATCTTTCAAAACAATACAACTTTGAACCCTTCACAAACAAACCTCATACCTTATGATTTACGAAGCACCCTGAAGGTCGCATCATTGATCCTTTAAAACCCACTGATGCTAACATAATAGCCCTAACAAGCTAACTATACAAATGACTATCCATTTGGCATCACACTAAACAAGTACATCTATTCAATGATAAAACCGAGGGTCAAAATTCATACTTGCGATTTCTTGCGACTCAACCTTGACCACATGTAGGAAGATGGTTGTTTGGACTTGATGTAACATCTAATTCTCAGGTATTCATTTTGACCTTTGAGTTAAGATTAATTGCAAGATTAGTCCCCAATGGCATTTTCGTAATTTCCGAATGTAGCATGGTACGCAGGGTGTACCTAGTTTCATGCTAGTACGCTGAGTGTATGCTAGTACGCATGACATACATAGCCAGGGTGTGAACCTTAATTTTTAGGGTTCGGACCCTATTTAAGCACCTTTATAGCGTCATTCACCCTCTTATCTTCAACACCTTCCTCATTTTGAAACCCTAAGTATGTGTGAGTGCATTGTGAAGCTTGGAGAGCCCTTGTTGGTGTCATTATGGAGCCTTGGTGTAGAAGGAAGGGCCTTGAGGGTGTGGTTTTTCACTCAAGACTTTGGATCCAACATTTTCTCTTCATTGTGCATCTTGTGGAGGTAAAAAGCTTTAATCTTGTTGTATGTTTCTTGTGGATCTAGCTTTAGCCCAAAGTTGTCACCTTTTTGTTCCAAACCTGGTCCTTGTGAGTAGGTGATACTTCAAGACGTTTTGATTTGTCCTTTTAGAGGTTTTAGGGTGTGTTAAGTCATAAAAATGTGTTCTTGGTAGCTAGTTTGTCTTAATGGGTAAAAAAGTTAGGGTTTTATGAGCTAAGGTCTTAATAGCCATGCTAGACCATAAAGTTGGAAACTTTATGGTTAAGGACATCTTTTTGAGCCTAGATCTGGATTTTGGATGTAAGTGATTAAGGATTAAGCACTTAATGGCTTAAGTGAAGAGCGGTCGCGTACGTTGGGCGTACCAAAGGGTACGCTGAGCGTACATGGTCAGCTCCCCGACTTCGGTCAACCATGCAGTACGCCCCATGTACGTAAGGAGTATGCCCAGTGTACTGACTAAGTTAACTCGGTTGACTCAGCTGACTTTGACCTGGATTTTGCTAGGGTTTGACCTAGGGGTATTTTTGGTATTTTGACTTATATGTTGAGATTGTGTCATTGAATTTATTAAGGTGATTGGTAGAGTTGATCATGGAGCGACATGCTAGTCAATTTTCTTATCTGTTTGTGAGGTGAGTTTTCTCACTATATCCATGGGTCAAAGGCACTAACGTCAGCCCATTACTTGTTATGTAGAATGCTAGTTGTCTCTGTGATGCTTACATGACAGACCATGATATGACCCCTGGCAATTTTATGAAAGACCGAGATTCGGTCCCTAGCAATTGTATAACAGACTAGGATCTGGCACATGGAACTTGTATGTAAGACCAAGATTTGGCCCTCGACATTGCAAAGAAAGATCATGGGGGTAGCCCATGACACTTGTATGTAAGACCGATATTTGACCCTGGACATTGTAAGGAAAGACCACGGGGTAGCCCGTGGCACTTATCTTTTTTGGGTATGTGGTATTTTGAGGAATTTACTAAGCTTGGTGCTTACAGTTTATATTTATGATTTTAGGTACTTTCGGTTCAAAAGGGAAGGGCCCAACATGATGGCACAACATTCTCCCCTCATGATTTCTGCATTTGAAATAATTGTACTATGATGTTTTGAATATTGTGAATTGATGTTGATTTTGAACAATTAATGAATGATTAGATAGACTTTTAAGTGAAAATTTTTATTACCATTTTCAGGATGTTACAAGTTGGTATCAAAGCCTTGGTTTGAGGGATTCGGGCACACTCTCGAGTGTGTTAGCACTCAAAATAAGGAAATTATATTTTTTTTATTAAGAAAAATGAAATTAAAATTTTAAATACATTTTTATTAAGAAGAAGGGGTGTGATGCGTGCAATCAGCCGAGCTCAAGTAAGTGGTTCCCAAATTACCCATACCTATATATTACGAGTAATATGCTTGATATGAGAATTGCATGCTGGATTAGGGAAAATGATACCTTCAAGGATCATATGATAGAATTGTCTGATTTATGTGATGCCTTATAGCCTAGTGGAACTTGATGCTATGTATTGCTTGGAATTGATATCGACTTAGTTAATTGCTAAGTGCATGCTTTCAAAGTTGTATAGGATAACTCTTTCAAAAAAAAGTTGTATAGGATAAGGATTGTATAGCCCTAGAATGATCGATTTGGCCTCATTTTCTAATTCCTTGTTTGGTTGTGGACTCAGGGTAGAATCATCATTTGACAGTCTATGTGATCCTATTTTGTGTATAACTTGCATGCATAAGGTAACCAACGCTGTTGATTGAGGTTCTTGGTATTGCGAGTTGTGGGAGTTGAGAATTCCTAGGAGAGTCAAGGATATGTATGTTGTATAGCATAGGATTGGTATATGGTTTTAGTGTGGTGATTTATAGGAATTAGGACTGACCTTGAGGAAGGTACATGTAGGTGTGAAAGGTAGACAAGAGCAGAACCGGAAACTCAAAGGAGGCCTGTGTAGAGGAATCCCCTCGAGTCCTTTGCTAATTTTTTATATGTTGTGTTTCGGTTTGAAGGATGGTGATGATTACTCGAAGAGGTTCTAGTTCTGGTTTTGGATCTGATGTAGAACCGATTGATGAGCATCTGCATGAGTTTATTTCGGTTGAGGTTACTCGCGGTATCTTGGATGCTACCCATGTGTTGCTCGGTACCGTCAAGGAGGGGATTATGGAGTTGATGGATGAGAGCTTAGGACCTTTTGAGTTGAGATTGATGCAGGTCAAATAGGGGATCGAGCTCCTTCATTCCGGGAGTTCAAGGCTTGTGGAGCTCCTGAGTTCTTTGAGGCTAAGGACCCCATCGCTAGTCGGCGCTGGATCGCTGACATGGAGAATGCTCAGCGGACAAGTTTTTTTTCTTAAGGGGGCAAAAGTGGGATTTACATCCTACCTACTGAGGGATCGAGCACGAGACTGGTGGGAGGAGGTTAGTCGAGCATTAGGGTCAACGACAGTAACATTCATGACCTGGGAGGATTTTTTCCAGAGGTTCCAGAGGGAGTTTGCACCAACGATTGAGGTGCAACAGTTGGCGAGGGAGTTCCAGGACCTTCGCTTGACTACTGAGACTATCGCAGAGATTACCGCTAAATTCAGGTAGAGGGATTTGTTGGTCCTGCAGTACGCTATGGATGAGGAGATAAGGAAGACGAGGTATCATGACATGTTGAGGGAGGATATCAGGTAGTTTGTGAGCTTTTCAGGGTGCAAGATATGATCGAGAAGGCCCATGAGCAGGATATTGAGCTGGAGCTTCGGACGAAGCGGAAGCTGGAGCAGGTACATAAAATTTTGGGCCAGGCGAAGAGGCCCATGACTTCGGATGCTCGCACTAGAGGCCAACAGGGTTGGGCCCGTTGCGGCAAGCCGCACAGTGGGGCTTACCAAGCGGCAGGTTCAGGTTGTTATAGTTGTGGCTAGTCAGGCCACATGAGTAGGGACTACCCGAGAGTGCTTTGATTTGCTTCAATTGCAATCAGACTGGCCATAAAAAATGCCAATTGCCTAAGGTTTCCAGGGGGAGCTGTGGTGGCGCCTGCGCCAAACACATTGAGGATTACTGATGGCCGCCAGGGCAAGGCGGAGGCTCCTGTGGTGAATAGCAGGGCATTTCAGCTAACCACCAATGAGGCCCATGCAACGCCAGATGTGGTTACTGGTACATGTTTTATCTCTATCTTTTATTTCTTTCCTTATTTATGCTTATGATTATTTTGATCTTGTATAGGGACCTTTTTGTTCAATGGTATGACTGCTCATGTTTTGTTTAATTCGGGGGCTACCCGATCCTTCGTATCCCTTGCGCTTAGCAAGAAGTTTCGTGATGCTCTGAGGACATTGGATTCTCCACTGGAGGTAGAGATAATGAATGACCGTACTGAGAGTGCTTCGAGGGTTCATCGCGAGTGTGTTCTAAATCTGTTTAGCGAGAGGTACTCTATTGATCTGGTGTCGATTCCTCTGCGAGGATCGAAGGTTATTATCAGGATGGACTGGTTGGGCCCCAGTGAGGCCATGATTGATTATTAGCAGTAGTTAGTGAGAGTTCAAACCCCTAGTAGGGGAGAATTGGTGATTCATAGCGAGAAAGCTTCACATGGACCAACTCTCTGTTCAGCTGCGAGGGCTAGGAGATGTCTGCAGCGGGGTTGTTATGGGTTCCTTGCTTATGTCGGAGACACTCAAGTTGAGGGCATGTTAGAGTTGGGTAGGGTGCCCATTGTTCGGGATTTCCCCAATGTATTTCTCGAGGAGTTTCCAAGAGTGCCTCCCGAGAGGCAGGTTGAGTTTCAGATTGATCTGATACCTGGTAGGGTTTCGATAGCCAAGGACCCTGTGTCGCCTAACACCACCAGAGATGCAGGAGATGTCTATGTAACTTCAAGAATCGCTAGACAAGGGTTTTATTCGTCTGAGCAGCTCTCCATGGGGAACACTGATTTTGTTTTTGAAGAAGAATAATTGTTAACAGATAATGTGTATTGATTACCGGGAGTTGAATAAGCTAACTGTGAAGAACCGTTACCCACATTCGAAGATTAACGACTTGTTTGATCAACTTCAGGGTGCATGTTGGATTTCCAAGATTTATTTGTGATCGAGATACCACCAGATGAGGGCCAGGGATGGTGATGTATAGAAGACAACCATCAAGACTAGTTATGGTCATTACGAGTTCGTGGTGATGCCCTTAACGATCACCAATGCACCAACAACGTTCATGGATCTCACAAACCGAGTCTGCAGGTCGATGTTGGATCGATCTGTGATTGTATGCATTGATGATATTATGGTCTACTCCAAGACCAATGAGCAGCACGAAGAACATTTTTTAGAGGTGTTGGAGACCCTGATGAGGGATAGGCTTTATACCAAGTTCCCCAAATGTGATTTCTGGTTGTGTGAGGTGCAGTTCCTATGGAACATTGTCAACCAGGAGAGTATCGTGGTTGACCCGGCCAAGATCGAGGTCGTGATGCTATGGGAGGTTCTGAGGACTGCATTTGAGATCCGGAGTTTCTTAGGTCATGCAGTGTATTATCTGACATTTATCCAGAATTTCTCTAAGATTGTAGTGCCTTTGACCCGTATGACAAAGAAGAATGTGACTTTTCGGTGAGGGCCTGATCAGCAGTTGGCTTTTGAGATTTTGAGGCAGAGATTTATCTAGGATTTCTCCAAAACTAGCTAGATCTAACAAATGCATCATCAAGATTCAACAATCAACAATCTTGAACTTCTATTTCATCCAAAATGCACCCAAAACACATAAAAAGGCTCAAGATTTGATATAGGGGCTACAGTTTCGAGTTGGAGGCTCAAGAGGGTGGAGGTTGATTTTAGGAAGGATCCCAAGGGGTTAAAGTCCTTAAATAGGGCTCAAAACCACAAAAATAGGGTTTTTGCACTGCTTTAGGTACGCCCCATCGTACCTAAAGTTACGCCCAATGTAACGCCCTAAAAATGAAACTTCCTCAGCCTAGTATGCCCAACGTACTCTTGGTGTACACCCAACATACTGCCAAACTCTCTTCTTCCAGCTTAACTTTAAACAACCACAATTTCTTTGTTCCAATTCTGTTTTCGACGATCTTTATATCCATGGAAAGGTATCAACGAGCTCTACAGTTATATCTTGATATTTATTACTAAAAATATCTCGAACTAAAATCCTTAATTTATGCAAGAAGCCCGAAACATAACCCTTCCCATTTTAACCCTCAGCTTCCATCGAACAATCCAATGTTTAAATCACTTATCCAACGTCACGCACCTTCAATAGAGTCTAAACTCCATTCCGTTGAAGCCCAAGGCCTCCGTTTTATCCGTTAATTATCCACAATCTTGAAATAAGAACTTCTCGAAATAGGATGTTACACGAGGAGGACAATAATTTATGATGTTGAGACCCATCATGTTATTCGTAGAGACTTGACAAAACATATTTGGACCGTCGACCACATTGATCTTATCGTGGAATCGGTCGATGATTTAGACGGTCAATTTTCCGATGAAGATGCCCTTTAGCTCTATCTAAGTTTGGTACTTTTAATTTCCATGTTTTCTATTTTTAATTCTATGTTGTTTTTTGGGGGATTGTTTGTTGTAATCTTCTTTGAAGTTTAATGAAATTTTAGTTTTAAAATAATTTGGCCGAATTTATTATTTTTAATATAAATTAATTTTGGAAAAAAAATAGCATGACAAGTGTGTCAATCCACGTCATGTAAATGAAAATTTATTTTTTGCAGTGTGACAAATCTAATGTGATACTACGTTGACCTTGATAAATATGACCGACAAATATATGGTTATTCCATCAAAACAACATAGTTATTTTAAATCTAATATATACATAAGAAAACAGTAAGAATCGTTTGATAGTTGCTAACTCGGTTAGAGCTGACTGGGTTAGAAATTCTGATTGAGTTAACTCCTGATTGAAACTTGTTGTTTGATTTTGCATTTGACTGACTGTGTAAAATAACTATATTGCCCTCAAACGACATTTTTTTATAATGGACAATTGTATACTTTTTAACATTGGTATACTTCACACATTCTTGCTTGAGGTTTTTAACATACAGTTAACCATGTAAATTGTCTTCATGTTAGAAAATTACATTGAACTCATTCTTTTCATGTATAAATCTCATTCCCTTTTGTATTACAAAGCTAAAATCTACATAGTATTTTCTATCCAATCACACATTAACATATACATATACATTTACATCAGTATCAAAATCTTCAGAACAGTTAAGACTCAAGTTTTATAGATCAAAACTAAAATCCACATAGTATGGCCTATGGTCTTGTAGATGTAGAAGAAGTAGCAAATCACCCTCAAACACTAGATGTATAAGAAACTATGACACAATATGGTAACCGGATTGAGGCAACTTCATATAGAGATAGACATTGTTGCCATAACATAACTTTGATCTGTACCTTGAAATTGGCATCAGAAGTGGGGAATGAGATCGAAATTACCATTATACCACTTAGTTGAAGCCATCTCTTAGATTAAGATTGAGATTAGCCTGGAATGTGATGTTAACATACTAGTTCTTGCCAACTATACAAAATCTACTTCTTTATGGAGCATGATGTTAGGTGTTAACATAAGACAAAAATTGATTTCAACAAAAGATCATACAATTTTAACTTTTAATGTTAACTTGCAGACCATTTAGTTTTCTGTGGAAGAATTAGAAATTCACATCTAAAAATTGTCATTCATATGGAAACAGAAAAACATAATAAACATACAGATGAGTGAAACCAAAATCGAAACTCATCAAACCTCTATCGGATCCAGGGGCAACCAAAACCAAATTTCAACCTACAACTGAAGGTTCCAAGTGCGACTTCCGATTTTTACCAAGATAGAGAAAAAAACAAAGAAATTATTTGAATGATTGACGTTTGTTTAGGAGAGGCAGAGACAGAGGTCGACTGCTTGTGGCGGCTCTGAGGAAAACGTCAGTGCAGTAACGATGTCGACGAAGGAAAACTGAAAGAGAGGAAGTCGACGTTGCTGCAAGTTGAACCAGTGGTGGGAGAAGTTTTCGCGTCCAGAGTTGAGAATGAGAAAAAGGTTGTCGACGTGAGAAGGAGAGAAAGGACAACAAAGGTATTTGTTTCAATCAACGTTATTTTCTTGAAGGATCGAATCAGTGGTTTTTATCTTACCCAATCAGATATATTGACCAAATTAACCAAATTTTAGGTTTAGCAAACGGGCTAACCGCACCGAGTCAGCCAAAATTGCTGACCGACCCAGTAGCCTAATATCAAACAAACCCTAACATAGTTGTACAACATTAACCAACATTTGAAATCAAGCAATTCTAATAACTATGGAAACACCATATTACTTGAGATATTTTTCTATAGATTGGACCGAGAAGTGGATCATTTTTACTCGATCCAATTATTTTGACCATTTAGACTTCGACTTGACTATATCATATCCTACGGAGGAATTTTCTTAATCTGCCAATGATTTGCATGCGAGTTTTATTATACATTATATTATATATTATTATATAGTATATATTATTTTGTGAAAATATGTTAGCATTTCTTTTGTGAATGAAATTATTTTTTAATAATATTGTTTCACCTCTATATATTCTTTCCAACGACATATTAGTATCAAACTAATGCCTGGTATATGGAATTATGGATAGATACGTGATTAAATAATTTCTTTCTAGCTGGAAATGTTGCCGTGAATTATTATAGAAACCTGGAAACCGATAACTGCAGAATAAGTGCATCGCTTTGCCTTAGAAATCTGTTAATCGCTGCATCTCGGGAACCCGATATTGTCGTTCCATCTTTCGCATTTCGAGAGCAATTGCAGATCGCCATTCCAGAAAAATTAACAATAGCAGATCCATCTGCGTATCGTCATCGTCTTCTTCGACCCTAATCCCCCTGATTCAATTCACAGAAAGGTTGGCCATTTCATCTACATATCGTCTTCTTTTACCAACTCCATGATCATGTTAATCTCTGTATGAATTGTCATTTTTTTTGGGGGTTAGGGTTTATATACACCAAATTTTGAGCGAATTTTTCCTAACGTCACTTGAAAAAACTTCATCGTATTCAAAACCCTGGAAATTTATTTATGTTATCTTTGTATCCTTTATTTTCTAATTGATTTGGCATCAAGTTAGCACATAGGGATGTGCTGGTGATTTTCATTAATCCGTCGTTACTCATGGTTTAATCTGGATTTCAGGGGGAACAGGGGTGTGTATTGGGAAAAGAAAAATGGGACCAATATACTATATATTAGTGGCGCTTCCTTGCACGATTGGGGCAATTGCATTGGTTCTTCTTCACATTTACCGACATCTCTTGAATTACACTGAACCCACGTATCAGCGTTATATTGTCCGCATCATTTTTATGGTTCCTGTGAGTTTTTTATTCCTTTCTTTTTTGATCAGCTAATCGTAAAATATTACTTGAGTTGTGGTAAGAGATTATTTCTTTCTGCATGAAAAGCAGTGCTATCTAAGACCTGTCACTACTCACTACTAATCCCTTAATTCCTGACTGATGATGAAGATGTTTTGGTTAAAGTTTGGACAGTCTGGGACCTTTTTCTTGTCATTTCATGTTGAAGTAATATTGTTATTCAATTCTATAGAACAGTGTTAATAATGGCTTTGTTCTTTAGCGACTTGGATGATTCAAACGACACATTTTTGACTATTTGTCTCTACCATGTGTGGTGTTTTTCGCTTCTTACATCACTGCACATCTTACAAAATTTGCGTTTCTGAACTCCATTGTTTTATACCCAGCCAACGATGTATTAAAGGCATCTTCATCCCCACAGAAAATGAAAGATTACAAAAAGATCAAATATAGTAAGACAAACACATCACATGAGTTTGTAGGTAAACTATGATAATGTGGCTAAAATCTGGCATGCCAACAAGCATTTTGGGTTATGTAGATTGTGATGTTGGCTGTTGAAGGTGATCATCGTAGATGTATGAGCTAATTGTAGTCAGCAACTTCTGCCTTTCTCTAGAAGTAGGGACTTTGATTTTGCTTTTAATATCCTGTTACTTCAGTTATGTGGAGGAACTTATTAAGCTGTTTGCTTGCTATTCTGTTTAACATCCTCAGGAACTAGAGTTGGTTTGATTGTCTTTAAGAGTTCTAACAAGTTCAAGCTTCTTTTCCAGTATGGAATTAGTTTTTTTATTCTTGCTATTGGAATTATTGATTTGAAAGAACAGCATCTAGTTTATGCTAAGTTAAAATGATGCCCCCATAGAGATGGATGGTTAATCAATGTTCTCATCAGAGGAGGTATCTTTTCATGTGAGAAGTACTTATATGGAGGTGCAAAGCTCACAGATCACTATAGAAATAGGTTATTATTACTCTATGCATCCCTCGATGACTATTTTGCTAGTTTTGGATGACCAATCCTAAAATTTACTATAAACTTGAGCTAAAAGTAAAGAACACATATCTTGTAATAGATGATATATATATATATATATATATATATATATATATATATATATATATATAGACTCTAGTTACTAATGTCTAAATTAGATGCTTCTTCTACATACATAATACTCTCTACACCTCAAAAAATTACAACATTTTCCATTTTGGGGTATGTCGCCGTTCTAAAGAAATGCAACAGTTTGTTTTTGGGTATATTTCAATCCTTTGTATACTTTTTCTAAATAATCATTAGAGAAATTAGCAGCTTTAGTTTCAAGTCGCATGTTTATTTGTCCTTGTTGAAGGGCATGTTTTTCAAGAAATAGTAACCAAGTTTGTTCCACCTAGGTCCTCAAACTTTTTCTTGAAGATGTATATTTTTTTAGAATCACACACCCTCTAAATCCTACTCCAAAACTACACCTTTGTCCACCATGGGACTTGAACCCTCAAGCCCCTGTGGGGAGGGACTGATACCACTAGACCAATGGTTTGACTGTTTGACTAATGACATGACAATGATGTAGCAGTAAACAATTTCATTAAATAATAACCAAGTTTCTGTTTGTTCCACCTAGGTACCACAAATCTATTCTAAGAGAAATTTCAGAAATGTCTTTTTCAAATAGTTGTTTGTACAAGTTTGGGCAGCCATGAATAGGATCTGGAACTTGGTTAGTGCTTACTATGTAGTGACATTGACCCTTAAATTAATAGTGAAACATTTTGTTAAACTATGTGGTAACTTTTTAGGGATGGAGGGAGTATATTCCCAATCGCATACATAAATCTCTTATAATTTAACTAACACACCTAGTAACGTCTCAAATCCCATTAGTTTGGTTAGTTAGAAATGTGTACCTTTATCCAGAATTAGATTTGTAAAACCTAGTAGGGTTAAGGATGCATGTAAGTGGATAAAGGTAAATGTAAATCACATTGTCCTCAGAGCAAGGAAGGTGATGATCAGGCTTGAACAGGAGACCTCACTTACGGATTTGCACCTCTAAAATTTAAGGCAGATTTGACAGATGGTCTCCCAAATTCTACCCTCTTGATTTTTGCATGTATTAGTAGTGATCTTACCTTAAACTCTTAAGTGTTGATGTTTCAGTTTTTCTTTATCTTTGCTCATTGATGTTTGTTTCTGTGGTTTTCCTGTATTTTACAATGAGTTGTTGTTTATTTGCAGGTTTATGCATTGATGTCTTTCTTGTCGCTTGTATTCAATAAGAGCTCAATCTACTTCAATTCTATTCGAGAAGTGTGAGTATTCAATGCCCAATTTTGGATTCTTTAAACATGCTTCTTTGTCAGAAAAGCTAGTTTTTTGCTTAATAAGACTGAAGTTGTAAATATAAATGTTTCTTGTTTTCTACAGGTATGAAGCTTGGGTTATATACAACTTTCTGTCACTGTGCCTGGCATGGGTAGGTGGTCCAGGTGCTGTTGTTTTAAGCCTTACTGGGCGCTCTCTTAAGTCAAATTGGTGTCTGATGACATGTTGCTTCCCTCCTATTCCACTGGATGGGTGAGATCAATGAGACTATCTTTCTGTTTATGTTTATGTTGTAGTGCAGTGACAAGACAGTTATATGTATTTCTGTTTTGTTTGTGCAGGCGATTTATAAGGAGATGCAAACAAGGGTGTTTACAGTTTGTGATTCTAAAACCAATATTGGTGGCAGTTACTTTTCTACTTTATTCACAAGGAAAATACAATGATGGGAATTTCAGCGTGGCACAATCCTACTTATATCTCACCATTATATACACCATTTCTTACAGTCTGGCACTCTATGCTTTGGCCTTGTTTTACATGGCATGCAGGGATTTGCTCCAGCCCTTTAATCCCGTTCCAAAATTCATCATCATTAAGAGTGTTGTTTTTATGACCTATTGGCAGGTAAGGTATAGTATATATATATATATATATATACATGGCACATGCACACAAGTAAATATGTAATATTTTATTTGACTTTGTTGGTTTTATTTGGTTTCCAGGGTGTTTTGGTTTTTCTTGCTGCAAAGTATAACTTTATAAAAACCGCAGAGGAAGCAGCTCAGTTCCAAAACTTGATAATCTGTGTTGAGATGCTTATTGCTGCTGTGGGTCATCTTTATGCGTTTCCGTACAGAGAGTATGCTGGTGCTAATGTGGGTGCACCCCGTGGCTTTACAGCTAGTCTTGCACATGCTTTGAAATTGAACGACTTCTATCATGACACCGTCCATCAGGTCTGTTCATCTTTCTTTCCTTTTAGATCTTCATCATCATCATTTGGTCATATTTGACTTTTCCTCTTTTGCAGTTTGCACCGACTTACCACGATTACGTACTGTACAACCACAGCAGCGACTCGGGGGAAGAAAACGGGGGGACGAAATACAGGGCACGCACTTTTGTCCCAACGGGGTCAGAGATGGACACGATTAGGAAAAGCAAGGACCT
The DNA here is from genome assembly GCF_002870075.4 of Lactuca sativa. Lineage (NCBI taxonomy): Eukaryota > Viridiplantae > Streptophyta > Magnoliopsida > Asterales > Asteraceae > Lactuca > Lactuca sativa. Next base: position 246,116,605 of record NC_056627.2, on the reverse strand, counting down.
TCCAGGAGGGAAGTTAAGTGACATACAGCTATCAGTTTCAAGTATGTCAAATTCCAATTCAGGACATACAACCCCGGAAATTGGAAGTCCGACTAAAGAAAAGGTACCGACTCCTTCATCATCGCTGCTAGTGGATGTCTCCGAGTCCCCGTCAATAATACCCTTTGACCTATCACTTGTGGATATTGACATGTCTGGTTATGCTGATGAGGTGCCTGCAGTCAAGACACCTGAGACCAGGTGAAAGAGAAGAACATGTTTAAAATAGTTTTCTTCATTTGTTAGAGATACCGTGTGAGTGTGAATGAAGCTTTTCGGTCGTCTCTCCTTTCATAAAAAATAGCTTTGTACATGTATCGTAACGTAAAACAAATACTTTTTGTCAAAAAAATTATTTCTAGATGTCAATGGTGTTTTTGTGTGACATGATGGTGCTTCCCAAATTGATTACAGTCAGAGGATCTTTTCTGCGATGTTGATAATGAAAAATATTGTTAGAAGTTCAGTTGCCACTACATGCAATCATCCTCATAATATTTTAAACTATCCGTTGCTGATTTTCGTGGTTTAATATGCATGCCCATGGCTTTCAAACACATTACTATCTCATGATATTCAGGATGTGAAGTATGATCCTTATAAAAAGTCGTAATATTCCCATTTAACTCGATAAAACTCCAACCAGGAATCTTTTTCAATCCAAGACCCCTCATCTGAATCCACGCTTCACCCACACCATCCCACCCACCACTCGAAGCATAATTATGAACCAACTGCACCAAATTCCCAGGATCTTCAGGGTTTAAACTTCTTATATCACGTGCAATAACATCTCCAAGCACCTTATTACCTTTAATCCTACACCCATCAAGAAGAATCCCTAAAACATCAACAGCCGGCCATTTAAACATCTTCTTATAGAAATCATATGCATCTTCTACCCTACCCGCTCGACACAAAAGATCAACAACACAAGCACAATGTTCAAGTTTTGGTTCCATCTTGAAACGATTTGTCATAGTCTCGAAGAGCCTAACACCTTCCTTCACAAGCCCATTGTGACTACAAGCATAAAGAACCGATAAAAAAGTAACATGATTTGGTTCGATCCCCGTTTCCAAACACTCTGAGAACATTTTCAAAGCATTCTCCCCTTCACCATGACTACCATACCCACCAATCACTATGCTCCATGACACCACATCATGTTGTGACATTCTATCGAAACACTCTCTAGCATTCTTCATGTTTCCACATTTGAAATACATATCAACCAAAGCTGTGTCGATTAAGAGGGACCGGGTCCCACCAAGACAGTTTCTCACAACAAAATTGTGTATCCATTTTCCTTGATGATAAGCTCCAATGGAGGCACAAGCTTGGAGAAGAGATACAACTGTTACCTCATTGGGTCTCTCAAAAGATTCTCGCATTTTGTTAAAGATGTACAACGCTTTAGATAATTCACCATTTTGTGCATACCCTGCAACCATGGCATTCCATGTGACAACATCTTTATGGTTCATTGTATCGAAAAGGGCACAACTTTGATTTAGTCTCCCACATTTCGCGTACATTGTAATGAGAGAATTTTGAGTAGGGATGTCTAGAATAATCTTTTTCCTTAATATATACCCATGGATTGAGGTTCCTAGAAGTAAAGACCCCAATTGAGCACATGCTGCAAGAGCACATGATATGGTTGTGGTGGATGGCATTACCTGTGAAATTAACATCTTATGGAACAGTTCCAATGACTTATCTGGACGTTCATTCCATAAAAGCCCAGAGATCATTGAAGTCCATAAAATCATGTCTTTATTTGGAGTTGATTCGAATATTTGGTAGGCGTTTGTTACGTCTCTAAACTTAAGATACATGGTTATAAGTAATGTTTTAACTTGGAAATCCATTTCAAAACCACTGATGACTATTTTCCCATGCACCAGTTTCCCGATTCTGAGGTTACCTTGTCTTGTAGCAGCAGAAACTAATGACCCAAACGTCTGTTGATCAGGGTTCAATCCACTAACAAGCATTCTAGACAAAAGTTGTGAGATTTCTCTAATATCATCAATCAAAGCATAAGCAGAAACTAAAGAATTCCAAGAGACAATATCTCGATTAGCCATTGATTCAAACAAGTTCTTAGCATCAGTGACACTTCCATATTTCCCATATAAACTTAGTAAGCAATTGGCTAAAGATAAATCACAAGCAAACCCGTATTGGATTGCAGAAGCATGAAGAGACTGGACGTGGGTATATTCTGAAACGCCTGAAAGCATGGCTAATATGGTGACTGAACTTGGCTTAATTCCTTCACACTGCATCTGCTTATACATTTGAAACGTGGTATTTACCTTCCCTGATCGAGCATAACACCCGATAATTGCAGTCCAGGGAACAACATTTCTCTCAGGCATATTATCAAACACTTTGCTGGCAACATCGGTGTACCCAAATTTGGCGTAAAGGTTAATCAAGGAAGCAGCAATGTAGGCATCAGAGGAGTACCCATTCACGATGGAATGTTGGTGGAAAGAAAGGCCATGTGAGAAGAGGTTTAGAGAAGTACAAGCTTTGAGCATACTTGGGTATGTGTAGGGGTCCGGCATAATGTTCGTTTTGAGCATGGAGAAGTAGAGGAGGAGGACTTCGCGGTGAGAACCGGCGATTGAGTGACGGTTGATCAGAGCATTGTAGGACTTGGTGGAGTTGGTGGCAAGTGACGGCGGAGAGAGGGGTAATTGAGGCTTGACCTTTCTCATGCTTCAATACCTACTCAGTTTTGGTCATTTCTTCGACGTCTGAATCATATCAGTCGTGTGGTTTACATCGCCGCTAGGGTAAGAGGAGATAGTGTAAGGGCGGCGTTGGCAACTTCGGCTATCACCGTAAATCAGTGAGGCTGACGGTGGCGCGGGTGCGGTCGGACGCAGTTGTAGGGTAGTGGGAAAGTGACGCATGGCTGTGGAACCCATTCATGTACGTGTGCTATGCAACTGTCACAAATCAATTAAAGTTTTAAAATCAAATTATACTTATTTAAATTTTTTGGAATAATCAAACTGATGTTGTTATCTAACAAATTCAAACTCGTCTAGTAACCTTTAGATTTTTTGAATAATTAAATACATTTTACTTAAATCATAAAATAACATTTATTAAATAAAAAAAATGTTGATTTAAAAACACATTATGTATTCGAGGACTTTCGATTGAAAATAAAATCATTATTATTGTAGTAACTTATGATTAGTTTTTGACCGTCGATTGCATTGATAGAGAATAACAATTACAAATTTTCTTTTGGTTGATAAATAACTTTATTGATTTATAAATGAAATTGATGATTACTTGATGAAATATAATTGAAATGACATCATGACTCTTGATAGAAGATTGAAAGATGTTGTTTGTTTTTTCTGAGACAAAATATCTGCAGTCTGCGGACCACATCTGTAGACCTCTGCAGTAGAAGAGATGGACCAAACGTCTGCAGTCTGAAAAAAGAAGATTGTTTGTTTTTTCAACATCTACGGTCTACTGAAATAAACTGAAATATAAATAAACTGATTTTTTTAAATTTTAAAGTGATTTTTTAATATTTTTATGACTTTGTTATAAATAATTAACGAATCTATATCAACTTGTATGTATTATTGTATAAAAATAAAAATTAAAATGATATGAGTTAACGTATATATTTGATAAAAACCAACAACTTTGGTTGCAAAGTTATAACTAAACATTATAATTAGTGATCAAAGAATTTGATACATAAATTGATGAAAATAAATTTCAATTTTTTCAATTAAATCCATTAAAAACGTACCATAAATATTTTCTCGAGAAATTGACGATACTATATTAAATAATGTTTTACAAAATTTGGCAAAAAAATATAAGAATATATTATGATTTTTTTTTTCATATTTATATAAACAACTTCAACGACTATTATTGTAATAAATCTTTATTTATAAATTTCTCAAAAATATCATGTTTGTATCGTCGAACGTTTTTTTTAAGTTTTATAATTTTTTTTTCAAATTGTTTATCATTAATAAAGTTGGAAAAAATATAAATTAAAAAAAAACTTAAAAAAATAAAGATATATATGTTTTTTTAGGCTAGAAGATGTCTAAAGATGTTAGAAGACTCTGGTCCACATCTGCGCCAAGAAGAGGGCACGCAGATATTTTTAGGTCTGCAGTCTTAAAAAAAAAACAAACAATCTGCAAACACTAATGTCTGCGCGACGCAGACAGAAGAGGCCACGCAGATCTGCAGACAAAAAACAAACACTACCGAAGTCTAGAAGTCAAGTCATCGAGTCCTATGTAAAAACAGTTTAGTCTTTGGCCTTTTCTCTTTGGACTTGCGATTTGAATTAAAAGTAAAATTTGGGCAGTATAAATTATAAATATATCATTCTAAAATTTATATGGGGGGTTATATAACGAAGCGGATCGGTGATGATCCATACCCGACCCTTTTAATAAAAAGGTTATGAAGTACGATCGTTAACATGTAAACGGATCAAAAATTATGCTCCAAACCCATATAATTGTTAAGGGTTTGGATCGGATCAGAGTAAAAAATCGCTCTATTGCCAAATCTAGATGGGTCCTCCATACTGTTTTTTTCTTCTTTTTTTTCAACACACCATTTCAATATACACACCATATTATTATTTTTTTTAAATTAAATATGTAAAAAAACTAATGAAATCAAATGAAGAAGCACACTTAGTCAATTGCCTACCTACTGCCATTTTTTAACATAACATTCTCTACATCACTCTACATAACATGAAGACGGGGTGATGTTCTAATCCCTTTTAATACCTTTGAGGGTGGCCATGTAAGCCTCTCAACGCCAAAAAATGATCCATACTAATCAGACGAAGGCTACAAATCAAAATTTATCAATACAAATCAAAATTTATCAATACTTAAAAACAACCTAAAATAGTTTGTTCAAGTATGTTAAATTTGTATAAGTACTTATAAAGGTTATACCTAATATATATATATATATATATATATATATATATATATATATATATATATATATATATATATATATATATATATATATATATATGGAGTGGTTCAAATGAGAACCCAAAAATGTTAAGAATTCTAAGAAATATTTTTTAAAATGTTTTCATTAAATGCATTTTGGACAAATCAAACATTCATATTAAATTAAGCAAAAAATTGCATTCCCTAGTTTACAATTAGTTGCCATTTGTTGTTGGACCACTGTCAAACCACGTCAGATTGGTGTCTGACCACCCTCAAACCACTATCGGACCGATGTTGAACTATCACCAAATTCAATGGTAATAATCTGGTCATATTTAACAAATGCTATTTCATTTTTGCAGCAAATATATAAAAATTTAATAATAAATAAATAAAATTATGCATTGACAAATTCAATTTTTTTTTGTTCTAAATTTAAAAAAATATATTGTGTATAAGATATACTAAAAATTTAAAATACCATAATCACGCGTTAATAAATATATTAATTCAATAATACATAATTTAATATTTTTATGCATACCTTCATTCATATTTTAACACAAAATTTATATAAAATATACAAGTTAATACAATCCATTTTAGTTTAATACATAAAATTCACAACATAACATAATATAATCTATCATACACTAATTCACATATTTAAATAAGTCAAACCCAAACTCTACTCCCCACCAACTACCACACACCACCACCAACCACATGTGTCATCGTCCCAATCAACATTTCTTCAAAATAAGATATGTATATAAAATCATTAGTTGATAGCTCAAAATACTATATTCAAAATTTAATAAACCAATTAATTCATTTATTTAGAGTTTAATGCAAAATAATTATAAAAACTAATTCATTCTTACATATTTATATAACAAAAAAATAAATATATTTATAAGAAAACTAATACAAGCATTCATACATAAATCATTCATATTTTAACATAAAATTCATTAAAAATTTACAACTTAATATACTCAATTCACAATTTAAACATAAAATTCACAATTTAATACAATCAATTTATAGTTTAAAACACAAAAATCACAGCTTAATACATAAAATTTACAACTTAATATAGTTAATTCATAGTTTAAACAGAAAATGCACAACTTATTGCAGGTAATTCATAGTTTAAAACACAAAAGTTACACCTTAATACAATAAAATCACAATTTAATACACATAAAGTATAAATTCACAACCATATTATCAACTTAAAATATTTAATACTGTAAATTCACAGTATAATACATAAAATTCACAGCTTAACACATTCACAATTTAATACAAAAAATTAACAACTTAATATAGCTAATTTACAGTTTAAAACACAAAAATCACATTGTAATATCCCAAAATTCATGTAACATCCTAAAAATCGAGACCAAAAATTTCATTTTTAAATTGTTTATCAAACCATAACTATCAAGTCATAAACATAAGTCGTAATATCAAATCAGAGTATTAACTCAAAGCATGTTCATTTTATCAGAGTAAAACATCCCAGGCTAAATAAATAATGGTGTGTGCCATGCGATCACCCCGAGCTCTTCCCTCCGCTACCGGAAGTACCTGAAACCAAAACTGAAAACCATAAGCACGAAGCTTAGCGAGTTCCCCAAACTACCACATACTGGGCCCTGCTCGCTGCATCGGGACTTGCTCGACATCGGACTTGATCCGGCATCGGGCCTTGCCCGACATCAGGCTCTGCTCGGTATACATATATGTTTCTCTTAGGCCCTGCCTGTCTCCGGGCCCCGCCCGCTAAGCATATCCAAACATATAATATAACACATAACACATAAGCTAGTCATATTTTACTGTATCCCTATACTAAGGCCTCGCCTATCTTGGGCCTCGTCCCTGAACTGCTACTGGTGAGTCATGGAACCCCGTCCACACTCCTGCTGATAGTGAGATACGGGCCCCCGCCCACACTCACTCCTTTCCTCACTCGGGCCTCACCCCTGCTCTACTTCTAATGAGATATGGAACCCCGTTCACACTCTGCTAATGGTGAGATACGGGACCTCGCCCACACTCACCTCCCTACCAGGCACATACAAGTATCACACATACAACAAGTATAATCTATCATGCAAACATACCTCAGACTCCCGCCCGGCATCAGACCTTGGTCTAGAATATCATACTAGCATACAGTGCCTAGGGATATCCCCCGGGTCTTCCTACTCATAAACTACATGGGTCGGGATTGTGGCTTTAGACCCATTCACACAGTGAGGAGACTCACCTTGTACTGCTGAAACCTTACTGATATCCCTCTGACAGCTCTCTGCCAATTCTCGAACTGCTGCTTCTTCGGCTCCCGAGCTGCCAACACTAAATTAACACTTAGTCCAATACAATAATCCTCCATAGGGTAGAATGACCATTCAACCCCTAGGCCAACTTGGTCCATAACTAAGGCCCACACTATAATATAAAAGGCCTAACACTAGGTAAGCTTCCCAAGCCCACTAGTGGCCCACTAATGGCCCAATTTGCTAAACTAGGCCCAATACCTCTAATGGGCCTTACCCTAAGACAAATATATCCTTGGCCCATAATATCTGACTTCTGATGGCCCAAAAGGCCTAAAGCAAAAACATGACCCAAGTCGAGGCCCAACACATGCCAAACCCAAACTGATGATTACGCTGGGCGTACTCTTATGTACGCTAAGTGTATGTGACATCCCTAATTTCACGGCCAGAAAAGACCGATTTGTTTATGCTTTGTTTTATAAATCAGAGTGATCGTTTAAAGAAAACGGTTGCGGAATTTGTTCCCAAAAGAAAATATGATAAGAGTTTATCAAAGCATTTCTTTAAAGAAATGTATTTTCATTATATAACAAAATATCAGGATGTCATGTTCAATACATACACATAAGCATAAACATAACATACATACATTTACTCTAGTGATTTACATCTCCTTTAATCTCTCAGTGCAAAGCAGCTTCGTATCGATACTTGTGATACAATTAAACTGAGTGGGTCAGGCTTAGGAGCCTGGTGAGCATATAGGGTTTTCAACCCACAATAAATAATTAATTTAATTTCATCAACCAATAATAACCCAATTACCCATTCCCGTTATTCTCACTTTACGTCCCTAAGACAACTAACACAAGGGACCTAGTCTAAGAATATTTCATCGGGGAGACAACACATGCTTCAGGGGTTCCTCAGCAATATAAGTCAAATAAGGCAACCATGAGGGGGATGGAATACAGCGAATGAACACCCAAGTTCATTAACACCTACAGGTTATGAGTCTACTAGCGTTCCACTGGACTGTCTAGAAAAGTTCGTGGTCATCATCTAAATTCCGCTAGATGACTGGATTACAATGACATCGAGGCCTCTCATCCTTTTATCACAAGACAACTATCTACCCATGTTCTACCCAACATTTTATTAGATAAAATATACATTTTTAGACATAGTTTAAAACCGGTATAGTATGTTCATTCAAAACACATTTCAGATAAAAGATGAGGCACATAAACATAACACATATTTCATAGAGAATAAATCATATCTATGAGATTAGAAGATAACATCGATACACTCACATAACACATATACTTAGTACATTCAAACAATACTTGTATTAAAATAGTGTTTATGAAAGGGACTATACACCCACACATATAAACAACTTTACATTATACACATAGCACGTATTTCATAGCAAATACTTAATATTTATGTGTTAGAAGAAAGTAACTACACACTCACACCAAACATATAAACAACAATATATATACACATAGCACGTATTTTATAAAATACTTCATATCTATGTGTAAGATGAAAGTGACTATACATTCACACATATAAACAACTTTATATTATACACATAACACGCATTTCATAGCAAATACTTAATATTTATGTGTTAGAAGAAAGTAACTACACACTCACTTGATCAGAAGATGATCGGACAACACTACAACTCTAAGAGTAGTATTCTTCGGTGAAACCGGGATATCTTCACATACCGGGTTTCTCACGGGCAGAGCTTCGGCTCGGAAACTCTTTTCTTCTCGGGATCTTCGGGGCTTCGGGGGTATTTCTTTGCACGTAAATCGATGCGATACAGGTGAGAGATGAGAGAATGAGCAACCAAACTCGGCTGACCCTTCAAATCTATTTATAGGGCAAAACTGGCCCTTGCCACGCCGTGACACCTTTTTCCACGTCGTGGGCTTGGTCGTCACTGCATGCGTCATCGCAAGTTGCAACTGGGGGACTCTCAGAGGTGTCAGAAGACTTGCCACGTCGTGGTATCTCACAGTTTTGGGGTTTCGCGCCCCGAACTTCAGAAATTCATAACTTTCGCATACGAACTCCGTTTTCGACGTTCTTTATATCGACGCGAAGGTGAGATTATGCTCTACAACTCTCGTTTAGACTCTGTTGATTTTGACTTCATTTTTAATATATTATAAGTATATTACTTATATATTATTTTTAGTAGGCCGGGACAGGAAAACTCTGTTCGAAATTCATAACTCCTTCATCTGAACTCCGTTTTCGTCTGTCTTTTTATCTTTGGAATACTATTGATGAGATCTTCAATTCTCATTTAGAAAGTTTTGGCTAAATATTAGTCGACCTCAATCTCGAGTTTCGGGCTACATACTGCTAATGCTGAAACTTCGAAAAATCATAACTTCCTCATCCGAAGTCAAATTTAAATGTTCTTTTTATGCACGCTCTCGGTTTAACGTATTCTACGACTTTTATTTAGATCTCTAAGGCAAAATATTGCTCTAACATAAATTCACTATTTACATCGCGCTGTGTCGTGCCGGTTCTTTCACGAAACTTCGACAGGTCATAACTTCTTCGTTATAACTCGGATTTCGGCGTTCTTTATATGCACGAAATCCTTGTAGCATATAATACAACTTAGTTAAGATTAATACTTAAAAATAATCTTCCATCAAAAAGTCATTTTTTGATGCTTATCGTCTCTAAATTGACTAGCCCGGATCTACGGGCGTTACAGCGTACTAGCTAAATTGTATGTACGTTGGGCGTACCTGAATGTACGCGGAGCGTACTCCCCATGTTAAGACACTTTCCCATTAAGTGCTTAATATTCCAATCCAGAGGCTACCAACTCAGATGCAGGTCCTTTTCCATGTCTTAATCCATAAAGTCACTAACTTGGTGACTTGCAACGCACCAAATAAGCCCAAACTCAAAAGGTGACAACATACTTCCATAGCAAGGGCTAGATATCATGCATGAACTCATTAGGACCATCAAGATTGAAGCATTACTACTTATGGGACACTTTTAGCTCTGAGGGTGGCAACCCCAAGCTCAAAAACGAAGTTGCACCATAAAGGTCCATTCTTTGGACCTAAAAAGGTCCAAAGCTCCATAAACCTAGATCTAAACTTCTATGAGGAAAGTTGAAAGCTTTATACCTTCTGGGGTTTGTAAATAAGCTGGAGAACTTGGATCTAAAAGCACTTCCTTGATCAATGAGACTCCAAGATGATTACTCCTCTCCAAGAACACTAAAATGCACTACAAAATGGCCTTACAAGCTCCAAGAACACTCAAGAGGGTTTAAGGTTTCGTAGCAGCTCTTTAGGTTGGAATGGAGGCTGAACCTTGAGGGTATAATGTTCCTTATATAGTGGCACACCCTAAATTTAGGGTTTCTGGACTCTGGACGTACGTTGGGCGTATGCCATAAGCACCTGCGACCATTTCCCTTTATATGTTGGGCGTAACCCAACTTACGCTAGGCGTACCCACATGCCTTCCACTTTGCATGCATGGTCCTTCTTGCCAACTTCTTCCATTAAGGGACCATTAATGTCAATAACTTCAAAGTGCTATAACTCCTTCATTCTAACTCCGATTCCGACGATCTTTATATCCACAAAAGGTGGAAAGAAGCCCTACGCTTCTAGTGACACACCTCGACCCAAAAATTCACAAATAAAAACTTCAAGACCCATAAAAGAACGAAAATCCCCTAGCCTCAGGCTCTAAAATCCATAAACAAATACTTTCAGAACAACATTACAACTCTCCCCCACTTAAACTAGACTTTGTCCTCGAAGTCTGCTACAACCAACTATCCTATAATCTACTCGCAACATTCTCGCCCGATGCATACATCACCTGCTGGTCCGATCCCCGAAGGACCACTACCTTTGGTCTTCTGTTCGGTCTCTTTGCAAAATAATCCATGAGGACAAGAACCCCGAGAGCACTTTAATCACCAACAATCCCGAGAACACGGCTCCTACCAAGCCGATAATCCTTTTGGTTCTTCCCGAGTACTTATGTTGGACATCCCAGGGGTTCACCCCTTCTCCTTGCGCGTTCGCTGTCCTTCCCAAGGAAACTTTCCATAAACAACTACCTTCGCTATCTCTGCGAAGGATACACCATTCGAAGTATCCACTTCTCCAGCCACTCCCAGTGCTAGTCACTACCACCGATACTCACGAAATGCTTCCTCTTACTATATCCTGATGCTGAAAACCCATCCCAGCGAATGGATCAGATAATCCTTCGAGTAAAAGATTCATCCCTGCAATGGTTAGACTCATACGAGAGCTGCGCAAAAGGGTCAAACCCTTGCCTCTGAGATTATTTAACCCTGCTGTGAGAGGCGTAGCACTCCTCGGTCAACTAGCTACCCCACACCAAACTTCTTTTATCATTACTGCCCCTGACTGGAGATTCAGCTGTCTCTAATTTGCCTTCCGGAATTCCATCACATCTTGGATAATCATAAGAATTTGGAATTGTGAAACAAGCATCATTGGAATAATTTCCAGTTGATATGTTCACAAAGGAAAGACCATAGAGAGGAATCGTATGCATGTTCATAACATGGCGTGACTGATGTTTAATTCAAGCGGTTAGTTGATTACTCGAAACATTATACATTGAATAAATTAGTAATTATTATGGAAATTAAATAATAGAGGTTATTTATATTCAATAGTTTTGATACCATAGTTAATTAGCTTATTATTGTGTTTCACTTTGTATGCTTTACTTTCTGATTGATTTGATTATTCTAATTCCATAGTCGCTCATACTTTTGGAAGTAAGTAGTGAATTAAAACTATCATGAATTGAATTGTAGATTGTTTATGAGGATTAAACATTGCAATAAGATTGCTACAATGTTCATGAGTACTTAAATGAGATTTTAAGTATTGGATAAACCTACGCTCTGAGAATTACTTCATGGATTCTATCAAGAGTAATTGTGATTCACTAATATCTTTTATTCTTAAATAGTAGATATATGATTTGTAATTTACCAATCGATTGTGCATTGGTATTACGAAAACACATTAGTAACGTAAAGTCATAAAACATAGTGGCATGCATGATTTGGTGAGTAAAAGATACAAGCATATAAGTCGAAGTTTATTCGTTCCTTTTTCCTTAACAGAAAAGCAATATCTTTGGGCCCCTCGATGATTTTTTTATCAAAATCTGAAGTGCTTGGGCGAGCCTAGACTGAATTGATGTGTTTAATTAGTAGTCTGAATCCAATCGTCATAAATTAGGAAATCGAGAAACAGAATCTTGGACTATGAGATTGATTCTAATCCATGTCTCATGTCCATACGATATATTGCAGAACGAATGAATATCTAATCACTTATCTTAGGGCCAATGTCTGATTATATTAGAGTTCGACAATGGCTTTGGAAAACACTCTTTGTTGTTTGGTTATACTTGTCATTATAGTTATAGACTTATCTAAGTGGGAGACTGTTAGATCAAGATGTCTAAGATCATAACTAAATTGGTATAAACTTGAAAATAGAAGCAAAGTCCTTTTGCATTGCTCTCATAACTAGAAATAACTAAAAATAATATTAGGAGAGAAAGAGAAATGCTTTGTTAATATATTATGTGATTAATATATTAATTGAGAATAAATAATTGAGATGTTAATTTGTTATGTGATTAATAAATTAACATGATATCAATAGTTAAATAATTGGTTTGTTAGTTAATATGGTTAAAAAATTAATAAAAAAACAATTATAATTAACTAATTATTAATTATAAATAACCTGGAATTAATTTGGGATTAATTGGAATTAATTAAATGTGTAAGGGGTGAATTGCAATTGTTCTAAAGTTGAACAAAAGAAGCAAATTCTAGAAACCTCCATGACATGGACGATTTTGAAGGCTCCTCTAGGGTTTCTGGAAACCTTTTGATTACATAAAAGGAAAGGATTTGAATTAAGATTAAATCTATTATTTAATCAATTCAGATTTTACTTTGCTTGCAATTCACCTAAACTATAAATACGATCCAAATGCCATCAATTTTTGTTCATGACCTTCTTAAGAAGCATAGGAACGAAATTTATTCCTCTCACCTCTCTCTCCTCTTCATTATAGGGTTTTGGGTGTGATCCATTAGAGACATTTGATTTCTAGTGCTTGCTTTCCAAGGTTTTCAAGAAGGATATTGGTGTGATTATTTGCTACAATAATCAAGAGGTATGTAAAACCCAACTCTATGTAAATTTTAGTTATTATAGATTTCCCTTAGTGCTATTGATGTTTATAGGTTATTGCTATAAATAGAGAAAACTTAGATCCAAATAGGTTGCATTAGGGATGTCAACGGGGGCAAACGGGGCGGGGAGTGTATCTCCCGCCCCCGACCCCAAAATTTCCCCGTCCCCCCGCCCCCCGGAATGTTCAATGTTTCTACCCCCGCCCCCGCCCCCGAATCCCCTTTGTTACCCCCGCCCCCGCCCCCGAAATTAAAACGGGGGTTAACCTTGCCCCCGCCCCCGTCCCCGCCCTCGATTTTTTTAAAAAAAAATCCCCCAAACGGGACGGGGCCCCCACGGGAACGGGGTTCCACGGGACTTTTTGACATCCCTAGGTTGCATGTGAACTTAAGAGTTAAGTTTTTTCCACCACATGTTTCATTTATAACCTATAAAACCCATCAACAGTATTGTACACCAACAACAAGCAGCGCTGGATACTCTGTTAGAACCTATCATACACAGTCTATATAAAGAACGATATGGTTCGCTGTTGTTTACTCACCGTTTTTTGACCGTTATTACGACGATTAAATTTTGGACGCGCTTATATGCGGATGGTCATGCAGGCTGGTTGGAATGCGGTGTGAGTTATGTAACTATGTGCGAATTACGTACCATACTTCTAATAATAATGCTTACTTTACTAGAATTCTTTTGATTGCCAACACATCATGATGTGGATCTCATTGTTGATAGAGCGTAGAGCGGATGATGCTCGGTGGACGGTTGTGCCATCAACTTTCAACATTGATGCATTTGACTGGAGTGACATGGTTGACGGTTCCGTTTATCCAGCTTGGGCAGATTGTGATATGGTATAATTGTGTTTAGATTACATTAACTAAGTAATATTAGTTTATAATATAATGTTATTTGATGATTAATTATTTCTAACCTTTTGTGTAGCTTTACATCCCAATCAATATACCAAGTGCTCATTGTGTAGCTTTGGATTTGAAGACATTCAAAATGACTATATACGATAGTCATTGGAAGAGTGGTTATTGTTCAGAAAATAAGGATTGGTTTATAGGTATGAGAGCCATCATCCACAAACTACTTGTGGGTATCAAGTACTGGGGTACCAAACCAAGCGATGCAATCCCACTTGAGAGTTTCAACATGACCCTCGAAAAGGCCCCAAATGTACCACACTAGATTGACAGTAGAGGGGATTGTGGGGTTTTTTTTGTTGGTTCCTGGAGATGTTAATTACTAGGAAATCATATTTTATAGAGGGTAAAAGCAGTCCATGGGGTATGTCATATCGTAAACGACCGACGAAATTTTTTTGGGGCACATGGACAAAGACCATTTGAACATTGTAATATTACTTTAAACAAATCCTATAAGTTTATATATTTATTAGTTTTTTTTGTTTATTTTAAGATTACATTTACATTTTAGATCTTGTAAAAACAAAACTTATACAAAAAGAACATAACACATTTTACATATAAAAAAAATCTATTCCGGAATGAATGTCCGGAATCTTACTCCAATGTTCTAAAGACCTCTCCGGAATGATATATTCTGAAAAAGTGGTTATTTTACAAAAAAATGAGAATGTTTTTCAAATAATTCATTTATATGAGTTATATTACTCAATTTTCTCTGAATTAATGTGCTTTTTACGGGATAATTTTCTCATTACTCATATTTTACTAAATAGTGATTTTGGATTTTGGGTTTTACAATTAATATTTTATTCTAGTCCTTTTAAAAATATAATTTTTTATTAACTATTTGTTTCAACATATTTTATTTTCTAATATCAAATATCAAACTATAAAATGATGATATATTATATTTATATATGATATTTTGTAACATCCTGTTTCGAGAAGTTCTTATTTGAGGATTGTGGATAATAAATGGATCAAATGGAATCCTTGGGCTTCAATGGAATGAAGTTTAGACTCTATTGAAGGTGTATGATGTTGGACAAGTGATTTAAACCTTAGACTATTCGATGGAAGCTGAGGGGCAAAATGGGAAAGGTTATGTTTCAGACTTCTTGCATATATTAAGGATTTTAGTTTGAGATGCTTTTAGTCATAAGTATCAAGATAGAATTGTAGAGCTCGTCGATACCTTTCTGTGGATATAAAGATCGTCGAAAAACAGAGTTGAAACGAAGAATTTATGGCTGTTTGAAGTTAAGCTGGAAAAAGGGAGTTTGGCAGTACGTTGGGCGCACACTAGCCAGTATGTTGGGCGTACTAGGTTAAAGGGATGTGTTTTTAGGACGTTATGTTGGGCGTATCGCCGCAGTGCAAAAACCATATTTTCATGGGTTTGAGCCCTATTTAAGGACTCTAACCCCTTGGGGTCCTTCCTAACATCGACCTCCACCCTCTTATGCTTCCAAATCGAAACCCTAGACCCTTAGATCAAATCGTGAGCCTTTCTATGTGTTTTGAGTGCATTTTGGATGAAAAAGAAGTTCAATCTTGTTGATTGTTGAAGCTTAAGCTTGTGAATCCATAGCCTACATTGCTTTTTCAAATCCAGAAGGTATAAAGTCTGAATCTTGATGATGCATTTGTTAGATTTAACTAGTTTTGGGTATCATGAGTTTTTTTGGTTACTTTAGTGCATAAATTTTAGATCTTGAAAGTTTGTGACCTTGTTATGGATAAAGTTCGAAACTTTATCCATCTAAACATCATAATGATTCAGACATGAAGGTTGGAGACTTGGACTTAATGGATAAGTTGAGAAAGATGCATTTTGGTCCTTTTGAGACTTAAAGTCTAGATCTTGGTTGTTTGGACCATCCTAATGGATAAAGTTGGAAACTTTGTCCATTATAGAGCTAATAGGAGTCATAAAAATGTGATCTTGGTCCCTTTCTTCCCTCCTTGCAAGAGTCATGATGTTTTGGTTTGTGTGTTAAGTTAGGATTTTGGTGTATGGACTCCTTTTAGCCATGGAAAGTCATAAAGTTGGAATGTTATTTGGGACTATATTTGAGCTTTAGACGTGAGATCTTAATGAAATAAGAACTTAATGAAGGTAAATGGAATTGGTCGAGTATGTTGGGCGTACCTGGTAGTACGCTGAGCGTACCAGGTTGGAGCCCCATAATCAGGAAAGGGTCTACTACGATGAGCGTAGTGACTGAGTATGCTGGGCATACTCATTCTGTGTTAACCTCCTTTGACTTTTTGACTTTTTGGCTTTGACCAGGTTTGACCTAAGGGAATTTTGGGTAATTTGAGATTTGGGTCCTTGTGTCACACCCCAAAACCGGAACGGCGGAAACGTTCAGGGGTGGATGACGTCATGTCAAGTATCACAACACATGCATTATAGTAATCAAAGTACAACAAAACATTTCATTAATAGTAATAATTTTTACATGGTTACATTAATACATCAATTCAAAGTAATACAAGTAATAGAATAGATACAACATGATACTAAGCTATCTTCATCAACAGCTTCGAGATGTACCTGTCTAATGCTAACCTGAGAATACAAGTTATTTGAAAAGCGAGTATCAGGATTTTTACAAATGCTGGTGAGTTCATAAGTATTTAGTGACATTTCATTCAAATAACTTTATAAAGTAATCGTTTAAGTGTTTACAGTGTATTAGAGTTCTTTCCAGAAAATCCTATATTTTCTTTAATCAAAGCAGCCTTCTACCAAGACTGGTCAGTGTTATGTGGTAAAAAGTGGTTTTCCCTTAATTGCTATCATTATCAAAATACTGAATTTGATTATTAAGGAAAGCAAGAGACAACAGGGAAATAACATATGCCTCAGCAGTGAGGACTGCTGACTAAGGCAAAGGAATCATAGACTCCAGGAGAGTATCGAACTAACGACACGCCTGGTTCAGCCTAACAAATAAAGACACAGACCCCAGAAGGTACCGCTGGTAAGGTCCAAAACAGTGAATACAGACCACAGACAATATCAAATGGAAAATACGTCTAGCCAGGTCTAAAACAGTTAATACAGTGGATACAGTGAATACAGTGGATACAGTGAATACAGTAAATACAGACCCCAGACAGTATCAAATGAAAGATATGTCTTGTAAGGTCAAAAACAGAGAAAACAGACCCCAGACAGTATCAAATGAAAGATACGTCTTGTAAGGTCAAAAACAGAGAAAACAGACCCCAGACAATATCAAATGAAAGATACGTCTTGTAAGGTCAAAACAGTGTGACTCTGAAATGAATTACCAGCATACAGTGTAAATTGCTGGCGAGATACCGTTACCTTAAGGCCAAAGAATTATAAGGTAACCCGGGATACTCGTAACCATACTGAATAGAGTACCAGACGCCCTACAAGCGTCTAAGATATGACATTTGTCACCCGTTGGCTTGGTAGGCCGGGACTGTAGCTAGCAGTCTGGGTGCGGGGTTGTCAATCCCGTATAGATCTATACACACAATGTCCGCTCTCCCTACAGGAGACTCTGGTTACCAACTAGACGACGGAGAAGGCCGTGTCCTGAAGATGCATCCCAAATAGTGGGTAAAGACTTCCAAATAGTGGGTAGTGTGTAAGTGCTGAACTAGAGGTAGATACTTCCCAATAGTGGATTTCTAATGTAAGTGTAGACTAGAGGTAGAGACTCTTAACTGAACTGACTAGAGAATTCCTATATGTCTATACTCATATATATAATATATAACTAATGAGTCAAATGACTTTCGGACGGCCATCCGATCCCACCAGACCACATCTCAACGAAGAAAAGGAAATAGGGCGGACGAGCCTTCCTAAGTCTTTCAATCATTACTTATAAGTACCTATATAATCACAGACATATATCTAACTACGACTGAGTGTGTATCAAGTAGAAAAGATTCTTGTGAAGTAGGAGTGTCTAATAAGTGAAGTAGGAGCGGTCGCAAGTGAAGTAAGAGTGTCGAACAAGTGAAGTAGAAACGGTCGCAAGTGAAGTAAGAGAGTCGAACAAGTGAAGTAGAAATGGTCGCAAGTGAAGTAGGAGTGTCGATCAAGTATAAGCGTATCACGAAGTAGAGACGACAATAAGTGAAGTAAGAGTGTCTATCGGTATAAGCGACTACAAGTATAAGTGAAAGCGTTATTAAGTAGGAGTATAAAATAAGTATAAGTGAAGCAGCAGTATCTAATAAGTAAAAGTATACGCCGTGAAAGAGAAACTTTGATGAAAAACCTTTATATTCGGAGAAATTCACAATTTGTATTCTTTTGTAAAAACGTGTTTGAAAACCTTTGAAAATCTTTCATAAATCAGTTTAGAATGAATTTAGACAAAACAGTATAAGTAAGAGTTTTGAAACGAATGAAAACCTTTTTAGAAAACCATTATAGTGTCCTACTCGGTAAAACAGTATAAAGTATGGTAAAATCTTGTGCATGTGGGTTATCAATCACATGTGATTGATATGATAACTGGCATGTTTAACTTGTATTCCCCCCCCCTATAAAACATGTAAAAACATTGAAAGGTTCATTCAGGAGTATGAACTCACCTGGTGTAAGTAGGTCCGACGAAGGTGTCGTTTGGGCGTTCGGTGTCACGCAAGGACTTGAACACTCACAATGACCTATTTAACATATGATAACATATGTTCACATACAATTAGTATATTTAATACTAATTAAACAAATATACGCGCTCAAAGGTGCGGAAAACACTTTAGATAAGTGTTTGGGTGTCCCGGGTAGCGTCTAAAGGTGCGTATGGCTTAGGAATGGAGTTTACTCTCCGAGAGTAAACCCTTAACACTTAGTTTACGGCCCAGGGACTACTCCCCATGAGTTTACGGCCGTAAACTCATGGTGAGGGTGTCCTAGGGTGTTTTAAGGCTTTTACTTGCTCATGGAATTATCCTAAGTCCAAAACCATAAAGTGTGAATGAGTTTAAGCATGAAATGGCCCCTTTGAGGAGTTTACGGCCATAAGCAAGGGAGCTTACGGCCGTAAGCTCCTATACCCTCTTTCTTTTGGTGTTTTAAGGGCTTAAGTGGTAGTGGGTAATTTCCTAAGCATTTTTCCAAGACAAATGGGGAGTTTAGGGCACCAAATAACCCCTTTGTGGGAGTTTACGGCCCAGGTACCCTTCCATGAGGGGTTTATGGCCGTAAACTCCTTATGGAGTTGTTTTAATTGCATTTAAGGTCCCTAGTTTGTTGTTGGTCGTTTCTAGAATTTAATCCAAGGCCATTGGTGTGTTTAAGGGCATTTTTAACACACAAAAATGAGTTTACTCCCCATGAAGAGGAGTTTACGGCCCAAGCATGTTCTTGGACAGTAAACTCTTGTTTACTCTTCCAAATGCTAGTTCAAGGTGTTCTAAGTCCGATTCCATAAGCCTACAAGTCATATCTAAGCCTTAGGGACAATTTGGAGGGGTTTTGGGGCTTAAAAAACCCCATTAATTGGTGTTCACGGCCCAAGAGTGTTCTTGGGCCGTAAACTCATGATGTTGTCCCTATTTTATGTTTTAAACTCGAATTTGTACGCTAGATAAGTTATACAACGTGTTAGGATAGTTTACCTACTCGTTTGGGGCTCGAAACGGACGATTTTTGGCTCGAATTTAAGTTGTAGAGAGAGAGAGAGAGGGGGGGGGGAGAGTGTAAAAAGTCTCCAATGGACTCCACTCACCCTTATATAGGGGTTGGAGTTGGGGCTCAGTGGGATTCTACCCGATACTGTCGTTATACGGGGCTTTTGGTCGCACCCGATTTAGTGGTCGTAATAATAAAAACTAACTTTTTCTAAATTACTTTGGAAATGTAATTTAAGTGTTTTCATTTACCTTATTACGACTATAACGACATAAAAACATAAATAAATAAAACATTTATTTATTTAACGACCTCTTATTAACGGAACCTTTATACAGAGGAATATTCCGTTAACGGTAACGGGGTAATGTAACGGAATAAACTTTGAGTTGTCACACCTTGTTAATTGTATAAGTAACCAGTAGATATAGCTTTTGGAGCAGTGATCAGTACAACTATTCTTTCAAACTAAGAGGTGCGTCCCCTCACTATACTTGTGGGTCGAAAGCACCAATGCCGACCTACTGGATTATGTTGTAGGATAATAGTGGTCTTTGTTACACTTACTGATATGCTTGTATGTACTTGTTGTCTTTGTGACTATTACTAGTATGATTTGATGCATAGAGCCAAAATTTGGGCTCGGAGTCATTATGGACTCAAGGTTGATACGAATTTGGTAGTTGATATGGACCCAACACAACTACATGTTGTTACATAGAGTCATTATGGGCTCGGGGTTGATACGGACCCGATACGGCCATGTGCTATTATATATATATATATATATATATATATATATATATATATATATGTGTGTGTGTGTGTGTGTGTGTGTGTGTTGTATGTATGTGTGTTGTATGTGTTACTTTAGGAAACTTACTAAACTTTATGCTTATAGTTTATGTTTATGGTTTTAGGTACTTCCGTTTTCAAAAGGAAGAGTCCGACTTGATAGCAATGCATCCCCTGGAGTTTTATTCCGCACTGAATGTTTACAAATTACTCTGATATCTTGAGAATACTTTGACTCTGATCGTCTTTTAGAACAATGAATGAATGAATTTAACTTATTTAAAATAGAATTTTTATTCGGTATTTTTGGGACGTTGCTTATTTCTTGTATTGTAAAATATATTTTTTTAAATGTTATTATTAAGTTATATTTTTTTAAAGAATATGATTCTACGTAAGAATTACACATTAGATAAGATGTTTTATAAATTATTTTACAAAAATGAAGTTAATGAAAATTTGACATGGCATCATAATTTTTTTAATTACTTAATGACCATGCATACTCGTACACATACTTTTAATAATGAGTTAATGTCATTTTATGATAACAACAGTATCAATTATAATTTCTCATACTTCTTACGTAAAGTTCCTCAAATATTGTTTCGGCTGAAAAAAAGATCGAAAATGGATTTGATCGTTTTTTCTTTTTGACATAATATCAAACTTGAACAATATGATGTACATGAAAAAATATCTTGACAAATATATGTATATGTGGTCCAACTTGTACAGAAGTTGACATGACGACCAAGTTATACATTTGTTGAAAAAGATTTTATTTCTAGACAAAATTACAAAAATGGTATACATACCGTATGGTTTATTGGTTTAATAAAGTCCAACTTAAAAAAATGGACAAACTCGGTCCTTATATTTTCACCAAGACGACTTTTAGGTGGTGTTTGTTTTTTAGAAAAAAACTCTTCTAACCTCTTAGTGCTGCGTGGCGCAGCACACGCGCAGCACTTTTAGGTTCGCAGCTGTTTGTTTTTCTGCAGACTTCGGGCTTAAAAACCTCTTCCCGTCCTCTTCCCCACACAGCAGTGGGCTTACCTCTTCTAACTACTTCTAACCTCATTAAAAAATCACTCTATGCCCTAAACAAAAAAAAAAGCGCCGCTGCCTTTTCTTTCCCGTTCTTTTTCTAGGCTTCTTCTCGGTCCGACGACTCCAGCCTCCGGCCATCGCCGGTCGCCTCCGCTGCCAGCCATCGCCGGTCGCCTACGCCGCTTGCTGCTGCCCTCGATCTTCACAGGTAAATTTTTTTTTTTTTTTTTTTCTGATTTCTTTGAGCACCGATTCAATGAAATTGAGTACAAATTCTGTGATTTCTTATACATTTGAGTACCGATTGTTTGAATGAATCAAACATAGGAATGTTAAGTGGGAATGGAATCTCAAATTCCAATACCATTGTATAAAGTATGCATAAAAGTAGGAAAAAAGTATGTTGATTGTAATCTTTTGGAATGAATCAAACATAGGAATGTTAAGTGGGAATGGAATCTCAAATTCCAGCAATGAGGTCTCAAATTCCAGCAATGGAATCTCAAATTCCAGCAATGTTAAGTGGCTTTACAATATTGCAAATATATGATTATATTATAAATTATAAATTTCTTGCATGCCCTCGGTTTCTAGATCAGTTATTTTTTTTGATTTTTTTTGATTTCTTATTTTTTTGACTAACGATTGTATGAAATTGAGTACATAGGAATCAAACATAGGAATCAAACATAGGAATTTTATTTTATTTTTTATTTTTTTTTGATTTCTTATTGATTTGACTAACGATTGTATGAAATTGAGTACAAATTCTGTGATTTCTTATGCATTTGAGTACCGATTCTTTGCATTTGAGGACCAATTTTGTGATTTCTTGCATGCCCTCGGTTTCAAAATCATAATCTTTGCTTAATTGTTTTTTTTTTGTTCATTCATGATGTATTGTTGTTGAATATCTTAAACTTATTTGTTGATTATGTTGGAATATGATTAATCTTTGTAGCTAAAGTATGTATTCTATATTTTTTTTTTTGTTATTAGCAATGGGAGATAAACATACATGGACCAATGAGCAAACAAAATGCTTATTGCAAACTTGTATTGAAGAAGTGCAAACCGTGGGTAGAAAAGGTTTGAGTTTGCACAAACAATCATGGCACAAGTTAGGAACAACTATTAAGGAAAAGTATGGCGTGGATTTGAATCAACGACAATTAAAAAACGCCTATGATAACCTTAAAGCCAAATACACAGGATGGTTATACTTAAGAAACAAAACTGGAAACCTTTACAACCCACAAACAAATACTTTTAACTTAACAAATGAGGAGTGGGAGGACTTTAAAAAGGTATACATATATACATATATACATATATACATATATATATATATATATATATATACACACACACACACACACACATATTTATTCTTATATTACTTTTGTTACATTGATTGCGTTTAGGGACATCCGAAAGCTGCTTCTTTGAAAACCGTCCCATTATTGTTTCCAGAGCTTTGTGCAGAACTCTTTGATGGAAGCAGTGCATCTGGTAATCTCAGCTATGCCACATCCCAAACACCATCGGGATCATCTTCTTTCCATGGCGCACCATTACAGCTTTTGGACGCGCCTTCCATTAACATAGATGAAGATGATTTTTTTTCCAATCATACAAGTGAACATTTTACTCAGACTCCACCTTCTGCTGCTTCACCTTCTGCTGATTCACCTTATGTTGCTTCACCTTCTGGTAACCCCAACAAAAGGGCTAAACCTTCAACTCCTAGACCTCGAGCTCCCAGTGCCTCACCTGATCCACCTTCTTGTGCCTCGCCTAAAGCTTCTATTACTGCTGATGATTTAGCACTGGAGATGCAAAAAGCTCTACGCCATTTGACTCAAGGGCCAACAATTCCCCAGTGTTTAGAGAAGCTTGAGTTGCTCGAGTTAGACCTAATAGACCCTATACGATTTGCTGCGTATCACATTTTTGGAGGGACCATGAATATTAGAGAGATGTGGGTAAATTTGCCTAATGATCCACAAATATTAAGAGGATGGATCGAGATGACAGCTACAAGTTTAGGAGTTTTAAAGGATGGAAAGATTGTTCGTTAAGTTTATATGTTATTTGGTTATTTGCTACTTGGGATTTATGATATGTTTTGGTACTTGAATGTTATTTTGTTATTTGGTACTTGAATGTTATTTGGTTATTTGCTACTTGGGATTTATGATATGTTTTTTGGTACTTGAAATTTATGTTATATTTTTTTGGTACTTGAGATTTATGTTATTATCTTATGTTATATTATTATCTTATGATATATTATTATCTTATGTTATTATATGTTTTCTTTATTAATAGGTTTGTAATGGATCACGACAAAAAGATACTACTCATAATTCTTATGTACTTGTATGTCCGCTACTTTTGGAAGAGGGGTGTAAAACGAGTGCGGGACAACGATTCGGAAATGACAGGACATGAATTTACGTTAGAGTTACTTCACCGTAATCCTCTACAATGTCTTGAAGTGTTACGCATGTCTCGTGAATCATTTGTCCGACTATGTGCTCATTTTAGAGTAAACTACGCGTTAAAGGATAGCAAACATGTGTCGGTTGAGGAGAAGATGGCTATGTTTTTGATGATGATCGGTCATAACCAACGTTATGTGATTATCAAGCGGAGATTTCAACACTCAAAGCAAACAATTCATAAGTTTTTTCATGAAGTGTTGGCCAAAATGTTGCTTTTCGCACATGACATTATAGTACCAACATCTTTTAATCCGAATCCAAACATTCCGGGACATAATAGGAGGCTACGACGGGTGTTCAAGGGAGCAGTTGGTGCACTTGATGGCACTTTGATACATGCTGTTGTCCCTGCAAACAAACAGGATTTATATAGAAGTAGGGGAAAAGGCGATTGTTACCAAAACGTATTGGCAATATGTGACTTTAACATGATGTTTACGTTTGTTGTTGCCGGTTGGGAAGGGATAGCACACGATTCTAGAATTTTATCAGAAGCATTAGCAAATCCACATGCACCATTCCCGCTTCCACCTCCAGGTAAATTTATGGTTATTTAAATAGTTTTATCTTTATTTGAAAATAAATGACTTTTTTTTACAGATAAATATTATCTATGTGATGCCGTCTATGCAAACATTCGAGGTTTTATGGCACCGTACCGTAATGTTAGGTATTGGCTTGGAGATTTCCGTCGAAGACGTGCATTAACGAATAAAGAAAAATTTAACCATGGACACGCAAAACTTCGGAATGTCATTGAACGTGCTTTTGGTGTCTTGAAAGCACGATTCCCTATACTGAAGAGGATGGCACCATTCTCGTTGGTTACACAACGAAACATTACTCTAGCATGTTTTGCGCTTCATAATTTTATAAGAAGAGAGGGACTACGTGATGAGTTTTTTGCACGATATGATGAACCAAATGTCTCGGTTCGGAATAACAATGCGGTCGTTGATAATGATGAAGATGAGATTCCAACACATGGTACTGCTGCGGACCGTGAATATATGAGCCAGTTACGGGATGAAATTGCCGAACAATTGATGCAAAATATGGAATGAAAATTATTAAAGTTTGGTTGTATGAATTTTATTTAAAAATGTTATTGTAAGACTAATTTCGTTGTTTGAATTTTATTTCAATGTTTTAAGACTACAATTATTAAATTTTTGGTATTAACAAACTATTTTCGGTTTATTAAATTACTTTATTTTAAATTTTTTAATATCTGCAGCAGTCTGCAGACGTTAAGAAAACAAACATGCTTCTCATTACAGTCTTCAGCACTTTGGTCCACCTCTTCTACTGCAGAGGTCTGCAGAGGTGGTCCGCAGACTTCAGACAGATTCACTTCGAAAAAACAAACAGCACCTTAGGTGGTGTTTGTTTTTTAGAAAAAAACTCTTCTAACCTCTTAGTGCTGCGTGGCGCAGCACACGCGCAGCACTTTTAGGTTCGCAGCTGTTTGTTTTTCTGCAGACTTCGGGCTTAAAAACCTCTTCCCGTCCTCTTCCCCACACAGCAGTGGGCTTACCTCTTCTAACTACTTCTAACCTCATTAAAAAATCACTCTATGCCCTAAACAAAAAAAAAAAAGCGCCGCTGCCTTTTCTTTCCCGTTCTTCTTCTAGGCTTCTTCTCGGTCCGACGACTCCAGCCTCCGGCCATCGCCGGTCGCCTCCGCTGCCAGCCATCGCCGGTCGCCTACGCCGCTTGCTGCTGCCCTCGATCTTCACAGGTAAATTTTTTTTTTTTTCTGATTTCTTTGAGCACCGATTCAATGAAATTGAGTACAAATTCTGTGATTTCTTATACATTTGAGTACCGATTGTTTGAATGAATCAAACATAGGAATGTTAAGTGGGAATTGAATCTAAAATTCCAATACCATTGTATAAAGTATGCATAAAAGTAGGAAAAAAGTATGTTGATTGTAATCTTTTGGAATGAATCAAACATAGGAATGTTAAGTGGGAATGGAATCTCAAATTCCAGCAATGAGGTCTCAAATTCCAGCAATGGAATCTCAAATTCCAGCAATGTTAAGTGGCTTTACAATATTGCAAATATATGATTATATTATAAATTATAAATTTCTTGCATGCCCTCGGTTTCTAGATCAGTTATTTTTTTTGATTTTTTTTGATTTCTTATTTTTTTGACTAACGATTGTATGAAATTGAGTACATAGGAATCAAACATAGGAATCAAACATAGGAATTTTATTTTATTTTTTATTTTTTTTGATTTCTTATTGATTTGACTAACGATTGTATGAAATTGAGTACAAATTCTGTGATTTCTTATGCATTTGAGTACCGATTCTTTGCATTTGAGGACCAATTTTGTGATTTCTTGCATGTCCTCGGTTTCAAAATCATAATCTTTGCTTAATTGTTTTTTTTTTGTTCATTCATGATGTATTGTTGTTGAATATCTTAAACTTATTTGTTGATTATGTTGGAATATGATTAATCTTTGTAGCTAAAGTATGTATTCTATATTTTTTTTTTTGTTATTAGCAATGGGAGATAAACATACATGGACCAATGAGCAAACAAAATGCTTATTGCAAACTTGTATTGAAGAAGTGCAAACCGTGGGTAGAAAAGGTTTGAGTTTGCACAAACAATCATGGCACAAGTTAGGAACAACTATTAAGGAAAAGTATGGCGTGGATTTGAATCAACGACAATTAAAAAACGTCTATGATAACCTTAAAGCCAAATACACAGGATGGTTATACTTAAGAAACAAAACTGGAAACCTTTACAACCCACAAACAAATACTTTTAACTTAACAAATGAGGAGTGGGAGGACTTTAAAAAGGTATACATATATACATATATACATATATACATATATATATATATATATACACACACACACACACACATATTTATTCTTATATTACTTTTGTTACATTGATTGCGTTTAGGGACATCCGAAAGCTGCTTCTTTGAAAACCGTCCCATTATTGTTTCCAGAGCTTTGTGCAGAACTCTTTGATGGAAGCAGTGCATCTGGTAATCTCAGCTATGCCACATCCCAAACACCATCGGGATCATCTTCTTTCCATGGCGCACCATTACAGCTTTTGGACGCGCCTTCCATTAACATAGATGAAGATGATTTTTTTTCCAATCATACAAGTGAACATTTTACTCAGACTCCACCTTCTGCTGCTTCACCTTCTGCTGATTCACCTTATGTTGCTTCACCTTCTGGTAACCCCAACAAAAGGGCTAAACCTTCAACTCCTAGACCTCGAGCTCCCAGTGCCTCACCTGATCCACCTTCTTGTGCCTCGCCTAAAGCTTCTATTACTGCTGATGATTTAGCACTGGAGATGCAAAAAGCTCTACGCCATTTGACTCAAGGGCCAACAATTCCCCAGTGTTTAGAGAAGCTTGAGTTGCTCGAGTTAGACCCAATAGACCCTATACGATTTGCTGCGTATCACATTTTTGGAGGGACCATGAATATTAGAGAGATGTGGGTAAATTTGCCTAATGATCCACAAATATTAAGAGGATGGATCGAGATGACAGCTACAAGTTTAGGAGTTTTAAAGGATGGAAAGATTGTTCGTTAAGTTTATATGTTATTTGGTTATTTGCTACTTGGGATTTATGATATGTTTTGGTACTTGAATGTTATTTTGTTATTTGGTACTTGAATGTTATTTGGTTATTTGCTACTTGGGATTTATGATATGTTTTTTGGTACTTGAAATTTATGTTATATTTTTTTGGTACTTGAGATTTATGTTATTATCTTATGTTATATTATTATCTTATGATATATTATTATCTTATGTTATTATATGTTTTCTTTATTAATAGGTTTGTAATGGATCACGACAAAAAGATACTACTCATAATTCTTATGTACTTGTATGTCCGCTACTTTTGGAAGAGGGGTGTAAAACGAGTGCGGGACAACGATTCGGAAATGACAGGACATGAATTTACGTTAGAGTTACTTCACCGTAATCCTCTACAATGTCTTGAAGTGTTACGCATGTCTCGTGAATCATTTGTCCGACTATGTGCTCATTTTAGAGTAAACTACGCGTTAAAGGATAGCAAACATGTGTCGGTTGAGGAGAAGATGGCTATGTTTTTGATGATGATCGGTCATAACCAACGTTATGTGATTATCAAGCGGAGATTTCAACACTCAAAGCAAACAATTCATAAGTTTTTTCATGAAGTGTTGGCCAAAATGTTGCTTTTCGCACATGACATTATAGTACCAACATCTTTTAATCCGAATCCAAACATTCCGGGACATAATAGGAGGCTACGACGGGTGTTCAAGGGAGCAGTTGGTGCACTTGATGGCACTTTGATACATGCTGTTGTCCCTGCAAACAAACAGGATTTATATAGAAGTAGGGGAAAAGGCGATTGTTACCAAAACGTATTGGCAATATGTGACTTTAACATGATGTTTACGTTTGTTGTTGCCGGTTGGGAAGGGATAGCACACGATTCTAGAATTTTATCAGAAGCATTAGCAAATCCACATGCACCATTCCCGCTTCCAACTCCAGGTAAATTTATGGTTATTTAAATAGTTTTATCTTTATTTGAAAATAAATGACTTTTTTTTACAGATAAATATTATCTATGTGATGCCGCCTATGCAAACATTCGAGGTTTTATGGCACCGTACCGTAATGTTAGGTATTGGCTTGGAGATTTCCGTCGAAGACGTGCATTAACGAATAAAGAAAAATTTAACCATGGACACGCAAAACTTCGGAATGTCATTGAACGTGCTTTTGGTGTCTTGAAAGCACGATTCCCTATACTAAAGAGGATGGCACCATTCTCGTTGGTTACACAACGAAACATTACTCTAGCATGTTTTGCGCTTCATAATTTTATAAGAAGAGAGGGACTACGTGATGAGTTTTTTGCACGATATGATGAACCAAATGTCTCGGTTCGGAATAACAATGCGGTCGTTGATAATGATGAAGATGAGATTCCAACACATGGTACTGCTGCGGACCGTGAATATATGAGCCAGTTACGGGATGAAATTGCCGAACAATTGATGCAAAATATGGAATGAAAATTATTAAAGTTTGGTTGTATGAATTTTATTTAAAAATGTTATTGTAAGACTAATTTCGTTGTTTGAATTTTATTTCAATGTTTTAAGACTACAATTATTAAATTTTTGGTATTAACAAACTATTTTCGGTTTATTAAATTACTTTATTTTAAATTTTTTAATATCTGCAGCAGTCTGCAGACGTTAAGAAAACAAACATGCTTCTCATTACAGTCTGCAGCACTTTGGTCCACCTCTTCTACTGCAGAGGTCTGCAGAGGTGGTCCGCAGACTTCAGACAGATTCACTTCGAAAAAACAAACAGCACCTTAGGTGGTGTTTGTTTTTTAGAAAAAAACTCTTCTAACCTCTTAGTGCTGCGTGGCGCAGCACACGCGCAGCACTTTTAGGTTCGCAGCTGTTTGTTTTTCTGCAGACTTCGGGCTTAAAAACTCTTCCCGTCCTCTTCCCCACACAGCAGTGGGCTTACCTCTTCTAACTACTTCTAACCTCATTAAAAAATCACTCTATGCCCTAAACAAAAAAAAAAAAGCGCCGCTGCCTTTTCTTTCCCGTTCTTCTTCTAGGCTTCTTCTCGGTCCGACGACTCCAGCCTCCGGCCATCGCCGGTCGCCTCCGCTGCCAGCCATCGCCGGTCGCCTACGCCGCTTGCTGCTGCCCTCGATCTTCACAGGTAAATTTTTTTTTTTTTTTTTCTGATTTCTTTGAGCACCGATTCAATGAAATTGAGTACAAATTCTGTGATTTCTTATACATTTGAGTACCGATTGTTTGAATGAATCAAACATAGGAATGTTAAGTGGGAATTGAATCTAAAATTCCAATACCATTGTATAAAGTATGCATAAAAGTAGGAAAAAAGTATGTTGATTGTAATCTTTTGGAATGAATCAAACATAGGAATGTTAAGTGGGAATGGAATCTCAAATTCCAGCAATGAGGTCTCAAATTCCAGCAATGGAATCTCAAATTCCAGCAATGTTAAGTGGCTTTACAATATTGCAAATATATGATTATATTATAAATTATAAATTTCTTGCATGCCCTCGGTTTCTAGATCAGTTATTTTTTTTGATTTTTTTTGATTTCTTATTTTTTTGACTAACGATTGTATGAAATTGAGTACATAGGAATCAAACATAGGAATCAAACATAGGAATTTTATTTTATTTTTTATTTTTTTTGATTTCTTATTGATTTGACTAACGATTGTATGAAATTGAGTACAAATTCTGTGATTTCTTATGCATTTGAGTACCGATTCTTTGCATTTGAGGACCAATTTTGTGATTTCTTGCATGTCCTCGGTTTCAAAATCATAATCTTTGCTTAATTGTTTTTTTTTTTGTTCATTCATGATGTATTGTTGTTGAATATCTTAAACTTATTTGTTGATTATGTTGGAATATGATTAATCTTTGTAGCTAAAGTATGTATTCTATATTTTTTTTTTGTTATTAGCAATGGGAGATAAACATACATGGACCAATGAGCAAACAAAATGCTTATTGCAAACTTGTATTGAAGAAGTGCAAACCGTGGGTAGAAAAGGTTTGAGTTTGCACAAACAATCATGGCACAAGTTAGGAACAACTATTAAGGAAAAGTATGGCGTGGATTTGAATCAACGACAATTAAAAAACGTCTATGATAACCTTAAAGCCAAATACACAGGATGGTTATACTTAAGAAACAAAACTGGAAACCTTTACAACCCACAAACAAATACTTTTAACTTAACAAATGAGGAGTGGGAGGACTTTAAAAAGGTATACATATATACATATATACATATATACATATATATATATATATATACACACACACACACACACATATTTATTCTTATATTACTTTTGTTACATTGATTGCGTTTAGGGACATCCGAAAGCTGCTTCTTTGAAAACCGTCCCATTATTGTTTCCAGAGCTTTGTGCAGAACTCTTTGATGGAAGCAGTGCATCTGGTAATCTCAGCTATGCCACATCCCAAACACCATCGGGATCATCTTCTTTCCATGGCGCACCATTACAGCTTTTGGACGCGCCTTCCATTAACATAGATGAAGATGATTTTTTTTCCAATCATACAAGTGAACATTTTACTCAGACTCCACCTTCTGCTGCTTCACCTTCTGCTGATTCACCTTATGTTGCTTCACCTTCTGGTAACCCCAACAAAAGGGCTAAACCTTCAACTCCTAGACCTCGAGCTCCCAGTGCCTCACCTGATCCACCTTCTTGTGCCTCGCCTAAAGCTTCTATTACTGCTGATGATTTAGCACTGGAGATGCAAAAAGCTCTACGCCATTTGACTCAAGGGCCAACAATTCCCCAGTGTTTAGAGAAGCTTGAGTTGCTCGAGTTAGACCCAATAGACCCTATACGATTTGCTGCGTATCACATTTTTGGAGGGACCATGAATATTAGAGAGATGTGGGTAAATTTGCCTAATGATCCACAAATATTAAGAGGATGGATCGAGATGACAGCTACAAGTTTAGGAGTTTTAAAGGATGGAAAGATTGTTCGTTAAGTTTATATGTTATTTGGTTATTTGCTACTTGGGATTTATGATATGTTTTGGTACTTGAATGTTATTTTGTTATTTGGTACTTGAATGTTATTTGGTTATTTGCTACTTGGGATTTATGATATGTTTTTTGGTACTTGAAATTTATGTTATATTTTTTTGGTACTTGAGATTTATGTTATTATCTTATGTTATATTATTATCTTATGATATATTATTATCTTATGTTATTATATGTTTTCTTTATTAATAGGTTTGTAATGGATCACGACAAAAAGATACTACTCATAATTCTTATGTACTTGTATGTCCGCTACTTTTGGAAGAGGGGTGTAAAACGAGTGCGGGACAACGATTCGGAAATGACAGGACATGAATTTACGTTAGAGTTACTTCACCGTAATCCTCTACAATGTCTTGAAGTGTTACGCATGTCTCGTGAATCATTTGTCCGACTATGTGCTCATTTTAGAGTAAACTACGCGTTAAAGGATAGCAAACATGTGTCGGTTGAGGAGAAGATGGCTATGTTTTTGATGATGATCGGTCATAACCAACGTTATGTGATTATCAAGCGGAGATTTCAACACTCAAAGCAAACAATTCATAAGTTTTTTCATGAAGTGTTGGCCAAAATGTTGCTTTTCGCACATGACATTATAGTACCAACATCTTTTAATCCGAATCCAAACATTCCGGGACATAATAGGAGGCTACGACGGGTGTTCAAGGGAGCAGTTGGTGCACTTGATGGCACTTTGATACATGCTGTTGTCCCTGCAAACAAACAGGATTTATATAGAAGTAGGGGAAAAGGCGATTGTTACCAAAACGTATTGGCAATATGTGACTTTAACATGATGTTTACGTTTGTTGTTGCCGGTTGGGAAGGGATAGCACACGATTCTAGAATTTTATCAGAAGCATTAGCAAATCCACATGCACCATTCCCGCTTCCAACTCCAGGTAAATTTATGGTTATTTGAATAGTTTTATCTTTATTTGAAAATAAATGACTTTTTTTTACAGATAAATATTATCTATGTGATGCCGCCTATGCAAACATTCGAGGTTTTATGGCACCGTACCGTAATGTTAGGTATTGGCTTGGAGATTTCCGTCGAAGACGTGCATTAACGAATAAAGAAAAATTTAACCATGGACACGCAAAACTTCGGAATGTCATTGAACGTGCTTTTGGTGTCTTGAAAGCACGATTCCCTATACTAAAGAGGATGGCACCATTCTCGTTGGTTACACAACGAAACATTACTCTAGCATGTTTTGCGCTTCATAATTTTATAAGAAGAGAGGGACTACGTGATGAGTTTTTTGCACGATATGATGAACCAAATGTCTCGGTTCGGAATAACAATGCGGTCGTTGATAATGATGAAGATGAGATTCCAACACATGGTACTGCTGCGGACCGTGAATATATGAGCCAGTTACGGGATGAAATTGCCGAACAATTGATGCAAAATATGGAATGAAAATTATTAAAGTTTGGTTGTATGAATTTTATTTAAAAATGTTATTGTAAGACTAATTTCGTTGTTTGAATTTTATTTCAATGTTTTAAGACTACAATTATTAAATTTTTGGTATTAACAAACTATTTTCGGTTTATTAAATTACTTTATTTTAAATTTTTTAATATCTGCAGCAGTCTGCAGACGTTAAGAAAACAAACATGCTTCTCATTACAGTCTGCAGCACTTTGGTCCACCTCTTCTACTGCAGAGGTCTGCAGAGGTGGTCCGCAGACTTCAGACAGATTCACTTCGAAAAAACAAACAGCACCTTAGGTGGTGTTTGTTTTTTAGAAAAAAACTCTTCTAACCTCTTAGTGCTGCGTGGCGCAGCACACGCGCAGCACTTTTAGGTTCGCAGCTGTTTGTTTTTCTGCAGACTTCGGGCTTAAAAACTCTTCCCGTCCTCTTCCCCACACAGCAGTGGGCTTACCTCTTCTAACTACTTCTAACCTCATTAAAAAATCACTCTATGCCCTAAACAAAAAAAAAACGCCGCTGCCTTTTCTTTCCCGTTCTTCTTCTAGGCTTCTTCTCGGTCCGACGACTCCAGCCTCCGGCCATCGCCGGTCGCCTCCGCTGCCAGCCATCGCCGGTCGCCTACGCCGCTTGCTGCTGCCCTCGATCTTCACAGGTAAATTTTTTTTTTTTTTTTCTGATTTCTTTGAGCACCGATTCAATGAAATTGAGTACAAATTCTGTGATTTCTTATACATTTGAGTACCGATTGTTTGAATGAATCAAACATAGGAATGTTAAGTGGGAATTGAATCTAAAATTCCAATACCATTGTATAAAGTATGCATAAAAGTAGGAAAAAAGTATGTTGATTGTAATCTTTTGGAATGAATCAAACATAGGAATGTTAAGTGGGAATGGAATCTCAAATTCCAGCAATGAGGTCTCAAATTCCAGCAATGGAATCTCAAATTCCAGCAATGTTAAGTGGCTTTACAATATTGCAAATATATGATTATATTATAAATTATAAATTTCTTGCATGCCCTCGGTTTCTAGATCAGTTATTTTTTTTGATTTTTTTTGATTTCTTATTTTTTTGACTAACGATTGTATGAAATTGAGTACATAGGAATCAAACATAGGAATCAAACATAGGAATTTTATTTTATTTTTTATTTTTTTTGATTTCTTATTGATTTGACTAACGATTGTATGAAATTGAGTACAAATTCTGTGATTTCTTATGCATTTGAGTACCGATTCTTTGCATTTGAGGACCAATTTTGTGATTTCTTGCATGTCCTCGGTTTCAAAATCATAATCTTTGCTTAATTGTTTTTTTTTTTGTTCATTCATGATGTATTGTTGTTGAATATCTTAAACTTATTTGTTGATTATGTTGGAATATGATTAATCTTTGTAGCTAAAGTATGTATTCTATATTTTTTTTTTGTTATTAGCAATGGGAGATAAACATACATGGACCAATGAGCAAACAAAATGCTTATTGCAAACTTGTATTGAAGAAGTGCAAACCGTGGGTAGAAAAGGTTTGAGTTTGCACAAACAATCATGGCACAAGTTAGGAACAACTATTAAGGAAAAGTATGGCGTGGATTTGAATCAACGACAATTAAAAAACGTCTATGATAACCTTAAAGCCAAATACACAGGATGGTTATACTTAAGAAACAAAACTGGAAACCTTTACAACCCACAAACAAATACTTTTAACTTAACAAATGAGGAGTGGGAGGACTTTAAAAAGGTATACATATATACATATATACATATATACATATATATATATATATATATACACACACACACACACACATATTTATTCTTATATTACTTT
This sequence comes from Lactuca sativa, assembly GCF_002870075.4. NCBI lineage: Eukaryota > Viridiplantae > Streptophyta > Magnoliopsida > Asterales > Asteraceae > Lactuca > Lactuca sativa. Next base: position 246,081,091 of record NC_056627.2, on the reverse strand, counting down.
TGTTACATTGATTGCGTTTAGGGACATCCGAAAGCTGCTTCTTTGAAAACCGTCCCATTATTGTTTCCAGAGCTTTGTGCAGAACTCTTTGATGGAAGCAGTGCATCTGGTAATCTCAGCTATGCCACATCCCAAACACCATCGGGATCATCTTCTTTCCATGGCGCACCATTACAGCTTTTGGACGCGCCTTCCATTAACATAGATGAAGATGATTTTTTTTCCAATCATACAAGTGAACATTTTACTCAGACTCCACCTTCTGCTGCTTCACCTTCTGCTGATTCACCTTATGTTGCTTCACCTTCTGGTAACCCCAACAAAAGGGCTAAACCTTCAACTCCTAGACCTCGAGCTCCCAGTGCCTCACCTGATCCACCTTCTTGTGCCTCGCCTAAAGCTTCTATTACTGCTGATGATTTAGCACTGGAGATGCAAAAAGCTCTACGCCATTTGACTCAAGGGCCAACAATTCCCCAGTGTTTAGAGAAGCTTGAGTTGCTCGAGTTAGACCCAATAGACCCTATACGATTTGCTGCGTATCACATTTTTGGAGGGACCATGAATATTAGAGAGATGTGGGTAAATTTGCCTAATGATCCACAAATATTAAGAGGATGGATCGAGATGACAGCTACAAGTTTAGGAGTTTTAAAGGATGGAAAGATTGTTCGTTAAGTTTATATGTTATTTGGTTATTTGCTACTTGGGATTTATGATATGTTTTGGTACTTGAATGTTATTTTGTTATTTGGTACTTGAATGTTATTTGGTTATTTGCTACTTGGGATTTATGATATGTTTTTTGGTACTTGAAATTTATGTTATATTTTTTTGGTACTTGAGATTTATGTTATTATCTTATGTTATATTATTATCTTATGATATATTATTATCTTATGTTATTATATGTTTTCTTTATTAATAGGTTTGTAATGGATCACGACAAAAAGATACTACTCATAATTCTTATGTACTTGTATGTCCGCTACTTTTGGAAGAGGGGTGTAAAACGAGTGCGGGACAACGATTCGGAAATGACAGGACATGAATTTACGTTAGAGTTACTTCACCGTAATCCTCTACAATGTCTTGAAGTGTTACGCATGTCTCGTGAATCATTTGTCCGACTATGTGCTCATTTTAGAGTAAACTACGCGTTAAAGGATAGCAAACATGTGTCGGTTGAGGAGAAGATGGCTATGTTTTTGATGATGATCGGTCATAACCAACGTTATGTGATTATCAAGCGGAGATTTCAACACTCAAAGCAAACAATTCATAAGTTTTTTCATGAAGTGTTGGCCAAAATGTTGCTTTTCGCACATGACATTATAGTACCAACATCTTTTAATCCGAATCCAAACATTCCGGGACATAATAGGAGGCTACGACGGGTGTTCAAGGGAGCAGTTGGTGCACTTGATGGCACTTTGATACATGCTGTTGTCCCTGCAAACAAACAGGATTTATATAGAAGTAGGGGAAAAGGCGATTGTTACCAAAACGTATTGGCAATATGTGACTTTAACATGATGTTTACGTTTGTTGTTGCCGGTTGGGAAGGGATAGCACACGATTCTAGAATTTTATCAGAAGCATTAGCAAATCCACATGCACCATTCCCGCTTCCACCTCCAGGTAAATTTATGGTTATTTAAATAGTTTTATCTTTATTTGAAAATAAATGACTTTTTTTTACAGATAAATATTATCTATGTGATGCCGCCTATGCAAACATTCGAGGTTTTATGGCACCGTACCGTAATGTTAGGTATTGGCTTGGAGATTTCCGTCGAAGACGTGCATTAACGAATAAAGAAAAATTTAACCATGGACACGCAAAACTTCGGAATGTCATTGAACGTGCTTTTGGTGTCTTGAAAGCACGATTCCCTATACTAAAGAGGATGGCACCATTCTCGTTGGTTACACAACGAAACATTACTCTAGCATGTTTTGCGCTTCATAATTTTATAAGAAGAGAGGGACTACGTGATGAGTTTTTTGCACGATATGATGAACCAAATGTCTCGGTTCGGAATAACAATGCGGTCGTTGATAATGATGAAGATGAGATTCCAACACATGGTACTGCTGCGGACCGTGAATATATGAGCCAGTTACGGGATGAAATTGCCGAACAATTGATGCAAAATATGGAATGAAAATTATTAAAGTTTGGTTGTATGAATTTTATTTAAAAATGTTATTGTAAGACTAATTTCGTTGTTTGAATTTTATTTCAATGTTTTAAGACTACAATTATTAAATTTTTGGTATTAACAAACTATTTTCGGTTTATTAAATTACTTTATTTTAAATTTTTTAATATCTGCAGCAGTCTGCAGACGTTAAGAAAACAAACATGCTTCTCATTACAGTCTGCAGCACTTTGGTCCACCTCTTCTACTGCAGAGGTCTGCAGAGGTGGTCCGCAGACTTCAGACAGATTCACTTCGAAAAAACAAACAGCACCTTAGAGATACGTTGGTTAAAGTTGATGATTATACTCATTGAATTGTTATTGCTCTTCTTAGAAAATGCAATTATAAAGTTATGTTTGTTATCATCTTCTTCTTTTAATAACTAAAATAAAAAATGGTCAAAGAGGAAATTTATGATCAATCGTGAATCCCAATCTCTAAAAAATATCTTCACAAAACACATATGGCATATCCTCTAAATTTTATGAGTAATTTGCAAGCAGAGATTTAGGTGAACTAAGATTTATGTTGCAAGCAGTTGTTGTAGTTGTAACTTGTAAGCATCTTATCTTCCTTTATAAACATTCGGTGCTCAAAGATTTATGTTGCAAGCATTTGTTATTGCCTCTCTCTCACCTTGATAATGGAGCACCAAGTCTTCAAAAACATTCATGTTAATTATAAGTACAATTTTCCTTAATAATACTTACTTGTTCGAACTTTTATTGATGTCGGCACATGATTCGGTTAGCACCGTTTATAAGTGTATGCTGAGAGACGCTGTAGATTTTCTAGTAAAACTCGTTAGAAGGAATGAAATGAAGAACTTATAACATGTTTGAAGGCGACAAGTTGTAAGCATCTTAACTTTTATGTTCTTGATTCTTCTATAATGAATCTCTACTTATCTAGATTTATGTTCTACTGTTGACTTAGTAAACCACCGATGGTAATGGACACCACAAAGAGAAGGACACCCAGTCGAAAGTTGAAACGATTTCCTATACCTTTACAAATATCAGATTAAGGCGTGACGACGGCTCACCCAAATTGAATCGGAGGAGATGAAGATGGACAAGTGAGACAACATAGGATATGTAGAATGCTAATAATAGGGCTTGGTGAAGGTTTGGTGATGTTGGGGAAGAAATCAAAAATATGAAGATAGACTAATGGAGTGGAGAAAACGGGCAAGGGTGGGGGTTAGGTTTAATGGGGAAAAATTACATAAATGGTCCCCTGAGTATATAATACTTGTCATGTTTGTTCAATGTCAAACTTATCATTTTTGGAAAAAATAACGCCTTAGCGGTTAGATTTAACGGTAAAAGAACCATTTTCTAAAATAAATACAAAACATAAAGACCGAGTTTGTCATTTTTTTAAATTGAACTTTATATGTCTATTATACCATATCACTATGTCTATTATACCATATCACAGAGATCATTTTTATAATTTACTTTTTTTTTTATAATACTACTATGATTGTAATTAAAATTTATTAAGTTAATTTGTACATAAACTTTTTATTATCAACAAACCTCAACTAACGCCCAAACCTAAAAACCATGTACAACTAAAGTTCCGGTATGGATCCCCAAATCACCTAAAATATCATTTAAATACCCCAAATATCTAATGAGCTAAAGGATAAGGGCGACATGGTGGAGTGGTTGTGACATTTGTTAAGCAATAATTGAAAGGTTAAATGGAAAGGACACATCAAAACTATTTCATTGTTTAATACACTTAAACTATTTCATTGTTTAATACACTTAAGAAGAAAAATATACACATGATAGGTATAGGTATGTTTAACAAAAAAAAAATAGCAGCTGTAAATTGTAATTTTTATTTATATATAAATGTTTGACAAAATTAATTATATGTTTTTTTAAAAGATATAAATTGTATTAAACAAAAAAATCTAAAAACTTTTAAAATCTATTTGATATAGCCTTTTAAATTATAATTTTTTTGCTATGAAATAAAAACTTTATATTAATTGATAATTCATTTTTTTTAAAACTTTAAAAACTTGTTCGCAGACATCCGACATTTATCCCAACATAAATGGATAGATTGACAATAAGTCAATAACCCGATTTGATCCACATTTTAACTAAAACAAAAACTCATAATCGATAATTAACAAAAAAAAAATGACAATAACACAAAGAATTCTCATTCAATTCAACCAATCCTAAATCACTTTCGTGATTTAAAAATTAAGAAGTTTGATACCTTTCGTTTTCCATCAGCATCAACGATATTGTCGTGTAATATTACAATAATTATACGAGAATTATTGTATTGTAGCTTCTCGATAGCACTTCCTCAAAAGTAGTCCCTAAGTGCCACGACGACTCACATGCCAAAAACGACAACCCACCACAGTCGCACACGGAGTTCCACTTTCCTTTTTACTCAATTCATACTGTTCATTCACCATTGTTTTCCACAACTATCTGCTGAAAGACAGGGCCCGATATGTCTGGTTCCGACCAACCATCGCCGTCCCCGAGAAGCCTCGGTGAGGTATCGGAGGAGGAGCTGGTGCGGCTGAGCTTGGATCTGGTGGCCGCCGCCAGACAAAACATTGGGTTCTTGAGAGATGTTGCAGAATCGCATTGGCTCCATCACACACCTGTTCTTGTTGAATCCATTCGTAGGTATGTAGTTAATAAATACGTACACCACAAACCCTTAATCTGTGGGTGTTTTTAATGGCTTAAATTGCAGGTATCATGAACTATGGATGCCAATGATGTCTGATCTTACGCCGGAATCAGGCAAACCACCGATGATCCTTCCTTCTCTTGATATTGAATGGGTTTGGTTCTGTCACACTCTAAATCCGGTATGTCTGACTTCTTTTCTGAATCGATACTTGACTTTTCAACATTCAAAATCAACGATTGTACACGAAAATTTATTTCAGGTAACTTACAGACAATACTGCGAATCAAGATTCTCGAAACTCATCGGAAAACCAGCCATTTTTAACCAAGAAAACAAAGATTATGCTTTAGAAAGATGCAGAGAGATTTGGATTGCTAAATACCCATGTGAACCTTTCGAAAATGAGTCCGATTCCGGTGACATACACGAAAGCAAGATTCTTCCGGCCGATCATCTTTTGGGAGAAGTATCTAAGCAAAGATGTCTCTTCACCATGTTTTCCAAGCCTTATATGCTAGAACTCGTATACTTAATCGCTGCCAAAAACCGATACAAGGGCTTTGTGTTTATATCACAAAAATTCGCCGATAGCAACTCAAGTTTTGTACCCACATCGGATATTCTACTGATGTGGATTACTCATAAGGTATAAAAAAAATATCCAAACTTTAGCATCTGAATCCATAAAATTGATCAAGGTCGTGATGTTAAATGAATCAGAGCTACCCGACAGCATATACGATGGATGGGAAGGAAATGGAGAAGGTCGTTGGTTCTGGAGAATCAGTGAAGGAGGAGGATTTGGAGGTGACGAAGAAGCTTTGGGAGAAAGTGTTTGATCAGCCGTACGAGAAAGCCGGCTGCTCGGCCATTGGCGGTGCCGGCGGCCTAAACCCACCGCCGCTTCACTGGGAAGTTACGGATACCGATGTCAACGTGAAGTACCGGCCATTGTTGCCTCGATTCTTGCTTGAGGTCAGTCGGTCACCTTACACCGTTTCTTGATCTTAAATTCTTGATAATCTGAAGTTTTATTTACGAAAATAGGTTAACATATTGGTAAAGCAAATCCCTATGATGAAGACACTCGAAATGGATGTATCAAAGGAGTTTTTACGCTTCCAGTTCCTTCGATGTCACCGAGACCTTAAAATAAACAACCCCATATCCACCCTTCCTTCAAATTCATGGCAGAAATTAGTGAATCTTTACTGTGAGTTTGGGACGAAAGGAATGGTTGTTGAACTAAGGCGAAAAGGGGGAGTAGTGTGTATGAATGGAAGTAAGCTGCTGGATTCCAAGACTTTTATGTGGAACCAGTTGCTTCGGGCAACTTCAATCACATTGGATGGAGTGGTCGGGCAAAGAATGAGGGTGGTTGTATCGATTACGCCGCCTGCCCAAGCACCATACTTGTTGAAGTCGGTGCCTGACCGGGTGACCGACGATTCGGGAGCCATGGTGTCGGAGGTGGTTCTGAAAATGAACCAGTACCGGCCTCAAGAAGGCCGGTGGCTGTCTCGTACAGTTCTTGATCATGCAGGAAGAGAGTGTTTCGTTATTCGTATGAGGTTACATTTCTTAGTAATTACATTATTCTTATCTTTTTATCTATCAGCAAACAAATTATTATTTTTTCGATTGTAATGGCAGAGTTGGAGGCGGGTTTTGGAGACGAGGTAGTAACAAGCCTACGGTTGTAAAATGGGAGGATCGATGTATAGAAATACGAGAAGGCTCATGGTTGTATGTGGCTGGTTCAATTGGGAGAGCCCCGGGTATGTTGTTACAAACTCGAATCCACATTCACCATGACTTCCTATTTTTTGTGTCTTGTATTGACCTAATCTTATATGGTATCAATTCTCATATGTGATCTAGTGCAGAGAAGGTGATAGGAACCGCGACACCGAAGAAAGCATCCCAAGGGTGGCAAGCTCAATGGAGCCTTTCAACCGGACATGAACTGTTTATGCGGTTGGAATCATCAACTGTTATGGATTTCGATCTTAAAACCACTACCTCCACCGGTTCACAAGTAAGAAACTCAATTCCATCTAAAAAACATAATATACTTGAATCCGCTTAATTAATTACTTAAAGAATGTGAGATTCCACAAATTAGGTCTTAGGTTCAAGTCTGGGACATAGTGATTTACCTTCTTCTCCATGTTGACTGTGTCTCAGGTTAGGTTGTTAAACGGGCGGAAAATGCAGTATTGGGATGATGAAAACAAAGGCGATGAAGAGGGGTTCGTGACAATTGTTCGGTTCACGGAGGAAAACCCTAGTGGGAGAGCAACGGGTCTATTGAATTGGAAACTGTCCTCGGTGGAATTCCTTCCGGAAGAAGATACGGTATTCATGCTGCTTCTTAACATGGCGATACTTAGAAGTGTTACAGAAATTACAAGGGAAGATGTGGGGAGTTTGCTGGTTCGAAGGAGGCTGAAAGAAGCAAGACATGGGTCCCGGGATTGGGGTTCGGTTATCGTGCTTGAGTCGTTGGTGAAATCGGTTTATGTTAAGCCTTGGTATTGGAATGCTGAGGGTGTAATGGCACGAGAAGGGGTGGATTATGTGACAAAGAGTTATTCGGCTGAGGAATGTGGTGATGAATTGTATAAGCAAGCGTTGTTTGGTTGATTGATGCATATTCATGCCTTTTGTTTGAGTTTGTAATAATTATTTTCAATTATAAACTTTCATTTTATATATTAATTTAGTATTGTTTTGGCTAGCGGTGCCCAAATAGTTTTTTCAAACCGGTCTAACGGGTTTGAGTGAACACCGGTTAGGTTTAGAAACCGGTTGGGAAGCAAAAAAAGTTCAAGTCTATAGTAACGGTTTGAAATAGGTTCACAAATCGCAACCGGTTTGTGATGTGAAAAAGACTTGTGGTGTGTTTCGTTATAGAAAAATCCTTTGTTTTTCAAAAAAAAAAATTCTAAGAAAAATTGAAAATTTTAAAACTTGTTTGGTTTATTATTTTTTCAACAGATTCTTCAAGAAAAAATAAATTTTCAATTTTCTAAACTACAAGCGACTTCTAAAATTTTATAAATCAAATATTGTTTTCTATACCTTTTCAATTCCAAAAGCATTTTCTGGTATTTGGAAACATAATTCTACAACCAAACCTCACTTTATGTTTTCGCAACTTTTCTGTTGAACTTGATATAGACGGCATGGTTTATTAGAAACGGATCGTTCAAACTGGCAATCGAATGTAACAGTTATTTTTTTGTTTGTGGAAAACTAACCCCTTAGGGTTTGCATTGTCATTCAATAATAATATAATACAATGTTTAAAATAATTAGATAAAGGAGTCTAATCTATACAATATATATGAAACCAATACTAAGCATAGAGAAATAAATAATACAATTAACACTCCCCTCAGTTTGAGTGGAAGGTTCCCTAATGCTTAAATTGTCATTCATCAATAATATAATACAATGTTTAAGATAATTAGATAAAGGAGCCTGATCTATACAGTATGTATGAAACCAATACTAAGCATAGAGAAATAAATAATACAATTAACACTCCCCCTCAGTTTGAACGGAAGGTTCCCTAATGCTTAAATTGTCCCGAAAATCCAAAAACAACTGTGTAGGTAGTTCGTTAGTAAAAATATCTGAGCTGAAGGAACAAGTAACACACGAACTTGACCAATAGCAACACCTTCCTTGACAAAATGCAAATCTATTTCCACATGTTTGGTTCGTTGGTGCTGAACTGGGTTAGAAACTAAGTACATGACACTCACGTTGTCACAAAATACAACCATAGAGCGAGTCAAAGGGCAAGAAAGCTCAAGAAGCAAATTTCAGAGTCGAGTAGTTTCACCAACTACATTGGCCACCTCCGATACTCGGTTTTAACACTAGACCTAGAGTCGACATGTTGACGTTTAGAGGAACATGAAACAAGATTGTCGCCGAGATAAACGCAGAACCTAGAAGTAGACCGACATGTCAAGGGACAGCCAACCCAGATAGCATCATAATAAGAAACCAAACAATCGACATGAGACAGACAGATGAACAGACCATGGTGAAGTGTACCTTGAAGATAATGTAGGATATGCTTAATGGCTAGAAAATGTGGTTCTTGTGGGTCATGCATGAAGAGGCAAACTTGTTGAACCGCATATGCAATATATGAACAAGTGAAGGTCAGATATTTTAACATCCCGGATAAACTTCGATAGATGGTCAAATCAGAAATCAACTTCCCAAATGAGGAGAGTTTCAGTTTGGTGTCTATTGAAGTGTTACAATGATTGTAGTAGATCATATCAACTCAGGATAGAATCTCCTTAGTGAACACAATCTGGGAATGAAACAAACTGGTTGAGGAACGGGTAGCAACAATACCGAGGAAAAATGACAAAGGACCTAAGTCTGACATGGAAAACTCAGATGATAGTCTTGTAATAACTCTCGTGATGAGAGTTGGGCTAGAGGTCGTGAGAATGATATCTTCCACATAAGAAAAAGATAGATAGTCTCCAAACCACGATGAAATGTGAAAAGAGAGGTGTCTGATCGACTGTTGGTGAAGCCAATAAAAGAGATATAAACAGTGAACTGCTAATACCAGGCGTGTGGAGCCTGCTTAAGGCCATATAAGGCCTTACTGATGGGTTTTACACAAATAAACATCCTATGTGCTCATGCAAACCCTAATGTTTGGATCTAGGCTTCTCTATTGTACATGAAATGAATCCAAGACTTGCAAACCCTAGATCTAGAAGTATGAACTCGAAATTTATCATAACATATCAGATCTAGATGATTACCTCTTGTTGATTGCTTGATTCCTTCTTGATTCTTCTTGTCTTGGAGCTTAGAGTCATAAGTGTAACTCCTCTAATGGCTTACAAACACCACAAGCAAGAAGGAAAATATGAGAGAGAGATGAGGATGCTAAAATCGGCCCTAGGGTTTCTCTTGGGATCAAGTGGCCGAAAATTTCATGCAAGGGTCTCTATTTATACTGTAGGCTGCTAGGGTTTCTGCCAAAACCCTAATGGACAACTTAATCACCAAGCAGCCCATGGAACCTTCTGGAATAGGGATTTGGACGAAAATATGATGATCCTTCATCATAATTTCGTTCCCCCTTAGTCCAATAGGTTTCCCAGCCCAAAACTTAACTATCACACATTTGACAGATTATGCCCCTTTATTTAATTAATCTTTTTTAGTCACCAAATTAATTCCTAATCAATTTATGACCAATATTAATCAAATAATATGATTTCTCTTTTAATATATTATTCTTATAATATATTAATAAATCATAATATCTTCTCTCTCTCTCTCCATAAATTACCCTATCAAGTTGCTATGGTGAAGGCAACCCAAAAGGACCATGCACAACCGGGTCAAGTACTTATTAAATATAGTTACAGGCTTAGACACTAATCCAACAGTCTCTCACTTGGATAAGTCTAGTAACTATAAGTGTAACTACATTCCGGTTAGTAATCGTAGCTCTCATAGATGCTATCGAACTCTGATCTTATCAATACTTTGTCCTTTAGATAAGGGATCGTATAGTCCTCTGTTCTAGATATCGTGCGGACAATTACATGGAACATAGTCATACTTATTGTCCAGCAGTATGTTTCTCAATCTCAGATTCATTTGACATAGAACTTAATTGAACACATCAATTCAGTCCTGACCCGGCCCGACACATAAGTCAAATCATCGAGGGGCCCTGATATCGCTTTTACCCTCTTAGGATAAAAGGAACAGATAAACTTCGACTTATATGCATTTACCATTCACTAATCAAATCATCACAACAATGCGTTTTATGACATCAAGTTACTGATGCGTTTTCGCATTATCAATGCACAACCAATTAGCAAATAATAATGTAGCACTTGGTTCTTGGTACGTATTCTCTTCTTTAAAATATTTTGCATTTTCGCCTTGGACTCAGTGAGTTGAAGGACCAACTCGCCGAGTAGAAGCGGGATGAGACGCGGAGTTTAAGCTGTGGACTCGACGAGTCGAGTCCCAGACTCGGCGAGTAGGCCCCGTCTGGACAAAAACCCTAATCCGAGGGTTTGCACCCTATTTAAACACCTTAACTTGGCCTCCTTCGTCCCATTTGCTCCCAGAAGACCCCCATAGCAAACTCTAGCCATTATTAAAGCAATCTAAGGCATTTGGAGTGATTTTGGTGATTTTGTGATCCAAGGAAGGAAGGAAAAGCTTGAAGGATCAAGAGGAGGCTTGAGGGATCTGATTTTGAACATCATTTGCAGTCTTCAGAAGGTATAAAGTCTATACCTTGTTTTCTCTTTAGATAGATCCCATTTTGTGGAGTTTTAGGTCTTTTCTAAGCCAATTTGGTCACCAACCATGTTTGCAAGCATGGTTTGGGGTTGATGTTTTGGATCTAGGTCCTAAGAGGGGTTGCAAGACAGAAATGAGTGGCTCTTGCACTCAAAGAAGGCCCTATGCATTGTAAGAGCTTGTTTTAGGACCTTTGAGCTCAAAGTCCCATGCAAGCACGTAAAGGTTGTAACTTTACGTGCTAGATCGATTGTAGAAGCATAGATCTATCTTTTGATCAAGGGTTGTACATCATAAATCAAAGTTCTAGTGAAGGGATGTGATCGACTCGACGAGTCCATTCTTGGACTCGACGAGTCCAAGGTTTCTGTCCCATTCAGTGAGGGTCAAAAGGACCCAGTTGAGTGTGGAAAGGTTTTAGGGAGTCCCAAGGAGTGACCCAACGTTCTAGACTAAGCCATTGTTCTGTAAATTCTAGGGACTCGGCGAGTGCATGAGCAGACTCGGCGAGTCCAAGACAATCTTCTTAAGGATGAAGATGAAATCAACGAGTTGTTCATCAAATTGGCGAGTCGAGGACAGAACTTGTTCATCAGATGAAGGTGAACTCGACGAGTTGTTCATCAACTTGGCGAGTCAGATGAGTTTTCATGTGATGTTCATATAAGAGAAGAACTCGTCGAGTTGACGGCCCAACTCGACGAGTGGGGTCATGGATGAGGACGAGTAATGGGATAGGGACTCGGCGAGTTGGCGAGCCAACTCGGCGAGTTAGGTCAACTGGAATTTGACTTTGAATTTGACTTGTTAAGGGGTAAAATGGTCATTTTACCCTAAGAACAGTTAGCAGTGTATGACTAAGTGTTTTGTGGGAATTATAGCCGTAGGATTTCCTGAGCAGTATTGGCAGCAGTTAGAGGATTCCTGCACAGTTCAACAACTATTATGAGGTGAGTTACCCTCCAATAGCGGTGGGTTTACGGCCACAATGTCGGCCCACCAATAGGAGTTGTATGTTGGATGAGTGTCTTTGTGATATCATCTAGGTTTGCTACTACCTGATATGTTATACGCTGGCATGATATGTTATATGTGATAGTAGTAGAGTTTGGTTGGTAGGACCGAAGGGTAGGTCAGACACCCCATATATGTCTGACAATATGTGATGATATGTTTATATGCCGACATGATATGTTATATGTGATAGTGGTAGTAGGAGGGGAATAGTCCCCAAGTTCGTTGTTAGGACCGAAGGGTAGTTCCGACACCCCATATATGTCTGATAATATGTTTATGTTATGATATATGTGATAGTAGTAGTAGGGGGTGGAATAGTCCCCGAGGGTCGGTTGTTAGGACCGACGGGCAGGTCAGCACCCCGTAATGGCTTGACACGGGTAAGACGTGATGGGTTTTAGCCATAAGAACTTTCTTATGTGCGCATGCAAAACCCTAATGCTTGGATCTAGGCTTTCTAACTAAACATGCTTTGAATCCAAGACTTCTAACAACTAATTAGGTATAAAACAATACAAAATCAGATCTAGAAGTTTACCTTTGAATCTCTTGTTTTGATCTTGTTGTCTTGGAGCTCTAGAGTCACAATTGTCACTCCTCTAATGGCTTACAAACACCAAATAACAATGAAGATGATTTGAAAGAGAGGAGAGGAGGAGGAAATCGGCCAGGGTTTCTTTCTTTTTAAGAGGTGCCAATTTCCCTATGCCATGGGGTCTATTTATACTTGTAGACTCCTTAAGGGTTTCACCTTAAACCCTAGTTGGATAATCCTTTCCTTAAAGCAATCCAAATCCTTACCATAGATAAGCCTTAGACGATTTTGAGCTATCCCAAGCTCTAGAATTCGTCCAATCCTTATCCCTTAAGGATTTACAGTCTAAAGTGTAACTATCAAACAATTGACAGTTTATACCCTCTTATTTAATTAATCTCTTTAAGTCACCAAATTAATACTAATTAATTTATGACTTATATTAATCAAATACCAATATTATTATTCCTTATATTATTTTCATAATATATTAATAATATTTATTCTCTCATAATAAATCATCCTGTCAAGTTGCTATGGTGAAGGCAACCCAAAAGGACCATGCACAATCGGGTCAAATACTTGCCTAATATAGTTGCAGCCTTAGACACTATTCCAACAGTCTCCCACTTGGATAAGTCTAATAACTATATGCACAAGTACAATTCGATTTGCAATCATAACTCTCAAAGACGATGTCAAACTCTGATATAATCAATCTTGTCCTTTAGATAAGGGATCGTACAGTCCTCTGTTAGATATCATGCTGACAATTCTATGGAATGATTCGTCTAGCATTTTGGTTTCTCGATCTCCGATTTATTTGACATAGAACTTAATCGAACACATCAATTCAGTTCTGACCGGGCCCGTCACATAAGTCAAATCAAATCATCGAGCGGCCGAGATATCGCTTTTACCTACTCAGGATAAAAGTTACAGATAAACTTCGACTTATATGCATTTACTTATTCATTAATCAACTATACACAACAATGCGTTTTATAACATCGAGTTACTGATGTGTTTTCGCATCATCAATGTACAACCAATTAACAAATAACAAACCATATATTTAGGTTTTAAGACTATATGATATTATCGTCTTTCGATCACCCTTTTTATATCATATTCCATAAGGTGATTCCAGCAAGCGCGGGTTTGTTCCAATGCTCAAAACCAGTTCATAAGCACTCATGAACGTCGCAGCAATCTCTTGCTATGTCTAATACCATTTAGACAATTTACGCACCAATTCACGACAATCTTCATTCATATCTACTTCCAACATATGAACAATTGTGGACAATTTGAATAAGTCGATTATTCTTAATAAATTCAATTATTCTGGAAGTCAAAAACATGCAAAATGAAACAATAGTTAAACAATTAACATAAGACAGTAACATTACTCATAAATAAAACTCCTTTATTTAATCATCAAATGTTAATTACATTTATCTATTACACGTTTCTACTACTATCTAATCTATGCTAATATCATCCTTCAACCCAATACTCCTAGCATGCTGCAAGTGCTTAACGCTGCTCAGTCCCTTCGTAAGCGGATCTGCTGGGTTATCTTCTGATGATATCCTCTTCACTACGAGTTGTCCTTCTTCTACACGATGTCTAATAAAGTGATATTTTCTGTTGATATGTCTAGATCTACCATGATCTCTCGGTTCCTTGGTCAAGGCAACCGCTCCTTCATTATCACAGAAAATCTCCATGGGCTCCTTTATGGCAGGTACGACTCCAAGATCACCGATGAAGTTCTTCAGCCATATTGCCTCCTTCGACGCTTCGCTCGCTGCAATGTACTCTGATTCGCACGTTGAATTAACTACGGTTTCCTGTTTAGAACTTTTCCATGTCACTGCTCCTCCATTCAGGGTAAAGACCCAGCCTGACTGCGAACGGTAGTTGTCCCTGTCGGTCTGAAAGTTGGCGTCACTATACCCTCGCACCTTCAAGTCATTACTCCCTCCGAGGACTAAGAACCATTCCTTCGTCCTCCGAAGGTACTTAAGGATATTCTTCACCGCAATCCAATGGGCTCTGCCAGGATTCCCTTGATATCTGCTAACCATGCTCAAAGCAAAGGCTACATCAGGGCGAGTACAAGTCATAGCGTACATGATTGAGCCAACTGCGGAAGCGTATGGTACTTGGCTCATTTCAGCTATCTCAGCTTCGGTACTCTGACTTTGAGTCTTACTCAACTTGCCATTGCTTTGTATCGGTAATTCTCCCTTCTTCGAGTTTTCCATACTAAAATGTTTCAGTTCCTTCTCTAAGTAAGTGTTCTGACTAAGTCCTATTAGTCTCTTACTTCTCTCTCATACTATCCTTATTCCCAAAATGTAAGAAGCCTCTCTGAGGTCCTTCATAGCGAAGAACTTCCCGAGCCAGGACTTAACCTCCTGCAGAGTCGGGACATCATTTCCTATGAGCAATATGTCATCGACATATAGAACGAGGAAGCTTACTATACTCCCACTGGCTTTGACATATACACATGATTCATCTTCACTTCGTACAAATCCAAACTCTTTGACTTTCTCATCAAAGCAAAGATTCCATCTGCGAGATGCTTGCTTAAGTCCATAAATGGACTTCTCAAGCTTACACACTCTATTCGGATGCTTCGGATCCATAAACCCCTCTGACTGAGCCATGTAAACATCTTCAGCCAACTTTCCATTAAGGAAAGCGGTCTTGACATCCATTTGCCAAATCTCATAATCATGAAATGCGGCAATCGCTAGCATCACTCTAATAGATTTTATCTTTGCAACTGGTGAGAAGGTCTCATCATAGTCAACTCCGGGAGTTTGAGTGAAGCCCTTCACGACTAATCACGCTTTATATGTGTGTACGTTTCCATCCATGTCGGTATTCTTCTTGAAGATCCATTTGCACCCAACGGTCTTACGTCCGGGCACATAATCAACCAAATTCCAAACTTGGTTATCATACATGGATTGGATCTCGCTATCCATTACCTCTTTCCATTTTGCAGACTCCGGGCCTGCCATGGCTTCCTTATAGTTATTAGGTTCATCAAGGTTTATTAGTGTACCATCACTAATATACGTGTCCCCTTCGGTAGTATTATGAAAACCATAAAACTGGGGTTGAGCTCTAACTCTATCGGAACGTCTAAGAGGTAAGGACTCGTCAATCGGTTCAGCCGGAGTTTCCTCCTCGGGTTGAGTGCCAGCGGTAGAGGTTCCTTCATCTATCGACTCTTGAATCTCTTCAAGTTCGATTTGCCTCCCACTGTCTCCTTGGCTTATGAGTTCTCGCTCTCGGAAAACCCCTCTCCTCACAACAAAGACAACATTGTCCTTCGGTCTATAAAAGAGATATCCAAAGGATTTCTACGGGTAGCCGATGAAAATACATCGCTCACTTCGAGGTTCGAGCTTGTCGTGAGTATCTCGTCTTACGAAAGCCTCGCAACCCCAAACCTTGATATGTGCCAACGAGGGAGCTTTCCCTGTCCACATCTCGTGAGGTGTTTTGGCAACCTTCTTAGTAGAGACCCGGTTAAGGATATGGGCGGCAGTCTCTAAGGCATACCCCCAAAAGGAGATTGATAGTGAAGCACGACTCATCATAGAGAGAACCATATCCAATAAGGTTCGATTACGCCTTTCTGCCACACCATTCAATTGTGGTGTCCTAGGTGGCGTCAATTGCGAAACTATTCCACACTCCTTGAGATAATCGTGGAATTCAAGACTTAGGTACTCTCCTCCTCGATCGGATCGAACCATCTTGATTTTCCTGCCCAATTGATTCTCCACTTCATTCTTGAACTCTTTGAACTTTTCAAAAGTTTCTGACTTTTGCTTGATCAAATAGATATACCCATATCTACTATAGTCATCGGTAAAAGTCACGTAGAAGCGGTTCCCATCCTTTGTGGTTGATCTAAACGGTCCACATACATCGGTATGTATTAGGTCCAATAGACCCTCACCCCTTTCACACATACTTGTGAAGGGTGACTTAGTCATCTTTCCAAGTAAACAAGACTCGCACGTGTCATCTTCCCTAAGGTCGAATGACTCCAACACTCCATCCTTTTGGAGTTGGGCTATGCGTTTCTTGTTGACATGTCCAAGACGACAGTGCCACAAGGATGCTCTATCCACACTATTGGAGGAGTCTATGTTCAAAACATCATTTCCTAAGTTATCAACAATCATAACAGTTTCATATATTCCATTACATGGTATAGCTTCAAAATAAAAGACATCATTTAGATAAGCTAAAATAGAACCATTCTCATTATTAAAAGAAAATCTAAAACCTTGTCTAAACAAGCCATGAAATGAAATGATGTTTCTAGCCATTTCTGGCGAATAGCAACAATTATTCAAATCTAAACATAAACTATTCCTAAGCACTAAAGAATACACTCCAATCTTGGTCACAGGCGACGATCTTCTGTTCCCCATGATTAGATTGATCCTTCCTTGCTCCACATCCCTACTTCTTCTTAGTCCCTGCACATTAGAGCAAATGTGGTAACCACAACCAGTATCAAGAACCCAAGAAATAGCATGGTTAGAATCGTTAGATTTAATTGTGTATATACCTGCGAAAGATGGCTTGATCTTTCCTTCCTTGATGGCTTGCAGGTACTCTGGGCAGCTTCTCTTCCAATGTCCTATCTTGTGGCAGTGGTGGCACTCTGCCTCCTTTGGGTTAGGGCAGGGCTTAGCAGGATCAACTTTGGTCCCACTAGAAGAGGCACCATCTCGGGCTTTAACCTTACGATAGTTCTTAGACGAAGCCTTCCTCTTCTTTCCCTTTCCTTGTCCAATAGCCAAGACAGGAGCAGCGGGCGGATTGAGAGTTGGTGCAACAGACTTGTCCTTGAAGTTGCTTTCAGCAACCCTCAAAAGACCTTGGAGTTTGCTTAGGGTGACCTCCTCCCTGTTCATGTGGTAGGTCATCCTAAATTGATTGTAGCTCGGAGGCAAAGAGTGAAGCACCATGTCGATCGCCAAGTCTTCCCCAAAGTCAACATTTAACTTGCGAAGACGGTCGACATACCTTTGCATATTTTGCAGGTGCACGGTAAGAGACTCTCCATGACCCATCTTTGCGGAAATCATGTTAGTGAAAATCTCATAACACTCTTGTCTCGTGTTTTGGTGGTATCTCTCCAATAAGTCTTGATGCATCTCGTACGGGTACATGTCCTCATAGGACTTTTGGAATTCGGAGTTCATAGTGGCTATCATGATGCAATGTACCTTCGTTGCATCTCGCTCATGAGTTTCAAAAGCGGTCATTTCAGCAGGAGTAGCGATTTTAGGGTTGATTTTCTCGAGCTTCTCATCGAGGACATACTCCTTATCCTCATAGCGAGCAATGGTGCGAATGTATCTTATCCATTCGCTAAAGTTCGTCCCATCGAAAGTGACCTTTTGACAAAGGCTCATCAATGTGAAAGAACTAGCAGCAGCGTTGTTTGCGTTCGACATTTACAAATAGAAAGGACAAAGATAAATTAGAATATGAATCCATAATTATCACCCAATAAGAAAAATTAGGGCTAGGATCCAACAACAATATTTACATATTAGAAAAGGGATGTCGTAATCCAACATGAAAATAATATGAAGGTAAGTGAATGACGATTCACTAATTCTCCACCATAAAACATAACTTTAAGTCCTAAATGTATTGAGAATTCCTAGGTTCGGATGAGATTCATTGAAACTATTCAATGGCATGTTTAAATCTTGATATGCCCCTCTTGTTTGTGACTGGGATACCGAGGATCACAAAGCGGGTGTGAGTTACCATGCAAATTCACATGGTGCCTTCATTGTAACGATCACCTATTCAATGTGCCGGTAAACCACACACACTCCATCGAACTATGATAAGCAATGAATCACCCTTTGCCACCTTTGCTTAGAACCAATTAGTGTGCCGGTAAACCACACACGCTCCACTAACTTCTTAGCAAGGGTGCAAAGTGTAATTTCATGGGATTGCATCAATTCACTTTTCCTAAAGTAACTAAGATTGGGAAATTTTAAAAAATATGTAGTTACTTTGTATTTCATTTATACTTTTAATGAGAGGATGAGGTTGCCCTATCCTACCCGTTCGGATAACGATCCTCCACCGATCAAGCAAGCGGTGGGTGTGAGTGTACACCCATTAAGCGCAATTTTATAGGCCGCAACCTTATACCCGCCTTATAGATCGGCTTCGTGAATGAGGCCTACTAACGGTAAGACTAGCATTTAGTTATACATATATATATATATATATATATATATATATATATATATATATATATATATATAAATCTTGTAATATTATATTAGTATAGGGTTGTATTTTAAACTTTTAAAAATCTAGGGTTTGAAATTTAAATTGTCTAAATTAAAACTTTTAATCACAAAACATAAATTTCAAAACTTGAGGACAAGTTTTAAACATTTAAAACATGGAGGATCAAATAACAAATAATATCAATTAACAATTAATTCCATAATTATCCATATTTGATTTATTTAATTATTTCTTGCAAGATAATTACCAATTTAATCAAAATAATTAATTAATTATCGCATAAGGAAATTAAATATTTTATTAGTTGATAAATATCTTTAATTAGATCAAGATTATAGTCATATATATCAGAAAATCAGATTAAGATTGATCTAATATGATAAAGGCAAGTTTCCATAAGATAAGTATGAAAAAATCCCGAATCTGGCCTTTCCTGACGCTTGAACTCGTCGAGTTCCCAACTGGACTCGTCGAGTTAGGCCAACTCGTCGAGTCCACCATGGGACTCGTCGAGTTTACGACTCAGAAACACATAATTCGAATTTTGCACACAAGTTTCAAACAAACAAGCAACAATTTAATAGAAACCAATCTAGGCTTTGATACCACTGATGGGTTTTAGCCATAAGAACTTTCTTATGTGCGCATGCAAAACCCTAATGCTTGGATCTAGGCTTTCTAATTAAACATGCTTTGAATCCAAGACTTCTAACAACTAATTAGGTATAAAACAATACAAAATCAGATCTAGAAGTTTACCTTTGAATCTCTTAATTTGATCTTGTTGTCTTGGAGCTCTAGAGTCACAATTGTCACTCCTCTAATGGCTTACAAACATCAAATAGCAATGAAGATGATTTGAGAGAGAGGAGAGGAGGAGGAAATCGGCCAAGGTTTCTTTCTTCTTAAGAGGTGCCGATTTCCCTATGCCATGGGGTCTATTTATACTTGTAGACTCCTTAAGGGTTTCACCTTAAACCCTAGTTGGATAATCCTTTCCTTAAAGCAATCCAAATCCTTACCATAGATAAGCCTTGGACGATTTTGAGCTATCCCAAGCTCTAGAATTTGTCCAATCCTTATCCCTTAAGGATTTACAGTCTAAAGTGTAACTATCAAACAATTGACTGTTTATACCCTCTTATTTAATTAATCTCTTTAAGTCACCAAATTAATACTAATTAATTTATGACTTATATTAATCAAATACCAATATTATTCTCATAATATATTAATAATATATTAATAATATTTATTCTCTCATAATAAATCATCCTGTCAAGTTGCTATGGTGAAGGCAACCCAAAAGGACCATGCACAATCGGGTCAAATACTTGCCTAATATAGTTGCAGCCTTAGACACTATTCCAACAAGACGGCACCCCAGAATGGTTGCATGGGTAGGACGACACCCCGAAATGGCCGCATGGGTAGGTCAGCACCCCAGAATGGCCGTACGGGTAGGTCGTCACCCGAGAATAGCCGTACCGGGTAGGTCGGGCACCCCAGAATTGCCCGACAATATGTATGTTATGTGATTGTATGGTATGTGGTACGATGGGGGAACTCACTAAGCTTCGTGCTTATAGTTTATAGTTTTGGTTTCAGGTACCTCTTCAGCTAAGGGGAAGGAGCTGACGTGGTAGCGGCACATCATACACACACATTGTTTTCCACATTATGAGTTATTCTGGGATTTTTACTCTGACATTATTATGTTTTTACGATTCGGTTTTCAGACACGGGACATGTTTTTATGAAATGATATGATCGGTTGATATTATGTTATAAATATTTTGCGAATCACTTAATCAAAAATGAAATTTTTTGACGTGAAAAATTGGGTCGTTACAAGTTGGTATCAGAGCCCTGATTTGAAGGATTCGGACACACCTTCGGGGGTGTTTGGACTCAAATCTAGCGATTAAAAGATTTTATAAGAAAATGGTTTTCTAAAGAATAAGACAAAAGAGTTTTTGAGAAGGAGCAAGTGTGTGATGTGCGCAACCGGCCGAGCTCAAGTAAGTATTCCCCAAAGTACCCATACAATGTTATACTATGTTTATCAGATTCAGTAGAACAACATGCTAGAATAGGACTAAGGATCTAGGAATGATGCCTGATAGTAGGAGCTTAGCAGTGTATGCTAGTGTAGCTTCTCATTATGAGAACAAATTTGCTTGAGTAGTTTTCCTGCGTCCGAATGCCGCTTGCTTTGTGCTTTTAGGGACTCTAAGTGATGGGAGTTAGCCATTAGGTGAATACGTCACGTCACATGTGAACAGGGTTGAATAATCTTAGAGTGCTGGATTTGGCCCTATTGCCCAACTCTTGTCTGAGTCTAACCGTTGTAGGGACGAGTCTGTTACTCGAAGGATTATCTGAGCCTCATCACATGTGATGGTATTCAGGTAATGGCTAATTGGCGTTACAAGGAGGCCTTCAGCAGCTAAGGACCGGTTTGGGTGGAGTCAAAGATTTTCCCTAGGGTAAGCCTAAAATGGGAATAGTAGAGAATCAGCAGTGGTGAAAGGGACTTGGTGGAGTCAAGACAGACCTTGAGGAAGGTATGGATAGATGTGGAAGGTAGTATGGGCCCGTACTACTGAAAGCATAGGATCCGTACCTGAATTAAGGAAGGCTGAGGCAAGACTAGGGAACTTGTAGTGGATGTGATCCCTCTAGAGGTATCGGTATCACTAACGGTTGGTATTATGTCTTGCAAAATGGTGGTACTACGACAGAGGCCAGTAGTTGGCAGTTCAGGAGAGGGATCGGATTCGGGATCAGGTTCCGAGCCAGTAGATGAGAGGCTACGCGAGTTCATCGCGTCAGAGATCACCAGAGGCATCCTTGAGTCGACCCCCATCATCTTCGGGTCGATCAAGGAAGGGATAGTTGAGCTGATGGAGGATCGCCTCAGGGCATTCAGGAGTGATATGGCGTCTGGCCAGTCAAGATCCCGCATACTGTCCTTTAAGGACTTCAGGGGTAGTGATGCGCCGGATTTCCATGGGGAGAAGGACCCCATTGCTGCCAGACGATGGATTGCAGACATTGAGTCCACACAGTTGACCAACTTCTGCCCCGAGGGGTCGAAGGTGAGATATGCAACAGGGTGTTTGAGAGGCAGAGCTAGAAACTGGTGGGAGTCTGTTGGTGACTCATTGGGAGCCTCGGTTGTGGAGGCTATGATCTGGTCGAACTTTGTGACCAGATTCAGGGAGGAGTTTGCGCCAGCTGTAGAGCTTCAGCAGCTAGCCAGAGAGTTTTTGGACATGAGGCAAACTACAGAGACTATGGCGGAGATCGCCGTCAAGTTCCAGGAGAGGGCATTGCTGGTGCCCCAGTATACGGGAGATGAGGATATGAGGAGGACCCGCTATCATGACATGTTGCGAGCTGACATTCAGGAGCATGTTAGTTTTTCCGCTTGCCCTACCCTGGATTCCATGATTTCCAGGTCTAAGGAGAGGGAGATTGATCTGGAGCATGTCCGGAAGAGGAAGACTGAGGAGGGTCAGACGACTGGGGCTTCGGGGAAGAAGCCCAAGGGATCAGACGGTATGCCGAAAGGCCAGTCAGGACGGGGCCGCTGCAGGAAATGTGGCAGGCCACACAAGGAGGCATGTAGATTGGGATCGTCGGGCTGCTATAAGTGCGGAAACACGGGGCACTTTAGCAGGTATTGTACTGCACCTGCACCGGTTGTTCAGATGTCTGAGTTGATGTGTTTCCACTGCAACCAGAGGGGCCACAAGAAGGCGAATTGCCCCGAGTTGACAGCAGCATCAACACCAGTGAAGGTGCCAGCTCCAGCGACCCTGCGGATCACTAATGGCCGGCAGGGCAAGGCAGAGGCTCCAGTGGTGAGGATCCGGGCATTCCAATTGACTACCGAGGAGGCACGTGCTGCACCCGATGTGGTGACAAGATCGTTCCATGTGAACGGTATTCTAGTTTAGGTATTGTTTGATTCGGGTGCTACTCGATCATTTTTCTCTCTTGCGCTTAGCAAGAAGTTCCTTGAGTCTTTGGGCATGTTGGATTGCCCTTTAGAGGTAGAGATTGCAGATGACCGATCGGTGCGAGCATCGACGGTATTCCAAGACTGTGTGCCGAGAATATTCGATGAGCGTTATCTGGTAGACCTGGTTCCTATTCCGTTGAGAGGGAACAAGGTGATTATAGGCAGGGATTGGTTGAGCCCCAACGGGGCAGTGATAGATTGCGCACAGCAGCTAGTTCGGATCAGGACCCCAAGTGGGGGAGAGTTGGTAGTTCAGGGCGAGAGGCCACAGCAAGGACCAACGGTTTGTTCAGCAGCGAGGGCTAGGCGTTACCTTCAGCAGGGTTGCGTAGGATATGTCGCGTATGTCATGGACACCCGGGAGACGGGTAGGGCGACAATGGATGATGTGCCCGTGGTGCGAGAGTTTACGGATGTATTCCCCAAGGAATTACCAGGGATACCTCCGGAGAGGCAGGTGAAGTTCACGATCGACCTAGTCCCTGGTGCAGCTCCGATAGCCAAGGCACCGTATCCTGAGATGCAGGAGTTGTCTACACAGCTGCAGGAGCTGTTAGACAAGGGATTCATTAGATCAAGTAGTTCTCCCTGGGGAGCCCCGATTCTGTTTGTGAGGAAGAAGGACGGGTTGCATCGGATGTGTATAGATTATCGGGAGTTGAACAAGGTAACGGTGAAGAACCATTACCCACTCCCGAGGATTGATGACCTCTTTGACCAGCTGCAGGGAGCATCTTGGTTCTCTAAGATTGATTTACGTTCATGATACCATCAGATGAGGGTCAGAGAGGAGGATGTACAGAAGACTGCATTTCAGACGCGCTATGGCCACTACGAGTTTGTGGTGATACCCTTCGGGCTCGCCAATGCTCCTGCCGCGTTCATGGACCTCATGAACCGCGTATGTAGACCGATGTTAGACCAGTCGGTGATAGTGTTTATTGATGATATCTTGGTTTATTCCAAGACGTAGGAGGAGCACGAGGAGCACCTGCGGGAGGTGCTGGAGACCTTGAGGAGGGAGAAATTGTATGCTAAATTCTCCAAGTGTGAGTTCTGGTTGCGCGAGGTGCAGTTCCTTAGGCATCTCGTCAACCAGAACGGGAGTTCAGTGGACCCGGCCAAAGTGGAGGTCGTGATGAGATGGGAGGTTCTGAATTCTCCATCTGAGATTCGGAGTTTCCTAGGATTAGCCGGCTACTATCGGATATTCATCCAGGATTTCTCCAAGATAGTCGTACCCCTGACCAGGCTAACAAGGAAGGTCGTGGTCTTTCGATGGGGGCCTGAGCAGCAGGCCGCGTTCAAGAAACTGAGGCAGAGATTGTGCGAGACGCCAATCTTAGCCCTGCCAGAGGGCATGGAGGACTTTGTTGTGTACTGCGATGTGTCCATCTCAGGGTTGGACGCAATATTGATGCAGAGAGGGCATGTCATCGCCTACGCGTCGAGGCAGCTGAAGCCTCACGAGGCGAACTACCCGACGCATGATTTGGAGCTGGGGGCTGTTGTGTTCGCCCTCCAGATTTGGCGTCATTACCTCTATGGGGTTCGATGTACCACCTACACGGACCATAAGAGTTTGAGGTACCTCATGGATTAGTCGAATCTAAACATGAGGCAGCGTCGGTGGATGGATGTGGTAAAGGATTACGATTGCGAGATCCTTTATCACCTAGGGAAGGCCAATGTGGTGGCCGACGCGCTTAGCCGCAAGGCAGCGCCGATCAGGGATATCTTCCTGAGGATGACAGTGGTGACTCCGCTGTTGGAACGGATTCGGGAGGCCCAACAGGAGGCAATGAAGGAGGAACATCGAAAGAGCGAGTGGATTGTGGGTCATGTTTCCTCCTTCTACTATGACAGCCGAGGATTATTGACACTACACAGTAGGGTGTGTGTGCCGTATTTCGGGGGTGTGCGCCAGGTTCTGATGGAGGAGGCGCACAAATCTCGTTTCTCCATTCATCCCGGGGCGACGAAGATGTATAGGGATCTTCGTTTGGACTATTGGTGGCCCTGCATGAAGGGGGATGTAGCATGGTACGTGGAGCGGTGCTTGACCTGCAAGAAGGTCAAGGCCGAGCACCATAGGGCACACGACAAGATGCAGCCGTTGGATATTCCGCTGTGGAAATGGGAAGATATTACGATGGATTTTATCACAAAGCTTCCCAGGACCGCGCGGGGAGTGGATTCGATTTGGGTCATCGTCGATCGATTGACCAAGAGCGCCCATTTTATCCCGATTCAGGAGAGTATTTCGGTCGAAAGGTTGGTCGATATCTATATCAGGGAGGTAGTGGCGCGACACGTGGTGCCAGTATCGGTGATTTCAGACAGGGATGTGCGGTTCACTTCCAGGTTTTGGTAGAAGTTTCATGACGAGCTAGGTACTCGTCTACATTTTAGCACCGCCTTTCACCCGCAGACAGATGGTCAGAGCGAGCGGACCATCCAGACCTTGGAGGATATGTTGCGATCTTGTGTGTTATTCTTTGGAGGTAGCTGGGATACCAACCTTCCATTGGCAGAGTTCTCCTATAACAATAGTTATCATGCAAGCATTGATCATCCTCCCTTCGAGATGCTATATGGGAGGAAGTGCAGGACCCCAATATGTTGGGGCGAGGTTGGCCAGAGGGTGATGGGGAGCACTGAGGTAGTGCTCAAGACAACAACCTCTAACCAATAATCAACATGAGGAAGTGGTAAAAACCCATCATTATATTGTTGCTTGTACACCACACTTGTGTAAACATGATTGATAATGGAAAAAGGGTTATCCCCTCTAAAACAACAAACTGCAAGAGCATGAGAACAAAGGAATCTTTCCATCTGCCACTTACCACATGTGCATGTATGTTGATAATCACTGACAGTGTGGGTATTTCCTCAGTTTTCATTTATTCATAACTTGGTGACAATTCTATAGACACCTTCATTATAGTTGAACTGATTTAAAGTATGACTTTGTGCAGAAGTGTCACGTTTACGAAAGAGACGCCACATACGTGATGATAGAGGTGTATTGCAATTCATTGCAGCATCACTACATTTTCTAAAAATTTGCACAGTTCTATTGAATGTAAGATCAATATACACCCTAATAGGTAGTTGTCTTGCTCCTCGTAGCGCATTATTCATACTCTCAGATATATTTGTCATTAACGACCCTCATCAACGATTTTCATCATAAAAAAGATACCACTGACTTTTATCAATTTGGTCTAAATACTGCTAGGCTTCAAGATTGATTGGTTTGATTTGTTTCTTATACATCACAAACTTTCTTTTTTGTGTGGTGCTTCCAATATCCCAACAAAATGATTTAAGCCTCACGTTCTTGTACTTTTTCATGAGATTGCTTATGATATGTTGAAGAAAAAATCGATGGTATCCCAATGGCTCTTTCCATTCCTCTAGATTTGTCATTGCATGAATTATTCCCTAATGTCTGTCTGAAACAACACACAATTGTCTGTCTTGAGCAACAAAATGTCTGAACTGAAACAGAAACCAACTCCAACTGTGTGTAGTTTTCTCATCAACAATGGCATAAGAAACTGGTAGTATATTATTGTTGGCATCTTTTGTAACAAAAATAAGCATTTTACCCTTGTACGAACCACTCAAATGACAAGCATCAATGGAAATAATAGGTCGGCATAGATGAAATGCATTAATTGCAGGTCCAAAAGCCCAAAAAATATACTTAAATGTTGCCACATGTGATGAGCCATTTGGATTATGAAACCATTTCACGATGGTATTAGGATTTGAAGTTTGCAAAGTTGCAATGTACTTGGGTAACTCTGCAAAGTTACTTTCACAAGTTCCATAAATATTCTCTATGGCTTTTCTCCTATCATGCCATGCCTTCCAATAAGAAACATCAACATTTAGAATATTTTTAATATCAGCTTGTATATGTTTCACTGGATAAGTAATAACTTTTTCAATTGAGTGGATGATGTAGAAGGCTATAGTTGCAGAGTTTAGACTTCTGTTGTCATTGCCTCTACAAGATCCAAAACAATTGTGTGCATCCAACCAACGCGTGATCGTCCACATATGATGGTTTTTCTTTTTCACTGCACGAACATACCATGCACACTGCGGTTTATATGGGTCAGTATTAGAACTTCCTTCTTCACCGCCAAGAGTTTTACACTTTGCTATCCAAAAACTACTTTTACTTTCGCAAACCTTAAACACTCTATTTTGGTTGATCGACCAAAGTCTTACTGCCTTTTTTTATCTGATCCTTATTTTCAAACAACATTCCTAACCTTATTTTGTTTTCAGATTCATTCCAAAAATCTAAATGAATTTTGCTTTGAATATCTAGTATGTCATCGTCTCCTTCGTCTCCAATATCGTTCATAAAGTTCATAATTGGACTTTTACTCACAATCAGAGTTTCATTCACATTATCGTCAGACTCATCCCCAACATCACTTAATGATTCACTAACACTATCTTCACTAAATTGGGAGTTGGGTTCATCAAATCCAAAGTCATTATCTGTCTCACATTTATCACCATTAGGTAAAGGAAATTGTACCTCAGAGGGGTTAGTGACAAAATCAATAGACTGAACCGGTTGTGATACTCCATAATTGTTAAAAAAATCTACAAGACTAGTATTCGTAGGCCACATTATTTGTAACTGCAAAATAAACAATAAGATAAAATATATAAATTATCATATTTTATATAATGTTTCACATTATATATTTGAAATTTAGATAATAGTATGTACCTTACAATTTAGTTGCGAAGGAAGATTCGTGTATGGAGTTACAAACGTGACTAAAAATTAAAGAAGAAAAGCTGAGATTTCAAATTTGTGAGAAGTATGGTTTATGAAAATGATGAACTCAATATATACACCAGAAAATGAATTGAATGTAAACAAAGTTATAATTTTTTTTTAACTTTTACTTACATATTTTCAGATGAAAATAACAATTCTTACTTTTACTTTTGCAGGTGGATAATGATAATCAAGATTACTTTTGCATGTAAATAGTAACAGCTGAGACATTACTTTACACATAATGAAGATGATAATTCAATGACTTTTGTTTTTTTCTACCAATAATTTGACATAAAAATTATATATATATATATATATATATATATATATATATATATATATATATATATATATATATTTGTATATTTGAATTCTTTGTCTAAATTTTTATACTAATATCTATTGCTTAAAGTGTTACATAAATTTCAATTGTATAATTTTAATAATAAACATATATATATTGTATGTAATAAAGATTAAAATATAAACTTAAAAAATTAAAGATCTAAAAAGTAAATAATATATGATTTGTGGGGTTATTATGAAAGTTGAAGAGGTCAAAATATAAATTAGACAAAATTGCAAAAATGGTCCCTGTGGTTTCTTATTTTATGTGGTTATGGTCCAAACGTTTGAAAAGTTGCAGATTTGGTCCTTTTCAACAAGTTTTATTGTGGTTTTGGTCCCTCATCCGTTAAGTTTAACTGGTTGGCTGTTAACTTTTTTAAAATGACAATTTTACCCTCAGGGACCATTTTCGCAGTTTTGTCTTTTACCATACCATAAGGATCATTTTTGCATAAGTTCTTTTTTATTTTATTGAAGTATTATATATTAACAAATATTATTTTTAATATATAATATTATATATTAATAAATAATTTTTTATGGGATTATTAGTTTATTATAGTTGTTTTTTTTAGGGGAACGACTATAGTTGATTTTTTTTTAATTTTTTTTGTTTGAGTAATTCTTTTTATTGAGCTATTATATATAAATACATATAGTTTTTAATATATATAATTTATATCATAATAAATATTATATTATTGGATTATTAATTTCTTTTAGTTAATATTTTTAATTCTTTTTTAATTATTTTTATTGAATTATTTCTTTTATTTCTTTTAATTTATTATTTTCTTCATATACTGAATATTGTTTTATTGGATTATTAATTTATTTTAGTTAATTCTTTTTAAAAAAAATCGACGTAATTATTTTTTATTGAATTATTGTATATCAATACATATAGTTTTTAATATATAATATTTATATTATAATAAATATTATATTATTGTATTATTATTATCTTCTAGTTAATTTTTGTAATTTTTTTTTGAACTATTTTTTGTTGGATTATTACTCTTAATTTATTATTTTCTTCATATACTAAATATTATTTTATCGGATTATAATAGTAGTTCTTGTAAATTTTATTGGTTCCACCACAAAGTCATGAGATACGCAAAATCGTGGTCTCTCATCATCGAAATCGTTAGGATCGTTGCCAAACACTTTCATTTCATCTATCTTATGATGAGAAACCATTGGGAAAATACCACCACCATCACTCGGTCACCACCACCACCATCACTCGGTCACCACCACCACTTATAAATGTTATCGGGGTTGGTTGCGCATTATGTGGGATATGAAGGATTCCATTAGATTATGAAGAGGTTGTCGTAGGTGGCTACCAACAACGCTGGGTGGAATAGGGTATAATATCTATGGAACCTCCGATGAGGGTGTTTGGAGGTGATCCTGCTAATTTTTGACGATGATAATCGACACTTTTACGTATTTCGGCGACTTTGTGGTGAAACTAATAAATTTAAAAACAGTTAATAGTATACATTCAAAATAAAATAATAATCCAATAAGATAATATTTATTATATTAAAAAAATAATAAATTAAAAGTAATATTTCAATAAATTAATAATTCAAAAAAAAATTACAATAATTAATAATCCAATAATGTATTATTTACTATGATGTAAATATTATATATTAAAAATAATATTTGTTGATATATAATAATCTAATAAAAAAGAATTGCTCCAACTAAATGAAATTATAAAAAGAGTCAACTAAAAGAAATTAATAATCCAATAAAATACTGTTTCGTAATATGTAATAATCCCATAATATAATATTTATTATGATATAAATATTATATATTAAAAACTATATGTACCGATACATAATAATTCAATAAAAAAGAATTACTTCGACAAAAAAAAAATTTAAAAATAATTAGCTAAAATAAATTAATAATCCAATAAAACAACATTTAGTATATGAAGAAAATAATAAATTAAACGTAATAATACAATGAAAAATGTTTAAAAATTATAAAAATTAACTAAAAAAATTAATAATCCAATGATATAATATTTATTACGATATAAATATTATATATTAAAAACTATATGTATTGATATATAATAATTTAATAAAAAAGAATTACTCCAACAATTTTTTTAAAAAAAAAATCAACTAAAATAAATTAATAATCCAATAAAAAATATTTATTAATATATAATATTATATATTAAAAATAATATCTATTAATATATAATACTTTATTAAAATAAAAAAGAATATATGCAAAAATGGTCCTTATAGTATAGTAAAAGACAAAACTGTGAAAATGGTCCCTGGGGGTAAAATTGTCATTTTAAGGAACTTAACGGATGAGAGACCAAAACCACAACAAAACTTGTTGAAAAGGACCAAATCTGCAACTTTTCAAACGTTTGGACCATAACCACATAAAATAAGAAACCACAAGGACCATTTTTACAGTTTTGTCTATAAATTAATATATTGATGGTTGGTTTTTATGTGGGGCCACAAATAAAAAAAACCCATTTTTGCTAATGAAAATAAAATCAACCCATTTTTACAAAGTTTTTATATATTCAATCTATTTTTGAAAAAAACTCAAGAATACTAACCAAAGGTAGAGAGATTGTAGCAATAATCACCGTGCAAAACCAATTGTGATATCCAATGATTGAGAGCATCGAAGGTAGAGAAAGATCTTGGGTAGCAAGAAGTCATAGTTAAACGCATGTATTAAACACAGTGGAGATCGACGATGCAAGATTGAAGGTCTTGAACCAATTGTGAAGTCACAGTTGATGTTGGCGTGAGACCCAAGGCCGATGATCAACGACGTGCTTGAGGATAGGCGAAATTGTGGAGAAAAAAACCCGACATAAGTGGAGGTCGTTCCTAAGTCAGATTGCTTGATACCATGTTTGTGGAAAACCAACCCTTTATGGTTTGCATTGTCATTCACAGTAATATAATATAATGTTTAAGATAATTAAATAAAGGATCTTAGATCTATACAATATGTATGACACCAATACTAAACATAGAGAAATAAGATACAATGATTAAATTATAAAAAATAAACAAATTATAATGGGTGTCCTATAAAGAATCCTACTTTTGATATAAAATTGTTTGTAACTACCGAAAATAAAGCCATATTTATATTGTTTTCAGTTTTTACACCTTCTTATAGGAAATGATTGAAATAGTGTCAAGTAGGCCTCTTTTAAATCAAACAACAACATGAAAGCTTACAAGTCCACGTGATGATGTATCGAATAAATATTTCGGTAGGTCTGACAATCGTGTCGTGTTCGGGTTGGCGTGTCGCAGGTTGGCGGATTGGTGGGTCAAAATATGCCAACCCAAACACGACCCATTTAAATATACAGGTCACGGGTTGGCGGGTTTGGAACATAAACCCATATATGACCCGCCAACCCATTTATATATACGAGTTCACAGGTTGGTGGGTTTGTGGGTCAGATTTGGGTTCGTAGGTCCAAATTTTAGTCATTTAAGTTTTAAACATCCAAATGAAAATTAAAAACATTTATAGAAACATGTTACATACTTAGCCTTAGAGGTTACGACTTACGATCTTAAACCACCCACCACGAGTCAAAATGTCAAAATAGTCAAATGGTCTATGAATCAATGGTATATATTATATAATACTTATTAAATATTAATACTTGATATATAAATACATTTAAAAATAAAATAATTTTTTTTATTGAGTATATAAACGGGTTGGCGGGTCAACCCGTTTATTTTTTGAGAAACCCATATATGACCCGTTTAATAAACGGGTTGGCGGGTTGAAAAACTCAACCCAAACTCATTTATTTCGTGTCGTGTCGCGGGTTGTGTCGAGAATTATCAGCCCTACATTTCGGCCTTTTGCCTTGGACAATGGACAAGGACTTAACTGGTTCAAGAAATATTTTGTTGGTCCAAAATGTAATATCTAAAATGTAGGGAGAAAATCTATCGCTTAAGTAATAATTTAGGGACCATTTGTGTGATGTTTATCTTGTTCAAACTCGGATGAATATGAGATAGGTACGGTCGCTGCACGTACATGGCCCCCACTGTACCCCTGTCTCGTCACCCACTTTGCTATATCCAACGGTCTAAAATCAATCACGCGTTTGCTTTTGCCACATGGAGTGTCACGTGAATATTTACGTCAAATCTGCGACACAGCTTATCACTGCCAACGGGTTTTCAGGTTTTTGTTTTCTCTCTCTAAAACTGATCTGATGATCGTACCTCCGCCGTACTAAGGAAACCGCCGTTAGTGTCACGCCACCGGAACTCCCAAACCGCCGGAGAAAATGACCGTCATCCGGAAACGGAGATTCAAGTCTTGTCGTTCTCTCTCCGCTGCTACCCACCAACCACTGAACATCCTGCTCTTCCTTTTCGTTCCCACTTAGATGCATAGATTTTTAGATTCCGATCGTACCTTACCTTCTCTATCAAATGGATTCATGCTTAGTTCTATATCTCCTCACGGACGACCTCCTAGCACGAGTTCTTGATTGTCTCATCGATGATTCCGACCGTAAATCCTTCCGTGCAACCTGCAAGTTTTTCCACCGTGTTGAATCTAGTCACCGGACTCATCTGAAGTTCTTACGACCCGAGTTCATCCCGGGTCTCCTCCGAACTTACACCCGCGCCGACACGCTTGACTTCTCCGTCTGTCCTCGGATCTACGACGGGACAATCTCTGTATTGCTCAACAACGTCAGCTGTTATGGATGGGCACAAAGATTGAGGAGGGTGGTGCTGTCCAGGACGACGTCGTTGAAGTTTTCGGGGCTGGAGATGCTGGTTGCGTCGTGCCCTGGGTTGCAGGCTGTGGATGTGTCGCACTGTAGTCAGTTTGGCGACAGGGAGGCGGCAGCGCTAACGTGTGCTGAGGAATTGAGGGAGGTTAAGATGGATAAATGTTTGAGAGTGACGGATGTAGGGTTAGCTAAGATCGCCGTTGGGTGTGAGAAATTGGAGAAGATCAGTTTGAAATGGTGTTTGGAGATAACTGATTTGGGAATCGATCTCTTATCAAAAAAGTGTCCCCAGTTGAAGCATCTTTGCGTGTCGTACATCAAGGTAAATTCTTGACTCCAATGATACATCTTACCATTTTTATCCTATCATGTCGAATCTATATTTTAAGTACTGAATTTAGACTCGTCTTCTCAATTAATGGGGGTTGTCCTTTCTTTTGTAGATAAGTAATGAGTCATTAAGGTCAGTAAGTCGTTTGAAGAAGTTGGAGGCATTGGTTATGATGGGATGTGGTTTAGTGGGCGATGAGGGATTGCATTTTCTTGGAAATGGTTGTCATTCACTACAGGTTTCTGACCCTCAAATTTTTTTCCTCTTCCTTATTTATTTATTATATACATTGAATCAATTTATTTTGATCTCATTTTGATTTCTTACATTTATTGTTAGTTTTAGGAAGATTCAAATAATCTAGGGCACCAGGGAAGATAGAGTATTTGTCTTGTGATTTGCTTTCATACTTGTTATGCACAATCATGTATATCTTTAATCGGTTTCACATACATTATAGTTTCTGATTGCAGGTATTAGATGTAACGAGGTGTGAAAATGTAAGTTGTGCTGGTCTGATTAGTGTCATTAGAGGATGCAAAGGCCTTCAAAAGCTCAATGTTGGTTACCATTTTCTTGTGAGTCTATTCGATTCAGTCTACTATGAAGCTTGCCATCATTCAATGATTCTCCAAACTAAGTGATCTCTTTTGATGCATCAGGAGCTTCCCACCTCTGTTTTTCACAATTTTACAGACTTGAAGCATCTAAAAACATTTAGGGTTCATGGAGCTCAAATTGCTGACTCTTTTTTCGATATTATAAGCAGTAATTGCTTGCTTTTGGTTGAAGTTGGTTTGAGCAAATGTGAAGGAGTAAATGACACAGGCATTGTGAAGCTTGTATCTGGGCATCCTAACTTGAAGATACTTGATTTAACCTGCTGTGATGACATCACTGATATGGCAATATTAGCCATAGCACAGTCATGTAGAAAGCTTTCCTGCCTCAAATTGGAGTCTTGCTCTTTGCTCAGTGAAAAAAGTTTTAGCTATCTTGGGTCATCATGTCCCTTACTTGAGGAGCTTGATCTAACAGAATGTAGCGTCAATGACAAAGGTTAGTGGCTGATTTGATGGAATCTGGGAAGAAATGGAATGGTTGCTTTCTGCAGTATAACCATGGAATATATTGACTAAATAAAATTTGTTATTCCTGTTTTTCTTCAGGACTTGAATATTTATCTAAATGTTTGGAGCTTCGGTGCTTAAAATTAGGGATTTGTACCGATATCTCAGATAAGGGATTGTCTTATATCGCTTCACATTGCAAAAACCTTAAAGAACTTGATTTATACCGGTAAATGTTACATTTACATGATGGTTTTTAATCTTCATATATATTGCTTCTACTCTTTCCTCTCATCTTTTTTTTTTTTTTTTTTTTTTTTAATTGTAGGTGTTCAGATGTTGGTGATGATGGATTAGGTTTTATAGGCAGTGGTTGCAAAAAGATTAGGAAGCTAAATATATGTTACTGCAGTAAGATTACAGACAAAGGGATGGCTTATTTAAGCCAATTAGAGGAACTATCCGACTTGGAGATGCGTAGTATTACCCAAGTCACAGGCACAGGTCTGACAGCTCTTGCATCAGGATGTAGGAAGCTTTCAGAATTGGATATTAAACATTGTGTGAACATTACTGATGCGGGGTTTTGGTCACTCGCATACTACTCTTGGAATTTGCAACAGGTAAATTTCCATAATATATAATATACTCTAACTTTTGTGGAGTGTTGTGATTGTATTTGTATGTACATTGATTGATGCAGATAAACCTAAGCTACTGTGGGGTATCTGATGTGGGTTTGTGCATGATGATGGGGAACTTGACACGCATGCAGGATGCAAAGCTTGTGAACTTAACAAATGTGTCGGCAAGAGGGTATGAATTGGCACTTAGGGCTTGTTGTGCTCGACTGAAAAAGGTCAAGATGATCGGGTCCCTTAGACCGCTTCTTTCCACAGAGATAATCGAGACTCTTGGAGCAAGTGGTTGTAGAATCAGATGGGATTAATTAAATAATTAGAGGAACGTACTCAAAGTCAAAGACTTGTTTGTTCATTCCATGGATGATTGAGACCCCGAGTTTTCTTGTTGTTTTTGGGGTTTTAAACCAGGGAGACTAAAAGATAATACTTGACTTGTTGCTTCAAGACAAGGTTAATTAGTAATCTTTATTCTCCAAGGGCGGGCCCACTTCTTATTGTGATCTACGTACCCAAATAAACTTTCTTAATTTCCTATACCCAAAATTTTTTACCAAGATTAATATATTTTGAAGATTTACCAATATTACATGTATGTATTATATATATGCCATTCAATAATAATAACAATAATAGTAGAGTTGTTTTCTTTATACAATTGGTTACATGACCATTGCAAAACAATGGTGAAATTTCATGGAATCAAATACAATGGTTAAATTTGAATCTGATATAAAAATCCTTAATTAATTAATTTGCACCACCATGTTCAACATCAGCTTCATGATGTTGAGTAGAGTTGGACCTGTTAGGGCTGAGGGATGGTGACCTTATAATCGGGAAGGCGTCTAGTCGACTCAAAGCACGCTTTTGTGGAATTGCATTGTTGGCTTTCACATCAATTCCAGCAATATCTCCAAAAGAAAAGTCTTGAATTTCAGTTTCCTTTTCGTTCACCATAGCTATAGGTGTCGAGTTTTTGCACATCAAGTAAACACAGAACTGTAAGACCCCTAGCAATATCCCTATCGCATTTGGCACCTGCAATGATGTTTATTTATATGAGTTCTTACATTGTTTTTGGTTGTTGATTTAGAATGACATATAATAAAGCGGTCTATAAACCAAGTAAATCACAGCATCCCCATGGCAATGATAGTGATACTCATATTTGAACCTGATATCTTATTTATGGATTTTCACTTCTTCTTTATTGCTATATCAAAAGAGAGGATATCAAGATCACTTACAAGGACGAAAACATCTGTGACCAGCAAAGCAAAAGTGAGCCAAACACACCCGTTGACAAAAAGAGAGAACACAAGGAGAATTGGCATATACTCCACGCTCTTTGTCTTTATTGTTGTTCTCTGTATGCATATTATACATATGTAATTGTAATTATAATTTAAATCACCTATAAAACAAGCGAGAACAAAGAAGAAGAAGAAGATGAAATTAATTAAGGGTTAGTAACTTTGCATACCAATGCAGCCAGAGGTGCGGCATACATCATTGTTGTGAAAGCTGCACAAAGAATGCCTGTAAACGTACGTCGTGATCCACCTTCAAATGCAACAAGCGTGAAAGCCACAACCACTCCAAAACACACAACATCCAACACCACAAACCCAAAATATTTAACCTGACGAAATACATAACATTTTAAGGTTATATATAAAACCACATATATTTTGCTTTAACAAATTATATATATATATATATATATATATATATATATATATATATATATATATATATATATATATATATATATATATATATATATATATTCTCTTTTACCCTTTTTTCCTTTGATGAATAAATGAAAAGTAGAATGAGGTAGAGGGATTGCATGGCGACACCAGCTGCATTAACAGTGACAATAAGAAGACCTTCATCCGGGTCAAGTAGCCCATACAAAATCCACAAAGAGCAACTCAAAAACGTTGCAATATATGGTGTTCCATTGTAGTTGTCAGCACATTTTCTCTTCACAATGTCCCGAAATTGTGATCTGCAGCATTTACAAGGTAGTAAGTTGATCAGCTCAGGTTTTATTAGAATAAACAGATCTTAGTTAACTTGGTAGTGAGAATCACATTTTTTATGTTTCCATCATAATTAAACTGACTGATACTTACATGGGAGAAGTGAAACTCAGTATAGAGACGATGTTTCCTGCATGATATGATAAACAAACATTTAAATGTAGAAAAATACCATGAGATAAACTGTTTTTGCATGCATATGTCAGTGTCTCAGGTCTTGAATTAGAGCTCACCTACGATCCCGACCACAAAGTCTGCAGCAACCATTGTATGTATAATTGGATTGTTTGATCTGAAATATTTAGAAGCAAATTAAGGAGTTTTGGAGAAGTTCGATGGTTAGATTTTGGATAAGAATTGGAATGAATTGGTGAAGGTTTTTATGGGTTTTCTCAAGAATTCCCAGTCTTGGACTGTAGCTTAGATTCGTCTTCTTATTCGTTTTGTAATTATTTTTTGTTTGAATTCTATTCCATCGTTCAACATGAAGTCAAATGAAGATTCTTGGCTTTAATTTACATGGGTTTCAATTTTCAAACCATAAAACCTGAATATCTTATCATTTATATATAGAGATAATGACATAAAACAAATAAAATGGTCAACATAACTCACAATTTAGTTTTTAAGTCACTTATTTTTATAAATGTGCTCGATAGGTTGATAAACCTTCTTTTTGGTTGCTTACATCGTTAAAGTATATTTTGACCCAATTAATTGGTATTGAAGATCTTATACAACAATCGTCCACTATCACATAACACAATCTCCAATGGATTAAACCTATAGAGTTGTATGGATTGCCATATATAGGAAAGAGAATATATATTCAATTTAGTTCTTAAAATATTCATAAATTTTTATTACAATTTCATTGCACCATAGTCATTCAATTCCACTCTCTCTCCTCTATATTATATTTACATTTAATCTCTCTTAATCTATTAAATCCTCATACAACTTCCATTATAAATGACCTAAGGTTGAAATCATTCTAACTGTGAATGGTATAATGAAACAAACAAAAATAGTTTATTGGCCTATTAAGTACAATTGAGATTTATAGAACTGGTCATTTTGTAAAATTAATCTTTACTTTTAAAGGAAAAAAATCATTTTTTAACTTTTTATTCTCTATGCTTTCCAATATTTTAATAGTTAAATTATTACATATCTTTTATAGAAAACGACAAAAATGGTCGACATGATTTGTTGTTTTCTTATTATTGGATCCAAAATATTTCACTTCTACAAAGACTATATTTTTGAG
Organism: Lactuca sativa; assembly: GCF_002870075.4. Classification (NCBI taxonomy): domain Eukaryota; kingdom Viridiplantae; phylum Streptophyta; class Magnoliopsida; order Asterales; family Asteraceae; genus Lactuca; species Lactuca sativa. Next base: position 246,042,629 of record NC_056627.2, on the reverse strand, counting down.
AGATTTTCGTTGCGGATTTATTCACTGACCGACAAAACTGACTTTTATATCATTTTGATTTACTTTATATATATATATATATATATATATATATATATATATATATATATATATATATATATATATATATACACACACTATTATATAAAGTATTTTAGATATTTTCTTGAAATTTAAGAGGTACCACACATACTACATCATGTACAATCAACTTATGCTTAACATTCAATACACATATTATATTTCACTTTCAGAAATTAATCACATTAAACATAAATGTTTCATAAATTAAATCAAACTATCAATTAAATGACTTTCATTTTTTATTCCCCCAGTCGTGCGTTGTTATCTCCGACATTTTCCCATTAAAACACAATTTCAATCTTAAAAGTTGAATCCTAAAATCTCATATTCTCAATTTACAAAGTTCTAGGGAATATGGACACATAATAAGGTTTCATGCTCAGGGAAACTTTCTAAAATATTCTTTCTCTATAAATTTTGCATTTTTTCTTACCGTAGACCTAATTGGATTTCTTGTTAAAATAATGTGCCCTCAATGAAATTAATGGTAATTTTGGGTCTCTATGGTGATGACAATATCATTTATCTTCTACACTTCTTGATCATATTATTAAATGCATGTCAATATGTCGTTTTTTTGTGGAATCAAGTATCTAACACCACCATCAGGAGTGCTAAACCCATCATGGTTGCATATTGTTATCTGGGTAAGCAACCATGAATTTCTTTATTACAGATCATCTCTACTTTTTTTCTAGGTAACTATTCATGAGCTTATTTGTTGAAGGTTATATTCAATCTATTCATGCATGGCTATTTCAAATTTGTGTTTTCTTTTAATCCACTCATAATCATATATAATCATATTTCTTAACAATTGCATTCTTCATTTTGTCAAGTTGGAGATGGCTTTTGTAACGACCCAATTTTCACGTCCAAAAATTTCATTTTTAAATCAATACTCTGGAAAACATTTGTGAATAAACGTCATTTGATCCTATCATTTCATAAACATATTTCGTGTCTGAAAACCAAAACATAAAAACAACCATAATGTCAGAGTACAAAATCCCAGAATAACTCATGGTGCGGAAAACAATGTGCGTGTATGATGTGCCGCTACCGCGCCAGCTCCTTCCCCTTCAAAGAAGAGGTACCTGAAAACAAAACGGTAAACTGTAAGCATGAAGCTTAGTGAGTTCCCCCATCGTACCACATACCATACAATCACATAACATACGAATACTGTCAGGCATATCTGGGTGCCCGACCTACCCCTTCGGTCCTTTCGACCGGATACTGCCTGGCATATCTGGGTGCTGGCCTCCCCTTCGGTCCTTTCGACCGGCTACTGCCTAGCATATCTGGGTGCTGGCCTCCCCTTCGGTCCTTTCGATCGGCTACTGCCTAGCATATCTGGGTGCTGGCATCCCCTTCGGTCCTTTCGACCGGTAACCGGGGACTATTTCACCCCTACTACCACTATCACATAACATCATAACATACTAGCACATAAACATATCAAGTAGCAACAAACCTAGATGAATATCACAAAGACAATCATCTAACATACAACTCCTACTGGTGGGCCGACATTGTGGCCGTAGACCCACTGTTACTGGAAGGTAACTCACCTCGAAAGGTAGCTGCTGAAAGTCTGCATGCTAGACGTCTGACTGCTGCACCGGTAATCCTCCGGCTATACATCCATAAACATAGATTAGTCACTCATAAATATTCTTAGGTTAAATGACTGACCTACCCCTGGTCCAAGGTCAACTCCTTGGTCAAAGTCAACTTCCATTTGACTGGACTCGCCGAGTCATGGCACAGACTTGCCGAGTCCCTCTCATACTATCCCAGTACTAACTCATCAAGTCCTTTTTCCCACTTACTGAGTCACCCTTAACTCACTTCTTGGGACGATTAGACTGACTCGCGATCCGACTCGCCGAGTCCAAGAACAACTCGCCGAGTCCCACGAGTAGATCTCCTACTCGCTTCCAAATCCTCACTAGAGCATCCATCTGGAGGATTTGGGTTTCTGGGACTATTGCTACACGTTAAATTGCTAACTCCGCGTGCAACTACGAAGGGTTGGACCTTCTACACTTAAACCCTTCTTAACTCAGTAACAGTTCATATGACTCGCCGAGTTTGAAGAACAACTCGTCGAGTTCCAGACAATCCTCATAGGCCTCGCCGAGTCGTTCATCCAACTCGTCGAGTCTAAGACCATCTTCATAGAACTCGCCGAGTCCACTTTGGAACTCGTCGAGTCCTTTCAACTCTCCTCCCATACAGACCAAATCTGAGACATGCAACGGTTCCAAACCATATATCTAAGCTCCTAGGGCATGCTTATCACGTAAAGTTGCAAACTTTACGTGCATGCATGGCCCTATGAGCTCCAAAAGGCAATTCCAAGCTCTTTATGAGTTCATACACTCAATAGGGACCTCAATCACTTCAACCACAACAACTTTACATTTCTAAGATGTCCATAAGGTCCAGATCAGAAGTCCTTTCAGAACAAAGAGCATAAACACATGGAGTTTGAGGTTTTAGGGCATGAAAAGCACCAATTAGGGACAAAAAGGGATCTAATGAACTAGTGATCAAGGTAGGAACTTTTCTACCTGAATGGAAGCCTCTCACAGTGTAGATTTCGGATCTACTTCCCCTCCTTGCACTCCTCAACCTCCTCCTTCTTCTTCTAAGCTCCAAACTTCCTCTACAACTCTCTGGGAGTGTTAGGGACAAGGGAGGCCGAGTTAGAGTGTTTAAATAGGGTGAACACCCTCGAATTAGGGTTTTGCCCAAACAGGGTCTACTCGCCGAGTCCGGGACCCGACTCGCCGAGTTTACCGTTTAAGTCCCGTGTCTCTCCTTGCTTCTACTCGGCGAGTTGGACCTTCTACTCGCCGAGTCGAAGACCAAAATGCAAGGGTATACAATAAGAGGATACATACTAGGAACCAGGTGCTACAAATCTCCCCCACTTATTTTAGACTTCGTCCTCGAAGTCTGCTGCTTGATCCTGAAACAGCTCGGGGTAATGTTCCATCATCTCATCCACCGGCTCCCAAGTCCACTCCGACCCCCTCCGGTGCTGCCATTGCACCTTCACGAGTTCCACTTTTTTGTTCCTCAGATCCTTCGACTTCCGGTCAAGGATCACTACAGGCCGATCGATGTAATTCGGGTTGCCATCAACCTGAATGTCCTTCAAGGGTACCACTGCTGAGTCGTCCACCAGGCACTTTCGCAGCTAAAAGACATGGAAAGTGTTGTGTATCTGACTTAGTTGGGCTGGCAAATCCAACCTATAAGCCACCTTGCCTACCCGGGCTATAACCTTGAACAGTCCAATATACCTTGGGCCCAACTTGCCCCGCTTCCTGAATCGAATGACGCCTTTCCAAGGCGACACTTTCAAGAGAACCATATCCCCGACCTGGAACTCCAGGTCTGATCGACGCTTATCGGCATAACTTTTCTGCCGACTCTGAGTAGTCTGAAGCCTGCTTCGGACCTGCTGAATCTTCTCTGTTGTCTTGAGCACTACTTCGGTGCTCCCCATGACCCTCTGGCCAACCTCTCCCCAACATATCAGGGTCCCGCACCACCTCTCATACAACATCTCGAAGGGAGGACCGTCGATGCTCGAATGATAACTACTGTTATACGAGAACTCCGCCAACGGAAGGTAGGTATCCCAACTACCTCCGAAATCTAGAACACATGCCCGCAACATATCCTCTAATGTTTGGATGGTCGGCTCGCTCTGACCATCCGTCTGCGGGTGAAAAGTGGTGCTGAAATGCAGGTGAGTACCCAACTCGTCATGAAACTTCTTCCAAAACCTGGAAGTAAAACGCACATCCCTATCTGAAATCACTACACTAGCACCCCGTTTCGCGCCACTATCTCCCTGATATAGATGTCGGCCAACTTCTCGGCCGAGATACTCTCCTGAATCGGAATAAAATGGGCGCTCTTGGTCAATCGATCCATGATGACCCATACCAAATCCACTCCTCGCGCGGTCTTGAGAAGCTTTGTGATAAAATCCATCGTAATATCTTCCCGTTTCCACAACGGGATATCCAACGGTTGCATCTTATCGTGTGGTCTTTGGTGCTCGGCCTTGACCTTCCTGCAGGTTAAGCAACGCTCCACGTACCAAGCTACATCCCGCTTCATGCAGGGCCACCAATAATCCAAACGAAGATCCCTATATATCTTCGTCGCCCCGGGATGAATGGAGAATCTAGACTTGTGCGCCTCTCCCATTAGAACCCGGCGCATGCCCCCATGGTACGACACCCACACCCTACGGTGTAGTGTCAATAATCCTCGTCTATCATAATCGAAGGAGGAAACCTGACCCACTATCCGCTCGCTCTTCCGATGTTCCTCCTTCATAGCCTCCCGAATTTGCTCCAGCAGCGGGGTCACCACTGTCATCCTCAGACAGACAGACATCCTTGATCGGTGCTGCCTTGCGGCTAAACGCATCGGCCATCACATTGGCCTTCCTCGGGTGGTAAAGGATCTCACAATCATAATCCTTCACCACATCAAGCTTTGACGCTGTCTCATGTTCAGATTCGGCTGATCCATAAGGTACCTCAAGCTCTTGTGGTCCATGTAAATCATTCGCCTTGTGAGGCTTCAGCTACCTCGACGCGTAGGCGATGGCATGCCCTCTCTGCATCAATACTGCGCCCAAACCTGAGATGGACGCATCGCAGTACACAACAAAATCCTCCATGCCCTCTGGCAGGCTAAGATTGGCGCCTCGCACAACCTCTGCCTCAGTGTCTCGAACGTTGTCTGCTGCTCAGGCCCCTAACGAAAGACCATGGCCTTCTTTGTTAGCCTGGTCATAGGTACGGCTATCTTGGAGAAATCCTGGATGAATCTCCAAAAATAGCCCGCTAATCCCAAGAAAATCCGAATCTCAGATGGAGACTTCGGAACCTCCCGTCTCATCACGGCCTCCACCTTGGCCGGGTCTACCGAAATCCCGTTCTGGTTGACAAGGTGCCCAAGAAACTGCACCTCGCGCAACCAAAACTCACATTTGGAGAACTTGGCATACAAGCTCTCCCTCCTCAAAGTCTCCAGCACCTCCCGCAGGTGCTCCTCGTGCTCATCCTGCGTCTTGGAATAAACCAAGATATCATCAATAAACACTATCACAGACCGGTTTAACATCGGTCTACACACATGGTTCATGAGGTCCATGAACGCGACAGGAGCATTGGTGAGCCCGAAGGGCATCACCACAAACTCGTATTATCTTCAATGGCACTAACCTCATACTTTTATTTATTTACTTTACAAGGTACAAGAAAGATTATTTATTTACATATGTGATTCGCATGTGATTTACATATGAATAAAATGTGATTTACATGTGAATCAAATGTGATTCACATGTGAATCACATATGATTTACATGTGAATTATATGTGATTCACATGTAAATCACATGTTATTGACATGTAAATCACATGTGATTTACATGTAAATCATATGTGATTCACATTTAATTCACATATAAATCACATTTGATTCACATGTAAATCACATGTGATTCACATGTAAATCACATGTAAATCACATGTGATTCACATGTAAATCACATGTGAATCACATATGATTCATATGTGAATCGCATGTAATTCACATATGATGTCATATGTAAATGTGATTCATATGTGAATTGCATGTGATTCTTATGTTAATCACATTAAAATCACAAATGCATTTTTGTGAGTGTTTTCGCATTAATTATTATTATTTTTTTAATTTTCTTGTAGATTTGGAAGAAATTGTGATGAATATTAAAGAGGTGAAAAATGATAAATTGAAGAAAAAATAAGTAAATATTGACACGAAGACATGAAAACTTTTTGAAATTTGTAGCATTTTTTATTTTTTTATATTTTATTTTGTATCGAATAAAATACTTGTACTATTATGTTTATAGATTAATTAATAAAAATGAGATTTGTTGTGATTTATTTACGAATACTATAGTATAAGAAATATACATATATGCATTTGAAAAAATATGCATATATGCACCTAAAAATTTACTTTTTTCAAAAAAAAAATGCAGTTTTTTTTTTAAATTGCAGTTTTTTTAAATACAGTTTTTTTTGAAAAAAATGTAACTTTCCTTAAAAAACTTGCAATTTTTTTATTTAAAAATGCAGTTTTTAAAAAAACTTGCAGTTTTTTTTGAAAAGAATGCAGTTTTTTTTTTAAATTGCTGTTTTTTGAAAAAAAATTGCATTTAAAAAAAAACTATTTTTTTCAATTTTTTTTTCAAAAATTCTTGTTTTCTATAAAAAATTAAAAAAAGTTGTATTTTTTCTTAAAAAAAAACGAAAAAAAAATATTATTTTTAAAAAAATATGAAAAATTGATTTATGATGTAAATTTTTAGGCATTTATATTAATATATTAAATAACACAAAATTATTAAAATTAAATGAGATTGGTAAGATGACGATCATGTCCTTCCTGAATTACTTTTAATTCAACGCTCCACTTTTAGTTCTCGGGAAACTATGAGTTCTCAACTGATCTCAACCCTATATATATATATATATATATATATATATATATATATATATATATATATATATATATATATATATATATATATATATACGCACACACACACAGTAGGCGTTTATCTGCGCAAAGCGACGAGTGCGAATAATTTCTTTTAGAAATTAGTTTCTAGGTGGTGATTAGTTTTTTTACGCAAATAGTTTATTACATCTAAACAATTGTTAATAAGAGTCAGCCTAATAGAAACAAAATGAATAAAAACTAAAATCGAGTTGGAAATTGTTTTCTTTTTGGCTTAAACGAGAACATTTCATCTTCAGACGGACATAGAGATCTCATTGGAAAAAATACCCTCTCCCTAGCATATTTGACTAGTAGCTATTTCAACATTAATGCATAATACGAAAACTTATCATTCAGGTTTGTTGAACGAATGAATATTTTTTAAATTCGCATTAAACTCAAATTTGAGTAAAGTATGTTGAATAGATGTCTTCTAATTATGGATTAATTCAGAAATAACAAACTTTTGTTTGACTTGAATGTTAACTCGAATTCCGACGACTTAATTGTTAATGTAAAAAAATCTAAAATGGTAAAATTAAGGTGTCAAAGAAAAAAAAACATAAGACATTTAGGAAGTGCAACCGTTTTTAAAGAGTATTTGGATTTTTTTAAAACTAATTATATAATTACAAATAATCTATAATCAGTTATTATAACATGTTACAAATGTAATATAACAAACTATATAGTAAACCGGATGAATTGTAATTAATAATTTTATGACCTAAAGTACCTGCAGAATAGATTGCAATAAAAAAATCAAAATAAATAGCATCCTATTTCCATTGATTTTATTAATCATATTATCATTGTTTGGATAAGCATCGATTGATAACATGTGGTTATGTTAGGAGGGATCACTGTTAAATTCTCTTCCTTGTGTTCAATCATACAATTAGCACCGCTTATAGCAAAGAAACAAATAAGCAACTCAATTGTTACAAATACGCCTAAAAGGGATAAGAATACTAAAAACCAAGTAAATCATGAGATTTTACATATCTACCTGAACATAATCACATTTCTGTCACCTTACTTTCCTTTCTGATGGCATTGGCTCTAATCATGATCGTTCCCCCAGAACTAGAAGTTGAATACATATCGAGAATCAACCAATCAAATATAGTTTTATATGTAGAAAATCGAATTATGATTTTGAAAATCAGAACTTATAGGTATAATATGTGTAGAACCTGCTAGATTTGTAATGGCATTTGATAAAGCCTGATGCAACACACTTTCCTCCACCCTATGTCTTGACAATTTTACCCATGGGGTCGTTTGCTTATTTCCTACTATGCCTTGACCATTTTACCAGCAGGGTATTTTAGTAATCTTGGTTAGGTAAAAATTGCATACCTAGAAAATAATTTACATATGGAAGAGTTAGATGTGTACATATTCTACAAAAAGGTGACAACGATAGTAGAGATGAAACAAAACACCATTATTTTCCCATGTTATCATTTACATGTTGACCTACCAATCCATGTTGCAGCTAATCAGTTTAATTATTTGGTAGTAGTTAAATAACAGATTAAACTACTTCCAACTTTTTAACAAAAAAAATTCCAAAATATAAATACAAACGCAACAAGAAAGAACAGCTGGAGAGAGAGAGAGAGAGAGAGAGAGAGAGAGAGAGAGAGAGAGAGAGAGAGAGAGAGAGATGATGATGATGTTCCTTGTGTAGCTTTTTGATTAAAATGGAATGAAAATGAAATTCGGAAAAATACATCAACATATTTTCTTTCTTTGGTCATGCTCATCTTATTAAAAAATCTCAATTACTCAATACCTCTGATTTTTGTTCATGCAACTCCTTTCACTCATGTTTCTATTTATCTCTAATCCAATTCAAAAAGGTTGTGATCGTTAAGAGCCAGTCTCATGCTATTTCATATTTAATAAATATATGGGGATATCAATGGGATAAATGTGTTCGTAGAAAACATAAACCGAGAAATCTATTTGTGTGTCTTTCTGATTCTGCAGTTTGGAGACAACAGTGGCGGTGGTCAAGCCTTAGATTGAGGTTTTTTAGAGATACATAATGAGGAACAGAGAATGTAAAGTTGTTTAGATTTTGTATTCGGTAGAAAATAAAAAGCAAAAAAATTGGATTTTTCACTTACTTTAGTAAATCGAGAGAGATACAGAGATGATTATGTGTTGCTCCGGCAGTGGAGATAGAATTAGATGAAGGTCGTAGCGGCAATGAACAGGGGTGGGGCTAGATGAAGATGGACAGAGAGATTTTAAGAAGAAAGGTGCATATAATTACTTCAATGTTCATATACAAGAAATCATTTTTTCTGTAATTTCGTTTCACGAAGTTGCACAAGGTCGATACCGGCATGTTCTTTATCGGAGGTGGATGCAAAAATAAAACCCCAAATCGGTGGTGGATTTTATAGTGGAAAAGGGATTTGAATAATTCTTGCAAATTTTAAGCAAAAAATCGGGGAGATGGTTCTTTGAATTAGTCTTTATATTGAATGACTTGTCCTTATACTTAGACTTATCTACTTTTGTTGACCAAATAAGATTTCATTGCATAAATTTCTTGTACAAATTGCATTATAGCCTTGTTACTACTAAAATTCAGTCTTTGACCAAATTTGCATAATAAAGAGTATATATATACTAGTTGTGAGACCCGTATGTTATACGGGTTTGGTAAAACAAAAAATATATATGAATGTTTAAACAAAAATTTATTTAAATTTGAAATTTTAGATTTGAAATTTAAAATTTAAATTTAAAAAGGAAACATATTAAATACAATATATAAGTATTAATATTGTAATTTATTGACTATTTTTAATTAAGACAATTAGTAATTGGTGTGTAAATTTGATTGTTAATTAAGAAAAGATAAAAAAGGAGAAAATGACAAATGGAAAAAAGAATTTATTCAAAAATACCAAAAAATGACATGTGTCCAAATTAATGTAAGAGTGACAAGTGGCAAAAAAAAACCTTTATTTATTAGCGTATATATATATATATATATATATATATATATATATATATATATATATATATATATAAAATCTATTTTTACAAAAATGTCAAAAATTCTAGGTCCCAAATAAAAATGTTACACTTAAGGCATCCGTAATGCATTGAACTTCATAAAATTTAATGGATTGTCACATTATCTTTCTACAATTCATACAACTCTATAATTTTTTCCTACAGTGCATTGAACACTATAAATTTCAATAAAAAATTACAACAGTTAATTTATAGTATATATTTAAGAATTAAAAAAACTTTCCTCTTTCCTATTTAATAGTCTAATGATCATTGAACTCCAAAGCTATTGAATGTTAATGTGACATCTCACGATGGTAAAGTTTCATCCATTGAATGACACATACACTTGTCACTCCATTCAACTTTTCCATTAACCTCACCATTATGGATGCTCTTAACACTTGTAGTCATTTTAGAGGGACATTTGTTTGTGTTTGCATTCGTATGAGTGACATTTTTCTTCACTTTTTTTTACAATACTAGTTGTGGGACCCATGTTTAGATGGGTTTATTATTATTATTTTTTTTAAAAGTTAAATATGAAAGTCTAATTTTTTTTTTAGTTTATAAGAAAAATGATAAAAATATTGAATTATTAAAATTAAAGTGTTTTATTATCTTTTAAATTTAAACAAATAATTTAGATAAATAAACAAAGAAAATTAATGAGGTTTTAATTTAGAAATATAAAATTAGAAGGTAAGTCCATTAATGAAATTGATATTCATTTATTATTATATTTATTTTAGTTATTACATTTAATAGTATGTGTATTTAATAAAATGAAAAAACTATAAAATGACATGTGTAAAAAAATTTAATTTAAAATAACCATAAAATTACATGTGATAAAATGAATTAGAATATGATATGTGGAAAAAAAAATCTTTATTTATTAGGGTAGATTTTTATATTTATTAGTTTTACTCCATCTATTTACTAACACGGTGTGCACATGTTTACCCTAATCCTCTTTATTTGTATATGTACTAGGTGTAAGACTCATGTGTTACATGGGTTAATTAAAAAAAAAATATAAATGTCTAAATATTTAAAATTTTGGATTTATAATAAAATAAGAAAAATAATGAATTATTAAAATTGATTTTTTTTATCTTTTAAATTTAAATAAATAAACAAAATAAACTAATGAGCTTTAATTTGAAAATTTTGAATTAAGAAGATAAGTCCATTAATAAAATTTATATTCATTTGTTACTACATTTATTGTAATTATTATATTAAATTATTATGTGAAATTTATTAAAATAAAAACTCATAAAATGACATATGGAAAAGAAATTAATTTAAAATAACCATAAAATGACATTTGACAAATTGAATGAGAGTGTGACATGTGGCAAAAATACTATTAAAGGATTGTTTAATTATACCTTCATTTTTTATTTAGTTATTAACCACTAACAATTAACCGTTGCTTATTAAACATGTTTAATTATTCATTTATTTTTTTTCATTGGTTCCTACTGAATTGACTTTAATTTGAAGGTGATCATGTTAAGAGGAGCCAACATGTTTGCCTTTTTACTTTATTCTTCTGTTTTTTTAAAGGTTTTTATTTGAAAATAGTTTCGATTACCCACCATCTTAACTTCCTCTTCCCCACCCCATTCCCATTTTATCGGACTTGGGGATTTGCGAGTGTAATGGTAAGGTGTTTTCGAACTTCATTTATTGTAACATTTCATTTTTTTTAATTTTCTACCGCCCATGTTAAAATTCCAGTTTATCAAAAAAAAAAAAAAAAAAAACAAAAAACAAAAAACAAACCATGTATATGCAACATTTCTTCAATTACCTTCACCCATGTTTGTCACCACTTCTAGTAATTCACAACTTAATTAACTTGAAGCGAATATATTGTAAAACAATATAACAAATTAGGAATATATGCAATTAGATGTATATATCAAGGTTTTAAATAATTTAAAAAGTGAACTTGACGGCAAAGTCAACGTTAAGCCATAACGAGTCATGATGTTTTTCAAGGCATAACTATTTTATATACATTAAAAAACACAAATCATATAATTATTGAGTTTTATCAAAGATATCAAGCTTTTAGAAGTGTTATAATAATATTTAATATAAAAAATTAACAACTCAATTTTTTAGGCCCGATAAGGGAAAAAAATTTGTGTCATAACACGATAAGGTGCGCAACGACACGTTATTTGGGCGTCATGCTTAACAAACTCGCATCGGGCGTTTCCGTAACTGCTATACCATGTTTTACGCCATGACACGCCTTGAGACATGCAATAACACGCTTTTTAGAACCATGGTATATATATACACCAAATGACAAAATACATATAAGATCTTGAAATTCATGTGGGGAGGTAGGGTGGTGTCGACAGTTGGAGTTAGGGGGTCGTTTTGTAATTGTTGAAAAGTAAAGGTAAAGCTATGTAAGGTTAGCGATTCCAATAAATATGAATAATTAATGCATGACCACGGCACCATCTGAGAATATCCGTTGTTCCAAGGTTTGGTGCTCATTCAATTGGAATATGCTAAAACTACCAAATCATTGGAACCATCCATCGCAGCCTTCAAATTTTTTTTTTCTTTTGGGTGCAATGGTATGTAATGATTATCAATAAATAACTTTGAATTAAAAATTTAGAAATATAATACATTTAGGCATAAATGATAAATCTGTAACTAATTGGACCAACGTGTTATAGAAATTGCTAACAAAGTAAGTATTAACTTTTAGAAAAACTAAAACATTCTTATAATGCAAAATTAAAAGGATTAAATGTTTTGCTTCTATAATTATGTTTGATTTAATCAGCTGAAACGCAGTTGTATGATCTTTTTTAGTATATAAATTTGCTAAAAATGTAAAAGATTATTATTTAAATTGATAAAAATAAAATATAGCTATATAATTTAATAAAAATAGAATACAATAGCATATGATTGGGTGTTTCGTCTAAAATCTAAATAACTATCTTGTTAATAACTTTAAAATAAGAAAAAAAATATAATGATATAAACATGAAAAAGGTATATCTGATTAAAGATCCAAACAAAATATTCCTTCCAACTCCATCGCTATAATATGAGTACATAACCTCACAAATCCAGGCTTTCAAGCAAGGATTTCGTATCAATTTTGACTTACGATTTTCAAACTTAATTCCTTGCATCTCACGTACTCTCCTATCTCTCTGTCCATAGTCCATGCTCCATACACACTCGATTGCATATTGGTAATGCAAAGCACCTTCGCCGGCGATTATCTGAACGGAAGTGGCAGTTTTTCTTGGTGGTGGACGGTGGTGTTGTCATAACTACAGTTTATAAATGTCGACTGAGCGTCTAATTTCGAAAGGTTCTTTGCAATCGCACCATGGGTCTCAGTCTCGCCGCTCTTCCGCCGAATCGATCCGTATCTTCGATGAACTCCCTAAGGGTACCATTCTATCTGTCTCCCGAACCGACGTCAGTGATATTGGACCCTTGCTTCTCTCTTACACCATTCAACTCGAATACAAACAGGCAAGCTAATGCTAATTAGTAATTACCTCTACCACTTTATATTAATTACTGATTTAAGATAGGGACACAATACCCTCTACATGCCTGTTTGTGTAAATAGTAAACAATCAATTTATGTCGTACCCACTTCTATAGTTCTATAGTTGGTTGGTTTTCTATTATTGTCATTGTTTTTTTAAATTTAGGCTAAAAACCAGGAGATTTAGATCTTGGGATATTTGAATTTAAGTAATAATTATTAGGTATTTCAATAAAAAAAAACATCGGTTAAACTAGCTAACCATGTGTATTCCAACAGTTCAAATGGCGTTTACTAAAGAAGGCGTCACAAGTTATCTACTTACATGTCGCATTGAAGAAACGTGCAATAGTTGAGGAATTTCATGAGAAGCAAGAGCAGGTTCTTTTCATAAACTCCTAAAGCTGAATGGAATTCCATAACTCACTTTAAATGCCTTAATTTAAACCATTTAAACATTTTTTTTTCTGAAATGAACACCAAAGGTTAAGGATTGGCTTCAACACATAGGAATAGGAGATCAGACAGCAATTGTGCATGACAATGATGAACCTGATGATGGAGCTATTCCTGTACATAATGAAGATAACATTAAAAAGAGGTAACTTTTTACATGAATACCTTAAGAACTTCCACAAAATTTCTATCAAGTCTGTTCTGACCATATAAGTGAATGCAGATCTGTCCCAACTAGGGCTGCTCTGTCAATTATAAGACCATCAATTGGGAGGTCAACAGTTTCAGAAAGAGCAAAAGTTGCAATGCAGAATTATCTTAATCACTTCCTTGGGAACATTGATATTGTGAATTCTCGTGAGGTAATCCTTAAAGCTTTTTCATCTTTCCTTCATAAATTTGATCTTGAATTTTGTCTTTTCAACGTTGTTTGGTACTCTTTAACTCGGGTCAGGTTTGCAAATTTCTGGAGGTCTCTAAGTTATCGTTTTCTCCAGAGTATGGCCCAAAGTTGAAAGAGGATTATGTTTTGGTTCAACATTTAAGTCATATCCAAAGAGATGATGGAGATGCAGGATGTTTTATGTGCTGTTGTTGCAGAAACAATTGGCAGAAGGTTAGTTTTTAGAAAAATGAGATGTCTTCTTCATGTATTGGATGAAGCAAATCAGCAAGTTACATTGTTGCATGTTTCTTGATTTTTCAGGTTTGGGCAGTATTAAAACCTGGATTTTTGGCTCTACTAGAAGACCCTTTTAGTGCCAAACTCTTAGATATCATTGTATTTGATGTTCTACCTTCAAATGGGGATAAAGAGAATCAAGTACTTTTGGTGGAGGAAGTAAAGGAAAAGAACCCTCTTCGTTATGCATTCAAGGTAATTGTTGTTAACCCTTTTTCTTATACCCATTATTGATGATTGATAAAGCTTGAATTTTTTGATAGATTACATGTGGAAACCGAAGTACAAAGATAAGAAGCACAAGCAAAGCAAAAATCAGAGACTGGATATCAGCCATTTATAATACTGGTCAAAAGCCAAAAGAAGCTTGGTGCAATCCTCATCGTTTTGGTTCCTTTGCTCCACAAAGGGGTTTGACTTTGACCGATGATGGTAGTCAAGCTCAATGGTTTGTAGATGGACATGTAGCATTTGAAGCAATTGCTTCATCAATAGAAAATGCAAAATCAGAGGTATACAGAATTGCAAATTGTCATGTCATCACTTTCGAAACTTTTGACTCCTTAATTGACTGAATCATCTTTTATCAGATTTATGTTACTGGATGGTGGCTATGCCCCGAACTTTATTTAAAACGTCCATTTCATGCAAATGGAGCTTCACGCCTTGATGCACTTTTTGAAGCTAAAGCAAAGGAAGGTGTGAAGGTACAATGGTTAATTATTTTGTTTATGTCGTGTGTTAAATATTTTAATAACTAAAACAACATACTTTCAGATCTACATTCTTCTCTACAAGGAGGTCCAAATTGCTTTAAAAATCAATAGTTTATACAGCCAGAAAATGCTTCTTAACATTCATGAGAATGTTAAAGTGTTGCGTTATCCTGACCATTTTGCAGCTGGCATCTACTTGTGGTATGTATCTTATGAATTTTAAGTGATATTGTGAATTATAAGATCCTTTTATCTTGTTTTACTCTTATTACCTTTTTAAAATGCAGGTCACACCATGAAAAGATTGTAGTTGTTGATCACAAAATCTGCTTTCTTGGGGGATTAGATCTATGTTTTGGTCGTTATGATACAATTGAACACAAAGTTGGTGATAACCCTCCTTTCACATGGCCTGGAAAGGACTATTATAACCCTAGGGAATCCGAACCAAATTCTTGGGTGGACACCATGACAGATGAATTGGACAGAAGAAAAGTTCCCCGTATGCCATGGCATGATGTTCACTGTGCTTTGTGGGGACCACCTTGTCGTGATGTAGCTAGACACTTTGTGCAACGTTGGAACCATGCTAAGGTTAAAAAATAAAAATAAAAAGTTATATGCTTATACAATGTAACAAATGCAGCTGTAAAAAGATGAGTTTTTGTTTCTCTAATTAGTTACCTTTCTTTTTTTCCCAGAGAAACAAAGCACCAAACGAACAAACCATACCACTACTAATGCCACAACAACACATGGTCCTTCCACACTACATGGGAAGAAGCCAAAATTTAGACATTGAGAGTAACCCTACTGATGGAAACCAGATAGACATTACACAGGGTTCTTTTTCCTATGAGTCACCATCACAAGACATACAGTTTCTTTTGCCTCGAGAAGCTCATGAGATAGATTCTTCAAATGTCAATAACAAGTTGCATGGAGTGGACCAGAGAAACCCTGTTGATCCATCTCATGATGAACATTTAAACCAATCCCTGTCAACAACATATTCTGCAGATGATTTTAGTTCCCTGGATCATCATCATGAAAATAGCATGGTGACAACTAGTTTTGGATCCGAAATGTCAGATGAGAGTTGTGAAAGGCAACAAGTTTCTAGTGGTGAAATTTCACAAGTAGGTCCACGTACATCATGCTCTTGTCAGGTTAGAATATTACCATTTGAATAAAGTTCATGCAAATATAATGAAAATCAATCAATCAATCAATCAATCAATCAATCATGTATTTGATGTATGATTTGCAGGTTATCAGAAGTGTTAGCCATTGGTCAGGTGGAACGAGTCGAACCGAAGACAGCATTCACAAAGCTTATTGTTCCCTAATTGAAAATGCAGAAAAGTTTATTTACATTGAGGTAATTTCATGGCTAGTATTAAATATAGTTGTCAACTTAAAGCAATGTGATATAAGATGGTTTCAATGCAACAAGATCTTGTAACTTTTTTTTTTTCTTTTTTTCTTTTTGAATAAAAGAACGAAGAGCATACTATGATCCATATCTGTAAAGCTAATATTTTTTATGATTTCTTCCAGAATCAGTTTTTCATATCAGGCCTTGCAGATGATGACATCATAGAGAATCGTGTCCTGGAAGCTCTGTACAGACGTATACTGCGTGCACATAAAGAGGAAAAGTGCTTCAGAGTTATTGTTGTTATACCACTCTTACCAGGATTCCAGGTAAAAGCATGGTCTTCAATATGAGAGTAAAATGACCATTTTACCCTTTTGTGTACATGAAGTAATGAATAAACAAACAGGGGCGTATGGATGATGGTGGGGCAGCAACGGTTAGAGCTATAATGCATTGGCAGTATCGATCGATTTCAAGAGGAGAAAATTCAATACTAGAGAAGCTCAACTCAGTGGTTGGTCCTAAAACAGATGATTATATATCATTTTATGGTCTTAGGACATATGGGAGATTGGGTGATGATGGTCCACTTGTCACAAGTCAGGTAATTTAGTGTTTCCTAATAATGTATTTATATTAGTTTTAACAATTTAACAATTAATTAATGAAATCTTATTCAGGTGTATGTGCATAGCAAAGTGATGATAGTTGATGATCGTATCACCTTAATTGGATCATCCAACATAAATGACAGGAGTTTGCTTGGTCACAGGGACTCCGAGGTACAAATCTACATTCTTTTCTTTATTCCTCTAACTAAAAAGAAGAAATGCAACTTGTCTCGTAAATTGGTAAAACTGTTTGCATGATTCGGGGTAAAAAAGATGAAATGTGGTTTTATAATGTCCATAATTATTTTTGGTAACGAAGGAAGTTGTATAAATATGCATATCAGATTGGGGTTCTGATTGAAGATAAAGAGTTTACTGAATCAACAATGAATGGTGAACCTTGGAGTGCTGGGAAATTTGCTAATAGCCTTCGACTTTCTCTATGGTCTGAACATCTTGGTCTGAATGGCAATCAGGTAACCTAATCACCATTTTACCAACATAACATAACATAACAGGTTGTACTGTGTTTGGCATTAACTAGGCCCCACCCAGAACGGGTAGGGAACCCGCATTTGCTTATTTTCTTAAATCTCTCTTTCTTTTTTATTTCAGATTAGTCAGATTAGAGACCCGATAGCTGATGTGACATACAAAGATCTATGGCTGGCAACTGCAATGGTATAAATAAAATACATGCACAACCATTTATGTATATATATTAATATTCTTCAAACTTTATTAAGTAATATATGTATTGTTACTTACTGTGTTTGACAGGCAAATGCCCAGATTTACCAGGATGTGTTTTCTTGCATCCCAAATGATTCTATACACTCAAGGTAAATCCTAGACTATAATGTAGTATCTGGTATGATGGAACCAAATAATAATAACTGTTGGTATTTATCAATGAATTAATGCAGATATGCTTTTCGACAAAGTATGAACTACTGGAAAGAGAAACTTGGACATACGACAATTGATTTAGGTTTAGCCCCTGAATCATCATCAACAAGGGATGGAAGTGTTGTTCCTTCAATGGAGGTATTAAAGGGAGTAAGAGGGTTTCTTGTTTCGTTTCCGTTAGAGTTCATGTCTCAGGAAGATTTAAGACCCATGTTTAGTGAGACTGAGTTCTATACATCTCCTCAGGTCTTTTACTAGACATACATCATTCATTCAATATTCAATTAGGGAGAAATGTACATGAATTATATATAATTTTCTTGTGATTGATTGTTAGAGGGAAAAGGGTGTGGTTGTGTAGATCAGTGAATAAATGTAAATTGTAAAATTACAATCTACATAGATAAAGTTGTGTAGAGCAGTGAATAAATAAGTATATCTATCTTGAACCACATTGACACAATTTTTTGTATAAATCGTGTATATCATATTCCAATTTCCAAGTCTGTTAGCAACATAGTTTGGATAAGTTGCTACTGGCTTTTGTTAATTGTTACTTAAGTTCAGGTCCTAACACATTATTACATCTGGAAAAAATAAAATACAATCTTTTGCATAATCAATGTTTAGTTTCTATACATGAAAATAATTACAATATCACAACATTACAGAATGAAACAAACTCTGTATACCTATAAAACATTCTTCCATTTTCTTTATGAACAACAAAGACTAAAGAATATCACCCCCAAAAATCAACTTCCATATTTTCCAAAAAGAACCCCCCATCCCTCCCTCTGTTTTTACCTAACTATAACTATATACATATTCTTTCACTCACACTCATTTAGAAGGATTGGAATAAATTTGTTCCTTGATAGATCCACCATAGCAACTTACTTCTTTTTAGGAGCCGGCTTTGCAGCAGTCTTTGCAGCCGGTGAGCTAGCAGCTGCTTTTTTCGCCGGTGCTGCTGCCGCCTTGGCACTGTATTTATATTTATATTATTTAATATTTATTGGTAAGTTGTATTGAAAAAGGGTAATAACGTAGTTTTACAAAAACTAAAAGGTCAAATTTCCATTAAGCTTTTGCTAGGCATACTCTTGTTTCATTTTAAATCATTATAATTTGGGTAAAAAGTAAAAGTATATTGTCCATATTGGTAAAAAGAACAAAGTAGTGATGATGTCATCATACCTTGGGGTTTTTGCTGCAGGAGCAGCTTTCTTGGGTTCACTGCTTGCATCTTGGTCATCACCATCTCCCACATCCCCAGACTGCAAATATTCACCATGAATTGAAAAATAAAAAATCAATTTTCAGATACATATATGATTTGATTTATAACAAAAATTTACCTCCATATCTGGAAGCTCTCCTCCTGCCTTCTCCAATTGTGACTTAAGAAAAGCAACATGTTCTTTCAACTCCTTGAGTTCTATGATATCTTTATTGGATTTAGCAGCCCCAAGTTCAACACTAGACACCCTTTCAGCAAATTTCAGTGTGCTGATTGTTTCTCCAACTGTATCCGGATCACCTCTTACATGAATAAACATAAGTGTCTTGGCTTGCCCTCCTAGTAACATCACAAATAAAAAACAAACTCATCAAGATTAGTAAAACAAAATAATAATAATCAGAAGAGAGGAGAGGACAGGACCTACCAAGCGCATCTTGAAGCAAGAGGGTGAGTTTACTGTTCCTATAAGGAACATGAGCACTTCTTTGTGCAAGAGAGGCGATAACATCTCCTAAGGCAGAAAGTGATTTATTAATAAAAGTTGCCTCCTTTAATCTATCACCTGTAGCCTCTGTTTTATCGGCTCTCTCACTTCCGGCAAGATCCACCAGATGCATACAACCTCGCACCGTTGTACCCGTTGTCAGGTCCTTTCCAGCAACATGAACCGTAAGGCAACTGCAATATTTATATTAAATATTACATATTATATATATTATAAAATATAAAACATAAAACTAAATGCATTATTACCTGTGAGAACGACTACTACGTGCGTTCATTTGAGTGGACCCCACAGCACGATTATTATGGCCAAGATTCATTAAACGTATAACATCTTCTGTTGTTGTAACTGGTACAAGATTTGCATCTGGTACATTTATACCATCCGCTGCACCCAGTCGAATATCTAATGTGCTCAATGGTTAAGTCAACAAACTCCATCTGACACCTATTAGTATATATATATATATATATATATAATTATGACTTTATATAACCGTGATAGGGAAAAGGATATTTCTTGCTAACTCCATCTGTCAGAAGGAGATCTCTGATCATTTCGTTATAAATTTCAAGCATCTGGACAGAAACTGTGTAGGAAATCATGCCCTTCCTTTCTTCTCGGATTCCAAACAAATCATTTAGTGCCCTGTAGTTTACTCCCATTGTCTCTTCTGTAAAAACATCAGGTCCAGTCTGCAAATGCAAACACCAACTTACTAACTTTAATGATAAAACATTAATCTCATAAATCAAAATGCAAAAAAGTTTAATGAATTTCTTACTTCTTACCATTGTCCAAGTTTTCCCAGATCCTGTCTGCCCATATGCAAATATGCAAACATTGTATCCATCAAGGACAGAACGGATCAACGGTTGGGTGTCTTTGTATACCAAAGCTACAACATCAAAATGTAAAAACATAAACATAAAGAAAGATAAAGAGAAAATGTAAAAAGAAATAGAAGCTGATTTTGGAGGAGAAGACAGAGTCAGACCTTGAGTTGCACCTGGACCAAAAACTCTATTGAAAGTGAATGGTTTGCGGATTTCTTTTCCATTTTTAACACCTGTGATAACTTCCATGGTTCCCTCATCTATGCAATCAACACAACCTGCTTTTCCCCCAGAGGGTCTGGATCTACAGTACACCCTGATATTTCCTTTTAGATCTTGAACTTCATTATATAGCCTTCGGTTTTCTTCTACAACTTTCTTGTATCCTGATGCAGCTTGAGCCAGATTACGCATCTGATTGCCTGACAACTCACAACCAACATTTTTTTTTATTCCTTTCAAACCCAAACCCAAATCCAACCTTTTTCTAATTTTTTTTTTTTAAATTTAAAAACAAAAAAAAAAAAAAAAAAACTGTTATGTACCTAAAGCATTGAACTCCTTTTGATAGTTTGTTCGTAGTGTCTCCAAATCTGCTTTTGCAGTAGAAAACAGATTTTTCAATGCCTGTATCATCATATCAAAATCTCTATTAGGCAACGCATATCTGTGCTCATAAAAGCTTTATAATGATTAAGGTGGAGAATAATAAGAATATACTTGTAGCTTTTTATTCTGGAAATCAACCAGCTTTTGCTGCTTTTCAGAACTGGTTTTTAACCTGTCGCATTCAGAATTGACCCAATCATAGTATTTCTTATCCTTGGCATCTTCGATTGCTCTCCTTTCCATCTCTTTCTTCCTTTCCATTTCCTTCTTCTTTTCAATCTCCATCTTCCTTTCCATCTCTTTCTTCCTTTCATTCTCCCTCATTTCCCTTTTCGCCTTCTTCTCCATTTCCATTTTTTCCATCTCTTTCTTCTTCTCCATCTCCCTCTGTTCCCTCTCTTTCCTCTTTTCCTCCTCCTTCTGTTCCTTCCCTTTCAACCTCTCCGCTTCCTTCTGCTCCCTCTCTTTCTTCCTCTCCAACTCCTTCTGTTCTCTCTCTTTCTTCCTCTGCAACTCCTGCTCCTCCCTCTCCTTCTTCTTCTGAAGTTCTCTTGCTTCCTTCTCTTTCTTCTTCTGTAACTCCTTCGCTTCCCTCTCTTTCTTCTTCTCCATCTCCAGTCTTTCCATCTCTTTCTTCATTTCCATCTCCTTCCTCTCCATCTCTTTCTTCTTTTCTATTATCTTAAGTTCCATCTCTTTCTTCATCGCATCACTCATATCACTTGTATCCGTGTTTTGCATTTCCAAAAGCTCTGATTCCATCTCCTTCTGCATTGCATCATGCTCCGCTTCCATGGCTTCTTCTTCTTCGTCTGCCTCTTCCTCTTCCTCCACCTCTTCCTTCTCCTCTTCTTCTTCTTCCTCTTCCACCTCCTCACCTTTCTCACTACCTGACTCTGGGCTATCTTCCTCTTCTTCACTTTCCTCTTCCTCTTCACTTTCCTCTTCCTCTTCCTCTTCCAACTCATAACTTATTATATTCTTGGAAGGAACCGAATCTGTTTTGGGAATTGCAACCGTGGTTGGTTTCTCTTCCATCTTGACACTTACATCGACAGTTGACTTTTTGACATCTGGGGTTGCTTTCTTTTCCATCGGATCATTCTTCATAGCATCTGTGGTTGACTTTTTATCCATCTCATTATTGATATCACTACCCAACTTCTTGGTATCCGTGTTTGCTTTCTCATTAGCTACTTCACCCCACTTTTTGGCAAATGTGGATGCGGGTGTTCTCCTTTCAATCTCCATAGGAGATTTCACAGCATCTTCGGTTGCTTTCTTTTTCATCTCGTTTATTATAGAACTAAACGACTGGAATCAAATGTTTTTTTTAATCAGTAAGTTAGTTATAAGGAAATTTGGAAATAAGTCATGATTCATGAACAATGACAATACCTTCTTCTCTTCCTTTCTCCTGGTCTCTGGAATAGCATTTTCATCCTTCTCCTTATTAAGCATCTTTATAAATTCTTCTTTTTTAGACTTTCTTCTATCCAGGGACTAACATGATGTTAACCAAAGGATTTTCAGTGTCAGAAAGTGTGATACAAGTGCTAAAATTTATGAAGAAATCAGCTTTTACCTTTGCATCTCTACTTTTAGCTCTACGAAGAGCTTTATTTGGGTCAACTTCTTTAGGAGGATTTGCAGCAATCTGTTAAAACAACAAACAAGATACATAATATATTATATTCAATATGTATGCAAATGGTATACACAGCTGCTTACCTGTTCTTTGTGGGTTTCCACTTTACGTTCTAACTCCTGTGTGAGTTTGCTTAACACAATCTCAACAACCTGTAGCAAGTAAGGGAATTTGTGGAAACAAATTCTATATAAAAAGTAAAAAAGAATGTTTTAATAAAGCATCTCCCAATGTTGACTCACTATAGGAACATCTCGTGGCTTATGATTTGAAATAAGATCACGAACACGTTCTTGAAGGGGCTTTACATGCATAAACAAGAATCACTCGAGTTATCAGAGGCTTTTACTTTTTGCAGAATTTGTTAAGAGAAAGTAAAAGTAAACCACACTACACTACACTACACTAACCTTATCCTTAACTTCTTCTTTCCAAAGATCATCACATTTATCCATATCCAATGATTTATGAACCATTTCTTTCCTTTCTGAAGAGGGTTTCCGATACCCCCACCTAAACTTCCCATTTGCACCTGCCTTTTTCCAGTCACCATATGCTTTTAAGGCTAGCACACAGTTCACAACTCTTAATAACCTTCCCCCCTATCAAAATAATTAAATTAATAA
The DNA here is from genome assembly GCF_002870075.4 of Lactuca sativa. NCBI lineage: Eukaryota > Viridiplantae > Streptophyta > Magnoliopsida > Asterales > Asteraceae > Lactuca > Lactuca sativa. The sequence continues at coordinate 246,019,128 of NC_056627.2, read as the reverse complement.
AGGAGGATTTGCAGTTTTGATTTTAATTTTTTTTTTTTAAAAAAACAAACAAACAAGCTTTACCTGTTCTAAATCTGAGGCTTCAAAAGATGGAAGTTGCCTTTCTTCTATGGCTGAAAGAAAATTTGTGATATTTTCAAAGTATGGGGATGTAGATAGAGGTTCTCCATCTGGTATAATAACAGAATCAAAGGGTGCTTCCACGATCTGGGAAACCAACATACATGATTTCATTCCATTTTTTATTTTTATAAGAAAATAAAATCTATTAATTACTAGTAGTAGAGGTAAAGAAGGTTACTTTAGAAATTGCACCAGGTTCAATCTTGTTAATAAATTTGCAAAAAATAATTCCACTTCTTAACCCCATCCTAAAAGCATTTTCTGAAGGCTCGGCTGGTAAATCTTTTGCAGCCACCACACCTACATACTTTCTTAGCCATCTTGTTGCATCATTTCTTTTTGTTGCTGACAAATCAGAATTGCAAACATCCTCAGAATCATAATATTTCTCTTTATCAATAATCTTAATGCCACAATCAACCACATGCATACAACACACCAACATAAGATATTCTATTCTTTCTCTCTCAGACAATAGATCAAACACCTAATATGCATGAATTCTATTCCACCAAAACACGACAGAATGTCATCTACATATGCACACCAAATTATAAGTATTATAGATATAGATGATCAAAGAAAGGAGAGACGTACCGATTTTTGAATTAGGCTTCGATGGCACATTGGCCTCGACCAATTTCAGGCCTTGCTGCTGAAGAACTTCTTCAACCATTGACCCGACCGAAAACGTAAATGTGGCTACAGTCTCCGCCATTTTGGAAACAAAACAAAAAAAACAGGACACCCAGAGAAATGCTAACAGGGCAAACACTCAACTTTTTGGGTCCTCTTGAATGCAATCATCTATGGGGAAGGGAATGCAGCATGTTGATGGATGAAGAGAGACAGTTTTACAAACATGGAGGGAGAGCTGGCTGTAATGAAAACAGAAAAAGAAAATTGAATTTGGTAATTTCTTTATTCACTCTCTCTGGCTCTATCTCTCCTCTTTGTGATCATATTCTTTAATTCAGTTTTCTAAAATTAATTTTGTTGTGGGAGGGAAGAAAGGGTTGCTGTTAGAAATGGAGAGAAATAATCTCGTTCCGTGCCTCTCGCCATGGAAGGAAAGCTCCTAACCGTTTATAATTTTACAAGGGCGTAGGCCAGTCTTTTTTGCCAAATTACGCTTTTACCCTAACAATCTAAACATCCCTCTTCCCTCCTTCATACATTCTTTAATCAAGACTTGTATTTTAGAACACCGACTTCATCGCCGCCGATTGCCCTACTGTACTACCCAACCACCGCCGTCCCCCTTTCACTGTTGCCTCCTCCGTCCTCGACATGCTTTATCGCCGTTGACAGCCCTCCTCCCTTTTTTTAAGAGCTGCTTGGTAGCTTTTTAGTTTTTGCAAAAGTATTTGAGGTGGAATAAAACAGCTTATTTAGTTTATTTCTAATTTGTAAGATTCATATTTAAACATTAAACTATGATGGGAATAAGTAACAAGTATCATTTTTTCACTATCCAAACACCTTCTAAATTCATTTAAAAACATTAATTGATATGTTTTGGTCACTATAAGATTCAAATGGAAGTATTTAAATTTCACAAATTTATATTTTAAGAGGGTGTTTGGATAAATTAGCTTATAGCTTATTGCGGTGAGAATAAACAGTTTTTGCAAAAGTGTTTGTGGTGGAAATAAGCAATAAACAATAAGCAAGGGGATGCTTATTAAAATCAGCTTATTTAGTTTCTTCCTACAACAATAAGGTGATTTTTAAGGATTCATATCCAAACACTTAAACTTAGTTTGTTGTGGTGGGAATAAGCAATAAGCACCCTCTTTTTTCCCTATCCAAACACCCTCTAACTATTAAAGAAACATTCTTATTGTATTTGATGTAAGCAAACATTCAATGGACAAAGTACGTTGTTATAACCATTAATAAACTCAACCATCAAGGCAAAATAATGTCAAATAAATGCAGTTCATGATTTGGTTTTAAACCTAAATTCCAAGTCATTTCTAGTAAAAAATATCCCATAATCGATGGTTCAACGGACCAAATCCGAAAAAGTGGTGAAACATGTACAAATCAATAAGCTGAATGACCATGTTGGTATTAAAAGGATTGTGTAAATGCATAAACCTACACACAAATGTGTAGAAATGTCTATGACAACCTCCTTTGTTGAACTTGATTCTATGCCTACAAACATATTTTTAATGACTTAAGGTGTTTGTATTTGATCTAAAACTTATATAAAACATGTAATAACATTCATCTTAAGTCTTAAGATTATAAACCTCATTTACTTATTGATCGAAGTGATTAACACTTTAATTTTTCCATTCAAACTTGAAAACTCAAGAATGACCACTAGTTGGAAATATCTCTAATGAATTGAGTTTTGACTACAAGAATCACATATGAAATCAAATAGTTACATTAAATTTAAATTCAGATGTGAATTTGGTTAGATCAATGGATGATCTAATTATATTAGGGCTCAAATCTTCACTAGAGCACTATAATCTTACATTTGACCCATATGATGCACTAAACTCTGTGTTTTAAAAATGGAACCTTGAAATCTAAGTTCAGTTCATTTCATAATACCTAATCCATGATAAAAAATGGATTCCTATTAATCAATAGGCGATTCATCAAGCTAGGGTTCTAAAATTTTACTTATGGTTATATGTATTTCATGCATCTTTATTGCTTGTTTATTTTCTAGTTTTTCATATCATTTTACTATAAACCATTTTTTACTAATTAATGGAAACCATTTAGTTTTGGTGGAACGTCTCGTATCACTCACTGTTTAATTGAATTTGTAGTGGTGATTGGATGCATAGAAAGTTAACGAGGACGAGGGAAAGGCTTGGAGCATAAAATGGAATGGACTAGGTTGATGGAGAGCATTGGATTGGCATGGAACTATTGGACAAGAGATCAAAAGCCGGAATAATGAAAACTTAAGAAACATAAATGTGTTTTTTCACACATACAAAACATGGACCATGTAATAAAGAGAGCATATACTTTGAGCATCGTACTTTAGAAGTTGGTCAAGACTCAAAAGCATAGTTCATGTTTTTTATTTATATAATTACACACATATCGTGTTTGTTGGGAAAATCCACATATAGGCATCATACTTTAGCGAAGGCTCGAAAATGCATTTCGAGAAAACATAGACTATGTTTTTATTGCCTTGAAAATCACAAACCATGTAACTTACCCGGGAGCATATTTTTTATTTTTCATATTCCAATAAATTAGATGTAACACTCGGATCATGTGCATACTATCTTCCATATTGTAAAGTTAAAAGTTTCCCTTTTTTCCCTTCTTACGTCTTGAAGAGTAAGTCGGACTCGTGCATCATTTTAAGGATCGCAACGTGACAACAGCTGGTGACCAAAAACCCTATGTTTTTGGTATTAAAAGGAATGAGAGGGTTAGGGTTTCTCACCCTCAGCCTCCCTCATTCTCTAGACATCTATAAACCCTAATCTTCCTCCTCTTTAAGATCCTTTGTCATTTGGGTGCATTTGTAGCTTGTGGGAAGAAGAAAAGAAGAAGAAGGAAGTGCTCTAGTGTGGGTGTAGGCAAAGAATCAGCATCATCATCATCTTTTCCTACTTTTGGACCCATGTAAGTATCAAAGGCTCCAACTTTATTGTTTATCATGGATATATATTGACTTTTGTCCATTTTATTAATGTTATTGCATGATTAAGTGGAGTAGATCCACAAAGTTGGTAACTTTATGGATTATAAGGGTCCCACTAGCATTATAGTGTTCAGATCTGGGAGTTGGTATAGATTTGAGGTATTCATGCAAGTTTGAAGCTCATTTCTTCCCTTTTTGACATAGAAGATGGATGATCATGTTTGGTGCATGCATGGACATAAAGGAAACATTTTATGGACCTTAAGGCCCCCCTTTAGCTTCTGGATGAAGTGGAATCGAAGACGTAATGGATTAAGGACTTAAAATGGTGACCCTTAGGCCCAGACATTGTTTACGGCGTGAGGTCTTAGATCCCACGACGTGAGAATCGGTGCAGTCTCGTTTCTGTTAGAACCCTTGGAGCTCACGACATGAGAATGGGTGCTCATGTCATGATGCCAGCTCGGGTCGCGCAGAGCCGTCAGGAAAGTTATGTCGACCGACGACGATCGGATCTTGAATTTTAGGTGGGGGATTTTGTGTTGCTAAAGGTGTCGCCCTAGAAGGGAATTATCAGGTTTCGGAAAAGGGGCAAGTTGGGGCCTCGGTTCATAGGCCCGTTCAGGATCACGGCTCGGGTGGGCAAGGTGGCATATCGCTTGGATCTGCCAGAGGAGCTTAGCTAGATTTGTTGGATTAATGTCTAAGTCCATAACTATAATTGGTAAGACTTGACCCGCCTCGGCATGGTCCATTTGGGTTGCATGGCCTCATGCATTTGGATAGACTATAATGAGAGAAATAACACTTAAGGTTTGTTAATATATTATAAGTTCTAATATATTAATAAGATTATTTAATTAGTATTGATCAATAATTAATCTAGGATTAATTAAGTGATCAAAAGAAGACTAATTAAATATATGGGTTGATTGTGTAAATCACCCATACTTATATAGTAGGCTAATGCTCCATGGATTGTCAAGTTGGGCTAAAACCCATAAGATGCTCCATGGATGCTCCATGGTGTATTTGTACCCATGGATCATGGAAATTAAAGGCCATGACAATTAGGGTTTACACAATGTAACCCTAACTATATAATGATCTTACTCTTGGAGAAAATCGGCCACTATGTGTGATAGTAAGGGCTAGCCGATTTTTCATGAAGTGTAAATTCCTCTCAAGTCATTCCATGTGTATTTGGTGTTGTGTGAGCCATTTGAGGTGTCACACTTGGGGCACTAGGCACTTAAGCTTCATGAAGACAATCTACATCAAAGAGGTATGTAATTCTAACTTGATATATTCATTTGAATCAGTGTTATTATGCTAGTTAGGATGAATACCTTGGAAAGTTCATATTTGCATGTATAATAGAGAAAACATAGATCCAAGGTATTTAGGGTTGCATGTACACTTAGGAGTGTTAAAATGCTCAAAACTTAATAGTGGTATCAGAGCCTAGGCTTGTTTTCAATTATACTTGATGCAAATTTGTGAAAAATGCTAAAAAAATCAATTTTCTAGCTTTTTGGGCACTGGACTGGCCGAGTCCACTAATGAACTCGTCGAGTCCATGAAGAAAATCATCCTACTCCTCGAGTAGGTTGATACACTCGACGAGTAGCAGCCCTAGACAGCATATTTTGAGTTTTTTTGGCTAGAAATGGACTAGGAACATTACCCTAAGCTGTTTTTGACCTTATAAACTTGTTTTGATGTGGTAATGTTCATACTAATCCAAGTTCAAAGATAATTGTCAATAGATTCATGTTTTGTATTAGTTTAGTGATTAGGCTAATTACATGGAAAAGTTTGATTTGAATTATCTTGTTCTTATGAGTTGCTTAGATTAATAGAAAAGTTAATTGATTATGTGTTTTCAATCCATTTTAATCTAAGAGTTGATTCTAAAATGTGTTTTTGTAACTTGTCCTCAAGTTATATGAAAAGTCACATTTAAGTTTCATAAAACTCATAAAAGTTGGCAATGGTTACAAAAAATGAAGAGTCTTGTCCTCAAGTTATGGAGGTTCAAGAGTCACTTCATTAAGTAATAAAATGTGTAACCTTAGTTAATTACATAAGTTACAAAATAAAGAAAAGTTACATTCTTTTATTAGTTTAAAGTCTTCCATAACTTGTCCTCAAGTTATGGAACTTGAAGAGTCTTTTAATTAAAACTACTTTAAACTCATAAGTTATGGAATTAATTAGTTTTGTAATAGTTTCAAAACTTGCCCTCAAGTTTTGGAATTTGAAAAGTTTTCACTTATGAATACTTTAATTCCAAGTTAGCCCTTAGAATTTTAAAAGTTAAAATTCAACCCTTATACTTTATAATATTATAAGCTAATAATATATATATATATATATATATATATATGTATAAGAGCAAGTCAGTCTTACCGTTAGTAGGCCTCATTCACGAAGCCGGTTTATAAGGGGGGTATAAGGTTACTACCTATAAAATGGCAGTTTAATGGGTGTCCACTCTCACCCACTGCTTCCTTGACTGGTGGAGGGTCGTTAGCCGAATGGGTAGGACAATGACTAGAATTCTCCCTTCATTAAAAGTATTAATGATAAATACTAAGTAACTAAACTCTTATTAATACCCAATCTTAGTTACTTAGGAAAATGTGAATAAGGTGCTAATCCATGAAATTACACTTTGCACTTTGTTTAAGTCGGTTAGTGGAGCGTGTGTGGTTAACCGGCACACTAACCTGGACTTAACAAGGTAAGCAAAGGGTAACTTAATATTTATCATAGTATCGGTGGAGCGTGTGTGGTTAACCGGTACATCGATTAAGGGGTAAATATTAAGGGTACCTAGTATATTTGCATGGTTACTTCACACATTGTTTTGTGATCCTCGACATCCCAGTCACAAAACCTGAAGGGCACACTCGAGATTGAAACATGCCATTGAAAAGTTCAATGAATCTCAAAGATCTAGGAGTTTCAAAACCAATTAAAATCTAATAATACATTTCATTTATCTTGGTGAAAATTGGTGAATTGTCATTCACCTACCTTCAAATATTTTATAGTTTGGATTACAACATCCCTCTTCCAAGTTATAAAAGTAATGTGTTGGGTCCTAGCCTTAATATTTCATATTGGGTGTTATATTAAGGACTTTAAATCAACTATCTTGAATCTCTCCCAAAAAGATGTCTGGTTTAGACATTTATGATCTTCCCAAATCTCTTGAAACAATCTTTCCTAAATGAAGATGATGTCCCATGGAAATCATACTTCTTTCACCTCCTCCATTTATTCTCCCTAAACCCACAAGTTCTTGAAAAGTTTAAGGTCACTCAAGCCCTATTGGCAAGTAAAGGTCTATGGGCGGTCACATCTTGGAGATGTAGTCACATATTGACAAGCCATGAGAGTTGGGTGTCAAAGTCTTGAGAAAGTTGGTGGCTCAACTACTTTCTAAGTCACATAGTGAGTTACTTTAGGACTTCTATGAAACAGACTATGACAAGACCCTTAATGATCTTATCTATTTGCTAAGATCAACTTCCTAAAACTTGTGGACATTGATAATAATGACATTGGATATCCAGTAAAGCTCTCTCTTCCTAATGGAAAGGGATCGGCCATAGTCAACCCGATTGACCAAATGGTAAAGAGAAAGGCTAAGTCTGTGATAGTCCCATGTTCCATTACCAAAGCGTCCATATGTTAAATTGCCAAAGGAAGGGGCATTGGTTGCGAAGCTGCCAATTTACCTAAGGGTGTTAAAGTCAATAAGTTTGACTCTACTTCAGGTAAAGTCAACTATCTAACTCTGCTAAGTTTCTACTCTGAGATTCTTGATACATGATGTGACTGGATCACATGGTGATGTTTTAAGAATCAAAGAAAATTGAAGAAACTTATAAAAAGAATATGCTGAATCTGATCGCGTAGATGGATTTCTATCGCATAGTTTGAAGATCGGATTCTTGAGCTACTTCTTAGGAGTTATGAGATATTGCTTAGGAATAGATAACAACAAGTTTTCATATGGATTGTAAGGATAAGTTTTTCCGATTTTTAAAAATAAAAAGGAAAATTTTATTTTATTTACTTTAAGTATCCTTACAATGGCGTTTATGAAAAAAAAAATTGTTGTTTATATGATTCCATTAATAGCAAGAGTGGAAATATGAAATTGATTCTTTCATTTGTGGTAATGTCTAAATTTACCAAATAAGGAAAGATCCTCATCACCCAAGTTTCAATTGGATCGGAACTTGGAATCATGCAAGTTGTATAGCATGATGAATGAGAATTTTTCATCTTTGGAAAATTAAGACTAGTTCCTTGTTCACATGTACATGTGAGTCAAGTGAAGGACTAAGGGATCGAGTACACATTCTTGTGCACTGGTCAAGTCCACCACAAAAGATCGATAAGATTATTCATCATAATTTACTAAAGCTCGATAAATATGGTTATACTTACAAGCTTAAGTGTAATTCTGAGACATTGGAAAAGGTTCCAATGTATGATAGAGCGAATAAGAAGAATCAAATTAGGCAGAAGGATAAAAGTTTCTCAAATATGAAAACATGGGAGATTACTTTAGTATCAGTTTTTGTGATCATCTTAATGATTAAGAAACCATAGCACAATTAGTTCTCTAAGGAAATCTTAGTGCATTCTTATGACTACGAAGAGGAATCTTGAATTGTTGAAATGGTTAAATCAAGAAGATGATTCATACTTCATTCCAAAAAAAAAGTTCTTAGAGTTATACTCTAAGAATGTAACTTGAGTGACATGTCTTAAAAAAGGTTTAAAACACATGTCAAATGTAGAAGGTTTAAAACACATGTCAAATGTAAGAGTAAAAGTTTTCTACTCTTGTATATTTGAAATTGGTAAGTTGTGATGTTTTTGATAAAACAAAGACCAACTAAGGCCAATTGTGTGAAGTGTTTGTCTTGATTAGAATCCACACTATCTCTTGAATATCTGACAAGAAAGTCTTATATGTCATGAGGACAGTGGGAGTCTTAAAGGTATTGAAAGTCTCAAGAAATAATCAAGAATAAAACCTGAAGTTCTTCACTAGCACACGCCTTGAGGTTCATAACCTATCGTGTTGAAATATTATGTGTCCATTCCAATTAAAGTTGGCTTTGCATATGAGTTCTTAGAATTCTCAACTGGTTGCATAACAACTTGGAAGCAATGGCAGACCCTTGAGCTGTCAGGTGGCAAGAAATTAAGATTGAGTTCAGTCCATATGAGCTTGGATTTGTCATTATCCTTGTCTTGTGACTATGGTTTTGACAATTCACATGGATAACAACACATACACCATTAAATCTAAGTGTCATAAGGTTTCTCTCCGATTCATGAAAATGATGGTGAGGAAACACTTTCATTAAATAGATTTTAGCTAGATAGCAATTGTGATATTTGCATTCTCAAAGCCGTTAGTGGAGCGTGTGTGGTTTACCGGCACACTAACATGGACTTGTAAGAAGTGGCAAAGGTCTAAACAATCAAGACTATGATTACGGAATCCATTTTCATAGTTCTTAAAATTGTTTAGACACACCTGTGAGCTATCTAAGATAAGGTGTATGATTATGATAAAGTTTTATCAAAACAATCTAGTATCAGAAATCTGAACTTTGGTAAGAAAGTCAATAAAGTATTGATTTCTAGAAGTCCAACTGATTTCTGAGTACATGTCAAAGCTAGTGGGAGCATAAGTGTTATGCTAATAATCATCATGTTAGTGGGAGCATGACAATTATGATAAAAGGTTGCAAGTTAGCAATGTTAATTATAGAAAACAAAAGGTTTCAATTGGGAAAAAGTTGTTTTGCTATAATTAAGGGAAAGGAAATTATACTTCATCTCAAATCTAAAAGCTTAGATTGATGTTTTAATCGTATTTAGTCAAGGATAAATATATGAATTTCATGTTGGAATGGCTCAACAAAAGGAAATTATGTATATGGGTCTATTATTTGCGTTTTCAAATTCGATTATGATTATGGCATCCCTTTTCATAATCTGAGTTATGAGAACTTGGCAAATTGAAATGGAAATATTATAGCAAAAGATTGGTTTAGTCTTTATGTGAGACATCATGAATCGTGTCCCATATGCTTCAGATATAGGATCGATTACATGTGTTATATTCATCCTTTCTAAAATTTTCCAAATGCCTGGGGCATTAAGAAGGGTAAAGGTCTAGAATTGGATATGACTCAAAGGATTAAACAATTGTCGAAGAAAATCTAAGGTTTACCAAAGATTGGTTGCTCAAGGACAGTTGGATGTATAATGATAATTCTGGAAGGATCATATTGACATAATCTGTAAGGAGGCAACTCTTGTTCAGAACTGATAGTCAAAATGGAATTTGGAAAATTTTCAAAGTTAGAAATTATTCAATTTGTGTAAGATTAGGAAACTCAATGCAAGACGGATGTTTCCAAAGAGCTGATCTCCTTTGGAATGCTCTGTAATGGTTGTTGTCAAGTCTTTCTGACTTTGTGCATAATCATTACAAGATGATCAATGCATATAAGTTTAGAATCTAACAGATTTCAGTAAATGGCATGAATTTGGAATTCTTGCATTTGCAGTAAGGATTTGGGATTGTGAAAAAAGGATCATTGGAGGTATGTTCGATTAATCTATTTCACAAAGTAAAGATCATAGACAAACATAGTATGCATACTTGGTGTATGGCATGACTAGTATTTAGAAAACATAGTGTACATGCTTGGAGCATGGGACAACTATTGTTTTAAATTCAAGAATAAAGTTGATAGCTGAAACAGTATACAATGAATAATGTGTAATCATATGGTGATAAATAAAAGATGTTTTTATTTATGTTCATAGGTTTTGATACCATATTGGATTCAATTATTCTTGTGTTTCACTTTGCATGTTTTAACTTCCAGAATAACTAGGTCATTATTCTGGATGACTAAGTTATTCAAACCATCCACAGTCGGTCATATGTTGGAAGTAGATATGAATTAAGACTGTCATGGGTTGGCTTGTAGAGGTCTAAGATGTTGGAAAAGGGCTACAACACTCATGAGTGCTCATAAGTTCTGAGTATTGGATTCAACCCGCGCTCATTGGAATCACTTCATGGATTTTATCACGAGTGATCATGAGACGATAATATCTTATATTCTTCAAACCTAGAGATATGAGTTGTTACTATGAGTTGGTTTGTCACACCCCCAAACCAGAACGGCAGAAACGTTCGGGGGCGGAGGACATCATGTAAGTATCACAACACATGCAATATAGTAATCCAAGTACAAACAACCATTTCATTAATAAGTATAAGTTTTACATAAGTGTTTAAACATTACATATTCAAACACCAAAATAGGTATAGTAGAAGACAAGAGTCGCGGTACGGTACTAGGTAGTCTTCTCAAGAGCTTCGGGAGTGTACCTGTCTACTGGATTCCTGAGAATACAAGTTATTTGAAAAGAGTAAATCAACATTAAAGCTAGTGAGTTCATAAGTATTTTAGTTCTGTAAAGTATACTCTAGGTTCTTTGGAAAAGTTCACTGGTTCCTCCAGAAAATCCTATATTTCCTGAGGTGATAAACTGATAACCTCAATAGTTTCCCTCTGTAATTACTTAGTTTATATTAATTATGTATAACCTAATATCGAACTGACAGTGAAATGGGTGTATCTGCCCTAAGCCCACAACCAAAAAAGGAACAGGAAGTAAGGCGGAAGTCACACATTTCACTGTTAATCGGATATTACTTATATATAACTCTGATGTAATAACTAAGGACTTATAGAATTAACCACTAAAGGTCTTTTATGTTATACTAGTTTACAGAGATTGAATGACTAAGTTTCATTTGATAAGTGGTTTAATTCCATAACCCGTTTCATTTGTAAAAGTGGTTTAATCCCATAACCGTTCCATTTGTAAAAGTGATTTAATCCCATAACCGTTCCATTTGTAAAATTGGTTTAATCCCATAAACCGTTTCCTTTGTAATAGTGGTTAAATCCCATAACAGTTTCTTTTGAAAGAGTGGTTTAATTCCATAAACCGTTTCATTTGTAAAAGTATTCTTAGTTATATATGTTCTATGGTAAAAACCTTAGTATTAATCTTGGAAAATATTATATTATCCATAATACTGCCTTGTGGTTTTAAATGTTCAAAAACAGAAGTACAAGTATATTTACCATACTTGATTTCATGATACGTAGCTTTTACTGTAAGTAAAAACTACAGAAGGTATATTTGGTCGGGATGTAATTATCTTTTCTTAAGAGAAGTATATTACTTAGTAATTCACTCATTGTTTTATCCATGTGAGTCCTATTAACCATACTAATATGACTGATATGCCTGCGGCGACGTTCTTCAGGCGTCGGAATGGAATGATATTTGACACCCTAGGCCTGCCGGCCAAACTGTAGCAAACAGTAGAGGTGCGAGATTGTCAGTCCCATATAGATCTATACACAAATTCACACTCTCCCTACAAGAGATTCTGGTTAATAGGTTAGGACTTAAAGTCGTACTTAGATAAGTACACCATGAAGGGTCTCACAAATTTATTGTTTCAATGAGATTTACGATGTATTATTACCCCGTGATTGCTAACCCTGGTACTCTGTATCGTACCTTTGTTAATCCAAACCCGGTATGATGTATTATTACCCCGTGATTGCTAACCCTGGTACTCTGTATCGTACCTTTGTTAATGCAAACCCGATATGATGTATTATTACCCCGTGATTGCTAACCCTGGTACTCTGTATCGTACCTTTGTTAATGCCAACCCGGTATGATGTATCTTTACTTCTTTAATATGTTATTCGTATATTAAAGGCATTATACATATCCTGGTATAGTTAAATAAGTTTTGGTACTTTCCTTGGAATGTGAATCATACTCGTATATTTAGTTTTGAATCATAAATTATACCTATTATAATTTATATGCTCTATCTGGTTAACATGATTTCTCATGGATGAACACCTTTGCTCAGCCTGATACATAGGTAATGATACCAAAACGAGTGACCTTTTTATACTAATATATGTATAATATATATAATTAAGAAGGAAACGACCTTCGGACAAATAACACAACCTTAACTCCACATCCAAACAAGGAAAAGGAAATAAGATAATTCATTAGTCCTAAGTCCTTCAAATCTTATTTATATATTTATACATATATAAACATGATTTTTGGCATTTATAATTTGAAATAGTTTATAAAATATTTTTCAAAGAATTTAACGGAGTTTACATGACTTTAAAGATTTAACATGGCTTTAAGTCATTTTGGATGTATTTGGTAATTCTTGAAAGCATACGGAAACTATTTGTGTGATTATTATCACATACAGTTATTAACACAATTTAATATTGTGTTAAACTTGTATTCCCCCCCTAAAAAGCATTTAGAAACCATTAAAAATGTAAATTATAGGGGTATGAACTCACCTTGATAGGTGGTAATTCGGGCAGCGTTTCGTTTCCCGGAAAATAGTTTGTTTGACGAAAAACCAGCTTAAATGGGGCAGAGTTTCGACAGGAGAGATGATGAATTATCGAGAATTCTGGGGCTCCGGGGCTTGCTTCGGGCTTTAGACGTGATACCGGGGCCTTCGGGGGTCGTGAGAAAGTCGAGGGGGTGAAAGGGTGTAAAATGGAGAAATTTAGGGTGAAAAATCCTTCAAATCCGAGAACGCTCGCACCCTTTATATAGGGGTGCGAGGGTTCGGCCGAAGGGGTACAGGTGGCGAGGCGAGGGTGAGTCAGCAGCACACGCATCGGAAGGAGCGAAGGCCACGAGTGCGAAGTCCGGATGCGAGACAGCGAGGCAAGGCGCGTGTCGGATCGCTACTGGGCCGAACTTCGGTCCAATCAGAAGCTGCTACGAGGATCCGAGGGGTGTCTCCTGCGAGAAATAACACTTAAGGTTTGTTAATATATTATAAGTTCTAATATATTAATAAGATTATTTAATTAGTATTGATCAATAATTAATCTAGGATTAATTAAGTGATCAAAAGAAGACTAATTAAATATATGGGTTGATTGTGTAAATCACCCATACTTATATAGTGGGATAATGCTCCATGGATTGTCAAGTTGGGCTAAAACCCATAAGATGCTCCATGGTGTATTTGTACCCATGGATCATGGAAATGAAAGGCCATGACAATTAGGGTTTAGACAATGTAACCCTAACTATATAATGATCTTACTCTTGGAGAAAATCGGCCACTATGTGTGATAGTAAGGGCTAGCCGAATTTTCATGAAGTGTAAATTCCTCTCAAGTCATTCCATGTGTATTTGGTGCTGTGTGAACCATTTGAGGTGTCACACTTGGGGCACTAGGCACTCAAGCTTCATGAAGACAATCTACATCAAAGAGGTATGTAATTCTAACTTGATATATTCATTTGAATCAATGTTATTTTGCTAGTTAGGATGAATACCTTGGAAAGTTCATATTTGCATGTATAATAGAGAGAACATAGATCCAAGGTATTTAGGGTTGCATGTACACTTAGGAGTGTTAGAATGATTAAAACCCAACAAGATTCACAACACCTTCCACGTGTCTCAACTTCGGAAGTGTGTCACTGACGAGTCCGTAGTCATTTTATTGGATGATATTTAGGTGGATGAGGTCCTGAGCTACATCGATAGGTCGGTGGCCATCTTAGATAGGAAGACGAAGGGTCTTCATAACAAGGAGGTGAAGCTAGTAAAGGTGCAATAGCAGCACTGAAGAGGCTCCGAATGGACTTGGGAGCCGGAGGAGGAGATGTGGGAACATTATCCCGATCTATTCGCAGCTACGGACTTCGAGGACAAAGTCTAGTTCAAGTGGGGGAGAGTTGTAACACTCCAAATCAGGTAATACCTTGTAACCCTTGAAGTATTTCAAATATGTCATAAGAAGCCCTTAAGTACGTTGGTCGTACGCTTAGCGTACTTGGCAAGAAGGATCACGGAGGGGCAGCACGTACGCTGGGCGTACGTGCCAGTTGTCCAAACCCTAATTTTCGGACTTTAGACATATATAAACACCCTTAACTCATTTGAGCCTCACCCTAAACAGCCTCTTTCACCTTCAAACATCTCTAAAAACCCTAATACCATATGTGGGTGCATTTTTGAGCTTTAAGAGTGCATTTGTGGTCTCGGTAGTGTTTATTCAAGAAGGAGAAGTTGTCAAGGAAGCTTGGAGTGTCATTTGGCTTCAAGAATCTGCATATAGTCGACCTTGAGGAGCTTCTGGAGGTATAAAGCTTGGACCTTTCCACCTTAATCACTAGATCTAGCTAGGGTTTTCTAGTTTGGTCCCCTTTTTTGATTTTGGACCTTCTCTTGTGATTTGAGCAACTCCAGAGGATGAAAATGTCATATTTGAGGTCCTTTGGTCCGTTGCAACATAAAAATGGAGTCTTGGTGGGTGTTTTGACCTCATGCATGGGTTAAGAACCTTAGAAAGGTCTTAATGGGGGTGTTGGGAACATATGAGACATACAAAGGCATAAAGTTGCCAACTTTATGCCCTAGGTCATCTTAATAAGCTTAGATCTGACTTTTGGACGTAAGGGAATCGAGTATTAAGAACTTAACGGAGAAAGTGCTTAATCTGATAGTACATTGAGCGTCACCTAGCATACGCATTACACAACGCGTAAGTCCTAGAGACTCGGTATGATATGTGTACCAGGGTGGTACGCTAAGCATACGCACCACAAATGGGCTTGGATCTGTTTGGGCCTTTGAGTTGTTGGGCCTCATTTGGTTATTGGAATTTGTTGCATTTTGGGAATAGTGGGCCATTTTATCTGTTTTGGACCATTGATGTTATGGTAGGGCCTTATTGGGCCAAGAGGCTCATTAATGATTTTTGGTCATGGACTTAGCGTACGCACCACAGATGGGCTTGGATCTGTTTGGGCCTTTGAGCTGTTGGGCCTCATTTGGTTATTGGACTTTGTTGCGTTTTGGGAATAGTGGGCCATTTTATCTGTTTTGGGCCATTATTGTTACGGTAGGGCCTTATTGGGCCAAGAGGCCCATTAATGATTTTTGGTCATGGACTTTAGGCCCATTAACAAAGAAAGGATATTTGGGCCTTCATGGAAGGACTTGGGGTTTGGGTTTCCCTTTGATTATGTGATGTCCTAATATGGGTTAATATTATTATTCAGCACGGGAGGTTATGGTCAATTAGGAGATCAGTTTTGGATTCTTCGGACAGAGGTGAGTCTTCTCACCATACCCATGGGTCTAAGGCACCAAGGCCGACCCATTATGTGATTATGTTATATGTTTTAGTGATTTATGTGATTTGATATGCTATGTGATTGTGTGTTATTGCATGGAAGACCTCAGGGGAGCCTGTGACAGTTGCATGTAAGACCATGTGGGGTAGCCCATGGCATTCCCAGGTAAAGACCATGTGGGGTAGCCCATGGTGCGTTGGATGTAAGACCATGTGGGGTAGTCCATAACATTCCCAGGTAAAGACCATGTGGGGTAGCCCATGGCACGAAGGTGTAAGACCCTGGGGGGAGCCCATGGCATCCTTACAGGTTTATGTATGCATGACTTATGTGTTATAGGTAGCTTTTATAGCTAATATGATATGTGTATTGTGTATTGTGTGTGTGGTATGCTCTAGGAAAGTCACTAAGCATTTAGCTTACAGGTTGTGGATTTGTTTCAGGTACTTCAGATCCCAAGGGCAAAGGCAAGTCGTGATGGCTCGGTGTGCACTCTCTCCCAGGCGTTTTATGGACACTCTGATGTTTGGAATAAAAGTTGTATTTGACATGTGTTTTGAAAATCATTATGATTGGATTTCTTAAATTATGGAAATGTATTTGACAATTCAAAGTGAAAATTTTCTTTGAAAAAAATTGGGTCGTTACACTTTCCCAATTTTAAATTCTCCATTTAAATCAAACATTTTTTCTCTTTTTCCAATGTGAAGTTGTCCTAAATGAAAAAAATAAAAGGGTTGGAGCTTAATATATCTAATCTATTAGGAAAAATGGACCCTTACTTTCCTATTTTTTTAGTTTAGCCCCATATGACATCCTTATGAAAAGTCTAGATTTATATTTTAAACCCTTAAAATAATGCTCTTACAAAATAGCTTCAAAATTTAGTTTTGGTCATTTTGAAGAAAGGAAGAAGAGTTGTAGAGCTAGAGATCAGCAAACAAGCATCATCCTAACCCATTTAAGCATCCTTTAGACCTTTGTAAGTCTTCAAGTTCTTACATTTTTGGTTCATTCATTATAGATCTAGGAAAAAGAGCTTATTTTTTTCGGGGTATTACGAATGAATCAGAGAAATTATATGTGTTAATTGCTTCTATACTTTGTAATGTTCTTAACCTTTCCATTCGTTCATATTGTTTATAACTTTACTATTCAACCACCTTCCACATTGTCATATTATGTGCCTGAAAGTACATATGTGTATTTGTATATCTGGTTTAATGTCCCACATTCTCACAATATATTATGTGCCTAAAAGTATATATGTTGTTTGTATATTTGTTTTAATGTCTCATATTCAACTGTAGGCGGATAACATCTCCATAAGCACTTATACTTTAGATGTGAAAATTTGACTGAAGATTTTCTTTGAAATCCTTTGAAGCTAACAAGTGCATTGTGTTCATTTGAGTTAAAAGGACGAAAAAGAAAAAAAAATATTATCTTATTTGAGTTCAAGAAAAACTGAAGAAAAATAAACAAATTTTCATCTTCTTAGATTTTTCACAACAAGAAAAATACCCTTTAATGACGCGCGAATAATGACACTCACTAATTTAAGATACACATTTATGTGTGTCCTTAAAAATAATGCCAGCCTTCCAAAATTTGAAGGATAGAGGACACGCATTTTTGTGTGCCTTAAAATTAAATGTCCAACAAAAAAATACAAACACGTAGGGCACTTGTTTTAAATGTGTGTCCTCTAGAAATGTCGTTTTATATTTTTTTTTATCAAACGCTCGTTTTTAAAGGGCAAAAATTTTGAAGTGCCCGCTTCTTCAATCTCTCCTCTGTATCTCCCTTCATTCACACCTAGGGCTTTTTCAAGAAAATTGATTCTTCACCATCAATTTACATTACAAAGGGCATTCTATGGTTTGTGACATTTGTAGACAGGAGGAAACATTTTTGAATCCAGTTATTATATGTTCATGTTAAGGAGAGAACCCAAATCATGGATCTTGGTCCTTTATTTATTCTCGAGGTGGGTTCCTTCTTCTTTATCAAAGAAATTTAAGTGAGTAGAGAAGCGTGTAAATCAATCTTCCATGGAGTTTGGTGCTGATGCGAGGAATGATAGAAGAACTACCGAGGAAAAAGCCATCGATGATTGGCTTCCAGTGACATCCTCCAGAAATGCAAAGTGGTGGTACTCAGCCTTTCACAATGTCACCGCCATGGTTGGTGTCGGTGTCCTCAGTCTTCCTTATGCCCTATCTCAACTCGGATGGTATCATTTTTCCTTCAATCCAAGTCTTCTCTGTAAGATTCTTTTTTGGTTTAAACGATGCACACAACATGTCCGATGAAAATCCCCACACAAAATCCACTTTCATAATATACAATTTGTTTGATTCAGGGGCTTTGGAATCACAGTACTAGTCCTATCGTGGGTGATTACACTCCACACATGATGGCAAACGGTGGAAATGCACGAAATGGTTCCAGGAAAACGATTTGACAGATACCATGAGCTAGGGCAACATGCTTTTGGTGAAAAACTCGGGCTTTATCTAAGAGCTGGTAGCATGCATGCTTCCGGTCATCCAGACCTCATGCTAAGGCAGGAGACTTGGCAGGGGGTTTTCTTTCTTAACGATGATTTGCCACCTATTACTTGGTTTGAAGCGCTGATGAAACGTGTTTCGCCGCCTTCGCTTCCCTTTTTCGAGTCACCCTACATTAAGAGCTCCATTCGCCACCTCCTGCTTTTTAAGGTACACCTTTTATGTTGATTTCAATATATACAGACTTTCTCCTTCTTTCTTTTTCTAATCAATTATGTTGCGACCTCTCTCTAGACAGGGTTTTTTTTGTTTTTCTATTTTTGTTTGGTGGATTATAGGTTAATCTTCATACAAATTTGTTTTAACGCCTCTTTCTTACCAAAGCTACTTCTTAATTCCTCTATTATTTTGGTGGTTATGCTTGCTATTATAGTCAAAGGAGGCATTTTTAAAGAAATGGGAAGAAACAACTATGAGTTTTGGGTTGACATGTTGGGAAGAAGCATCTATAGAGCTGTGGTAGGTCCAATTGAAGTAGTCGAACTCATGTTTGTTCTATTAAATTGATTGGTGTTTGATGTTATCGACTATATCAGGAACCATGGGATGTTTCTTGACCCACCTTTCTTCTCCTTCTTCTCTTGCAGGGTAGACGACGTTTCATCCACATGTGGTTCTTATGGAAGCTCCACTTATGTGCGTCAGCTCCCCTCACTCACGCTTCTGTCTTATCTGGTTGTAACTGGTAATAGATCTGCCTGCTTGCTTCCGGTCATCCCGACCTCATGCCGAGCCTAAAGACTTCTTTTCTTCTTGGTGGCGGCGTTGCCACTCGTGCATCGCCTTTTACCGACACCTCCTTGCTCTGCATCTTTTATATATTTATCTCTTTTAAATGATTGTTTCTTTCCTCACAATAATCAACACATCTTCGGGGCTCTTCTTCTTCATGTCTTCTATTTACATCTTTCAAATGTTCCGGAGCAACTGACGCCCCTCTGTGATACTTAAGAACACGATTAAGGTACGTTTTGTTAGTTGTCAATTTTTGTGGAACAAAATGTTCATTTGGTGTTGTGTCCATTTCATTTTTACTCCTCGTATACTGTCAGTTTGGTTTTATATCTAATGGTTATATTAAAGAACTGAGAGAAACAACACAAAAAACTACATGTAAAGATACAAAATGAGGCAATTTGTTGTTCCTGTTATCATAAGAATAAAGATATGGATCGGAAAATGGATTTGGATTGATCAAGACTAAAGGAACACAACTAAATGAAAACGAGATGCTATTTTGATTCAGTTATTTTCCTCTTTTTACTTAATTTCATAGGGCTTTATGTCAAAGCTCTTATTTTTTTGCTTGTGCAACTACAGTTATGTTGAAGATATAGTGACATGTTGAACTAAATTTATTTATTTGTTTTTATTTTGATCTATAGTATATAAGCATGGCTAAGAAAACTTTCTTGAAGAGAACTTGTAACATCCCAAAAAATACAGGCCAAAAATTTCATTTTTAATTAAGTGATTTGCGAAATGTTTGTAATAGAATATCATTAAACCATATCATTTAATAAAAACATGTCTCGTGTCAGTAATCCAAAACGTAGAACATAATAATGTCAAAGTACAAATCCCAGAATGTCTCATAGTGCGGAAGACAAAAGCTTGTGTGTGATATGCCGCTACCGCGCCAGCTCCTTCCCCTTGGCTGAAGAGGTACCTAAAACAACATTTGAAAACCGTAAGCACGAAGCTTAGTGAGTTCCCCCACCGTACCACATACCATATAACCACATAACATACATATATTGTCAGGCATATTTGGGTGCCCGACCTACCCCTTCGGTCCTCTCGACCGGATACTGACTAGCATATCTGGGTGTTGGCCTCCCCTTCGGCCCTCTCGATCGGATACCAACTAGCATATCTTGGTGCTGGTCTCCCCTTCGGTCCTCTCGACCGGATATTGGGGACTATTTCACCCCTACTACTACCACATATCACATATCACATAATCTATCTAGCATGGTTGGGCATGACTGCCCCTTCGGGCCCATCGACCGGTAATCTGGGGACTATCTCCCCTACTGACACTAGCATATAATATCATGTCATACTAGCACATAAACTGTAACGCCCGTAGATCCGGGCTAGTCAAATTAGAGGAAATAGGGGTCGAAAACGACTTTTCTACAAATATTATTTAGAGTAAATAATCTTAACCAAGTTGTAGAATATGTCACAAGGTTTCCGTACATATAAAGAACGCCGAAATCCGAGTTATAACGAAGAAGTTATGACCCGTCGAAGTTTCGCAGCGGAACCGGCACGGCACCGGGAAGCGTAAATAGTGAATTTACGATAGAGCGAGATTTAGCCTTAGCGCTCTAAACGAAAGTCGTAGAATATGTTAAACTAAGAACATCGATAAAAAGAACGCCCAAATCTGACTTCGTATGAAGAAGTTATGATTTTTCGAAGTGTCGGATTAGCAGTGTACAACCCGAAATTCGAATATTAGATCGAGTGGTTTTTAGCCGACACGATCTGAACGAGAATCGAAGATCTCATTAAGAGTAGCGTAACGAGAAAAATATGACGTCGGATGAAGAAGTTATGAGGATTTAACGGACCAATCATGTCCCGACCTGTTAATAATATAAAATTTAAAATCGAGTCAAAGTTAGCCGACGGAGTCTAAACGAAAGTTGTAGAGTACGTCCCCACCTTCGCGTGGATATAAAGAACGTCGAAAACGGAGCTCGTATGCGAAAGTTACGAATTTTTTAAGTTGAGTATGCAAATTACGAAATCTGATGCGAGATAGATGACGTGGCCTCATCGCAACCGTCCATCGCCGATCACATAACGCCCTTCGGATCACGCCACGTCGCCTCGCTTCGCCTTACGCCCCGCGTCGGAGTTCGGTACGCCTAGCGTACCCTCGTTCCCTATCCTCTTCCGAAATGCGAGCAAGCTGGTGCAAGCTGGCAACCCTATCCGAACTACGCCGAGTGTAGCTGCTGAACGCGCAGCATAGTCCGAGCTGCTGAGCGCCTATAAAAGGCTGCGAAGATTTCCGAGTTTTTCACACCAATTCTTCTTCTCTCTCTAAAATACTTTCTCTCTCTAGCTCCCCAACCACCCCTAAGCCCTAGATAAAATCCCTAGCTCCCGAGGGAAGCCCCGAGGCTCCCGGAGTCCCGAGAAAAAGAGCCTTTCGGTTTCGAAACGCTGCTCCAATTAAGTTCCGGTTTTCAATAAATTTTGTTGTAAGTGTGCTACGCTTACGCAATTTTTAATATAGCTTTCGAATAATTATAGGAATGTTATTAGGTCCTTCAAATAATTATTTGGGCTATTATTATGAGTTATATTGAGTGTTATTGACGCTTATATAATAATAATAATAGTCAGACTAATTAATTTGTCGCAATTATCGTTAGACTAAACCCTAGTGGTATTGGTACTAGGTTTTATCGAAGGAAAGTTGTTTTGAGAGTATCGAAGCGCTGCTCGAGTGCTGAGTCACCACCTTTCAGGTGAGTGCATAGTCTCTTTCATCTTACACATAGATATGAAATATTTTATATAAACTACGTGCTATGTGTGCATATTGTCTGAATACTTGTTGTCTATGTTGGATGAACGTTTTATACATGTTTTTAATGATTTAAACTGTATACGTATTTTATAAATACGAATATGTTGGGTATGACATGGGTATATGAATGATGAGAGATATACGATGATGTGAGTATACATTGGCAGCTACAGACTTAGTGCCTATGGGACGAACACCGGTAGCTATGGACTTAGTACCTGATAGACGTTGGTAGTTATGGATTTAGTACCTGTTAGGAATTGGTAGCTATGGACTTGGTACCTATTAGTTAGACACTGGTAGCTATGGACTTAGTACCTGTTAGGAATTGGTAGCTATGGACTTAGTACCTATTAAACATTGGTAGCTATGGATTTAGTACCTGATGAGTAGAATATAGCAGCTATGGAATTAGTGTTTTACGAACGAACATTGGCAGCTATGGATTTAGTGCCAGTACTATAACCCTGGAAGGGACTTCGGAATAAACGAATGCAGGATAGATGACTCTTAGGTTAAATCCTTAAGAGTAAAGAAGATAATGGGGATGGGTAATTGGGTTGATTATTTGATTGTTTAAACATAATAAATATATTATTGTGGGTTGAAAACCCTATGTACTCACAAGGTTTCCCAACCTGACCCACTCAGTTTATTTATATCACAGGTGTTGATATGAAGTGACATTACACTGAGAGATTTAAAGAGATGTAGATCACTAGTGCAAATAAATGTGAGTTCTGTTTATGCTTATGTTTCTGTATTAACGATGACATCCCAAACGTTTTAAAATGAATAAAATACGTTTCTTCGAAAATGTTTTAATAACGTATTTATCATGTTTTTCTGGGAACAAATTCCGCAACATTTTTATTAAAAGAAGTACTCTGATTTTTATAAAGCATAAACAAAATCGGTCTTTTCTGGCCGTGAAAAATGGGGATGTCACAGTTGGTATCAGAGCATTAGTTTAAGCGAACTAGGAATATGGATTTATTTCTAGACTTAAACTTAGAATGCTAAGCGATGATTGTGAGGTGTGAGCACTAGATTATTTTAGGAATTATGCCTAAAATGTTTTTATGTGCTAAATGCTTTGTGCCTGACATGCTATTATTTGTTCGGATCTATGGTCTGTTGCCGACCGGATCTGGAAACCTTATGTGTTTAGGATTCTAAGAGTTTAAATACGATATTAGAACTAGCATATAAACGTTTTGGAGAGATAAGGATGATTTAAACGTCAATCCTAAATAAAGATCTAGATTCACCTTATTCGGTGTATAGATCAAGATGGCAAGGACCCGCAGCGGAAACGTGATTGCAAATGGGAACCGAGATCATCCCCCAGTGATTGAGCAAATACCGGTTGTGGTGGCCACTGCTGAGCCAATAACGATGGCCGGAGTGCAAGCGATGATCCAGGCGATGTTGGATCGTCAAATGGAGGAAACCAGATGTTTGCTCCAACAAAATCGAGAGGAAGCGACCATACAGATCGAACAGCCCGAGTTGAACGAAGGGCAGACTGAGGAGGGGAACAACAGTGGAACTGTTGGTCAAGTCAACCCACCAATAGTTCGACAAAACAACCAAGATGACGAAGTCGAGAGGAATGGATGCAAGTACAAGGATTTTCTGACTTGCAAGCCATCGACTTTCACTGGAAAGGAGGATCCGATCGGGGTCATGGATTGGATCTCGAAGATGGAATTAGCTTTCATGACGTGCGGTTGCAAGGGAAAACAACAGACCACATTTGCAGTGCGTCAGTTTCGAGGAGGCGCTGTACGATGGTGGAATACCTTGGGAAAGACGCTGAGCCCCAATGAGCCCCTGCAATTGACATGGGCAGAATTTCTGGTGCAATATAAACGTAGGTACTGCTCAACCCAAAATCTGCTCGAGCTAGAAAACCAATTCCTTACCTTGAAGAAAGGAAGCATGTCAGTTGATGAATACACCAACAACTTCACAGAGAAGATGGAGTTCGCCTTACGTCTTGTTCCGGATGAGCTGACGAAAGTTGACAAGTATGCAAAAGGACTTCCATGGGAGTACGCAGTGCCAGTGCGACAGGCACCAACTCTGGAAGCAGCTATCTGGGCTGTCAAGTCTGTGGAAGATATGATTAAGGGAAGAGCTGCCAACAAGATTGAGGTTGGCGAAAAGAGGAAGTTTGAGGGGTCTACGAGGCCCAATAAGAAGATAAAGTCTGGTTCAAAGGAGTTTAGCGGAGGAGGAAATGAATTGAAATGGTGTGAGAAGTGCAAGAAGAAGCACTCGGGAAAATGTAGCGAGGAAGTAACCTGCTACAAGTGTGGGAAAACGGGGAACTATGCCAATGAGTGCACCATGAACAAGAGGGTGTGCTATGAGTGCCGTGAAGAAGGGCACGTTGCTAAGGATTACCCGAAGAAGAAAGAGATGGCAAGACCAAACATTCTGCCAAAACCAAAGGCAAGAGCATTTCAAATGATCCTTGACGAAGCAGCTGACGATGAAAGGAGTCAGGAGTAAGGATGGGTATATAGAGATTGAGTTATGAAGAAGCCATATAGATAGTGTCATATGATGTAGCCTATTAGAGGCATAATCTAGGGTGAACTTGAACACCCATGTAATCGTTTCAAGGAATAAAATAAAACCTTCATTTTGATATTTGATGTGTTAAGTGGTTATGTGATTTTCTTGTATGGTGACTTGGAAAACTGCGAGACAATACTTGGAACGAGTATGAGTAGGTGTGAATGGTAGTAGAGGCCTATACTACCAGAAGCACAGGACTCACACTTGGATCAGGGAAAGTCACAAGGTTACCAAGAAGCTAGTAATTGATTTTGTTTTATTCAAGTATGTCGTTACCATTGTTTCGGTAATAACTAAGAAGATTGTTGATATTCCGACCCTAGTGGTCATATCGAATCGAGTTCGACTACGATGAGTATGTTAAGTGGTTCAGAGAACCAAGTTTGATGTAGCGTCCGACTTAAACCAAACAATTGAAATCAAAAGCGATCAATAGAAGTATCGCCCTCGTTGTTAAAGAAGTTGGTAGCTAGAAATGCTACATGTTAAAGTGTGATTATATCACATTAAAACATGAAGGAAGGCATAGTCTGTTTTAGAATTTAACTCTAAGAGACCTGAGTCTAAACGTGCATCACATGATGATAGGTCATTATTTGGAGTCTAACCTGAGGTAGAGAGCAGGTGCACGATCGAGTACTGCTTGCAGTCAATGAGTCTAAGAGATAGACTTGAAGGAATATAGAAGTTATAATTATTACCTAGGATGAAGAGATGACGTATGGAGTCACTAGACGAGCCCTATTTCGTTGATGATTCTGGGACATAATCATCCTAAGGGGGAGATAATTGTAACACCCGTAAATCCGGGCTAGTCAAATTAGAGGAAATAGGGGTCGAAAATGACTTTTCGACAAAGATTATTTAGAATAAATAATCTTAACCAAGTTGTAGAATATGTCACAAGGTTTCCGTACATATAAAGAACGTCGAAATCCGAGTTATAACGAAGAAGTTATGACCCGTCGAAGTTTCGCAGCGGAACCGGCACGGCACCGAGAAGCGTAAATAGTGAATTTACGATAGAGCGAGATTTAGCCTTAGCGCTCTAAACGAAAGTCGTATAATATGTTAAACTAATAACATCAATAAAAAGAACGCCCAAATCTGACTTCGTATGAAGAAGTTATGATTTTCGAAGTGTCGGATTAGCAGTGTACAGCCCGAAATTCGAATATTAGATCGAGTGGTTTTTAGCCGACACGATCTGAATGAGAATCGAAGATCTCATTAAGAGTAGCGTAACGAGAAAAATATGGGCGAAAACGGACGTCGGATGAAGAAGTTATGAGGATTTAACGGACCAATCCTGTCCCGGCCTGTTAATAATATAAAATTTAAAATCGAGTCAAAATTAGCCGACGGAGTCTAAACAAAAGTTGTAGAGTATGTCCCCACCTTCGTTTGGATATAAAGAACGTCGAAAACGGAGCTCGTATGCGAAAGTTACGAGTTTTTAAAATTGAGTATGCAAATTGCGAAATCTGATGCGAGATAGATGACGTGGCCTCATCGCAGCCGTCCATCGCCGATCACAGAACGCCCTTCGGATCACGCCACGTCGCCTCGCTTCGCCTTACGCCCAGCGTACCCTCGGTCCCTATCCTCTTACGAAGTGCGAGCCAGCTGGTGTGAGCTGGCAACCCTATCCAAACTACGCCCAGCGTAGCTGCTGAACGCGCAGCGTAGTCCGAGCTGCTGAGCGCCTATAAAAGGCTGTGAAGATTTCCGAGTTTTTCACACCAATGATTCTTCTCTCTCTAAAATACTTTCTCTCTCTAGCTCCCCAATCACCCCTAAGCCCTAGATAAAATCCCTAGCTCCCGAGGGAAGCCCCGAGGCTCCCGGAGTCCCGAGAAAAAGAGCCTTTCAGTTTCGAAACGCTGCTCCAATTAAGTTCCGATTTTCGATAAAATTCGTTGTAAGTGTGCTACGCTTACGCAATTTTTGATATAGCTTTCGAATAATTATAGGAATGTTATTAGGTCCTTAAAATAATTATTTGGGCTATTATTATGAGTTATATTGAGTGTTATTAACGCTTATATAATAATAATAATAATAATAGTCAGACTAATTAATTTGTCGCGGTTATCGTTAGACTAAACCCTAGTAGTATTGGTACTAGGTTTTATCGAAGGAAAGTTGTTTTGAGAGTATCGAAGCGCTGCTCGAGTGCTGAGTCACCACCTTTCAGGTGAGTGCATAGTCTCTTTCATCTTACACATAGATATGAAGTATTTTATATAAACTACGTGCTATGTGTGCATATTGTCTGAATACTTGTTGTCTATGCTGGATGAACGTTTTATACATGTTTTTAATGATTTAAACTGTATACGTATTTTATAAATACGAATATGTTGGGTATGACATGGGTATATGAATGATGAGAGATATACGATGATGTGAGTATACATTGGCAGCTACAGACTTAGTGCCTATGGGACGAACACCGGTAGCTATGGACTTAGTACCTGATAGACGTTGGTAGTTATGGATTTAGTACCTGTTAGGAATTGGTAGCTATGGACTTGGTACCTATTAGTTAGACGCTGGTAGCTATGGACTTAGTACCTGTTAGGAATTGGTAGCTATGGATTTAGTACCCGATGAGTAGAATATAGCAGCTATGGAATTAGTGTTTTACGAACGAACATTGGCAGCTATGGATTTAGTGTCAGTCCTATAACCCTGGAAGGGACTTCGGAATAAACGAATGCAGGATAGATGACTCTTAGGTTAAATCCTTAAGAGTAAAGAAGATAATGGGGATGGGTAATTGGGTTGATTATTTGATTGTTTAAACATAATAAATATATTATTGTGGGTTGAAAACCCTATGTACTCACCAGGTTTCCCAACCTTACCCACTCAGTTTATTTATATCACAGGTGTTGATATGAAGTGACATTACACTGAGAGATTTAAAGAGATGTAGATCACTAGTGCAAATAAATGTGAGTTCTGTTTATGCTTATGTTTTTGTATTAACGATGACATCCCAAATGTTTTAAAATGAATAAAATACGTTTCTTCGAAAATGTTTTAATAACGTATTTATCATGTTTTTCTGGGAACAAATTCCGCAACATTTTTATTAAAAGAAGTACTCTGATTTTTGTAAAGCATAAACAAAATCGGTCTTTTCTGGCCGTGAAAAATGGGGATGTCACATAAACATATCGCAGGTAGTAGCAAACCTAGATGGATATCACAGAGACAACCATATAATCATACAACTCCTACTGGTGGGCCGACATTGTGGCCATAGAACCATCGCTACTGGAAGGTAACTCACCTCGAAAGTAGCTGCTGAAAGTCTGCTTGCTAAGCGTCTGACTGCTGAACCGGTAATCCTCCGGCTATAATTCAAGAGCATAGATTAGACACTCATAAATACCTTAGGTCAAATGACTGACACACCCCTGGTCTAAGGTCAACTCCTTGTTCAAAGTCAACTTCCAGTTGACTGGACTCGCCGAGTCATGGCACAGACTCGCCGAGTCCTTCTCCTACTAACCCAGTCCTACTCGACAGGTCCCTCTTCCCACTCACTGAGTCACCCTTAACTCACTTCTTGGGACGATTGGACCCACCTGCGATCCGACTCGCCAAGTCCGAGAACAACTCGTCGAGTTCCCACGAGCAGATCTCCTACTCGCTTCCAAATCCTCATCAGAGCATCCTTTATGAGGATTTGGGTTTCTGGGACCATTGCTACACGTTAAATTGCTAATTTCGCATGCAGATACGAGGGTTTGGACCGCCAACACTTAAACCCCTCCTATTCAGTAACAACTCATATGACTCGATGAGTTTGAAGAACAACTCGGCGAGTCCACTCATCGAGTTCCAGGCAATCTTCAAAAGACTCGCCGAGTTGTTCATCCAACTCACCGAGTCTAAGGCCATCTTCATAGAACTCTCCGAGTTCCACTTTGGGACTCGCCGAGTCCCTTTGACCCATTTTCCATACAGACCAAATCTGAGACATGCAACGCTTCTAAACCATAGATCTATGCTCCTAGGGCATGCTTATCACGTAAAGTTGCAAACTTTACGTGCATGCATGGCCCTATAAGCTCAAAGGCAAATCCAAGCTCTTTAAGAGGTCATACACTCCATAGGGACCTCAATAACTCCAACCACAGAGACTTTACACTTCTAAGATGTCCATAAGGTCCAATTCTGAAGTCCTTTCAGAACATAGAGCATAACACATGGATTTTGAGGTTTTAGGGCTTGAAAACCACTAATTTGGGACAAGAAGGGAATCTAATGAACTAGTGATCAAGGTAGGAACTTTTCTACCTGAATGGAAGCCTCTTGCAGGTTAGATGTCGGATCTACTTCCCCTCCTTGCACTCTTCCACCACCTTCTTCCTCTCTTAAGCTTCAAACTTCCTTCACAAGGCCAAAATCACTCACAAGGACAAAAGGGGCTCGGGTTTCGCTCTACAACTCTCCAGGAAGTGTTAGGGAAAAGGGAGGCCGAGTTAGTGTGCTTAAATAGGGTGCAAACACCCGGGTTAGGGTTTTTGCCCAAACAGGGCCTACTCGCCGAGTCCGAGGCTTAGACCTTGCGCCTCATCCCGCTTCCACTCGGCAAGTTGGTCCTTCAACTCGTCGAGTCCAAGGAAAAATTGCGAAATATAAATTACAAGGAGTACGTACCAGGAACCAGGTGCTACAGAATTGTTAATATAACTCTTAAAGTTGAAGATCTTGTTGACATTGTTCCTCTACCTATTGATAAATGGAAGGATATTGGACCTGGTCATTTTAACATTTTGGATGCTTTTTTGTTCTGATCCGCAAAGATCAAGACATTCTAAAATTATGTCTTTGTTGCAAGGGTTATGTACGAGAGAAGATAATTATGTCCTAATAAGTTTCCGTAAGAATAGCAAAGAACTATAGCTTGTTTGCTCTTTTACTACGCCACCTTTTGGGAAGTAGAAAGGCATTAACACTAAATAATTGTCTTTTTCTTCTTTCAGGATATGATCTTTTTCGAAAAAGGTTAACCAATGGTATGTGGTGAATTTGAAGATATGAAGGTTAGCTCATTGTTAACTACAATACATATCATGAAACTTTTTTTATTTTTCTGACTATAACTATAAAATTTTGTATGGATCTCTATATTTACAACACCACATAACAGATTACCTTAATATTTTAGGAGGGGAGGTTTCTTACAAACTTCATATTTCTTGAACCTTTGTCTATAAATGTTTGGATTTTCCTTTTAATGATGTAAGTAAATCAAATGGTTTGAGGTTTGTATTCACTTTAAGCATATATTTTATATATGGACTTGCTTTAATTTCTTTATAATTTTTCACATACTAAAATATGGATTTCATTCGGAGAATAGACATTTAAATAGATGCAACAACAACTATCAGATGACACAATTAGAAAGTAGGTTGCTATTAAAATGACAAATGAAAAAGTACGTTGCTAAAAAATGACATAAGCAAAATATTTCACTCAATTTATCGCATCCTAATTTCTATTTAATTCTACAGTAGCTATAAGATGACATAAATAGAAAGCACATTGCTATAAAATGACATTGTATTATTCAATTTACCCCTTGTCTTTGCTTCTGATGTGTCTGTTCACCCATCTGCTAGCAAGTAGTCTCTTCATGATTGCATTGATAAACTAAAAGATTGTTGTGAGACAAAAAGGGAAATGATAAGGTTTTCCTCTCTCGGATTGATTTAGATATGTGGCTTGTGAATTTTAAACAATAGGAACAAACTGGTGAAGAAAAGCAGGGTTGATTGATAATTGTCGTAGTTAGAGCAAATATAAGGGTTTTTCATTTGAAGTTATCATTAATGAATTTACTACCCTCTCATGTTTCTTGATGTTATGTGTTTTTGTTGGTTTTAGGGATGAAACCTGCAGAAGGATTGGATTTGATTCATGTTCATCAGACATGGATGGATAACAACACACATTATATGCGAAATGACTTGTTCTTCTAAGCTTGTATGCCACACCCACCTTTCAAATATATTGTATGAATAAGTTGGTGGTGTATGCATGTACACCTTTTTTTCTTTTATTGGAGTACCAATCCTAAAAAACTATAACATTTACCTTAACAAACATTTTACTTCTTGACTTATATGTGAACAACCCTTATCCAATTCACATGAATTGCACTCGATAAGACTTTATATTCAAAATAACAAAGTAACAACTCTTGCAACTGGATTGTTTTACAATAAAAGATAACCCCATAACAACAAATATGCTCCATTTATGAGATTTAGCTTTACTAACGTACTTTTCTCTTTACCAACAATAGCAACATAGTTTCACTCGTTTTTATCTAGAATAGCAGTGAAGTTCATTTCATTACTGTATTGAAATCACCTTTCGTGGGCCGTGCTTAACACGACCCTTTTAATTCCACTATATATATATATATATATATATATATATATATATATATATATATATATATATATTATCGGTTCTGAATCACAGTACTGGTTGGTTTTCAAGGTTTGAGTGGGTTACCGGTTCTGAATCACAGTACTGGACCACCTATGCTTCCTGGATCTGGTCCCGGTCCCGCTCCTTCAACTCCTGGTTCTTCCAATTCCGTTCATGGAACTAATCTTCCCTCTGCTTCTTCCCCTTTTAATCCAGCTGCCAGGTAATTCTGTAAATAACTTTCTTTCAATGACTTGTTTTTTATTTCAAATTTTGATTTGTTTATTTTAATGTATGTAAAGGAAGGGAAGATACAGGATCCCTAGAGTCGGGTCGTTATCGGTAGATGACCAACAAAAATTGCAACAGTACAATCAAATGTTGTCTGCAAGACCCCCTCTTCCTCCATCATGAATTCCATCACTGGTTTGTTGACTTCCAGTACACCAACACCAACACCAACATCTGCTCAAGGAAACTCCATGTTGAGATCACGTGAGGCTATGCATATGATTCGCGTGAATGATCGTGGAAGGAAAGCCAAAGCACTTAAGGTATTATTAACTAATTCATTGCTTTTAATTACACTCTAAATTCCTATTGTATTTCAGTATGCATTAATTGAAAAGTCAACTCTACATACCCCTGTTGGGCAGCCAGGGTCAAGAAGTCCATGGTCGTTATTTGAAGACCAGGTCAAACTTTTTTTCACTAAATTTTTATGTATTATATTTGTTGAGAAATAAGTGTTGTTTATAAAATGTGTGTTGTCTCCTCAGACACTTGTTGTGTTGGTTCATGATATGGGTCCAAACTGGGAGCTTATAATATCATCATCTTGTATTGTATTGCATGTTAAGTTACCGATTTGCTATGTGCAGGTTCTGACAACGCTAGCAACCTCCTTCCATGCCCTGCAGCCTCTCAAAGTTCTTGCATTCAGTTTATTCTCTTAGAAAGGAAATTGTCAAAGGAGAATTTAGTCATGGGTTTCTTTTGATGTTGTACATGTTTTGTTTTCTATAATAAATATTATGCAATATTAGCAGTGTGTTACATTTACTTACTATTAGAATGATTATCTGTATTTGACATATTAGTGCAATGAATTATATTTATTGTTTATGGTATTTTATTGGGCTAATGCCATAAAAACCCCCAACTTTTCAGGAAATGTTCAGTTATATCCTAAGTCCAATTTTATGTCCACACAAACCACACATTTGGGCAAAAATGGTCATAATTGCCCTATTTTCATATTTTACCCTTCTATGGGGTGTTTGGTTCAGTGGTTTGTTGTTCAGTAATTGTCACCCAAACACCCATGCCCTCTTGCTCGATTTCTATTACTGCTGGAGACCAAAAACAACTCCACCGGTGAGCTTCCTGCCGAGAGAAAACGAGCCAAAAACCCACCGGCTGCCATCTCCTGCTCACCACCGTTCCAACACCTCATTCGATTGCTGAGCAAACCGACGAGCACCCCCTAAAGATCGTTGCTCCGCTCTGAATCGAACCTCGAGTCCAATGAATCCAACGATGTAATATTTCTTCCCCTGAATTCCATTGACATGAAACCCAACTCTTATCGTCGCTCCTGATTGTTTATCAGATGCAAACTCCTTCACCTCAGAGCAAAAAAAATGTAAGTTTTGGTTTAGGTTTCATTTGGGTTTAATTTCAAGTTTGTGCATTTGTGTTGTTAACCACGATTTTGATTTCATTTGTGATTTTTGGGTTTAAATTTTGGGTATCATAATTGGGTTTAATTTGAGTTTAGATATGGGTAAGAAAGGGAGGTGGTGGTGGTTATGGTGGACGATGTCAATGTAGATGTGCTGGCGGTGGTGGGTTTTAGGGATGGTAGCAGTGATGTTTGATATTTGATGGTGATGGTGATGCATATCACAGGTGGTGGTGGTTTATGGGTTACGAATAGATGATCTTGTTCATGGGAATTGATTCCTTGAGACCAAACTGAGATTGTTCATGGAAATTGATTCAATATATGGATTTCGTTGAGTATGAATGGCATATCTTTGAGCTTCTATGGTGATGAACAACAAACTACTGAACCAAACACCCCCAAATGCCAAAGAATGGTAAAATCGGAAAATAGGGCAATTATGACTTTTTTTGCCCAAATGTGCGGTTTTTGTGGACATAAAATTGGCACTACTAGAAAAACAGCCTTTAACGACGCGCAATCAATGACACGCGCTGATAGAAGACACGCATTTGTGAGTGCCTTAAAAATTGATGTCAGTTTTCCAAAATATGAAGCATAGAAGACACGCATTTTTGTGTGCCCTGAAATTAGTGTCTATTAAAAAAACACGGAGGGCACCTTAAATAAAATGTGTGTCGTCTAACCATGTCGCTTTATAATTTTTAATGAAACGCGCGTTTCATCCGAGGGGGAAATGAAATCCAAAAATTAAAAAGCCCGCTTTGTTTCCACCGGCTGAAAACCCTAGCTCATCCCCGCCTAAAACCCTCTTTCTTTCTTTCTTTCTTCTCTCTCGATTCTCAAACCTCCATTCACCATCCGCCATCTGCTGATTCTTCGACCCTTCCGAGTGTCTCCCACCACCATCCTCTATTTTTTGTTATATATTTAACACCCTCCGTTGTCAGTTTGGAGTTCATACGATCTCTGTCTCCAACTTTGTATTTAGCCCTCTTTAATTTTGATGAGAGCAAAGACACCATCGAGAATGTCAAAGAAAAGATCCAGGTTCTTATTTCTCCTTTATTCATACCTCTGATTTCGATTTTGATTCTTCTCGTATTCTCCTCTGTAAAACCCTAACTGGAAAAGCGATACGGATATTAATCATGATTTCCTCCTCTTTCCTTGATCCCCAATTCTACTCTCTAAGCATCTCAGGTACGTTCCGTTCCATCTCCCTTGTTCTCGTTTTTTTATTGCTTAGGTGAGACATCTATCTCCCCTACTTTTCTTCTTCTTAATCCCGTTATGATAGTTGTTCACAGTCGCACACAGCACCACACACACATCCATATGTTTACTGTTTTGGGCTCAACTTTTTGTCTCAATTAGTCCGCTTGTATTAACCCTAAATTTGTTGCATGTGAGAGATCTTGCAAGCAATCCAGAACTTGCAAAGGAGAATTGTGTCTATATGCTTTTTTGTCTATTAAAAAATAAAATAAAAAAGGGTTTTTTCTTGTATTCAAATTTCTTTCAAAATCACAGTAATTTCTTTCCTTCTTTCATTCTCAGGTATCCGATGGAGAGAGGTTGAAGAAAATCTCCAAAATCATACAGTTCATCTAAAGAAACCATATACTATCCCCAGCTTTTGAGATTAGAATCATGATTGGAAATAGATGATGCTAATAAAGATACAACAATTGAAAGTGACATCATTAAACGATTCAACAAACTCACTTTACGCAATAAAGATGTTCTTAATGGATTGAATAGTGCGGGACCCGAATCAATCTGTTACAATGCCGAAATTACTTCTTGATCTTCAAGATGAACAGATGCTTTTTGAAATATTGGATAACAAACATGGATATGATCTTCAGCTTCATGCTGGAGCCATGATCACAACTCGGTCTGCTGAGTCAGCATCAGATTCATTGGAGCTATTACATGGTTATGGAGGGGGGAGATTTAATATAGCTAATGACAAATTCTATTCCAATAGGAAATCTTCCCAACAGTTGAAATCACATTCCAAGAAACGCACATCACATGGTGTTAAATTCTTGCATTCCATACCTGCTCTCAAGCTACTGACAATGAAAGCCAAACTTAGCAAGTAACCACAAAATCTCTATTGTCATTTTTCTTTTACTCTGTTGTAAACTCATTTTTCTTTTACTGTATTTGCAGTAAAGATATAGCCTATTTTCATAGGCCAAAAGCTTTATGGTATCCTCATGAAAATTTGGTGGCACTTAAAGAACAAGGAAAGCTGCTTACAAAAGGGTCAATGAAAATTGTATTGAAAAGCTTGGGAGGGAAAGAGAGCAAGCTTCATGTAGATGCTGAGGAGACTGTTTTATCTCTCAAAGGAAAATATATTATGTGATTTTCATGTGAAATTTTACTCTTTACTTTACTTTTTTATTACCCATAATAGCGATATATTAACAGTTTGTTTTTATATTTATGTAATTAATCACCAGAAGGGTTCATTTGCAGGGGATCTTGAGAACCTTCTAGATGCTGAAGAATTTGATGCAGATGAAGAGGATAATAATAATTATGATTCTAATAACTTGGTGGCTTGTGTTAAAGGCCTTAAAATGAGACGCATGTCTTCACAAGCTCAAGCTGATGTGGAAAATGAAGATGAAGCTGATGAGTTATGCAGAATGCTCATGGATGGTATCAGCTAATAACTTCGTTATGTTTTATATTTTTATTTTAAAATTTTCCATTTTTAATTATTTATTTATGATTCAGGAGATGACGAGGCAGATCGGAAGAAGAAAAAAGTGAAAGATACGGGAGCAGCTTCATTCTACCAACTTCCATTCTTTCCTTTTCTTGTTGCACTAGTTTCTGTTAACCGCAAATTTCAAAAACATTAAAATGACTATTTTACCCTTCTATTCCAAAAATAAAAAATTACCTCTGCCTCTGATTTCCCGATAAGTGATTGATTAAGCTGTTGTTTCAATTCAACTTGTGAGATCCTAAGTGATTTAACCTCTTTCACAAGAATTTTCACATCTGCTTTTAATTTAATTTCTAATTCTTGATGTTTCTTTGACAATTGGTCAAGTTTACTTTTGGTATCTTCCAATTCCTCAAGTAGCTCATCTTTTTCTTCCATTTCCACCTTTTCATCCTAAAAAATCTTTAACTTGTTAATAATTGTTGTAAACTTATTTTAATAAAAAACAAAATAGAATAATAATA
Organism: Lactuca sativa; assembly: GCF_002870075.4. Classification (NCBI taxonomy): domain Eukaryota; kingdom Viridiplantae; phylum Streptophyta; class Magnoliopsida; order Asterales; family Asteraceae; genus Lactuca; species Lactuca sativa. The sequence goes on along the minus strand of NC_056627.2, from coordinate 245,982,985 downwards.
ATAATAATAATAATAATAATAATAATAATAATAATAATAATAATAATAATAAAACCTGTTGAGATTGACACTTCAATTTAAAATCCATTTCTAGTTATTTCCTTCTAAGTTCTTCCATATCCCACTGTATTTAAGTAACTCTTTCTCTTTCCATTAAAATTGTTTGATGAAGATTTTCTTTACTTGTCACTTTTGTAGTTTCAAGCTCCTCCTACAAATCCTTCACCTATTATATAAACATCAAAGTTCCATAAATATATATACATTTTTAAATTAAAAAAATCATATTCATACTCATACCTTTGTTGTAAGATAATCTTTAACTGTTATTTCTTTATTCAATCTTGAAATCAAATCCTCCATATCTGTTTTGTAGTTCTAAGAACAAGGACCTTAGATAAAGTATTGCTGCTGATGCTCTCATGCTTTATCTTGTTTACAAACACAAATGTTGTAAGTAGCGACTGGACAGCACCTGCAGAATGAGGTGAATTTGTTCCTTTCTGCAATGTTGAGTTGTATGATGTTGCCTGCGAATTATTTCTACTGTTGTTACTTATAGTTGTATGCTTCCTACTATAGTTATAGCTCCCCAAAAAGGTGTCATCTTTCTTCATACCATGTAATTTAAGTGTAAAGTCTGTCTTTGATAAACTATAATCATCCAGATTTATTGGTTTAACAACAGGTGAGGATCTCAATGTCTTTTCACATTCATGCATATCAGTGTCAACTTCTACATGTTGCTTCTCACTGTATGCTTCTTGTTTGCTATTAGTGCCATCTGGCGATGCTTGCTTTAATGAAAACTGTGAAAAAGACTTACCATGAGGAGAACAAAGCTTTGAGTTGTTTCCTCCCTGAGTGAGCTCCTCAGGTCCCTGTACCGAAAAGCTAGCAAGATGTGGGGCATAGATCTCCAACAAAGCTTCTTTTAAGGACTTCAAAAGAGAGCCTTCATCAGAGAAAAAGACTTTTCTTTTGTCTGGTGTTACATTGACATCGTACACCTTGGTTGGAACAATAAAATTCATGATTGCAATTGGATATTGCTTTGAGTTTGCGGATCTATACAATTCGTTCAGAAGCTTGGTGACTTGTGGCATGTCAACAGGTCGACCATTTATAAAAAAATATTGTATGTCACCTATATTTCGTCCACATCCATTGCCCGACTTAGAAAGAAACCCATCCACCTTGCAGGAATCTGATATAACTAGACTCATAGGTTCTAAGCAGTTGAAAGTGCTCATGCCAAATACTGTAATGATGTTATCTTCGAGTGATCCGCTTCCCTGTGTTTTAAGTACTGCAGAGGTTATGTTTGCTCCAGTCGTATTTGTACAAACCATCCGAATCCCTTTTGCAGTAAGAGCATATGCCTGGATTGATAACATCAACTATTATGAAATGTAACATGCATACAATCTAAGAGCAAGTTAAAAACAAAAAAAATGTTCCAAATGGAGCTACATGGTGTTTAAAGCAATTCTGATTATGATAAGGAGAAGCTCCAAGAGAGATTAGCAAAACTTTCTGGTGGTGTTGCTGTTTTAAAGGTACGATTCTTATTTTTGTTTTATTTCTAAATAATTTTATTATGTAAATGATGTGTTGTTGTGATTGGTCAGATTGGAGGAGCGAGTGAAGCTGAAGTTGGTGAGAAGAAGGGTAGATTTACTGATGCTCTAAATGTCATGCTGGAATCCTGATTGCATGAATTCATGGGATTCAATCTCATTGAGTTTCTACTATTGAGTATATGTGGGAGTGAAAAGCAAGGGGTAGTTTTGGTATTTATGATTAGGTGGGATGACATAAGTTCTTAGAAGGAAAAGTCATTCTCCATTTTGTTTTTAAACAATTTCTTTATAAATAATAACTCGCTTTTGTTGACATCAACATAATGAAAAGTCATTCTCGCTGAAAACCGTGGCGGATGGTCAGGTGCTTTTACACTCGGTAAGTTCGTTTTTCTAAATTCTTATAGTTTTTTTAATCTGAATTTGTTTTTTAATGCTATAGAACTCGGTTAATTCCCGGGCTTTGAGAATTCCATTCCCGTGGTTGGTCTTTAATGAGAAGATCAAAGTGAACTCTGTTTTTCTCCTGGATACGACTGTTGTTTCCGATTTTGTCCTGCTACTGTCTGGTGGAAGCATCTCAAAAGGCGATATAATGAGTCTATTACCTTTTCTTACTCCATTCCTTTTTGATTCCATTCCATTTCATGATATGAAACATGATGGGCACTTGAAAATGTTGGGAGGATACTTGGAGTTCTTCATGGAACCTTCATTGGCTGAACTGTATCACAACTTAAGAAAAGATCTCGATGAGTTATTCCAGTATAAAGTAAGTAATGTATCCTCTCTTATTCATTATTACTAAAATAATGATCTGGAACACTTATTGTATAAAACTATACATAATCGGTGTGTTTTATTATGATTACAATAGTAATCTGAGTTTTTTGAATAAAGCAGTTTTTTGATACTTCTGTTTACGGTAGTGGGTTTCCACGTGCAGCTGATGAAAGACCATCACCATTGGTATGTATAGCTTGAGTGCATCTGTGGCTTAATCTTAATAATAGTTCAGTTTTATATAATCTTATTGTCAAGTTTGTTTAGTAAGCTTAAGAAGAGTAAACATGGTATCCTTATCTCAGTTGCAGTCAAACCACAAGCTTCCAGGGCCACTTCAGTTGCTGAGACATTTTCTGAATTCAAACACCTTCTTTCTTGTGTATAAGTTCTATTAGAAGACAAACATATTTTTGATCCCTTTGAGATTTATCCATTTGTCTACTATTGGAATGATTATTTTTATGACATTAACAAGTGCAATGTATTATATTTTCTATTATGAGACATTAAATGGAAATTTAATTTGAAAATCAGTAAATCTATAAATAATTTTTTTTAAACATTTAAAATTATGATACGCAAAAATGTGTGTCATCTTCATTTATGACATGGCCTTTCTTGACAGGGTCTTTCTTGATAGCATTGCGTGTCATTAACACGCGCGTCGTAAGGTTACGACACGCGAATGCGTGTCGTCTTCTTTTATGACAGGGCCTTTGTTGATACGCATTGCGTGTCGTAAACGCGCGTCGCAATTGCGCGTCGTAAATGAGCGTCGTAAATGCGCGTCGTCTCTCTTTATGATAGGGCCTTCCTTGACACGCATTTGCGCGTCGTCTGAGCCCTTTATGACGCGCAATGAGCGTCGTAAAAGACTGTTTTTCTAGTAGTGTGGGCTTAGGATATAACCGAACATTTCTTGAAAACTTGAGGGTTTTTACGGAATTAACCATATTTTATTTTGTATTATGAGACTTTTAATGTGTTATTTAATTTGAAAATTAGTAAATCTATTAAAAATATATAATTTTAAAAACATTTAAAATTATGACACGTAAAAATGTGTGCCGTCTTCCTTTATGACAGGGGCTTCCTTGATGCGTATTGCGTGTCATAAACACGTGCGTCGTAAGGTTACGACACACATTTTCGCATTGTGTGTCATAGTTGCGCGTTGTAAATGCACGTCGTCTTTTGTTATGATAGGGTCTTCCTTGACACACATTTACGCGTCGTCTGAGTGTTTTACGACACGCATTGCGCGTCGTCTGAGTGTTTTACAACACGCGTTGCGCGTCGTAAAAGGTTGTTTTTCTAGTAGTGTTTTTTACTTTCTATTACGGTCATGTATCTTTATTTCAGCAAAGGAAATAATCAAAGTACTTTCGTGAGTCGACGCACGATTGTTATATATATATATATATATATATATATATATATATATATATATATATATATATATATATATATATATATATATACACTAGTGGTGTGCCCGCGCAAAGCAACGACGACAAATAGTTTCCGAACGCTGATTAATTTATTTCGGTGAATAGTTTCCTTGCGGCTATCAGATCAAACTATAAAAACCTTTAAGTATAACCAAGTTACAATATTGATAATTCTTTCATTTTTACAATCCTCAGACGTTGATAAATCCATTTATGCATCACTCTCTTGCAATTTGCAATTAATCACTCATTCATAATGCTAACTTCTAATAACCGTAACATCTTAACTTGTTTCAGAACTTTAACCGGCTTGGTGGGTTGTTGTGTTGTAATAATTCAATCTGATTTTTTATTTTCAATCTATTTTAAGTTGTTTTTGTAGTCTTGAAATCAATTTAATTTATAAAGTTAACGTAAATGTTTATCCATTTATTATAGTATTTTACTTTTATTTTTTTTTTATCAATGTGCTTTTCAATTTTTTTTATGATTACTTCTCCGGAAAATCCTATGTTGTGATGATAACCACTAACAACGTATCTCACCCGCATTTAAAATTTTCTACCTACTAAATATACAAACACCATGATAGAATGGTTTTAGTTTGATACCAATTATTGATTTTAAAATGCTTTGTTTTCTTAAAAAAAAAATTGTTTATAAATAATCGGAGATCATTTAATTGATTGAAGAGTATGGTTTGATTTAATTTATGTTTTAATGGGGGAAGGTCAAGATATCAGGGCGTGATTGGGGAATAAAGAAAGAAAGTCATTTAATTGATGGAAGAGTATGGTTTGATTTAATTTATGAAACATTAATGTTTAATGTGATTAATTTCTGAAACGGAAATGTAATATGTGTATTGAAAGGTAAACATAAATCGTTTGTACATGATGTAGTATCTAAAATGCTTTATATATATATATATATATATATATATATATATATATATATATATATATATATATATATATAAAATGATTTTTACTTGTATAGTATGTATGATACCTCTTAAATTTCAAGAAATATCTAAAATGCTTTTTACTTATATATATATATATATATATATATATATATATATATATATATATATATATATATATATATATATATATATATATATATATATATATATATATATATATATATATATATATATAGGCGTAGGTTATTCTATTCTAATTAATTATTGTGTGGATGTAGGAATGATTGTGAGTCAATCATTTTACTTATTTTAAGAAAGTGATTAATACATATTATTAAATTAAAGATAATTGAAAAATACCATCTAATTTTATTCTAAGGGTATTTTAGTCAATTAACGTAAATTTAAAAAATGAATATTGCAGATTTTAGGGAATAATTAATTTTCTAAACTTTAAAAATCGGACTTTTTGAATAATAAATATAAAGATTCGGACATTCTACAAGAATGTCTTTATCATTATCTTGAAAACAAAACATTAAATTCTGACAAACTCATATAAACATATATTATCAAGATTAATAATTTTTAATGAATACAAATTCAATATGAAAAGAATTTTAATATCTTAAAATCAGTAATTACATTCATTATTAACAAATATAATTATAAACATGCATAAATGACATTCATTCTGAAAGAACACAAGGAATAATTGTTAGCAATTATATTTATTCTTAAAGAATACAACTGAGAATGGTTAAAAATCAAATAAAAACATTGAAATCTAAGTAAAATACAACTATGAATATAAATTACATTTATTTTGAAATTGTTGATTATCTCCAGAACATTCTTGAAATTGTTGTAAGAATCATCCTCTCCTTCTTGAAAGACTGCATCTTCTACCAGAATCCAAAATACACTTGATCTTCTTCCAGAATCCAAAATACATTTGATCTTCTTTTTGAATCCAAAATACACTTTTGAGAAAAACTATTTTGCAAGCTCATTTGATTCCAACCGAAATAGAAAAAGTCCACATCAGTTGATCTTCTTTAAGAATCCTGAACAAGTGAACCAATTTGTTTGTAATTAGAAGATTAGAGCTAACGAATTATTTATATACATATAAATACATTCTGATGGAATATATTTATACCAGACATTCTGATAGAATACACTACATACCGACTGATAGAATAGACGTGTCCATTCATACCTTGATATATGGATCTTGCAATTTCTTATTACAGAAAAAGAAAACCATGAAAAGTTACTACAACTGCAAAAAGGAATACCTTAAGATAGCAAGAAAGTGTATGACAATCCTTAAAACCAAATTCATAAATTACAAGCAAAATTTTCTAAAATATATGCATATCATATTTATTTTGTCATAAGAATCTAATCAAATGATCTGATTCTAACGGAATCAACAAGTAAATAGTCTAAATATGATGGATGAATACATACACTTCCTCGAGTATGGGTAAAACTTTTCCTAGTTATTCTTTAAAAGCTCTACAATAATATTGACTTATTCATATATTATGTTAATTATTTCAAATAAAATAAAATAAAATAAAACTAATCCTTTTTGTCAAATTGAACCAAAAACACCAAAATCAATAAAAATTAATTAATATTATACACTTCCACATCACATTCACAATTACTTTTCATGAAACAGTAAACTAAATAACCAATTACTCTTCATGAAACAGTGACTTGTGAATTGAATTAGAAAACAATTATCTACATGTTTGAGGGAAACAACAATTGATATTAAATTACATTTCAAGATTTTTAAAACAGAAAAAATGATGCATTTGTGTTTAGGAATAAAACAAATAATTAATTGACCTTTGTTGATGTTCCTCTGTTGCCTATTACCAATAAATCCACCGTCCAAATGAAATTAATTCACGAAATCACTGATGAGATATGGCCCAACATACGATGCAACAACATTTGTAATAGCGAAAAGGGCATTGATTGCTACTTTCTTTCTTGTAAAATGATAAATCGATTTGTAAATTGATGAGTTTTGTGCTAAGCATTTGTTGAAGGATTCAGAGGTAAAACTACCGGAATCTATTAAATCAACATCCGGGACTTCATCTTGGTCGCCTTTGAAGCCTTCGTATTTTCCCCCTCGTCGCCTTCGTTCATCAGTCCACACAAGGGTAGATGGCGATTAGGGTTGGATTGATAAGATGATGTTGGTGAGATGTGGCACATTGATTAGTTGTTGGGGTTTTTGGAGAAAAACGGGCATAGATATAGACGAAAAGAAATTAGGTTAAAAGTCAATAAATCAATACCATGATTATAGGAAGTATTTATGGAAGTTATTAATCAAATTACCAAATTACCTTTATTTATTTAATTAATTATTTAATTTTGATTGGTTCATATTTATTCCTACATCCACACAATAATTAGTTAGAATACCTGAACATCTCTCTCTCTTTATATATATATATATATATATATATATATATATATATATATATATATATATATATATATATATATATATATATAATCGCATGTATTGTGTGAATGTGTGACTAAGTTTTAGCCTTTAGATTAAAAAAAATAAAAGTATATGATATTTGGATACATGTTACTAACATGGACTAGCAATTACTCTATAATTACACTTAATTAATTATAAAGGCAAATATTAAATTTTATGAAGAGAGAGAAATGAAAATTACTTATATATTAGGCAACTAATTACATCAAATTAATTAATAAAAATCAAATCAAATGTTATATTTTATTTAATACATTCAAATATATGTTTTTAGCATTCGACGTAATGAAACATATATGACCATATATTTTCAATCTTTCATTCTTATAGAATACGATTTCTTTCAAATATTTTTTTTTATAATTAAAATTCTTTAAGAATATTACGACATAAAAGAAGAAATATACACCAACTTATTTATTGTATTCTTTATGAATATGTAACCATTCTTAACGAATACGCACAATTTATAATTTTAACTAATATTCTTTAAGAATCTATAATCATTCTTAAAGACTACCTACAAAATTTATACTATATACTACTATTCTTTAAGAATCTGTAATTGTTCTTAAAGAAATTTTATTTGTTTTTTTATGGTTTTTGGATGTCTTTATTTTTACCTTTTTATGTTAACCAATAAATCATTCAATTAAAAGTTTTATTTTCCTCCTATAAACAAGAAAGAGAAAAGTTACACCATTTGGTACCAAGATTATATATTCTTTATTAGAAAAAAAGTTTATATTAAAAAAAACAACATTTCCGATGATACACTTCACAAAAGATTGAGCATACTTGAACTCACCCTGTTCTATTTTTTTTGTAGGTATGAAGATATTTGGGATTGAACATTTTAAAAAATTAGTATAATTAAGGACATAAAGTTAATTCGGTAAGTTGAATGCTACATATTATTGCTTTGTTTTTTTACTCAGTAAAAACAAATACACATATATATGATTTTAAATATATATTATTGCTTTGTTACAATTTGTAAGTTTGTCCTCGGTGGCCAACTTATGGTTCAAAATGGTTTTATATTTTCATAAGAATTTGTATATCTTTGACTATTTCCCTTATACACTATATATTTGTTTATTATCTATTTTTTTGTAACGTTTCATTTTAATGGCTTATTAATTGATTCATTTATTCACCATAATTATTTATTGATAAAGTTATTATTATTTTCTTATATAATAATTGGTCACACGTTAATACAATATTTAATGATTATATATGATCCTAACTCTCTCTCTCTCTCTCTCTCTCTCTCTCTCTCTCTATATATATATATATATATATATATATATATATATATATATATATATATATATATATATATATAAGGTTCATGTTATTTTCTTTTGTGGTTTTAATTTGTTCACTTAAACACTTAAAAACAATTTATTTATTTTTATATTTTAAATTTTAATTAAATATAGAAAATTATGATACAAATATAAAAATTAAAATCTATTATTTTTAAATTGTTTTTAAATTCTCTTTAATAAATAAAAGTCTTTTTCCCACTTGTCGCACTCTCATTCAATTTGACAAATGTCATCTTGTGGTTATTTTGAATTAATTTTTTTTCCACATATCATTTTATGAAATTTTCTACTTTATTAAATTCCACATAATATTTTAATATAATACATTATAATAAATGTAGTAATAAATGGCTATTAATTTCACTAATAAACTTACATTTTAATTACAAAATTCCCAAAATTAAAGTTTATTAATTTTTTTCTTTATTTAAATGGTTTGTTTAAATTTAAAAGATAAAAAAACACTTTCACTATAATAAATCATTATTTTTCTTTTAAATTCAAAATTTTCAAATATTTTGACATTTATATTTAATTTTTTTTTTTAAATTAACTTATATAATAAATGGATCTCAGAACTAGTTTTGTTATAAAAATTGATACAAAACATAATTAACATTTAATGATCATCATATTTTTTATTTTATTGATCCATTTAAAAACAATTTAAAAATAATGATCATCGTATCATTAAATGTGTTATGTTTTGTATCGATTTTTATAACAAAACATAACGAAACAGCAAATGAGTTTATGACGAGGTGTGCGTTTCCTTACAACCGAAGTATCATGTAAAACATAATTGAAGACAATTTCTCCATAATTTCATCACTATTCGCTCGTCACCACCTCTTGATTTTTTCAACAATCACTTACGTACCAAGGAATTTTGTTCTCTGATCACTAATAAGATCATCACAATTCACCCTTATGTTATTGTTCATCGACTGTGATGCTTATTGGAATCGTGGGATTTGAGGACAGTTTTTTCGTATGCATTGAACTACTCATCGTTTTCAGGGAGGCTTTTTTTCTTCAATGGCGACAAGGAATCGGACATTTCTTTTTAGGAGGTATAGAGACGCATTAAAGAGCGTTAGGGTTCCGTCAGGTTGTCCTGCGGTTTCCTCTAGCTCCGATGGTGGTTCGGTGATTGAAATGGCTGACGGTTCTCTGCTTAAGCAAAATCGTTCTTACGCTCCTCTTAGCACAGAGGATCCCGGAACTTCCTCGTATGTCGTTCGCGCCTTATTTGCTTTTCTGACACTTTATGAAATATGAAATATCTAAGCTATGGCTTATATTTTGAGCTTCAAATTTCGGAACAGAATTGACTTTCTTGTGTGCTTGCACATCAGATGTATACATTTCTGCTTATTACCTTCAAAATTGTTACTCTCATGTGCTTGTAAACCCCATTTGAGCAATTTGTCTTTATTTTTGTGTAAAAAAGCCTACATATTGGAATAAGTCTTGTTCCCATTAAGCCCATTAAGTAAAAGCTTACTCTATTAAGCAAGCAGCACTTTAGTGAAGTTATGTTGTCCTTTTTTGCAGGGTGGGGACACCAATGGTGGGTCTCCCTCCAGCTTGGGTTGATGTATCTGAAGAAATAGCAGCAAACATTCGAGTTGCAAGGTCAAAAATGGCAGAGCTATCAAAAGCTCATGTGAAGGCTTTGATGCCCTCATTTGGGGATGGTAGGGAAGATCAGCACAGGATTGAAGCGCTTACACATGAAGTAACTGATCTTTTAAAAAAATCAGAGAAGAGATTAAGAAAATTATCTGGTGCTGGATGTGCTGAGGATTCAACTGTCAGGAAAAACGTGCAGGTATAATATAAAGTTAACTTTCATAGTGGATTTGAAGTTTTTATTTTAAATTTTTAATCAACTGAGCTGCATGTGAAATGAAACCATGTATGTTATGGTTTTATGGCAGCGATCTTTAGCCACTGATCTTCAAAGTCTTTCAATGGAACTTCGAAGGAATCAATCGACATATCTGAAACGCCTTCAGCAGCAGAAAGAGGTTTGCCCTAATTATTCTCTTTTAATTATTGATTATTGGAATCCAGGAACAAATGGAATGAAAAATTAAGTTGTTTGTTTTGTGTGGTGGAATGGAAAATATGATTCCTTCAGTTGAATAATATGTGGGCTTTTTCATGTAGGGTTCAGATGGGGTTGATCTAGAAATGAAATTAAATGGAAAGCATTCTTCTATAAGCGAGGATGATGGTTATGATGATTTGGTATGTTCAATATTTTCCTTGTTGCATTAATCTAGTTATCTAGGGTTTTAATTTCACAGATTCTACAATCCTTTACCTCTAAACAGGTTGAAAATTATTTATCTAGGGTTTTAACAAACATCAAATGGCCAAATTGAAGAAAAGTGAGGCTTTCACAACCGAAAGGGACAGAGAGATTCAACAAGTAGGTGCAAGACATTTGTGTTTATGTTTTGTTCATTCTATTAAGTTGCTATTTTTGCATTTAGCTTACACTCTCTCTCTCTCTTTCTCTCTCCTCCACAGGTGGCAGCATCAGTGAACGAACTCGCACAGATCATGAAGGATCTTTCTGTCCTTGTAATTGACCAGGTCAAAGCCAATAGTTTTTTTTTATTATTATATAATTTGCCGTATAAAGGCACAATGTTTATACTAACAAGACTTTTTTTTTTTTTGGCAAAGCAGGGAACAATCATCGACCGAATAGATTACAATATTCAAAATGTTGCAGTAACTGTGGATGAAGGACTTAAACAGCTACAAAAAGTTTGTCTCTATCCTTCATTTCACCTTATAAACTGCTTCTTTCTACATTAAGTAAATAAGGAAACTCAAACACCCATATTATATATATATATATATATATATATATATATATATATATATATATATATATAGAGAGAGAGAGAGAGAGAGAGAGAGCTTAGTGGATTAAGTCAAAAAGAAGCAAGAGGTACTAGAGTTGTGATGTTGGTAAGAAATTTGCAGGCGGAGAGAAACCAGAAACAAGGCGGAATGGTGATGTGTGCTACAGTGCTTGTCGTCATGTGTTTCATAATGTTGCTTCTTTTAATCCTCAAGGCGATTCTCTTCTGATGGGAGATCCCCATTCGTACATACATACATACATATAGTTCATCTGATTTATTTTTACACAAGGGTCACGTTGGTGTGTATAATTGGGTTAAAGTTGCTTTCATTGTATAGAGAGAATTTTATGTTATCAACTATTTCCCCTAAGAAAGGTTTTGTAGTTTCAGATGAAATAAGGTTTGATATTCAAATGTAGAGTTTACTAAAACAGTGATTTATAATTCAAGACGATCAATCATTCTCATGTGTCATCATTTATAGAAACTTACTCATACCTATACCTATAACAGGTGTATGCCAAGTTGCAGATCAATCCAAAAAAAAAGGTTGTATTATAAATTGGAAAAAAAAGTACTATAAAATATTGTTTCATAAATATCGGTAAGCTGATTTAGTTATGACTTGTAAGTTAAAAAATCTCGGGATAATCACAAAAATTTATCACGTGATTATATATAGGTAACATATGAAATGACCCTTTTATGGTCATGGATTTATTATTTATATTTCGAATGATGGACTGAAAAATAAGTTGGAAAACATATCAAAAACCCAACAAACAAATCCAAAGTTTCAAAATATTATCATAAATAAAAAGGTGCCATTTAGTTGAAAACTAGCAACCATTTCGGATTTACAAGAATAAAGAAATTCATGACAAGACATTTCAGGAAAGGAATAAGATATGGTTCATTTACATTATTAATTCTCCATAACCACGTGGTTTTTTTTGTGATTATCCAAAAATCTAGCATGTCTAACATAAAATAATAAAAAAAGTAGCACAGTTAAAATAATATTAAAGATTAATGGCATAGGTATTGTTAGCCACACTAATTACAAGTTATTAGGCAGAAAGAAGTTCCAAAGCCATAATAAAGACAGCGATAAAGCTAAAGCTGTCAACAGAAACTAGAATCTTGACTAGTACTGTAGTACATATAGGGAAATAAATGGTAGTAATTCTCAAGTAAGTGGCAAATAAGAAATACAAAGCAAAAACGGGACTAAATCCATAAATCGCAACGTCAAATAATCAAAGAGAAATATAACTACTTTACATCATAATTCATCAAGACACCAATCATCACTGCTAAGATATTGATTCTTAACAGTTAAACATAAACCCTCAAAAGTCAAAACTATAATAAAGCTAGACCACCACCCAGGTCAAAAAAAGAGCCCTACTTCACTTCAGAAAGGAGGAATCACCTGAAAGAATGGAAAGAAACATCAAACAAAAATAAGAATAAAAACAGCAAAGTATGAGACCAAATATGCATATTTATATTTATATACATACCTTCACTTGAATCAGTTGAAGGTAAATCCACCAGAGGGAACAGAAACATCAGCACCTCCAAAATGGAAAGCAGCAGCCTGAGGCTGAGGGGTTGCTTCGCCAGGTGGCATAACATCATCCTCTTCATCCAACCAATACGTCTCAAGAAGCTTCACTGCTTTCTCATATATCTCATTGTTATCATGACTCTGTAAATTCTCTATCTTCTCCAACCCTTCAGCATCATCAATCATTTGCGCATAAACATTTACATCCCCAGATTGCCCCAAATTCTTTTCAGCTTCACCAACCTTTAAAATGTTCTCAAGCCCCTCTAAACACACTGTCACTATTCGTGGGTCCGGACAGATCAGCAGGTCACACAAAGGTTTGATACACCCCTCGCTAACTAAATACCTGCAAAACACTCATCATTTTATACTAATATCTAGAACAACAGTACTAATCATAAAAGAAATTCAACAACCTCATTACAAAAAAAAAAAAAAAATTCTCACTTAATTTGGTCGTGGGTTCCACCAGAAGTAGCATTTGAGATGGCCCATGCAGCCTCTTTCTTGATGTCAAATTCAGCATTTTGAAGCAAAAGAACAAGCGGACCAATGATATTTGCTTCAATCACTATCTGTAAAAAAGATACACATACAAGTCAATAATGCAAAGCTAATTAATATATATACTTAAATCTGGACAAAATTTACCTGAATCTGCTCCTTGTTGCCAGCTGTGATGTTTGATATAGTCCAACAAGCTTCCTTCTTAATGCTCTTTTTGTGATTACCATTCAACAGGTTCAGAAGACAAGGTAATGCTTGAAGATTGATTATATACTGCAAACCCATTGCAGAGTGTCAAATCATAATATTCTTCAAAAAAAAATATATTCCAAAATAAATGCTTACCTGAGTTTGCATATCATCTCCAGTAACAATGTTCCCAACTGTACGAAGAGCAGGGATAAGCACACTTGGAGATGCGCGACTGAAGATACATAAATATATATAGCAGAATGTTAGAAAATCAAAAAAGGATTGAAAAGATTCTAACTTTATAAAAAACAAACACCAGACTCACTTCAGTAGCTCAACCAATCTTGGACATACATTTGCTTCAATAACAGCTTGGATTTTATCATTGGTGCCATCAGAAAGATATGAAAGTGCCCAACAAGCATCTGTCAAGACTTCATCGTCTTCTGAACGAATAAGTTGCTGTAGAGCTGGAAGTGCAGGTTTCGTCTGTCAAATTCAAAACAAACCAAAAAGAGTGATCAGGGTTTATGGTTTTAGGTTTAGGGTTTTGAGAGACTAACCTGATCAAAAGAAGGCTGTGGTTTGCCCCTACAAAAATTGGAAAGTGTCCAAGTGGCATTTCGCAACATAGATAGCTTAGCATGTGCGTTTAACTGAGAAAGTAAAGAAATCAAAGCTCCTTGTCCAAGTACAAGGTCACGACATTTAGGGGAATCACCAGCTACATTCCCTAGCGCCCATACAGCCTACCATGTTCAGAGTAACAGAGAATCAGAAATCAAATTGAGTAGATAGAAATAGAATATAAAAAAGTTAAAAACAAGTAACATACCTGCTCCCTAACATCATCACTGGGAGATGCAAGAAGTTTCACAAATATCGGGACAGCTCCATGATCAATCACCACCTTTGTGTGTTCAGATGTTCCAGACGCAATATTAGTCAAAGCCCAAGCAGCCTCAAACTATAGAATACAGGAAGTGTATATTGTTATTATCCAGGAGAGATGAAATTCTTGTTTGTATTTCTGTTTTATGATGTTCTATTTAACCTGTAGTTGGGGGAAATCCTCCCTCACAAGGAACTCAACAAAGCGAGGAACAACACCAGATTGAATAACTTCTTCAATTGGAGGGCTGCGTTCTGATTAAGATATTGTAATAGAATTAGCAATGTAGGAACAGTATACTGAGATTAAAATGATAATGGTATTACCTATTGATAAGAGTTTACGAAATTGAGTAGTGGCCTCAAGCTGCATGTTGTTATCATTAGAGAGAACTCCAGCAACCATTGCAGGGAGATTTTCCAACTGCAGTTTGAACAATCACAATTAAATTCAGCGCTTACATCAAGACCTCATACTAGTACATAAAAATATCTTCCATATGAAATCTGTATAGGGTACACTCAGAAAGTAATGATGCTACAAAAAAAAAAAAAAATCCTATACCGACACAACTAAAACCATGTCATTCAGCCATGTTTATCGGCGTGGAGTATATGACGATCGAGCTACAGTTACCAAAAGCAAAACAAACAGAAAACCCTAAAATTCCAGACACAACACAACAGAGTCACGAAACTACAACGTAAAGCCAGAAAAAATTGCATACAATACGACCGTATTACAAAATGTATATACCTTCTTTTCGGCGGCGGAAGCAGACTGAACGGGCATGGCGAACTGGCCAGCAGTGACTTCGCGTCTCTTCTTCTGCAAACTTTCTTCTCTCCGGTTCTTACGGATCTCAACCATGTTGTCTTCTCGCCTCCGGCGCCCTTCCTCGGCATCAACCGCCACCTTGTATCGGTTCCGGCGAACCTCCGTTCTGGCGCTAGGTCTCAGCGACATCGTTACAGTTCCTAGCGAGAAAGAGAATACCCTAGAAAGCGGTTAAGGGACTAGAGATTCTATGTCTGTAAATCTAATACCAGGTATTCAGTATCGATCAATTGTAGAGCGACACCGACTATAAAGAGCGAGTGAGGGTTTTGTGTTTTCCGCCCCGGGAGAGAAATAGAGGAAGAGATACGGGCGGGCCAAAAAGAAAGCTTTATTCGTAGGGTTTTTTTCAAATTTTGAATCAACAAACTACCATTACTCTGGTTAAGGGTGTTAGAAAGCTAAAAAATAGATTGGTTATTGTTTATTGTTTAATCCTACCGCAATAAGTAAATTTAAGTGTTTGGATATGAATCTTTAAAAATTAGTTTATTGTGGTAGGAATAAGCTAAATAAACCGATTTTAATAAGCAAGGGGAATGCTTATTGTTTATTTGTTCTTTTACTCATATAAGTTGTTTTGTTTGTCAAACACTTAAAATACTTATTGTTTATTGTTTATTCCCACCGCAATAAGATAATTCAAACACATTTTAAAAAAGTGTTTATTCTCACCGCAATAAACAAATAAGTAATAAGTTAATAAGCAAAAAACTATTTATCCAAACACCCCTATAAACTTAAAGGAAAATAGCATTGTAATGTTGTGAAATTCAGAATAAATCTACATCTACCTTTTCTAATAAACAAAATCAAAATTTGCCACTTGTCCATTTTCTAAATCCTTAGTTTTCCAAGTGGCTTCTTACTATCCCATAAATCTTTGCGACACTTATGATATCAAGTTTCAAATGCTTCCCCTATATCCCTGCTACGTCCCATATAGTCACCCACATTTAGGGATTTAATTTATTTGACTTCGCTACAACCATTTTTGAAATTCACATGATGGAGTCCTATTACATTTTTCTTCTCTCATGATCTTCTTCCTTATTGTCGCAATGAAGATTCAACCATTCCATGGACAGGAGCAAGGTGTTCGACGACATTGGGACCATAATAAAGGATGGCTTATTTACTTCATCCAATTTCAAGTTAGTTATCAAACTTTCTTCCTCTTACTATATAGTTCTAAAAGCTTGTAAATTTTCGATTTTGATTTCTTATGTGTATCTGCGTGTGTGTGATTGTGTTTCTTGCAAACTTCTATTTGAAAACATAACTTCACTTTAATTATTGAAGTGATTTATCTTGATTATTGGTTTGTAGGCCTTCTTTTAACTTGTAACCCTTCGTGGATGTTTATTATTTTTATAAAAAGGTTAAAATACTAGAAATTGTCTGTTGTGCATTAGGTTAGTACTTAAACACGTATGTCAATGGGAAATGTATATTCTTGTTGTACTCAGAAATGTTGATTTTTGGATAGATGTGGGAAAAAGCTCGGGTGCATGTGTTGCTTGAGATTTAAGAATAAAATTCAGAAGAAGACCACCATGTAATTTTTTCTGATTTTGACCATATTAGATTTTGGTCCAACTTTAATATGTGTAAGTTTTACAAAATTTACAATAATACCTTTGTAGGAAAGTGATTGGGAAGGAGTGGAAGTTGGTGATGATGAAATAGATCAAGATTTGCTTTATTCAGTTGTACTATATCATATACCAGACCTTAAGAAGGTTATCTTCATGCCATGGAAATAGCTTTCAATAAGGTCAAAGTGAAAGTACATATATTATAAACCACCAACCCTACTATTTTTGACATAGACTAAAGAATGTATTATGATTTTACTTAGCATGATGATTATGATGATGGTTGTAATGTTAATCTACTAAATGTTGATGATCCCCCTCAATAACGTTTCTTTATAAAATAAAAATAAATAAATAACTCATATTCTTGTTTTCATATTTATATAATTCATGTCGATCACCATATATTTTGCTTCAAAAATTCTCGGGTTCCATGAGATTTTGCCCCAATTGAACACTATATTTATGATTTGAAGGGAGGTATTTGTTGCAGCTTTTTATAAGAAAAATAAGTTGAACACCAGGAATATTTCAGTCAAACCAAAACCATTTGTATCATGTATGTGTTTTTTAATTTTCATATTGAACATGGAACTCCACAATTTTATAAGAGAAGAATGTGAAGGATTTGGGGGATTCATTGGCAGAATGGCTTGAAATACCTAACAACTTCCCCTTCTCTACTCTCATGTTTTTCATTTATAATTGTTTCTTGAATCAAGTATCATATTCATTTGCATGTTTCAATCATATTTTTAGTTTATAACTTTAGAGTTGTTCGATCCAAATGACCCTTCCACTGTTAGGAAAAATATAACCCAAATTAACCCATTTTAGGAAAACAAGTCGAAATTTCAGCTCTAAGCATCTAACACAAAACTTTTCTTGTGAAAATTTGCAGAAAAAACAAATTAACAAACCCAGGCCGGTATTTGCAGTTGACATTAAAACAATATTTCAAGAAGTGAAGGAAAAACAAGAAGGAGAAGTAGAAAGGATTTTTTTTTGTTATGTTAGATGCCCCTTATATTTCCCTGCCTTTGTTGGTCCTCATTAGATAATGAAATGTTATTGATGAGTTCCCCCTTCAAAGTGTTTTGCTTTTGTTAGCTTTGGGTGTAGTTTTTTAATTTAGTGTTTCTTTCATTTCTTTGTTTTTTGGTGTTACTATTGTAATTAGTTTTGTATATGTACTAGCCGCTAACTGGCTTCTTTCTTTTCCTCCAACCACTTTTTTTAGTTTCTTTCATTTCTTTGTTTCTCAACTACAAATCTAGCCACTTTTTTATTCATAATTTGATAAAGGATTTAGGTCATTTTTTGTCACTTAACTTTTGGTTTTGTGCTTATTTGGTCACTTAACTCTTTTTATTTTAAAAGGTCATCAAGCTTTTGACTTTGAGCTCATTTAGTCACTTAACTTTTGGTTTGGTCACTTAACTTTTAGATTTGTGCTCATTTAGTCACCTAACTTTTAAAATTGTGCTCATTTAGTCACTAAAATTTTGAAAAAATTTAAAAGTTTAGTGACTAAATGAGGACAATTTTAAAAGTTAGGTGACTAAATGTGACCAAACCAAAAGTTAAGTGATTAAATGAGCACAAAGCCAAAAGTTTGATGACCTTTTAAAACTTAAAAAGAGTTAAGTGACCAAATGAGCACAAAACCAAAAGTTAAGTGACCAAAAATGACCTAAACCCTTTGATAAAAGCTATGTTTTCTATTTGTCATTATTTGTATAGACATCTAGATCATTGCAAGAAACTGATAATGCAATCAATGCAACCTTTAGGATAAAGTATTTACATATAAAACATTTTACATATTAATTTGAACCAATCATTATAAAGTTAGACAAATCATATTACTCTATAAACTAATAAATGTTTGAAAATCATTAATTAATAATTATGACTGTAAAGTATTAATATTATTTTAATTTGTTAACTGTGGTTTCCATGGGTTATAACCTAGTTTTTTAATATTTAAAATAGAATAAACATTTATTTTTATAAAGTTACATTCAAGTCAAACAATCTGTTCATAAACCATAATACAAAATCAGAGTTATAAGAAAAACAATACGAAATCTCAAATCATGAAACTATTGATGTGTGTGTACAGTCTCATCTTCGTAATCCGATAAGTACCTGAAAAATAGTTGAATCCACAATTGTAATTCAAAGCTTAGTGAGTTCCCAAAAATACCCCACATAACAATATACATATAATACATGCACACATGAGCCTACAATCTGACTTGACCGCCTTGCAAGGTCTACAGTACACCTGGACCACTCTCTTGAGCCTACAACATATAGTTGTACCGCTCTCTTGAGCCTACAACACGGGGTTGGACCGCTCTCTTTGGGCCTTTAGTCTGATTGGACTACCACGCAAGGCACACAGTACACCTGAACCGCACAGGTCTCTTGGCCTACAACACAAAGCAAGACTGCCTCAACTCAACCACAATATGTCAACATATACACATAACAATAACAAGAAAGAACATGTAATCATAACAAATCTACTAGCCTAACAGATCAATATGATATAACAACATCATATCAACAAGGATACCTTGATCACTACAACATAACAACATTTTATTCACAAGGGTACTTGGATCACTACAACATAACAACATCCTACATACAAGGATACATACTATAGTAATAAAGTATAGTGAGAAAACTCACATGAGCTAAACAGCAGAAGATCCACGCTAGTCTCAACAATAGAACTAGCCACCCAAGTTCCCTAAAGCCAACCCAAGACTATCCTTTAGCTAAATACTTAATTCTACCCAAGTTTAACAAAGCGTCAAATTGCTCAAAAAGTCAACGGCCAAAAGTCAACAGTCAAAACCAGCCTAGTTGACCACTACGTGATGACCAAGCATTTATCACGACGTGGCAAACTCATGACAACACAGTCGCGAGAAACCCCAATCGTCACAACGTGGTGAGTATATCACCACGTCGTGGGAACTAGTGATCGACAATTTAATGAATTAAGCCCTTAATCCATTATGCCACTCACTCATCTCTTTCGAAAGGATTCCTTACACCAAAATAACTCATAAAAATCATTGATTTATGGACATGCATGTCTTGAACTCCAGTTAGGTCAAAAATGGTAAAATTAGGTAAAAGCTGATGGGTTTTATACAAACAATCATATGTGTGCATGCAACCCTAAATTTAGGATCTATGTTTTCACTATTAGATACACAACATTATGAACACATGAAGAACCCTAGCAAGCTCCTAGGTATTTCGAAATTTAGATGGTGCAAAGAATTACATACCTCTTGTTTTTATATTGTAATAACAACTCAAATATTCAATTTCCTTGTCTTTGAAAGCAAGTACCACAAGTGTAGTACCTCTAATGGCTCACAAACACCAATAGCAAATGGAGAGGCAAGAGAGAGAGGGGGGGATAGGTAGAAAATCGACTCTAGGTCTTCTAGGGATCAAGTGGCCGATTTCCCTTATCCAAGGGGTCCTTATATAGGGTAGAGATTAGGGTTTCAGTCCTTATCCTCATCTGGTTGCTTTCCCACCAAGCAGCCCATAAGATAAGTCTAGAAGCCTTATCCTTGGACGAATTCTATGGCCTTATTCCCTTCAATTCGTCCATCCTATCCATAGGGCATCCATTGCCCTAATTTGCAACTATCACATAATTACAATTCAACCCCTCTAGTTTAATTAATTACTTTTGATCACAAAATTAATTATTAATTAATTATTGACCAATATTAATTAAACATACATGATTTCTCCTTTAATATATTATTCTTATAATATATTAATAAATCATAATAACCTCTTTCTCTATTATTTCTCTAGTCAAGTTGCTTCGGTGAAGGCAACCCAAAAGGACCATGCACAACTGGTTCAAGTACTTACCAAATATGGTTACGGGCTTAGACACTAATCCAACAGTCTCCCACTTGGATAAGTCTAGTAACCATAAATGCAAGCACAACTCGATTAGTAATCATAGCTCTCAAAGGCGTTGTCAAAATCTGATCATATCAGTAACCCGTCCTTTAGATAAGGGATCGTACAGTCCTCTATTCTAGATATCATGTGGACAATCACATGGAACATAGTCATACTTATTGTCCAGCAGTTTGTTTATCGATCTCAGATTCATTTGACATAGAACTTAATTGAACACATCAATTCAGTCCTGACCGGGCCCGGCACATAAGTCAAATCAAATCATCGAGGGGCCCTGATGTCGCTTTTACCCTCTTAGGATAAAAGGAACAGATAAAATTCGACTTATATGCATTTACTATTCACTAATCAAAATACACACAACAATGCATTTTATGACATCAAGTTACTGATGCGTTTTCGCATTATCAATGCACAACCAATTAGCAAATAATAAACCATATATCTTGGTTTTAAGACCATATGATATTATCGTCTTGCGATCACTCGTGATAAATTCCATGAAGTGATTCCAACAAGCGCGGGTTTATTTCAATGCTCAAAACTTGTTCATAAGCACTCATGAACGTTGTAGCAAACCTTTGTTATGTC
The DNA here is from genome assembly GCF_002870075.4 of Lactuca sativa. Classification (NCBI taxonomy): domain Eukaryota; kingdom Viridiplantae; phylum Streptophyta; class Magnoliopsida; order Asterales; family Asteraceae; genus Lactuca; species Lactuca sativa. The sequence goes on along the minus strand of NC_056627.2, from coordinate 245,961,296 downwards.
TAATACCTTTTAGACGATCTACACACCTATTCATGACAGTCTTCATTCATACCTACTTCCAACATATGAACGACTGCGGACCGTTCGAATAATTCGATTATTCTTAAATAACTCAATTATTCAGGAAGTCAAAACATGCAAACTGAAACAATAGTTAAACAATTATCATAATACAATAACTTTACTTATAAATAATACTCATTTATTTAATCATCAAATGTCAATTACATTTATCTATTGCACGTTTCTAAACTATCTAATCTAAACTAATATCGTCCTTCAACACAATGCTCCTAGCATGCTGCAAGTGCTTAACCCTACTCAATCCCTTTGTAAGCGGATATGTTGGATTATCCTCTGACGATACCCTCTTCACTACGAGGAGTCCTTCTTCTACCCAATATCGAATAAAGTGATATTTTTTGTCGATACATTGAGATCTACCATGATCCCTCGGTTCTTTGGTCAAGGCAACCGCTCCTTCATTATCACAGAAAATTTCCATGGGCTCCTGTATGGCTGGCACAACTCCAAGGTATCCAATGAAATTCTTTAGCCATATTGCCTATTTTGATGCTTCTCTTGCTGCAATGTACTCTGATTCTCACGTTGAATTAGCTACGGTTTCTTGCTTGGAACTTTTCCAAGTCACTGCTCCTCCATTAAGGGTAAAGACCCAGCCCGACTGCGAACGGTAGTTGTCCCTATCGGTCTGGAAACTAGCGTCACTATACCCTCGCACCTTTAAGTTATCACTCCCACCGAGGACTAAAAACCATTCCTTGGTCCTACGAAGGTACTTAAGAATATTCTTGACTGCGGTCCAATGTGCTTTGCCAAGGTTCCCTTGATATCTACTGACCATGCTCAAAGCGAAGGCCACATCAGGGCGAGTACAAGTCATAGCATACATGATCGAGCCAATTGCAGAAGCGTAAGGTACTCGACTCATCTCTGCTATCTTGGCTTCGGTACTCGGACTTTGCGTCTTACTTAACTGGGCATTACTTTGGATTGGTAACTCCCCTTTCTTGGAATTCTCCATACTAAAACGTTTTAGTACCTTGTCCAAGTAAGTATTCTAACTATGTCCTATTAGTCTCTTACTTTGGTCTCTCACTATCCTTATTCCCAAAATATAGGAAGCCTCTCCGAGGTCCTTCATAGCGAAGCACTTCCCGAGCCAGGACTTAACTTCCTGGAGTGTCGGGATGTTGTTTTCTATGAGTAGTATGTCATCGACATACAATACGAGGAAGCTAACTATACTCCCACTGGCTTTGACATATACACATGATTCATCTTCGCTTCGTACAAACCCAAACTCTTTGACTTTCTCATCGAAGCAAAGATTCCATCTGCGAGACACTTGCTTAAGTCCATAAATGGACTTCTCAAGCTTGCACACTCTATTAGGATGCTTCGCATTGACAAAACCCTCTGGCTGAGCCATGTAAACATCCTCAGCCAACCTCCCATTAAGGAAATCAGTTTTGACATCCATTTGCCATATTTGATAATCATGAAATGCAGCAACGACCAACATCACCCTAATAGACTTTATTTTAGCAACTGGTGAGAAGGTCTCATCATAGTCAACTCCGGGAGTTTGAGTAAAGTCCTTCGCAACCAATCGTGCCTTATACGTGTGCACATTCCCATCCATGTCGGTCTTCTTCTTGAATATCCACTTCCACCCAACCGTCTTACGTCCGGGCACACGGTCAACCAAATTCCAAACTTGGTTGCCGTACACTGAATCTCGTTGTCCATCGCCTCTTTCCATTTTGCAGACTCCAGGCCTGCCATGGATTCCTTATAGTTGTTAGGTTCATCTAAATTTATTAGTGTACTATCACTAATATACGTATCCCCTTCTGTAGTAATATGAAAACCATATAACTGGGGTTGAACTCTAACCCTTTCACAACGTCTAAGAGGTAAGGATTCGTCAATCGGTTCAACCGGAGTTTCCTCCACGGGTTGAGCGCCATCGTTAGAGGTTCCTTCATCGCTCGACTCCTAAATCTCTTCAAGATCGATTTGCCTCCCACTGTCCCCTTGGCTTATGAGTTCTCTCTCTCGGAAAACCCCTCTCCTCGCAACGAAGACAACATTGTCACTCGTTCTATAAAAGAGATATCCAAAGGATTTCTGCAGATAGCCGATGAAAATACACCGCTCACTACGTGGTTCGATCTTGTCGTGAGTCTCTCGTATTACGAAAGCCTCGCAACCCCAAACCTTGATATGTGCCAATGAGGGAGCTTTCCCTGTCCACATCTCGTGAGGTGTTTTGGCAACCTTCTTTGTAGGGACTAAGTTAAGGATATGGGCGGCAGTCTCTAAGGCATACCCCCAGAATGAGATAGGTAGTGAAGCACGACTCATCATGGAACGAACCATGTCCAACAGGGTTCGATTATGCCTCTCAGCCACACAGTTCAACTGTGGTGTCCTAGGCGGCGTCAATTGCGAAACTATTCTGCATTCCTTGAGGTAGTCATGGAATTCAAGACTTAGGTACTATCCTCCTCGATCGGATCAAAGCATCTTGATTTTCCTGCCCAATTGATTCTCCACTTCTTGTTTAAACTCTTTGAACTTTTCAAAGGTTTCTAATTTGTGCTTGATTAAATAGATATACCCATATCTACTATAATCTTCTGTGAAAGTCACATAGAAGCGATTTGCGTCCCTTGTGGTGGATCTAAAGGGCCCACACACATCGGTGTGTATGAGATCCAATAGACCCTCACCCCTTGCACATGTGCCAGTGAAGGGTGACTTGCTCATCTTTCCAAGTAAATAAGACTCACACACGTCATCGTCCCTAAGGTCGAATGACTCCAACACGCCATCCTTTTGGAGTTGGGCTATGCGTTTCTTGTTGATATGTCCAAGACGACAATGCCACAAGCATGCTTTATCCATACTATTGGAAGAATCCACACACAATACATCATTTCCTAGGTTATCTACAACCATAACAGTTTCATAAATTTCATTACAAGGCAATGCTTTAAAATATAAAACTGATGGATTTTAGCCATAAGAACATCATATGTGCTCATACAAACCCTAATGCTTGGATCTAGGTTTCTCTATTGTACATGCAATTCATCCAAGACTATAAACCCTAGTTCTAGCATACAAGTAATCATATTAACATAAGAATGGGTTTAAGATATTACCTTGATTGTTATGTAACTATAACAATCTCAAATCCTCCTTGTATTGACTTTAGAAAGCTTAGAGTCACAAACTCTAACGGCTCACAAACACCAAGAGCAAGAGGATGAAAAGGAGAAGAGAAGGAGGCTGCCTAAAATGTGTGGAAACCCTAATCAATTAGTTCACTACGTTTTTGGGGCATAAGGGTTCTTTAAATAGTGAGGCTATTAGGGTTATCTAACAAGGAAACCTTAATTTGGATGCTTAAGCCCTAAGCAACCCATGGACTCCTTCCTTAAAGGCCCTAGAACGATTTCTAATGGGTTTCCCCATAGAATTCGTCCACCCCTTTAATATGGAGTCCATTAGCTCAATATTCAACTATCATACAATTGACAGTTCTAGTCCCTTAGTTTAATTAATGTCTCTTAGTCACAAACTTAATTCTTATTAATTCTTTACTAATATTAATTAAACAATATGATTTCTCCTTTAATATATTATTCTCATAATATATTAATAAATCATATTTAATCCTTTCTCTCCATAATTCATCCTATCAAGTTGCTTTGGTGAAGGCAACCCAAAAGGACCATGCACCATCGGGTCAAGTACATACCAAAATAGTTATGGACTTAGACACTAATCCAACAGTCTCCCACTTGGATAAGTCTAATAACTATTCTGCATATAACTTCAGATCCTGATCTGCAATCGTAGCTTTCCAAAGCCGCTGTCAACTCTGATCATATCAGATACGCGTGTCCTTTAGATAAGGGATCATATATTCCTCCATTCTAGATATCGTATAGACTAAGACATGGATCTAAATCATTTTCTCTGTCTATGTGCTGTTTCCCGAATTCAGATTTATGACGACTGACAATAGACTACAATTTGAACACATCAAATTAGTCCCGGCTTGGCCAAGCGCTTAGATGTCATCACTAAATCATCGAGGGGCCCACAGATATCGCTTTTATCCTACTTTGGATAAAAGGAACGGATAAACTTTGACTCAATGCTCGCTTGCACTCACTCACCAAATCACACACAACAATATGTTTTATAACACCAAGTTACTGGTGCGTTTACATATTATCAATGTGAAACCGACTCGCAAGATACAACTCACACATCTCGGTTTCAAGAATATAAGATGTTATCGTCTCACTAATCACCCGTGATAAAATCCATGAAGTGATCCAAGTGAGTGTGGGTTTAATCCAATGCTCAAATGATATTCATAAGCACTCATGAACGTTGCAGCAAACATTTGCTTATGTCTAATACTCTTTAGACAATCCACACACCAATTCATGACAGTCTTCATTCATATCTACTTCCAACATATGAACGACTGTGGCCTGTTCGAATAATTTGAATGTTCTCAACCAATTAAATTATTCAGGAAGTCAAAACATGCAAAGTGAAACACAAGAATAATACTAATCCTATATGGCCTTAAACCTTTGAGTATAAATAAAACACCTTTTATTTATCACCATATCGATTACTCATTATTTGTCGTTTCGGGTAATCAACTTCTTACTTGAATTATTACTACACTTGTCCCATGCTCCTAGTATGCACACAATGTTTACCTATGGTTCTTACTTTGTGAAATAGATCAAATGAACACATTCCCAATCATACTCATTTCACAACTCCTAATCCTTTTCACAAGTGAAAGAATATCAAATTCTTGCCACTTGTGGAATATGTTAGATTCTAACATTTAATGCAATGACCCCTTTTGTAATGTCATAGCACAAAAGTCACAATGACTATTGCCAATGAATTACAAAGTCATCTATCGGAGATTGTTACAAGACAATTCCATAGATGTGATGTCTTTCACTCAAAGTACATTCCTTTGAACATCCTTTTGCATAAAAGTTTTTAATCTAGACATTGATTCTCAATATCCAATTCCCAATATGGAAACGTTTCCATATTTTCCATATGACAACTCATTCTTAATAGAATCTTTTATATTCGTAATAATGTCAATATGGTCCATCCAATACTATGCTTCCAACTACTCACAAGCGACCAATCCTTTGCGAACTTTGGATTGCCCTTTGATAGTTGTTTAATTATCGTAGTCAAAATCGATTCTTGTCCTTTTCCCTCTAAATGCGCTAGACATTTAGAAAATTTTAGAATGGTCAAATATCATAGAATTTGCAATCGATCCTATACCCAAAGCGTATGGGACACAATGCATAATGTCTTACATAAAGATTTGATACTTTATCAATCTTCTGCCATAATATTTTATGTGCTACGTTCTTATAATTCGAATTATGAAGAGGAATGCCGTAATCATGATCGAAATTTAAGAACACACTATGTATCCTTGACTAAAAATATTAATATTCCAAAACCTAAGCCTTTAGATTTGAAATGAAGCATAATATTCTCTCCCTTAATTATAGAAAAACAACTTTACAACTCTTACAACTTTGCAAAGTATGACTCTTGTTTTCTATAATTAATATTGCTAACTTGCAATACTTGCCTTAATAATCATACAAGCATAACATTTATGCTCCCACTATCACGATGATTATTATAAACATAACACTTATGCTCCCACTAGCTTTGACATGTATTCAGAAATAGCTTACCTTTCAGAAAAACAATGCATATTGAATTTCTTTAAGTTCATATTTCTAATACCCAATGCTTTGATAATCTTTTATCAAGGCTTCTTAAACGTATACACCTTTGCCTTAGATAGTTTATATGTGTGTCTTAAACAATTTAGACTAATTGCCAAATCTTACAATTCAAATCATGGAAAGGGATACCGTAACCATAATCGAATTTGAGAATCCAATTTTCACAATCACTATCTTCTTAAAATCTTTCTTAGTGAAAGCATTTCCTCAAAGTCATTTTCATGAAGGAGGGAATCTTATGACACTTAGATTTTAATGGTGTACGTATTCCTATCCATGTGAATTTGTCAAAACCAAAGTTTGCGACAAATCCAAACTCATATGGACCGAACCTTCTCAATCTTGATTTCTTGCCTTATGGCAACACGGCTGCCCACCATGTCTTCCAAGTAGTTAAGCAGCTCACCCTTTCCTATCAATGTACTTTCAATTGATCAAGGTCCTTGCCTTTTATGCATTCAAATGAGAACTCATAGGCTCACATGCATAATTAACTCAATTGGAACGACACAGAAACAAGGTAATGTCAACACGATAGGTTGTAAACCTCTACTCGTGTGCTAGTAATGATCGATAAGGTTTATTCTTGATTTGTTCTTGAAACCTTTCAAGACCATTAAGACTCCCACTGACTCCTTGACATATAAGATTCTCTTGTCAATAAACATTTCTTGACAAACAAATATTCAAGAGTTAGTGTAGCCTTTATCAAGACAAAACATTTCATAAAATTGGTCCTAGTTGATCTTTGTCTTATCCAAGACATCACAACTTTCCAATTTCAAATGTGCAAGAATAGGAAAGCCTTTTTCCAAATTATACATTTGATGAATGTTATAAACCTTCTTAAGACTTGTCACTCAATATTACAATCTTAACTCTAAGACTTGTTTTGGAATGAAGTATGATTGACTTCTTGATTTAACCATTTCTTCAATTCTTGATTCCTCTTCTTATACATACACTTGTACTAAGACTAATTTAGAGGATCAATTGAAATATGGTACTTAATCATTAAGACATATCATAAAGTATAAAAGGTAATCTCCCTTCTTCTTAGAATAGAGAAACGTTTATCTTTCCGCCTACTTGATTCTTTTATTCGTTCTGCTATTGATTTAAACCTTTTTCAATCAATTCATAATTACAGTTAATCTTATAAGTATAATCATATTTACTAATCCTTTAGTAAATCATGATGAATATCTTTGTTACCCTTGTGGTGGACTTGATCAACACACAACTTTGTGTACTCGATCTCCTAGTCCTTCACTCGACACTTTGTCAACGAATTAGTCTAATTTCCAAATATGAAATTTCTCATTCATCGTGCAACCAAGTTGCATGATTCCAAGTTTCTGTCCAATTGAAACTTGGGCGATGAGAAACTCTTCCTATTTGGTAAATTCTTGACATTTCCATAATTAACATAATTAAGAATCACATCCATTTGTTGTAGAAATATGCAAACATCAATTTTTTCATAACGATTTCATTGCAAGGAAATAAATAAATAAATAAATGAGTCAAACCAAAATTTATTTTATTCATAAAAGTAGCGGAAAACATTTGTCCTTACAATGCAAAATCAACTGAAAAACTATGTAGTCAAATATTCCTAACAATTCTATCATAACTTTCTAAGCTCAAAATTTAATCTTCAAGTCCATGCGATCGAGATCCATTTTTTTGTGATTAGATTTATCTTGCTCTTCCATCAAGCTTCCTTTCTTTTCACTGATCCTGCAAAACATTCAAATGCAATCTTATCACATTATGGATTAAGAATCAACGAATAGGAACTTAACAAAGTTATATAGTGGATTTTACCTGAAGCGCAGCCATACTCTTTGACTCTCCCATCTTTGGTCTCTTTAGGCTCTTAGGGCAGACTTGTATCCAATGCCCTTTCACTTGGCAGCAAACGCAGGTCGGTACTCCTAGAACGTCCTCGGAAGCATGGTTGGTTGACTTTCCCAACAAATACGCTCCATTGCTTTGCCAAATCATTTCTGATTCAGCAGCAATGAGCATGTAAGTTAGGCCAATGAGGTTTTCGTCATGATCCATCATATAATACTTTCTTTTGAACTCATTATATGATTTAGAAAGTGACTGCAGAACCCAGTTCACAGCCAACTTATCAGGGAATGACACACCCAACATTATCAACCTATCGATGTGTGATTTCATTCCTGGAACGTGGTCACACACGGGTTTACCATCTTCATGTTTCATTTCCAATAGGGCTTTAGTGACATTGAACCTTTCAATTCTTCGATCTTGTGGGTTAGGGAGAATAATTGGAGGAGGTGAGGAAGTGAAGTATGATTTCTTGTTCCTCGATCGAATCGTGGAATATCATCTTCATGTAGAATGCTTGTTCCACAGGATTTGGGAAGACCATAGTTGTCGTACTTCGACATCTACAAAATGGGAGAAAAATAAATTCAAGTTAGTTGATAGATTGAGTCCTTAATAAATCACCCAAATGAGATATTAAGGCTAGGACCCAACACAATACACTACAACCTAGAAAGGGGATGCCGTAATCTAGTTGCAGAATATTTGAAGGTAAGTGAATGACGATTCACTAATTTCCACCATGAAAAACGAAAAAGAAATTTAAGTTTTAAATCTATGAAAACTCCTAGATCCTACGAGATTCATTGAACATTTCAATGGCATGTTTAAATCTCGATATGCCCCTCTAGTTTGTGACTGGGATGCCGAGGATCACAAAGCGGGTGTGAATAACCATGCAAAATTACATGGTGCCCCCACATGTTACAGTCACCTATTCGGTGTGCCGGTAAACCACACATGCTCTACCGAACTATGAAAAACATTGAGTCACCCTTTGCTACCTTTGCTTAGAACCATTTAGTGTGCCGGTAAACCACACACGCTCCACTAACGTCTTCGCACGGGCACAAAGTGTAATTTCATGGAATTGCATCAATTCACTTTTGCCTAAAGTAACTAAGATTGGGAATTTGTAAAACATTTAGTTACTTTTTGTACTTCATTATACTTATAATGGAAGGTTTTGTCCTATCCTACCCGTTCGGCTAACGACCCTCCACTAGTCAAGAGTGCGGTGGATAAGAGTGGATACCCATTCAATCGCCATTTTATAGGCAATTTCCTTAAACACCCCTTATAGACCAGCTTCGTGAATGAGGCCTACTAACGATAATACTGACTTTTACTCATACATATATATAATGTTAGACTTTTAATGTTATATATAGTATAGGGTGTATTTTACACTTTTAAAACACTAGTTGGTCAAATTTAACAATTATACTTTTAATTCAATTAATTTGTAAACCAAAACTTTTATGGATTTATTAAAACTCTTTTAATTATACACATTAGTTAATTGATAAAACCATAAGGGTGTGATTTGAACTTTTCAAAACATCACTAGGGTTTTAGAATTTAACATTCCTAAATTAAACTTTTAATCAACTTTTAAATTCTAAAACTTGAGGGCAAGTTTTCAAACATTTCAAAACATTAGGTTTTCAACTATTTAAATTTCAAAAACAAAAACTTTTGAGTTCAAATTTAAACTATAAAACCTAAAGGGGGAAAATTGAAACTTTTCATAACACAAGGATCAAATAACAAATAATATAAATTAAACAATTAATTTCATCATTATCTATATTTGACCTAATTTCAATTTCTTGCAAAATAAGTTACCCAATTAATACAAATAATCAAACTTTATCATATAAGGAAGTTATTATCTAATCAATTGGTAATTATCTTTTGTTTAATCAAGGATATACTCATAAATATGTATAAAATCGGATTTTAATGACCTAAAACAGATAAGGCAAGTATCCATGAGTAAAACAGCAAGAAATCCAGAAAATAGCTCCATCTGACGCTCAAACTCGCCGAGTACCACACTAGACTCGCCGAGTACACTGTGGTACTCGCCGAGTTCATCAGGCAGGGAGCTCAAAACTCGATTTTGCAACTTGAACAAACATACAAGGCATTAATACAATAGAAACCAATCAAGGCTCTGATACCACTGATGGATTTTAGCCATAAGAACATCCTATGTGCTCATACAAACCCTAATGCTTGGATCTAGGTTTCTCTATTGTACATGCAATTCATCCAAGACTATAAACCCTAGTTCTAGTATACAAGTAATCATATTAACATAAGAATGGGTTTAAGATATTACCTTGATTGTTATGTAGCAATAACAATCTCAAATCCTCCTTGTATTGACTTTAGAAAGCTTAGAGTCACAAATGTCACTCCTCTAACGGCTCACAAACACCAAGAGCAAGAGGATGAAAAGGAGAAGAGAAGGAGGCTGCCTAAAATGTGTGGAAACCCTAATCAATTAGTTCACCACGTTTTTGGGGCATAAGGGTTCTTTAAATAGTGAGGCTATTAGGGTTATCTAACAAGGAAACCTTAATTTGGATGCTTAAGCCCTAAGCAACCCATGGACTCCTTCCTTAAAGGCCCTAGAACGATTTCTAATGGGTTTCCCCATAGAATTCGTCCACCCCTTTAATATGGAGTCCATTAGCTCAATATTCAACTATCATACAATTGACAGTTCTAGTCCCTTAGTTTAATTAATGTCTCTTAGTCACAAACTTAATTCTTATTAATTCTTTACTAATATTAATTAAACAATATGATTTCTCCTTTAATATATTATTCTCATAATATATTAATAAATCATATTTAATCCTTTCTCTCCATAATTCATCCTATCAAGTTGCTTTGGTGAAGGCAACCCAAAAGGACCATGCACCATCGGGTCAAGTACATACCAAAATAGTTATGGACTTAGACACTAATCCAACAAAAACACCATTTAGATAAGCATAAATCGATCTTTTCTCATTATCAAACAAATATCTAAAACATTGTCTAAACAAACCATGAAATGAAATGATGTTTCTTGCCATATCTGGCGAATAGCAACAATTATTTAAATCTAAACCTAATCCATTACTAAGCACTAGAGAATACACTCCAATCTTGGTGATAGGCGACGATCTTCTGTTCCCCGTGATTAGATTTATTCTTCCACGCTCCACATCCCTATCTTTTCTTAGTCCCTGAAAATCAGAGCATATGTGAAAACCACATCCTGTATCAAGAACCCAAGAAATATAATGTGATGGATCATTATATTAATTGTGTAAATACCTACGAAAGATGGCTTGATCTTCCCATCCTTGATGGCTTGCAGATATTCCGAGCAACTTCTCTTCCAATGCCCTATTTTGTGGCAGTGGTGGCACTCTGCCTCCTTTGGGTTTGAGTTGGGCTTAGCAGAACCAACTTTGGTTCCACTAGAAGAGGCACCATCTTGGGCCTTTCCCTTGTGGTGGCTCTTGGAAGGAGCCTTCCTCTTCTTGCCCCTCCCTTGCCCAATGGCCAAAGCAGGAGCAGCGGGAGGAGTGGGAGTAGATGCAACAGACTTGTCCTTGAGGTTGCTTTCAGCAGTCCTAAGCAACCCTTGAAGCTTGCTCATGGTGACCTCTTCCTTATTCATATGATAGGTCATGCGAAACTGGTTGTAACAGGGAGGCAAGGAGTGAATGATAATGTCAATTGCCAGCTCTTCATCGAAGTTAACATTCAACTTCAGCAGGCGATCGACATATCTCTGCATCTTTTGCAGATGATCGGTAAGGGACTCTCCACTGCCCATTTTGGTAGTGATCATCGAAGTGATGATCTCATACCTCTCTTGCCTTGCACTTTGGTGGTAACGGTCCACCAAGTCTTGATGCATCTCATAGGGATAGTAGTTCTCATAGGACTTTTGTAGTTCGGCAGTCATGGTTGCTAGCATGATGCAATGGACTTTCGTAGCATCACGCTCATGGGCCTTAAAGGCAACGATCTCTTCGGGAGTAGCAGTGTTGATGTTCACCTCCTTCAGCTCCTTATCTAGGACATACTTTTTTTCCTCGTAACGAGTGACCATTTGGATGTTACGGATCCAATCATTGAAATTGGACCCGTCGAATATCACTCTCCCACATAAATTCATGAGTGAGAACGAGCCGGAGGAGTTCAAGCCGGAAGCATTGTTGTTGTTTGAGTTCGACATCTGAAATAGAAAAAGAACAAAGTTTGATTAGAAATGAATCCCTAATTAAACACCGGAAATGAGAAATTAGAGCTAGGATCCAACAACATTATTTACACATTAGAAAAGGGATGCCGTAATCTAACATGCAAATAATTTGAAGGTAAGTGAATGAAGATTCACTAATTCTCCACCATGAAAAACATAAATGGCTGAAGTTTTATATGTATTGAAAATTCCTAGATTCCTTTGAGATTCCTTGAACTTTTCAATGGCATGTTTGAATCTTGATATGCCACTCTAGTTTGTGACTGTGATGTCGAGGATCACAAAGCGGGTGTGAATAACAATGCAAATATACATGGTGCCCTTATTGTTACAGTCACCTACTCGATGTGTCAGTTAACCACACACAATCCATCGAACTATGAAAAACAATGAGTCACCCCTTGCCACCTTTGCTTAGAACCAATTAGTGTGTCGGTTAACCACACACGCTCCACTAACTTCTTAGCAAGGGTACAAATTGTAATTTCATGGGATTGCATGAATTCACTTTGCCTAAAGTAAATAAGATTGGGAATTAAAAAAAAACGTTTAGTTACGTTATATAGATTTATTATACTTATTAATGACGAGAGGATTGTCATATCCCACCCGTTCGGCTAACGACCCTCCACCAATCAAGGAAGCGGTGGGTAAGAGTGGATACCCATTAAACGACCATTTTATAGGCCATAACCTTATACCCCCCCTATATATTGGCTTGGTGAATGTGACAACCCGAAATTTCCATTATGTACAAACCATATCAAGTCAGTAGAAGATTAGAACAGTTGCAGTAAATTTCCAGACTTTTAGTATAAGTTTGAGTATTTCAGGTTTACACTTAAGGATATATCAGGAGAGTGGATGCACTAGGGTTTTGTGCAACTCTATTATTCCAAAACTCTATAATATTAGAGTTCATTTCGTGAATAAAATATTTCCTGCCAAAAATCCCAGGACTATATATAGGATTCTGAGCCATATTTGGTCATTAGTTACATTTCCAACTAGAGAAAAGCCGAATTCTCTCTCAAGGATCTTCGGACTTTCGTCCCAGAACGTGAGTACTTCTATCTAGTTGTATTATATAGCTTATTAAGTGCTTAATAACCTAGATTACATGTCAAACCAACAAGATTTTAGGAGTTTACTACCCAAGAACATCTTGGACCGTAAACCCTCCTTTAAGGCACAAATGGTGCCTAGTCCTTTCCTTAAGCAATGAAACTAGTTTTCACTTGTACCCTAATGTGTTTAGGACTAGAAAACACACTTAAAACATCAAGAGTAAGGTGTTCACGGCCCAAGAAGTTCCAGGGCCATGAACTCCAAACAATAGGGCCAAAAGGTACTTCAAACTCTCCTAAAGCCTTGTACACTAGCCTAGTTTAGTTCCTAGTTAAATTAGGGACTTGAAATAAAAAAAAAACACCCTTCCAAGGGAGATTACAACCGTAATCTCCATGGGGTTTGGTCCCAGGGCCGTGAACTCCTAAAAGGAGTTATATAATGCCCTAAAGTCTTCCAAAGACAAAGCCATTAAGTAGAAATGCTTCTAGGGAACATGTAGAACTTCAAAGCACAAAATAACCTTAAGCTTAGGAGCTTGCGGCCATAAAATCAAGAGTTTACGACCGTAAACTCCTTGTGTGTTGGTTCTTGGAGAGTAAACTCAAGAATGGGGTCCTTTGGAACCCTAAAACCCCTAGCCTTGACCTACAACAACTTAGATGCAATCCTTAGGTCTTATAACACTTATATAAAGTGTTTATCATGTTCTAGGATGTCTTAGCATTTTCAATTAGTAGTTTAAGACTAATTGGGTGCATATATGTGTGATTATATGTTCATTAGGATCATAGTGCGTGTACAAGTCCTCACTTGACACATAACACTCCTACACTGTTCAGTTCATCCAAACCACCATCTTCAGGTGAGTTCATACCCCTTAATCAATATTTTAAATGATTTTAAATGATTTAATGGGGGGGGGGGATACAAGTAGAAAACAACATGTTATTAAGTCAATCATAGGTATTTATAACTGTGTTTTCATCCAACTGATTTCACATGCTTCAAAATGTGATGTATGAAATGGTTTTCTATCTTAAAAATACCATGTTATCAAAAGTATTGCGTTTGAAATGTTTATTAAAAATGACATCAATTTATTGTTAATTATTGTTCAAAACTCTTAGATGTCTTACAAAACCATTTCTTTTACCTTCTTGAACAAAACTATATCTATATACTTATGTTCTTATATATGTATTGATATTATAGTTTCATCCTTCATTCAGTTTCCCACACTCTTGTGTAGCAAGGGTGTATAAACCTGCTTGGACAATCAATTACCTTCCAGTTAACTATTATAGGGATAGTTAGGAGATACAAAACATTATTCCTATTACAAGGAATTACACCAAAGTTAGTTCATTCATGAGTCTATACTATACATTACATGTTACATGAATACGTCTACATCGATACGCTTACATGAATACATTTACATATATAGATTTATTTGTATACACTTACATGGATACTTGTACCTAGATTCACTAGGATGATTTACTAGTACATTATGTGTAAATTGTTCTGCCTATCCCAGTTCGACGGGATGTCTAGACGGGACTAACCATTCTGGAACCCACCTGTTAGCAACAGTGGTAGATGAACATCTACGGATGCCTACGGTTATTACTTATATTAGGGGTACCTTTATGGGACTAACCATTCCTTTAGCCTACTGTTCGCTACAAAGGTAAATGACCATCTACGGATGCCTACAGTTAATACTTATATTAGGAGTACCTTTACGGGACTAACCATTCCTTAAACCTGCTGCAGCTACAGAGGAAAATTGAACAATCTACGGATGTTCAAAGGTTATACATTTCGCTAGTCGCGATGTCGTGTTAATCCTAATACAAAATGATAACACTTACATGATTATATTTTTCCTGTTACTTTATTTTGTGATACATTCACATAAACGATGAGTTAGACTAAGTACTGTTAGTAATAGTCAAAAGGAAGGAAAAACTATCATTTTTATAGCAAAACATTCGGGTCTTGGTAGAAGACTACATTTCATACTAGTAGGAAATGTGGGATTTTCTAGGGTTTTCATACTTATATCAACTGTTTCATTCAAAGATTTACATGGCATTCATAACAGCTTTCCAAAACAAGGCAATGACACTTAAATACTTATGAATTCACCAACTTTACGCTGATACTCGCTTTCAAAATAACTTGTATTCTCTGGTCACCAGTAGACAGGTACGATGGCCAGGTTTTGAGAAGACGGAGCACAGACAAGACTCGTCTTTTATTTTGCTTACATATTTTGGTGTCTTATTACAATGAAAGAACACACATGTATTAAAACTTTACTTTTAATGCAATGGATGATGTTGTTGCTTGTTTACTACTTTACACTGTTATGATACTTCACATGACGTCCTCCACCCCGGAACGTTTCCGCCGTTCTTGGTTTTGGGGTGTGACAGTGAATGAGGCCTACTAACGGTAAGACAAACATTTTAGTTATATATATATATATATATATATATATATATATATATATATATATATATATATATATATCTTTTAATAATATAATAGTATAGGGTGTATTTAAACATTTCAAAATACTAGGGTTTTAATTTCATTTTTAAAATTTTCGTAATTTAAAACTTCTAAATTTTAAATTTTTAAATATTAAAATTCTTGATTTAATAATTATCCTTAAATTAAACAAGTAATTCAAATTATCAAATCTAGAAGGATTATCTTTTAAATTAAACAATTAATTTAATTTATCCTAATCCCTTAAATCCCCTAAAATTCGAAAATATGGGATGGGATGATTCAAAATCTTTAATTACCATATTTAAACCATTAAAAGATAATTACAAGATATAGGATTACCCAAATCCCTAAAATTAAGGATCTTATCTTGGGGAGGAGGCAAATTTCGAAAACCCTAGGGTTTGCAAACCCTAGATTTCGAAATCATGGTGGCTAAGAAAAGGGTTTGAAAAACCTTTATCAATTTTCGAAATACAGGGTTCAAGAACCCTAATTTCGAAATCCTTGCCTCCTAGGGTTTATTGGCCATAAACCCTAAAGTGTCAAATTCATACAATTGTATAATGCTAATTGAAAACAAATAACCATACGCTCTGATATCACTGATGGGTTTTATACAAACAATCATATGTGTGCATGCAACCCTAGATTTAGGATCTATGTTTTCACTATTAGATACACAACATTATGAACACATGAAAAACCCTAGCAAGCTCCTAGGTATTTCGAAATTTAGATGGTACAAAGAATTACATACCTCTTGTTGTTATATTGTAATAACAACTCAACTCTTCAATTTCCTTATCTTTGAAAGCAAGTACCACAAGTGTAGTACCTCTAATGGCTCACAAATACCAAGAGCAAATGGAGAGGCAAGAGAGAGAGGGGAGAGGTAGAAAATCGGCTCTAGGTCTTCTAGGGATCAAGTGGCCAGTTTCCCTTACCCAAGGGGTCCTTATATAGGGTAGAGATTAGGGTTTCAGTCCTTATCCTCATCTGGTTGCTTGCCCACCAAACAGCCCATAAGATAAGTCTAGAAGCATTATCCTTGGATGAATTCTAGGGCCTTATTCCCCTTGAATTCGTCCACCATATCCATAGGGCATCCATTGCCCTAATTTGCAAGTATCACGTAATTACAATTCAGCCCCTCTAGTTTAATTAATTACTTTTGATCACAAAATTAATTCTTAATTAATTATTGACCAATATTAATTAAACAAATACGATTTCTCCTTTAATATATTATTCTTATAATATATTAATAAATCATAATAACCTTTTTCTCTATTATTTCTCTAGTCAAGTTGCTTTGGTGAAGGCAACCCAAAAGGACCATGCACAACCGGGTCAAGTACTTGCCAAATATGGTTACGGGCTTAGACACTAATCCAACAAAAACCTCATACATGGAATCAAAACTCTATGATACTTCAGATCTATAACAGGAAACTTCGAAGGGGCCTCAAGGATCCAAAATGTTGCCAAATTTATGGAATCCATCCACTCAACCTATCCCAAATATGGAGAAAAGTGCATGAAAACCTAGAACTATAAGAGTAGCACATAAAGATTTGAACTTGTGGACTTGTAATGGTCCTGAATACGTGCAATAAGGTGGTAGGGGAACTTGCTTTCTGGATTTATGCTCAAATGACACCTTCGTCTCCTTTAATATCACCAAAACCACCAAGAAACTTCAAGAACTAAAAAACGAAGGCTAGTGCTTTCTTAGGTCGAAAGGGAAGTGATGGAGGTTGGGGTGAGAAAACCCTAGCCTTCATATCCTTTAAATATGGCTTAAGGCCAGAAAAATTAGGGTTTTGCATGTTGGCCTCCAACACATCGTGGCCAAAACCATGCCACGTCGTGGTGCCTAAATGAAATACAAGATCCCATCGGGAGAGGCCACATCGTGGCAACTACACCACCATGTCGTGGCCACCAAAAATCTCTTATTTTTAAGTCTTAAATGTCAAAATCACAAGGGCAACTACACCTGGAATAGGTGTTACAATTCTTATAACGCCCGCGAACTCAGGCTATACATAATAAGTAATAATAATTAAAATTAGAATCATTAAATAGTATAATCTATAGTCGTGTGCGCTAAGGACTATATAATACAAGTTTCATATTAAGGAAAAATGGAAAGAAAATCAGTCGAATCGCTCGTAAATCGTAAAAATAAGTGCACCAAAACACACACGCACACACACACACACACACACACACACACACACACATATATATATATATATATATATAGAGAGAGAGAGAGAAAGTACACGTCGTCCCGATCCTAAAAATATAAATTCCTTAGAAATCTCACTCTGTATGAATTAGATATGATTTTTATAAGATATAAAATTCATTTGTGCACAAGAAATGTATGACGTAAAAAGCTAGAAAGAGAATGGTTGACTTTTAGCTAGTCACCAAAAATAAATCGTAATACTCTTTAAGATAGAAATTTTGAGAAAAAACAATGCCAAAAACAGAGTTCGCACGAGAGAATTATGATTTTAGCAAAATAATTTAATAATCTTAGTACCATGATTTGTTATCATTGTGATTAGGTTGGTCATGTAACGGTCAATTGTCCATTGCTCGTCGCCAAGCCAACACAGGCCCCGACGTCAACTACTTTGAGGATCACAAATGAGCGCTAGGGGAGGGCGGAGCCCATGAGGGCTCGAGATCATTTTTTTCAGTTCATTGCCGAGGAGGCTAGAGCAGCTCTAGATGTTGTGACTGGTATGTTTCTATCTGTTATCTTGTTGATTATGTTGTGACTCATGTTCCAAGGGAGGGGGAGAGTTCTTTTGAGTGGCATAAAAGGAGAAGTGGCAACTATTTTAACAAATATGATGAGCTTGAGTGTACCTCCATCTTTGTTGAGCCTCTCCTTGGATGAAAATAGGTTTGACTAACTTTGACCCCTACTATTTGTGCATTATAGCATCCTATTTACATTTTAAGAAATGACCCAATGGAAGAAGGTGCATGGGAAGGAAATCCGTGGTGCAACCACTATGAAGGGAGGTTGGGTTACTTTAACTGGTCGGGATTTCAGTGTAGTTGTGGGAGCTGGATCACTCCAGCCTTTCAGCTCCATAGAAGCCGAGTTGATATCAACACTCTTAAAAAAATCTTTTATTGAAGTTTAATATTTGGTCCTTTTTGAGAGGTTCTTTGTGTAATAAGTCCCTAGAGTTAACCACCATTTGTTTGTGGTTGTTAAACCCCTCATGTGCATCGCACACGAGGGCATAGATCTAATTAGCTACATAAAATGGCAAACCATAGGGACCATTTTTTCAATTGTAATAAAATATATTGCTATTTCTTTCATTTAGCTCCCAAATGATTTGCAAAGCACATTGCTTTTTCTTGCGTTTTGTCCTAAAAGATTTTGGAGTCATGCACCTAAACATGTTTGTGTTGACCACAATTGGTTGTTTTTTGTTCTTCTCTGAGTTTCTGTTCTACTTCCTGAAGTAAATATTATATGAGAATGCTGAAAAGAATATCACACAAAAATATAAATAAAAGGATGAACAAACCTTAATATTTCCAATTACAAATTCATTATTTGGATGCAATTGCAATACTACATTAATATGAATTTATTAAGATAAATACATACTTTGATTTATTTATAAAGATTATGGGACAAAAGTAGCAATCCACCTTCAATTATTTATTTCTCTATATTACAACATTGTATTTTGAATTTTCTTTATTATTAAGACATCGTATTCAGAAAAATCTACCTAATCATAGCATTATAGTTTCAACTTTTTTATTATTAGGACATCGTATTTTGAAGACCTGGTCAGCTATAGTAGTCAAAAATTGTATTCTAATATGCTAGGATACTATAAATACCAAATAAATCAATATTAACATAGAGGAAGTTTTAAAGATTATGAAATCATTTTTATGCATCAAACTAACCACAAGGAGTCAAACCTTTGTAGGCTCCATCCTCGAGTTTCTCCATTTATACCAATTACCAAATGACTAAAATCAGAAATCCTAATTGAATCAAGAGGCCTTTGAAATCTCAAAAATAAGCAATTTGCAAACAAATCTTACCCTTTGAAACAGAGTATCCTTAGGCGTTTTAAGGCTATAAACAATTGAAACAATAACCAATCATAACCCACCACCCGTCAAAGACAAAAACAATAAGCACAGGGCATTTAATTTTAAGGCTTATGAAAGAAAATACACAAATACTTTGTTGATACTTGCTATCCCGTTTTTCCCCAATTGCTTGCTGATAAAAACCTCAAGGTATACACTAGGAAAAAGACACAGGTCAAAGCAGCACATCAGGAGCAACTTAATACTATTTTTTGATTTTGGTTGGACCCATTGGGTCAACAAACTACCGAGAAAACTAAAGGGAGAGGAGCAGTTCAGGTCCTTCACTTCAGGAGCAGTTAACATCAGTTTCCAATATTTTAGCAGGCTTTGGTTTTGAATTCAGTCGTTCAATTATTCAATTTTTGTTATCTTGTTTGTATTGGAGACCTGCCATCTCGAATTTGGCTTTTTTCTTTATAAAAGTGTGAATCATTTGCTTGCTTAATTCGCTAGTTCTTATCATTGGTTCCATTGTCAGGAACACTCGAAAGCATGGTATAGACCCGGAGCAATTCAGAAGAAGGCAATCAGCCACCATACCTAGTAGCCATGCAATTGGCTTCCATAACGAAGAAATTGGAGTCTATAGATGCCTTCAAAAGGATGTTGCAGCTCTTAAATCACAATCAAACAACATGGATAGATCGGATAACAATTATGGAAAGCAAGACGAAGAGGAGTCATCATGGCGTCACGAAAGGCATCATCCAAATAATAAAATTCCCTTTCCCACCTTTAGTGATGGTGGTCCTCAAGGATGAATCCTTAAGGCTAAGAAATATTTCCGTTATTACGACATACCTGAAGAAGAGAAAATAGATGTTGCTTCAATGCACTTGGAAGGAGATGCTTTAGATTTTTATTCTTGGCTTTCTACAGATCAAACGATAGAGTTTTGGGAAGAACTTGTTCATGCTTTGTAGAAAATATTTGGGCCTACTGAGTTTCAAAATCCAGACGAGCATTTGTGCAATATAAAACAAACATGGATGATGCAAGAATATTGATAAGAATTTGCTAAACGTTCTTCTCGGGTTTCTAATTGGCCTGAACATTGCCTCCTAGGGGTGTTTCTTAATGGTCTCAAAGAAGAACTAAAAGTTGATGTGAGAATTCAGAAACTAAGAACGGTATACAAAGCTGTAAGTATCGCCTTGGAATTCGAATAAAAACTCAGTCATACTCGTCCTATGTAAGGACAAACCTGGACAACACCTTCCAAACCCATTCAATCAGAACCCAAAACCTCAAATTTCACGCTAGTTTCGTCCAACAACAGTTCCAAAACACCCTCACGAATCACAGATGTTAAAAAACAATCCTGTTATCTCAGGGGAGAATGTTTTCGGTGTGGGAAAAAATATGAACCGGGTCATCGATGTAAAACTGGTACTCTCAAGGTGCTGGAGGTGGAGGAAGCTCTGGATGAAACACCAACTAACGAAGTCAGTCACGTTGAAGGGGAAACTAACGAAATTGCTGAGATTAGTTTGCATGCTATTTTTGGTAAACCACAGCACAAAACAATGAAGGTACAAGATATGCTTAATTTTACTGAGGTACTTGTTTTAGTTGATGGGGGTTCTACATACAATTTTATCTCAGATTTATTGGTAACTGAGTTAAAAATTGAGACCCAAACAGTATCACCTTTTGGCATTCAAATAGGAAATGGAGATGTAATCAAGTACAACAATGACAGCACTTCAAGTTGATGAAGTGAAGATTGTTCAAGACTTTTATCCTTTTTCAATCGGTGGAGCAGATGTGGTGTTGGGGGTTCAATGGTTGGAAACATTAAACACAGTTCAAGTTTATTGGAAGGGAATCTTTATGATCTTTTATGTAGATGGTAAACGGTACAAATGGCAGGGTATTTCAACGGGACCTCAAAAGTCGGCTAGTTTTCAACATTTGGTTGTTGAATCAGGTACTAATCCATAAATTCCACTAATATTACAGCCTATTGTAAACCGATACAACCCTGTCTTTGAAGAACCTAAAACCCTACCTCCAAACCGCCTACAAAACCACTCGATTCCCCTACTCCCAAACTCAACCCCACCTAACATACGACCCTACCGATACCCCCATTCTCAAAATGCTGAAAAAGAAAGACAAGTGGAAGAACTGTTAGCAGCAGGTTTTATTCAACCAAGCAATAGTCCATTTTCAAGTCCAATTTTGCTGGTCAAGAAAAAGGATAATACTTGGAGAATGTGTGTAGATTATCGCGCTCTCAACAAAATAATTGTAGTTGACAAGTACCCAATTCCAAATATTGATGAACTGTTAGATGAGTTATATGGCGCAACAGTATTTTCTAAGCTGGATTTATGCTCAGGTTATTATCAAATCAGGGCACACGATCAAGACATACCAAAAACAGCTTTTCGAACTCATTCTGGGCATTATGAATTCAAAGTCATGCCATTCGGCTTAACTAATGCCCCTTCTACATTTCAACCTGTTATGAATGACTTATTTCGCCCTTATTTGCTTTGTTTTATACTAGTATTTTTTGATGATATATTAATATATAGCCCTAGCATGGAACAACATCTTTCACACCTTACATAAACTCTAAAGTTATTCATAACCATCAATTTCTCGCTAAGCTCTCCAAATGCTATTTTGGACAGTCCAAAGTCTCCTTTCTTGGGCATATCATAACTGTAGAAGGTGTACAAGTTAAGCAGCAAAAAATTTCAGCTGTACAATCTTGGCTTGTCCCTTCTATTGCTAAAGAGATCAGAGGATTTCTTGGTCTTACAGGTTACTACCGACGGTTTGTGCGGAACTGTGGCCTAATTTCACGTCCCCTAACAACCCTTACAAAGAAAAATGGGTTTGTTTGATCTGATGAGGCATTTATCGCATTTACTACCTTGAAACAAACCCGACAAAACATGACACGACACGAAAACCCAACACGAACCCGACACAAAATTAGTGGGTTATGGTCAGAGATTTCGACACGTTTATGTAAACAGGTTGACACGACACGACACGATAATTAAACGGGTAGGGTTAGGGTCAAGACTTTCAACTCGAAGATGACTCGAATGTGTCCTGTTTAATTATATATTATTTATTATAAATTTTATATTTTTATAAATATATTATATGTTATAGACTTGTAGTGGGACCAAACTCAATAATTACAAGTAATATTCAAAATTTCAAAGTTACTTAATTTTAGTCATCCTCACCACCTATTCCTTTTGCTCCCAAACTTTAACTCTTTTCATTTTTACTTCTAAACTTACTATAAATTTTGTCATTCTATCTCATAACTCAGTGTTTCACTTTTTTCTTTTTTACTCCAAAACTACTACTTTCCAACTTTTAAAATATTTCAACACGACATGACACAACATATTTACAAAGCCTAAACCTTTACCCGAAACCGACACGAAAATAAACGGATTGATACGATACGACAAGATAATTAAACGGTTCAGGTTAGGGTCAAGCCCTTTCAACCTGTTTAATGTCTTGACACGACACGACACGAACCCGACACGACACGACACGTTTGTCAGGTCTTCCTTGAAACAAGCATTAATTTCTACTCCTGTTCTCAGATTACCAAATTTTTCAAAAAGATTTGTTGTGGAGTGTGATGCATCTTCATCAGGAGTTGGAGCTATTTTGTCTCAAGAGATTCACCCGATAGCTTATTTCAGTAAACAATTTTCTCCATCTAATCGGCTTAAATCAACTTATGATCGAGAATTACTAGCATTGGTTCTCACTGTTTAGAAATGGAATCATTATTTGTTGGGGCTTTATTTCCTAATTCGTACAGACCATTGTACTTTTAAGTTTTTATTGGAGCAACGCATTACCACAATCGAACAACAACGACTCTTACTCAAGCTTATGCCCTATGATTTTTCTATAATTCACAGAGCTGGGAAAGAGAATAAGGGAGCGGATGCACTCTCACGAAAACCCCATTCTGGTGAGTTATTGACCATGTCGATTCCTTATTGTGTGGAGGTAACCGACATCAAAGGGGGACTCCAACAAGATGCTTACACATCAAATATAATCCAACATCTTTAATCCTCCCCATCATCAGTCCCAAATTTCTATTTGCATGACCAACTTTTATTTTTTAAGGGCAGAATGGTCATTCTTGATATACCCAATATCAAACTTAAATTGCTTCAAGAATGTCACACTTCTCCACCTGGTGGCCACGTCGGGTTTTTAAAGACTTTTAAACGCACGTCTACTCAATTATATTGGCCGAAAATGAAGCAAGAAATTAGGGTATTTGTACAACACTGTTTGGTTTGTCGACAACAGAAATGCCAAACATTATCCCCAGGTTTACTCCAACCTTTACCAATTCCAACTCAAATCTGGGAGGATATCTCCATGGAATTTATTGTTGGGCTGCCAATATCCAACAAATTTGATACTATTTTAGTGGTGGTGGATCATTTGAGTAAATATGCCCATTTCCTATGCTTATCTCACCCTTTTTCATCTAAAAGTGTAGCTGCCCTATTTTGTAAGGAAATCATTCGTCTACATGGGTTCCCTCGCTCCATAATTTATGACAGGGATGTTATTTTTTTAAGTACTTTTTGGTAGGAACTATTTCGTTTGTACCATACCAAGTTGCAGCTAAGTACTAGCTACCACCCTCAAACAGATGGTCAAACCAAAGTACTCAATCGATGTATTGAAGCCTATTTACACTGTTTTGCTCATGAACAACCAATCAAATGGAGTTCTTACATCGCATGGGCATAATACTCGTATAACACAGGATACCATACCTCAAGCAAATTCTAAACGAAGAGAGGTAACTTATCAAGTCGGAGACCATATCTTTCTGAAAATTCAACCCTATCGGCAGAAAAGCTTGGCCAAAAGTCATTATGAAAAGCTTTCACCCCTACCACTACCACATAATATCATATCAAGTAAACACATAAAGCATAACCGATAGTGGCAAACCAGACAATTATTACAAAGTCAATCATCTCTACTACTACAACTACTAGTGGGCCGACATTGGTGCCTTCGACCCACTCATACAGGAAGGTAACTCACCTCACACTTCTGAAGTCCCGCGGACAGAACTCTAGCTGCTAAATTGCATATTCCCGAACTGTCAACATCAAAATAACACTCAATTAATAATTGAGTTCCAACAGATAACCATAAGTCCATGCTTGGGGTAAAATACTACTTTACCACCAACTTAGTTTGATTTAAGCCCAAGGCCCAATCCAAAGGCCCAAAAGTCTTCTAAACCCTAATTAGGGTTTCCAACCCAATCGCGATCCAATTAGTGCATTTATTAAGCTTTTAGGTTAATAAATTGTTAATTAAGTCGGGCACCACCCACTACCATCTCGGGTAGTGGTGGTCAATGGCGGCTCATGGCGGAGGCCATCACCTCACGGTGGTGGTTATGATTTTAAACAAAAACATGTTCAAGCATCTAAACAACCAATCCAATCACACAATGCACACCGCCACCCAACATGGCTTCAGAAGGCGGCAACCACCACCTCACGGTGGTGGTGGTAGGTTTTTCCTTGAATAATCCAGCCAAAGAAATACATTATACACCATAAATCAAAAAGAGACACACACATAATATAACTGTAACACCCTGTTTATTTAATAAATAAATAAATAAAGTTGATTAAAGAGTAGTAGTCCTAAACTCCATAATATTCAGTGAGATGTTGGTTTTGGGAGCTAAATGTTATAAATTTATAATGACATGGACTCTGTGGTAATTATTTGGATTTAATTTAAAAGGAAATGAGATGGAAGGGCTTATTATGTCATAATTGGAAGTTAGGGGTTTAAAAGGTAAATTTTGGATTGGTTTTGTAAAGATTTTAGAAGTTGGGGGCTGTTTAGTAAAATCCGAACTTATTTGCAAAGGATTTCAAGCGGTAGGGTTTAAGTGGTAAATTGTAGACTTCTTTTAAAAAAATTATGGATGGGAGGGGCTAGAAGTGTCAAAACTGTATGTAAGTTGTATGGGATACGGGTTAGAACCCGTCATCCTACTTCACAGCCTCCATATATATATATATATATATATATATATATATATATATATATATATATATATATATATATATATATATATATATATATATATACATGAAGTGTTCCTAACCCTAACCATAATAACAACTCAGCCGCCACCATATCATCTCCACCCTTCCAACCGTCACCTCCCTCCTCATCTAGCCACTCCAGTTAACCGAGGCCATCGGCAGACCATGCTGTCGGCGAAGACATCTCTTGCGCCACTGTAACATTGCCGACGACAAGCGTGGTTGTAGCTGTTGTTTCCGTTCTAAACCACCACCTTCCCTTCCTGTTACTTCTCCACAGCTAGTGATCGGCGTCCGCTGCTGCCGTCTGGAGGCTGCTCAATACCGCTGACGTTTCCGTCCGCCTCATGTTGTCGTGAAATGGTGGTTAGGTTATGGTTTGTGATGTAGTTACGTGGGTGTGTGTGTGTGTGGCTTTCTGTCGACCGAAGATCATGAAGAACCACCATGGCCGCCGACCATGGTGGTTGCCGCAGACAATGATGTTGTTGCCGCGAATGGCCGCTGTTGCCGCCCGTTTTCTGTGCTACTGCCGTCGCCACCCACCATTGGTGGGTGTTGGGTTTATTTCCGAGCAAAAAGGACGTGTTTGTGCATGTTATTTTCCGTTGGAGTGTATTGATAAGTGAGTGTGTGTGAGTTTTGTGTGGCTGGAAAACCTTAGAGGCCACCACCACCACTGTGAGGTGGTGGCTGCCACCGCCGGCCACCACAAGGTGGTTATGTGTGTATTTTTTGATGTGTTATTTTGGGTTAAACATTGTAAAGTGTAATTAAAGATTAGTAATGAAAAGAAAAACTTAAAACCACCACCGGCCACCGTGGCAGGTGGCGGTGTGCTTTGATGGTGTTTTGACTCGTTTGGATGTTTGGACAAGGGACTAAGAAACCCTAATGGGCCCAATGAGGCTTAATGGGCTTAGTGAACCCTAATGGGCCCAACGAAGCTTAATGGACCTAAAAGCCCAAACAGATGACTAATGGGCCTAGTAAAACCTTAATGAGTCTAATGAACCTTAATTGATCAAAAGACATATCAATTGGGCCTATTAGGCTAAGATGGCGTTGGAAACCCTAATTAGGGTTTAGAAAACCCTAATATTGGATTTATGGACTTGGAATTATTGGGACCCACTTTTGGGCCATTGGAATGGAATTGTGTGATTAAGCCCAATCACACCATATAACTTATTTAGAAGAATGATGGACTTAATGGATTAAGTCTTTAATGGATTAAGTGAAACACTTAACCCTAATCGTCATTTTATGTGAAAACCCTAATTTCACTTGGGTTTTATTGTTGCGCCTTTCTATTGGGCCTTGATGAGTGGGTTATTAATGGGCCATCTAAAGTCAAGTAACCGGACTAGAATAATTAATGGGCTTTGAGGTAAGGCCCGTATGAGGAGTTGGGCCCAATTTGGAAAATTAGACCATAGATGGGCCACAGTTTGGGCCTTAATGATTACATGATGTTGGGCTTTGATTCCTAGTTGACTTTCGGCCTAAGGATTGGGCCTTGGGCTTGAATAAGCCAAGCTTAGAGTAATGCAGTAATTATCCAAAGTATGTACTTATGGTTATGTAGAGAGACCCAATTATTAATTGAGTGTTGTTTTGGTGTTGACAGTTCGGGAATCTGTCATTCAGTAGCTGGGGTTGAGTCTGCGGGACTCCAGCAGTGTGGGATTGAGTCTGCGGGACTTCAACAGTGCCAAGTGAGTCTTCTCACTATACTTTACCTAGACTGGTAACTATGTGTGACTAGAGAGTCTTATATGCTTGTTTGAGTTATGCATGTTTGTGTGATATGTATTGTATGTTGTATCATTTGTTGCTTAGAACGGACCGGAGGGTCCAACGAACTATGAGGCCGGAAGGCTCTCAACCAGACCGGACCGAAGGGTCCAACGAGCCAGACCGGACCGGAGGGTCCAACGAGCTATGACCGGACCAGTGGGTCCAACGAGCTATGGGACTGGAGGGTTCCATTGAGACACATTGACCGGAAGGTCTTATAGAGCTATAGCCTCGAGTTGCTAATTACTTGTGCGTGGTATTTTGGGGAGCTCACTAAGCATGCGTGCTTACTGTGTTATGTGTTATGTGTTTCAGGTACTTCGTTTCAAAGGAGAGGAGTCGGCTTGGTCGCAGCGCATCACACTATGTTTTCCGCACACGGGATCCTTGGGATTACACTCTGATATGGTTTTATGATACTATGTTTTGATTATTGACATTTTGGTTTTGACATGAGATATTATTATAAAATTTTTTATATTGATCGGTTTTATGCATTAATTTAATTAAAATGAGATTTTTGGCCTTAATATTTAGGATGTTACAATAACACACACACACACGCTTAGCCACCCTTGTGGCGGCCGGTGGTGGTACAAGGTGACAACCACCACCTCATGGTTATGGTGGTGGCCTCTCTTTTGATTCACAATCACGCAACACACCATCACACATGCCTTGACTAAAAGATGGTCACAACCACCCACCTGGTGGCGTATGGCGACGACAACAGCAGCACTAGCGACGACAGAAACGAAAAGAAGAGAAGAACGGATGGTGGCAACGGATTTGCTCATGGTGGTCACTCGATCTTGCTAGAAGGAAAGGCAACCGCAAGAAATGGAGATGATGGCAACAATACAATAGTGGGAGGAAGGTGATGCGTCTTCAACTGAGAATAGCGGAGGCTCCACCACGAGGTCGTTTCTCCGGTAGTAGGATGGTCGCGGTGGTGGCTTCGGTGGTTGGCAACCTCAGCAGCGGTGCTGGTGCGGCGCCAGAAATTATAAAAGTGAAGGTGGCGGCCGGAGGTGAAGGGAGATATAAGGTGGGTGGCGGCTGATGTATAGTATTAGGGTAAGGGTTATCGGGAGGGTGACAGGTTTATATATATCCCACCTATAATCAACTTTTGGCCATAATTACATTTACAGACCCTCCCCCTCAATTTCCTTCAACTTAGATCCATAATTTACCCAAACAGCCCTCCGCTTTGAGAATCTTTTGCAAAACTAATATGGAAATACCCTTTTAATCCTGAAATTACACTTATCCCCTAAAAATCTAACTTATGACGTATTCAACCCTTCCTTCTCTAAACATTACAATTTAAGTACCCATTTTACTCTTTAGCCCTTGCTTCCCAAACTTTATTACAATAAAGACCCAAATTTCTAGGAATTATGTCATTTAGCTCCTTATGACACACACTGGCAACTTATTACAGATTTAGGGCCACTATTCATTTATTAATCTCTATCCATTTATTTATTTAATAAACGGGATGTTGCAACTCAGTCTCTTCCGATTCGATTGTGCCATTACCCATAACAAAAGATTGGGAAATTGATGTCCAACCTGCTTCAATTTTAGATCATCGCTGGGTGAGAGAGGCAGGCCAACCGATGCTAGAATTACTGGTGTCTTGGTATCAACGCCCTGTGGAAGAAGCTACTTGGGAGATATACGACCTATTAGCTGAGCAATTTCCTAATTTTCGCCTTGAGGACAAGTCGTTTTACCAGGGGGAAGTAATGCTGAAAACCTCAAGGTGTACACTAGGAAAAAGACACGGGTCAAAGCAGCATATCAGGAGCAACTTAATACTATTTTCAGATTTTGGTTGGACCCTTTGGGTTAACAGACTACCAAGAAAACTTAAGGGAGAGGAGTAGTTTAGGTCCCTCACTTCAGGAGCAGTTAACATTAGTTTCTAATATTTTAGCAGGCTTTGTTTTTGAATTTAGTCGTTCAATTATTCAATTTTTGTTATCTTGTTTGTATTGGAGACCTGCCAACTCGAATTTGGCTTTTTTATTTATTTTTTATTTTTTATAAAAATGTGAATCATTTGCCTGCTTAATTCGCTGGTTCTTATCACTTGCCTAATCGAAAAGAGGTTGTCAACTACTTCCAAAAAAAACAAAACAAAAGTTTTTTGAAATATTCCATGTTGGGTTGGATTGCAATTCCCTTAATATAGGAAAAACAAATTTGTATCTTATTTCTTTTATGTAAACATTTTTGTAACACCTGGTTCTTGGTACGTATTTAAATTCAAGTATTTTTGTATTCTAATCCGGGACTCGGCGAGTTGGAGGCCCAACTCAGCGAGTGGACTCAACATTATGCGGGGGTTTTAGTGATCTACTCCACGAGTCGGGGGACCAACTCGACGAGTAGGAGTTGTATGGACAAAACCCTAATATTTAGGGTTTGCACCTTATTTAAACACTTTATCTCGTCCCAAACCAGCCTCCATCACCCCTCCCAACTTAGAGAAGCCCTAGATTGAAACCCTAACCTTGTTGAGTGATCTTGAGCCATTTTTGTGTCTTTTGTGGTGGTTTGAAGTTTGAAGAAGATAAGGAAGCTTGGAAGATCAAGAGAAGACTGTAGATCCAGAGGTTTTGATTTATTTCCATCCTATTCATGGTAAAAAGCTTCAACCTTGACTTCTCATTTGGTAGATCTCCTACAGGGCTTAGATCTCATCATATTGGGGCATTTCTAAGGCCATATTTGGATTGAGTGTGTATCATGGAGTTACATTTCAGATCTTGAACCATTGAGGGTTCCCATGGAATAAAGGTACCAACTTTATGTCCATGGGAAGCCCATGCATCTTATAAACCCCTTTTTATGGATTTTGGAGCTAAAACCCTCATGCATGGACATCAAGTTCGTAGCTTTACGTGTAAAAGGGACCCTAGGATGCCAGATATATGATTTGGGTGCAGTAAGACCCATTATAATCGACTGAATAGTTTTGGACTAGGAGGGACTCAACGAGTCGCTTGGGTGACTCGACGATTCAGGACTCATTTTCCCCCAAACGTCTTCTGGAAATGGTTTTTGGTCGAGTGGAAGGAACACTCAGCCTGCTAGGGGTTTGTTATGGACCTGGAAATCATAGGACTCGACAAGCGGGTGAACAGACTCGGCGAGTTCAAGGCAATGTCCCAAACACATGAAGACGGACTCGACGAGTTCAAGGATGAACTCGGCGAGTCATAGATTGAACATCTTCACATGGATGAAGATGAACTCGACGAGTTCAAGGACGAACTCGGCGAGTCGGTTGAAGATAATTGTAACGCCCGTGTTTCTAGGCTTGCCATTTTTAGCAATGTAATAGTCTAGGTTAGCCATTGTAACCCCAATTTGAAATAATAAAATGTATTATTTGTGAATTTGTGTATTATGTGAGTTATGTGTTTATTTGCTTAATTATGTGATGTAATTAAATTAAGAATAAAATAAGCGTCAAAATTAAAGTGTGAGATAAGCCCGATATCTTTGCATAAAGTTGTAGTGGTTGAAACAAGGATTCTGGAAATATAAGGAATGCCAAAATCCGAGTTATAACGAAGAAGTTATGACCTGTCGAAGTTTCGCGACGGAACCGGCACGACGCCGAGTGACGTAAAACATGAATTTAAGATAGAACGATATTTAGCCTTAGCGATCTAAACGAAAGTCGTAGATTTCGTTAAACCGAGAGCGTGCGTAAAAGGAACGCCCAAATCTGACTTCGTATGATGAAGTTATGATTTTCTGAAGTTTCGACGTGGCAGTATGCAGCCCGAATACTCGATTTGAGATCGAGCGATTTCTAGCCGAAACAATCTAAATGAGAATCGAAGATCTCGTTGTTAGTAGCGAAACGATGAAAAGATAGGCGAGAACGGACGTCGGACGAAGAAGTTATGATTTTATAACGAAGTTTTCCTGTCCGAGCCTTCTAAAAATAATTAATAAAAATAAAAGTCAAAATTAGCCGACGGAGTCTAAACGAAAGTTGTAGAGCGTAGTCTCACCTTCACGTGGATATAAAGAACGTCGAAAACGGAGTTCGTATGAAGGAGATATGAATTTTTGAAGTTTTAATAAATATTTAATATTTATTTTAATTTAACTCCGATATTATCCGAAGAGAAGCGAGGCGGTCTATCCGAAGTACGCAGCGCGTACTGCTGTACGCACCGCGTACAACGTAGGGCACTCGAGTTCTACGGAGTAGTGAGTCGTATGCAATGACGAAGATGGACCGGTGACGTAAGCGCTGACGACCACCGAGGCGTACGCCCCGCGTAGCCTCGTACGCCCCGCGTACGTGCGAGGGTTCAACACCTATAAAAGGGGGTCCGAAGCAGCCGAGTTTCCTTTGCAAATTCCTCATTCTCTCTAGCCCTTTTGCCTCGATTTGCGTGCCGACTATACCCCGAAGCCCCGGTAATATTCCCGAGCCCCGAAGCGAGATCCGAAGCCCCGAGAATCCCGAAGAGCGTTATTCCCGAGCCAAATCCCTACCCGCGAGGAGCCGGTTGTTGTGAAGATCTTCCAGATCAACGGAGAGACGCTACTTCTATAAGCCATAGTACTGTCGGATTATCTTCTGATCAAGTGGGTGTGTAGTTATTTTCTCTCCAACGCAATATTATGAAGTATTTAATATAAAATACGTGCTACGTGTATATGTTTTGTGGTTATATGTGTGAATGTATATTCTCTATGAAATACGTGTTATGTGTGTAAGCCTCATCTGTTATGTGGAATATGTATTGATTAAAGCATGCTATACAGGTTTTTAAACAGTGTATAAAAATGTATATTTTTATCTACTAATATGTTGGGTAGAACATGGGTAGATAATTGGTGTGTAATAAACATATGAGAGGCCTCGGTGTTATTGGTGTTATTCTAGTCATTCAGCAGAGTATGGATGACGACCACGGACTATTCTAGACTGTCCTGTGGAACACTAGCAGGCTCATTACCTGTAGGTGTTGTGAACGACGTGTTCACCGGTGTACTCTATCCCCCACATGGTTGCCTTTAGGACACTTATTGTCGAGGAAGCCCCTCTGCAGTAATGTCCGTCCCGATGAAAATCCTGAAATAAGTTTCTTATAATAGACGTTATTTTTAGGAACGTAAGGTGAGGATAACGGGAATGGGTAATCGGGTTTATTGTTAAATGTTGAAAATTAAATATAATTATTGTGGGTTTGAAAACCCTATATGCTCACCAGGCTCCCAAGCCTGACCCACTCAGTTTAATTGTATTACAGGAAGTGGCGCAAAAGCTTAAGATGGGCGAATCATCAAGTCATTTTTGTTTACAAGTCTGTATATGTATATATTTGTTGAACGACTTGTAATATCATCGTTTATGCTTTATGATCTGTATCGGAACATGACATCCTGACTTTTGATTATGAAATGAAATCATATTTCTATATGAAATGTTTTGATAAATATCTATCTTATCATGTTTTGTTTTTGGGAACAAATTCCGCATCTCTTTTAAAATCAAACGGATTTACTCTGAAAATGTTTTAAAAAGCATAAATGAAATCGGTCTCTTCTGGCCGGGATTTTGGGGATGTCACAATAATCAGATGTATTGTTAAGGGCGAACTCGTCGAGCTCTTGCTAGACTTGACGAGTAAGGACGAGATTATGGCAGTAGGTGTATATAGGGACTCGGCGAGTTGGTGGACCAACTCGGCGAGTTGAGTCAACCAGATGTTGACTTTGACTAGGGTTTGACCTTGACGTTGACTTGGACTTGAGTTGACCTTTGTAAGAGGGTTATGAACTTGAGATAGTAATCAAGAAAGATTGTTGTGTAGGTATTCAGGAGTTGACACGAGTTGATTCTTGTACCGAGGACAGATCAGACACTACACGACATCGAGGTGAGTTACCTTCTAGTAGAAATGGGTCTAAGGCACCAAGGCCGACTCACTAGTAGTTGATTATAGTTGAGATGATTATCTTTGTGATAATTGTCTAGTTTGCTACTACCTGGTATGTTTATGTGCTAGCATGATATGTTATATGTGATAGTGGCAGTAGGAGGGGACCAGTCCCCAAGTTTGGTTACTAGGTTCGAAGGGTAGGTCAAGCACCCCCTATATGTCTGATAGTATGTTTATGTTATGATATATGTGGTAGTAGTAGTAGGGGTGAAATAGTCCCCGGAGTTCGGTTGTTAGGACCGAAGGGTAGGTCAGCACCCCAGAATGGCTTGATATGGGTAGGTCAGCACCCCAAAACGGCTTGACATGAGTAGGTCAGCACCTTAGAACGACTTGACATGGGTAGGTCGGCACCCCAGAATGGCTGAACCGGGTAGGTCGGGCACCCTAGAATTGCCTGACAATATGTATGCTATGTGATTGTATGGTATGTGGTATGATGAGGGAACCCACTAAGCTTTGTGCTTACAGTTTTTAGTTTTGTTTCAGGTACCTCTCCAGCGAAGGGGAAGGAGCCGGCGTGGTAGCTGCACATCACACACACATCAGTTTTCCGCATTTTGTGATTCATGGGATTGTACTATGTTTTTATTACTACTTGATGATATGATTTGGAGACATGATTACTATGGTGTTATGGATTGTTATATTCTCGACTATGTTATGATAAACGATTTTATAAGTTAATTAAAAAATGAAAACTTTGGCTTGAAAATTTGGGATGTTACAATTTTCAAACAAATAGAGTTTATATTAATATTTGAGTTTTTGAGTCTATTGGCCTTTACCACTTTATGAAGCAACATATGTCAGTAACTTTTTCGTGTCAGATTAAGATTGTAGAGTCAGACTGGTGTGCATCATAATAAACCAAACATGAAGAAAAACAAAGAAAATGGTGAGTTTTTGGTGGTTGATAGCCGATAGAGAACAGAGAATGAAAAACGAAATTCAGGAGAAACGGAGATAGTTTATGGAAGTGAAAAAGAAGATGAAAGAGTATTGATAAATAATCGAGCTTAATGAAACTAATACCTCCACTGCGAGCACCAAAAACACAACCCACAACAGCCTGAATCCACCCTCACCAAAACCGACTCCAACATGGTTACCATTTTCATTGTAACCAAAAAACACAAGAAAGGTACATCTTCCAACTGATTTGGGATTTTAAAGATGAATTTGAGAGATAATAGAAACCATCGATGATTTTCATTGTTTGTCGTGATTTAATTGAATAAGAATAAGGCGTTGCTCATCTGATTGGAAGAGGGATTCAAGTTCTTGGTCTTCCTCATGTTTTTCAATACCCGAATTGAGGATCCTGATAGCAAATCAAGATGTTTAAAATACAAAGCATATAACAAAGTAGATACTTGAAATTATTATCGTGTGTTATTAAAAAAGAAAGACGTATACATTCCCTTACATTCGGAAGAGCTAGGAGATTCCAAGAAGCATGAACAACTATAAAATAAAACATAAATGCGAAAACAAATATAAAAAATTATCAGGGAAATGGAATTTCAAATAACTTAAGACCCCATAAACACATACTGTTGCACCTACTCCCTACAATACATCATATATATATTTTTATGAACCTTAACGATCTATTACAACCACAAAGCACACTTTAAGTTGTGTTTGTTCGTTGAGACATTTTATCAAACAGTTAATATGCATAGTCAAAAAATTAATATATGAAAAAAGTAAATTCGAAAAAATAGAAAGAAATAAATATATAGACCAAAAAAAATATGTTAAGAACTGTTGGTTTATAAGGCTTGAATCGAATATCTTCAAGAAGTCATTGAGCACCAGCCATCAGCGACATAGGTTGTGGCTTCATCCTGTTTTCCGTCTTCTCCTCTCAGTATCTCCCTCTCAATCGATCTCCTTTACTTGTCGGTTTCATTTGGGTAACTTCCTTCTAATATGTGCGGTAATTGGAGATGCAAGAAGATGCATCATTCAGTCGTGGTTAATTGGAAGAGTGGGGCGGTGAGCTAGAGTTCGTGATAGCGAGAACCACCGGAAAAGGAAACCTTGTTTAAACTAACTGGTTTAATCTTCAAGTCATGTTATATTTTGTTTTATGATATTAATTTTTTTTAATATATGTATTCAAGAATTTAATAAATTCATTTTAAAAGTTCTATAAAAGTTTATATATTTTTTATATCGCGGATCATAAATCTAGTTAACCCAACATATTTCAACCAACCATTAAACTCAATACCAAAATAATAGGATCTAATTGGTGGAGCATTATTCATCACAAAAAAAAAGTTTGAATAATATCCTTCATATTTTGTGGAATATTATTCATCACACAAACCTTCTTTTTATTAAAATAATAG
The DNA here is from genome assembly GCF_002870075.4 of Lactuca sativa. Taxonomy (NCBI): domain Eukaryota; kingdom Viridiplantae; phylum Streptophyta; class Magnoliopsida; order Asterales; family Asteraceae; genus Lactuca; species Lactuca sativa. Next base: position 245,925,290 of record NC_056627.2, on the reverse strand, counting down.
TATTTTAGTTGGTTTGTTATTTTTTATAACTATTATAATTATTATATTAGAATTTATAATATTAAAATATGTTTTCATATGGTTGCAAAATAATAAAACCGCTTTAGTGTACCATGAAGATTGGTTGCAACCAATAATAGATCTTCCACTGGTAACATCCCCTCCAAATCTTTGTAAAGTTGTTGCTTCAAGGCTTCCACCATAGACTGCAAATCATATTAATGTTACAAGATGACTAGGGTTTACTAAAAAAGCAAATGATTATGAAGTAAAACCTTTTGAAAGAAAATATATACAATTATTTCTTATCATGTTTTTTTTAGCTGGCACCAATGGAAAACTCAACCCAGCTACCAGCCTTTTGCTTCTTAACACCTCTTTTAATCCCCATGTCCCTCATCTCAATCGCACGACTCCACGACCCCTTTTCACTATGTATCTTTATTAACATATTATAAATACTGGAATAGTCTCTTCCTAAATTTTCAAGCCCATTTACAACCTCATAACATGAATGCAATCCACAACCAGCAAGCAATGCACCCCACACACCCACATCAGGTTCAAAAGGCATCTCCTTCACCAATCTCACTGCCTTATCAACTTCACCTGCTTTCCCATATAAATCCACCATGCAAGTATAATGCTTCATCTCTGCTTCAATTCCATATCTTTCCACCATTGAGTGAAAATGGTGTTCGCCTTCTTCAACAAGCCCTCCATGCACACAAGCCGATAGTACATTGATGTAAGTCACATGATCAGGCTTCATACCACTTTCAGTCATTTTCTTGAATTCGGATAAAGCTTGGTGTGCCAATCCATGCCTTGCATAGCCTCCAATGATGGAGTTCCATGAAACTGTGTTCTTGGTTTTCATGGAGTCGAATATGGTGAATGCAGATTTGATGTCCCCACATTTGGTGTACATGTCGATGAGGGAGGTTGAGAGGATGAGTTCTTGACATAATCCGGATTTTAAAATGCATGAGTGAAGCTGGTTTCCAAGGAGAAACATGGAGCAACCTGCACATGCGTCTAGGAGAGTTGAAAAAGTGAAATGGTTGGGAGACGTGTTGGAATGTAGCATTGAGATGAATAGTTGTATGGCATTGGTGTAGTTTTCTTGTTGGACATACCCTTTGATCATTGCAGTCCAGGAGACCACGTTCTTTTGTGGCATTTTGTCGAACATGTGGCGTGCTTGGTTGATATTTCTGTTTTTGATGTACCCATCAACTAAGGTGGTCCAGGAAATGATGTTAACTTCAGGCATCATGTCAAAGGTCATCTGTGCCTCGGCTATGAAGCCCAAATCCATGTAACCTACTAGCAATGCGTTCCATGTACTGATATCTTTTGTATGGATGTCATCAAACACACGACACAGGCTAGAACGATCCATTAAATGGGTATATCCCCTCATCAATGCTGACCCCACGAAGACATTGGAATGAAGGCCTAAGTGAAGAATGAGAGAATGAAGCTGCGGAACCAAGACATGAAACGTGTTCAAGAAACCGCTGATTATGGTTGAAAATGTGAATTGGTTGGGCCTTTCCCCAGCTCTGTTCATTTGCAAGAACAGTTGGTGGAGTTTGTGTGGATCTTTGATCTTGTTCAAACCGGACAGCATGGCATTCCATGAAACGACATCTCTCATGGGCATTTTATCGAATAGGTCATGAGCGGACTGCATCTGGTTGTGTCTGATGTGGCCAGTGATCATGGAGTTCCAAGCGACAGTATTACAAGATGCGGGATTTTCATCAAACAGCTTGCGAGCAGCGTTTATGTTTCCATCGCGGATATAGTCTTGAATGAGATTGGTGGTGGAAAGAGTGAATATCAGGCATACAGATGCAGGGGAAATGAGTTTCGGTGATCGTAGGAGCAACTGACTGTGGAAGACTCCCCAAGATGATCGAGGGACCTGGTTCCACTTTGGCATAAGAGAGTGCATTGACATCAAATTATTCAGTTATCTGGTCTACTCAAACTCTATTCTCCAATTCCAAGATTAAAAACAAAACATTCAGCCTCAAAACCTTTGTCATCCCACCAACTACCTTGGCCATGTCGATTGGGATCGGAGCTCCCCTGTTCACTATCTTCAAATTATAAAACAATGGAGTACAATATATTACTAGCAGTATAAAATCAAATTATAAGGAGCATGGTTGTCAGTTTTTCAAACACTACATATTAATAATATGCAGGGACGTATTGGTTTTTATTCTGGTTTCTGAAGTTTGAAAGTTTGGAACTAACTAGGAGCTGTTGGATACTCATCTTTTTGGAATCACTTGAATTTCGTCAACCAACTTTGACTATTTGTTTATACCAGATTAGAAAACCATAATAACCAAGTACATTAGTTTAACCGTTTTAATCACCTGCACTAATTTTAAACAAAACATGTCTGTATCCCTTAAGAAAGGGAGTTGACTAGTTGAGTGATGATCCTTTATAATTTTCTAAAAGCTTGATTTTAACTTGTACAACGACTTTAAAATAGGAAAACCCATACTCTAACAATAGCAATTGTTTGAAGAGCATGATCCGTTAGAAAAAACTTTCATTCATAATCATTTCACTTCACAATATGCTATAAAGTATAAAGTATAAACTAACAGATGGGTAACAACTATGGCCTCCAAACAGTTCCTACTATTTGAATAATCAATGCTTCTTGTAAAAGATTCTATTTATTATTGAAAGTAACATCCTATGGTCTAAATCTAGTATATAGAAACCACATTAAATCATCAATTAGAAGCAACTAGATAACCGATTTATAAAAAAGAACATGGACGCTTTCTCATATGTTTAACAATGGATTTTAGTTACTTATGGTATTAGAGGTACAACTATTTCATTTTTTATTTGTAGTCTCTAATTCATTTGATCCATCTAAAATTATGCAGTATGAGAGTCACATACTCCCACTTAAATGCTACCAATTACAATCTACACACCCATCTATCACAACCACTCACCTTTGTTTTGTTTTTGGTTTCTTTTTGTGACTGCATCATACATTAACATGAAAGAAGAAAAAATATTTACCATTTTTGTCATTGCGTATTATTATGAACATCATGAAAAGAAAAAAAGATTTACCATTTTTTTCCTTACATATTCTTATGAACATCATGAATAATGATAAGAGGAGTCAAACAAACTTACCAATATCCAAATGTTTTTTGACGTTCACTGGTAGCATTAACTTATTTATGTGTATGACTTAAAAACTGTCATATAATATCACAATAAACAATATTAAGCTGTCCAACCATCTCCTCTTTCAAAACTTCCAACCATCGGGATTGATGACTTTAACGGCAACTATAATGGCGAAAGAGGGGGAGATGGTGTGATTTTCATGAGAAGATTTATAGATAACACTGAAATTCAGGATAGAAATTGTACGTATCCGATTTTTGATATACAAGTAAGAATTATTAACCTGTTCATGCATAATAATGTTGTTCTTTATGTTTAATAATTTCTTTTCGAACGGCTCTTTATGTTTAATAATTTATACTATTCAATTTTAAAGATTAAACAAATGTTATATAAACTACTTGTAACACTGTAAATTTTCAAACAAAAATTTTTCATTTTTAAAACACGTAAAACTCACATATTATATTTCATAAAACCAAATGTCAACATAAATCCACACATAAAAGTCAAATCCCAGAATTCTCAACAAAATCTCGAACAAGTGTGTACAATCATGTCGACGCTTTCCCGCGATCCTAAGAAGTACCTGAAACACACATCACACAACACGGTAAGCACAAAGCTTAACGAGTTCCTCAAAATACCAAATACACAATAATAAGCTTCTCATGGCTATAACTCGGCATGGACCCTCCGGTCTCATGCGTCTTGGTGTGGACCCTCTGGTCGCGTGTCTTAGTGAGAACCCTCCGGTCTCACAACTCGGTTTGGACCCTCTGATCCTATCTCAATGGAATCTTCCGGTCCCATAACTCGGTTTGGACCCTCCGATACTATCTCAGTACAACACAGAATATAGCATATACATCACACAGTCAAAATGCCTAATATGACGTAACTCAAATAAGCACAAAAGACCCTTCGGTCACACATAGATACCACTTATGGTAAGTATAGTGAGAAGACTCACCTCATAAGTAAGCAAAGAAAACTGGGTACCCCTCGAACAATCTAATCTCCGCCTACATGTAATAAGCATCTCTAATTAACTCATAAAGATCACAATGTCATACAACTCACACTAAACTCTTTCTAACTCTTGAGATGGGTAAAGACCATTTTACCTCCTCCATGGCCCCCATAAACCCTGTCTTGACCAAACCCTAAAGTCAATAGAAATCAACACTCGAGTCAACTGCCCATGTTGACCTAACTCGCCGAGTGCACCTAAGTGACTCGCCGAGTCCCTGCTGTTCCTCAGAATGTTGTGAAAACCCAACTTAACTCGTCGAGTTGTATAATCAACTCGCCGAGTCACCTTTATCCAGACTCATCGGGGAAAACCCTAGCCGACTCGTCGAGTCAGCTCGTTGACTCGGCGAGTCCCTTCAGTCTGAATTCTCATTCAAACATTTTAAAGCAGATCTACTACTCCACACCCTAGATCTAGGCTCCCAAGGCTCGAATGTCACGTAAAACTTCAATCTTTACGTTCATGCATGACATATTTTGCTCCAAAATGCCAATACAACTCTAACAAGGGTGTTTAAGCACCAAACTCTTATATGGATGAATAAAATTGGGACCTTTAGACTATATGGACCTCACAAGGTCCAGATCTGAAGTCTAGACCTCCTGATAGACTCAATGCACTCAATGTCCCAACAAAAGGTGGTAAAAGCCCTAACTTCCATAATCATGAGATCTAACCAATAAGATGAGAAAGGTGTAGGCTTTTTACCTTCCACAAAAGCTCTGGTCGATATAACACTAGATCCAACAATCTCTCCTTGTTCCTTGATGGATAATATCCTCTTCTCCTCAAAAGATGCACTAGAATACTCAAAGATTAGCTCTATAACTCTCTTAGCTCACTACAAACATTTAGGGTTTCACACAGGGGAGTTGGGCAGCTGGTGAGGCGGAAATGAGAACAAAAGTTCTCTTAAATAGGCCCCAACCCCGGAGATTTAGGGTTTCACCTCATAGCGTCAACTTGGCGAGTCAGCTCTCTGACTCATCGAGTCGATCATTAAACCCACGTGACCAAATCGGACTCTACTCGACGAGTTAGGCTCACAACTCATCGAGTCACTCATGAAGTCCTAATAATAAATAATAATAATAAATGAAAGATATACCTGGGAGTCGGGATGTTACAATTCTCCCCCACTAGAATCTGACTTCTCCCTCGAAGTCAGGCTCCGAAAACAACTCTGGATACTGCTCGTTCATCTCGGACTCCGGCTCCCAAGTACACGTGGACCCCTTCCGATGTTGCCACTGGACCTGAACCAGGGGCACCTCTTTGTTTCTCAAAACCTTCACTTTCCGATCCAAAATCGCAATCGGCCACCCGATATAATTCAGACTCGCATCCACCTAAATGTCCTCTAAGGGTACCACTACCGTCTCATCGGCTACACACTTCCTCAACTGAGACACGTGGAAGGTGCTATGAATCTGGCTCAACTCTGCTCGTAACTCTAATCGATAGGTTACCCTACCAACCCTGGCGATCACTTTGAAAGGACCAATGTATCGGGGCCTCAGCTTGCCCAAGTGTCTAAAACTTCTGAAAAATCTCTTTGTTTCCATATATACTTTCCATAAATTCTCTTTGTGTTACCTGACCATATTTTGTCTCGACAACCACATCTCTACAAATTTATAATCAAAATGTCATATATTATTATTTATATAATAATCATATATGAATATGTCTACAAAATAAAGTTACTTATGATGCATTCCATTGCAAGTTGAGCAAACATGCACAAGCAATACTCTTCTAATGTGTCAACTTAGGTTTTTTTCTCTTATCCTGCATTTGTAAGGTGATTTGAAAGGATCGACAGGCTTTTTCGGTCTTGATTCATCCAGATCATGCTTTGATAGTCCTCCTTCTGTAGGAACTGCTACAGACAAAATACATGTTCTCATAAGATGTTAAACACCATACTCCTCATATTGATGAATAAAGTTGGGAATTTTGGGCTCTAGGGACCTCACAAAGTCCAAATCTAAGGTTTAAACCTCTAGATAACTTAGTATTCTCGAACTCCCAAATAATATGTGATGAAAACCCTAACTTCTCAACTCATGAGATCTAACCAAATAAAGGGGAAAGGTTCAAGCTTTTTACCTTCCTCTTGAAGCTCTAGACAAAATGGCATGAACCCCAACAACTCCTTGTTTCTTGCTGAATAAACTCCTCTTCCTCCTCAAAGATGCACTAAAATCCTTCAAGGCTAGCTTGGAGACTCTCTTAGATCACTACACTCGCTTAGGGTTTCACACCGTAGGGTTAGGCAGCTGGTGAGGCAGAAATGGGGCCATAAGTTCCCTTATATAGGCCCCAACCCCGGGAAATTAGGGTTTCTCTGCCCAACACCTACTCGACGAGTCGGCTCTCTGACTCGTCGAGTCCATTCATTAATCCTTACTCGACTATACTCGACGAGTTGGACTCACAACTCGTCGAGTCACTCCATAAACCTCAAAAATTAAACACACAATAATATACATGAAAGTCCGGATGTTACACTTAAAGTTTGCACCTTTATGCCATGAAATCCCTCCATGCTTCTTGGGCCAAAAACTTAACAAAAGTGGAGATGAAGAGATCTAAGCATTCAATGGACAAGTTAGGATCTTTTTACCTCTAATGAACCAGAAATGGAGCTCAACTTCTGGATCTACTCTTCTCCTTCAAGTCCTTGCTCCTTCTTCAAGAATCCTCTTCTTCAAATTCACAAAGAACACACAAAAATGGCTCAAAACACTCAAAGTGGATTAGGGTTTTGTGGCTAGGGCTTGGGGTGATGGAGGCTGCAAATAAGGCTAACCTTTGGAGGTTAAGGTGTTTAAATAGGGTGCAAAACCCTGAAATTAGGGTCTCACTCTGGCAAGCCTTACTCGTCGAGTAGGATTCAAGTCTCGCGTCCAAATTCCATTCCTACTCGACAAGTTTGGGGCCTCCAAGTCGTCGAGTCCCTTTGCAAAAATGAATAATTTTATTTAAAATACATACCAGGAACCGAACGTTACAGATGTCACATAAATCCATCAGGATTCGGTGTGTTTCATATAGATTTCAATGACTTCTAAACTAATCAAAAGCCTTTTAAGAGGTTGGAACCATTCGATTCAACATTCGACATGATTTACCCAAAAGCTCCTATTCTTTTAAGCCTTTCTAATTATGGATGTTTGCTTGTTCGTTTACCTCATTTAGCCATTTTTTCTATAATAAGCTGATGCTTATTATTTATAACATAATATATTTGGCTTGGTTGGATGATAGGGGAGTGCTTTCTAAAACTCTTTACATTTTTAAACCTAAAATGTCTTTATCTTGAGTAATCAATGTGATATATGTTTACATTTTGATATTCTCTTTGGGGAAATTATTTGGATAATATTATATGGTATATCATATTCCCTTCCTGATGATTTTACATATTTTTCAATAAAATTTCTATTGATATTTGGTACCATATGTGGTTCAAATATGTAACTAAAAAATGCAATAAAATTATCTATCTTATATCAACGGAGTCTTGCCAAAGGCTTCATAATCATCAATCAATGTAATGAAAACAAAGTCATCAAGCATGTGATAATAATTTTAATGTTATGGTAAAATATAAAAAAAAAGTGATACACTCATATGATAGGACTTACAAGGGTCCTTATCAGAAGAGAAACAAAATGTTTGACTGTTTGCAGTATGATACAGTTCAAACATCAAAAAATATGAGAATTCTTATAAAAAAACCAAAATGTTTATTATATGATACACTTTTAAACATTCAAATTAGAAATAGGGTGACCGACGGGAGAAACTTACCCCTTACTTTCTTCACCTCAATTAATTTTCCATTCTTTATTCTGAAAAATTAGAAAATGGATCCAGTTCTGCCTTTCTTTGTAGTTGATCTGTAATAAGTTCCTATAAGCAACAATGGATACTATAGTATACCAAAAATTAAAATATCTACAATAAAACATGAAATCGTGAATGATGAGAATAAATCTAAACTAGCTATCAATTCTAAGGTAACCCTATTGGATATAAAAATGATATGAAAATGTATTCCAATCAACCATTAAATTCAATACAAAAATAGTACGATCGAATTAATGAAATACTATCCATCACATAAAAACACAAAAAATGGTTTGCATAGTTCCTTTCATTTTTGTGGGATATTATTCATCACATGAACCCTTTTTAGTAAAATATAGTAAATCACGCGCATGGTCCCTATTGTTTGGGATAACCTACGTGTTTGGTCTCTATTTCATTTTCTTAACTCGAATAGTCCCTAAACATAATTTTATTGTGCGCTTAGTCCCCGTTTGATCTAAAAAAAAGACTATTTTGCCATTTCATTTTTTTTTAATTTGTTAATTATTTATTTATTAAAAAAAATATTATTAAAAACAATCGGGTCCCACCCCTTACCTTCACCCATCCCACCCACCGTCTCTTAATCATCATCATCGACAGATTTCTTCCAAAAACAATTGGCTACCACCACTACACACTCCTTCATCCTTCCCCCTACCTTTGCTGGAAATCTTCTCTCTCCTTTACCTTTGCCAAAAAGCTCTTAACCACCTCCTTACTATTTCATGTTGAACATCAATTTCTCTCGCCGGAAAGCCTAACACATTCTCATCCATCAACATCATTGCCTTCTTCTCCCTCGATCAAGAAGAAGGGGTGATACTCGAGCTTAAGGCTCAATCCTTACATCAGAGGACGTGTTAGCGACTTACCACTACTTCTTGGACGACCATCGACCTCTGGACAAGCGTTGGTGGTGTTAGGGTTCCACCACTGCTTCAGAGGCTGCCCTACGAACGGATTTGTTTGTTTCCCTTCCATTTCTATCCTTACCATTCTTTATGGGTATTATGATTGAATCAAACCAAAGACGGTGCCCTACAATGATAGGATTAAAGCTATGTATCCTAACTCTCTGGGTGATTTGGGTATATTAGGATTTAAAGCATTTGGTTTATGATTTGTGATTCGTTTGCTCTTTAGGACGGTTCAACTTGCAAACTCGAATTTCAAGAATGTACCCCCATAATTGATGCTCTTTACCTTCACAAACATCCATATTTGTCTTCGATACTACGGTTGATTTCTATGATTCATCATGGATCATATTTTAAACATTTCGATTTCTATGGTCAGAGTGGGCTTTTGATTTTGATTTCTGTGTTCGGATGGAAAAACTTTGATGTGAGTTGTAGATTGAATTTTGTTTTGGATTTTAGTTGTTGCTTTGATTTTAGATGTATTTCAAATTTATTGTTGAATATTAGATAGTTTTTGTTGACTTTCTATTGATTTTTTTGGTACTAGATATGTGGCTGGAGATAGTGACCAGAGCTAATATCGGGAAATATGATAGTCTTCCTCTATTTGGGGAAGGGAAAAAGATTAAGTTAGGGTGCGTCCATTCAAAAAAATTGTTAATGATTTATTTTATTCAACAATAGTTAAATTCATAAAAAAGAATTAACAAAATAAAAATATGTCATTAAGGGCAAAATAGTCTTTTTAGATCGGACAGGAACCAAACATGTAACAAAATTATATTTTAAGGACTGCTAGAGTTAAAAAAAAATTAGAGGCAAAACTCATAAATTATCCCGAACAACAATGACCATTCATGTAATTTACTCATTAAAATAATAGCATTTTAGTTGGTTTGTTATTTTTTGTAACTATTATAATTATTATATTGGAATTTATAATATTAAAATATAATTTTAGTATGGTTGCAATATAAAAAGTGTTTTAGAATAAATTTTACATAAAAATAATATAAAATTTACTCCTTGCTCTAAAATTTCATTAAAGGAAAGAAAAGAGATAAAACTGGATGATTGGTAAAAAATTTACTCCTGAGTGTAGTTATTGGAAAGCAGAGAAAAGAAAAGAAATGAAGATTTATATTAATTTTCCTTATAAACGGTATTCTCAAATTGCAATGAATTTGAAAGAAAGAAGAGGACGATTATCTCGTTTCTTTCTTTTTCTCTCTGTTTCTTTTCTTTTATTTCCTTTAATATAATGAATTCGGGAGGGGAACGTTAATGTTAGGGTTGGAGTTAATTAGTGGTCACCATGAAGGTTGGTTGTTAGCACCGGTGTTGCAACCATTGATAAATCTTCCATTGGTAACATCCCCTCCAAATCTTTGTAAATTTGTTGCTTCAAGGCTTCCACCATAGACTGCAAATCATAATAGAAACATCAGTTTAATTTTACAAAATGACTAGGGTTTACTAAAAAAGAAAAAGATTATAAAGTGTATAAGTCTTGAGGTATATATGAAATACAAACCTTCTGGAAATCGGTAAGCTCATTCATGGAGATATGATATTCACCATCAAAGGTTGCACCCACAACCTCCAAAATAGAATTGAACAAAATCCCGATCCCTTCTGCAACACAGCTGTACATGTACAGCTTCTCATCTACAACACAGGCTTTCGCGTGTTTGATAATCTTCTTCCAATTGTTGTTATTCGGCCCACCAAGTACCTTATATTATCAAAATTATAATTATAGTCATTCATCCCTGATCACAAGTTCAATTCATAGACACTATCCAAATAAATATAGAAAAAAAAGTATCACTTACCCCACATAGTGAGGATTTGTTGGTATTATACATCTGTAGGAAGTCTTTCACAGTATATATTTTGTATGATGCCAGTAGTCCTTGCACAACTCCATCTTTTGCTATCCTTTCCAACCGCCATATATCATCACCCAATGATGGAGGATGGTGCTTCTTGTAAGCTGAATCATGCATAAAAAAAAAAAAGTTAGTGATTCATCTTTTCATGGTCGATTGTAAGGAAGAGAGGACACCCGAGAAAGAAGAGGAAAGATAGCATGCATTTATAGCATATTTTGTGGATCCAACTGAATCAAAAGGGGACATCATGTTATTCCGAGTTGAATATGCTCCCATAAATGGACATATTGCAAGTCTAACGTGTCTTAAAAGGGCCGGGTATTATAATACTATAATCATATGAAATACTTTCCCATATAAATCAAGAAAGCTCGCACCATTTTCATATATATAGAAAAGCTTTAGAATATAAAGAATGTATAAAATATGAAACGGGAGCTTACACTCTCCTCGCTGGTCTTTTACCACGAAGGCTTGGCTCTTTGCTTCCTTAATTCTGACTCCACCAGTTGCACTTTGGGCTAATTTTGCCCCTAACCTAAACGTCCTGCTCCTCCTCCAGCATGAATTATCAGTAAAAACAACATCGCCTAAATCAGCAACCCCATCTTTCAGAGCCACTACAAGATCCCCAGTCAGCAATGGCCTTTTGCCAACTCTTGCAGATACAACTTTGGCATCAAAATAACTCTCAGACCAATCTTCCTGATCATCAAAAGGGAAATCGCCATCAAGAGGAACAAGCACTATCTTCTGTGAAGACAAGGGTCCAAACGACACAATCTTATTGGAATTAGTATCAAATAACCCTACTTTTATACCACTCCTGTCCTCAGATTCTATACTATTTCCAGTGAAAAATGTAGGAAGCAGCCTATTGAGGAAACGAAGCTGCAAGGATGGTGTACTAGACGTATCAAGTGCATCAGAAGGAGATCTATAGAAGAAACAAGAAATACACACAACTATTACATATGCCAAACTAATAAACCATTAGCATGCATCAAAAGCTTATATAAAGATAGATAATATGTGGAGATGACAAGTGTACACCCCATGAACAACATGAACATGAGATAGAGATACAACCTTGGTAGTGTACCAAAGAAATTTTGAATTGCAAGCTGCACCCCATCTTGCACCTATCAAAAGAACATGTAAATGTGTAATGAATTCCAAACTATTAATAAGTTCACAAAGAAGACATGATCATATATAGTACCACTCCTCGAATTAATGGTTCCAATCTTGCCTCAAATTCTTCATGAGAAAACATATGCATCACATTTCTAACATTGCTGCAATTGAAACATATATCAAGAAAATTAATTTGCAAATCAAAACTCGTAAAGTTATTGGACGTTTTACAGAATCTGAATCACTCACCTTGAAGACCCACTTTCATTTGATTCCGGATTAGGAAATCCAGAACTATTTCCTTCTTCCTCCTCCTCGCTTAAGGGTCGTTTTGGTACCATAATACACCAACAAGTTATGACAATATTGGGAATCAAAGCGATCGATGTTAACTGTAAACTGCCAAATAATTAAGGATCTTTTATAGGGAGATTCATTTGACTGGAAGGTTGTATGAAACTTCCAAGTAAATCAATGTGTACCTCAGATGCAGGTGTCTGTTTGTCATTTAATGAGCTGAAGGTGTGTGGTCCAACACCATATCATTTTTCTTGTTTCTCTTTTATAACAAAATCTATGTCTCTGCGCACATGGCTAGTCAACGAGATTGCTGAAATTGACACTTTTCAATAAGTACACTAATAAAAATTCTCATAGCTTTTATATACACCCTTTCATTCCAAAGAAAGGTGTCCTTTACATAATTTATGCCATTTTAACACTGAAAGTTAATCTCAGATGAGCCAAAATTTGTTAACATTATATTATCGGACCAAGCAAACACGGAAAGGGACCTTCCCTGGCACTTGTAGTCCCCTATACAAACGAGCAATGGGCTCTTCTTTTCTTTCTAAAAGTAACATTATATGAAATTAAGTAGTAACTATGAAAGTTCCAATAATTCCTTCGATCCAGTAAAGACAGAAAAAAATGGGTCAAAACCGTTTTATCATAAAAATAATGTAATGTACGGTTTGAAAATCGGAATCCGGAGCCCTAATTATTATTGGCCCCACTACAAACAAGTAATTGGCGGGAAACAAGTGTAGAGGAGAGTGAACGCGTAGATAGACGACGACGATTGCAGTATTATGGTTTTACGAAGAAGTTTAGTAGAAGTTGCACAAACGCGTAGAACTATTTGCATTTGAATTTCCTTTTTTACAATAAATAGAAAAAGCTTTGATTAAAAAAAGTGTTAATAACTTAATATCATAAAAACCATATATTGGGATTTTTTTTAATTAAATCCAAACTTTTTTTTTCTATAAATAACTATAAGATTTTTTTTTCTTTTTTATATTTTTTATTCGATTTTATCCATAATTTTTAGATTTTAGACAACAAAAGATCTGAAAAACCCATCAAGTGTTTTTTTTTTTCAAAACACCCTCAACTATTTTTTCCATGGTTGTAAAAATCAGTTTAGGCGGCTGATTAATCGGCGCCTAGCGCTTGGCAGCCTCCAACCGCCTACGAATAAGGGATAGAGAGTAAAATAATCGGCATTGGTCAATATCGGTCCAACTCGGTCCAAATCAGACTAAATCGGTCCAACTCGGACTCAAAATTGGGCCAAATCGGTCAAGCTAACCTCAGGCTCGAAAGAACCAACTAGCCCACCAAGTAATTAGGTTTATTTTTTTTAAGGAGTCTAAGTCTCCTTTTTATAAGATACGGGTGCCCTCATTTATTTTCCCACCAGCGATGTGGGATGCCAAACTTGTAACAATTTTATACATCTTTACACATGGTTCCGTTTGCATTTGTGATTCTGTTTGCATCTCTAATAGTAATACACCTAAGTCTCCTAAGTCTTCGATTCACCCTCAATTCAAACTCACTTGATCTGTGATTCCCTTTGCATCTCGTTCTTCCCTACTTTGCATCTCATTCTTTGGAAGGAGAATTTGAGTTCCATCACCGACCCACCCTTCTTCTCGAAGATGGAAGGCATCACGATTCAGTTGCTTCGATCGCGATTCAGGTAGCGGAGTCGACCCACCATTAACGAGGATAGTTCTTCTCAATCTACGAAGGATAGTTCTTCAATCACGATTCATTTGTGAGAAACAAATGTGAAATTACAGAGAACATATTCGTGTTCAAACTTGTTTGTTGGGAATAGATTCGGTCGAGATGAAATTCGTCAGTTTAGAAGGCATCTCTTTTAGTTTCGGGCAGTTGATGACGACTACTCAATTGACAACGACGACTTGAATACTCTATGCCGACTACTCTGATGCTCTACTTCCCACATCTTGTTATCGACGAAGTGAAGAAGCCCGGGCAGATGACGACGAAGAAACTGTGGGATATCTTAGTTACGAATTGAAATTGGTTACGAATATCTTGGTTATGAATTGAAATTGAAATTGGTTTCAGATTGTTACGATTTGAAATCGCTTGTTGATGTCGATAGTGCTTACAAGTTGTTCTTTTGGATTGGATAGGTCTGTGTGATCGATATGGATTATGTGGTTCTTATGGTGTTTGTAACATTCTTGAGAATCAAGCTTGTAACTAGCATGCCAAGAAATGCTTCAAAGAAGAAAGTTACAAATTGAAAAGAAAAATAAATTATGTATTACATATTTATTATTAGTTAACTTGTTTACTTATATTCTTAGCATTAATGTGATATTTATTAATTTTTAATAGCTTTTTAATAATTAATGGTCTCCGATTAATCCCCGCCTAGCCGATTAATCCCTTGACCCCAGTTCACCGATTAGCCTACGCGCGTCGAGCGATTTTTGCAACCTTGATTTTTTCCAAAAAAACCATTTACATTTGACAAACTTTTTATTTTGAAACAACTGTTTTGCTTTGGCTCATTATTCTCATGTTTTTTTATGTTATTTAAGATGTTTTTAATAGTTTTAACATTAAAATCTAAATGAAGCATTTGATATTTTTCTCATGGCAATAAAAAATAAGTTGGTATTTGAAACTGTAATTACGTTTGATTCTTAAACCAATCAAAGATACAAAGAAAACTTAAGATTTTTGTACTTCACTTGCTATCATCTCTCAACATCTCATAAATAAAATTTGATATACATTTTGTAACGCTCTGTTCCGAATTGACTCCTAGTATGAGGTTGTGGCTCAAAGATCGGTCATTATAAAGATTATGGATTTTGGGAAGGTAAGATCTAGGCCCATTTGGGTGCGGGTGATGTATTAGAAGTGATCCGGGTGTTCGGTTCGTGTTTTGGAGCCTAGGGTATTTCAGTAAAGTGGCAGTTCCGGCTTTTGTGGAAAATGGATTTTTGTTCGGAACATCTTAAGAAAGGTTTGAGTTGTTAGAAGTGTAGGGCTTCACGTCATCTTTCCGTGGATATAAGGAGCGTCGTAATCGGGCTTATAACGAAGAAGTTATGGCCTTCGGAAGTTTCGTGGTTTTCAGGCTTAGCCGAGTACACGGGGAGTACACAAAGAGTACGCAGGGCGTACTAGTGAAGAAGGCAGTATGCTAAGAGTAACTTGGAGTATGTTAGGCGTACTGACCATGATGGTCGCGAATGTTTCCCGGAGTACGTTGGGCGTACCATATGTACGTTAGGCGTACTCCAGTCAGATTAGAACCTTATTTTAGGGTCTTGGACCCTATTTAAGCTCCTTATCTCATAAATTAACCCTAATATCTTCATCATCCACCCCTATAAACCCTAGAAATCGTCATATATCATCCATGGTGGCATTTTGAGCTTATGGAGTCCATTTTGGGGTGTTTGATCCATTTTCAAGAAAAAGGAGTTTGATGCAAAGATGGGAATCAAGGAGGATTTTATGGATCTGGCTTTTAGGACTTATTCTCAGCTTGATGAAGGTATAAAGCTTTGAAATTGATCATTCATCTCTTAGATCTACCATTTTTGGGTTTTGGTTCCTTTTTGGTCCCAAGAAGGAAGCTTTATGGGTCAAATTCGATTCTTAGATTTGGGGGTTACCACCCTTGATGCTATTTGAGTCCCTAAGACAGAAAGTTGCTATCTTGAAGGTCTTAATGGGTTCATGCATGAGTTAGGGTCACTTTTATGGAAGTAGAATACCATTTTTGGAGTTTGGGTGTGTTGGGCATGTAAAGTCACCAAGTTAGTGACTTTATGGGTTTAGACGTTAAGTATAGCTCAGATCTGTGATTTGGATTGGTTGGATCAAGTATTAAGGACTTAATGGATTTTAGGCATGAGTTGTTTGTACGTTGGGCATACTATGTAGTACGTTGCACGTACAGTCAATTTGCCCAGTACGCTAAGCGTACAGAAGAGGTACGCTAGGCGTACGCTCTCGGGAGGACTTGGGCCTTAGTGGACTTCGGACCTTTGGGTTCTAATGGTTTTGGGCCTGGATTTGCGGTTTGCTGGGTCTGAATTTATCTTGGGACAATATTGGAATAATTGGGCCTATTGGGCCTTGTGGCCCAATATAGAAATGGACTTCACATCTGTGGGCCTCGGTTTGGGCCAATTCTTGGATTAGGTTGTTGTGGGCCTTTGTGGGCCAATTAGAGTCAGGATTATTGACTAAGGAGAATATTGGGCTTTAGTATAAGGTCCATTAGAAAGGACCATGCCCAATTAGGAAAGTTGGGCCATTGATGGTTTTATGGACATTATAATGTTGGGCTTCTGTTTTGGGTTTGGGCCTTAGTTTTGGATCATACTGGGCCAGGGGTAAAATGGTAATTTTACCCCATGCATGGACTAAGGATTATGGTATGGGAACCAATTGCTAATTGGTTATATTGATTGGCAGTGACAGCTCGGGAAGCTGGCGGGACAACAACTAAGGAATTCATGCGGGAAACTTCTCCAGTGCGAGGTGAGCCTTCTCACCATACCAATGGGTCTAAGGCACCAAGGCCGGCCCATTTATTTAGTTGTAATGATTATTGTGAATGTGCTATCAATACATTATGTATTATGTATGTGACCATATGGGGGTTCTTAAAGCAATTAGTTATATGTGGTATGTTAGTTGATTGTGCGGTATTTGATATGCTAGTTGTCTTTGTGATGCTTGCATGGAAGACCCCAGGAGGTTCCCGTGGCAGTGGATTGTGACCATGTGGGGGTTCCCATGGCACATGGTATAAGACCCTGGAAGGTTTCCATGGCATCCCGGTACGTTTATTTTGCATGATTTGTATTTGGTAGTAGAGAGCCCAGGGGGTTACCGTGGCAGTGGTTTATAACCATGTGGGGGTTCCCATGGAACATGGTATAAGAGCTTGGAGGGTTTCCATGGCAACCCATATGTTTGTATGTATGGCTTATGTGATATCTGTAGTTTTTATAGCTAATATGGTATGTGTTATGTGGATTGTGTGTGGGGTATGCTTTGGGGGACTCACTAAGCTTTGTGCTTACAGTTTACAATTTTGGTTCCAGGTATCATCGATTTGGAAATGAAGAGCTCGGATTGATCGCAGTGCACACACCATGATTTTCGCAATAAATGATTTTGGGATGAACTCTGATAAATGTTTTACTTAATGATGATTTGAAATGTTTGAAATAAATGGTATCAATGTTTTAGCTATATTAAAAATGAAATTTTTACCCTTGATTTTTGGGTCGTTACAAGTTGGTATCAGAGCCTTCGTTTGAGGGATTCAGACATATTTTCGGGTGTGTCTAAACTCAAACTGAGGATCTGTAAAGTGTTTAAAGGAAAAATGTTTTCAAGGAAAAGTTTTCTAAGAAAAGAAAGGGTGTGGTGCATGCAATCAACCGAGCTCAAGTAAGTTTCCCCAGAATACCCACATTTGTTATCTATTATGAATTGATTATGAATCTGTGTATCGCATGCTAGTTATGGCTAGGAGATATGCCTTTATATGATATATGAGTTGGTAGACTTGCATGCTAGTGATGAGTAGTCACCGGTAGATTAACCTGATATGGTATGCCATGCTAGAATGAGAATGATTATTGGTATTGGTAACTGGTACGTGTATGTTTTTTAAAATTGTATACGGTTAGGATCTTATAGCTTTAGAATTGGTGATTTGGCCATATTTCCTGTTCCTCGTATGGTTGTGGTCCTAGGGCAGAGTTTATTATTCGACAGTCTATTAGATCCTGTTTTGTGTATAATTTGCATGCATAAGGCAGCCGACAGCAAGGATGGATGGATGTGAACAACATAAGTGGTGGTATGTGGGCCAAATGTTTTATTATAGTTCTTTGGATCAAAGTGCTACTACATGAATGTTGCTTGCTTTGTGATTTATGGAACTCTTGAGTGATGGGAGTCAGCTACTAAGTAGATATGACGATATCCAGGAGGTGGATGACTAGCATCATGGGGAGTTCATCGGCAGCTGATGACAGGGTGAAGTTGGGAACCTAGGAAAGCCTAGAATATGCTCCAGTGAGCTTAGTGGGTCGGTTCGATGAAGTTGGGAACCTAGGAGGTGCTACGACAGAGATCGTCTTGATGTTTAGCAAACATTTAGTATACCGGTGGAGTAAGTGACTTAGAGGATTCGGGATGATTACTGAGGAAAATACGGGTAGGTGTGGAAGGTAGTATTGGGACCGTACTACTGAAAGCACATGACCCATACTCGAATCGGTGAGAGTCTTGGAGAGTCTGAGAAGCTTATGGGAAGGAGAATTCTTGGTTATGCCTTGATCGTAGGGATAACTGCTTTTCCAGACAAGGATGAGTACACATGAGGAAGGACCAGGGTTTGGTCCCGGCTTCGGCGGTGAGCCAGTTAGTGAGGGACTTTCAAGGATATGAGTTCGCGTTGGGTTAGGGAGATGGAAAGTGTTTTCCGCACTAGTCCCCACCCCTTAGGAGTTGAGGCTCGGTTCGCCATGGATCTCTTTTATCGGACGACTCGGATTGATGGTGCGATTTATTGCGCTTTGGGATTTGAGACTATGTCTTGGGAGTAGTTTGTAGCCGGTTTAAAGCAGAGGTTGCTCCAGCTATTGCAGATCAGCAGTTGACGATTGAGTTGGAGAGTGTGTCAGGGTGCAAGAGCCTGAATGATATGGATCCCAAAGTCGAGGGAGGAAGTGTTGGATTAGGTGTCTAAGTTCATAACTATTTCTGGGAGGTACTTGACCTGGTTTGCATGGTCCATTTGGGTTGCATGGCATTGCAGCACTTAGATAGACTAAATGAGAGAAATGACACTTAAGGTTTATTAATATATTATAAGTTCAAATATATTAATAATATTATTTAATTAGTATTGATCAAGAATTAATTTAGAATTAATTTGGTGATAAAAAAGGAGACTTATTCAATATATGGGGTTGATTGTGCAAATCATCCATTCTTTTATAGTGGGCTAATGATCCATGGTTTATTGAATTGGGCTAAAACCCATAAGGTGCTTCATGGATAGTCCATGGAGGTTATAAACCCATGGATCATGGAATATGAAAAGCCATGTCAATTAGCGTTTACATGTTGTAACCCTACTTGTGACACAACTATAAAAGGACCCCATGGCTAGCAAAATTGGCACTACTAAGAAAGAACAAGAGGGCTAGCCGATTTTGAGTGTTAGTGAACTTATCTCAAGGTTATTCCAAAAGTTGTGGTGTTGTGTGAAACATTTGAGGCATCACACTTGAGGTGCTAGGCTTACAAGGTTCTCAAAGAATCCAAGCAACAATAAAGGTATGTTCTCCTACTAGCTTTTATGTTTCAAAGTTCCCCATACCATGCTAGTTAGGTTAAGAACCTTGGAAAATCAAATTTGCATGTATCTTAGCAAAACATATATTCAAGGTTTCTAGGGTTGCATGTACACCTTAGGAGTGTTAGAATGCTCAAAACCCTTCTGGAAGATTGATTAGGAGTACTTCCATGAGAGAGGTTCAGTTCAGGTTGATTAGTGGAGGGTCTCGAGCGGAGACCCAAGAGTTCGGATCAGCTTTTAAGAGGCCAGCAGGACGGATCCAGTGCAACACTTGCGAAAATGCGCGATTAATTCTCGTTCCAAGGGTTTGGATTGTCATTAGGATCGGAATGAAGTGTTACGTCATGTTCTCAGGGTGGTCGAGGTAACCCAGGAGGAGGTGGTCAGGATTCCTCCAGATGTTTGTGAATATGCTATCTTCGGCCACTTCCGGTGGTTAGCGGGAATTTGCATCACTTGGGAATTGTGATAAGTTAGATCTCGAGTCAGTTTTCTGCTATTTTCTAGGTTAGCAAGGGTTGTCAGATGCCATTCAGCATGTCGAGGAATCTTTGAGAGATCTTCAGATAGATGTATCTCGCGGAGCGGATCCCGCGTGTACCGTTATTGTTCCGAGTCCTTGTCGGAAATCGGTTCAGGGATCTGGGTTGCTATAGGTGTAGCAGGGTTGGTTACATCGGCAGGGATTTCCCCCAGGGGGCAAGCCCGTTATATTTTCGTAGTGATCAGGTGGGCGACAAGGAGGTCGATGGTCTGATGATCAGGGAGGGGCGATGAGTGCACCTACTCCATTTATTTGGAGGATCACTGATGAACGAGAGGGTAAGGCAGGAGCCCCAATAGAGAGGGGCTACACTTCGTAATACCAGGCAGAGGATATCGGAACTTCAGTAGGCGAGGGTGCAAGGTATGTACCCTTTTGCCTTCCTTCCAGCTTTACCTGTATTTGTGACGGTAATCTCGCATCAGCGTGACGTAAGCATATTATAGGGTTGTTATCTTTGTTGGTGATTGAGTTAATTATTTTCAGGGAGGGTTACACGCCATCTGCATACCATGAATCTTTGGTGGAGTTTTACGAGGTTGTCTCCTTATAAGTATCAGGTTCCCAGTGTTCGAATGTCATCTGGGGTGTAGTCGGGGTTGGTTCAAGGGTTGGTACGAGGGAGTTATGACTATTTTTCAGTAGCCTGAGTATTTGTATTGGGAAGAACAATCGGGATTACCGAGGGAAGAGAGAATTGTTGCTGAGGTTTTGGTTAGACCATCTGTCCTTACTCGCATCGAGATCCGAGTGTGATATCATTTTAAGCATCTGAGTCATTGATGTGGTTGGGATTCAAGAGATGCTAGCTGGTTCTTGGAAGTTGGGTTGTTTTGGGAAGAGTTACTTATGGTGCACTAGTTTGGTAAGCACCGTTCGTCAGTAGATTGATTATTGGAACGTAAGAAGGATTGAGAATCCTTCAATTTTCATGAGCCAAGCGGACTTAGTCAAATCTAAGTGGGGGAGAATCGCACAAGTGTTTAGGACAGGGGCAGGCATGAGACCGGGATGGGTTTCTCATCCTCATCGAGGAAAAATGGCGGCCCAAGTGGCTATTTGGTTTGAGGGTTGTGTGAGTTTGGAGTTCGGAAACACTCGTCAGCATATGAATCGCGTCTTTCTGACGTCATATAGCAGGCTTGGGAGGAGGGAACCAGGTAGATTTCCAATCAGTAATTGAGTTCAGTTGGGAGGATAGACAGCGTGGGTGCTCAATGCTGAGATGCGTTCGGATTGATAGATGAGTGATAGGGCTATGGACAATGATCTTGTTGTGCGGGAAGTGTTGTAAGACTACGGGGGTTCCATAGCATTCACTAGTAGATGGATAGTTTGGAAAGTGTTGGAAGACTATGAGGTTTCCATAGCATTCACTAGCAGCCAGAAGGTGCGGGAAGTGTTGTAAGACTTTGGGGGTTCTGTAGCTTTCACTAGTAGCCAGATGGTGTGGGAAGTGTTGTAAGACTACGGGGGGATAATCGTAGTATTTACAAGTGGCTAGATACTGTAGGAAGTACTGTAAGTCTGTGGGTGTAGCCGTAGCATTCATGGATTCGTTCAGATGACTTAGGCAAGGGTGGGCCAGTTTGCAAGGGTGTGAGCAGGTCGCAACAAAATTGGAAATCAAGAGTCGGTAGGTTGAAGGAGACCGGGTATGATGTAAGACTACAATTATTTTGGTAGCATTCACCTTTTGCGTTGAATTCAGTGGTGACAGGTTGTCAGCCTATCATGATCGGATGGATCAAATGGATGGAAGGAGACATGTGATCACATCTTCGGAGATCATATGGGACTGTTGTACGTGTGTTTCTGGCTCAGTGATCGGTTAGGTGTCCCGTGTTTCGGACAGTTGGCAGTCAAGAGGTCCCGATCGTTCTTCAGGAAAGCAGCTATGTGGCAGCAAGAGGAGTTGGAGCGACTTCAGTGATTTAGGGTCCGTGTGTGGAATTGCTTGTTATTCGGTAGCCGCGGTTGACCGGTGATTTTGTGTTTTTGGAAACCTCATGGTATTACGGGTGGAAAGTATTACATTTAGACTGGTTTTCTTGTAGAATTAGTTTGATGATGATTCGTTGTGGGTAGTCTATCAGGGAGACAGACCATCTCGAAACTTCAGATTTCAAATGGAGCAGATGTGATCAGATTGCAAGGAATTCTTTCGTCTTCGGGTTCTAGAACCCTATGAGGGTTGGTTTCAGTTGCCTTGGGAAGGCTATGGTATTCTCGGGTTGTGGCGGTGTTGCTCGGGTTGTCTGGTATGTTGGGGATGGTGATGCATGATTTCAAGGACAAAATCTAATTTAAGTGAGGGAGACTTGTAACACTTTGTTCTGAATTGACTCCTAGTCTAAGGTTGTGGCTCAAAATTCGGTCATTATAAGGATTATGGCTTTTGAGAAGGTAAGATCTAGGCCCATTTGGGTGCGGGTGATGTATTAGAAGTGATTCGGGTGTCCGGTTCGTGTTTTGGAGCCTAGGGTATTTCAGTAAAGTGGCAGTTCGGGCTTTTGTCGAAAATGGATTTTGGTTCCGAAGGTCTTAAGAAAGGATTGAGTTGTTATAAGTGTAGGGATTCACGTCATCTTTCCGTAGATATAAGGACCATCGGAATCGGGCTTATAATTAAGAAGTTATGGCCTTTGGAAGTTTCGTGGTTTTCAGGCTTAGCTGAGTACACGGGGCATACACAAAGAGTGCGCGGGGTGTACTAATGAAGAAGGTAGTATGCTGGGCGTACTGACCAGGATGGTCGTGAATGTTCCCCGGAGTACGTTGGGCATACCATATGTACGCTGGCTATACTCCAGTTAGATCAGAACCCTATTTTAGGGTCTTAGATCCTATTTACGCTCCTTATCTCATAAATTAACCCTAATATCTTAAGCCTCCACCCCTCTAAACCCTAGAAATCATCATATATCATCCATGGTGTCATTTTGAGCTTATGGAGTCCATTTTTGGGGTGTTTGATCCATTTTCAAGAAGAAAGAGTTTGATGCAAAGATGGGAATCAAGGAAGAGCTTATGGATCTGGCTTTTAGGACTCATTCTCAACTCGATGAAGGTATAAAGCTTTGAACTTGATCATTCATCTCTTAGATCTACCATTTTTGGGTTTTGGTTCCTTTTTGGTCCCAAGGAGGAAGCTTTATGGTTCAAATTCGATTCTTAGATTTGGGAGTTGCCACCCTTGATGTTATTTGAGTTCCTAAGACAGAAAGTTTCCATCTTGAAGGTGTTAATGGGTTCATGCATGAGTTAGGGTCACTTTTATGGAAGTAGAATGCCATTTTTGAAGTTTGGGTTTGTTTGGGGCATGCAAAGTTACCAAGTCAGTGACTTTATGGGTTTAGACGTTAAGTATAGCTCAGATATGTGATTTGAACTCGTGGGATCAAGTATTAAGGACTTAATGGATTTTGGGCATGAGTTGTTTGTACGTTAGGCATACTATGTAGTATGCTACGCTTACAGTCCATTTTCCCAGTACGCTAAGCATATAGAAGAGGTACACTGGGCGTACACTCTCAGGAGGACTTGGGCCTTAAGGGACTTCAGACCTTTGGGCCCTAATGGTTTTAGGATTAGATTTGCGGTTTGTTGGGTCTGAATGTATCTTGGTCCAATATTGGAATAGTTGGGCCTATTGGGCCTTGTGGCCCAATGTAAAAATGGACTTCACATTTGTGGGCCTCGATTTGGGCCAATTCTTAGATTAGCTTGTTGTGGGCCTTTGTGGGCCAATTGGGGTCAGGATTATTAACTATGGAGAATATTGGGCTTTAGTATAAGGTCCATTAGAAAGGTCCGGGCCCAATTAGGAAAATTGGGCCATTGATGGTTTTATGGACGTTATACTGTTAGGCTTTTGTTTTGGGTTTGGGCCTTAGTTTTGGATCATACTGGGCTTAGGGTAAAATGGTCATTTTACCCACGCATGGATTAAGGATTATGGTATGGGACCCAATTGCTAATTAGGTATATTGGTTGGTAGTGACAGCTCGGGAAGCTGGCGGGGCAGCAGCTAAGGAATTCATGCGGGAAGCTTCTGCAGTGCGAGGTGAGTCTTCTCACCACACCAATGGATCTAAGGCACCAAGGCCGGCCCATTTATTTAGTTGTGATGATTATTCTGAATGTGATATCGATACATTATGTATTATGTATGTGACCATGTGGGGGTTCCGATGGCAATTTGTTATATGTGGTATGTTAGTTGATTGTGTGGTATTTGATATGCTAGTTGTCTTTGTGATGCTTGCATGGAAGACCCCGGGAGGTTCCCATGGAAGTGGACTGTGACCATGTGGGGGTTCCCATGGCACATGGTATAAGACCCTGGCAGGTTTCCATGGCATCCCAGTACGTTTATTTTGCATGATTTGTATTTGGTAGTAGAGACCCCCCCCCCCCCCCCCCCGGGGGGTGTTCCCGTGGCAGTGGTTTGTGACCATGTGGGGGTTCCTATGGCACATGGTATAAGACCTTGGAGGGTTTCCATGGCAACCCATATGTTTGTATGCATGGCTTATGTGATATATGTAGCTTTTATAGCTAATATGGTATGTGTTATGTGGATTGTGTGTGGGGTATGCTCTAGGAGACTCACTAAACTTTATGCTTACGGTTTACAGTTTTGGTTTTAGGTATCATCGATTTGGAAATGAAGAGATCGGATTGATCGCAGTGCACACACCTATGATTTCCGCAATAAATGATTTTGGAATGAACTCTGATAAATGTTTTATTTAATGATGATTTGAAATGTTTGAAATAAATGGTATCAATGTTTTAGCTATATTAAAAATGAAATTTTTACCCTTGATTTTTGGGTCGTTACACATTTTCCTAACAAGAATTGACATTTCTCTTTGTTTCGAACAAATCAAATGTTTCCTTCATATTCTAATGCTAAAAAACATTATGATCATTATAAACAACAAGAAAAAACATGCGAATTATGAGTAAAAATTGTTCATTCAAATGAAAACAAAATTTGAATATAATCTTATTATTATGGATCAAATCACTTCTAATATTAAAAACGTTTATAATGTGCAACACATGAAATTTGAAATTAGATTCCATAATTTTTTTTTATTTTATGAATTCCCCAAAACACCGCCTGCTCCGATATACATACAAACCAATGGTTAGCGACGTCATGTCGTTCCGTCTGACTCACAGCCTAACGTCGTTATGTCATTAACAATCAACTCAAAACCAAACGTCGTTATGTCATCATCAACAGTGAGTATCTAGGTTAGCGGCCCATTGTTGTTCCACCACCAACCCCTCAACAGTCATATAAGCACATCATACAACCAATAGTAAACAAATAAAGACTATACTAGTCTAATCACTCATTTACACTTTATCAGTACTCTCAGCCAACATGAAAATTGTACCGAAGCGACTGCTAACATTGGCGGGTCGCTTTATAAATGCATAGTCATATGTAGTTGTAAATAAGATAGATAATTAAGCTATCATTCCTACCCAAAAGCAATATATAATACATGAGCAATAAGGTCATATCAAGAGTTATAAGGAAATCTGATTCTAATTACGCACAACCCGACCCTAATACATTCACTCAGCGATTTATCAATACTAAGATATACCTCAACCAAACAAAATATGCTAGATATACTAACACAAGACTATCCTAGTTTATCACATAATCGTATAGTAACAATACAATTACATCATATCATACAAAGGATATATATTGTTACACGTAATATAATGAGAAAATTCACCTGAATCCAGCAAGCAGAAAGTCAACAACAATCCTCGTAACAAAACAACTAGCACAAACCACTTAATACCAATCTGAATTCAAACCTCAATCCTTTGTTGAAATCCATTGAATTTTAAACAAAAGTCAAAAATTGTCAAAAAGTCAACAGGTCAATGCGTCGCGACCACTAGGCAAAAATATAGTCGTCAACCCAACCTCATAGTCACGTTGCGCTTTTTGGGCAGGATCCTATTTCTTGTTAAGTACTTAATCCTTCAAGACCAAATCTCAAACTTTCTAGAACTCTTCTAAGGAGGATGTTAATGGATAAAATTTTCAACTCTAAACCTAAGTCCAAAATGAGTCAAAATTACTTACAACTTCATGCATGGATGAAATGGGAAGATAAACATGCACTCAATACACCACAATGGGTCCAAAATATCAAATCACCTTTGGACCTAGATTTTTACAAACTCCATAGAAAATCATGATAAAAGGAACCAAATAAGATTATAAAGCTAGATCCAACAATCATAAACCATCAAGTTGAGACTTTTGCACTTACAGAGCTTGAAAAGGTAACTAAAAGGTAGGAATTCTTTGGATCTTGCATCACTAGGCACTAAGGAGCTTGTCGTTGGAAAGAGTATCCAAGGTCATTAACTATTGGTAAAAAATTTAATAATAACATGGTCCTTTCGGGCTACTGTCACTACCCAAATTGAGTAGAATAAATAAAAGAGAAATTGGTTTATTAATCATTATGGTTTAATAATTAATTAGAAACTAATTAGAAAATATATAGGCAATTAATTAAATAGGTTAATTGATTAAGAGGCTGAATAATCATTAATTAATAGTTGGTTAATCATGAATGTTCCAGAACCCTTATGTGAGTAAGGGGTGGACGAATTCTCTCTTGGATAAGAGATGATTTTGAAAATTTCATCTCATCCCACATGGGACGGAGTACAAAACCTAGGAAGGAATCTCAGGATATAATAGTTCCTTAGGGATCTATTTATTTCTTGCTCATTTGGCTTGACTTTTCCACCGTTGTGACAACTATAGTAATTAAGTCATTGTTAAACGAACAGTGTTAGCCTAATCACTGTTGTAATAGACCTAATAGGTAATAAAGTTGTGGTTTTGTTGTTTATAGGGTTTAATACTTTGAAATACATCCAAAATATCAATCAAGTCTTGGATTGATATGAATCTCTAATAAACGAACAGTCTCAGTATACATAAGGAATGGGTTAATGCATATGATTGAAATAGATACATGTATTGACATTATTATGTGTTATCAATAAGCTCATCACCTAGTCCATGAAAATAGGAAATTTTGGATATAAAGAAAGTCGAAAACGGAGTTCATATGTAAAAGATACGACTGTTTTAAGAATAAGTGTAACCGAGTAATAGCTCACCGCCTGATAGTGTCAAAACCGACTTTAAATGAAAAATGAGACGTCTTAGGAAATGAATTTTTATTCCCGAACAATTTCCCATGAGTTTCATTCAGTTTAGGAAATTATCATGTTCCTAACTTTTGATGCCCTAAAATACCCCGAGTTGTTGAGGATTGGGTCGAACAACTAAGGTTCGCCTTCTTCCATAGTAATCTTCATACGCCCTGTAGAATCATTTTCGGGTTTCGTATCGAAATGTTACTTATATATTACGAATCAGGTTTTGATGTAGTATTTAATTCAAGATCTAACTTTTCCATCACACATCATATCGACTGTTTTACGAAGTGAAAGTTTCGCAACTATAAACAGATATTGTCCGAAAAACACTTTCAAACGCTTAGTGAGGATAGCTACACTATTTCTTTGCTACTAGAAATCGAAACGTTTTTCTTAGAAAAATGTCTGGTATTTGATTTAGTTAACAAAAACCTCACCACTAGAAATTTCTCGAAAGCCTATCACCTGGGTTGGATAAGATTGAAAATTAGGATTGATTCGGACCGTCCGATTGCTTTTGTTCTTAGCCCATGGATCAGATTGGAGTTTACTATAAATAGAAAGGGGGTCTCTTTAACTCCTTGCACCTTACCATATCTCCCTCAATCTCCTCCGATCTCTCTCCTTCTCAGTTACCAAAACCGCCGTAAGTCACCGCCGACCGCCAAGAGCCGCCGCGCTAGAAAACCACGAGTAAACCCCGATGGTCGGCTGTCATTCCTTTTTCCATTGAGCAACCTCTAGCGAAGCCCTGTCCAATTAGCCTCCTCCCTCCAGCGGCTTCCAATAAGCAAAAGAACACTGCTCGTCATCATCGGAGCAGTTTTTCGGTCTCAGTGGTTTTCGATCAAGCTCCAATTAAGTATTATTCATGTCGGTCAACAACACTCTTCACCGGTCAAAGTTACTATTTATCAGAGTGCAAAACTGCTAATTTACGGAAAATCATATTTTTTTGTTTTCCGCATACGCTTCAACCAAGTGAGTGTCACGACCCCATTTTTAAAGTCTTTTATCATTTTCACGGGGGGGGGGGGGGGGGGGGGGGTATACATGCAATAACTGTTTTATTTCTATTAGGTTTATAGAAATGGCATTTAAAATGAATCTCTTTTATTCAAAAGATATAATAGGTTTGTATTGTAATAATGTTATTTCAATACCCAATATAGAAGTCTTACTTTGGAACCTGGAATTAAGGAATATTTGGAGTATTGTGTATTATTACGGTATTGGTAACCAAAAACATTTTATTAAAGTTATGGTTATTAATAAACTTGAAATTCATGTGAACCTTCTATTCATCAACCTAAGTACCACTATACTTAAAAAGACCTCTAGCTTATAACTGTTAATTGTTAGAGCGGGAGAATTATGTATAGATCTAAACAGGTTGACACCCCCACCTACGGTCGCTAACTACAACCTTGACGATCAAGTCACACTGGGTGATAATTGTCTTATTACTATTTGGCGCCCTGATGAAGCGTGGGCAGAGGCATATCAGTCTGAACTAGCTCGGTTATGGCACTCACAGTGAATGAAATATGTATAGGAAACTTGAAATACCTATTACATATAAAGTAATATATGAAACTTCAAATGCCTATAAAGAATATCTTTCTATCAAGAATTTAGTTATGAAAAGTCAGGATGATAAAGATACATTATGTATAAGATAGGAAACTATATATATATATATATATATATATATATATATATATATATATATATATATATATATATCCAAATAATGCTTTTCGGTCTCGAAAAATACTTATCAACTCTAGTATAGCTATACTTTAATGAGAGCGTATGTTTTAATTCAGTTATTACAACCCTGTGAACTCACCAACTTTCTAGTTGACACTCTTTCAAAACGCATGCATTCTCAGGAGGTTATACTACTGGAAGACATACTACAAGGATGATCATGGGATAGCAGTCGTCTATTATTTTGTAATATTTCCCTTGTTGCCTAACTGTTAAGGCTTGTTTTGTACTTTTCTATAACGTCCCAAAATTCATGTCCAAAAGTTTCATTTTTAAATTAAGTAATTATAAAATGGTAATCTGAAAACATCGATAATGTTATCTCATAACATACTCAAAACCCATGTGTCAAATATCTCAAAACATGTCATAAAAATAATATCAGAGTACATCTCCCAAAGATCTCATGTGTGGAAAATCGTGTGTGAAGCGCTGCCATCATGCCGACTCCTTTCCCTTCGAAGAGGAAGTACCTGAAACCAAAACTGAAAACCGTAAGCACAAAGCTTAGTGAGTTCCCCCATCATACCACATAATCACATATTGCCAAGCATATATGGGTGCCCGGCCTACCCTGTCAGGCATATCTGGGGTGCCTAACATACCCATGTCAAGCATATCTGGGTGCTTGACCTACCCTATCATGCATATCTGGAGTGCCTAACCTACCCATGTCAAGCATATTTGGGTGCTCGATCTATCCTGCCAGACATATCTAGGGTGCCTGACCTACCCTCCAGTCTATTCCAACCGGTTACGGGGTCTATTTCACCCCTAACACTATCACATAATATCTTATCATAAGCATACTGTCAGGCATATTTGGGGTGCCGGACCTACCCTCCGGTTTGTCTCAATCGGCTACGGGGTATACCTCACCCCTCTTACTACTATCACATAATAGCATATCATACTGGCACATGAATCATAACATATAGTGTCATAGCAGACAATTATCACAAAGACAATCATCTAACAACAACCTCCTACTAGTGGGTCGGCGGTGGTGCTTTAGACCTACTGTTATCGGGAAGGTAACTCGCCTCGAAGGTTTCAAAGTAGCTGATAACTCCCTGGCTCTGAAATCACCCAACTCAAACCCCTACACATCAAATATTTCCTTAATTACTCTTTCATACTCATAAACCATTGTTCCTTTACCCATTAAGACCCAACTCGTCGAGGTCCTTTATGAACTCGCCGAGTTCTTCGGTCTGTTAACCCTTCTCAAGGCATTAATCCATTGGTCCTTTGAATCTGAGTCCCATATTCCAGATATGGGTTGAAAACATACCTAAGAGGGTAAAGTTTTCGACTTTACCCATTAAGACCCGTCCTAGAAGAAATGAGCCCTAACCCTAACTCAAAATGGCTTAGATCTAACTCCAAAAGCCATCAAAACTTCAAGATACGCCATGGGGTCATAGATTTGGACTCTAGGGACGATTTAGTCATGTAAAGTTCCCATCTTTACTCACATGCTTGGCCTACTTGGCTCTAAAGACCAAAAAGGTGGTCTACAAGTTGCATGGGCCTCCCATAGCCATAAAGTTGGCACCTTTATGCCATGAAGTCCCCTAAAGACCCTAAATATGAAGGGTTATCCCACATGGGACATCCAAATACCAAAATCCAACATACTTGGACCAAATAATGAAGAAAACAACCCAAAACTAGATCTAAGCATACTATAGGCAAGATAGGAGCTTTATACCTCAAATGAACTAGAAATGAAGCTCAACTTCTGGATCTACTCTCCTCATCATGGTTGTCAAAATCGCGATCCTGGTCGTAGGATCGTTCGATCCTACGATCCTAGGTATGAAAAATGATCCGGATCGTAAAAGGATCGTATTTGGAGTAGGATCGTAAGATCATAGGTAGGATAGTAGGATCGAGATCCGATTCGATCTTACCTTCCCTTGATTTTTTTTTGCAAATGAATTTATTTTACCACTTTATGTCTTTTACCCTTTACCAATTTACCATTTATCATTTTGTATTGTGGCTTATGACTAATATTTTAATGTTTTTATAACTTTTGAACGAAAAAATTTAATGTTTGAAATATTTTTCATGATTAAAAATTATAAATTAAATTTATATTTTATTTTGTGGGATCTTAGGATCCCGATCCCGATCTTGCAAACCCAAAAACGATCCTAGGTAGGATCCCGATCTTGACAACCTTGCTCCTCTTACACGCTTTGCTCCTTCTTCAAGTTTCTCCTTCTTCAAAATAACAAAAAATGCACAAAAATGGCTCAAAACTCTCAAAAGTGAATTAGGGTTTTGTGGCTAGGGTTTGGGACAATGGAGGCTGTAAATGAGGCCAGCTTATGGAGGTTAAGGTGTTTAAATAGAGTGCAAAACCCTTAAAATTAGGGTTTCATTCTGCCAGTCCTACTCGTCGAGTAGACTTCATAAGCCACGTCCCAATCCATCTCTACTCGACGAGTTTGGGGCCTCCATCTCATCGAGTTTCTATACAAAATGAATAAGTTATAAATTTAAATACATACTAGGAACCAGGCGTTACAACTCCCCCCACTTATCTCAGACTTCGTCCTCGAAGTCTTCTGTCTTGAATAATCTTGGATAATGCTCCCTCATCTCCTCCTCGGGCTCCCATGTCCACTCTGAACCCTTGCAGTACAGCCACTGCACCTTCACTAGTTGTACTACCTTGTTCCTCAAGGTTTTTGCCTTCCGATCTAAGATCGCCACTTGTCTCTCAATGTAATTCAGGCGATCGTCCACCTGTATATCCTCCAAGGGTAGGACTACGGCATCATCCACCAAACACTTCCGCAGCTGGGAAACATGAAATGTGTTGTGGACCTGACTAAGCTCGGCTGGCAGATCCAGTCGATACGCAACCCGGCCCACCCAGGCCAAAACCCAGAACGGCCAATGTAATTGGGGCCCAACTTGCCCCGCTTCCTGAACCAGATGACACATTTCCAAGGTGATACCATTAGAGGGGTTTTGGTTTGGGTCTTCTCATCCAAGAAACTTTGAGGACGACTATATCTCAAGCATGGAGATCAATGGTTACATAAGAGGTATGTAGTTCTTCTTTTGTATTTTTTTTTCATATGGTAGCAGTAATTAGTATGAAACCCATATCCTTAGGTTGCATATACACTTAGGTATATCATAGAATGATTTTTCTGCTACCTAGTTTAAATGAATTTGTAGCCAAATGATTTTTTATGCAAGTGCAAGTATTATGTCCATATGTTAGACAATTGTGATATAAATATGATTTATGTTATAAAAGTGATTTCTGGTGCATCTTCAGGTTGTACCTTTGCATTTCATAGTATATTATTGCAAGTGAATTGTCATATTTTTATGTTCTTTGATAGTTTTGTGAATTTTTAGTATAGTTAGAAATATCATTAATGTGTTACTAAAAAGAAAAATTATACCCTTTTAACATTTTTTTTATAGTTCAACATAAGTGTGACGATGTTAAAGTCGTGGTTAATTTGAATGGATCGAGGTGTAATAAATGGGAAGTCTTTGAACATTTGATGGCTACCCGATGTGAATCATTTAGTAGGATCATTTTTGGTTTTTTGTTGGACGTACCTTCATAACAAGGGGAAGACTTTCTATTCCACAAAATGTTCCTTTATCAGATACAGTCAAATGTAGTATTATCTCTAGATGGTATAAACCGGTTGTATTTTAAATTGAGAGATACAAAAATGGTTTGTGGCCGTGAAGAGTTTTGTGTGATCACCAGATTTACTTTTGGTATGTATTAAAAACAAATAGGAAAAAAGGTGTCCGAAAATAGCAAAAATTTAGTAAAAAAGGTGTTTATTGTAGGAACGTCTCTTTCCGAACAAAACAACTAGTTCGATAACAATATCTGATTTGAAAAGTAAACAACACCTTGTTAGTTGCTAACGACGATGATGGTGTGAGAGCATGCCTGATATACGTTTTGTGTCAAGGGTTTTTGGGGAAACAAATTAATGATCTTGTATACAAAGATTGGTTTTTTTTGGCTAAGAACGTAGATGACTGGAACATGTATAAATTGTAGAATTATAACTATTATTCTTTTGTATAGTAAATTTTGTTCTAATTAAAACTTTTATATTGTAGGTTTCCATGGGTAGTTACTTGTGGGAGTTCACATTTGATCATCTTCAGGAGACTTGAAATAAAATAAATAACTATTTATCACTATCCGAGCCTCGACATCCTTTCAAATACTCGGTGTCAGGATTTACAACACCAATTAGGGTATATATATATATATATATATATATATATATATATATATATATATATATATATTAATATATTTATATAATTTAATAAGTTATCTTAGTTGTGTATGAAATATATATCACGTAGGAACAAAGATACACCTCTAAGTGTTGAAGTGCGATAAAAAAATTAAAATGGGTCGACGTGAAGAAGAATTTTGATGTTACAAAGGTTTGTATATTTATTTATTTAGTAAAATATATTGTTGGAGTTTATACTAATGTTATATATATATATATATATATATATATATATATATATATATATATATATATATATATATATATATATATATATATATATATATAGCTTTTTTTAGGAGGGACGTAAACCTAGATATAAGATGATACCGAGTGAAGAGGAGACAAGAAAATCATATTATGTGTCTTAACTAGAGTATATGTATGGTGAACCAACTTTAGTTCCGTCCTCGGTGCGGAAGCGTTTTTGGAGGAAAGAAGAATCATCATCTAATATATCTTCTATTGGAAGATCCGAAGCAAGATCAAGACAAAGTGGTAAACTAAGTATACAAGATCCGGTGAATCAGATAATTGCACTTGAGGAATGGTGTTTTTAAACCAGCAACGCATTGAGGTGAACCATCAACACACCGAGGTGAATGTGGAAGAAGTGAATGATGGTGATTTATAGGAGCACATAAATTTTGATGAACCGATAACCTTTCAAACAAATCATTTTTTTGACGACGGATTAAATAAGCAAGTGCCTGTTGATATAAATTGTTCTATTAAGATATGTTAGAATTGTTTTATTAAGATATAAATTGTTAATAATATATTATAAATTTTATTAATAAATATAAGGAATTAATATAGATGTTAGATGAATGGTGAAATTTTGAAAATGAGGCGCCGACTACAAATCACTTCGATGACGCGGTTTTGGATGACAATGAAGCTACCCCCCCCCCCCCCGCGCGGCTAGCCCTAGGCTTTGTAATCCATCACAGTGTTAGTGTATTCCTTACACGCAGGTATATAGTAGTTGTTAATATGGAAATAACTTTTTTTATGTCAAACATTATTAGAATAGAATTAAAAATGTTTTAGGTACACACAACACCAAAGCATGTGTGAAGAGGAAAAAATATGGTTGCTATCAGTTCAATACCCCCTCCTCTTCCTCCAGTATTGTCTGTTGATCCGGACTTTACAGTTCTACGCCCATAACCTTACGTACAAGGTGGTGAAGTTGTGTTACAAAAATATTTTTTCCTCGACTATAAGGTGCGACACAGATTTTATAATCTCATCCTAGATAAAGATTTTTGGAGTTTGTTGTTTGGGCATAAGGATGACAGTTGGTTAGATGAAATAGTAAATATTTATAAATTTATGCTTACAAGTAATTGTTTTTTATTCTTTTATAACAAATGTACTAAAACGTTGGCAACATATTACGATTTAGATTAGACTTCTGATGGAGAGACGGTTTGAAGGTGACCGGTATACCATCATGCCTCCAACCTTTTTTTTGTCATACTTTGGGAGAGGGTGATTCGACTACATTTGCTTCAGCGAATGCTAAATACCCTAACTTTATGGTTCCATGGTAGGATGTGGATAGGGTATAAATATAGTTTTATTGAAATTAAAGTCATTAGAATACTTTGTTTTATCGTAGTATTAATAATTAATCATTTTATCAAGTTTGTGCAGGTTTGTATGTCGATTCATTACTATCCAAATCATTGGTTGTTAGGTGATTTACATCTGGAGTCAATGGGAGTTTATCATAGTCTGGGTAGAAGTGCATATAATTGGCTTGAGTCAAATGGAACATTTATCGGGTATGAGGCGCGAGTGACAAAACTTTTAGAGAAAATTAATTATTGGCGGAGGAGGAACATCCCAGGGACACCACTGAAAATGATAATTACTCGCGAAGATAATGTTCCCCAACAAAACAGCCACTTAGGAGATTGTGGTGTATTTGTTTGTATGTTTATGGAGCAACTAGTATCAAGACAACCAATAAGATTAGTTACAGACCCTATAAAGGCAGCTATGGAGTTTCGTCAAAGGATGGAAAAATCTTTTGGGGATCATGTGTTGGTCCTATGTAGTTGCATGTGATATGTAACTAAATGTTTGATAAAATGTAAACATAAAATTTTTGTTTTTAGATTAATAAATCGTTAATACATAACATTTCCACCAAACCAACGTAATCAACTTTCATCAAATCAGAGTAAATTACAGAATGGGGAAACATGTGGTGTGTGTTTTGCAATCATCTCGAGCTCTTCCATTTGAAAATCGAAGCACCTGAAACATGAACTAAAAACCGTAAGCACAAAACTTAGTGAGTTCCCAAGATACCTCATATCATACATACATAATCACATAATGGGCCCCCACTGTGACATCCCCAACTTCACGGCCAGAAAAAACCGATTTAGTTTATGCTTTTTAAAATAAAATCAGAGTAATTTTCTAAAAGATATTGCGGAATTTGTCCCTAGAAAATATGATAAATATATTATCATGGCATTTCGGAAGAAATGTATTTTATTCATTTTAAAAAAAAACTTGGGATGTCATCATTAATACTGAAGCATAAGCATAAACAAAACTTACAACTTACATTCATTTACACTAGTGATTTACATCTCCTTTAATCTCTCACTGTAAAACATCTTTGTATTGATAACTGTGATACAAATAAACTGAGTGGGTCAGGCTTGGGAGCTTGGTGAGCATATAGGGTTTTCAAGCCACAATAATGTAATTATTATGTTTAATCATCAAACAGTTAACCCAATTACCCATCCCCGTTTTCTTCTTTATTCTCAAGGATCTACCCTATGAAAAGATTCATCTTATCACTCATTCCTAAGGATTAGGCACAAAGTCACATCGTCACCAGGGTTTATACAACATGTGCTAAGTCCATAACTCTCATTTATCGACAATATTATTCATAGGAATCCACCTGCAATACATATCAATGAGTTTTTAGAGTACATCTGATGAACATATAGTTCACACACCTACAGGTTGCGAACCTGTCAGTGTTCCCTGGACCGGCTAGAATAGTCCATGGTTATCATCCATACTCTGCTCGATGACGGGGCCATCACTTGGCTCATCGCTTCTCACCATATTTTACCAGTCATATATCATCACTCATATTTCATCGCTCATCATTTATCTCATCATTTTATCACACATCAACTTATTTCACCTACCCATGTTATACCCAACATATTTGTAGATAAAAATATATATATATATATATACAGTTTAAATCATTTTAAAACTTGTATAAAACATGCATTCAACAATCATTTCAAATAAATAAACAATATATATACACATAGCACGTATTTTATATAAAATACTTCATATCTATGTGTAAGATGAAAGTGACTATACACTCACCTGATAAGATGATAATCGGGCATCACTTCATGTCTTAAAATGATTGTGTGACAACTGTCAATTTCCGGTCGAGTCAAAGTCAACTAAAATCAACAAGTCAAACCAGTCGACTCAATTAACCCTTGTGTACTAGGGTTTACACTATGTTATTTCCGTACAAATCGTTATTCTAAGGAGAAATCATCAATTGAAAATTTTGTATATCTAGATTTCATTAACCTAAAACGGCGTTAAGTAATGAACATAACCGATAAACAATGTTGCATACTCATCGGGAGTGTGTAAGATCCTTAAACATGACTTAACGGGGCTTACGGACCTTGCATTACGGAGCCAAGCACTCAAAAAGGTCATAAAAGAAGCCTCTCCCAATCTCTTTCGCTCTATCTCTCGCTACCCCAAATCTCTCTTTGTATGAGAAATATCTCCAAGTATGTGAAATCTCTCCCAAATCTCTCCAAGTATGTGAAATCTCTCCCAAATCTCTCTTTGTATGAGAAATCTCTCCAAGAATGTGAAATCTCTCCCAAATCTCTCTTTGTATGAGAAATCTCTCCAATAATATGAAATCTCTCCCAAATCTCTCTTTGTATGAGAAATCTCTCCTAGAATGTGAAATCTCTCTTTTTATGAGAAATTTCTCCAAGAATGTGAGATCTCTCCCAAATCTCTCTCAAAAGTTCCCGTAACTTTTTGAAGTCATTCGGGTCATTCCGACCCTTAGCCGGGTCAAAAATCGCTTAAAACGAGGTTAGAACGGGTAAAATACCCCAAAGGATCTGAAGCCTCCCCCTAGGGCCGAAGCCTCTTAGAGGACGAACCCTCTTGGACTGGATCAATAGCAAGCGAGCCGCAGCACGCGAGCCGCAGCCTCCCCTTCTCAGCGAGCCTTCCGCATCAGCAGCGAAGCCCTTCAACAACCTTGTCCTGAACTTCGGATTTCAGGTCTCCTTTCCCGGTTTTCAATATTTTTAACATTTTAAACCCGTTTTTAATTATTTTAACGCGAGATTTTCTCCAAAAATCATATTTTAACATATAAAACCCTAAATATTCATAATTTAAGCATATTTTTAAGGAAATTCTTATTTTAGAATAAAATCTATTAAATGAGATCTTGTGGTGAAGTGTTGACCTATCTTTGATTTATGACACAAGCAACCACCCCCATACCCACTCCATGACCAAACATTGTCCTCCCCACCATACCTGGTCATTCAAGGGTACTTTCCCCACCATTTGACCAGTCATACTCTTAGTCAAGGGCTGAAAACCCACCCTCTCTCCTCATTCTCACTCATTTCTTTTATTGCCACCAAAGATCAAACACATCTTTTCTCTCAAATTCTCTCATACAAATTCGAGGTTTCCAAGTCATTTTTCAAGCTTTACATCTTCATTTGGTAAGTATCATCACTCTCCTTATGGTTATTACATTCCTTTTCAATCAAATCATTGATTCCTTACACAAACTCCATCATTTGTGTGTTAGATTCTCAAATCTTCAAGTGATCATTCAAGTGTTCTTGAGTTGAACACTTCACTTATTCAACATTCACCCACTGAAATCATATAAGGTGAGTTCATACCCCTCTATTTTCATGTTTTCTTAAGTTTTAAGGGGGAGAATACAAGTTAAAACACCAAGAACATAACTAAACATTTCTAACAGCTTTCATCAGAAAAGTTTCGCCCCATTCACGGACTGTTTTGGGCAAATTAAACATTTTAGTTTTCAAAACTGTTTTAGGTGCATGTAGTTCAAGTTTTTGTATTTAAAATGACTACTTGGACATCTCCATACGATTTTTCTACAATTTATGGGGATTTTTACAAAACAGCCTATCATTTCAAGAACAAATCCAGACCAGTCTGTGAATATGAACATTTTAACACAAGTTAAAGGCTTACAAAAATCATGATAAAAATTATGAATAAACTAGACACATTTTAGGAAATCTCAGAATTTACGGATTCAGTTTTTGACTTCGTATGATTTTTCTATGATCTTTCTAGAACAGTGCGGAAAGGTTAAAAACTAGTTAGCAGCTTATAACTTTCAACACACTTTGTAACATGTTGAGCAAAGTGTTAAATCCAGACCAGTCTGTGAATATGAATATTTTAACACAAGTTAAAGGCTTCCAAAAATCATGATAAAAATTATGAATAAACTAGACACATTTTAGGAAATCTCAGAATTTACGGATTCAGTTTTTGACTTCGTATGATTTTTCTATGATCTTTCTAGAACAGTGCAGAAAGGTTAAAAACTAGTTAGAAGCTTATAACTTTCAACACACTTTGTAACATGTTGAGCAAAGTGTTAAATCTTTGATGACTTCATATTTTACATGTGTTTCTTGTTGTGATACTATACATGAAGTCCGCCACCCCCGGACGTTTCCGCCATCCTTGGTTTGGGGGTGTGACAGATTGGTATCAGAGCATTGTTTATAGTGAACTAAGTATATCGAACCACATTAGATATACAAACTATAAATGCATTGGGACTAAGGTCTCTGATTTAAAGTTTTCGAAACAACTATACTTTTAGAAATAAATAGTTTCTTGTTAAAAGTATACATGCATGCATACATACTAAGGTCAGCATTATTCTAGAACAAAACAAAAGTAATGATTGTTGAATATCACGGGTAAGCTCGGGGATGCATGGTCAGTCTTGGGAGTGGCATAGCCTGATCAACTATGTTGGTCCGAGGAGTGATTAGCACATGCCCAAGAATGGTTGTGATATGGCGACAAGTCTAAAAACTTACCAACACTACCACAATGAGAGCATTAGAACAGAACATGAGTTTAAAATACTATAGGAGTATTTTGTGTTACTATAAGTACTTACATGAGAACTAAACAGGTCTCTATCAAGCAGGTCAATAGTTGTTAAGTGGATACGCTAAGGTTATATGAAATTTAGGCGTTATAGACTCAGAATCCGTGACCGTTGCTTTACTTCATGTTCTCGTTGGATTGTGGATTTGGAGTTAGAGTTACCTATTCGAAGGACTATCCTGCCTTGATTTCATATAACTGGTATACACTACACAAGTATTGACATAACTGATAAAGATCATCTAATAATTATCTAGATAGTTTGTCCAATAATTATCTCCTTACTCCTATTCTCGCCCGTATAACATAGCAATATCCTACTTACCAGACCCCTACCTTCCCAACCAGAGAAATGGTGGATGGTTATGAGAAGAACCAGAAGCGGAATCGGAGGTAATCAACCCTCCATGCATAGCAAGGGTTCCCGCGAACCGTTTCGACTACATCGAACCTGTGCCCCGTTGGGCAATCGTGGTCGAGGGTTGAAGTCGACAGCAATGACAGCAACCACCATGTGGAGACCAACGAGGGTGCTATGACCTCAACCACAGGGGACCGACTGAAAGAGCCCTCCCGGCGAAGACCCGGCGGATCGCGAACATCGGGGATTAAAACAGGAAGACTACAAACCGAGTTTGAAAGTTGCGCGCTACTACGGACCCTACCGTCTCACGTACCCGAGACTCGGAAAGAGACTACTATTTCAGAGGCCAACTCTCTCCTTAGGACCTTATCGCCGCTCGGGCAGAAGTAAGAAAGTAACAGGGTAGACACACAGAATTCAAGGAGGGGATGATTGCAGCCAAGCATCAAATTGCGAAGCTTTAAGGTGCATCGATTTTGCCTCAGGCATCACAAGGGACGGATCGTTGTAAGTGAATCCATACCGCTCACGAGACCCTGTAAATTAAGATCATGAGTACACGTTGGTACTACTCTATTCTAGGTGTAAACACGACACTGTGATTTACGCGGTTATACTAATCAAGAGGTCTAGTTGCTATCAAAACTTTTCCTTGCATAGATGTGAGGTAGACTTGCATCGAAGTCAAAATTTTCGCTGAAACCATAATTACTAGAATCATATTAACAAGATGGGCTTAGGGCATACCTAACAGTCTTGAAGGTCTATTTAGTCTTAATTATATAACTAAGCATACATCAATTGGTCACTATAAGGACCTAGCTTGGGTCAAATTACAAGGTCTCACTTGGACACAGAACTACTAAAATACATGAGTTTATCATATATAGGCTCTCGTTATGAAATGTTTTCAGAACACCATAAAGCAACCGAAATACGTTACAAAATGAACTAAGATAAACTTAGTTAGAAAACTCGCGACACATAACCCTTTCTAACGACTCATTATCGTCTCACCTTTAAACATTTTGGTGAAAGTGTACCTTCTTCGTAGACCTATAGCGTGCGACCATACCAGTATTAATGCACCGGATCCCATCAAAACTCCTCAGCTAAGTGTGTTTGGAAAAACATGATCCTAAGTTGAGTAAATCTTAACGCCCGTACAAAACCTACTAAACTCTTGAAATTCATTCATATGGACATCCTTTATGAATTACATGCAATACATTCTTAATTCGGAGCATAATATAGAAAAAAAATTTTAGTTCAATAACAACCGACTTGTCTTTACTATTGGGAACTTACCATCTGATCATTTTTACAAACTTATGACAGAACAATGCCGCCAAGGAAAAGACCCAGACCTTCTGGCAGCACAACACCACCACCTCCAACGCCACCTCCGCAGTTTGATCCCGCAATGTTCCAAGCTGCAGTAACAGCAGCCGTGGTAGCTGCAATGTCACAAATTGGTACAAATGGTACCGGTGGTGCTGGATCAGGAGCCACAAACTCTAACCATGGGGACAGTACAGGACGTACGAGGGAATGTTCGTACAAGGACTTTACTAGTGCCAAACCCGATTCTTTCAATGGAAGCGAGGGCATCATCACCTTGATGCAATGGTTCGAAAAGACCGAAACGGTCTTTGAAATTTTTGCATGCCCCGAAGCAAGCAAGGTCAAATTTGCAGCATACACTTTCTCTGGTCGGGCCCTCACTTGGTGGAAAAGTCACGTTAAGTCACTAACGCTTGCAGTGGCTAACTCGTTAAGTTGGGAGGACTTAAAGAAGATGATGCTGAAAGAATATTGCTCAAGAGGCGAAGTGCAAAAGCTGGAGCAAGAACTATGGAATCTCAAAATGACAGGCTCCGACCTTACAACTTACACCACCCGATTTTGTGATCAAGCACTCCTTTGTCCCGCTATGGTCACCCCGGAAGACAAAAAGTTGGAGCGATACCTCTGGGGATTGTCCCCTGAAATTCAAGATAGCGGGTTGGCCTCAAGATCAACTACCTTCGACAGCACCAAGGAGTTGGCACAACAACTTATCGACCATCGTGCCAGCCATGACACTACGACAACCACCCTTAACCAAGCAAGAGGAGGGAACAACAAAAGAAAGTTTTGGGACAACAAGAAGGACCAACCAGCCCAAGACTTCGCTAAGAAGCAACAAATTGTTGTTGTTCATACTGCCACAACCCTCACCGCACCAACTCCCATAAAACAATACGCTGGAACCCTTCCGAAATGCAACAAGTGTAACTTCCATCACACTGGGGCTTGCTGGGAGATGCATTGCAAAAATTACAACAGAGAGGGGCACACTGTCCATTTCTGTAAGGCACCAGCACGACCCATCAACCAGGTCCTTGGCTTTGGATTAAGCCCAGCCTATTACAAGTGTGGCAAAACGGGACACTTTAAAAGGGACTGCCCAAGAGCAAGAGATGTCGGTGATGGTGGAAGGGCGCTTGCAATCACCACAGGAGAGACCACCCCGGAACCGCCTGTAAATATCAGTACGTGTTTCTAACATCGACGTTTAAATTCTAAATTTCTTTTATTTGCTAAATCTAGCATCGATTAAAGTATATCGACCATGAATCTCGAGAACACGGCAAAACCCAAATAAGTCTTATCACCTATATAAAAACACAGGGTTATTTTTACTATTGAGTCTATGATGGCTAGTGCAAACATTATGGTCATATATCATTAAGAATCTATGGACTTAGAATGTGTGATTCCGCCTCATTCCCTGTTCCTTGTTTGGTTGTGGGCTTAAGGCGGGGTCACCCATCCAAATGCCCTTGCAATCTTAATGACATGAGACTAGTTTACACCAAGCGGTTATAAAGGAACTGGTAGGATTTATAATACAAATTTCGTCACAATTTGTGAAACATTCGTAATGACGGAACTCGCTAACTATGTTATAAAGTATTCATAGTGGTAATGCCAAGGATTAAACAGGGAGCATAAAGGCACAAATAGAATACTATATCATCCCAAAACAATAAACTCCCTTTAAATCGACTCAGCTCATGTTACAATAAGAAATTCGAAGGTCGTCATGTGACATCAGGCAGGTTGTTCCTCACCATAATCAATTTCTTGTACTACGAAAAGTTTCCCCCATCTTTCCTCCAAATTCTTGAATCCCCAATCAAAATGCAAATTTCAGGACGAAATTCCCTCTAATGGGGGGATGATGTGACAACCGTCAATTTCCGGTCGAGTCAAAGTCAACTAAAATCAACAAGTCAAACCAGTCGACTCAATTAACCCTTGTGTACTAGGGTTTACAATATGTTATTTCCGTACAACTCGTTATTCTAAGGAGAAATCATCAATTGAAAAATTTGTATATCTAGATTTCATTAACCTAAAACGGCGTTAAGTAATGAACATAACCGATAAACAATGATGCATACTCATCGGGAGTGTGTAAGATCCTTAAACATGGCTTAACGGAGCTTACGGACCTTGCGTTGCGGAGCTAAGCACTCAAAAAGGTCATAAAAGAAGCCTCTCCCAATCTCTTTCGCTCTATCTCTCGCTACCCCAAATCTCTCTTTGTATGAGAAATCTCTCCAAGTATGTGAGATCTCTCCCAAATCTCTCCAAGTATGTGAAATCTCTCCAAAATCTCTCTTTGTATGAGAAATCTCTCCAAGAATGTGAAATCTCTCCCAAATCTTCTTTGTATGAGAAATCTCTCCACGAATGTGAAATCTCTCCTAAATATCTCTTTGTATGAGAAATCTCTCCAAGAATGTGAAATCTCTTCCAAATCTCTCTTTGTATGAGAAATCCCTCCAAGAATGTGAAATCTCTCCCAAATCTCTCTTTGTATGAGAAATCTCTCCAAGAATGTGAAATCTCTCTCAAAAGTTCCCGTAACTTTTTGAAGTCATTCGGGTCATTCCGACCCTTAACCGGGTCAAAAATCGCTTAAAACGAGGTTAGAACGGGTAAAATGCCCCAAAGGATCCGAAACCTCCCCCTAGGGTCGAACCCTCTTGGACTGAACAGCAGCAAGCGAGCCGCAGCATGTGAGCCGCAGCAGGCGAGCAGCAGCAGCGAGCCGCAGCCTCCCCTTCTCCCAACTTCCAACCGCAGCGAGCCTTCTGCATCAGCAGCGAAGCCCTTCAGCAGCCTTGTCCTGAACTTCGATTTCAGCTCTCCTTTCCCGGTTTTCAATATTTTTAACATTTTAAACCCGTTTTTAATTATTTTTGTAACGACCCAATTTTCATGACCAAAAATTTCGTTTTAAAAACATTACCTTTAGAAAATATTAAAAACTAAAACATTGTCTGATCGAATTATCACACAAGTGAACCATGTCTAAAAGCCAATTCATACATTCAATCAAATATCAGAGTACAAATCCCAGTGAAGCTCGTAAATGCGGAAACCGGAGAGTGTGTGTGTGTGACGTGCCGCTACTGCGCCGGCTCCTTTCCCCTAGCAGAGGAGGTACCTGAAACCAAAACTGAAAACTGTAAGCACAAAGCTTAGTGAGTTCCCCCATAATACCACATACCATACAACATATAACAACCATTGTTCAGCTAGGAGTTATGGGCCTTGCCCACACTCGGGAAGATACGGGCCCTGCCCACACTTTGCTAGTCGGGAGATACGGGCCTCACCCACACTTGTGAAGATACGGGCCCTGCCCACACTTCGCTAGCCGGTAGATACG
This sequence comes from Lactuca sativa, assembly GCF_002870075.4. NCBI lineage: Eukaryota > Viridiplantae > Streptophyta > Magnoliopsida > Asterales > Asteraceae > Lactuca > Lactuca sativa. The sequence continues at coordinate 245,880,375 of NC_056627.2, read as the reverse complement.
GGCCTAGCCCACACTCCAACCTCGGAGAGATATGGGCCCAGCCCACACTCAACCGCTAACTCATAACATACAAGTATCACGCAGACAACAAGTATTAGCAATTCTATCATATTAACACATATATCATACTTGACTAAACCCAGAGATACGGGCTCGGCCCACACTCTAGTACTAACATCTCGTCTACACGGGTCGGCCTTGGTGCCTTGGACCCGTTCCTACTGGAAAGGAAACTCACCTCGAAATAGCTGCTGGTCTGTGTGGGAATTGATCACCTACTACTGCTGTTGCTGCTCCGGAAACCCTCCGGCTGCAATTCCCACAATAAACTCAATCAAACACTGCTCACTGACCTTTGGGTAAAATGACCATTTTACCCCTGACCTTGCCCTAAGTCAAAGTCAGAGTCAACTTTTCAGTTGACCTCAACTCGCCGAGTTGGCTTTCCAACTCGCCGAGTCCCTACGCAAACGATTGTCCTGAATCCTGATCCTACTCGTCGAGTTAGGCGACGACTCGACGGGTTCACCTTCTTAACCAACATTCAAGTCCTTCATCCTACTCGCCGAGTTGTATGAACAACTCACCGAGTTCATCTTCATCCGAAGAACACTTATGCGAAGACTCGCCGAGTTGTATGAACAACTCGTCGAGTCTGTTCTTGATCTAAGGAGATTGCCTTGAACTCGCCGAGTCAGGGCATTGACTTGCCGAGTACCTCCATAGATGAGTTAAGCTTCCGACTCACTGAGTCACACCCCGTGACTCACTGCTCACTCGATACTACGAAAAAGGGGACAAACTCGGAGACTCGCGAATAGACTCGTCGAGTCATATGAACGAATCGCCGAGTCGTTGCCATGCACCTACTGAATACAAGGATTTGCTCGATTCCAGTCCATGCCATTCATAGATCTGGACTTCTAGGACACGAATCACACGTAAAGTTTCCAACTTTACGTGTGGATATTCACCAATATGGATTTTAGGGCTCAAAATGTCTCAAAAGGGGTAGATCTAGGGCTAATAAGCAACATGGGGCCAAAAAGCTAACAGATCTGAGCCCCTGGAGCTCAATCTTGCCTAGATCCAAAGGCCAAACGCCTTATTACAACATACAAGTATCATACAAGCTTGGGGATTTGATCAAGAAGGACCCAAATGAAGTTTTAAGCATAGAATCAAGGGGAAAACGGGTTATACCTCAAAGGAACTACTGGAAGAACACAAATAACGCTTGGATGGCTTCCCTTCTTTTGGATCTACTTCCTTCCTCTTTCAAAGCCTTCAAAAACACACACACTAACCTCAAACTCTCAAAGAATAGCTTAGAACGAGAGATACAAGGCTTTAAGGGTCGATGGGGGCCGGCTTGGGGCTGATAAGTCCTTTAAATAGGGTGCAAACCCCTGAAACTTAGGGTTTCATCCAACAGCTGTGACTCGCCGAGTCCAGGATATGGACTCGCCGAGTCACCAACTTAAACGTGTCCCGGGTCCCGCATCCACTCGGCGAGTCGGACCTATGACTCGCCGAGTCCAAGGCTAAAAGAAAGGAAATACTCAAATAACATTTACGTACCAAGAACTGGGTGCTACAATTTTAACGCGGGATTTTCTCCAAAAATCATATTTTAACATATAATACCCTAAATATTCATAATTTAAGCATATTTTTAAGGAAATCCTTATTTTAGAATAAAATCTATTAAATGAGATCTTGTGGTGAAATGTTGACCTATATTTGATTTATGACACAAGCAACCATCCCCATACCCACTCCATGACCAACCATTGTCCTCCCCACCATACCTGGTCATTCAAGGGTACTTTCCCCACCATTTTACCAGCCATACTCTTAGTCAAGGGCTGAAAACCCACCCTCTCTCCTCATTCTCACTCAATTCTTTCATTGCCACCAAAGATCAAACACATCTTTTCTCTCAAATTCTCTCATACAAATTCGATGTTTCCAAGTCATTTTTCAAGCTTTCCATCTTCATTTGGTTAGTATCATCACTCTCCTTATGGTTATTACATTCCTTTTCAATCAAATCATTAATTCCTTACACAAACTCCATCATTTGTGTGTTACATTCTCAAATCTTCAAGTGATCATTCAAGTGTTCTTGAGTTGAACACTTCACTTATTCAACATTCACCCACTGAAATCATATAAGGTGAGTTCATACCCCTCTATTTTCATGTTTTCTTAAGTTTTAAGGGGGAGAATACAAGTTAAAACACCAAGAACATAACTAAACATTTCTAACAGCTTTCATCAGAAAAGTTTCACCTCATTCACGGACTGTTTTGGGCAACTTAAACATTTTAGTTTTCAAAACTGTTTTAGGTGCATGTAGTTCAAGTTTTTGTCTTTAAAATTACTACTTGCACATCTCCATACGATTTTTCTACAATTTATGGGGATTTTTACAAAACAGCCTATCATTTCAAGAACAAATCCGGACCAGTCTGTGAATATGAACATTTTAACACAAGTTAAAGGCTTCCAAAAATCATGATAAAAATTATGAATAAACTAGACACATTTTAGGAACTCTCAGAATTTACAGATTCAGTTTTCGACTTCGTATGATTTTTCTATGATCTTTCTAGAACAGTGCGGAAAGGTTAAAAACTAGTTAACAGCTTATAACTTTCAACACACTTTGTAACATGTTGAGCAAAGTGTTAAATCTTTGATGACTTCATATTTTATATTTGTTTCTTGTTGTGATACTATACATGAAGTCCGCCACCCTCGGACGTTTCTTCCATTCTTGGTTTGGGGGTGTGACAGATTGTTTCTGATAAAACCGAGATGTTTTATTGAAAATCGGGCTCTGCGAGGTTGGAGCTTCAAAACCGAAAAGATAAATTTTTACGGGCCTTCGGGCACTTCGGGACGTGTTTTGGGTGGTGAAAATGATTCTAAGGCTTTGGGGGAAGTAGAAATAGCTAAAATATTGATTTAGGGTGAAAAATGCCAAATCTCCAATTCTAGCCGGGAAATCTCGCATGCACTATTTATACGGAAGGCTTCGAATCCGAGGGGAGCATGTGGCTCGCATGCGAGGGGAACAGATGGTTGGTGCGAGGGCGAGACACGGAGTCGAGGTGTAGGAGGCGCGTCATAAGCTCGTAGGCAAGACGTGGCTCACTTCGGACATGCCACCTATGCGACACCCAGAAGACTTCGGTTGGACCTCCCTTCGGTCGTATCATAATCTGACACGCGTCATGCATGCGAGGCTCGTACGTGGCCAATTCCGAGCCATGCATGTGAAATTCCTCGGATTTTGTGCCCAAACTTCTAAAATCCATAACTTTCGCATACGTGCTCCGTTTTTGACGTTCTTTATATGCACGCGTAGGCACGAATATATTCTACAACTTTCGTTTAGACTCCATGAGCTAATTTTGAATTTATTTTTAATATTATTATTTTTAACAGACCGGGACAGGAAAATCCGTTAATATCATAACAAAGTGCCACCCAGCTAGATCTACAAGAAAAGTTGTCAAGGTTGAGACTTTATACATCCAAAAGTTAGATCTAGGTGAACAAAGCCTGGATCCAAAAGCTCCAAGCCAAGCAATGACTCTTCAAGAAGTTCCTTCTTCCTCCCCAAGCACCAAAAACACACATAAACCACTTTGAAGCTCAAGAATCACTCAAATGGGGGCTAAGGGTCGGTTTATAGGGTTAAAAGGGGTGGAGGTTGAAGATATTATGGTTAGGTTATGAGATAAGGAGCTTAAATAGGGTCCAATACCCTAAAATAGGGTTTGGGTCTTATTGAAGTACGCCTAGCGTACATATGCTACGCCCAACGTGCTCCGTAGAGCATCCGCGACCATACTGGTCAGTACGCCCAGCGTACGCCAAGGTACTCCCCACGTACTGCTCTTTTCACTAGTACACCCCGCATACCCTTTATGTACAACCCGCGTACCCGACTAAACCCTAAAACCACCAAACTTTCACAGGCCATAACTTTTTCGTTATAAGTCCGTTTCCGGCGATCCTTATATCCACAGAAAGGTAACGAGAAGCTCTATGCTTCTATCAACTCATAATTTCCTTAAAACTTCCAGAACTAAAACTCAATTTCCATAAAAGCCTGAACTGACACTTTACCGATATACCCTTTAGCTCCAAAACACAAACGAAACACCCGGATCATCCAAATTGCCTTACCCATACCCAGTTGGGTCTAAATCTCTTTTCCTCAAAGGCCTTAGTCTTGATGATACTCGTTCTTTGGGTCACCACCCCACACTCGGAAACAAATCGGAACAAGGTGTTACATAAAATCTAACAATGATTACACACTTGTATTATTGTTACAACTTAAAACACAACCATTAGAGCTAAAGCTTACAAGTTGTACATAATAATTGCCAAGAACAAGACCCAACTACAAACCAAGGCTATATTTAACTTCCTATTTTCATATTCAAAGTGTTTACTCAACTTAACTAAATTAGTTATTAACAAATAAGATTGGTCCGTCGCTTCATCAACCCAACATATAAACCGACTTTGTGTTCCCTGAGAAATAAAGATAGATAAAAAGATAAATTTTGGTGAAAATAAAAAATAAAATAAATAAAAATAAAATAAAAAAAAACCTGATTATTAAGTAACTAAAAATCATGACACCATTTTTGGGCAAGTGTAAAATAATCTTCCAGGCTTTTTTTTAGAGGAGGGGGATATCCTTATAATACGTTCACCTACACAACTGTAGTATGTCATTCACCTTATTTATTCAATCAAATATCAACAACTTCACAAATAAATTAAATTGATCGAGTATTACACATTTATACCAAATGTAAACGCAAAGAAGTAAAGTTTGTTTATGGTTTGACTATGAAATTATCAGGTTTGACTATGAATTTGTCATGTTGAATTATGAAGTGCAAACAAATGCAATGCCTTGTCTTGTTAATCAGTACACTTTGTTTATGGTTTGACTATGAAATCATCAGGTTTAACTATGAATTCTTCATGTTGAACTATGAATTGCAGACAAGTATAATGCCTCTTTTTGTCAGTTAGTAAACTTTGTTTATGGTTTGATTATTAAATCATTAGGTTTGACTATGAGTTCTTCATGTTCAACTATGAAGTGCAAACAAGTACAATGCCATATCTTGTCAATCAATAAACTTTATTTATGGTTTGACTATGAAATCATCAAGTTTGACTATGAATTTTTCATGTTGAACTATGAAGTGCAGACAAGTACAATGCCTTGTCTTTTTAATCACTAAACCTTTTTTTATGGTTTGACTATGAAATCATCAAATTTGATTATGAATTCTTCATGTTGAACTATGAAGTGCAAACAAGTACAATGTCTTTTCTTTTCAATCAATAAACCTTTTTATGGTTTGACTATGAAATCATCAACTTTGACTATGAATTAATCCAATTTCAATACCAACTATTGTATATGTATAATCGGGTTCCTTTGATTTTTATAATCCACTTTCATTGCATGTGAAAATGAGTTTTTATAATGAAGTTTACCAAAAAAATCTGTTCTGGCCTACCAATATTCTTTCATAATCTTGAAAGAACAATTCCTAATACCTTCACAACCATCAAGAAAACTTCGACCAATTCTTTCAATTTTGTTTCGTGGCTTTAAGTTATATGGTATGTCATCTTAATTGTAACAGCCCGGATTTCCAGGTATCTTTTATGCTTATGTTTTTGGTATTTTGTGAGGGGACTCGGCGAGTTGGAGCTCAAACTCGTCGAGTAGGATCGCGGTTCTGGACGCGGGTTCGCGCCTGAACTCGGCGAGTCCAAGGTATGGACTCGGCGAGTCCGCGTTGTTTAATGAAACCCTAATTTCTTGGGTTTGGGACCTATTTAAAGGGCCTTAAGGCCGTCATTTGTGCCCACCAGACCCCTGAGTGAAACCCTAGAGAGTTTGAGCGTTTGGATCAAAGCAAGGAGCCATTATTGATCTTGGAAGTGTTATATTGCAAGGGAAAGGAAGCAATAGCTAAGGGGAATCAAGAGGAGCCATTTCCTGAAGATTTGAGGTCCAGAACATCACATTTGAGGTACTACCTTCGAGCTATTCTCTGTCATGTTGATGTTTATATTGATTTAGGGCTTATTGAGCCCTTTTATGGCTAGATCTAGTGCTTCCTTGGTCCCTTAAGCGAGTTAGGTTCTAGATCTGGACCTTTGGAGGTCCAGAGTGTCCCTTTGCCCAAGCTTTTTATGAATCCATGAGGGTTTTGGATTGGGGTCTTTATGCTTAAGGTCAAAACACCATTTATGAGTCATGGGGTGTGTTATGAGCACTATTATATGGACTTTACGTGATGAATAAGCTTAGGAGGGCCAGATCTATGAGTTGTTGGAGTGGATCTGACCTCAGAAGCAAGTTTGAGTCGATGCATGGCATGGACTCGCCGAGTCTGAAGAACAGACTCGACGAGTAGCATGAAGATTGTCCTTAACCACTCAGTGAGTGGTCCAGTCGAGTTATGAGTCGACTCGGTGAGTCAGGAAGAGTTAGAGAGGGTTGTCAGGTGGATTGAGTCGAACTGGAACTCGCCGAGTTGTTCTTGAGACTCGGGGAGTTGAGTCAGGGTGGCCCCGCGATTCATACCAGGTGGAACTCGTCGAGTCAGGGGAATATTCGACATGTCAAAAAGGGAATCCTAGAGAGTTGGTGAAAACGCTTAGACTCACCGAGTCGCCCCAGTGCACTCGCCGAGTCCGGTCAAAGTTGACCGTTGACCAGTGTTGACTTGATAGGGGTAGTCTGTTGGATTAGTGTCTAAGTCCATAACTATTTTGGTATGTACTTGACCCGATGGTGCATGGTCCTTTTGGGTTGCCTTCACCAAAGCAACTTGATTGGAGAAATAAATAGAAAGAGAGGATAATATGATTTATTAATATGTTATAAGAATAATATATTAAAGGAGAAATCATATTTGTTTAATTAATATTGGTCGATAATTAATTAAGAATTAGTTTTGTGATCAAATGTAATTAATTAAACTTGAGGGGCTGAATTGTAATTATGTGATAGTTACAAAATAAGGTAAGAATTATCTTATGAGTGTGGTGGACGAATTTAAGGTTGGAAAGCCTTAGAATTCGAGTATGATAAGGATACAAGGATTATCTTATTGGTTGCTTAATGGATAATCAACTAGATAAGGATAATGACTGAAACCCTATCTCTACACCTATATAAACACCCCTAGGGTTATGAATTCGGGTATCCCTTCCAAAGAAGTCCCAAATACGAATTCTAACCTCCCTCCTCTCTCTATATACCTTCTCCACTTGCTTATGGTGTTTGTAAGCCATTAGAGGAGTGACACTTGTGACTCTCTGCTTTCCAAGGTCAATTCAAGGAGGAATTGGATTGTTATTGCTACATAACAATCAAGGTATGTTCTTAAACCTATTTACATGTGAATTCTGATTTCCATATGCTAGAATTAGGGTTCAAGTCTTGGATTCAAAGTATGTACAATAGAGAAACCTAGATCAGAGCTTTAGGGTTTGTATGAGCACATAGGATGTCTTATGACCAAAACCCATCAGTGGTATCAGAGCCATGATTGGTTTCTATTGTATTGATGCTTGATGTAACTGAAAATCGTGTTTTGGCCTCACTGTTCGACCTGACTCGGCGAGTCACTCTTGGACTCGGCGAGTCAGCCTTACTCGGCGAGTTCCAGAGGGTGACTCGGCGAGTCGGTGCGTCAGACAGTGCTTATCTCGGGATTTCTTGCTGTTTATGCATTGGGATAATTACCTTATCATGTTAGATTAATATTAATCTGATTATATGATATATTTGACTATAATTTTAATCTAATTGAAGATATTTATCAATTAATAGGATAATTGTTTCCTTACAAGATAATTGATTAATTATTTTGAGTAAATTGATAAATTATTTTGCAAGAAATCATCAAATATGGATAATTATGTGATTAATGTTAATTTGAATTATTTGTTATTTGATCCTTGTTGTTGTGAAGAGTTTCATATTTGGCCCTTTAGGTTTTATAGTTTAAATTTGAACCCCAAAAGTTTTGTTGTTTTGAAATTTAAATAGTTGAAACCCTAATGTTTTGAAAAAGGTTTCAAAACTTGCCCTCAAGTTTTGGAATTTAAATTTTGATTAAATAGTTTAATTTTGATGCATATTTAAATTCTAAACCCTAATATTTGAAATGTTTCAAAATTTGCCCTCAAGTTTTGGAATTTAAAAGTTGATTAAAAGTTGATTAGGAATGTTAAATTCTAAAAACCCTAGTTTTGAAAAAGTTCAAATACACCCTTATGGTTTTATTAATTAATTAAGGTGTATAATTAAAAGAGATTTAATAAATCCATAAAAGTTTAGGTTAACCATTTAATTAATAGTATAATTGTTAACCACATAGTATTTTAAAGTTATAAAATATACCCTATACTATATATAACATTAAAAGTCTAACATTATATATATGTATAACTAAAAGTCAGTCTTACCGTTAGTAGGCCTCATTCACGAAGCTGGTCTATAAGGGGTGTTTAAGGAAATTGCCTATAAAATGGCGATTGAATGGGTATCCACTCTTACCCACCGCACTCTTGACTAGTGGAGAGTCGTTAGCCGAACGGGTAGGATAGGACGAAACCTTCCATTATAAGTATAATGAATTATAAAAGTAACTAAATGTTTTCAAAAAATTCCCAATCTTAGTTACTTAGGCAAAAGTGAATTGATGCAATTCCATGAAATTACACTTTGTGCCCTTGCGAAGACGTTAGTGGAGCGTGTGTGGTTAACCGGCACACTAAATGGGTCTAAGCAAAGGTAGCAAAGGGTGACTCAATGTTTGTCATAGTTCGGTGGAGCGTGTGTGGTTTACCGGCACATCGAATAGGTGATTGTAACATGTGAGGGCACCATGTAGTTTGCATGGTTATTCACACCCGCTTTGTGATCCTCGGCATCCCAGTCACAAACAAGAGGGGCATATCGAGATATAAACATGCCATTGAAAGTTCAATGTATCTCAAAGGATCTAGGAGTTTTCATAGATTTAAAACTTAAATTTCTTTTTTTGTTTTTCGTGGTGGAAATTAGTGAATCGTCATTCACTTACCTTCAAATATTCTGCAATTAGGGTTACGGCATCCCTCTCCCAAGTTGTAGAATATTGTGTTGGGTCCTAGCCTTAGTATCTCATTTGGGTGATTTACTAAGGACTCAATCAATCAACTAACTTGAATTTGTTTTTCTCCCGTTTTGTAGATGTCAAAGTTCGACAACTATGGTCTTCCCAAATCCCGTGGAACAAGCATTCCACATGAAGATGATATTCCATGATTCAATCGAGGAACGAGAAATCATGCTTCAATTCCTCCTCCTCCTCCTATTGTTCTCCCTAACCCATAAGATCGAAGAATTGAAAGGTTCAATATCACTAAAGCCCTATTGGAAATGAAACATGAAGATGGTAAACCCGTGTGTGCCCACGTTCTAGGAATGAAATCACACATTGATAGGTTGATAATGTTGGGTGTGTCATTTCCAGATGAGTTGGCTGTGAATTGGGTTTTGCAGTCACTTCCTGAATCATATAATGAGTTCAAAAGAAAGTATTATATGATGAATCATGACGACAACCCCATTGACCTAACTTACATGCTCATTGCTGCTGAATCAGAAATGATTTGGCGAAGCAATGGAGTGTATTTGTTGGAAAAGTCAACCGACCATGCTTCCGAGGATGTTCTAGGAGAACCGACCTGCGTTTGCTGTCAAAAGAAAGGGCGTTGGATACAAGTCTGCCCAAAGAGCCTGAAGAGTCCAGAAGATGGGAGAGTCAAAGAGTATGGTTGCGCTTCAGGTAAAATCCACTATCTAACTCCATTAAGTTCCTATTCATTAATTCTTAACACATAATGTAATAAGATTGCATTTGAATGTTTTACAGGATCGGTGAAAAGAAAGGAAGCTTGGTGAAAGAGCAAGATGAATCTAATCACAAGGAATGGATCTTGATCGCATGGACTTGAAGATTAGATTTTGATCTTAGATAGTTATGATAGAGTTGTTAGAAAATTTTCTTTTGAAATACATAGTTTTCAATGGATTTTGCATTGTAAGGACATTTGTTTTCCGCTGCTTTTATAAATAAAATAAATTTTCGTTTGACTTATTTATTTATTTGTTTATTTCCTTACAATGAAATCGTTATGAAAATTGGTGTTTGCATATTTCTACAACAAATGGATATGATTCTTATTTATGGTGTTTATGGAAAAGTCGAGAATTTACCAAATAGGGAGAGTTTTCTCATCGCCCAAGTTTCAATTGGACAGAAATTTGGAATCATGCAACTTGGTTGCACGATGAATGAGAAATTTTATATTTGGAAATTAGACTAATTCATTGACAAAGTGTCAAGTAAAGGACTTGGAGATCGAATACACAAAGTTGCGTGTTGATCAAGTCCACCATAAGAGTAACAATGATATTCGTCATGATTTACTAAAGGTTTAGTAAATATGATTATACTTACAAGATTAAGTGTAATTCTGAAATGATTAAAGGGTTTAGATCAATAGCAGAACGAATAAGAAGAATCAAGTAGGCAGAAAGATAAAAGTTTCTCCATTCTAAGAAGAAGGGAGAGTAGCTTTTATGCTTTATGATATGTCTTAGTGATTAAGAACCATATCTCAATTGACCCTCTAAGTGAGTCTTAGTACAATTATATGTCTAAGAAGAGGAATCAAGAATTGAAGAAATGGTTAAATCAAGAAGTCAATCATACTTCGTCCCAATAACAAGTCTTAAAGTTAAGATTGTGACATTGAGTGAAAAGTTTAAGAAGGTTTGTAACATTCATCAAATGTGGAAAGTTGTGATGTCTTGGATAAGACAAAGACCAACTAGGACCAATTTATGAAGAGTTTTGATAAAAGCTACACTAACTCTTGAATATTTGTCAAGAAATGTTTTGACAAGAGAATCGTATATGTCAAGGAGTCAGTGGGAGTCTTAATAGTCTTGAAAGGTTTCAAAAACAAATCAAATAAACCTTATCGATCATCACTAGCACACGAGTTGAGGTTTACAACCTATCGTGTTGACATTATTTTGATTCTGTGCCAATCCAATCGAGTTAATTATGCATGTGAGTCCTATGAGTTCTCATTTGAATGCATAAAAGGCAAGGACCTTAATCAATGGAAAGTACATTGATAGGAAAATGTGAGCTGCTTAACTACTTGGAAGACGTGGTGGGCAGCTGTGCTACCATAAGGCAAGAAATCAAGATTAAGAAAGTTCGATCCATATGAGTTTGAATTCGTCGTAAACTTTGGTTTTGACAAATTCACATGGATAGGAACATATACACCATTTAAATCTAAGTGTCATAAGATTTCCTCCTTCATGAAAATGATTGTGAGGAAATGCTTTCACTAAGAAAGATTTTAAGAAGATAGTGATTGTAAAATTGCATTCTCGAATTCGATTATGGTTACGGTATCCCTTTCCATAATTTGAATTGTGAGGTTTGACAATTAGTCTTAATTGTTTAGACACACATATGAACTATCGAAGGCAAAGGTGTATAAAGAAGCCTTGATAAAAGATTATCAAAGCATTAAGTATTAGAAACATGAACTTTAGAAATTCAATAAGCATTGTTTTCTGAAAGTTAAGATGTTTATGAATACATGTCGAAGCTAGTGGGAGCATAAGTGTTATGTTTTATAATAATCATCATGATAGTGGGAGCATAAATTTTATGATTGTGTGATTATTAAGGCACGTATTGCAAGATTGGCAATATTAATTATAGAAAACAAGAGTCATACTTTGCAATGTCGCAATAGTTGAAGAGTTGTTTTGCTATAATTAAGGGAGAGAATATTATGCTTCATTTCAAATCTAAAGGTTTAGGTTGAGAAATGTTAATAAAATTAGTCAAAGGTACAAAGTGTGTTCTTAAAATTTCGATTATGATTACGGCATCCCTCTTCACTATTCGAATTTTGAGAACATAGCAAATAAAACATTATGCGTCGTGTTCCATACGCTTCGAGTATAGGATCGATTGCAAATGCTTTAATGTTTGACCATTCTAAAATTTTCCAAATGTCTAGTGCATTTAGAGGGAAAAATGACAAGAATTGGTTTTGATTAAAATAATTAAACAACTATCAAAGGACAATCCAAGTTCGACGAGGATTGGTCGCTTGTGAGTAGTTGGAAGTATAGTATTGGAAAATATGGAAATGTTTCCATATTGGATGGACCATATCGACATCATTACGAATAGATAAGATTCTATTAAGAATGAGTTGTCATATGGAACATATGGAAGTATGTCCATATTGGGAATTGAATATTGAGAAATCTATGACTAGATTAGAACCTTCTATGCAAAAGGATGTTCAAAGAAAGTACTTTGAGTGAGAGACATCACATCTATGGAATTGTCTTGTAACAATCTCCGATAGAAGACTTTTTAATATCATTGGCAATAGTCTTTGTGACTTTGGTGCAGTGACATTACAAAAGAGATCATTGCATAAAATGTTAGAATCTAGCATATTATATAAGTAGCAAGAATTTGATATTCTTTCACTTATGAAAAGGATTTGGAGTTGTGAAATGATAATGATTGGAAATGTGTTCAATGTGATCTATTTCACAAAGTAAGAACCATAGGTAAACATTGTGTGCATGCTAGGAGCATGGAACAAGTGTTGTAATTTAAGTAAGAAGTTGATTACCCGAAACGACAAATAATGAGTAATCAATATGGTGATAAATAAAATGTGTTTTATTTATACTCAAAGGTTTGAGGCCATATGGGATTAGTATTATTCTTGTGTTTCACATTTGCATGTTTTGACTTCCAGAATAATTGAGTTTATTAAGAATAATCGAATTATTCGAACGGGCCACAGTCGTTCATATGTTGGAAGTAGATATGAATGAAGACTGTCATGAATTGGTGTGTGGATTGTCTAAAAGAGTATTAGACATAAGCAAATGTTTGCTGCAATGTTCATGAGTGCTTATGAATATGATTTGAGCATTGGATTAGACCCACGTTCATTTGGATCACTCCATGGATTATATCATGAGTGATTGGTGAGACGATAACATCTTATATTCTTGAAACCGAGATGTGTGAGTTGTATCTTGCAAATCGGTTGCACATTGATAATATGTAAACGCACCAGTAACTTGGTGTTATAAAACATATTGTTGTGTGTGATTCGGTGCGTGAGTGCAAACGAGCATTGTATCAAAGTTTATCCGTTCCTTTTATTTAAGTAGGATAAAAGCGATATCTTTGGGCCCCTCGATGATTTAGTGATGACAAACGTAAATGCTCGGCCGGGCTAGGGCTAATTTGATTTGTTCAATTAGTCAGTCGTCATAAATCGGGAATCGAGATATAGTACAAAGAGAATGATTTGAAATCATATCTCATATGATATCTAGAATGGAGGAATATATGATCCCTTATCTAAGGACACACGTATTTGATATGATCAAAGTTGACAGCGGCTTTGGAAAGCTACGATTGCAGATCGGGATCCGAAGTCATACGCAGAATAGTTATTAGACTTATCCAAGTGGGAGACTGTTGGATTAGTGTCTAAGTCCATAACTATTTTGGTATGTACTTGACCCGATGGTGCATGGTCCTTTTGGGTTGCCTTCACCAAAGCAACTTGATTGGAGAAATAAATAGAAAGAGAGGATAATATGATTTATTAATATGTTATAAGAATAATATATTAAAGGAGAAATCATATTTGTTTAATTAATATTGGTCGATAATTAATTAAGAATTAGTTTTGTGATCAAATGTAATTAATTAAACTTGAGGGGCTGAATTGTAATTATGTGATAGTTACAAAATAAGGTAAGAATTATCTTATGAGTGTGGTGGACGAATTTAAGGTTGGAAAGCCTTAGAATTCGAGTATGATAAGGATACAAGGATTATCTTATTGGTTGCTTAATGGATAATCAACTAGATAAGGATAATGACTGAAACCCTATCTCTACACCTATATAAACACCCCTAGGGTTATGAATTCGGGTATCCCTTCCAAAGAAGTCCCAAATACGAATTCTAACCTCCCTCCTCTCTCTATATACCTTCTCCACTTGCTTATGGTGTTTGTAAGCCATTAGAGGAGTGACACTTGTGACTCTCTGCTTTCCAAGGTCAATTCAAGGAGGAATTGGATTGTTATTGCTACATAACAATCAAGGTATGTTCTTAAACCTATTTACATGTGAATTCTGATTTCCATATGCTAGAATTAGGGTTCAAGTCTTGGATTCAAAGTATGTACAATAGAGAAACCTAGATCCGAGCTTTAGGGTTTGTATGAGCACATAGGATGTCTTATGACCAAAACCCATCATAGTCAACTTTAGTGGTAAAAGTGTTAATTAAGAGACATATGATGTTATAGGAGGAGTATAGCTCGGAGGATCGAGCACGAGTGATTTCCAGGATTCGCGAGTTATCGAGATACACGAGGTGAGTCTTCTCACTATACTTTACTTGAGTAGGTAACCAGAGTTATGTGATCTGAGTATTTGTATGCTATATGTATGTGATGTGTTGTACTGCATTATTTCTATGTGATTTATGTTGTGCATGTTTTAGAGTTGGAACCGGAAGGTTCACAGAGTTAGAACCTGAGGGTTCACAGAGTTTGGGTGCACGGACCCATAGAGTCATAGCCTCGAGTGGCTAATATGTGTTATATGTGTGGTATTTTGGGGAACTCACTAAGCCTTGTGCTTACAGTGTTAGTGTTGTTGTTTCAGGTACTAGCGATGACCATGGGAAGGCACCGGCTTGATCTGTACACACGCATGGGATTTTTGATATATATATGATCTTGGGATTTTGTATGATGTGAATTGGGATTTAAACTTAATGTTTTTATGAAAATTAAATGAGAAATGTTTTTATAATTTGCGAAAAATTGTTTTGAAATTCTCGGTGTTACAAGTTGGTATCAAAGCCTTGGTTTGAGGGATTCGAGCACACCTTCGGGCGTATTTGAACTCAAACTGAGGATTTGAGAAGTATTTTCAAAAAGAATAAAAGATTTTTGAAAAACGCAGAGCAGAGTTGTGTGTACGATCAGTCCGCGCCCGAACGGTGATTTCCCAAAATACCCTTATGTTATGTGACATTGATACTGATATGATGCATTCGCATGCTAGAGTAGGCTAGGTATTCCTATTAGGACTAGAGTGGCCTGATTTGTGATGCCTTAGCCTAGGAAGAGGTGAGCTGCTATGAGATGCTTGAGAGTGAGTAGGTAGCAGCGAGGGGCTTATGAGAGATCTATTAGAGAGTGGTCTATGCATGATAGAGTACTTGGAATTTAGGATCCGAAGAGGAGGACTTGGGGTGTATTCTGATACGGTGCAGACAGTAGTATTGGGCCCGTACTACTGAAAGCACCGGAGCGGTGTACAGCCCAAGTAAGAATCTTTGGAATACCAAGGATCAAGGAGGAAAGAGTTGACGAGTGTGAGTATGCTCGAATGAGTTCTAATTTATCGTATGTTGTATTTCAGAGGTAGATCATGGTGAGGACATGTTTGATGCCTGAGAGCAGTGGTACCAGTGATGAGGAGATCCGCCGGATCATCCATGAGGAGGTGGCTGCGACCATCAGGGCAGAGATACCGGAGATGTTTGGGTCTATTAAGACCACACTGATTGAGACCTTTGACGAGCGTTATGTCGCTCTTTCTGAGGCTGCTGTTGCAGCGGCCACCGCAGCGATTGCTGCCGCTAGGCCGCAAGGTGGTGATGCGTTGCTGTTCCGGGAGTTCAGCAACACAAAACCACCAGAGTTTGATGGGACCCAGGATCCGATGGCAGCTATGAGGTGGATTTCTGATATAGAGGGGTGTTTCTTCACTTGCTCATCTCCTGAGCATTTAAAGGTTCGGTTCGCGCTGAACCAGCTTCGATTGGGAGCGAAGGACTGGTGGAAGTTTGTGACGGCGCATTTTACGCCTGTTGAGCTTGCGGCAGTGACCTGGGAGAGGTTCACTGCCATGTTTCGAGATGAGTACGTTCCCCCGGTGGAGAGGGAGCGTTTGGCCCAGGAGTTTCTGACCCTCAAGAAGGGTACTGAGTCAGTTACAGCGATTACCAGGATGTTCCATGAGAGGGCGATGTTCTGCCCTGAGCACGTGTCCACTGAGCAGGCACGTATGAGCCGTCATTTGAGCATTTTGAGGCGAGATATTCGGGAGTTCGCGGCGAACTCCTCGTACCGGACATTTGCTGAGCTTCAGGCAAATGCCCGGAAGAGGGAGATTGAGCTAGAGACTCAGGCCCGGGAGGAGGCGGAGTCTTAGGGGAGGGATCGGCGACCGGCACAGTCTCAGCCGGCAGCCAAGCGGGCCAAGACCGCTGATCCCAAACCAGGGAGCCAGAAGGGCCGCACTTGTGCGAAGTGTGGCAAGAGTCATAATGGGGTCTGCAGAGCGGGATCTTGCTACAAGTGTGGCAAGGAGGGGCATATGGCCAAGGACTGCCCTAAGGGGTTTGCGGTGTGTTTTCACTGCAACCAGACCGGACACCGGAAGGCGGAGTGTCCGCAGTTGCGGGGATTAGCTCAGGGAGCACCTCAGGGATCCGCCCCTGCCGCCATCAGAGCTACAGAGAGTCGGCCGGTGAAGGCCGAGGCGCCGAGGGCATGAGGGAGAGCTTTTCAGCTGACCGCGGAGGAGGTCCGCGCAACGCCCGATGTCGTGGCTGGTATGTATTCTTTCATGTATTTATTTTGATGTTGAGATATTATGCTTATGTTATGTTATGCGTAGGTACTTTTCTTGTGAATTCTATACCTGCCTTGGTGTTATTTGAATCGGGTGCAAGTCGGTCTTTTGTATCCTTGGCTTTTAGTCAGCATATCAGTGTTAGTCGTGAGGCATTGAGTCGGCCTCTGAGAGTTTCCATAGCGGATGAGAGAGTGATATATGCCATGGAGGTTCTCCGAGGTTGCGTAGTCGAGATTTTCGGTGTGGAGTTCCCGATTGATCTGGTTCCTATTGCGATGGGTGATGTCTGTGTCATTGTGGGCATGGACTAGTTGAGCAGATTCGGTGCGGTTATCGACTGCGAGCGTCAGCTGGTGACCATACGAGACCCTAGTGGGGGAATTCTTTCGGTGTACGGTGAGGGTACACGTTCAGGATCAGCGTTTTGTTCAGCCGCTAGGGCGAGGCAGTGTCTGCAGCAGGGCTGTAAGGGTTATGTGGCGTATGTGATGGATACGCGGGTGGTTTCCGAGAGGCCGAGTTCAGTTGAGGAGGTTTCGGTGGTGCGTGAGTTCCCGGATGTATTTCCCGAGGAGTTGCCGGGTGTGCCTCCTGTGAGGCAAGTGGAGTTTAGTATCGATTTGGTTCCGGGGGCCGCGCCTATCGCTAAGGTGCCTTATCACCTTGCACCTCCAGAGATGCAAGAGTTATCCTCACAGCTTCAGGAGCTGCTGGGGAAGGGTTTTATTCGGCCGAGCAGCTCGCCATGGGGAGCGCCAATCCTGTTCGTCAAAAAGAAGGATGGTTCACACCGGATGTGTATTGATTACCGGGAGTTGAACAAGCTGACGGTCAAGAACCGTTACCCGTTGCCGAGGATCGACGATTTGTTCGATCAGTTGCAGGGAGCATCTTGGTTCTCCAAGATTGATTTGAGGTCTGGATATCATCAGGTGAGGGTGCGGGATGAGGACGTCCAGAAGACAGCGTTCAGGATGCGTTATGGGCATTATGAGTTTGTGGTGATACCTTTTGGGCTCACCAATGCCCCGACGGTGTTCATGGATCTCATGAACCAAGTGTGTAGGCCGATGTTGGATCGTTCGGTGATTGTGTTTATCGACGACATTCTAATATTCGAGATCTAGAGAGCAGCATGAGGAGCATCTGAGAGAGGTTCTCGGAGTTCTGAGATCGGAGAGGCTTTATGCCAAATTCTCCAAGTGTGATTTCTGGTTGCGGGAGGTCCAGTTCTTAGGACATCTCGTTAAACAAGAAGGGATATTGGTCGATCCGGCCAAGGTTGAGGCGGTGATGAGTTGGGAGGTGCCGAAGACACCCTCCGAGATCAGGAATTTCCTAGGGTTGGCAGGGTATTATCGGAGGTTCATCAGGGATTTCTCTAAGATCGCAGTACCACTCACCAGATTGACCTGGAAGGGTGTTGCTTTTTCATGGGGCCCCGAGCAGCAGGCCTCCTTTGAGACACTTCACCAAAGGTTGTGCGAAGCCCCGGTATTAGCTCTCCCGGAAGGGATGGAGGACTTTGTGGTATATTGTGATGCATCGATTTTGGGGCTGGGAGCGGTGTTGATGCAGAGAGGGCATGTGATAGCATATGCATTGAGGCAGCTGAAGCCTCATGAGGCGAGATATCCCACCCATGATCTAGAGTTGGGGGCAATGGTGTTCGCCCTCAAGATTTGGCGTCACTACTTGTATGGGGTTCGGTGTACGATATACACGGACCATAAGAGTTTGAAGTATTTGATGGATCAGCCCAACCTAAATATGCGACAGAGAAGGTGGTTGGATGTGGTCAAGGATTATGATTGTGAGATCCTGTACCACCCAGGCAAGGCTAATGTGGTAGCCGATGCGTTGAGCTGCAGGGCAGAGAGCACTCCACTGCGGGATGTATGTTTGAGATTGACTGTGATAGCTCCAGTATTGGACGCCATTCGTGGGGCACAAGTCGAGGCTGTGCAACCTGAGATGCAGAAGAGGGAACGGGTTGTTGGTTTGGTTTCAGAGTTCGTTACCGATGGTCGGGGGCTTATGACGTTTCAGGGGTGTATCTGGGTGCCGTTTGTGGGAGGAACGCGTACCACTTTGATGGAGGAGGCTCATCAGTCGAAATTTTCGATCCATCCGGGGGCCACTAAGATGTATTTGGATTTGAGAAAGGAGTATTGGTGGCCCTGTATGAAGAGGGACGTTGTGTGGTTTGTTGAGAGGTGCTTGACCTGCCGTAGGGTTAAGGCCGAGCACCAGAGGCCGCATGGCAAGTTGCAGCCATTAGAGGTTCCCGAGTGGAAGTGGGAACAGATTACTATGGATTTCATCACCAAATTGTCGAGGACTGCCAGAGGAGTTGATGCAATTTGGGTGATTGTGGACAGGTTGACGAAGAGCGCTCACTTCCTTGCCATCAGTGAGAGTTCTTCAGCAGAGAAATTGGCGGAGGTGTATGTGAGGGAAGTGGTATCTCGACATGGGGTGCCGATCTCGATTGTTTCAGACCGTGATGTGCGTTTCACTTCCAGATTCTGGAAGAAATTTCATGAGGAGTTCGGTACTATACTGCATTTTAGTACCGCATATCATCCCCAGACAGACGGACAGAGTGAGCGGACGATTCAGACGCTTGAGGACATGCTCCGAGCATGTGTGTTGGATTTCGGGGGTAGCTGGGATGCGTATTTACCCTTGGCAGAGTTTTCCTACAACAACAGCCATCATTCGAGCATTGGTATGCCACCCTTTGAGCTGTTGTATGGGAGGAGGTGTCGGACCCCCATTTGTTGGGGAGAGGTTGGGAAGAGGGTAATGGGCAGTACAGAGATCGTACTTCAGACGACAGAGCAGATTCAGTAGGTCAGACAGAGGTTGTTGACCGCTCAGAGCCGACAGAAGAGTTATACAGACAGACGCCGGTCCGAGCTTGAGTTTCAGGTCGGCGACTTTGTTCTCCTGAAGGTCTCTCCTTGGAAAGGAGTGATTCGATTCAGGAAGAGGGGCAAGTTGGGGCCCCGGTATATTGGTCCATTCCGTGTGATCGCGAGGGTAGGTCGGGTAGCCTATCGTTTGGATTTGCCAGCAGAGTTGGGGCAGATTCATGACACTTTTCATGTGTCGCAGCTGAAGAAGTGTATAGCCGATGAGTCGGCAGTGGTTCCATTAGAGGATATTCAGGTGGATGCGAGCCTGAATTATGCCGAGAGACCAGTGGCCATCAGAGATCGGAAAATCAAGGTTCTAAGAAAAAAGGAGGTACCCCTGGTGTTGGTTCAGTGGCAACACCGGAAGGGATCAGAGACGACGTGGGAGCCGGAGCGTGAGATGCGTGAGCAACATCCGGAGCTATTTTCAGAGCGAGACTTCGAGGGCGAAGTCTAGTTCTAGTGGGGGAGAGTTGTAACGGCCCGGATTTCCAGGTATCTTTTATGCTTATGTTTTTGGTATTTTGTGAGGGGACTCGGCGAGTTGGAGCTCAAACTCGCCGAGTAGGATCGCGGTTCTGGACACGGGTTCACGCCTGGACTCGGCGATTCCAAGGTATGGACTCGGCGAGTCCACGCTGTTTAATGAAACCCTAATTTCTTGGGTTTGGGACCTATTTAAAGGGCCTTAAGGCCGTCATTTGTGCCCACCAGACCCCTGAGTGAAACCCTAGAGAGTTTGAGCGTTTGGATCAAAGCAAGGAGCCATTATTGATCTTGGAAGTGTTATATTGCAAGGGAAAGGAAGCAATAGCTAAGGGGAATCAAGAGGAGCCATTTCCTGAAGATTTGAGGTCCAGAACATCACATTTGAGGTACTACCTTCGAGCTATTCTCTGTCATGTTGATGTTTATATTGATTTAGGGCTTATTGAGCCCTTTTATGGCTAGATCTAGTGCTTCCTTGGTCCCTTAAGCGAGTTAGGTTCTAGATCTGGACCTTTGGAGGTCCAAAGTGTCCCTTTGCCCAAGCTTTTTATGAATCCATGAGGGTTTTGGATTGGGGTCTTTATGCTTAAGGTCAAAACACCATTTATGAGTCATGGGGTGTGTTATGAGCACTATTATATGGACTTTACGTGATGAATAAGCTTAGGAGGGCCAGATCTATGAGTTGTTGGAGTGGATCTGACCTCAAAAGCAAGTTTGAGTCGATGCATGGCATGGACTCGCCGAGTCTGAAGAACAGACTCGGCGAGTAGCATGAAGATTGTCCTTAACCACTCAGTGAGTGGTCCAGTCGAGTTATGAGTCGACTCGGTGAGTCAGGAAGAGTTGGAGAGGGTTGTCAGGTGGATTGAGTCGAACTGGAACTCGCCGAGTTGTTCTTGAGACTCGGGGAGTTGAGTCGGGGTGGCCCCGCGATTCATACCAGGTGGAACTCGTCGAGTCAGGGGAATATTCGACGTGTCAAAAAGGGAATCCTAGAGAGTTGGTGAAAACGCTTAGACTCGCCGAGTCGCCCCAGTGCACTCGCCGAGTCCGGTCAAAGTTGACCGTTGACCAGTGTTGACTTGATAGGGGTAGTCAACTTTAGTGGTAAAAGTGTTAATTAAGAGACATATGATGTTATAGGAGGAGTATAGCTCGGAGGATCGAGCACGAGTGATTTCCAGGATTCGCGAGTTATCGAGATACACGAGGTGAGTCTTCTCACTATACTTTACTTGAGTAGGTAACCAGAGTTATGTGATCTGAGTATTTGTATGCTATATGTATGTGATGTGTTGTACTGCATTATTTCTATGTGATTTATGTTGTGCATGTTTTAGAGTTGGAACCGGAAGGTTCACAGAGTTAGAACCTGAGGGTTCACAGAGTTTGGGTGCACGGACCCATAGAGTCATAGCCTCGAGTGGCTAATATGTGTTATATGTGTGGTATTTTGGGGAACTCACTAAGCCTTGTGCTTACAGTGTTAGTGTTGTTGTTTCAGGTACTAGCGATGACCATGGGAAGGCGCCGGCTTGATCTGTACACACGCATGGGATTTTTGATATATATATATGATCTTGGGATTTTGTATGATGTGAATTGGGATTTAAACTTAATGTTTTTATGAAAATTAAATGAGAAATGTTTTTATAATTTGCGAAAAATTGTTTTGAAATTCTCGGTGTTACATTAATTTTATTGAATTAATTAACAGTTGTAGGTAATGTACCTCCTTAAGATTTTTTATGTAACTAATACAAGTATCTTTTATTTATATGAAAATTTGTAGCTTCCTTAGGTGCATGATACCATTAATATTTGTGGGTTATGTACCACTAATTGGGAACAATCTGACGACAATGTACTTTGCGATGGCTTTGGATGGAAATGATAAACCCCTACTCTTAGCATTTGGTTTGGGAACCTTAGAGTGTGAGGAATCTTGGGCATGGTTCATAAGGAGGTTAAAATAATGTTTAGGTTGTACATAGGTTGGTTTTATAAGCCACCTATGTGATAAAATAGACTATGTCGTTAGGAGAGTCTACCCATATTCGTATCATGGGTATTGTCCTAAAGATATACTAGGAAAATACAAGATTCTATCATACATAATACCATTATTGAAAATTCGTTCTAGAAGCCATGCAGTGCATATAGTGTGCATGAATTTTACTTGTGTTTGGAAAGCTTTCAAAGTGCATGTAATGCGAATCCACTTGTCTGGCTTGACAATATAGCCGTTGCAAAATAGGCACGGACATTTTTTCATAAAGTACGTTACAATATTAAATCAATTGAAATTCTTATAGTTGTGAATACTTTATCCACCTACAGATATGAGTTACCTATAACAACAATCATTAACTTAATTCATCAGTCGGTTCAGGTGGCATATGTTCAACGGGCTGAAGTTGCAGGTAATTTTTTTATACTTTCTTATATCTTGTGTTATTATATCTAAATTAACAACTTTTGCAAAGGGGATTTATAGTGGTTCCTTATGATGGGAGTAAGGTTCAAAAACGAGTGAAAAAGTCTTATAATTGGGAGGCAAGACGTATTTATGGGGGTATATTTGAAGTGGATGAAAAACTTCAACACCGTGAAAGTAAAACTTGAATGTAGGGTATGCAATTGTGCCAAATGGAAAAAAAAGCGGTATAACTTGTGTCCAAGCTAGAGCATCACTACGAACCCGTACGTCTACATCCATTCACGAAATTGTTGATTATAAGCTGACTTCTGTTGTGTATCGAGTTGGATTATGATTTGAGACGATGAATCCATTGTCATCACAACTCACAAGTGCAATGGGAAACACCAACTAAAACGGTGGTCTTGTTACCTCCTCATTAGAAGTAGCTAATGATGTACCCCTCCCCTTTATGTTTTTATGTATTAGTTATGATTTAATGTTTCAATAAAATGAACATGTATGTGTTTTCTTAATTCAAGTTTTATGTTGTGATATACTAACTGTCTTGTAAAACATAATAAGATTCATCTTCATTACCGAAACAACATACATTAAAGGATAAACAAGACACAAATCAAAAACAAACAATACACCTAAGGAACATTTTACATCCAATATTGTTTAAATAACATGCATATTAAAATGAGGAACATGCTATAAAAGATTCCAAGCATCCCCATGCGTAATCTCCCTACTATTAGATTCGAAACGGTATAACTCCATAGCCACCCGTATGATAATATCGTCATCCATATTCGGATTTTCATTATCTATCTTGTTATAAATACGTTTAAAATGATTCACCCTTTGTTTCAAATCCAAAAACTTGAATTTGACATCTCTTATTCTATGATATTGAGCACGCCTCATTTCATGGTGAAACAAATGACACACACGAGACCAAAATGATCCATTGTGAACTTGTGGCGGACCTGGTGGAAAATCCTTCTTTACAATTACAATCCAAGCATGTACCAAAGCGACTTCCTCTTGGATGCTTCATCTGAGTAGTATATGTGGGTTCATATTTGAAAGGTAAAATTGTAAGTTGATAGAATTAATATGGAGATAAGCAATTATTTATAGTGGTCCTATGTTATTCGTCTCTGTATTGTCAAGTCAAACAGTCGTGTCTTATGTTGTCAATTAGTGCAATGACTTATCAAGTCAAATAGTCCTCTCTTGTGTTGTCAATAAGTACATTGCCTTGTCAAGTGAAGTTGGACTATGATTTGTAGACAAATTATCAAAGTTGACTGCGATTTTGTGTAGTTTGTTTAGTAACGTTGAACTAAGAATTGCAGACATATTATAAAATTTGAGTGTGAATACATGTAGTTTGAATATGATTTGCAGAGAAATAAAATACACGTCCTTCAAAATAAATAAATTATACCTCATGTTTGTATGTACATAACCTTAGGCATAACAACCTTCAAACTTATCATTTTTTCAACACGAGTTTTTTAGAGAGTGAACATGAAGAGAGCTTTGTCAACCTACCAGTTTACATACATAACCTTAGGCGCACCAACCTTCATACATACACAACCATCAAAATCGGTTTGATGGATCATTTCCAGCTTTCTTTTGTTGCTATTGGATCAGCAGTAAATTATTTCCTCTATACTGTAATTGTTTGTTTAAAATTTATAACATGTGTAAAGCTTTTACTAATTTCTTTGTTTTTCTAAACATTCACTGGTTTCTTTATGCCAATCATCTTTATAGGTAATGTACGTCTAAGAGGTAACTACCTAAACATAATGTTCTTAGCGGTTGCTATAGACAAGAACAACCATCCCCTCCCTATAGCCTTTGGTCAAGGCGTGGAAAATAATATTAACTCTTGTACATGGTTTCTAATGAGGTTCAAGGAGGCTCTCGAAGAAGGTAGTGAAGTAACGTTCTTAACCAATATGGACGATTCCATTAGTTCTTGCATAGCTGATGTTTCCTTAATTCTTATCATGGCTATAATTCTAAAAGTGTGTTCAATAATTTGCAAACAAGAATTGGTCGAAATATACATTTGGCGTATTTGTTCTTCCAAGCTTGCAAAGCAAACAATCTGTTTGATTTTCAAAAAAAAAAAATTATCGTCTAGCCCATGTTGCATGTGAGGTGCTTTCCTACATCGGTCCTGCAAAGTGGGCAAGATCCTATTTCCCTAACAACCGTTGGAATGTATTAAACATTAATATTCCATAATTCATCCTTGCATTAACTGTTAACCAACACAATGTACCAATCATACCGCTTACTGAGCTAATAGGTGACTAAATTCGACAGACTTTTCTTGAACATGGTTTCGTGGAAGGTAATAATCCTATTCCCCCTCGATTTGAATGGGAAATATCGGACCCATTGTTGATCGTTCTAATGCCTATGTAATCCAAACTTTTTATGTTTGTAATGTATTTAAATTTAGTAATGAAGCCTATGTAATCATAATTAATTATGTTTGTAATGTATTTGAATTTAGTAATGAAGCCTATGTAATCATAACTAATTATGTTTTAATGTGTTTGAATTTAGTAATGAAGCCTATGTAATCATATGTAATTATGTTTGTAATGTATTTGAATTTAGTAATTAGGCCTATGTAATCATAAGTAATTATGTTTGTAATCTATTTGATTTTAATCATATGTAATTGGAAATAATTATGTTTGTAATATATTTGATTGTCTTGGATTTGACAACACTTAGACCAATGTTTGACATACAAGACATTACACTTGTCTGCTTTGGAAGGACTCTACACATAGACGACTGTTTGATTTGTCAAATCATTACCCTTCCGAAGCCTTCTTCGGACGGACATTACAAACGTGCCATTTTCCGTTGTCATGAAACCTACTATAAATTTACTTTTAAGTGTTGAATACATTTCATCTACTATATATCACTTCTTCATATATTAGAGTTAAAAATTTACTCACATATTTTCGCTCACAATGGCTTCAAAACCATGGACCGCTGAGGAGTACTAGGTTCTAAGTCGTAAATATATTCATGTGTACGAGACCAACAAGTTGAATGATCCAATGTTTTGGATCCGCTTAACCTATACCTTCAACGCTAAAACTCAAACAACTGCATAAAACCATCGTGACATCATAGATATCACAACAAAATGGTATGAAATGAAAACATAAATTCTATTATTCAACCATCTTTATACCCAAATTGACGACGCGCGTTTAAATGCTACTGAGGAATTCATCTTGGAAGCTGCTAAAGAAGAATACAAATCCATTATTGATGGGTTGGAATTCCAGTACGAAGCCCCTTCGAATATTTTGAAATACATCCCGTTTATTTAATTTCTATTTTGTTTCTATTATGTTATTTATATGTACTTCGTGTGTATTAGGTTTTTAATATGTACTTTGTCTGTGTTAGGTTACTTATACGTATTTTGTTTGTATTAGGGTATTTATGAAAATAGTTGGGTTATTTTCTAATTTATTTCATGAAACGTTAAACATAAAACGTTACAAATAACAATTTCATGAAGCATTACACATAAAACATTACAAAAAAACAGAAACATAAAACATAACAAATAAAAGAAAAATAAACATTAAAAATAAGATAAAGGACTGCAAAACATTACATAAAACATTATAATATGAAATTTGCATAATAAAAGAGCCGTCTACATTAAATGTCGATTATTTTTAACGAGATTTCAAGCGTCCCCATACTTGAAGTCATTGCCTTCATGCTTGAAAATGTAAAAATCTTTAACAATATCCATAAGCTAGTCAGGGTCTGCATAATAAGATTTTGTATTTTAACATAATTATACCATTGATTGAATCATATTACTTGTTCTTTTAGATCAATCCACTACTGACAACATCTGATTGTGATCGGTGTTGTCCTTCTCCCTCTCATGGTTGAACAAAGTTGTTATGCGGGTTAGGGGTGAGCATGATAACCGAAAAACCGAATCAAAACCAAATTAACCGATATAACCGAACCATAATAACCGAACCATTTTAAAAACCATTTGTTCGGTTTCTAATTTTTGTTAACCGATAACTAACGGTTCGGTTATGGTTTTATAGGTTAACCGAACCGCTAACTTTATATTTAAATATATAAAAATTACAGATTATATATAAGACAATATAGTCAAACTTATAATCCATTAATCATCAATTATCAGGAGACGAACGAGCAATCAAACCATCAAAGGCTGATCACACAGATCATGCATTGAGTTAGATTATTGATTAATGTTGTAATTCCTAATCGGCTAATTCTATAATTTGTAAACATTATACACCATTTGTTTAATATTCACACTCGTAATCCTAGTCGGAGGCTTCTCACACAATTAATCATAATCAAAAATTGTTTTAACTTTATAGTTCTTTTCGAAGGATTTTTCTACGTTATAATCACAACTCTAGGTAAGATTCTTCTTGACTTTGTGATTTATTAAAAATGTTTTTTTTTTTTTGAATTTTTTGTCTTTTTTATTTGCTTATATGAGTGATTGACTTTTTTTTTCTTTTTTTGTCCAAATAACACATAATATGAATGTTTGGCTATTTTAATGTTAATATCAATTATCAATATATGGAATTATTAATGTCAATTTTTTAATGTTTTATATTTTTATTGAATGTTTTTTATTTTGAATGTGACTATATGTTATCTCACTCCGAATATCAAAGGTGCATATTTTATTCTATTACTATAAGTTAGGTTACAAACATTGGGTCAAGGAATCTCTTGTATTCTCTTTTCATTTTTTATGCCACTATACCTTCGCCATTTATATTGTTTTGAACATTATGGTTAACCAATATTAACCATTAACCAAAACTGTTAACCGAAAAAAACCATTAACCATAACCAATATTAACCATACCAATGGCTACGAAAATGCATTAACCAATCATAATGGTTATGGTTTGGTTTTGACCAATAACCGAACCAAACCGCCCCATACACACCCCTAATGCGGGTCCATCCATCACCTACAAGGCAATGTCGGGGAGCCAGTGGTGTTACTCCCTCCTAAATGCTAATCCAACATCGTGTTATGACCAACACCTCGCTTGTCGTCCATGGTCGTGGAGCATTAGAAGCAGCTACTGCATTGGAAGAAGTTGGTATATTTGACGCCATTTCTGAATATAGGTGTTCATTTCCTATTGATTAAACATCTATTTATACTTAAACAAAGGACTTGAAAAGGAATTGACCAGTCTAGTGGCATCTTTGTGTGCTACCGTGACTTGTCATGTCAAACAGTCAGCTACGTCTAGTCATTTCCAACTTTGACCACGAAATGGTTGTCTTTTGGATTATGATTTGCAGGTTACTACAATGAATTGTCATGTCAAACAATCATCTATGAATTTCAACTGTGACTATGAAATGGTTGCCATTGGAATATGATTTGCAGATTACTAGGGTGTATAAATATGACAAATACGATCATTTTCTTATTAAAAATAATATATATATATTCTCAACTTTATTATGAGTTCATCCTCAAAGTTCCAAATTTGCTCGTGTACCGAAGTAGATTGTGTTGGATAAGGTGTCTAAGCCCATAACTATTTTTGGTATGTACTTGATTTAATTATGAGCATGGTCCTTTTGGGTTGTCTTCACTCATGCAACTTGATAGGATGACAAGTGGAGAGAGAGTAGGATTTATTATTTGAATAAAAAATTGGTACTCAAAATGGTTTTATTAATATATTATAAGATTAATATATTATTTGGAAATCATATTATTAATTAGTTATTAATCAGAAATTAATTTGATATTAATTTTGGGATTAAAGGAGCTGATCAATAATGGAGGGAGTGGTTTTGCAAATCAATGATAGTTGCAAAACTGGACTGATGGACTCCATAGAGTGGAATGGACAAAATCTAATAGGAAGCCCTATATATTTCGTCCAAGGGCTCTAAAGAGCGTATCCATGGGTTGCTTGGTGCCTAAGCAAGGTGTTAGGGTGTCCTCCAGAAACCCTAGTAGTCCACTCAGCTATAAAACCCTTCCAAGACTAAGAATTTCGGCCTCTATGCATTCTAAGAAGAACCCTGGTTGATTTCTGTCTCTCTTTCTTCATCCTTGTTGTGTAGAGTGTTTGTGACTCCATTAGAGGTGCAACATTTGGGGCACTAAGCTTTCAAGAGTCAAAGACTTTGTGGATTGTTCTTGTTATTACAATATGACAAGTGAGGTAATCTTCTAACCCTATTTTATGTATGATTTTCGGAATTGTATGCTAGTCCATAGGGTTATTGCTTTGGAGTTTGTATTTTCATGTTCAATAGAGAAAAACTTAGATCCAAAACATTAGGGTTGCATGTACACCATAGGAACGTTGTAGTGCTCAAAACCCATTAGATTGTTACTATTGTGATCCAGTCAACCCTTCTGTTGCACCCTCTTTGGAGGGCCATATATGTCAGATGAAACTTTTCAAGAATTGAAATGGGCTGAAGAACAACAAAAACATAATAAAGTGTCGTTTTGGGTTCTCAGTGAATGTCGTGAAGTTATTGCATTGGAATGCAAACATTCTCAAGAATGATAGAGATTACTAAAAAGAAAATCAAAGAGCATGAAGAATGGATCAAAAAGACTAACTAGACTATCAAAATGAGTAAATGACTGGAAAATTGTTTGCTAACAAGGATGTAGAGATGATACATCTTACGATGCAAAAGGATCGTTTCGAAGATAAAATTAAAATTAGGGATGACTATATAACAATGGAGAAATAGAAGTATCAATTGCAGTTCCCTAAGGTTAATTGTTAGTAAAAAATTGTTGTAAGTTTATCATATGTCTTGGGTTTGCTATATGTATTTTTATCGAGTTTAATATGTTTGTTTAGCGTTATTTTCATAGTATTTTTAAAAATCATGTATAACAACTTCATTTAGTCTTGTGATGTTAAAACTAAATTATAATATAAAAGCATAACATCTTAAAAAATTAATAAAAACATTACAATACAAAATAAGTTAACAACTCTTCAAGTTAAAGTAGTTTTAAATCATAATTGGCGTTATACCTATGTGAAAAACTTGCAGAAGCCCCAATATTAATTATCTTCTCCTTCCTAGTAGGATTTCTCGTACAGCTTGATCCGCTACTAGACGCCCTTCCAGAATAATTGTTTGTCGTATGTCCTGCTTGACTGCATGTAGAACACTCTTCTCTTATTGGACCCTCACCTGGGGATGGAATATGTTCTATGTTTCTTAGCCTGCATGGCTAACGTTTATCCATTCTAGGTGGCCTAACAGTCATCAAACCATCGGGGATCTCCCATTCGGATGGATTTGTCAAAGAGTTCACTGATTCGTCATATGTTTTCCTTAATGTTTTGGTATGGTAAGCTTTTAAAGCCTATATTGAGCAGTCATCGTACTTATTGACTATTTGCACTCTTATGACATGCCCACAAGGTCTGCCATCAAGTTGCCATTGCCTACATGTACATGTCATTAGTTGGAAATCAACAATGACGTTTTATCGCCCCTTTTTGACCTCGCATTTTTTACTTGAGATCATACGAACATCCTAATTAGTAAAAATATTTTTATTTTGTTTTAAAATATCATCGGCCCAAGGGGTGAGTGTTGTTGTTGCTTCCGCTAAAAAAAGAGAAAATTACACAGTTAAGATCAATAACATTTGACACAAACATTAATATTACAACTTACTACCTGCAAAGTTACATATTTGAAACTATCACTGTTTCATTGTTACACGAAAAAGTCGATCAACATCAGTATCGGCACCTTACGTGTATGTCTAGATAATGCATTTATAAAACGACATAAGATTGTATCGGTTGCCTCTAAAATGTGACCTAGACCAAGTTTCAGGATTTATACTTTGTAAGTATTCCCATACTGGTTCTTTTGTCTTTCTCATGTTGTCCATGGCAGCATTAAAAGCATCAACTGTATAGGCTCTACAAGCCTCCCAAAAAATTGATTTAACTGTCTTACTCCGCTCGTATTTAGCTACTATGTTGAAATAAAAGTAGACACCACATATTTTGTGATGAGCGTAAGGAAAAATGTTGGCAACAGATGTCGCTATAGATGGAGACCTATCAGATATAACTGTGAGATCCTCTATATTGCCTATACAATCATGTAGTTTTTGAAAAAACCATGTCCAAGAATCTGTACACTCACTTTTTCATATACCATATGCAACAGGTAATATTTGGTTTTGTTTGTCCTTAGTAACATGGAACCTTTGAACTCGCTCTTTAGGTGGGCTCCATCTACTACAAGGGTCGGCTTACAACAACTGACAAAAGAGCGTATGTAACAACGTAAATTTTTAAAACAAAATTTTCATTTTCAAAACATTCATTTACTCACAAAATAACGTCAACATATTGTATCAAATGTATTTATCACAAAAACATCTCCCCATAATCCAAAACATAAACTCCTCAAGTGTGTACGAATCATGCCGGCGCCTTCCCGCACTCATCACTGGTACCTGAAACACATCACACAACAACTGTAAGCATAAATGCTTAGTGAGTTCCACAAAATACCGCATACAACACATACGCCACTCAAGGCTATAATACGACCCTCCGGTCGATGTGACTCAGCGGGACCCTCCAGTCCCGTAGCTCGTTGGACCCTCTGGTCCGGTCATAGCTCGTTGGGCCCTCCGGCTCGGTCTGTATCGTTGGACCCTTCGGTCCGATCTATAACAACATACAAAATACACATAACACATGGCACATAATCTCATACATAACACATAGGACCCTCTATTCTACACAATATACCACTCTAGGTAACGTATAGTGAGAAGACTCACCTCGATGTCTCGATAAATATCTGACTCAGAATAAGTGTGATCTAGCCTCCGCCTAATCACATAAAGTAATACACTCATAAATACAACTGTGCTCAACCCTAAAAGTCAACAAGGTCAACGGTCAACTTTGACCGGACTCGGCGAGTGCACTAGGGCGACTCGGCGAGTCTACACGTGTCCACTGACTCTCTTAAATCCTCTCTTGACACGCCGAGTACCTCCTTGACTCGACGAGTTCCACCTGGAATGAATCGCGGGGCCACCACGACTCAACTCACCGAGTCTCAAGAACAACTCGGCGAGTTCCGGCTTGAACTCAGTCCCCCTGACTCACTGAGTCGTTCCCTCAACTCGACAAGTCCACTCACTGAGTGATTACAGGCAAACTTCATACTACTCGCCGAATCTGTTCTTCAGACTCGGCGAGTTCATGCCATGCATAAACTCAAAACCACTTCTGAGGTCAGATATGTTCCACTCAATCATAGATCTGGCCTCCCCAAGCATGATAATCACGTAAAGTCTAAACATTGATGCTCAAACAACATCTATTTGCTCCTATATGATGTTTTAGCCCCATATTTCATAACCCATGGTCAAAACTCCCATGAATCCTCATAAAGCTTGAGGAATAAAGCTTCTTTGGACCTCTATGGATCCCATTCCAAGCCTCATCACAAATAGGGACGAAATGGACATCAAATCTAACCAACAAAGGGATCAAGAAACCCTAACCCTCCATGTTCATCATAACAACAGAAAGGGAGCCAAAATATTACCTCCAAAGTGATGCTCTGAGCTCCAAATTCGAAGAATGTCCACCTCCCTTGCTTCCTCTTAGCTAGAACCTCCTTTGCCTTGCCAAACAATGCTTCAAAGGTTAACAATGGCCTCCTCTCTCTCCCAAAACGCTCAAGATCTCTTTAGGGTTTCTCTCTGGGGTTGGTGGCCGCAAATGACGACCATAAGCCCCTTTAAATAGGTCTCAAACCCTGGAAATTAGGGTTTCATTAAACAGCATGGACTCGCCGAGTCCACCCTTAGACTCGCCCAGTCCAGACCCGAACCCGCGTGCATAACCGCGATCCTACTCGGCGATTTTATACTCCAACTCGCCGAGTCTCCTCACAACACCCAAAAAATAAAAGAATAAAATAATACCTGGGAGTCCGGATGTTACAGCGTACCTACAATACATTGTATATCTATACAATATATTGATTAGAGTTAACAACATCACAAAAAAATGATAATAAAATATAGTAATACTAACTGAGCAACCAAGTGTGACATACAATAACTCAAACCGATCATTAGCATTTGTTTGAATATGTGTTAGCGTGTTGGGATTATGTTTGACCAAATTGTGGAAATAAGCCAGAAGTTTGGTAAAAGAATCCTCTTTGGTGCCCCTTAACAACAACAGTGCATATTGCTTTGCACGCCAAGCCTGATGGTATGAGATACTGATTTGCAACTGTGCATTCATATCATTAACAATATCTTGTCCCCGATATACTCTACTATAATCTTCAGCCAAAACATCAACAATATACTCACCTAAAATATGTTTGTTTGCTTTTCGATGATTAGGTTACAACATTGTTGAAGAACATGTGTGTATGTCAACAAATATATTCGCCTGTAAAATTCCACCATAATTTTTTATTCCTTTTGATCTTAATAACCAAGAACAATTTTTCCCAACACACACAACCTCATACCTTGATTTGGTCGATTTACTTGTCTTCGTCTGAAAACCTTCTTGAAGACATTTTTTCCCAATCGTCCGTTTTAGAAGGTCTTTGTTATTAAATATATAGATGCATTCCATCTTTTGATTAGAGTCTACCATCTGTGATGGGATGTTTTCATTAACATTAACTGGACATGCTGATAGAGGGGGCATATCATAAAAAAGGTTATCGGGAAACTTAGCTTTATGTTCATCACCAAGTCATCTCCATCAGAATTGCTTTCTGAGTCGAATATATCTAAATCCACATCAGCAACATCAACAAAATCCCTGTAACCATGTAGATTTCATCTTTTTGAATCATAACTTTTTTCTTTTTACGATCATCTACTCTACCCCTATTGATAACCTTAACTTCTTGTTAGGGAACGTTAACATAACAGCCACCCACGTCATTAAGATATGTACCAACATCATCATCGCCAACGTACTTGTAATTTTCAGGATCCACATAGTGAATAGGTGAATACATCTCATTTACATTTTCAGCAACACTATGAAACTGATGTACACTAGGAGTCATGAAATACCTATTTGGTTGTTGCTCCCTTTATCGTTGGATAAGTTAGCAACCGGCTTATTTCCTCTCTCACCACCCTTTGTAACCGCATCACCTTCATCAGCCACCACAAACACTTTCACAACCCTTCCTCCAACTGATTTGATTACGTTGATCAACATTCTAACATCATTGTCTTCAACTATGACTATATAATGATTCAATTCAGGATGATGGAAACGAAGACTACTTTTATATTTATCTAACAAACCGGTTCTTATTTTCACCAAATATATAAAATCACTATAACTAATATACTCGGAAAATATCAAAGCGAATTCAGAAATTCCTCCCTGTGGACATACATATTCCAGATTTGTCTCTACAAATTCTCACCTCCCGTCAGTTACAACGCAAACAAAATATTCACTCATTTTATTACAAAGGTTTTAAACAAATTTTCCAAAGAAATAACTGTTAAATTAATAATTCTTTGCAAGACTTTATATATAATATGGTTGTTTTGTAGCCAGACCTATCATTTTCGTAGTCAAAATAATAATAATAATAATAATAATAATAATAATAATAATAATAATAATAATAATAATATTTCACTGCAAAATCGCATATGAAGACCAGAGTAAATCACAGATGAGAGTAAATCACAGATGAAGTTCATCTATGAACGTGGGTGGTGTGAGGGGGTATTTATAACTGGAAAAAAAATCATCCACGAATGTACAACTTTCAATGCATGCCCATCTTTTAAGCACTTGCACATTCACAGATGAGAGGCAAAATCACAGATGGCCCTAATCCATCTATGATTTTAGTGGCTATTTTTGTAATTTTAGTTTTTTTTTTTGCTATTTTCTACAAAAGTATTAAGAAAAATAGCTATATTTATAATTTTCTCTTTTGTTTTTTATATGGACGACCTTTTTATTAAATAACAAATATTTTTTGAAAAAAAAGTATATTAAATAAACTATCCTTAATTATCAATCCAAAATATTCTTCAACACACTTTACTTTTTAACTAAACAAACTATCAATAAAATAAAATCTATTAAAAATGTTTTCTTCCAATGCGTAGTTTGTATATTTTCTTTTGTTTTTTAAACTAACTTTGTAAAGCAACTCAATCGCTGTTTTTTGCAGTGGTTTTTCATAAGGCTGGAGGGTGTGGTCGCGGTCTGGGGTTGCGGTTTGTGCCATCTCAGCCGCGCACACCGCCCCCACTGTGGTTTTGGACAGTTTTTGCCGTGGTGCGGCCATTTGCAACCGTGCAATGTGATTGGTTGGGAAGGAACGGTCAAATATTCGACCATTGGATTTTTTTTCCTTTTTGCTTTTCTTTCCTATATATACACAAACACTTCATTTTTTCATACAATACAAACCCTTCTTTCTCAAATTAAAAAAAAAATAAAAATAAATAAAAAAAATTACCAATCTCTCTAAAAAATGTCATCTTCTGAAGAATTTCAGTCTATTTTTTATGTCGTTGCGTGTGCTCAAATGGTGGAACAAACATACGATGCTTTATGCAATAACGCAGCTGCAAGTTCTCAATGGAGAACACGAAGATATATTTTCAGAAATCGTGAAGAAGCCAACCAACGTTTAGTACAAGACTATTTTCAAGATAATGCCACTTATCAAGGGTATTATTTCCGTAAACGCTTCAGAATGTTCAAAGGTTCATACGAACGTATAGTTGAAGATGTAACGAGGGAGTGTAGTTTTTTTCAACAACACTACGATGCTAGAGGTACACCCGATTTCACTCCCTTACAAAAAAATACATTGTCGCACTTCGTCAGTTAGCATATGGCATTCCGTCTGATGTGTTAGACCAAAGTTTTAGGATGTCTGCTAGGATCGCACGAGACAGTCTCCACTTTTCTGCCAAACTGTGATTCAGTTTTATGGTCCAAAATATTTACGTAAGCCTACACGTAATGACATCTTGCAATTGCAAGCTCGTCATGTTAGTGTGCATGGGTTTCCTGGAATGCTAGGAAGCTTAGATTGTCTCCATTAGGCATGAGAAAATTGCCCTACATCATATCATGGGCAATTTACCCGAGGTGATCATGGTCACCCAACGGTCATACTTGAAGCAGTAGTATCACAAGATCTGTGGATTTGGCATGCTTTTTTTGGTTCTCCTGGTTCGATTAACGACATCAACGTTCTTAATCGTTCACCTATATTTAACAACATATACGATGGATTCGCACCAGATTCTTCTTTTAAAGTGCGTGGAACGCCATATAAGTATGGTTATTATCTGGTCGATGGAATATATCCTGAGTATGTCCACATGGTTCTAGACGAAAGAAATTCAAGAGAGCTCAAGAAAGAGTTAGGAAGCATGTTGAGCGTGCTTTTGGAGCTTTGAAGAAACGATGGTTCATATTGAAAAAACCAGCAGTTCATTTAGGCAAGGAAAAACTTCAAGAAATCATGTTTACATGTCTCATATTGCATAACATGATTATTGAAAACGAAGGAAGAGCGATATGTGCGTTTGACGAGGAAGAAACCATACCAGAGACACAACCCATAGAAATTGGTGGCGAAGAGTATGACACAACCAATAGAAATTGGTGGCGAAGAGTATATGAACAGGATAGTAAAGGTACGTTGCACTGAAACATTTCACAATTTTCGCAATGACTTGATGAAACACATTTGCGGGGTTCAAAGCATTAAACTTAATTTGGATTCACCGGATGACTCTGAAAACGAGTTCTCGGATAACGACTTTATGTAGTTTGCTTTAGTTATTTTATTTGTGTTTTTTAAGTTTTTAGGATTATTTTAATGTCATGTGTGTGTGTGTGTTTTTTGTGTAATGCAATGTAATGTTTTTTGAATTTTCAATGTAATGTTTTTTTTAATTTTCAAGTAATGAAAAATTATGTTTTTTATTAAAAAAAGAAGTTTTAATTAAAATAGCTAAAAAATAATAATAATAAATAAAAATGTGGCACCACTCCCTTGGTGTGGTAAGAAACCACACTTGTGTAGTAAGAAATGACGTGACGCTTATGTGGCGGTGAGGGGAGTGCGGTTTCGGTGGCACCACTCCCTCCAGCCTAATGGTAAACCCACTTATCTACTTCTAAATCTACACATTTGTCTAACCCTAACACACTTCAAATATTGAACTTAATTATTGGAATTTTGAGCTAAGAGAGTCACTTAATAATAACTTTAAAAATGAGAGAAAATAACTAATCTAACCAAATTTCTTAATGACATCTAACTTTTTAGCCAAAATTTAGGATTTAATTCAAAATAACCATTGAAATCTAGGTGGTTAAAATGGTCTACTTTTTCCTACCTTTATTTACAGTTTCGGCTTTAGTATATAAAGATTTTTTTTTCATTTTTCACTACGAAACCGTAGACAAAAAAATGGTCTACTGTTTCCTCTGAAGTCTACTGTTTCCCAAAGAGTAGATTAAAAATGGTTTACTGTTTCATCTAAAAACCTACTTTTTTTTTTTTTTTTTTGGCATTTGACTACTAATTCATGCATTTTGACTAGTATACTGTACCTACTATATATTAAAAGAAAAAACTCTTTTAGAATAAAAGTTAGTATTTTTTTCATCTTGTTTTTCTCTCAAAAATCATAGTTGAATTCAAGTGAGTATTTCTTATTGTTGATTATTGATTGAAGATGGTAGTCAAAATGCGTGAAGTAGTAGTTAACTTCTTACAATATCAAAAAAAAAAAAAAAAAAAAAAAAAAAAAACCCTACAAGTTTTTGGACGCAAAAGTAGATAATTTTTAAGCTACTCTTTGGGAAATAGTAGACCATTTTTTCATCTACGGTTTCATAATGAAAAATGAAAAAACTAAAGTCGAAACCGTAGGCAAATAGGCGAAACAGTAGGTCATTTTAACCACCTACAGTTTCGATGGCTATTTTGAGCTAAGTCCTAAATTTTGGCTTAAGAGTGAGAAGTTATTAACGAATTTGGTTAGATTAGTAATTTTCTCTAAAAACTAATGAGTTTATACATAAAATTGATTTGTAACTTTGTAAAACTGATTTATATACTATCACCGAACTCTTGTGGTGTAGGAACATTGAAGTTTAGGCAATCCATTTTTTTCTTCTTAACAGACTTAGAAGGGTTCTTGTGACCCAAAATGTTTCTCATATGATACACTTTAAACATTATTACCATGGAAATTCAAAAAAAAAAATCCAAAATGTTTATTATATGATACACTTTAAACATCAAGATCAAAACGATGCATGTAGGAGAAGCTTCTTCACCTCAACTCTACCATTCTTTATTCTGAAAAATTAGAAAACGGATCCAACTCTGCCATTCTTTGCAGTTGATCTGTACAAAATAAGCTTTTCTCTATAAAGCAACAACAAATACTAATAATATTATACCAAAAAATATCAATAAGCTTATACCTAAACCAGAAGTTGCAACAGGGTCAACATGAAGATTAGTTTCAATCACTGATAAATCATCCATTGGTAACATCCCCTCTAAATCTTTATAAACTTGTTGCTTCAATGCTTCCACCATAGACTGCAAACAACATAACATCAGTTCAATGCTACAAAAGTAAATGATTAGAAAGACTCGAGGTATGAAATTATAATTATACAAACCTTCTGGAAATCAGTAAGCTCATTAATGGAGAGATGATATTCTCCATCAAAGGTTGCACCCACAACCTCCATAACAGAATTGAACAAAATCCCAATCCCATCTGCAACACATCTGTACATGTACACCCTCTCATCTAAAACACACGCCTTTGCATGCTTGATAATCGCCTTCCAATTGTTGTTATTCGGCCCACCAAGTACCTTTATTATCAAAATTATAAATATATATATATACTCACCTTTATCCTTAAATGAAAGTATGTATCTTACCCCATATAGTGAGGACTCGTTGGTATTATACACTTGTAGGAAGTCTTTCACTGTATATATTTTGAGTAATGCCAACTGGCCATGCAAAACCCCATCTTTTGCTATCTTTTCCAACCTCCATATGTCATCACTTAATGATGGAGGATGGTGTTTTTTGTATACTGCATCAATAAATAATATTACTGTTCCCTTTGAATCAAGAAGCTCGTATCATCACAAATATAATAGCAAACTGTTTGTCAGGTCTTGACTCAATAAGCAACTATCAAATAGAAGAGATATATAAACATAGAGTGGGGACTTACACTCTCCTCGTTGGTCTTTTACTATGAAAGCTTGGCTTCTTGCTTCTCTGATTCTGACTCCAGGAGTGGCATTTTGGACTTTTGCCCCTAACCTAAACTTCCTGCTCCTCCTCCAGCTTGAATTATCAGTAAAAACTACATTTCCTAAATCAGCAACTCCATCTTTCAGAGTCAACACCAGATCCCCTGTCAGCAATGGCCTTTTGCCATCTCTTGCAGATACAACTTTGGAATCAAAATCACTCTCAGACCAATCTTCATTGTCATCAAAAGGGAAATCACCATCAAGAGGAACAACCACTATCTTCTGTGAAGACAAGGGTCCAGATGACACAATCTCATTAGAAATAGCATCAAATAACCCTACTTTTATACCACTCCTGTCCTCAGATTCTATCCTATTTCCAGTGAAAAATGTAGGAAGCAGCCTTTTGAGGAAACGAAGCTGCAGGGATGTAGTTGTACTACGCGTATCAAGTGCATCAGAAGTAGATCTATATAAGAAAAATGAAATGCAAGCATGCATCAAAATCTTATAATTGAAATATATAAGTGTAGGCCCCATGAAAATGAGATAGAGATAGAGATACAACCTTGGTGATGTGCCAAAGATCTTTTGAAATGCACTCTGCACTCCATCTTGCACCTATCAGAAAGAATATAAATGTTTATTAAATTAAAGGATCTTATGAATTCATGTTTTTAGAAAGAAGACATGGTAAAGGTAGTACCACTCCTCGAATTAATGGTTCCAATGTTGCCTCTAACTCTTCACGAGAAACTCTCTGCAACACGTTTCTAGCATAACTGCAAAAGAAACAATCACATCAAGAAGATTTGAAGATAATCAAAGCTTGTGAAGTTATTGGAAATTTTACAAAATCTGAATCACTCACTTTGAAGACCCGATTCCCTTTGATTCCTGATTAGAAAATCCAGAACTATTCCCTTCTTCCTCCCCACTAAAGGGTCGTTTTGGCACCATCAGACACAAACAGATAAAAACTAGTTTAGGAATCAAAGCAATGTTAACTGTAAACTGTCGAATAAGGATCATGCTTTTATATGGTGAAAATGAAAGGAAGATTGTTTGAAACTTCCAAGTAAATTACCTCTATATGTGTACCTCAAATGTAGGTGTGGGTCTGTCATATAATTAAATATAAAAGTGTAGGATCCAACACCATATCATTTTCTTGTTTGTCTTTTAAAACAAAATCTATGTCTTTGACACGTGGCCTGACAACAAGATTTCTGAAATTCCTACACTTTTTTAGTAAATTACCAAAACAGAATTGTCATAACTTTTAGTTTATATACAGCCTTTCATTCTAAAAAAAAAAGTCCATAGATTTTATACCATTTTAACGCTGAAAGTTAATATAAGGTGAGTTAAATTGTTAACATTATACTATCATCGGACCATTTTCAAACACCGAAAGGAACCTTCCCTAACAGTTGAACAGTTATACTCCCATCTAGAAACGAGTATTTACTC
This sequence comes from Lactuca sativa, assembly GCF_002870075.4. Classification (NCBI taxonomy): domain Eukaryota; kingdom Viridiplantae; phylum Streptophyta; class Magnoliopsida; order Asterales; family Asteraceae; genus Lactuca; species Lactuca sativa. Next base: position 245,839,776 of record NC_056627.2, on the reverse strand, counting down.
ATTCTCTTTTCCAAAAGTAACATTATATCAAATTAGGTAGCAACAATGAAAGTTCCAATAATTCATATGTGATGTATAGTAATTTCTTCGCTCAAGAAGGACAAAATTTTCGTGAAAACCGTTTTATCATACAAATAATGTATTGTAGGGTTTAAAAATCCGAATCCATAGCCGTAATTAGCCCCACTACAAACAAGTAACTGGGGGGAAACAAGTGTAGACGAGAATGAACGCGTACCTGCTGCGTAGATCGTCGAAGATTGCAGTGCTAGGGTTTTACAAGGAAATTTGTTAGAAGTTGCAGAGACGCGTAGATTCAAAATTTTAACTCCATTTTTTACAAGAAATTAAGAAAGACGAGTACGTTGTATAAATTTTTTACACATAAAAATATTAAACCTACGGATAAATAAAGATAAGTAGTTGAAAATGTTAATGAAATGTAGTTTTAATTAAATTAAAAATATAATGTTCGATAAATTATGTATAAAAAACCCTTACTTTTATAACATCATCCAATAACTTTTTTTCACAAAAAATTTATCCGTGAATATTTTTTCTGATAGTTAATCTTTTAAAAGTTTCTTTTATTAGAAACTAGATCTGAGACTTGTGTATTATATGAATGAGTTGATTTAAAAAAAAAAATTAAACATTAAAGTGTAAACAGAAAATATTTTTTTATTTACAATTTTAAAATAAGAAAAGAAATGTATTTATTGCAATTTAATATCATATATATAAATATACGACTTTAATTTTAAAAACCGAAACAAATCAAAAATTCACAAGTGGATAATCCTTCTTAATAAATGAAGGTTTTTTTTGCCACATGTCAATCTTTCATTAATTTTGATACTTGTCATTTTGTAGTATTTTTGAAATAAATTAAGGTTTGCATGCATACCACGTATGCCCTGCGTACTAAGTGTATGTACAGTGTAGTAAGGCGCGCCCTACTATGCTTAGCGTACACACATGTACGCACGACGTACTCACCCGATCCCAAATTTCACCAAAATGCCACTTTGGGCCCTTCTCACTCTTTCTTGACTTAGGGACAAAAAATGCAATATAATAAAATTATAAAGTCCAAAAGTAGAAGTACCTTAACATCGAGATGTTACATGGTTAGTACGCTTAGCATACTAGCCCGTTAGCTTATCGCGGGTTTCACCCACGTATACGGGACATACATGGAGTACGCATGACGTACGTGGTGTAGGGGAAAACCCTAATTTTTAGGGTTTACACCTTATTCAAACATCATTATAGCACCTCTTGGACATTTATTGACCAACCTTCATCATCTTATGCCCTGAAACGAAACCTTAGGTGCCTCTTGTGAATTTTGAGTTTGTAAGTGAGATTTTGGTGGTTTTTTAGTGAAAGAAAAAGAAGAAGAACTATTAGTGGTTGCTGTGGAGTAGCTTGGGCTTGTAGATCAAGCTTCATCGTCATCATTTCAAGCCATTTGAGGTATAAAGTTCTCTACTTGATGGTTCATTATGCTAGATTTAGTTTTGGGGCTTAGTTTATGCATTTTTTGGGTCTTTTGAGTTAAAGTTGAGCTTTTGATCTACTCCAAAAGCCATGGATGTTAGATCTTAGCTCCATTAAGGCCCAATGTTCATAAAAAAATTAAACTTTATGGAGGATATTGGTCCATGAATGTATTAAAATCTTTATTAAGCTCCTTTATGAGCTTTGAGTCCCATTAAGCCATACATGAGTGTAAAGCTGCCAACTTGACGTATTAAGTTACCCTTAGGGACCAGATCTGAGAGTTTAGCAAAAGATCTTAACTGTTTAAGTGCTTAATGAAGTAGTTTAGGAGCATGAGGTGTACGTTGGGCGTATGAGCTGAGTACGCCCTGCGCACGCAGCATATGGACGTTTGGACTTGGCAATTCTCGGTATTAGGCCATAGTTGGGCTTCTAAAATTTGGACCTTGTTTGGACCATTAGACTTCTGTTTTGGGCCTTTGACTAGTATATTGGGTTTCCTTAGGTTTAGGCCCATGATGGGTTTGGGCCCAATTTGGAATATTGGGCCATATTGGGCTTTGGGTTGCCATTTAGAATTTGGGCCTTTTGAGTAGTTGGGTTGGGCCTTGGTTTTGGGCCAAGTAAGATAAAGGCCTAAAGGGTAAAATGGTCTTCTACCCTATTTATGGGCTAAGTAGCTTAGATTCTTGGTTATGGGCCGAGATCCAATTATTAATTGGATATTATTTTAATGATGATAGCACGGGGATTTTCGGACTAGCAGACCGAGATTCATTTGAGTGTTACAGCAGCTAGAGGTGAGTTTCCTCTCTGTGTTTAGCGGGTCGAAGGCACCAATGTTGGCCCATGGTTATTATGCTTAGGATGTTAGATGTCTGCATGACTCTTGCATATGTTTTGTGTTGATATGTTTACGGGGCAGGCCCTGATGACCATTATGTATGCTATTTATCTTTGTGATTATTGCATGTGTTATGTGTTTATAGGCTTATATGTTTATATGTATACCGGGCGGGGCCCAATGACTCATAGAATTATATACCGAGCGAGGCTCGATACCAGTCGGGGCCCGATGACTAACAAATTTGTATACTGAATGGGGCCCGATGTCGGGCGGGGCCCATTATATGTTTATTATGTATGGTATGTGGTATTTTGGGGAACTCACTAAGCTTTAGGATTACGGTTTTCAGTTTATGTTTTCTAGTACTTCCGGTTCGAAGGGAAGAGCTCATGATAATTGTCGTACACACACCACCTTATTATGCATTTTATGTTGCTCTGATGTTTTGGGATGTAGTTGATACACTTTGTTTCACCATGGTTTTTTTGATGATGTTTTACATAATAGTTTTATTAATTTAAAAACGAAAATTTTTGGTCTTAAGTTTTGGGAAGTTACATTGACGATGGGTTGGGGGAAGATTCTTGAAGATGAACTTTTAATCTAGGGCTTCACTAGAAAATTCAGAGAGAACAAAATGGAGGAGATGTTACAAATAGGTGCTCTTGTCGTTGATTCATTGGATGCCGGAAATGCTAGGGCTTGTTAGGAAAATATAACCCAAAAACTATACAAAAGAACAAAACCCTAAAATTTTTGACTGAGGCTTGTGTTTAACACACTTTACTTAAAACAAATTCGCCCTACATGAGTGTTTGTTTCCCAGGATACAACAGTAGAAACAATTCCTCTAGATTACCCGAACCCTCATTTGGCCGGGATTATACCTTGGTTGCAGCAAGAGAGAAAAGATGAAGCAGAAACATAAGAGAGGAAGAGTATCTCGTTTCATTCGGTGTATCGAATCAGTCACATAGGCGCTGTATTTATACAACTCAATGTAACTGATGTAATTAAAACGAAATCGTAACTGACACAATTAAATAAGGCACTTAATCAAGAAATCAAAATCAAAATTTGGCTCGTATCCGCACCCCCTACGTGCGTACGTAAGAGAGAGTCTTGGTTCTAATAAGTCTTACTAAGGTATTTAGTCTTTGTAGTTATAAACCAATTTCATTTTCATCATCCCACCAATGTGGGATGAGTTTAAAACCTACTTAACTCCTTTATTTTCTCTTCCAATTGCCCTACTTTGACAAGTAATTTCTCATTTATTTTTAATCCGTTTTGGACATGTGATATATCGAAATGAAGATATCACGAAGGAGAACAATAATATATAATCAATAGTTCGTTTTGATTATATTTAGAGTCCAAAATTTGTGCTAAAAATGGAGGAAATCCATTTTTGGAAATTAATAAAATTAATTTTCCAACACGACTGACAGTGATAAGGAGGTTGTTCTGGTCGGTGCAACAAAGAGAGAGAGAGAGAGAGAGAGAGATGATGATGATGATGAATGATGTTGTTTGAGATAAAGCTCTTTCCCAACCCAGATTTCCTTTTTGAAATGAAAAAAAAATCAACTTTTGGGTTTAAGGAGAAAAAGAACACAAATCTCCAAACATGAAGAATCTTATGATGAAGATGACAACACTTTTGTTTTGAGAGAGAGAGAGAGAGAGAGAGAGAGAGAGAGAGAGAGAGAGAGAGAGAGAGAGAGAGAGAGAGAGAGAGAGAGAGAGAGAGAGAGAGAGAGGGGGGGGGGGGTCATGTTTATTATTAATAAAATATTAAATTATATAGAAAAAACCTAAAAAAATATATCATAAAGACATTTTAGTTTTTTTAGTTTTTCGAACGACCAAAACCACAAGCAAACTAACTAAAAATGACTACAAAACCATAAAAAAATCTAGATCGAGACTAAACCCTATTAAAAAATACATACCACAGTGATCAATTTTGCAATTTTGTCTACTCTTTATCTTTATCATATAATTTATAAACTACACCCATATGATTTTACATTTTTTAAGTATAATAATAAATAAAAAATGATACAATACTATTTTATGGTAATGTATTTTAATCTTTCGTTTTTTTATTTTGAAAGATTTGATAATTACTTTTTTATGAAATGAATATATATATATATATATATATATATATATATATATATATAATACAAATAAAAAATAAAAAATAAATTAATATACTCCTATGATTAAGGTGTAAATTTAATTATTATGAAATGCAATGACCAAAATGGACAAATCTAAAAGAAAAATTAAAATGTTAAAAGAATATTAGAGTGACCACACAAAAAAATCACCTTCTCCAAAGGTAAAAAAAATTCATAAATTCTTTTAAATAGTAAAAACTAAAAAAAAAAAATTAAAAAATTAAAAAATTAAAATTAAAAACTATCGATGATGTTTTTAGAACATCAGTAATGACAAGTTCAAAAAGAAAGTTGAATAAGATGACAAATTTAATCGTTATTAGGATGAATCTTTGTTATTATGAAATTTTATCTTTACATTTAATGGATTTTAAGTTCAACTGTCATTGAACTCTTTAATGAACTTTCTGAAGTTCAACGTATTCTATATTATATGAAAAAATTGATAGAAATATATTAAATTTATAATCATAATATCACACTTCATTGAACTTTATCGTGTATTAGAAACTTAGAGTTAAGTTTGGCCAATTTTTTGAAATATAGATATGATTCCAAAATTTATATAAATAAAATTAATTTTGCAATTAAAATATATCATTTCATTGCATTGAATATTAAATGTTAAAATAAACATAATCCTCTCTATCTTTCTCATGATTAGAATTAGCCTTAAAAGAATAAAAATTCAATAAAATGTCTCTTTTACATTCGTATGAAGTAAACATGTAATATTTTCTCTATTCATGATTTATTTTCAAAATATGGTATTTTCCATGTAATAAAACAAACCCCTAATTCAAAACATAGATGGGACTTGACTGTGATTTCAAAGGAATTTCCTCTTTTCTACATGGAACATGATATATTCTTTATTATTTAAGATAGTACACTTTTTGGTAAAATACATTATTTATTCTTTGATGTATGATTTAAAAATACATTTACTACCAATCAAGTTTTTAACAAAGACAAAATAGATAAAAACGATTTTTTGGGGGTGAGCCGCATTCGAGATGAAGAATAAATGTTTAATGTACTATATTACAAAATATGTTTAATTGTATTGTCTTCTTTTTCCCTTTGAGATTTAAATAATATACCATAGTTGTTGATACGACAAAACTAAATATGCATAGCTTTGATATAATTACTTGTAAATTTGTTACTTCTTATGTACAAAAGAAATATGATTTTTGATTTTATGTATAGTATAAATGGTTATAGAAATAGCATTGTAAATGATATTATCCAAAATAAAGTAATTGGACATATTTATAATCCATAAATATTATAATTTAATATGTTTCTAATCTTTAATTTATTATTACGAGAAAAAACATTATGATTAGAAAATGTTACAACCGTTAATCGTATAAAAACATTGTTATACATGATGTGTATATATAAGTACAATTTTTAAACATATCGGTATGTATACGTAATGTATAAAATGTGTTTATGTATAAAAATAACATTTAAATATAAAAATATATTTTTTTACATTTATATATATATATATATATATATATATATATATATATATATATATATATATATATATATATATATATATATATATATATATATATTATACATGATGTAAAAATATTATTTATACCTATAAAAATGTTTTTTTATTCTTAAATATATACGAAAATACTATTTATACAAACAAAAATATTATGTATACCTATAAATATGTAAATAAAATATTATTTATATGTAAGAAATATATTTATACATATTATATAGATTTTTAATAATGTGTTTATATAATAATAAAAAAATAATGTTAACAATAATAATAATAATAATAATAATAATAATAATATCCTTCCGGTATGTTAGATATTATATAGATAAAGTAATGAGATATATACATAAAAATTTCATCTAGCTTGGTGGTAACTTTGCGTGATTTTGTTTGAGAGGTGTTGTGTTAGAATCTTGGTGCTCTACATTTGCGTTAAGCTTTTTTCAGGTAAATGTAAGCAAGCTGACGTGGTTATCCACATTAGCGCCATGTCATCGAAGAGTCAATCCCACCGCCACCTCAGCTACAAGTGAGCGACTAGTGAGAGAGAAATCGGTTTTTTTCAGGTAAATGTAAGCAAGCTGATGTGGTTATCCACATTAGCGCCATGTCAGCGAAGAGTCAATCCCACCGCCACCTCAGCTACAAGTGTGTAGCACCTGGTTCCTGGTACGTATTCCTTGTAATTAATATTTCTTAAGTCATTCATTTTGCCTTGGACTCGGCGAGTTGAAGGACCAACTCGCCGAGTAGGAGCGGGATGAGACGCGGGGTCTAAGCTTTGGACTCGGCGAGTAGGCCCTGTTAGGGCAAAAACCCTAACCCGGGTGTTTGCACCCTATTTAAGCCCTCTAACTCGACCACCCTTGTCCCTAACACTTCCAGAAGAGCTGTAGAGCGAAACCCTAGCCCCTTTTTGTCCTTGTGAGTGATTTTGGCCTTGTGAAGGAAGTTTGAAGCTTAAGAGAGGAAGAAGGTGGTGGAAGAGTGCAAGGAGGGGAAGTAGATCCGACATCTACCCTGCAAGAGGCTTCCATTCAGGTAGAAAAGTTCCTACCTTGATCACTAGTTCATTAGATTCCCTTATTGTCCCAAATTAGTGGTTTTCAAGCCCTAAAACCTCAATCTCCATGTGTTTATGCTCTATGTTCTAAAAGGACTTCATAATTGGACCTTATGGACATCTTAGAAGTGTAAAGTCTCTGTGGTTGGAGTTATTGAGGTCCCTATTGAGTGTGTGACCTCTTAAAGAGCTTGGATTTGCCTTTTTGAGCTTATAAGGCCATGCATGCTCCTAAATTTTGCAACTTTACGTGATAAGCATGCCCTAGGAGCATAGATATATGGTTTGTAAATATTGCATGTCTCATTTTTGGTTTGTATGGGGAGTGGGTCGAAGGGAATCGGCGAGTCCCAAAGTGGAACTCGGCGAGTTCTATGAAGATGGTCTTAGACTCGGCGAGTTGGATGAACAACTCGGCGAGTCCTATGAAGATTGCCTGGAACTCGACGAGTTGTTCTTCAAACTCGGCGAGTCATATGAACTGTTACTGAGTAAGAGGGGTTTAAGTGTTGGAGGTCCAACCCTTCGTATCTGCATGCGGAGTTGGCAATTTAGCATGTAGCAATAGTCCCAGAATCCCAAATCCTCAAAAAGGATGCTCTAGTGAGGATTTGGAAGCGAGTAGGAGATCTGCTCGTGGGGGCTCGGCGAGTTGTTCATGGACTCGGCGAGTCGGATCGCGAGTCGGTTCTATAGTCCCAAGTAGTGAGTTAAGGGTGACTCAGTGAGTGGGAGGAGGGACTTGTCGAGTAGGACCGGATTAGTAGGAGAAGGACTCGGCGAGTCTGTGCCATGACTCGGGGAGTCCCGTCAACTGGAAAGTTGACTTTGACCAAGGAGTTGACCTTGGACCATGGGTGGGTCAGTCATTTGACCTAAGGGTATTTATGAGTGGCTAACCTATGTTTATGATTCATAGCCGGAGGATTACCGGTTCAGCATTCAGGCGCTTAGCAAGCAGACTTTCAACAGCTACTTTTCAAGGTGAGTTACCTTCCGGTAACAGTGGGTCTACGGCCACAATGCCGGCCCACCAGTAGGAGTTGTATGATTAGATGATTGTCTCTGTGATATTCATCTAGGGTTGCTACTACCTGTGATATGTTTATGTGCTAGTATGATATGATGCTATGTGCTAGTGACAGTAGGGGAGATAGTCCCCAGATTACCGGTCGATAGGGCCGAAGGGGCAGTCATGCCTAGCCATGCTAGATAGATTATGTGATACGTGTTATATGGTAGTAGTAGGGGGTGAAATAGTCCCCAACATCCGGTCGAGAGGACCGAAGGGGAGACCAGCACCCATATATGCAAGTCAGTATCCGGTCGAGAGGGCCGAAGGGGAGGCCAGCACCCAGATATGCTAGTTAGTATCCGGTCGAGAGGACCGAAGGGGTAGGTCGGGCACCCAAATATGTCTGACAATATATGTATGATATGTGGTTATATGGTATGTGGTACAGTGGGGAACTCACTAAGCTTCGTGCTTACGGTTTACAGTTTTGTTTTCATGTACCTCTTCTTCAAGGGGGGAGGAGCTGGCGCGATAGCGACACATCATACACGCACATTGTTTTCCGCACCATGAGTCATTCAGAGATCACTAGGGGCATCCTTGAGTCGACCCCCATCATTTCCGGGTTGATCAAGGAAGGGATAGTTGAGCTGATGGAGGACCGCCTCAGGGCGTTCAGGAGTGACATGGCATCTGGCCAGTCAGGATCTCGCACACTGTCCTTTAAGGACTTCAAGGGCAGTGGTGCGCCGGATTTTCACGGGGCGAAGGACCCCATAGCTGCCAGGTGATGGATTGCAGACATTGAGTCTGCACAATTGACTAGCTTCTGCCCCGAGGGGTCGAAGGTAAGATTTGCAACAGGATGTTTGAGAGACCGAGCTAGAGATTGGGCTCACCAATGCTCCTGCCGCATTCATGGACCTCATGAACCGCATGTGCAGACCGATGTTGGATCGGTCTGTGATAGTTTTCATTGATGACATCTTGGTTTATTCCAAGACGCAGGAGGAGCACGAGGAGCATCTGAGAGAGGTTTTGGAGACCCTGAGGAGGGAGAGCTTGTACACCAAGTTCTCCAAGTGCGAGTTTTGGTTGCGCGAGGTGCAATTCCTTGGGCACCTTGTCAACCAGAACGGTATACTGGTTAACCCGGCCAAGATAGAGACCGTGATGAGATGGGAGGTTCTGAAGTTTCCATGTGAGATTCAGAGTTTCCTGGGTTTAGCGGGCTACTATCGGAGATTCATTCAAGACTTCTCCAAGATAGTCATACCCCTGACACGGTTGACTAGGAAAGTTGTGGTCTTTCGATGGGGGCCTGAGCAACAGGCAGCGTTCGAGGTTCTAAGACAGAGATTGTGCGAGGTGCCAATCTTAGCCCTGCCAGAGGGAGTAGAGGATTTTGTGGTATATTGTGACGCGTCCATTTCGGGGTCGGGCGCGGTACTGATGCAGAGAGGGCACGTCATTGCCTACGCTTCGAGGCAGCTGAAGCCTCACGAGGACGAACTACCCGACGTATGATTTAGAGTTGGGGGCGGTGGTCTTCACCCTCAAGATTTGGCGACATTACCTCTACGGGGTTCGGTGTACCATTTACACGGACCACAAGAGTTTGAGGTACCTCATGGATCAGCCGAATTTGAACATGAGGCAGCGTCGGTGGCTTGATGTGGTGAAGGATTATGATTGTGAGATCCTTTACCACCCGGAGAAGGCCAATGTGGTGGCCGATGCGCTTAGCCGCAAGGCGGCGCCGATTAGGGATATTTGCATGAGGATGACAGTGGTGACTCCGCTTTTGGAGCGGATTCGGGAGGCCCAACAGGAGGCCCTGAAGGAGGAACATCGGAAGAGTGAGCGTATAGTGGGTCAGGTTTCCTCCTTCGACTATGAAAACAGGGGATTATTGACATTACACCGCAGGGTGTGGGTGCCATACCTTGGAGGCGTGCGCCAGATCTTGATGGAGGAGGCGCACAAATCCTGATTCTCCATTCATCCCGGGGCGATGAAGATGTATAGGGATCTTCGTATGGACTATTGGTGGCCCTACATGAAGCGAGATGTGGCTTGGTATGTCGAGCGGTGCTTGACCTGCAGGAAGGTCAAGGCCGAGCATCAGAGACCGCACGACAAGATGCAGCCGTTGGATATCCCGTTGTGGAAATGGGAAGATATTACGATGGATTTTATCACGAAGCATCCCAGGACCGCGCGAGGAGTGGATTCTATATGGGTCATCGTGGATCGATTGACCAAGAGCGCCAATTTTATCCCGATCCAGGAGAGCATCTCGGCCGAGAAGTTGGCCGACATCTATATCAGGGAGATAGTGGCGCGACACGGGGTGCCAGTATCAGTGATTTCAGACAGAGATGTGCGTTTTACTTCCAGGTTTTGGAAGAAGTTTCATGATGAGTTGGGCACTCGTCTGCATTTTAACACTGCCTTTCACCCACAGACAGATGGTCAGAGTAATCGGACCATCCATACTCTTGATGATATGTTGCGGGCATGCGTGCTAGATTTCGGTGGTAGTTGGGATACATATCTTCCTTTAGTTGAGTTCTCATACAACAATAGCTACCACGCGAGTATTGACCGTCCTCCCTTCGAGATGTTGTACGGACGAAGATGCAGGACCCTGATATGTTGGGGTGAAGTTGGCCAGAGGGTCATGGGGAGCACGGAAGTGGTGCTCAAGACGACCGAGAAAATTCAACAGGTTCGGAGCAGGCTTCAGACTGCACACAGTTGGCAGAAAAGTTATGCCGACAAGCGCCGTTCAGACTTGGAATTCCAAGTCAGGGATATGGTTCTTCTGAAGGTGTCGCCATGCAAAGGCGTCATCCGATTCAGAAAGCGAGGCAAGTTAGGCCCAAGGTACATCGGGCCATTCAGGGTTGTAGCCCGGGTGGGAAAGGTGGTTGTGACATCCCCAAAATCACGGCCAGAAAATACCGATTTTTTTATGCTTTGTTTGAAAATCAGAGTAACATTTTAAATAAAAGTGTTGCGGAATTTGTCCCGAAGCAAAATATGATAAAGATTTATCAAAAGCATTTCCATAGAAATGTATTTCATTAAAAGACTTGGGATGTCATGTTCGTACAGATCAAAAGCATAAACAGTACAATATAAGTCTTATTACATTATTTCATATCTACAGGCCTATATCCGTAATCCCTCGTCCAAACATCAAATCTATGCTCAAGCGCCACTACCTGTAATACATAAAACTGAGTGGGTCAGGCTTGGGAGCCTGGTGAGCACATAGGGTTTTCAACCCACAATAAATAAGTTTATTAATTTCATCAATCAACAAATAACCCGATTACCCGTTCCCGTTATCCTCACTTTACGTCCCTAAACACCTATCATAAGGGACCTAGCCTAAGGATCATCATCGGGATGGACACTACTGCTAAGGGAATTCCTCGGTAATAAATGTCCTAAAGGCAACCATGTGGGGGATGGAGTACACCGGTGAACACATCGTTCACAAACACCTACAGGTTGCGAGTCTGCTAGTGTTCCACCGGACTGTCTAGAAGAGTATGTGGTTGTCATCCATACTCCGCTAGATGACAGAATCAACAACATCAACATCGAGGCCTCTCATCATTTTATCACACATCACCTATTACATCTACCCATGTTTTACCCCAACATTTTCGTAGATATAAAATACATATACAGTTTAAACCATTGAAAACATGTATAAAAACGTTCATCCAGCATAGATAGCAAGTATTCAAATAATATGCACACATAGCACGTAATTTATATAAAACACTTCATATCTATGTGTAAGCTGAAAGTAACTATGCACTCAGTTGATTAGGTGGTGACTCGGTACTCGGACAACACTTCGTTATCTCAAAACAATTTTTCTCTCGACAAAACCTAGTATCAATATCACTAGGGTTTAGTCTAACATTAACCGCGACTAATTAATAGTCTATCTATCTATTATTATTATATAAGCGTTAAACAACGCTCTATATAAATCATAATAATAGCCCAATTAATTATTTTAAGGGACCTAATAACATTACTATAATTATTTAAAAGCTATATTTAAAATAGCGTAGGCGTAACTCACTTACAACGGGTTTTAAAGAAAACTGGGCTCCGCTGGAGCAGCGTTCCCGAGCCGAAAGGCTCTTCTTCTCGGAGCCGTCGGGCGCTACGGGGCTTTCGCCTCGTGCTAGGGAGGTTCCCTAGGCTTTTCGGGGGGTTTCGGGGCTAGAGAGAAGTTCTAGAGAGAGGGGGAAGTGAGGGGAGGTGTGAGGAATGAATGGAGGCCTCACCACTTATTTATAGGGGCTGGAGGAAGGTTCTCGTCGAAAATTTTTAATATTCACGTCATGAGCCAGGCTGGCTACAGCCAGGCGCAGCCTGGTGCTGACACGTGGCATCGCACATAGGGTGGAAATCAACCGATTTTTAAAAATTCATAACTTTCGCATACGAACTCCGTTTTCGACGTTCTTTATATCCACGCGTAGGTAAAAACAAGTCTACAACTTTCATTTATACTTCGTCGGCTAATTCTTGACCGATCTCAAATTTAACAGTAGGAAGAGTTTAGACTGCTAAATGACCGCGAAGAATTCGTAACTCCTTCATACGGAATCCGTTTTCGTCTATCTTTTTACCGTTGAGTTCCTATTAATGAGATCTTCAACTCTCGTTTAGGTCGCGTAAGCCAAAACCGCTCGAACTAAAATTCGAGTTTCGGGCCGTGCAATACTATGTCAAATCTTAGAAAATTCATAACTTCCTCATACGAAGTCAGATTTGGGCGTTCTTTTTATGGATGTTCTTGGTTTAACATATAATACAACTTTGGTTTAGATTACTAAGGCTAAAAATTCATCCATCGTAAATTCACTATTTACGTCTCCCGGTGCCGTGCCGGTTTTGCCGTAAAACTTCGACGGGCCATAACTTCTTCGTTATAACTTAGATTTCGGCGTTCTTTATAACCCCGAAATACTTGTTTCGACCACTACAAATTTATGTAAAGATATCGGGCTTATCTCACACTTTAATTTTGACGCTTATTTTTATCTTTTATTTATTAAATATTTATAAATACATAATAAGCATAAAAATTCACATAATTCACATAATACTCAAATATTTCTTCTTTATTACTTCAAAAAGAGTTACAATAGTTGACCTAGACTATTATATTGACAAATATGCTTAGCCCTGAAACCCGGGCGTTACAGTGGCGTATAGGTTGGATCTGCCAACCGAACTCAGCCAGATCCACAATACTTTCCACGTCTCTCAGTTGCGGAAGTGTTTGGTGGATAACTCGGTAGTGGTGCCTTTGGAGGATATTCAGGTCGATGACATCCTGAATTACATCTAGCGGCCTATGGCAATCCTCGACGGGAAGTCGAAGGATCTGAGGAACAAGAGGGTGGAACTCGTGAAGGTGCAATGGCAGCACCGAAAGGGATCAGAGTGGACTTGGGATCCGGTGGAAGAGATGATGGAGCACTACCCCGAGCTATTTCAGGATCGAGCAGCAAACTTCGAGGACGAAGTCTAAAATAAGTGCGGAAGATTTGTAGCACCTGGTTCCTCGTACGTATTCCTTGTAATTAATATTTCTTAAGTCATTCATTTTGCCTTGGACTCGGCGAGTTGAAGGACCAACTCGCCGAGTAGGAGCGGGATGAGATGCGAGGTCTAAGCTTTGGACTCGGCGAGTAGGCCCTGTTAGGGCAAAAACCCTAACCCGGGTGTTTGCACCTTATTTAAGCCCTCTAACTCAGCCTCCCTTGTCCCTAACACTTCCAGAAGAGCTGTAGAGCGAAACCCTAGCCCCTTTTTGTCCTTGTGAGTGATTTTGGCCTTGTGAAGGAAGTTTGAAGCTTAAGAGAGGAAGAAGGTGGTGGAAAAGTGCAAGGAGGGGAAGTAGATCCGACATCTACCCTGCAAGAGGCTTCCATTCAGGTAGAAAAGTTCCTACCTTGATCACTAGTTCATTAGATTCCCTTCTTGTCCCAAATTAGTGGTTTTCAAGCCCTAAAACCTCAATCTCCATGTGTTTATGCTCTATGTTCTGAAAGGACTTCAGAATTGAACCTTATGGACATCTTAGAAGTGTAAAGTCTCTGTGGTTGGAGTTATTGAGGTCCCTATTGAGTGTGTGACCTCTTAAAGAGCTTGGATTTGCCTTTTTGAGCTTATAAGGCCATGCATGCACGTAAAGTTTGCAACTTTACATGATAAGCATGCCCTAGGAGCATAGATATATGGTTTGGAAATGTTGCATGTCTCATTTTTGGTTTGTATGGGGAGTGGGTCGAAGGGAATCGACAAGTCCCAAAGTGGAACTCGGCGAGTTCTATGAAGATGGTCTTAGACTCGGCGAGTTGGATGAACAACTCGGCGAGTCCTATTAAGATTGCCTGGAACTCGACGAGTTGTTCTTCAAACTCGGCGAGTCATATGAACTGTTACTGAGTAAGAGGGGTTTAAGTGTTGGAGGTCCAACCCTTCGTATCTGCATGCGGAGTTGACAATTTAGCGTGTAGCAATAGTCCCAGAAACCCAAATCCTCAAAAAGGATGCTCTAGTGAGGATTTGGAAGCGAGTAGGAGATCTGCTCGTGGGGACTCAACGAGTTGTTCTTGGACTCGGCGAGTCGGATCGCGAGTCGGTTCTATAGTCCCAAGTAGTGAGTTAAGGGTGACTCAGTGAGTGGGAAGAGGGACTTGTCGAGTAGGACCGGGTTAGTAGGAGAAGGACTCGGTGAGTCTGTGCCATGACTCGGGGAGTCCAGTCAACTGGAAAGTTGACTTTGACCAAGGAGTTGACCTTGGACCATGGGTGGGTCAGTCATTTGACCTAAGGGTATTTATGAGTGGCTAACCTATGTTTATGATTCATAGCCAGAGGATTACCGGTTCAGCATTCAGGCGCTTAGCAAGCAGACTTTCAACAGCTACTTTTCGAGGTGAGTTACCTTCCGGTAACAGTGGGTCTACGGCCACAATGCCGGCCCACCAGTAGGAGTTGTATGATTAGATGATTGTCTCTGTGATATTCATCTAGGGTTGCTACTACCTGTGATATGTTTATGTGCTAGTATGATATGATGCTATGTGCTAGTGACAGTAGGGGAGATAGTCCCCAAATTACCGGTCGATAGGGCCGAAGGGGCATTCATGCCTAGCCATGCTAGATAGATTATGTGATACGTGTTATATGGTAGTAGTAGGGGGTGAAATAGTCCCCAACATCCGGTCGAGAGGACCGAAGGGGAGACCAGCACCCAGATATGCAAGTCAGTATCCGGTCGAGAGGGCCGAAGGGGAGGCCAACACCCAGATATGCTAGTTAGTATCCGGTCGAGAGGACCGAAGGGGTAGGTCGGGCACCCAAATATGTCTGACAATATATGTATGATATGTGGTTATATGGTATGTGGTACAGTGGGGAACTCACTAAGCTTCGTGCTTACGGTTTACAGTTTTGTTTTCAGGTACCTCTTCTTCAAGGGGGGAGGAGCTGGTGCGATAGCGACACATCATACACGCACATTGTTTTCCGCACCATGAGTCATTCTGGGATTTTGTACTCTGATAGTTGATTGTTTTCATATTTCGGTTTTCAGACACGATGTATGTTATGAAATGGTTTGACCAGACACTGTTTTAATTACAATTGTTTTCTAAAGTATTGATTTAAAAAGAAAATTTTTGGTCGTTACAAGTTGGTATCAGAGCCCTGGTTTGAGGGATTCGGACACACCTTCGGGGGTGTCTGAACTCAAATCAAGGGATTAAGGAATTTCAAAAAAGAAAAAGTTTTCTAAAGGATTAAGTAAAGAGTTTTAAGAAAGAACGAAGTGTGTGATGTGCGCGACCGGCCAAGCTCAAGTAAGTATTCCCCAAAGTACCCATACAAGTTTATGTTATGCTTTACAGTTTCAGTAGAACGGCATGCTAGAATAGGACTAAGGATCTAAGAGTGATGCCTTATGTGCATGCTTTATGTGCTTCAGCTTATGAGAATTGCATGCTAGTATTGAGTAGACAGTAGTAGGATAGCCTATTTAGGTTATGCCTGGTAGTATGAGCGTAGCATTATATGCTAGTTCAGCTTCTCACTATGAGGACATATTTGCTTGAGTAGCTTTCCTACGTCCGAATGCAGCTTGCTTTGTGCTTTGTGGGACTCTGAGTGATGGGAGTTAGTCATTAGGTGAATACGTCACATTACATGTGATCAGGGTTGAATAATCTCAGAGTGTTGGATTTAGCCCTATTGCGCAGCTCTTGTTTGAGTCTAACCGTTGTAGGGACGAGTATGTTACTCGAAGGATTATTTGAGCCTAATCACATGTGATGGTATTCAGTTAATGGATAATTGGCATTACAAGGAAGCCTTCAGCAGCTGAGGACCGATTTTGGTGGAGTCAGATATTTTCCCTAGGGAAAGCCTAGAATGGGAATAGCAGTGATTAGCAGTAGTGAAAGGGATCTGGTGGAGTCGAGGAAGTCCTTGAAGAAGGTACGGATAGATGTGGAAGGTAGTATGGGCCCGTACTACTGAAAGCAGAGGATCCGTACCCGAACTAAGGAAGGCCGAGACAAGACCGGGGAACTTGAAATATATGTGATCCCTTTAGAGGTATCAGTATCACTAATGGTTGTCTGTGTGTATTGCAGAATGGTGGTACTACGTCAGAGGCCAGCGGGTGGCAGTTCTGGAGAGGGATCGGGTTCGGGATCAGGATCCGAGCCAGTAGATGAGAGGGTACGCGAGTTCATCGCATCAGAGATCACCAGGGGAATCCTTGAGTCGACCCCCATCATTTTCGGGTCGATCAAGGAAAGGATAGTTGAGCAGATGGAGGACCGCCTCAGGGCGTTCAGGAGTGACATGGCATCTGGCCAGTCAGGATCCCGCACACTGTCCTTTAAGGACTTCAGGGGCAGTGGTGCGCCGGATTTTCACGGGGCGAAGGACCCCATAGCTGCCAGGCGATGGATTGCAGACATTGAGTCTGCACAGTTGACTAGCTTCTGCCATGAGGGGTCGAAGGTAAGATTTACAGCAGGATGTTTGAGAGACCGAGCTAGAGATTGGTGGGAGTCCGTCGGTGACTCGTTGGGAGCCTCGGCTGTTGACGCTATGACCTGGTCGGATTTTGTGACCAGTTTGCGCCGGCTGTCGAGCTTCAACAGCTGGCCAGGGGGTTCTTAGATATGAGGCAGACGACGAAGAAAGTTATTTTCATTAAATGGCATGGCTGCCACAAAGGATTAGGGCATTATACTGTTAGCTTGGGGAATGCAAACGATGAGTTCCAGCTTACATCTTCCAGCATCGATCATGAAGGCGGGTTGCCAAGAAAATACACAACTGAAGGTCAAGGTATTAAATGTTACTAGAACTGTTACTCCTGTCTTTACTAGATCTTCAGTATCGTAAGATTATTTGATTTATAGTTCGAACTTTCAGGTGCACAAGGAGGCATATAACCACCGTTAGAGTGGTATAATCTTCCTGATGGGTTGCCAGAGGGATTTTCTGGTAAAGAGGGGGAGAAGAAGGGTGGCAGTGGTCGTACCCCATCAGAGATGATAACAAGGAGATGTCTTTTTTTGTTTAGAACATTGATCGCATGTCATTGCCAAGCAATGTTAAGATGTGTTTTTTGAGAAGATTGATCCTAAAGCAACATCGACCATAACCCAATTGACTCGTTCCAGCTATAGATTTTGAAGTTACCATGGTAGTTTATTGTTAACCTTCTTCTGATCCCAAAGCTTAGATCTGTAGCATTAAACTACCACCCATCGTTGAGCTAAATGCACCAAAATCGTTGA
This sequence comes from Lactuca sativa, assembly GCF_002870075.4. Lineage (NCBI taxonomy): Eukaryota > Viridiplantae > Streptophyta > Magnoliopsida > Asterales > Asteraceae > Lactuca > Lactuca sativa. Next base: position 245,821,750 of record NC_056627.2, on the reverse strand, counting down.
ATACTTCGATTCTGCTACTGTTGTAGGAGGTTCTTCCATAAGCCCACACATTTTATCCAGGATCAGGATTGGGAAAGTACACACTTGATATTTCTGGGCCATCAAAAATGTGTTAAAACGTTAATGTTGTTATAGCTCAAACCAAAATACCCAGATTCAAAACTTCCTCTTCTTAAAGCAGATACCAAGTGTTTGAGAAGGCAAAAGAATAACTGTTGGGTAATCAAAACTTTGCCAAAGAATCAGACCTCTTTTTTTCTTCAATACAAGATTACTTGCATTTAGCAAGACTACTCTATTGACATCTGTTGATGTTGTGTTTGTTTCCCACACGAGCATTCCATCCATATTAGTCAAAACCATGGCTTTGTTTCTCATAAATGTCATATTGACAGGTGTGTCAGTTGGCTGTCTAGACCATGGCGCTTTCCTTGGAGTTTGTGAACCAAATTGCAAACCAACATGCATTGCTTTGGAAACTATAGAAGCTACAAGTGTAAGAATTGTATGGAGATCTTAAGACGTGTGAACTATCATCAACAGATAGATAGGAACCTCTTTGAAGATGATCATGAATTGAACGTTATGGTGTAATCAGATTAGTAATAACAAATTCGATTTCATGGGACTCCGCTGGATGGATCAGACGATATGGTTGAACGTTACGGTGCATGTCGAGAGTCGCCGATTTTGCATTTGATGAGTCAGGTGGCGTCGAGTGGTAGAAAAGGAACGGAAGACGAAGCATAGCCGACGGATGTGATCGGATGTTGAAAGCTTAGATTCGAAGAGAGATGAGATCACAGGTGGGTAATAAGAATTGGGAATTGTATTGGTGAAAAAACTAGGGTTGGTATTGTGAAGAAAACGACTAGAGCGAACTGCACAATACATAAATTGATTTTTTAATTTAAAGTAAAACTAAAGAAAAGCCACGTAGACTTAAATTGATTTTTAATGAACTAAAACAAAAGAAAAATCCACATAGACAGTGTAACCGTTTATAATGGGTCAAAATGACTAAATAAACAGGTTAATATAAATTTTATGCCCTTAGAATGCAAAATAAAATGACGAGGGACCTTTTAAAACAAAACTGATAAGTTGGTTAGGCTACACTAAATGGAAAAAAGTTTGAAAAAATTAAGCATAAATGAACCAAAAATCGTCACTGGAAAACTTAAGGACTTTTATGTCAAAAGCCAAGTCCAAGATCTTCTAAATTTAACATATAAAATTGGAAAACTTAAGGACTTTTATATCAAAAGCCCTTAAAAGTCCAAGATCTTCTAAATTTAATATATATTATAATAGTTTATGTCTAAAAAATCCTTACTCATAACAATATAAGACAATTAATTCATATCATGAGAACCAAATTAACCATAAACATGGAACAAGAATAACAAAATTTTATCAATTATCTCTTATGAAATATTATTATTAGACAAAACTTCAAAAATGGTCTCTGTGGTTTTTGAAAATTTGAAGTTTAGTTCCTAATTTTTAAAAACCTCACAGATGGTCCTTGTGGTTTCAAAATTTTTAACAAATGGTCATTTTCGCTAACTCGGTTAGCTTTTGGCCGTCAAGTGAGGGGTATTTATGTCATTTCACTACCACATGGATCATTTATAAGTTTTGCCTTATTTAAAAAATATATATAATTATTTAATATTAAAGGTTCTCTCTCTCTCTCTCCCCCCTCTCTCTCTCCCCCCCTCTCTCTCTCCCCCTCCCCCCATCTCTCTCTCCATTGCCTGCTTCCTTTCATCTTCACCAGATAGATCTCAAAAACCCAAAATCAAATAGGAATACGTGGCAAAACAAGTTCGTTCATCCCTAAACTATACAATGAACACAAGAACCCACACCCCAGTTTCAACCAAATTCGTTACCAATCGTGATTTGCAGGTTTGAGATTCAACAAAAATCGAGACCAATCGTTGGGTCTCTTGGTCACGTCTGGACATCGACTTAGGTTTATCGAAATCGAAATGACAAGGGTGGAGATGGCTTACCGACGACAGCAGGGCAACGACGGCGGAATGCAGTAGCGGTGGTGGCTGTTATTGGTGGCAGTGGGCGGCCTTACTGCTTTGTTTTTGTTGTCTGATGCTCGACAAGGGACCAAGAGGAAGCAACAGTGAAAATGACGTTGGGTGGTGGTGGGTTACGACAGGAGGGAGGCAGAGGGATTGCCGTTGTCGGCTATGTTGGTCCTTATCGTCGATGAAGTGAGAAACGAGGCGGCAACTTTGTTGCCTTCACTGTTTATTTTGATTGGCGATGGGTGACGAGAGAGGGAGGAAGGGAGAGATGGAGAAAGCTAAGTAGCAGCACAACAGAAGCACTAGGATGGGTGGTGCTTGGATGGCAGGAGGTGGCAGTAGGCACTCCGGCAACCTCCTGTTGCTGGTTTTCCCTTGTTTTTTGTTACTGATAATAGAGGATGGGAACAGGTTAGGGAGGTGTTGGGGTGTGTTGGTTGATGCAAAACAAGAGAGTAGAGGGTGTTTAAGGGTGGAAATTTATGAAGAAAGAAGGAGGTGTAGGGTTGCTAGAAGTAACTTGAACGGAGAGTGACATCTGTCCTTTGACTTTTCCAACGACACAAGAGAGAGAGAGAGAGAGAGAGAGCATTTGTATATTAAACAATTATTTTTTACTTTTATTTTTTATTTTTAAAATAAGGCATAACTTTATAAATGGTCTTTGTGCTAGTGAAATGACAGAAATGCCCTTCACTTAACGACCAAAAGTTAACGGAGTTAGCGAAAAATGATTATTTGTTAAAAGTTTTGAAACCACAGAGACCATCTGTGAGGTTTTTAAAAATTAGGGACTAAACTTCAGATTTTCAGAAACCATAGGGACCATTTTTGAAGTTTTGTCTTATTATTGTTATCTTTTTTTTGTCGTAGATTTTACACATATTTGTATAACTAATACTTATTTATGCATAACATTATGGTTTGAATGTAAAAAAAACATCGTATTTATAAAAAATGTATTTACATGGTTTAAAATATAATTAAAAAAATTAGATGTTTCAAATGGAAAATGGTCAACACTGAACAAAATTGAAAAAATGTTCTTCGATCTGGAACAAAAAAATAGAGTGTCAAAATTGAAAAAAAAAATTAAAACTTAATGTCAAAATTAAAAAAAGTGAAAACTTAATATCTTTTGTGGAAAAATGATTCAATTTTGACATGCTAGCTTTTATGTTTGTTCTTATTTATTTGGTGTTCGCAAGAACTTTACATTAGTTTTGGCGCAACTTTAAATAATCTTAGTATATCATCAATGTAATTTGGTATATTGTGATAATTTAGTTTATATATTGTATTTTTATTAATCTTAACAGTTTTATTTTTTTCTAATAACCGTAACGCTTTTACTAATTGTACTTTTTTATAAATCTCCTATTATCTTATAATTTTTATCTTACTTTATAATTTTTCATAACTATGTTATTTTCAAGATTAACTGTCATAATAGTTTTTTTTAGTCTATTCAATTTTATATTTCATTGTACAACATCATCGTTTGTATGTATTATGGAATTTCGCTTTTAAAATGTTTAATGTTTACACCTTGATATTAATTTTTTTAATAAACTCGTGTAATAATTATGGAATATATATCTCGTTTTAATTAACATTTACTTCCTTCATTAAATCAAATTCCTCATTAAACGTATATATTTTTTGAAAGTAATAATTATTATGGGGCAACATTATCTAAGATGTAAATGCTTGATATATTTTTGGAGGAAAAAAATCAGGATCATTAAAAAAATTTATATAAAGAAAATTCAAATTTAAATATGATGAAATTATGGATGAAATTACTGGCGAAAAATATTTTGGAGGGAGTTGTATTTTGTAAGGTATAATAATATTACAAAATTTGAAATATGTATATTTGTTGTGTAAATTTATAAATTTTATTGTTACCATATAAAGATAAAAAAGTAGGTTAGTATGATATACAAAAACATAATAATTTCAATGATATTTTAAAATCATGCCAAAACTAATTGGATTCTTATGACATAAAAATTAAAAAAAAAATCATAATCATCTCTAATATATAAAAGTAACATTTTCGTAATTAATATCAGTTCCCAAGATAGTTAAATTATGTTTTGTTAAAGGTACGTAATATATTTTCCTGTTTATTTGAAAAGTTTCAAAAAATAGTTAACTGATTTCATGTAATTTGTGACAAAGAAAATCGAAATATATGAATACATATATTTGATATACGAACAAAAAAAAATATAAAAAACAAAAGAAGGTACTAACCTTCTAGTGCACAAGAGCGAATTTTTGAAGCAGAGAATGACGATGAAAGTTATAAGCAATAAAAATGATATTGTAGGAGAAGGTTTGAAGAAAAGAAACAATTGAAAATAAGTGTGAGTCACAGATTCAAGGATGAATCGTATATGTATGTGATAATTTGAATATGATTATTTGGTATTAATGATTTCCTAATTAAAATAGATTTTTTATTAATGGTTTACTAATATAAACGGATTTATATTAATGGTTGATATTAATGCCTTGATTGAAATGGTTTGTTAGTAATATGCCTTTAAAATTGACCATATTAAAATCTTCATAACCAGAAATTCAAGATTTAAAATATGGAAAAATTTTATTAAAATTAAATACATTCAATTTCAACGAACGTAAGTTATTGTTTGATGACTAGAAAACATTTATTGGAATTAAATACATTCCGTATGAGAAAGATGATGTCAGCAATTTGATCTAAGAGTGGAAAAAATAAGATTGAAATACAATCAAACGTCCAAATTATTTAAGATGATGTCATAAAGTTTCTCTTTTAATAATATTTAGAGATTAGAGATTTGATTCTCTTTCACTGTTTTTAATTCTCTATTTTTAGTAGAGAAATAGTGGGAAATTGCTAATAGAGAAATGAAAAAAAGCGGAGAAATAAGAAAGAGGGCGGAGAAATAGAAGAAAAGAAGGCTTTCTCCCTCACGTTCCAAGTTCGTTCCCTGACAATTTCTTCGTTACAACATATCCCCTCATTCATTTGATTTTAAAGCAATTTTGTTTTGGTGATTCTCGATCAGTGAAGCAGTTCCTGGTAAGCATTTAACCATTCGATTAGGGTTTGATATCCTCGATCATCATTCTTTGATTAATGCTTGATACCTCTCTGATTTCTCTCAATTGTAGTAGATAATTGTTTGATTGTCAAAAAAAAAAAAAATCAACGACACAATTGTAGTTTTTTAATAGGTTTTGCTTGAACTTATCTACAAAAGCAATTGTTTACTATTTCTACTTTTTTTAGTATTTTTGTCCAACTTTGAACAACCATGAAATCTTCATACTAGCTCGAAATGTCTTGATTGTTTTAGCAGGTTGTAGTCCTCTGTCTTGGCTACATATTAGGCTAAAAAATAGCTTAATTGATTAAGATTTAGCTAGGTTATACAGCCCTTAACATGGACTGTTGATGCTGTTTTTTACTATTTCAGTTTTTTTAGAAAATTTTCCCAACTTTGAACAGCCATAGAATCCTTATACGATCTTGGAACAGGCTGGTTTTTTTCCCAGATTCTACTCCTCTATGTTGGCTACATGTTAGGCTCCAAAAACAACTTAATTGATTAATATTTGGCTGAGTTATACAACCCTAAATAGGGTCTGTTAGAGCTGTTTTTTAATATTTCATCTTTTTTAGAAAATTTTCCCAACTTTGAATAGCCATAGAATCCTCATACGATTTCGGAAACGGCTGAGTTTTTCTCCAAATTGTACTCCACTATCTTGGCTACATGTTAGGCACAAAAAAACAGCTTAATTGATTATGATTTCCCTGAGTTATGTAGCCCTAAACGGGGGTTGTTAGGATTGTTGTATAGTATTTCAGCATTTTGTATAACCTTTTTGTCCAACTTTGAAACATCATAAAATCTTCATACAAGCTCAGATTGAGGTGATTGATTTTCCAGATTGTAGTCCTCTGTGTTTTCTATGTTTCGGGTTAAAAAAATAGCTTATTTGGTTTAGTTTTGGCAGAGTATACACCTCTAAACATGGATCGTTAGGATTGTTGTGTAATATTTCAGCATTTTTTACATTTTTGTCTAACTCTTGCTTGTATATATGTAGATGACACAATCCCCTTTGGAACAACATATTGTACGAAATAGACAAATTGCAAGGATGGACTGATTGTTGAGATCTTCTTGCTAATACTATGTTTACTGATTGGAGTGCAAGGCAAGCCAACAATTAATTTATTCCATGTTTTTATGTAAATTTCATTATTCATTATCAGGTGTTGATACTATGTTTAATGATTTTCATATTTCTTTAAGTTTAGATCTATTCGTACGTTATTCATTTATATTAGAAAATATGTATTTCAATACAAGATGTACATAAAATAATACTAATTGAAAATAAAATAAATTATTTGATAACAAGTAAGGTTACAATGAAAAATTATAAACATACAAGATGCATATTATGACAAATTAACATACATCATAATGTATTTTTATAAAAAAAATATTGTTTGAAAATGAATAAACAACGTAAAAAACTCATCTCCATTTCACTTTTCAATACAACCGAACAAGCGAAATAATTCTCAAAAACATTTCTCTCAGTTCTACTAAACAGTTGAGTCAATTCTCTTTCTCTGCATTGTTATTCTCTGCTGCAATTCCATTTCTCTGTACCAAACACACCGTTAGTGACTTTTGTGCTATTCCCTAAAAATCACGAAGATTCGAGCTCCGATACCTAAAAGTCAAAATTAGACACCAATATGAATAAAAAGGTATTCTTGGTGTATAGATAAATATAGTCATCGATTTCTGTATATGCATAACAACCTCTAGTAAAAATACAATCTAAAAGCAGGATATATTTATATCCAAAAGTCAAATTTGAGTCTAATTACAAGAAGACAAAAACTTTTGCTTAAGTTAATCATAACAATATTTATTTATAACCATAACTAAGGGTGAGCACGGAGAGTGGGTACCCGCTTTGGAACCAGAACCGTCTCGAAACCATCGGTTTTAGAACCGAAACCGAGGTCACTGGTTCCGATTATGGTTCCTAAAAGTCAGAATTAGACACCAATATGAATAAAAAGGTATTCTTGGTGTATAGATAAATATAGTCATCGATTTCTGTATATGCATAACAACCTCTAGTAAAAATACAATCTAAAAGCAGGATATATTTATATCAAAAAGTCAAATTTGAGTCTAATTACAAGAAGACAAAAACTTTTGCTTAAGTTAATCATAACAATATTTATTTATAACCAGAACTAGGGGTGAGCACGGAGAGTGGGTACCCGCTTTTGGAACCAAAACCGTCTCGAAACCATCAGTTTTAGAACCGAAACCGAGGTCACTGGTTCCAGTTCTGGTTCCTAAAAGTGGGAACTGCCAAAGACCGTTTCCATTTCCGGTTTCCATTTTTTAGGAACCGTTACATATCGAGTAACCATCGGAACCTGTTCCGAAATATTAAAATTAAAAAAATACTTAATAGTTAAACAAATTAGCCGTAAGAATGCTCATGACTAAAACATTTGTTGAGAGTATCTAATTGGATATTGGAGGTAACATTCTAATAAGTCATATTTGCAAATTTTGTTTCGAAGCAAATGATCTAATGTGAATGTGAATGCATGATAGTAAAACAATTTGAACATATGTGATGCGGTGATGGTAATATCTTTTGAAAAGATATGATGTTAAATAGCATTAACAAGTTGATAGTAATAACATGAACTTTGGTTTATGACTTATATTTAACAACTTGGATTATCTTTTAAAATGATTTTTTTTTGTCATTTGTAACTTGTATCGCAATGAACTAGTTATAGTGTTTACTTATTGTTTCAATGACAAAGAATTATTTTGTAGTAATGAAACTAAAAAAATTAATTAACCGGGTTACCCGGTCCGGGAGCCGGAACCGTCAATTCTGGGATCAGTTCCAAAAATTCAAGAACCGCCTAGATTGGTTCGGTTATAACATCACAGAAACCGCCGATTTCGGTCCAACGAAATGAGACAAATGCCTACTTATGCTCATCCGTAACCATAACCATCTTTCACTCTTAACTCTCTCGTGCAAGTTCCAAGAAGGGAAGAAATAGAACAAATATCGAAAACTATGAACCTATGAAATGTGAGTTGGAACATTATGGTAACGTGACCTTTTAAGCCGACTAAAATCATAGATTTGCCTAGTGCTAGGTTAACATCTATCGAGTCAACTATATTCAAAATGTTAGTTTTCTCGAATCATACTTCTCAAGAATGTCTTGTTTTATCATGAAATTGGTTAAGATACATTAATCATGTGATGTCACAACGATTTTGGGAATTTTGCAATACTATTGTGTAACCTAATTACACTAAATGATAAGATACATGCCAAAATTATCGAGAAAGTATTTACAAGGACATTTACTTCATAGCAATATTATTGTGAGATGCATTTTAGTTGAAGACTGTTTGTTTTTTTTTTTTTTTTTAAATAGACATTTTGCAATTAGTATATGTTGTGAAATAAATTGTCATTGATAACTAGAAAACATACATTTTGTTAAAAAAAATCCAACTGATATAGTTGGCGTCAAGTTTTACATATTTCTCTTTATCATTTTGATTCAAGTTGCCCAACAGTAGACTCGACTATTCAATACGCGCCACATGTTTTTTGTGTATAGGTTTTGAAAGTTTGTATTTTATGCTTATTCATGTCAACATGGATTCCAAATTGGTATTTTTTTTGTCTTACACATGAGCCAATTACATGTATATGAAACATATATCATTGTGTTGTAACATACAATCCATATGACATGCATACAAACAACTATTTTTAAAATTAACTTTTTTATTATTATTATTTTTTATTTGTGTATGTAACATGCTACATGGATTAACCGTTGTGTTCATGTTTGATATTATGACACATTTTATTATTTGTGGTGCGTTCGTATTTTACAAATTCAAAAGATGAAAATCAAAATTAATTGTGTCCTTATTTTGAATTTCAGGAATCCAAATCAAACATAGGATCGATTTGCAGAGTTAGGGCTATACGCACACGAAGGCACTTCGATTTGCAGAGTTGGGGCTGTGAGGTGGATTAGATGCGAAGCAAAGTAGACGTTGGTGGTTATTGCTAACATTTCCAATGAGAGGAGGAAACGGAGAAGCTAGGGCTGACACACAAACGCATCTAACCTTAAAACATAATCTAACATTAAACCTGAAAATCAAACAACTCTTCTGAGCTAAGGGTGACTTGAGGTGCAAGTTTGTTGTCGGGTTTAAAGGTGCAGAACTCCGGCGACAACAACTTTAGATGTGCAAAACTCCGACGATTTTAGAGGTATGAATCAACGGAAGTTCAAATGGGTGGATTTTATAGTTGAGTTTACAGAAACGGGTGGTGGGTGGGGGGCGGGGGGGGGGGGGGGGGGGGAGGAGGAGGAGGAGGAGGAAGATATAAGGTCTAGAAAAGGTGCTCATCGGACATGGGTTCACCGGACTTGGAGTGGTCGCCGATGAGGGAGAAGTGATGATGACTAATTTGAAGAAAATAAGAGACAAAAATGTGAAAGAGGGAGGTAGATTGACTATTAATTTTAAGGGTGGGCCACATATTCATAAATCATTTAATATATCTTCTATATTTAATAAATAAAAAATCTAAAAAAAATTATAAAGGCAATATGGTTTTTTATGTCTGCAAGGGAGTAAACACGCAACAAATTAAAACCTAAATACCCAACACTAGCGACCAAACATGTAATTGTTGCAAATGACGAAAACGATTTCATTAATTTGTTCTTTATTTAACTCGCAAAACGTAAAATACACATTTTTATTTATTCCTCTCTAGTCAATTCCCTGGATAACACGAGGATGGTGGCAAAGAAGGACATTGGGTCGTGTTGCCATTTCTGGTAACAATATCAGGTGGGCCATGCTCATCCATCACCCGTTTTTTAGGGTTTTTATGATCTTCAATTCTTCAATATAAAAAACACAAGATAATCAATTACACAAGCAATGCAAAATATCTATGGATTGAACTGATTTTATGTTTCCTGCTTTTCTCCTTCCCACCTAATTTGCAGAGAAACATCACAGACTTCTATTCTGGTTTTGCGAAGAAAAACAAGTAAGCCTGTTTACTCTATCAATGTCAATTAGATTTAAAATTCATGATTTTTCTGTTGTTTAAAATGTTATGTAATTTGGGTTTTCTTGTTTCTGTATCTATTTGAGTTAATGATTGTCTGATTTTAGCTGATCTCTGGACGAAATATAAGAATTGGCTTCCTGTTCTATTGTTAAAACCCTCGGATTGTGCGCGACATACTTCTCATGTTGCCAGTTTCGTGTTAGGTTAATGTGCCTGCTCGTTTATCGAAAAACATTTTTATTTTTGCGTGCACAACTATCATTTGGTGTTCACTTAGACTATTTTCTCATAACATTCGTGTTCGTGTAAAAAGTAAAAACACCATTGATTTTGCAGCGAGAATATATATATAATTCTGGTGGATTTTGGATTTCCGTACAAAGTATTTATGCATTCTGTTCCATAGATCAGTGGTAATGTTGTCATTGATTTCCATACAAGTACTCATGCATGCTGCTCTTTTGTTGTGTTTAGGGATTCAAAGTTTCAACTATGGGTGTTGATGACAAAACTAACCAAGAATGGCCCATATCCCTGCATGCCTATTCTGATCTTACCAATGTTTCTCCAGTAGTGTTCTTATATCTTCTGAAAGAATGTTATGTTTATGGTAAATTTCTTCTTTCCTCCATTTCCAATTTGTTAGACATCACTAACTCCTTTGAATGTTACTAAGATCTTAAATGATAAACAGGCACATGCAAAGCAACTGCAAAGTTTTTTGCCCTTCAGCATCAGGTCCATCAAGCTTTACACCATGTTCCAAAACCTGGGCCTGCTGTGTTTGTTGCTCATTGTCTCTCTTTACTTCCAATATTCGAATCACATTGTGAAGGTTTTAGTCATTTGATGATAGCTGCTCTTAGGCGTCGTTTGAAAATGGGAACTACACAGGAAGATTTACATGAAGCAAAGTTGTTTGCTACTCAATTGTTTATAATTGCTGTTCGTGGTGATAAGATTCATGATGACAGGATACTTGTGAAAATGCTTGAAGTTTTCAACATTAAAATTACAGATATCAAAGAGGTTATGTTTCAGTTTCACTCAGATGTGAAGAATGATAGGTTTGAAGATATAGCAGATGTCTTTGTTGAGCAGTTTATTTCTAAGCTGTTACAATCTCAATCATATATGGCAGCTGTCACTCTTCTAGAACACCTCTCTATTCGTCACTCTGGAGAGTCTTTTCTTCATATGATGTTGGAAAATAAAGAATACAGAGCAGCAGAAAAATGGGCAACATTTATCGGGAAGCCTATGATTTGTCTACTCATTAAGGGTTATGTAGACAGGAATATGATAAAACAAGCTTATGATTTGATAAAGAAAAATGATCTGCGTGAAGAGTTTCCACAAGTATATCAAATGGGTAAAGAAAGGTATTCTAATTTTTCTATAAAGATCTTGATTTTTCATGTAATCATTAGTGACAAGGTTGTTTATGCTGTGATATTTCAGTACACTTAAGAAGCTAGCAGAAAAGGGATGCTGGGATATAGCAGAGATGAGGGCAAAATCTGATAGACAACTTCTTGAATATTTGGTAGGTGACTTCTAGTAGTATTTGCCATTTTTGTATCATATAAATTAACTTTTTTATTGATAATATTTGTTTGTCTTATAATAATGTGTTCAAGGTTTATCTGGCAATGGAAGCTGGTTACTCAGAGAAGGTAGATGAACTTTGTGATAAATATTCCCTTGAAGGTTTCATGAAGGGAAAAGGTATGTAAGCTATTATATCACCATTATTTAGCTTTATACAGAGAACTATGTTATATATATATATATATATATATATATATATATATATATATATATATATATATAATAATTAATACATTTGGAACATTGGATCTGTTTTTATTGAGCATTTTCTGATGGTGTACAGAAGCTGAGGTAAGCCTTCCACATATTCGATATCTGCATCTTGATGAGCTGGCAATCGATAACATTGTTTGGGTTGATGAGCCCATTGGTCTGCGTGATGCCACGTGTCATATTGAGGGGTGCAAAGTTGTTGGCCTTGATTGTGAATGGAAGCCTAATTATGAAAAGGGAAGTAAAGCCAACAAGGTACTAGTAACCCTATTTCTTGTCAACCAATTAAAATTTGTTGTATTTTTGTGATATTTTTACATCAAGTAACGATTAGAAATAATATTAAAAGTTTTAGTAGCCCCTTTATTAGTTACACTGTTTGTCAATCTTACAGGTTTCCATAATGCAAATAGCTTCTGAGAAGATGGTCTTCATCATTGACTTGTTAAAATTGTCTCATGATGCTCCTGATGTATTGGACAGCTGTCTAATCCGCATTTTTCATTCGCCTCGAATTTTAAAGCTTGGTATGAGACATCTTTAAATATTCATGATAACCAAACACCCTTTAATAACTTCAAAATTTTGAAAGTAAAATGTCTTGATGAGAACAATGTGAAATTGTAAGTGATAGTTTTGAGATGAAGTTGTTAATGATGCAGGTTATAATTTTCAATGTGACATGAAACAACTGTCTCAATCTTATGAAGATTTTGATTGTTTTAAGCGCTTTGAAATGCTATTGGATATTCAAAACATATTCAAAGAGCCTCGTGGTGGCCTTTCGGGTCTCGCAAAGGTAAAGCAAACAAAACAGTTTTTTATTTTGTAATGTTGAAGATCCGTCTTTCTGTAAATACTATAAAATCCACAAAGAAATATTTAAAAAACAGGAAATATTGGGTGTTGGTTTGAATAAGACAAGAAGAAACAGTAACTGGGAAGAGCGGCCTTTAACCCAAAACCAGGTTTTTTCTTTTTCCATGTTTATTATTATTATTATTATCTGTTTCTTGAACTTACTTTTAATAAGAAACATTTATAACATGTGGTATTTAAATGCATATGTACAGCTGGAATATGCTGCTCTTGATGCTGCAGTTCTGATTCATATATTCTGGCATGTTCGCAACCAATCACAAATACAATCTAGTGATGTTTCAAATGAGCATAATAATAATACCCAAATGGAGTGGAAATCCCACATTGTAAGTACAAAAACATTGCTACAAATATATAGTTTGTATACAAGTATAAGGTTAACAGTTTTATACTGTTTCTTTTTCACTTAACAGACTTAATCTAGTAAAGCTAAGCTTATATATGGGTGTTTCCTTCTGACCTAATCAAAATAAGCTAGCTTATAAGCTATGTTATTGTAATTTGCAGTTTGGTAAAACCACAAAAATAGCTTATTGTAGCTTATAAGCTAGCTTTTGATAAGTTACTTTAAAATAGCTTTCTCAAAAATATTTCAAATATGTATAATGTCCAAAATTGAATCTAATGCTAGTTTTTAGTTATATATGTCGATTTATGTCGTTTTACATTTCCAATCTAGCTTATCATCTACTTTTTACCAAACACTATTAATTCAGCTAGTCTGCCATTTTTTTTCAAAAACATAAGGGCCTTTGAAGTAAAATTTAAAATAATTGGAGTATTTATATGTAAATTTTTTTAGCTATTCCCCCACTTCCAAAGCTTTAGATCCGCCTCTAGCACCAGCATCCGACTAGCTTATCAAACAAAAGCTAGCTGGTTTTTCAGTTAATCTGCCAAACACAACATTAATGAATGGCTTTGGTTCTTTGTGTTTCCCTGTAAAATAGCTGATGAAAGCTTTGTACTTTCGTGTGAGCATGCAGATTTCTCATGTAGGTGACCTCACCAAGACCAAAAAGAAAGACAAGAGTAAGAAAAATTCTAATGTGGGGATTAAAGAATCTCATCCATCAAGTAAGAGTTAGGGGTAAATATGTAATTGTTTTGCTAAGTGCATGACAGAAAAAACTAGTAGTTGAAGTCTAGAAATGGTCAGAAATTTGAATCTGTACATAATGGGGATTAAATTGAATGGTTTTGGGTTCGATTATGGTTAAGGTTGGTTTTACTTTTATACCAACTAAGTAAGGTTAAAAACATGACTTTCCATTAAGGCTCTCGTTGTTAAAGTAAAAAAGAAATACATATCTGACCAAGTTAAGTCATGTTCCTATTAAGTTCATTGAGTAAAAAAGATAAATACTTAAACAAAACTTCATTCCTGTATGGAAGAACACAATTGTTTATATATATATATATATATATATATATATATATATATATATATATATATATATATATATATATATATATATATATATATATATATATATATATATATATATATATATATATATATATATATATATATATATAGTGTTGGTTGAAGTATGTGTAATTGTGTATGTTGAGATAGTTAAGGTATGGTGTAAAATGTAAATGAAAGTTGTTTCTTGTTTGAATGATGATAAATGATATAGTTTTATCCTTTTATATCTGTAATGAAAATCAACTGTTTTATAAATATCTTGAATTTTTTTTTATTTTTTTTTATTTTATGTTAATAAATTGTCAACTTGATGTTATAATGTGCTTTTATACCGTTTGGTGCAATAAATGATGTTAGATTCAAATATGAGATTTGATATTATATTGGAAATGCCTCTTTAAGAACATCTTCAACCCAAAACCAAATACCATTTTTACACCAAATTCAACCATTTGTTTTGCCACGAAAAAAGAAAGAACAAGCATCCCAAAGACCCAAACCACTTGGGTACTGGGCCAATGTGACTCAGATCACTTAACCATGTTTCATAATTGGAAAAAACGAACATACTAAACCAATAAAAAATAAGTTTATTGTAATATGTTGTATGGTAAACCACAAAAATGGCTTATTGTAACTTATGAATTAATAGTGTAAGTTGCAAAATAGCTTAATAAGTTTTGAGACTTTGAGCTAATGCAGCCAGCTTGATTCAAGAACTAGAATAACTAAAGATATCTATTACAATAACTTTTGATATATTTTACTCGACTTAAAAATATCTGTTAAACAAATTATCATTATATGTATGTATACAGCCCATCAACATATGTTGATTAAGATAGAAACATCGGTATACAGAAGATTTTTTTTTCCTATACAAGCCATCCATGTCCAAAATTTACCTGGATGGAACACGATTGAAAGCTGCGGCAAATCCATTCATGGCTCCGTAACTCTTTGAACTAAACCCTATGCAACCCAACAACCCTTGTCTGTAAGGAAGATACGTCTTCTTCCTCATCTCCTCCGCCTGTGCTCGATTGATCGTGTAATGCACTTCATGTGCTGAACGTCCCATGCTCCTCTTCCTATTCACGCCGACTCCGTTTACTGCTTTCTTTGTCGTCGTTTTAGGCGGTGGCGCCTCCGCTGTGCTGTTGCTGTTTCCATCCTCTGTTTTTGATGATTTCTTATCTTTCTTACCAGAAGAAGAAGGCGTAAAAGACAATGCGGACCACAACTTGTGGTTGCGGTTCCGTCCTTCGCTCTTGCTTCTATATAGTAATTCTTTCAGAAACACCCATCGTTTCGAGCTCCGGCCGACGGAGGATGACCGCGATGATGCACCGGACGACGGAATTTCATTATCTTCTTCAGCTCTCTGCTTCTCTTCGGCTTCCAATTCCAATTCCTCCTTGATTTCAGTAGATTCTCTTCCATCCTGAAAGTCCTCCAGCCATTGAAATGCGCTGTTCGTCCTCAACGGCGACATAGATCTAGCTCTTCTCCTTAACGGTTTTTTGGATCTGTGCCTGTCTCTGCCAAACTTTACCTCTTCATCACCACCATTTTCTCCGTTGTTTTCCAGAACGTCGATCAACGGAGCTAGGTCCTGAGGACGTTGAAGGTGAGAGGAGAGCTTCATAGGACGGATCTGGCCGTTCAAGAAGAGTTCATCAGCAGAGCTCATGGATCCGGAGGGAGCTGCTCCGCTGGTTTCTTGCCTTACCGTGAACTCGAACTCAAAGGAGCCACCCGATCCTTCTAGAGGAATAGAAGAAACGGAATCCGTTTTTGAATAGGCATGATGTGTAGGACTAGTAGGAGCACTGTAGAAGAATCCTCCTCCGTAAGAATGCGGTGGTCCACGGCCAGGACTGGACGGAGCGCTGACGTAAGGAGTAGAGGCACCGCTGTCGATGTCGTCGGCGAATGTGTAATGTTGGGTGGGATTGAAGTCGGACGACGATTGAAGGTCATGGTGTATGCTTCCATTGTTACTGCAGGTTTTGAGGAGCTCCATTCGATTTCTCCCGTGGTGATGACTGATGAGGGTTGTAAGTTGTAACGGGAGTGAGAAATAATATAAGGATAAAAAATGACTACGATCCGAAGCGGCGCCACTACCCTTCCATTATCTCTCTGTGACTCTGCCCAAAAATAATACAAGTATACAACAGGATCCTATGTTAACACTTAAATAGATCTGAACCTTTTTTTTTTTAAATATAAAAGAAGAGTAAATTACAGTTTTGGTCCATGAGGTATGCACATTTCTACATGTTTTTTTTAATATTTTTTAAAATTTGATGTCAAAGATCTTCATGGTTTCCAAACCCCTAATCTTTTAATCCTAAGAGCATCTCCAATTCATCTCAAATTTTTTTTTTTTTTCCATTTCTTCCCCTATTCTTCTCCAATCCTATCTCATTTTTGGAGATATGAATAGTATTCCCCCATATATGGGGAATACTATTCATATCTCCAAAAATGAGGTGAAGTTTGGTTGTCAATTTTAGTCTCTCTCAATTTTATTTTATACATTTTTAGTTTATTTTATCTACTAATTATAATTTAAATGCAATATTTAATCTTTATAATATCATGTTATATACTAATTTATATTAATTAATCATAAATATAGAGTTTAATTAGTAGAAGGGTGTATTTGATAATATATAGAAGTTATAAAAATAGAATATTCTAGGAATATACTTTTTGGGGTAAAAAATGGGGTAGGGTTGGAGATGAAACACTATTTATTCCATTTTTTATTTCATTTATGGGGAAAAAAATAAAGATGGGTTGGAGATGGTCTAAGATAGTTACCATTAGTCCTATTATTAAATACATGTAAAATGACAAGATTGTCGATAGATCAAATCTAAATAAACATAAAAACACAAGAGACCATTTTCGTAAAATTTACAGAAAACTCAAATAAAACCCTAAACTTAGAATCAACTTTCATGCCACTAGATGTCAAAAAGGATAAGATGAGAAGATTGTCGATAGATCAAAAAATGATAAAAACAAAGGTGATCTTGTCATTAGCCTAATGGTAAGGATAAAGCTGATGGATTTTTAAAAATAAGTTCAAATCTACAGACAAATACATACCTCAAGGACCATAACTATAATTCACTATTAAAAGAATGCGTTATTTATTTTTATTTTCCCATGTCAAATCACCTCACATGATCTCTCCATTCTCCAACATCTGTTGTGGTCCCATTTGAGATCTTCCGTTAACTCATGTATTTTTTTGTATGTTTATAGAAATTTAGCTAATTTGTAACATGTCACGTGTTAAGTCGCGACCTATGTCCATGTGACATCTATATCAAAAAAATTATTTGTTTTTTCTTTTATTATTTTAATTTTTACCCCACCATAAGTACCACGTAGTATACATTTGCCGTATAAACCCTCTCAACGAGCAAAATTCAAGCACTACAACAATGTTATTTTTAAATGAAAAACATATATATGTAAAACGATAAATTACCGACGAGCTCCATTGCATTTATTTTGAAGTTTTTATTAAAAGAGTTTCCTATGCAGAATAAGGTTCTAAAAACACGATTTAACAAAGTTTTAGTCGCGACTTGTGAGATTATAGCAATCAATACAAATCATACCGTAAGTATGAGGCTTTTATCAATGGAGATGATAAATCCATTTCTATTTTTTATCCATGTATGTAAATTTTCTTTTATACCCTTTTAAACCACCATAAAAAAAAGGAATGATTTCTCTCCCTATTTTAATTTTGCAACCTATTTTTATTTGATTTGTGTAATTGGAACCCACGTCCCTATTTTTTAATCCAACATTTAAATTTTAACTTTTACCTTATTTTTATATTTTGTTATATATATATATATATATATATATATATATATATATATATATATATATATATATATATATATATATATATATATATATAGGTTCAAATGTTTTCACTATCTATTGTGTGCATTTATAATTGATTCTGGACCAATCATTTTAGTTATTTTAAGAAAGTAATTAATGCATATTAAATGTTGAAGATAGAATTAATATTCATTATATCTTCAACATGTAATATGCATTAATTGCTTTATTAAAATAAGTAAAATGATTGGTCCAGAATCAATCATACATGCACACAATAGATAGTGAAAACAAAATAACCTAACTATATATATATATATATATATATATATATATATATATATATATATATATATATATATATATATATATATATATATATATATATATATATATAGTGACTTGAAAGGGTAACGAACTTTCGACTTTGTTCATATTTAGTCACTAAACTTTTTTTCGTAATCAATAATAAGTAAAATGATTGGTCCAGAATCAATCATACATGCACACAATAGATAGTGAAAACAAAATAACCTAACCATATATATATATATATATATATATATATAATGACTTGAAAGGGTAACG
This sequence comes from Lactuca sativa, assembly GCF_002870075.4. NCBI lineage: Eukaryota > Viridiplantae > Streptophyta > Magnoliopsida > Asterales > Asteraceae > Lactuca > Lactuca sativa. Next base: position 245,802,895 of record NC_056627.2, on the reverse strand, counting down.
AACTTTCGACTTTGTTCATATTTAGTCACTAAACTTTTTTTTGTTATCTATTTGTCATTGAACTATTGAAACTGTTCACATTTTACTCTTATGACCGGATGTTACCGGTCATAAGGGTAAAATGTGAACAGTTTCAATAGTTTAGTGGCAAATAGATAACGAAAAAAAGTTTAGCGACTAAATGTGAACAAAATCGAAAGTTCGTTTCCCTCTAAAAATTTCAATGGCTAAATGTGAACAAACTTCCTATTGTATTATGTCTTAGTAAATTATTTATTTTTGTTTAATTGTAGCAGCATATGTTAATGAAGAAATCTATGAAATAAAAAACAAAATGTAACATCCGGATTTCCAGGTATCATAATTTAAGTATTTTTCTTTTGAGTTAAGAAGAGAGACTAAACGAGTTGACGCCTCAACTTGTCGAGTAAGGTCGCGACTGATGACTCGGATTAATGAATGGACTCGACGAGTCGGTGAGACGACTCGACGAGTTCGCGCTATTGACAAAAACCCTAAATCTTTGGGCCTGAGCCATATTTAAAGGCACTTATAGCCTTCGAAGTGAGAACCCTAGCGAGCTTGAGTGTGTAGAGTGAGAGGAAGAGTTATCTTGAGCTTTTTGGTGTGATTTTGCAAGAAAGGAGAAGAGTTCCAGCAAGAGGGACCAAGGAAGGTTATTGTTCTGAGTTATTCAAGCAAGGAGCTTCATTCTGAGGTACAAAAATGAACCCCTTTCCTTCTCTATTGTGTAGATTCCATTTTGGGGTTAGGGCTTGAATCACTTCATCTTTGGGGTTTTGAATGCCTCAAACCCCTCTTGCAAGTTTGTGTTATAGATCTGGACCCTTCTAGGTCCAGAGAGCCGAGAATATGAAGCTTTAGTAGAGTAAACCTTAGGGTTTGAAGTTAGGAATTTGGACCCTTCTAGGTCCAGAGAGCCGAGAATATGAAGCTTTAGTAGTGTAAACCTTAGGTTTTGAAGTTAGGAAGCATTTATGGGATTTTTATGGTATATATAGTTACTTTCATCTTACTCATAGATAAGAAGTATTTTATATAAATTACGTGCTATGTTGCGGATGAAACATGGGTAAATGAAATAGTTGGTGTGTGATGAAATAAAATGATGAGAGATAGATGATGATGAATAGGTGATGTACGATGAAAGGAGATACCATAACCTTAACCGGCAATGTGGCGATGTAGTCATCTACCAAAGTATAGATGGCGACCACGGACTATTCTAGACAACCCAGTAGAAACACCAGCAGGCCCATAACTTGTAGGTGATGAATTACGAGTTCAGGCGATGTTGTAACTACGTATTCATGCGATGATACTATAACCCCTTACTATGAATTATGAGTTCAAACGATGTTGTAACTACGTATTCATGGGATGTCACAAATTCTGCATGCCAAACCAATGGTCATACTTCACATCAGTGAGAATGATTCATTTTTTTGTAAAACCAAAATCAGATTGGAAATTTTGATTTTTTATTTTGGAAAATGTCAAACCATTGGTTTTTTATTTCGGTTTCGGTTTTTTGTTTTTTTTTTAAATATATTTTCAGGGTTTTGTTTTTTTTATTTCATAGATTTCTTCATCAACAAATGTTGCTACAATTTAACAAAAATAAATAATTTGCTAAAACATAATACAAGAGGAAGTTTGTTCACATTTAGTCATTGAACTTTTTAGAGGGAAACGAACTTTCAATTTTGTTTATATTTAGTCACTAAATTTTTTTTTCGTTATCTATTTGCCACTAAACTATAGAAACTGTTCACATTTTACCCTTATGACCGGTAACAGCCGGTCATAAGGATAAAATGTGAACAGTTTCAATAGTTCAATGTCAAATAGATAACGAAAAAAAGTTTAGTGACTAAATGTAAAAAAAGTCGAAAGTTCGTTACCCTTTCAAGTCATTATCTCATATATATATATATATATATATATATATATATATATATATATATATATATATATATATATATATATATATATATATATATATATATGAATAACAAAATTATTTAAAAATTTAAATAAAAAATTAAATAAAAAAAGAAATCCGAGTTATAACAAAGAAGTTATGACCCGTCGAAGTTTCGCGATGTAACCGACACGATACCGGGAAACGTAAATAGTGAATTTACGATAGAGCGAGATTTAGCCTTAGCGATCTAAATGAAAGTCGTAGAATAGGTTAAATTAAGAACATCTGTAACGACCCAAAAATACTACCCAAAAATTTCGTTTTAAAATAAGTAATAAAACCATATTCATCAAACGTCATATAAGAGTCATAAAGAATTCATCTCAAAATATCTTAACAACTGTCAAACATATCAGAGTATAAACATCCCAGGCTGAACAAATGGTGTGTGCACTGCAATCTTCCCGAGCTCCTCTTTTAAAACTGAGTACCTGAAACCAAAATTGAAAACCGTAAGCACGAAGCTTAGTGAGCTCCCCCAAACTACCACATACCATGCAATAACATATAAAGCACATACTGGGGCCTTGCCCCCTCCATCGGATCGAAGTCCGAAGCTGTCTGACTGGGACCTTGTCCCCTACATCGGACCGAAGTCCGAAGCTGACTGACTGGGACCTTGTCCCCTTCATCGGACCGAAGTCCGAATATGACTGACTGGGATCTTGTCCCTTACATCGGACCGAAGTCCGAAGTTGACTGACTGGGACCTTGTCCCCTACATCGAACCAAAGTCCGAAGCTAACTGACTGGGACCTTGTCCCCTACATCGGACCGAAGTCCGAAGCTAACTGACTGGGACCTTGTCCCCTACATCGGACCGAAGTCCGAAGCTAACTGACTGGGACCCTGTCCCCTACATCGGACCGAAGTCCGAAGCTAACTGACTGGTACCTTGTCCCCTACATCGGACCGAAGTCCGAAGCTAACTGACTGGGACCCTGTCCCCTACATCGAACCGAAGTCCGAAGCTAACTGACTGGGACCTTGTCCCCTACATCGGACCGAAGTCCGAAGCTAACTGACTGGGACCTTGTCCCCTACATCGGACCAAAGTCTGAAGCTGACTGACTGAACATAGCATAGCATAACATATCAACTAGCATGAACACATAAACCCTGTCCGAGCCACGGAGGCATCAAACATACTAACTACTGCATTAGACCGAAGTCCTGAAACTACTGCTAACTGAACGGGTCGGCGTTGTGGCCTTAGACCCGTTCCTACTGGAAGGAAACTCACCCGAGACTGCTGAACTGATACTGCTAGTCCTTGACTGCTACTTGACCCCTGACTCCGAACTGCTGCTCCACTAGCTCATCGAGCTACCAATTCCAAAATAACCCTTAGTCCAACTGACCTCCAAAGGTCAACTAGGTCCACTCTAGTCAAGGTCAAAATCCTGGTCAAAGTCAACCTTCCAGGTCAACCCTACTCGTCGAGTCCACCTAATACTTCGCCGAGTTCATATGCTCAGGGTCCTTCTATTCGCGACCCGACTCGCCGAGTCAGTCCATGACTCGCCGAGTCAACTATTTCTGAGTCCTGACCTGTCCAACTCGCTGAGTCTCCACCCGACTCACTGATTCGAGTCTTAACTCGAAGGGTTTGGGACTACACGGCCTGACTCGCCGAGTCTAAGAACAGACTCGCCGAGCACAAGGCAATCTTCAACCAACTCGTCGAGTTGTTCTTCCAACTCGCCGAGTTCATGCCTAACTTCATCCGACTCGACGAGCTGTTCATCCCCCTCGTCGAGTTCCTCCTCATCTTCAAGCTACTCGCCGAGTCTATTCAGTCCTTAATCCATGCAGTGACTTTTCGAGCCAAACAGGGCTTCCAACTTATAGATCCATACTTCTAAGGCCTATCCCCTACGTAAAGTGGCAAACTTTACGTGTAGATTAAGAGATCTAGGCTCAAAACACATTAAACTAGGGTTTATGGCAAACATACATCTTCAACATACCAAGGGTTGATACTTTAGGGGATTCTAGACCAAAACAAGCATGGATCTGAGGTAGCAACCTCAGATCTGGACTTCTAACTCGAAATGGTTACATATCATACCAAAAATGTCCAAAACTCACACATAAGAATAGATCTAGGTGCAAGGGAATCCAAGCAACAGCTTATTACCTCCAATTGGTCTGAAATGTCTGCTTAATCCCGGATCTACAGTCCCTTCTTGCACCTCCAAGGCCTTCCTTCCTTCTCCAAGCTTCAAAAGCTTCACTAAGGGTAGATCTTGCTCCAAAATGATTATGGCGGCTAGGGTTTAGTGTTCTGTGGTAGAGAGGCAGTAAAGGAACCCTAGGGGAGAGAATGAGACGTTTAAATAAGCTCCAAGTCCCGGATTTAGGGTTTTCCTTACTCAGACCAGACTCGCCGAGTCACCTTGGCCGACTCGCCGAGTTGGTCGCTTACACCTCAACCCGGATCCCGCTTGGACTCGCCGAGTCCCTCCTTGGACTCGCCGAGTCTCCCCTTAAAATTAGGGTTTTCTTTCTTTTCTTGGCTTTCCAAACTTTGGGTGTTACAACATCGATAAAAAGAACGCCCAAATCTGACTTCGTATGAGGAAGTTATGATTTTTCGAAGTTTCAGATTAGCAGTGTACAACTCGAAATTCGAATATTAGATCGAGTGATTTTTATCCGACACGACCTAAACGAGAATCGAAGATCTCGTTAAGAGTAGCGTAACGAGAAAAAGATGGGCGAAAACGGACGTCGGATGAAAAAGTTATGAGGATTTAACGAACCAATCATGTACCGGCATGTTAATAATATAAAATATAAAATCGAATCAAAATTAGCCGTCAGAGTCTAAAAGAAAGTTGTAGAGTACGTTTCCACCTTCGCGTGGATATAAAGAACGTCAAAAACGGAGATCGTATGCGAAAGATACGAATTTTTAAAGTTTAGACTCAAAGTTGCGAAACCTGTTGCTCGATCGATGACGTGGCGCAATCTGGACCCTCCATTACTGACTCAGTACCCGACTCGGATAAGTGACGCGTCGCCCCTCGCTACGCCCAGCGTCCGAGCTCAGAACGCGCCGCGTACGAAGGGTCTTCATGTGGTCCGAGAACAAGCCGCGTTGCACCATGCGAAGCTTGCCACCTGGAGGTCTGATCTGAAGCTACACCCAGCGTACCACCGAGGCTTCGCGCCTATAAAAGGCATGCGAAGTTGCCCGGATTTCACACACCTTTCCACCTTCTTTCTCTCACTAGTTTCTCTCTCTAGCTCCTCTAAACCCCCCCTAAGCCCTAGATAAAACCCCTAGCTACCGAGGGAAGCCCCGAGGCTCCCTGAGTCCCGAGAAAAAGAGTCTTTCGGTTTCGAAACGCTGCTCCAAATAAAGTTCCGGTTTTCGTTAAAATCCGCTGTAAGTGAGCTACGCTTACGCAATTTTTAATATAGCTTTCAAATAATTATAGGAATGTTATTAGGTCCTTAAAATAATTATTTGGCCTATTATTATGAGTTATATTGAGTGTTATTAACGCTTATATAATAATAATAATAATAATAATAATAATAATAATAATAATAATAATAATAATAATAGTCAGACTAATTAATTTGTCGCGGTTATCGTTAGACTAAACCCTAGTGGTATTGGTACTAGGTTTTATCAAAGGAAAATTGTTTGAGAGTATCGAAGTACTGTCCGAGTGCTGAGTCACCACCTTTCAGGTGAGTGCATAATCACTTTCAGCTTACACATAGATATGAAGTATTTTATATAAATTACGTGCTATGTGTGCATATTATCTGAATACTTGCTATCTATGCTGGATGAACATTTTTATACATGTTTTCAATGATTTAAACTGTATATGTATTTTATATCTACGAAAATGTTGGGGTAAAACATGGGTAGATGTATTAGTTGTTGTGTGATAAAATGAAATAATGAGAGGCCTCGTTATAGATGTTATTGATGATCCAGTTATCTAGCGGAGTATAGATGACGACCACGGACTATTCTAGACAGTCCAGTAAAACACTAGCAGGCTCGCAACATGTAGGTACGTGTTTATTTGAACTGTGTGCTCACCAGATGTACTCCATCCCCCACATGGTTGCCTTAAGGACATTTATTGCTGAGGAATCCCCTTAGCAATAATATCCATCCCGATGATAGTCCTTAGACTAGGTCCTTTGTGTTAGATGTTTTAGGGATGTAAAGTGAGAATAACGGGAACGTCGGGTTTGTTTGGTTTGATAAAGTTAATAAACTTATTTATTGTGGGTTGAAAACCCTATGTGCTCACTAGGCTCCCAAGCCTGACCCACTCAGTTTCTTGTATTACAGGTAGTGGCGCATGAGCATAGATGTGATGTCTTGGGATGAGAGATTAATGGATTTTAGGCCTGTAAATACGGAATAATGTAGTAAGACTTATATTGTATTGTTTATGCTTATGATCTGTATCGAACATGACAACCTGAGTCTTTTTAATAAAATACATTTCTACGGAAATGCTTTTGAAATCTTTATCATATATTGTTTTGGGACAAATTCAGCAACACTTGTATTTAAAATATTACTCTGATTTTTAAACAAAACATAAACAAAATCGGTCTTTTCTGGCCGTGAAAATGGGGATGTCATAGCTATCGATTATAAATTTAGATAGGACATAAAATAACGTTTGTTACATATTTGGTAATATGTTGAATTTGTATATTATACTAATTAGTAGTTTTATTGGCATATATTTTATAAGTTACAAATTTTATTATTTTGACGACTTCTTTATTCCCTACAAAAAAAGGGACTAACGGAGTCGATTAAACGTATATATTATGTCTATAGTTATTGGATGTGTTAAAATAAAAGTATATATACATATACATATTATATATAAAGTGAAATATAAAACAAACTAAAGCTTATATGATTCAAAGGAAAAGGCAATCAAACGATTTGGTCTAAATTTGTTAATAGAATTAAATTGTCCAAATATATAATAAAAGAAATTGAAAGAGGTTTCTTACGAATGAAGTCTTTTGACTATAAATAAACTTATTCATTAACTTTGACTTCACAATTACCAAATGTATGTGGCATTCAAATTGGTTTAAAGTAGACGTGGATATCCTTGTTAAAACACATGTTACATTTAAAGATTTATATACATGACATCGATGTAAGATATTTTACGAACGATACACTACAAATAAGAGTATCTATTGTGAGGTTTAAGCCATCATTCAAACACCACTTTTGGATGGTTCTTTCACTGGTGTGGACTACCGGAGACGAATTTTCATTCAGTTTTGGACATTATAAAGTATGCATCTACATTGGGCAATTGTCCAAAGAAAAGATGTAGATTAACTGCAATCTTATATGGAACCTTATGGTGTTTATGGATTGTCCGGAATGATAGGATTTTTAAAAAAATTGTTAGGAAGTCGGAGAGGATTGTGGCCGATGTAAAGTCACTGACATACTTGTGGGTTAAACATAGGGGAGAAAATGATAGTTTAGATTGGAGAGTATGAAAATTTTCCCTTTTATTTTGTTGATTTATTGTAAAGCATTGTGCTCTACTAGCTACTTGCAGGTGATGTTATTTCCATTAATATATATATCAATTATTGCGGGTTCAAAAAAATTCAAGCACCACTTTTAGAAAGAGTGAATACAAAATATTTAGAAGAGAGAATTTCAGATCAAGAAGTTACTATCAAAACTAACTATGATTTGAGGCTTACACCTGTTTTATCAGGTGAGTGTGTAGTCATTTTCATCTTACATATAGATATGAAATATTTTCTATAAAATATGTGCTATGTGTAATTATATAGTTTATTTGACATAGATGTTGAATAGATGTTTTATACAGTTTTAAATTGTATATGTATTTTTATCTACAAATATGTTGGGTAAAACATGGGTAGATGAAATAGTTGATGTGTGTTAAAATGATGAGAGGCCTCGATGTTGTTGTTGTTGTTATTGTTGTTGTTGTTGTTGTCATCTAGCGGAGTATAGATGACGACCAGAGACCTTTCTAGATAGTCTAGTGGAACACTAGCAGACTCGCAACCTGTACGTGTTGGTGAACTATATGTTCGCTGGTATACTTCATCCCCCTCATGGTTGCCTTATTTGACATAAATTGTTGAGGAATCCCAAAAGCAGTGTTGTCACCCCGATAAAAATCCTTAGACTAGGTCCCTTGTGATAGGTGTTTAGAGACATAAGTGAGGATAACGGGAACAGGTAATCAGGGTTATTGTTGGTTGATGAAATTAATAAATTATAACAGGTTGATGAATTTAATAAATTTATTATTATTTGTGGGTTGAAAACCTTATATGCTCACCAGGCTTCCAAGCCTAACCCACTCAACTTTTTATATTACAGGTAGTGGACCCATAGCATAGTTGGATGATGACGAGGAATTTTTGGAATATAGCTCAGTAGATGTAAATAACTGTTATAAGGCTTATAATATATTGTTTATGTTTTTGGTCTGTATCGGAACATGATATCCCGAGGTTTTGTTATATAATGAAAATATATTTCTTTAAGAAATGTTTTGATAAATTTTTATCATATTTTATTTTGGGGACAAATTCCGCAACACTTTTTGGAAGATTACTTTGATTTTATTTTAAAAGCATAAACTAAATCGGTCTTTTCTGATCGAGAAATTTGGGGATGTCACACTTCTGGATCTACAAGCTCTTCCCACGTCCTTGCTTCTTCCCAATCCTCCTTCTTCTTCAAATATGCTAAAGAACACCAAAAACTCTCAAGGAAGCTCACAAATGCACTCAAGGTGGATTTGGTTTCGAGATTAGCACAACAAGGGCAATGGAGGTTGAAGAGGTAAAGGGTTTGGGGGATTTAAGGTCCTTAAATAGGGTGCAAACCCTAAAAACTAGGGTTTGTCTCATACTCATGTACGTCATGCGTACTCCACGTATGCCCAACGTACATGGTTAAGTCTCGTGACCAGATTATGGCTAATACGCTAAGCGTACCCAATGAGTACGCCCCGTGTACTAAACAAGGGACCAATTTGAAAGAAATTTGCATTAGGGACTTAAAGACAAACTTACCAAAAACTTGAATGTTACAACTATTAAGTTGAAAGTATGTTGCTATTAATCTAATGGTATTGTTTGATGTTCAATTAATTATTGCTATTAATCTAATGGTATTGTTTGATGTTCGATTAGGTGAAAACTTGGTCATTGTTAGTTGAAAGTACATTGCTACTAATCAATGATATGGTTTGATGTTTAGTTAGATGTAAACGTGGTTATTGTTGCTTTGTAGGTTATTGTTCGCGAGGAAATGAAAGAAGACCTTCAGTTGAAACTTGAAACATGAAGAAATTAAGGCCAAACACAAGAAATTGCCAAGATGTATAATGAAATTCTAAAGTTCACTAACGGAAATAACCTACCCACCTAATCACACTTTCATACTTTTGATTTTTGTGATTTGGTATCGATATTGTAAAATCGAACATGAATTTTTAGTTTGCTAGTTGAATATTAATATTTATTTTGGTAATCGAATGTTGATGCTTTGATTTTTTTTAGTATAAAATTTGAATTACATATATAAGAAAAGTTGACTGAGTTTTGAATATTAATATTTGTTTTGGTAATCGGTGTTGAAAAAATATTTTAAGTTTGTAAAATCAGTTTATTTAAATTTTAGTTTTTTATAGTAGTTTGCAGATGTTAAAAAACAAACAGACTTTTTATTATAGATTGCAGCCGTTTGGTCAACCTTTTCTGCTTCAGAGAGTTGCAGAGGTGGTCTAAAGACTTCAAAAAAATTTGTTTCGAAAAAATAAACAATACCTTAATTAGTCTTAAACAATAGTAGTCATTCTTTTTTCCAATAAGCTCAATTCGACAAATAAACAAATAAGTGAGACATTACATATAACAACAAAATACTTTCAATTCATAACATCGGCACCTTTGATTTTTAAACATAACAGACTAATGGTGTTCCGCAGTTCCAATGGATGATATGATGCAAAAGAATACTAATATAGTAATATATCTACCACGAAGGATACTAATTTACCATGTAAACATGCAAACAACAAAATTGGAAAATAAAAATGTGTAGAGAAAAGGCATAGTCACACGCTCACATGGGAAATTCAGAGGAGCAGCTTTAGTGAGAGTGGGGAGAGGTATTATTTTATTTGTATCTTACTCCATGTCCCTGACAAACCCACGTTTCGTCATCTGTCTTTTTCGATTTTTCTTCGTTTTTCTAAATTATAATATTTCACATACTTCTTTGTATTGTAACCGACCTTTTACAAATAAATAATTTTTTTTTAAAAAAAAATTATATTAATAAAAAACAACATATTTTATCTGTTTGTGTTATAATGTTTTATTTTTATTTTCTGTAATATATAATTGAATTTTTATTTTTATTAAATACAGTTAAAACTTAAAAGTATAGTGTCAGTCAGTACTTTCATTTACTTTTTTTAATATATTGTCAGTATTTAAAAAGATTAATAGCAAGGAAATTCTCTTTTATTTGGATAAATTTGTTATTACTAAATAAAATTTCACGAATATAATCCTAATAATTGGAGAGAAATTATAAGATATTATATTTATAATATATGGACATTATAAAATCTATGGGACATTTCATATTAAAGATATTACCCCTATAAGTAAAAGCACAATGAAGGGTTTTTTTTTTTTTTTTTGAAAGAGAAAACACAATGAAGTTATTCGAACAAAAAATTAAATAATGGGTTAACCAGATTGTTACCGAAAATATAGATATAATTGACCTAACTTCTACTCATTTACCAAAATAACCATCAAATCTGAAATAGGCATTTCGGATTTGGATGGTAACTTGTTTACAAAATAAATTAATTAATTAATAATCATTCGCATCAACACTTTCCAAAAACTCATTCTACTTATGTTTAGTTTTTCAAAATTTCAGATTTGTTTATCAGATTTTAGACTTTCTTTTTTAAATTCTGAAATATTCTTTTCTTATGTCCGTAATGCTTCATCTAATTATTGAAATTTCCACATAAATATACTTTTTTGTCAAAAAAAAAAAAATTGATGTAACATTTAGTCCATAATAGACTCATTCCAGAATTGGTGGTCATTTATTTAAATGACACAAGTTGGTTATAAAAGATGTCTAGAAGTTACATTTTTTTATGAATAAGGCATATATTATGTTGGACTCCTAAGTCACAAAGTTCTTGAGGTCCAAGCAATCCAGAATATGAAAACAAAGACAAGTCGGTTTATTAGTTTCCTATTTGTAATCTAGGAACAAGTCAGTTCTAGGTTCTATAAAAAACAATTGTAATACTGAGTTATGGTTAAGAGAATTGCAATAGGTTTTGTGTGATTTTCCTAATATCAAAGAGTTATTTTGATTGCATTCTCGTTTTATTCTGGACTTGAATTGGTATCAGAGCTTATTAGAAAGAAATCATACGACAGAAACACGGAAGCAAGCGATCGACAAAAGCCATTGTCGACAAAGGATTTTTGTCAACAAAAGTTGTATCGTTTTGGTTTCTGATCGTATCTGATTTATCATCGATCTTGTCTGATTTGAATAAATCGATCAATTGAGAAATTGAAATCAATTGAAGAGAATTCAAGTTTGATCGATCACTAATCGATCAATTCAAGTTTCCAACAAACTCGTGAATAGTGTTTGATCGATTCTAATTTGAGTCAATTCTGTTTGATCGATTTTGTTTCATTGTTTAAAGTAGTAATCAATTCTTATTTTCGATTAAAGTAGTAATCGATTGAATGTTCAAGACGTGAACAGTGTTCAAACCCGTGAATAGTAACCAACCTTCAAGACGTTTTTTTTTGTTTTCAACGTTATTTTTGCCTCAAATCAGAAAGAACAGTATTCTTGCTTTTCATTAATATTAAATTAGAATTGAACAAATTCTTGTGATCAATCTTCTTTGATTTCGAGTTTTTCTTTTGATTTGAGCAATCACCATGTCGGGTGAGTCCTCGAATTCGGCACCATCCAAGGAAATCGGAGCAACCTCCGTCCGATGTTGACAGCTACAAATTACACATTTGGGGCTATGAGGATAACGGTAGTGTTAAGGATTCACAAATCTTGGGAAGTAATTGACATGGGAACCACTGCAAATATTGATAAAAAACAACTTGTGGCCATGGGACTGCTATACCAATCAATTTTGGAGAGCTTGATCGTTTTAATATGTGATCTAGATATGGCCAAGAAACTTTGGGATGTAATCAAGGCAAGGCACGCTGGAGCAGCACATGTACAAGAAACCCACTTGCAAACTCTTATGTCCGATTTCGATAGGCTCGAGATGTTGGAGACCGAATTGATAGATGATTATGCTGGAAAGTTGTCCGGAATATCAACAAAAGCAGCAGCACTAGGAGAAACGATTGAAGAATCCAAGCTCGTAAAGAAATTTCTTAAAACCTTACCTCGATCCAAGTTCATACCTATTGTTGCATCACTTGAACATGTGTTAGATCTCAATGCCATGGGATTTGAAGATGTGGTTGGAAGACTAAAAGACTATGAAGAACAAGTGTAGAAATCAATCAAAATTGTTGTTCACTAAAAAGGACCAACAAAATCGAAAGAATCAAGATAACAATAAGGGACGATGGAAGGGTTCAAATGACAAAGTAAAGGGCAATCAAAATGTAGGAAATGGAGGGTCGTCTAATGTCAAAAATACTTGTTCAACTAATGATACGGTGCGAAAGGATAAACAAAAGAAAGATCGTTCTAAAATTATTTGCTATAGATGTGACAAACCGGTTCACTTTGCATCTCAATGTCCTGAACGACTCCAAAAGTAACAAGAAGCAAATCTTTCCAAGAACGGAGATAATGATGCATCGATATTCCTTCATGAAACTGTGTTCTTAAATGAAGAAAAAGTAGTACCGTCTAGATACAACTCACAAGAAAACGATGTGTGCTACGTTGACAACGGGGCAAGTAATCATATGACAGGAAATCGTTCGTTCTTTTCCGAGCTCGATGAAGGAATAATTGGGCGGGTAAAATTTGGAGACAACTCTTGTGTGAAGATTAAAGAAAATGTGCAATTCTCTTTCATGGAAAAAAGGATCAACAACGATTGATGACGAAGATCTATTACATACCAGATCTCAAGACTAACATCGTTAGCCTTGGACAAGCAACGGAATTCGGATGCGAAATTCGAATGAAAGACAATTATCTAACGATGCACGATGAAAGTAATTGCTTTCTTATGAAGGTTCAAAGAAGTCCAATTCGTCTCTATAAGATAAAGTTAACAATTGGAATCCTTATTTGCCTTCACTCAAAGCTAAGAGAGAATATGTGGAGATGGTATACAAAACTTGGACACATTAATTTTGAGTCAATGAAACTAATGTCAAAGAAAGTTCTAGTCAAAGGGTTACCACATATCAATCATGAGAATCAATTATGTGAATCTTGCTTGGTGGGCAAGCAAACTAGGAAATCGTTCCCCACCTTGACGAAGTACAAAGCAAATCAGTCATTAGATCTAGTACACAATGATTTATGTGGACCAATTACTCCAGCTACCATGGGAGGAAAAAGGTATATTTTCACATTAATTGATGATTTCTCACGATACATGTGGATTTATCTAATGAAAGAAAAGAGTGAAGCATTTGCAAACTTCAAGAAATTCAAAGCTTTGGTGGAGAATGAAACGGGAATGACTTTGAAAATTTTTAGAAGTGATCGAAGTGGAGAATTCACATCACACGAATTTCACAATTTTTGTGATCAACATGGCATAAAACGAAATCTTACTACGCCATACATGCCTCAACAAAACGAGGTGGTGGAACGAAGAAACCGGACACTTATGGATATGACAAGAAGCTTAATGAAGGCTATGAAAGTTCCAAAATACTTGTGGGGGGAAGCAGTAAATCACTCGACAAATCTAATTAATCGCGTTTACACACAAGTCCTTGGTGATACAACTCCATATGAAAAATTGTATAAAAGAAAACCGAACTTAGAAAATGTTCAAATATTTGGGTGTCTAGCACATGCTAAAGTTGAACCGGTAAATCTCAAGAAGTTGGATGCAAGATAATAATCATTAATACATCTTGGTTCCGAACTGAGTAGGAAAGCCTATTGACTATTAAACCCGATAGCACAAAAAATAATCGTGAATCGAGACGTTATTTTTGATGAAACCAAAGGGTGGGATTGGGTTAAAGAAGCAATAACCGACAATGAAGAACCAGGCACATTCATAGTAATCAAGGAAACGATGTAAACAACGATCCAATTGAACCGATTGAATCGGATCACGAGTAAAACGGAGCGGAAGTACAAGATAATGAACAACCAAGTCCGGTCAACAATAATGTTCAACAAGGAGTTACAAACCAAAGGCCCTTGAGACCAAGAGTACCTCCAAAACAATTTCAAGATTATGAGCTTGATCTTGATAATCTCGAAGAACTTCCCCTAACAACCAATGACGAGCCGATATAGGTTGAAGAGGCGAAGAAAGAACCGAAGTGGGTCAAAGTCATGAATGCGGAAATCAATTCGATAAACAAGAATAATGCTTGGACTCTTGTGAACAAGCCTATGGGGGTGAAGCCAATCGGACTCAAATGGGTGTTCAAATTGAAGAAAAATGCAGACGACACCATTAATAAATATAACGCAAGGTTGGTTGCTAAAGGTTACGTGCAACAACCCGATATTGATTTTCAAGAAGTATTTACTCTGGTAGCTCAAATCAAAACCATCTGTTTCCTCATAGCCATAGCCGCTACTAATGGGTGGGAGCTACATCACTTAGATGTTAAAATGCGTTCTTGCATGGAGAATTAAGAGAAATCGTTTATGTGTCACAACCGAAAGGCTATATAAAGAAAGGCAACAAGCATAAAGTATATCACCTTACAAAAGCACGATATGGTATAAGACAAGCACCTTGAGCATAAAACGCGAAGCTTGACAGGATTTTGAAGAGCATGAAATTTCAAAAGTGCATGAAAGAACCATCGGTGTACCGGAAAAACGAAGGAACTAACTTTGTTAATTTTAACTATTTATGTTGATGATTTATTTGTCACAGGTACAAATTTGAGCATGATTAAAAGATTCAAGATGGAGATGTCAAAGAACTTTAAAATGTCGGATCTTGGAAGACTAACTTACTACCTTGGCATTGAAGTTAAACAAGAAGAATCGGGGATTTATATAAATCAAAAAGCATATGCTCGACACATTCTAAAAGATGTTGGTTTACATGATTCCAATCCGACCCACATTCCAATGGAACCGGGAAATAAATTGTTGAAGGCCGAAGATAAACCCGAAATCGACCCAACACAGTATCGAAAGGTGGTAGGATGTCTTAGATATCTCTTGCAAACAAGACCCGATATCGCATATGCGGTTGGAGTTGCTAGCCGATACATGCAAAGTCCAAGAGAATCACATGGTGGTGTAATCAAACACATTCTAAGGTACTTACGAGGAACAACAGGATACGAAATCAAGTACGAGAGGATGGGACAAAACCGACTCATTGGTTATAGTAATGATAGTCACAATATTGACCCGAATGACGGAAAAAGCACAATCGTTCACATTTTACAGGTCGTCTCCGATAACATGGTGTTCAAAAAAGCAAAATATCGTTGCTTTATCATCTTGGGAGGCAGAGTTCATGGCAGCCATCGTGGCTGCATGTCAAGCAATATGGCTTCAAGATTTGCTAGGAGAAATCATGAACAAAACGCAAGAGAAGGTGGTTCTAAGAGTTGATAAAAAGTCGGCTATCGAACTAACAAAGAATTCCGTTCTTCATAGGATGAGTAAACACGTCAACACGAGGTTTCATTTCATTCGCAATTGTGTTGAAAACGAACAAGTAGAGGTAGAGTACATTCCCAATGAAGAACAAAAGGGGCGGACATTCTTACCAAACCACTAGTTCGAACCAAGTTCAAGGAAATACAGAGTTTGATCAGGATCGAAGACGTCTCTAGAAGGACTTAGAGATTTAAAGGTGATTGTTGGAATCCTAAGTCACAAAGATCTTGGGGTCCAAGCAATCAAGAATATGGAAACGAAGACAAGTCTTTTTATTAGTTACCTAATTATAATCCAGGAACAAGTCGGTTCTAGGTTCTATATAAACAATTGTAATACCAAGTTATGATCAAGAGAATTGTGATAAGTTATGAGTGATTTTCCTAATATCAAGGAGTTATATTTTATTGCATTCTCATTTTATTTTGGACTTGATATTATTGCATACAAAATGGAATGTTGCTAAATTGCATAAAACAAGAAAATGAGACAAAACACGATGATGACCTTCTCCTCCCTCATACAAACAATAGGAAACAACAATTCAGATCATAACTCCAACTAAACCCTTCACACTATCTTCCTCAGATATTACCAAGTAAAAGCAAGTCAAAGGAAACCTAGAAAATGAAAAGATTTGCATGTTTTCTGTAAAATCTGAAAAATAGACATCATGTTTCAAAGTTTTACATGTTCGACTTCTAATGTTGCTGGTAGTGGTACTACATAATGACCATTTTCTCCCCTATTGTTAGTATGTGTCCCAACCAAATCCAAAAATAAAAAACAAAGTAAACTCTGCAGACTACCACTATCAAAAGGGAGATCAAATGTCTCTGTGAACTCGTAGTAACCACCACTGATTCCACTCATTTATCATGCAAAAGCAGATAAAATGTTTTTCTTCAGGGTGAATTCATCCGCCTTTGTAGGGCTAATCGACTGCAACAACAAACACAATGGAAATACAATAACAGAGACATGACTTAATAGGTTAAGCCAAAAAAAATGTATTTGATTGAGTTGAATTGAATTTTACCTTAGAAAGAATACGCTCTAAACGTTGGATCTCATTCTTAGCATAATCACCACCTTTGCTCAGACTACTTTTGGCAGCTTTCACGTATATCTTTCCATATCTAATTAAAAAAAAACACATGTATAAAAAATGTATTCAACAAATATGTTATTTGTTAATCAAAACAAAATGAATAAAAAGATAACCTTGAAGCAGAACCAGTGAGTTTTCCAACTTCCTCCTCAATCTTGGCATATAATGCTTTCTTTTCATCACTACCAGCAGTCACAAACTCCTTCACTAAGCTGTCCAATTCTGCAATTAAACCAGCCTACATTCACCACAAAAACAAAATGTCACATATCTAATGGATAATAAAATAATAAATGTTATTTTTTTTTAAGTCAAACACTAACAGTGGAAGTAAGTTGTCCCTTGGCATCACGGCTAGTGCCACATTTCTCATTGATGAAGGTCACAAAGCTATCTATATCGCGTCCACCTTCATAGTCTTCACCATCTTTGTTGTTTTTTGGGAAGAACTTAATTGTTGGGAAACCACTTACACCATACCTACATCAACAGATATAATCATCATCATAACTCACAAATATATATATAAAAAAAAAAAAAAAGTTAAAAACAAAACACCCAATCTTTCATGATTTCAAAAAAGACCCAATTGTATAACTGTTACTTACTTTTCACCAAGATCCTTATAATTGTCGGCATCAAGATTGGCAATAACTACATCTTCCTCGTTTTTAAAAGCAGCTGCTAGACTTTCATAAACCTGATTAAAAAAAAGATAATAACTTTTAGTGTAGTGTATTTGTTACACACAACATGACATTATACTGCACTTGTATTGTGTTACATGACAAGACAATACAAGTTGTACTTGTAGTGTGTATGGGGAAAAAACTGTATTTTTTTGAAAAGACGTAAACGCCCTTCTAATAATCATCATTGAAAATAGCTCTACAGAGCTTGTCAAGTCTTGTCTTGTGTAACAAATGCAGACTTTAAATGTAAAGAGTTGAGATACATACAGGAGCAAGGCTCTTGCAATGCCCACACCTGTTACAAGAGTGAAGATTGTAAGATGCAAATCAAACAAATTAGTGTGATAGCTTTGTACTTTGAAATTTTTTTGATTATGATGTTAAGATGGAATAAAAAAAGTAATCATCTTTGTAAAGATGGTGAAGAACATGAAACATGTAACAAAATTTTAAAAAAATGGCTGACCAGGGTGCATAGAATTCAACCAACACGTCCTTTTTGCCATTCAATACAATCTCCTCAAAGTTATCAGAGTTTAATACTACCACACTTGAGGGAACTGAAGCTATCTTTACACTGGTTCCTGAAAATCATAATAAACATTATAAACAAGAATCTTATATCTAAGGTGCAAAATCAAAATGAAAAAACTACCTCCTTCAGAGTTTACAAACTCAACAAGTGCTTCAGCAGTACGTGCCCCTTCGTACCTAAAGAAAGATTATTAAGTGGGAAAACAAATTTGTTTTAGTAACAAAAAATTATATTAAAAAAGGGTTGGACAGAAAAAGAGTAGAGTATGGTAAATAATGCATAAAGAAAATGAAAAATGAGACATTTCCAAAAGACATGTAACAAGATGATAAAAAAATTAAAAAGTAAAACACTTACTTTTTGGGTTCCAAAGATCCCTTAGGAAACCACTGGATAGTGGGGTAACCAGAGACACCAAATTTGCTGCAAACGCCCTTATGCTCATCACAGTCCACCTGTCAAAACAGACAAAGTAAATATTTGAGCTATTATGAAAACTTATCTTACAAATATATTCAAGAATCACAAACATTTACCTTTCCGATCAAAACGGATTTTGATTTTTTGAAGCTTGCACCGAGTTTTTCATATTCAGGAGCAAGCTTTTTACAGTGCCCACACCTGTCACATAAGAAGAGTTAAAATTCACTGCTATGTTAACGTATCATGATATGAAAAGCATAGCAAACATTTCAAGGAAGAAAACTGAAAGGCATTTACAAACAACTCGTGTCTACACATAAGTCATAACTGAGTTTCACTACAGTGTTTATGATTAGTGGGAGTTTCTAACGCAGTTCAAGAACAATCAACAGATCAATGAGGATCTAAGGCGCTTTGAAAACCCCACTGAGATAATTCAAACATAAGCGACCATGATTTAGCTTATGAAAAAAAAGATTATAAAGACCAATATGAATACAGTTAAGGTTAATGGTGAGCCAACTTTAGCTAATGAGATTTGGTGGCATACAGCCCAACCCATGTTTAAAATTAAACATCTAAGTTAGCAAAACTTGCAATTAAATAAACAGAAAAAGAGAGAACAATTATAAATAAATTATAGGCATAAGCATAACATAAAAGGGGAATAATTGTTACTTCTTGCTTTCAACTTCATTTGAACTTTTAGAAACACAAGTTTGGTATTGGCTGACAAGTTCTATTTAAGCTTATGGTGGTTCCATTTTCTTGTTCAAAATCAAACAGTCAACACAGATGGTCAACCGCCCTAGCAAGCAACAGCACTTCACCTCAACCTTTACTCAGATCTAGATCAACTACATTGAAAACTCAAAAGAAGTAAAATATCAAGATCACTCTTATCAGTTGATGAGAAACTAGATGCAAACCAAAGACCCCTTCTTCAAATACACCACTAGAAAATGAATCGTAAAGCTGATTTACCACAAACAAAATCAGTAAAAGAAAGCCGATCGCCGGTCCTATGCCGAATTTCAACAAAAAGTGAATCCTAATTAATCCAAATAATCAGATCGAGAGAAAGCGATTGGCAAGATGAGATGAGTTCAATTACCATGGAGCGTAGAACTCAACGAGTGCGCCACGATCTTGACCGACCTCTTTCTCGAAGTTGTCTTCAGTGAGTACGACAACATCAGCGACGGCCGACGATAAGAAGAGAAGAGCTAGGGTTGCTAACGTGAAGAAGATGGAGGATCTCGACATTTTTGTTTGAAGGAGTTGTTGCGAAGGGGGTTAAGGAGAAGTTGGATTTAAGTACTATAAAGACCGAGTCTGCTCTACGTTATGTTTTAGGATCCCGTGAAATCCCACCTATTTATCTTTCTTTCCAAGAAAAAGAAAAAGAAAATTAGCAAAGTCATAACTACTTCATTCTAGATTAGAATATATTTATGCCAAATTTAAACCCAATTCGCTTCATCTTTATTCAAAAATGGCGACCGAAGTTTTCCTCGTATGAAAATTTCAAACTTTGATAAAAATAGGATATTGGCTTATCTTTTTTTTGTAATTCCAGACTTTCACACTCATTGGATAAATTCCAATTATAACAAATTTTAGTATCACTGTATATAATCGTGGAATTTACTATAATTCTATAAACATGATTTTGTGAAAACTTCAAGCCACTATTTTATGCTATTTTGATAGTATCAAATTTATCACAATAGACATTCCCAATACTACAAGATTCACATCTAATTAGAGTAATTCGATTTGGACTGGATGATGTAGTGGTGGTCGATTTGGACTGGATGATGTAGTGGTGGTCTGGTGGGGCATGGTTTCAATGTGTTGGAAACTTGGAATGTTAATATAGTATTAATGACATTCATAATATAATTTTGTATTATTTTTCTTTTGTGAACAATAATAACAATTTTATTGATAAGCTATTCAAATCGTTTTATAAGAAGTGGCGGATGCAGAATTCATGTTGTGGTTGCACCTTACATTAGTAGATTAGTAGTTTGACATACTTTTTTAGTGGGAGCATCTTAATAGAAAAAGAAAATTACACTACGACAAAAAATCAAAGTGATGATCCGGGACCCCAAAGACACCTAAATCCACCGTTGTTTATAAACCAAAGTCTCCTTCATAAGTCGTGAAACACCTCAATTTTTTTTAATAGAATATTCATTTGTCAAATAATACCATTTTTTATATAATATAGTTCAACGATTGTTTGGGGGTTTCACTTTGTATATAGAAACCATAATAAAAGCAAATAACACTACATAAACGGATATAAATATTGTATTTGGTAAAGAATGTTTGAAAGCTTTTATCTTTTATATATATATAAGGCGAAGATCAACCATTTTTTACTCTTCCCCTCCCCCCTTTACTTATTTTTTCGATGCTAATGATGAACTCCGGCCACCGGCCGCCGCCTGAGACGGTGATTTCCGGTGAGCTCCGTTCGATTCAAAAAGTATATTTTCCGACTCCTGGCGAGCAAATCTACAAACCTGTGAAGTCATTACGTTGAACGAAGGTGTCGTTCAAAAGTTCAGAAAACGCGAACGAGTCTCAATCGGCCAGAAAACTACTTTTTCGTGCTCCTAGTGACCTGATATACGGTAAAGTCGGTCCATTCAATAAGTTTTTCATTCAAAAAGTTTGAAAACGAAAAACAATATCCGATTCCCAACGAACATTTTTAACGTTTAAAGGGTGAATTTCTACAGCCCCTTTTATATTTTTTTGATTTCAGGGGAGAATACATGCATATCACGTCTTTTACGTTTTGATATAAACGGTTTATGTTACAAGTTTATATGTTTTCTTATTTACGTCAAGTTTATTTACTTGTTGTTAAAAACGATTAGATTAAGTCATAAACTTGCAATCACGAACAAAACGTAAAGATCCAAAACTGTAAGCCCGAAGCTTAGTGAGTTCTCCCAAAATACCAACGGTATACAATCATAATCATATCATATAAAATAATAGAATGCATAATGAGCCTTTAGCCTGATTGGACCGCCTCGCAGGGACTTCAGCCTATCTGGATCGCTCTCCGAGCCTTTAGCACGTCTGGACCGCCTCACAGGGCCTTCAACCTATCCGGACCGCTCGTCGGGCCTTCAACCCGACTAGTACGCCATCCTGGGTCTGTAGTCTATCCGGTCCGCCCTGGGTATGTTGGCCTTCAACACAAAGCAGGACCGCCTCAACCTAACCCCAAATCAAACAAACATGTCTACATAAGTATCATACGCTAGCATATATAACAGTTATACCGATCCAACATATCACAAATCATAGCAACATCCTATAACCAGGATACCGACCTAGCCAGTCACTAACACATCATTATCCTATATATCAGGAAACCGACCTACCAGATCACTAAGCATATCACCATCCTAACTACCAGGATGCAAACCAATAAGCATATCATGCAATAAACCTGAATACAAATTCGAAAGGGCCGGCATTGGTGCCTTATACCCTGTTGATATAGTAAGAAGAACTCACCTCACAAGTAGCTCAGAGTGATAATGTCAAACTCCTCCAAATACATCTCCAACTCCAACACCTACATTCACCAATGATCCACTTCCATGAATTCCCAAATTACTAAAATACCCCATAAGTCAAACCGATCAACCCTTGGTCAAAGTCAACGGTCAAGGTTAACAGTCCATATTGGCCCAACTTGTCGAGTGCAGCTCACTGGCTCGTCGAGTCCTTCCAGGACTCGAGAAATCGTGAAAACCCTAGTTGACTCACCGAGCTCCCAACCAACTCATCGAGTCCATGCGATGTCCAAATGTCGGGAAAAACCCTAACTAACTCGTTGAGTCTTCTCACTGACTTGTCGAGTCAATGCAGAACTAATACAAGCAATCTTCATCCGACTCGTCGAGTTGACCATGCAACTCGTCAAGTCCCTTCAATCCATTTCTCATTCAGACGTTTTTAAGCTACCTTAAAGCTCCAAATTGCATATCTAACCTCCTAGGGCATGGTTTCCACGTAAAGTTGCAAACTTTACGTACATGTTTGGTCCTAAATGCCAAAACCAAGCTAAGGGAAAGGTTTAACCCAAGGAGAAAGGCCAAAGCTTGCTAAATCTGATAACTTTATGACTATATGGACATAGAGGAGTCCATATCTGAAGTTACAACTTCAGATCATGACCAATACCCGAAATGCTCCACAAATATACTAAAATGTCCTTAAACCCAAGAAAAAGGGGATGTGATGCTAAAATGATCAAGGTAGAAGCTTGTTACCTTCAAATGGATGCGTAAACATTGTAGATGCTGGATCTACAAGCTCTTTCCCGTTCCAAGCTTCTCAACCTTCCAACTTCTTCAACAAAATACACCAAAAGCACTCTTTTAGTCTCACAAGCTCAAGGAAACAACAAATGATGGCTAGGGTTTCTTCTCTGGGTAATGAAGTGGTAAGGGAGGCCACAAGAGGTTGATTAAGTTCTTTATATAGGGGGCAAACCCTAAAAATTAGGGTTTCGTTTTCCAGCTCCTACTCGTCGAGTCGGGGTCCTCCAACTCATCCAGTAGCCCTCATAAATCTCGTGCCCTGATCCATTTCTACACGACGAGTTGGGGGCAACCAACTCGTCGAGTAGGTCTAAGAATATGATTTTAAGCTTTTAAATTTTATATCTGGGAGTCGGGATGTTACAAGTTATATATTGTGTCAAACAATCATTTTGATTTTTATAAAAATATTGATTTATTATCTACCGGTGTTTATAAAAATGGTTATATGTTGCATCATATGATCGTTTCAATTTTTATAAAAATATTGATTTATTATCTACCGGTTTTTATAATAATGGGTATATATTGTTTGATAAAAACTAGTTATTAAAAATAATAACATAAATGTTTTGTGATCAAACCATTTACATTTATTTGATTATTATTAACAAAATAAATGTCGTACAAATTATATAACATAGTACGAATGATAAAATCGTGTCAATTATATAGTTTATAACCTACTAAATGTGTGTTGTATTGTTAGAATTCATGATTAAATATTTATTTAGGCTTGTTAGAATATTTAAAATTGTTGGTTTCATGTTGGTTGAAACATGGATATTGTTATCAACACAATCATTAGGCTCCCAACTCATCACCACAAACAATAAAAATTAGAAATATGTTAATTCTTACGAATCTCAAATACTAAAATACTTCAATCAATAGTTATTTCTAAACATCAAAGAATTATAGGTATTCAATAAACTTATAATAGAGAGTTTATGATTAGGATGCCTAAACACATTGTTAGGATCCAACACAATGAGTTATGTTTGTTTCTAAAAATTCATACGAGTTAAGATCATTTTCTAAGTTATATGGGCTATGTATGTAACTACACTAAGACTGTAAATCTTAGTAAACGTCATCTGCGTAATAATCGTTAATCCGTATGGAACGTAGAACGTCAGGTATAGATCGACGGCACTGATTTATATGTGTAGACATCCCGCCAACGGTTGCTAGCTACAACCATCGTCTGACGAGTCAAAATCAGACGTTGAAGTTTCTACACTACTTACTCCACGACGTTGATAAAGTATTTGATGTGGACTTTCAACATGTGCAAAGGCCTCGTATCGCGATTCGGTTATGAGTTCATTATAGACCCCGATGTTTTCCTTATCATTGTATAGAATTTAAATAGGATTTATACGGGATTTTTGTTCACGTATACAAGTTGAAAGAAATTGTATGTATTTGGATAGTTGTGACTCAAAATGATAAGTGTCATTACCAAAATTAAGTCATATAACACTTAATTAACAAAAAGACACGATTGGACAAAGTTTATTAACTTACATTTAATAAGTTATTTATATAACCCTTCACTTTTGCACAAAAAATACAACGTTTACGTGGGAGTAGTATGCCCCCATTTATCTATATTGCTTTCCAAATTAAGTAAAATGATACTTAATAATCATTGGGACACGAAAACACAACGTTTATGTGGGAGGAGTTTACCCCACTTATTAGGTCTTGGTTCCCAAATTATAATAAAATAACACTTAATAAACACTACGACACGGCCATGCAAAGTTTATAAACTCAAAATTTATGAGTTATACATATAAACATTACAATCTCTTTTACGAAATTACATTAGTGAAGTTGGTTCTTTTATATTTTTACAAAGTGTAACATGTCTTTATTCTATATAACTCGGTATTCAGAAATCCTTATATAAAATGCATTTTGGTCAAGGGAATTGTAAAAGTTGATACAAGTTTGAATTACTTATATATTTATCAAATTTGTAGTTTTGTATTTGAACAACCAATATTTGTATATGAGTCCAATTGTCCAGAAACACTTTTATAACTCATCTATTTTATACTTTTGATAGAAAAGTACGGATTTATAAAAGCTGGTCAACCAGATAAAATTTTATAATACCCTTTCGATTATAAAAAGTACTTTGTGTCAAAACCTGTAAAACTCACCAATAATCTTTTGTAGAAATATTTTAATGCATGTATTCGGAAGAGTTTGCGTAGAAGACTTTCTGTTATTTTACTATATTTTTGTAAACTTCGAATTGTTAGGCGTGTGTCAAGATTTAGCAATAGTCATTGTCAATGTAATTTCTATTTTGGTTATAATATAGTATTATGTTTGTATTGTTTAATGTATGTTCAATAAATGTGATCACTAATTTATGTCGCACACCTCAGCGTTTCCGCCGTCGGCCGGAGTATAAAAATATCCAAGCTTCACTTCTCAATATCTTAGATGGATATTTGATACTCCATTACATAATCGGGATGACGATAACTTATTACGAAGTAATGTATTTAATACTAGTACTCTTGATTTTAACCAATATATAGGTGCTAGTCATGTTGTGGCAAAAGAACTTAGAAAATTAAGAGAAATGATCTCAAGTGTTCATGGAGTGGTTCAACCCTTACCAAAAAAATTTCCTACATGCCATAAGATCTCAAGGTTTTTTCCTCGCATCTGCAATACAAAAGTCCCAAATCATTTTCATACACTAATGTGATGGAACCATGAATCCAGGGGAGCATATCAATATAGAGAGAATGGAGATCATCATCATTCCAATACATCTTAAAAGAGTCTTGCTTATGCAAAGGTTTCAATTCAACACTTATAGACGCCCAAGTCGATATGTGACACTTTCCCTTTATCGAACATCTAGAAAACTAACATGATATTGAGTACACAAGCTTATAATACAAACTTGTTTATCATGATTCTCCATTATTTGAATATTTATGGATAGAGAATATGTTAACCTCACACTTGACCCCCATCATATTAATCAACTCGTTCATGTTAGCTTCACATATGTTTATTTCATATCCTATGACTTGTCTGGTGTTAATAAGCGCCAGTAAACCTTCTATGAACGAGAAACCATTTTGAAAAGGTTTATTATTTGAAGAAGCAAACAATTCATCCTTCTTTTTTATTTTCATTATCACAATGGAAATGATCATTTGTAGAAACATTCAAAGAAAACCAGGGGAATTAGAATGTGTGGCGTCCAAATTCACTTCATCAACCTTTTCCTCAATGTATAATCTTCACCCGAACAAGGACTTGTTGCTTCATCTAGGTTGATCAAGATTATCATTAGACATTGAAGATTGTATCTTCGGTTGGTTGAATTTACAGGGAACATAATCAACATGTTGTTTTCCGATTTACATGTACTAAAACAAAACATCTCCACCTCCTATGTTTGTTGTCGGACAACAACATCGGTTGCCGATTATGATTGGCGTTGAGCAATAGCTCTGGTTTGTTGCCAGATAACAACCTCATATTCTTTTGGTTGTTGTTGGACAACATTCACATAGCCATCCGAGTATTCAATTAAGTTGGTGTATAGAAATCAAATATTGTTAGGTGAACCCATAGACATGGTGAGCGTGAAGAAAAGGTTCTTAATTCGCTAGTTGCTTATTTTGTTTTCTTTTATGCATTTTCATTTTGATTTTTGTTAATGGTTTGTCTTATTCATTTGTATTTCAGGAGTTGGGAGGTCATTATAAATGTAAGTAAAACAACTCAATTTCTCACTTGATCTCCCGTAAAGAATACATTTGATCGCTTTACGCAATAAAATCTTATTAACGAGGGAGTTATATTATGTGATATGAAATAAAGTTGTTATGCTTGTGTAAATTGTATTCGTTTCACTTTTGGATCATAAAACTAAAATACTCCCCTTTCTCATATTCTTGTTTAACACATCGCAACTGTAATGCCTAGAATTTTGGGCTAGGCATTTAAGAGTATAATAATAGTAATTATACATTTTATCGAACAATTAAAATCGTTAATTAAAATAATTTTTCTTCATATGTGTTATGAGATAATAAGTAATTAGTGTGTACACAATAAGTGGACAAATATTAGGAGTATAGAATATTTGTAGAAAAACATAAATATAGAATTTATCATTAAAACAATAAAATAAACATTAAAAATAAAAAATTATTTTGAATAAATAATCTTAACGAAAGTTGTATTAGTCGTGACGATGATTCCATGGATATAAATAACGCGCAAATCTGACTTCGTATGAGAAAGTTATGAAGTTTCGCGCTCATGCAACTATGACAAGGTGCATCATGAAAAGTGAACCAGAGATAGGTTGTTTTTATCCCAATTAATCTAAACGAAAGTTGAAGTGCTCGTCAATATAAAGAACGCCAATATCTAACTTCATATGAGAAAGTTATGATTTTTCAAAGTTTCGAGTGCGACACAGTACAATAGTGTGCGGCATAGAAATCGAAATCAAAATCGGTTGATTGTTATCCGAAACAATCTAGATGAAAGTTATATTACTCTTCAATATGAGACCCACGTTATAAAGAACATCAAAACTAGAGTTCGCATGAAAAAGTTATGAATCGCAACGTTATTTAAAGTCTAAGCCTTCTCAGATCGTAAAATGAAAAATTAAGTAAAAAATAGTCGACGAAGTCTAAATGAAAGTTGTAGTACTCGTCTTATAGCTACACATGGATATAAAATTCATCGAAAACGGATTATGCATGCTAAAGTTATGATGTTTAGAAGAATGTTAAATTTTAGTCAAACAAAGCATGACACGTGGCATCACCCGTAGTACGACACGTGTCAAGATCTCAGGCCAACCTTCCTCCCTATGAAAACTTATAGATGGTTGACACAAGGCGAGACGCGGCATACCTTTCAATTTTTCTATACATAACCTCGTTTTTTTATCACATTTCTTGCTGGAACTCTTTATATTCTCTCTCAATCTTTCCCGAGGCCTTGTTCTAGTACTTCTTAAGTGTCAGTGGCAAAGCTCTAGAGCGCCAGATATCCCCGAGAAATGGAGTTTTCGGTTTTGAAGTTTTTCCCGCATAATGTCCGGTTTTTCGTCAAACAACCTGTAAGTTGAGTTAGGCTTACCGTTCTTTAAGTATAGCTTTATATTTATGTATATAATCATTATTATGAACTTATAAATAAAATTTATAATTAATACTATTCGTTATACTAGCCGGTCTACTTATGGTAATGCTGACAGGGCAAGATCAGTGAGGTGTTTAAAATGGATTTTCCAAACAATATATCTTTATATGCAAAACGGATCCTACCTTCAAAACGATTTTGCCTGATTGTTTCTTATCAGCTATACGTCAGTGTTCTTTTGGTATTATTGATAAATCTAATAAAAGTATTATAAAAATTAAAATTTATAAATACGGAAAAATACTAAGCCTTAATAATATTCGTGTTTATGTCGTTTTAAAAGAGAATCTGAAGTGTCAGTCAAGGATACGACTTTCCCATGAGTCTTCCACCTATATCAACTGAGTGCATAGTTACTTTCAAGAACATAATTTTAATACAAAGTATTTATTATCTTTTAAAAGTGTGTACGTAAATTAATTTTTGATTATTTGAATTATGTGTTAAAATAATATTATATGAAATGCATTGTTTTAACCATATATGGTTATATACATGTTAAGTGTATATATGGTATTTATTACATGATAATCTTAGGAAGGGTATTATTACTTAAAAAGATTAATTTTTACTAAATACCCAATATTTCGTGTTAGATATATACCCTGAATTATGACAGTGTTGTGAATAGGGTTAGTATTGAAAGTTTGATTACATGGATTATAGTCTCATCTAGTTTTAATCTAAGACGTATAAAGGATTTGTAGATCTTGTTAAGTTGAATAAAACTGCAGTCCTATATTGTACTGCGATAGTATGGTATGAAACAGGAAAACAATTTTGAAAGTTGATTATAAGCATTATAGTCTTTCCTAGTGATGAAACAAGACTTATAAAGAATGTTTAGTTCGAGTCAAGAAAGAGTATTAGTTATACCCTGTATTGTAGAAACATTAAATAGACAAGAACGTTGGGATGATTATGGGTATCAAAGTCTTATCTAGTTATACCCTAAGACTTAAAAGATATGCTTAGTTCAATTAAGTTTGGATATTGGATAGCATCTATCAAGGGTGTGTGTGTGTGTGAGGGGAATGGAGAGTAGAACTATGTTCAATAAAATTGATGATTTGGTGGGTTAAGTATTACGTACATGAGTACTATATAAGTATTCCCCCTCCTTACACGTCTACACAGCTCCTTAATGGACATTCCAAGTTGTTTATATCAAAATCAAAATGAACTGATCATATGTACATGTTAGCTAGTCGACTAACCATAGTCAACTCCTAACTCAAGGAAGTTCCATTTTACTTTAATATGTCAATTTACAACGTACATTAACCTAGGAAGAGCTTTAACAAAGGCGTGATCTTTCCTTTCGTTTATGAGAACTATTCCCAAACTATGAAATTGAAAAGATTGATCATCCTCATAACTAATCCTTTCAAAAGTTTTATAGCAGTAGATTTTAGTGGATAAGGTTTTCGACATCATTCAATAAAATTCCATTATAGTTTGTTTTACTTATCCTTAGAAATAAATCACCCTAAATAATTTTAGAAGGCTAGGATCCATATTTGGCTCCATGATGAGTAAAGGGATGTCATAAACACAGCATAAAGTTATTTAGGTAGGCAAATCTCTTTGCCAATTTCGATCACTACGAAACTCCTAGATCTTTGAGATTCATTAACTATCAATGGCATCTTAATCTCGGATTATATTCATCTCAAATTCAATGACGAGGTCGTCGCGGATCACTGAACAGATGGTGAATCAACCATACAAAATCGCGTGGTCCCCGACTCAAGTTACGCTTGAGATTCGCGAGTTCCACATCATTCTCTATCTATACTCTCGAATTGACGTGTCGGTTAACCACACGAGCTCTATCAACAAGTTATAAAGAGAATGTGCAACTTTTATGGATAACATCAGATTCACATTAAATAGATTGAGAATTAACCTTGCAAAATCACATGGTCCCCGGCTCAAGTTACGCTTGAGATTCATGAGTTCAATATCATTCTCAACAATATTCTAGATTGATGTGCCGGTTAACCACACGAGCTCCACCAACATAATATAAAGAGAATGTGCAATTTTCATGGATAATATAAACTCACATTCTATTAATAAAATGGGATTTTGTTTTATACTTGTATTTAGAATACTTTTAGATTGACCATTATTGTAACGCCGAAAATTTCAAAACAATTTTTCATTTAAAAATAATCGTTTAATTCTTCAAAACACTTTGCTTAAAATCTCATTCATAATCGAATTACAAAACATAATTCCATTTTCACTTGCATAATAAACCAGGATCCTCAAAACATGACTCTTTCTCTGGTGTGTACAATCGAGCCGGTGCCGTCCCGTGATCCTGAGAGAAATCTGAAACACATAACACAAAACACTGTAAGCACGAAGCTTAGTGAGTTCCCCAAAATACCACACATAACACATATTAGCCACTCGAGGCTATAACTCTGTGGGTCCGTGGACCCTACTCTAAGCACCTTCCGGTTCTAACTCTATGAACCTTCCGGTTCTAACTCTATAAACATGCACAGCATAAATCACATAGAAATAATGCAGTACAACACGTAATATACACAGCATACAAATACTCTGTCACATAACTCTGGTTACCTACTCAAGGTAAAGTATAGTGAGAAGACTCACCTGGAAATCAGAAAGCAATTATCTGCACATGCGAACCTCGGACTTGCCACAGCCTAACACATAAGGCAAATATCTCTAATTAGTACTCGCAGTCCCAACTCTAATTAACCGGAGAATACTCTTTCCCTCTCTAGTCAGGTAATGGGTAAGAGACCATTTTACCCCTCCCTGACCTCTATTACCTCTGTTGACCAAAACTCCCAAAGTCAACATAAGACAACTCAAGTTAATGGTCAACACTGACCAGACTCGGAGAGTACACAAGAGTGAATCGGCGAGTCCATGCGGGTTCTCTAAATCCTTTTTAAACCTCTTAGACACGACGAGTTCCCTCTCCACTCGTCGAGTTACTCGGCAACGAAACGCGGGGCAACCCCGACTCGACTCGTCGAGTTTGCCTATGGACTCAGCGAGTTGCTCCCATGACAACCCTCATCTGACCTTCTGAGGTCAGATCTGCTTCACCAAACCATAGATCTAACTCCCTTAAAGCCAATAACCACGAAAAGGTCGAACCTTGGGCACTCATGCAAGGTTCTACAAGCTCATTTGGGTGAAACCCTCCGTTACATAACAACCCTAGCTCAAAACTCCAAATAGAATGCATAAAGCAGGATGGAAGGGACTCTCTGGACCTCTTTGGGTCCAGATCTATGGCTTCACACTCAATGGGACATTATACTCCACAAATCAAGCCATAAAAGAAGCTAGAAAACCCAAAAATCACCAATCTTACCCAAAACAGAAAAGGGAGAACGATTTGATACCTCAATGGTGAAGATGCAAGCTCAGAAGCTCTGAATCGACACCCCCCTTGACCTCCCTTTGCTGGAAATGACTACTCCGTTGCACAACCACCTCAAGAATGCTCCAAAATGGCTCTTCTTCACTCTCTCAACTCTCTGGTTCGATAGGAGTCTCTCAAAGGTGTAGGTGGCCGCCACTGAAGGCCATAAGGGCCTTTAAATAGGTCCCAAACCCGGACAATTAGGGTTTTCCTTGACAGCGCCGACTCGGCGAGTCCAAATACCCGACTCGTCGAGTCCCTTCATTAAACTAGTCCCCAAAACGCGATCCTACTCGACGAGTTGAGGCGTCAACTCGCCGAGTCTCCTCATTCCCCAATATAAAGTACTCAAATTCCCATATCTGGATATCCGGATGTTACAATTCTCCCCCACTAGAATCAGACTTCGCCCTCGAAGTCTCACTCTGGAAACAACTCCGGATGCTGCTCACGCATCTCGCGCTCCGGCTCCCAAGTAAGCTCTGACCCCTTCCGGTGTTGCCACTGGACCTGCACCAGATGCACCTATTTGTTCCTCAGAACCTTGATCTTTTGATCCCGAATAGCCACCGGTCTCTCAACGTAGTTCAGGCCCACATCCACCTGAATATCCTCTAATGGCACTACTGCCGACTCCTCGGCTATACACTTTCGCAGCTGCGACACATGGAAAGTGTCATGGATCTGACCTAGCTCTGCAGGTAGCTCTAACTGGTAGGCTACCCTGCCTACCCTCGCGATCACCCGAAAAGGGCCGATATATTGGGGCCCCAGCTTGCCCCTCTTCCTGAATCGGATCACTCCTTCCCAAGGAGAGACCTTCAGGAGTACAAAGTCACCGACCAAAAATTCGAGCTCGGACCGGCGCCTACCTGCATAACTCTTCTGGCGACTCTGAGCGGTCAACAACCTCTGCCTGACCTGCTGTATCTCCTCTGACGTCTGAAGCACGATATATGTACTTCCCATCACATGTTGCTCTACCTCTCCCCCGCAAATGGGGTCCGATACTCCCTTCCCTACAATAGCTCAAAGGGTGGCATATTGATGCACTAATGATGGCTGTTGTTGTAGGAAAACTCTGCCAAGGGCAAATACGGGCCACAATTCCCCTCCGAAATCTAATACACATGCCCGAAACATATCCTCGAGCATCTGAATCGTTCGCTCGCTCTGAAGTGTCCGCAGACATCACCATGGTAAACTCTAGCTCATTTCTCATATTCATCTTCGATACCGAGCACCAAGTCAGCTTTTGGCCCCACAACTGAACCCCCAAAGGTCACACATAACATGATCCAAAACATCTCACTAACTTCCTCCCCGTGACCACTATCACGGCCCAGTGACACGCAAGTCACTAAATTCCCTTTTTCCTCATAAAAAAAATACAATCCAATCGAAGATCGACTCAGCTCTAACCTCTGGCGTCTGCTGCGCATATTCTACCGCGCGCCTCGCTGACCCTCCCGACAGAGACGGAGACCCCAGTCTCGCCCCGGTTTAACCACTAGGCACCAAAAACTCAACACTAGGGCTACTCAATCCTAAAACTCTTCTACATCATGCACTTATCGGAGAACACTCCATCATCACACTCTCTTGCCGTCTAGTGGGTACTATGGCTTCCCACAACATTACGACAGCCTCTGACTAGTGAGTACTACGGCTCCCCGTAGTATCACAACGCTAACTAACTAGTGAGTACTTCGGCTCCCCGTAGTACCACGACTCCCTCCCTCTGACTTGTGAGTACTCTGGCTCCCCGTAGCATCACAACACCCTCTGACTGGCAAATACTACGACTCCCCGTAGCATCACGACTCTCTCTCTGACTTGTGAGTACTACGGCTCCCCGTAGCATCACAACACCCTCTGACTGGCGAATACTATAGCTCCCCGTAGCATCACGACTCTCTCTCTCTCTGACTTGTGAGTACTACGGCTCCCCGTAGCATCACAACACCCTCTGACTTGCGAATACTACAGCTCCTCGTAGCATCACAACACCCTCTGACTGGTGAATACTACGGCTCCCCGTAGCTTCACTCTATACTCTCATTCTCATTACAACGCCACATTATGTTCACTAACTCATGCACCGAAGACTATCATAGATAGTTACACACACACTTGCCCCGATATGCATTACAAACTCTGGCGGCAACCGCCATAACACAAAACCTACCTCTGCGGAGATCCACTTCCTTAAATAATCCCTCTTGATGACAATACACGAAGGACTCCCACTGGAACCGTGGATACATGATACATCACTAGTCATCTTAAACCCAAGACTCTAAATAACTCTAAAATCGGGACGCTATACGCGGAAACCACGGAACACCCTAACAGAGCATCACAATGTCCTGCCTCTACCACTGATTCCCTTACTCCCAGCACCATACACATACAAAAATACATTTCCTCTGAATCCCATAATAATTTCCTATTTCACTCAATGCGCAACTTCTGTGCATCCAAACACTCAATTGGAATACAAGGAAGGCGCTAACCCTTCAGAACACACTGATGATCCTCCGAAACCCTTTCCACTACTGCTCAAAATCCAAGCAAGAATACACATCCCAGCCCGGGAGTTGGCTACTCGACAATCTTCTACCCATATTTCAACCCAGAAATTCTCAACTGCCCATACCATCATTACGAGTCTTCCACTTGAAACGACTCTGACCACCACCAGATTCCTGACCATTGACCACCCGCCGTGGGGACACCCATCCTTCTCTCAGACATATACCACATGCATTATCTCGCCCTGCACCTTTCCTTGATCACCAATGACCCTGATCTCATGAATTCAAGCCGCAGGTTTCTGTATCCAACCCCTAACCGCTCTTGCACAAATCTCTGGTTCTCTCAATAACCACCCGATTCTCCCCCACTTAGGGTTCGAACCATCACTATCTAACACATCAACAACCTCACGAACTATTTTCACCAGCAATAACGCACCTGCCCCTGAAAAGTGTTACGCAACGCCCGATAATCCCCTTTAAGGAAATCAATCGATCTCATAACTCTTAACCTCAGATGAAATCCTCAAGAACTTCTCGTCACGACTGCCTCTAGTCGTTCCAAGTCTCATACCAATCCAATACCAAACAACTCAACTGTCCAATAACATCACTGACTCATATACTGGACCACGAAATCATCATACTCCCCCGCCTCGACTCATCAACCGATGTACCAACACATGGATCATCCCAAGAACAGGGACCCACTCCCATATTCAATACCCAACATAGATAGAAAAAACCACTGCACTGATTAACTCGACTGGACTCCCCACTGATACCTCTACAATACGCCCTACTATACTCAAATAGGTGTAACATGGTCCTCGACTATCTCAGTCCCAACTAACTATCTGCTCATGGTAAATCACTGCCTCGCGGCACACATGATACCTGATACTCTGATGGAAAATCATCATCAATGACAACCTGCAGGGTTTACCCCCAAACCCAAAACTTAAACATCATGCCTCTCATGTTCCGCACACGAACATAAATAGCACCACCCAGGTCATAGAAGGTGACATCTCCTCTATCGACTGATTGCTCAACTCAGACCGAAACTCTCCCCTCCCTCTGACTCCTTACCAAAATACTCTGAAAGGCTCTCGACCTCCCTTTCAAGGGACGCCTCTTCGAACTCAATCATGGCCCACAGGCCTAAAACCCATAGCGTCCAATCTCTACCTCATCAATCGTGACCGGATAACCGGAGAACCACAAGCATCATTCACTACGAACCATGGTACTCATCCCATGACATCTCTTCTCAATATCCTCCGATGTATGGTACCCGAACCATAGCATCACTCCTCCATCTGCTCCGATGTATGGTACTCGAACCATAACATCATTCCTTTATACGCTCCGATTTATGGTACTCGAACCATAACTTCACTCCTCGATCCGCTCTGATGTATGGTACTCGAACCATAACATCACTTCTCAATCTGCTCCGATGTATGGTACTCGAACCATAACATCACTCCTCAATCCGCTCCGATGTATGGTACTCGAACCATAACATCACTCCTCAATCTGCTCCGATGTATGGTACTCAAACCATAACATCACTCCCCAATACGCTTCGATGTATGGTACTCGAACCCTAACATCACTTCTCAATCCGCTCCGATGTATGGTACTCGAACTATAATATCACTCCTCAATACGCTTCGATGTATGGTACTCGAACCCTAACATCACTCCTCCATCTACTCATTAGAACCTTCAGAATACTCCCTGTATCAAGTATGGGTCCTCTGCTTTCAGTAGTACGGGCCCATACTACCTGCCACATCTACCCATACTTTCCACACGGACTATCCCGGAGCTCCTAAGTAGTTGCTCGACCTTCTCATTCACCAATTCCGTCACGCGATCGCTCCCTAGTGAAATTCTCTACTCTGCCAGCGCACTCATCTGGCTAAGGTCACTCCTTAGGCTCTTCCTAGATTCCCACACTTCTCTGCCATCAGCTGCTGAAGAGCTCCTAATGATGCCAGCCATCTACCTCCTGAATATCGTCATATTCGCTTGGTAGCTGACTCCCATCATCGAGAGTTCCACAAAGCAAAAAGCAAGCAGCATTCGAGCATCGAAGAATATATATGACTCACTCTGGGTGATAACTCCGCTTGCTCTGCTCATCCTCGAAAGTACCACCGAACTCTGCAACTCTTCCCCTCGCAGGTTCTAACTATTCTTTCTATAAGTACCACGGTACGTATCTAGGTATCTCCCCTAGATTACTCCTCTACTCAAATCCCCTAAAGGATTCCAACTAAATATTCTCACTCATCACATACTCAAAAGCACATCGCATATAACAACAATTCCTAGGCTAAGGCATCACAAATTAGGCCACTCTAGTCCTAAGATATGGAATAACTAGCCTGTCTCTAGCATGCAATAATATCTCATAAAGTGCATCATAAATATCTCATAACACAAAGTAATGGTATTTTAGGAAATCACCGTTCGGGCTCTGGCTGATTGTACACACTGCTCTTTCTCGCTTTCTCTTTGAACTCTTATTCGCTTTAGAAAATTAATTCTTTGAAAACTTTTCTTACTTCCTCAGTTTGAGTCTAGATTTACCCGAAGGCGCATCCGAATCCCTCAAACCAAGGCTTTGATACCAACTTGTAACGCCGAAAATTTCAAAACAATTTTTCATTTAAAAATAATCGTTTAATTCTTAAAAACACTCTGCTTAAAATCTCATTCATAATCGAATTACAAAACATAATTCCATTTTCACTTGCATAATAAACCAGGATCCTCAAAACATGACTCTTTCTCTGGTGTGTACAATCGAGCCGGTGTCGTCCCGTGATCCTGAGAGAAACCTGAAACACATAACACAAAACACTGTAAGCACGAAGCTTAGTGAGTTCCCCAAAATACCACACATAACACATATTAGCCACTCGAGGCTATAACTCTGTGGGTCCGTGGACCCTACTCTAAGCACCTTCCGGTTCTAACTCTGTGAACCTTCCGGTTCTAACTCTGGGAACCTTCCGGTTCTAACTCTATAAACATGCACATCATAAATCACATAGAAATAATGCAGTACAACACGTAATATACACAACATACAAATACTCTGTCACATAACTCTGGTTACCTACTCAAGGTAAAGTATAGTGAGAAGACTCACCTAGAAATCAGAAAGCAATTATCTGCACATGCGAACCTCGGACTTGCCACAGCCTAACACATAAGGCAAATATCTCTAATTAGTACTCGCAGTCCCAACTCTAATTAACCGGAGAATACTCTTTCCCTCTCTAGTCAGGTAATGGGTAAAATACCATTTTACCCCTCCCTGACCTCTATTACCTCTGTTGACCAAAACTCCCAAAGTCAACATAAGACAACTCAAGTCAACGGTCAACACTGACCAGACTCGGCGAGTACACAAGAGTGAATCGGCGAGTCCATGCGGGTTCTCTAAATCCTTTTTAAACCTCTTAGACACGACGAGTTCCCTCTCCACTCGTCGAGTTACTTGGCAACGAAACGCGGGGCAACCCTGAC
The DNA here is from genome assembly GCF_002870075.4 of Lactuca sativa. Taxonomy (NCBI): domain Eukaryota; kingdom Viridiplantae; phylum Streptophyta; class Magnoliopsida; order Asterales; family Asteraceae; genus Lactuca; species Lactuca sativa. Next base: position 245,765,153 of record NC_056627.2, on the reverse strand, counting down.
TCGACTCGTCGAGTTTGCCTATGGACTCGGCGAGTTGCTCCCATAACAACCCTCATCTGACCTTCTGAGGTTAGATCTGCTTCACCAAACCATAGATCTAACTCCCTCAAAGACAATAACCACGAAAAGGTCGAACCTTGGGCACTCATGCAAGGTTCTACAAGCTCATTTGGGTGAAACCCTCCATTACATAACAACCCTAGCTCAAAACTCCAAATAGAATGCATAAAGCAGGATGGAAGGGACTCTCTGGACCTCTTTGGGTCCAGATCTATGGCTTCACACTCAATGGGACACTATACTCCGCAAATCAAGCCATAAAGGAAGCTAGAAAACCCTAAAATCACCAATCTTACCCAAAACAGAAAAGGGAGAACGATTTGACTCCTTAATGGTGAAGATGCAAGCTCAGAAGCTCTGAATCGACACCCCCCTTGACCTCCCTTTGCTGGAAATGACTACTTCGTTGCACAACCACCTCAAGAATGCTCCAAAATGGCTCTTCTTCACTCTCTCAGCTCTCTGGTTCGATAGGAGTCTCTCAAAGGTGTAGGTGGTCGCCACTGAAGGCCATAAGGGCCTTTAAATAGGTCCCAAACCCGGACAATTAGGGTTTTCCTTGACATCACCGACTCGGCGAGTCCAAATACCCGACTCGTTGAGTCCCTTCATTAAACTAGTCCCCAAAACACGATCCTACTCGACGAGTTGAGGCGTCAACTCGCCGAGTCTCCTCATTCCCCAATATAAAATACTCAAATTCCCATATCTGGATATCCGGATGTTACAATTATCACTATCAAACCCTTTCGGTAACTCCATTCTCAAAATGCAATAGGGCAATGAGGGTGGTAAGCGCGAAGCATATTAAAAACCAACCCCATTAGGAATCATAGAGACCTTCTTAAACCCTTACATTAGAACGGGTGAACCTAGTCGAGGTAAGACTGACAATGTCAATATTTAAACACGCGGGGGCACATGTTGTAACTTTCTTATACATATAATAGACACAATTCTATTATATATATATATATATATATATATATATATATATATATATATATATATATATATATATATATATATATATATATACAAGGGGTAAAATTAAAAACTCTTTAAATTTAGTTGTCTATTATTAATTCTAATTAATTGCGAGGACGCAATGTAACAATTAATAAATCATGAGGGGTTAATATTCAAATTTATAATTCTCTATTAAAAATAATATTAAATATTAAATTCACTATTTAAATAATAGATAAATATCCAAATTCAAATAACATATTTAAATAATATTTATCAATTATCAAATAAATATTCAAATTTAAATGAACACATTTAAATAATATTTATTAATTTCCCGTATTCAAAAAAAAATTAAATTAGGTATTTATCCATGTTTATCAAAGCTAAATATTCGAAAAATGGCAAAAAAAACTGAAACCCTATATTATGTTGAGCTCACGTTGTGAACTCCTAGTTCACGTCGTGAGTTGCGACTAAGGTTTTTATCAATTACGAATTTTTCATCTAATCTTCTTCCATTCAATTTCAAACAAGTTTTAAAAAAAAACAACGATCAAGGTTGAAAGTAACCATGAACCAATGGCTCTGATACCATTGTTGGGTTTTCTACGCATCAAATACACTCTAAAACTAGGCAGTGGAAAAATCGAAACAACGATATACCTAAGTGTATGTGCATCCTATGGATCTATGGCTTCATGCTAATTACATCAACCCTAGAAAACTAAAATATACCTCTTATGTATCCCTTGATCCCCATGCCTGAGATCTTGAACCTCCATGAAGTTGCTTGGATGAAATGATCCAAACCAGAATCCCTCTAATGGTATCACACCCGATGACACCAAATAGTGGAATAAAAATAACTAGGAGAAGGATCAATTTCACAAACCCAAAGGGGTTAGAAATCATCCCTAAGAGGGGGAGGAAGAAGGGTTGGCGAATACTTCAAGCCAAGGTGCAAGGAGGAATGAAATCCCTAAGGCCCTATTTATAGCCTTTGATGCCTCCTAGGGTTTAGTACTCCTTCCCATGTGGGATGGAGGCCTAACCATGAAATTTCCCTCTTTTCCCATGTGGGATGGAGTGGTTTTCATCCAACCCTAATTTCATAAGGTTCTGGAACATTCCTGATTAACCAACTATCGATTAATGAACATTCAAGCCTTTAATTAATTAAACTGTTAATTAATTCCCAAAATATATTTCCAAAATATATTTCCAATTAGTTTATAATTAATTATTAACCATAATAATTAACAAACGAATTTCTCCTTTATTTACTCTACTCAATTTGGGTCTTGAGGGCAACCTAAAAGGACCCTGCTATTATTATAAATATTATCAATAGTTAATGACCTTGGACACTATTCCAACAGTCTCCCACTTGGACAAGTCATCAACTATACTAGGACTAATATTTTTTCAATAATCAACAGACAGTTAGCCATCCAATGCAACTACCGAACTCTTGATCTAATAAAGATTCAACACTTAGATAAGTGATAAACTATCCCTTTGTTCTATGATATATGTATGAATTCGAGACGTGGATAATAGTCAATCTCAAGAATTCAAGATTATGTTTCCCGATATAGATTTGTGACGACTGCATCTGACTACTAAATTGAACACAACAACTCCAGTCAGGGATCGGCCAAACACTTTAGATGTCAGCACCAAATCATCGAGGGGCCCATAGATATTGCTTTTCCTATTAGGGCAGAAGGAAGGAATAAACTTTGACTACATAGTTTTTGTCTACTTCATCTTGTCATACATGGACATACCCTTTATAACTACCAGTTACGGTTAGCGTTGGAGTAGTCCAATGCATAACATAATCATAGAGCTAACCCCACATGTATCTAGGTTTGAATAATAGAAGATATTATCGTCTTATAATTACTCGTGACTGAGTCCATGAAGTAATCTCTAAGCGTGGGTTGGTCCAATACTTAAATCTCTATTAAGCACTCATGAGTGTTAGCGCAATCTCTTTGTTATGTCCAATCAATATGGACAATCCACTAATACTCATGACAGTCTTGAATCACTACTTACTTCCAAGAGCATGACTGACTGTGGACGTTTGAGTAAATTAATACTCGGGAAGTGCGTTCCAAACATGCAAAAGTGAGAACGCAGTGATAAGCTAATTGAAATGACCGAAATCCATCATATATTAAGATCACCACTTAATAATCGCCAAATCAAATTAAAACTTATACCGCTTAAAGTTATCGAGTTTTAAAACAAACCAAACTAAGAGTGTTTAAGCCAAATCATTTGCAAATCTAATGCCTATTGACTTTGTTCAACTGTCAGACTTGGTCAATGACATTGGCTTATGGAATGGATCGACAAGATTATCTTTTGATATGACATCTTTACATTTGAATCACTATCAAACGTGATGGTACATAATGAGTGTATGTCATGTGAGCTTGTGTGACTTGGGATCCATATTCGAGGTAAGTTCACCCTTAAAGTCACAAAGAGACTTCATAAGGACCATCAATGATTGAATTTCAACAAAGATGTCACTAATGAATCTCTTTCAGACACATTGTCTTATTTGAAATTTAACCAACCGCAACATACTCTAAGTTTGCAAAATCCACTATGGTGTAATACTTGGTACTCTTCCAACTAAAAATTCACCATTCATAGAAGCACAAAGTCCAACTGCAAACAGATGTGTCTTTATTAGTATGGAACTTAGCATCAATGTAACTTTTACAATGATCTCTTCCATACTATCAAGATCATATCTTATGTCCTCAAGGACACTTAAGAATGTTCTTGATCTTGATTCATTGATTCTTGCCAAAATTGAACTAATCCAACTTGTCATGCACAAGGCATACAAGTCATCAGATTTGGTACATGTTATGGCATATATGATCGATCCCATAGCAAAAGCAAGTGGGACACAAATCATTTGCTTTAGCTCAATAGTAGAACCAGGACATTAACATTGCTCAATGTCATGCCATATTGTAATAAGCCTAAACTCCCTTTCAAGTTTCCTCAACATTCCATGTACTTGGGCTTAATCCAATGAATCTCTTTGATCTATCTCCATAGATCCTTATTATGCATGTGTCTTGTATCTCCTATGTATATCATAGCGAAACAAGTCTCATACCAAGCCAAGCTTTTACACCTGCCAAGTTAGAATACAGTTTCCTATAAATCGTACATTATCTATGTACAATACAAGGGTGACTACAGTGCTCCCACTAGCACTAACATATATATGGCTTATCTATGTTTCTCGAAATTCAAACTCCTTGAACTTTTCTCATTGAAACAAAGATTCCAATTACTCCCACTAGCTTTGACATATACATGGCTTATCTTTATTTCTCTAAATTCAAACTCCTTGAACTTTCCCATGGAAATAATGATCCCACTTGTGAGATGCTTATTTCGGTCTATAAACGAACTTATTAAGCTTACACATCCTTCAAAACCTATATTGGTTTAATTATGTGTTTGATCCTATCCATGATTGTCTCTACTTGAAGATCCGCTTGCACCTAAGGGTTAAGGTAAAGTGTTGTCTACCAAATAACAACATACATGGATTGAATCTCGCTTTCCATGTCTTCCTTCCATGTTGTAGCCTTTAGGGCCTACCATAACTTCTGATAGCTGGTATACTCTGATTGCTATCTACCAGTGACTTAAATACCTTAGCAATATAAACTCTTATATAACTAGGTCCATGACGTATTCTATCAGATCTATAAGGAAAAATGGAAATATGTCAGTTTCCTTGATAGCTCTTTCAATTCCAAATTGAATGTTATGTCTAACTTTAGGCTCTTCATTGGTTGACTCTTGAATCTTATCAAGATAAATGTGGCTCCCACTAGCCCTTTTGGAAATCAACTCCCTCTCTTGGAAGACTGCCCTTTGAGCAACATACACTTTTTTCTCAGAAGGTTGTTAAACAATTATCCAAAACGCTTGATGGGCTCTCCAACGAGATAACACATCTTTGATCAAAGTCCTAGATTGTCGAGCGCTTCACGACAAGCGTAAGCCTCATAATCGTAGACTTACATATATGGCAGTGAGGATAGAATCCCACTTCACATATCATAGAGTGTTTCAGGAACCTACTTAGTTGGCACAAGAACAAAGGACTTATTGTAAGACTATTCATGGTACAATCCATGAATTGTTAGCAAACATAGTGCGGCTCATCTAGTACAAAATCAATGAGCAATTAGTTTCTTTATCCAACTAACACTTCCTAGTGGTACTGTTTTGGGCAGAGATAGATCATGAAACTCTTTCACAATGACTTAGATGATCGATAAAGTTTGGACTGAGATTCTCACTATGAGTGTCTCATCCTATTGCCCAATTGATTCTTAACTTCGCTATATGAGAGCTCTGAACACCTGAGAGGTTCCAGACTCACATTCATACGAAGTTGGTCTCACTATGTATCGTGGTTAATCTGAATGGTCCATTAGTGTGAACTAATTCCAACAGATACTCACATCGCCCAGTGACACATTCATCATCTATCTTGATAAACAAGATATTCATTTATCATAAGACTCGAGGTTAAATGATATCCAAATTTTGATCCAATTGGATACTTGGTAATGCATTTCTCATTTATGTATCCAATACTATGATTCCACAAATACATTTCACCTAAACATTTGGATGTATTTGAATAAGTACTTATTATGGTCAATCTGAATGATCCATTAGTTGAACTAACATCAACAGATATTCACAATAATACACCTTATTCAAATATTCGAATCAATTTTGAAGTATTGCTACTATACTAGCCTCATAGATTTCATGACTTTCTTTTAACATGTTAGAATGCTCCACATTTAAATAAGTCAGAATTATCTCATGAATCATAGTATAAACAATTTCAATTATAATACCATAGACTAAACATTTTGAAAAGAGTTGTCTTTTGATCCTATGAATGTAGCAAGGGCTTGGCATTCATGATCAAATTATCTTCTCCATGTTTTAGTCTTCGTACTTCATTTTAGTGACTGCACATTCTTGCAAATGTCAACACTAATCCTTACCCAAATACTCAAGGTTTAGAAGTAATGTTTTGATGGCATTATAAATCCATATATTTGTTTGAATAACAAACAAGGAAGAACTAGTTATCTTTTGATCCAATGGAAAGTAGCACGGGCACGTGATCCATGATCAAATTTAACTTCTTCATGTTCCAGTCCTTTCACCTCAAATATACATTTGGGCAAGTTTGATTGCTTAGTCCTTTTCTTGTTATGGAAATAAGCAGCTATCAAAACATGTCTTAGAATAATCCTTCCTTTGTCCTAGGTATTTGGGCCTAGATTAGGTATACCAATGGCCTTTTAAACCATAGGCAATTGGCTTTCTTTTTCTTGACACTTCTTTCAAGATAGTAAAATATGGGAGTGTTTTGAAGTATGAGTTTCTATGATCGGCCATGCTAATTCCAAAAGGAAACCTCAACATGCTACACAACTCCTTAATGGACATTCCAAGTTGTTTATATCAAAATCAAGATGAACTGATCATATGTACATGTTAGCTAGTCGACTAACCATAGTCAACTCCTAACTCAAGGAAGTTCCATTTTACTTTAATATGTCAATTTACAACGTACATTTGATAATTGCTCTTTTTAACAATTTAGAATGCAATGTTTGAAGTAACCTAGGAAGAGCTTTAACAAAGGCGTGATCTTTCCTTTCGTTCATGAGAACTATTCCCAAACTATGAAATTGAAAAGATTGATCATCCTCATAACTAATCCTTTCAAAGGTTTTATAGCAGTAGATTTTAGTGGATAAGGTTTTCGACATCATTCAATAAAATTCCATTATAGTTTGTTTTACTTATCCTTAGAAATAAATCACCCTAAATAGTTTTAGAAGGCTAGGATCCATATTTGGCTCCATGATGAGTAAAGGGATGTCATAAACACACCATAAAGTTATTTAGGTAGGCAAATCTCTTTGCCAATTTCGATCACTACAAAACTCCTAGATCTTTGAGATTCATTAACTATCAATGGCATCTTAATCTCGGATTACATTCATCTCAAATTCAATGACGAGGTCATCGCGGATCACTGAACAGATGGTGAATCAACCATACAAAATTGCGTGGTCCCCGACTCAAGTTACGCTTGAGATTCGCGAGTTCCACATCATTCTCTATCTATACTCTCGAATTGACGTGCTGGTTAACCACATGAGCTCTATCAACAAGTTATAAAGAGAATGTGCAACTTTTATGGATAACATCAGATTCACATTAAATAGATTGAGAATTAACCTTGCAAAATCACATGGTCCCCGGCTCAAGTTACACTTGAGATTCGTGAGTTCAATATCATTCTCAACAATATTCTAGATTGATGTGCCGGTTAACCACATGAGCTCCACCAACATAATATAAAGAGAATGTGCAATTTTCATGGATAATATAAACTCACATTCTATTAATAAAACGGGATTTTGTTTTATACTTGTATTTAGAATACTTTTAGATTGACCATTATCACTATCAAACCCTTTCGGTAACTCCATTCTCAAAATGCAATAGGACAGTGAGGGTGGTAAGTGCGAAGCATATTAAAAACCAACCCCATTAGGAATCATAGAGACCTTCTTAAACCCTTACATTAGAACGGGTGAACCTAGTCGAGGTAAGACTGACAATGTCAATATTTAAACATGCGAGGGCGCATGTTGTAACTTTCTTATACATATAATAGACACAATTCTAATATATATATATATATATATATATATATATATATATATATATATATATATATATATATATATATATATACAAGGGGTAAAATTAAAAACTCTTTAAATTTAGTTGTCTATTATTAATTCTAATTAATTGCGAGGACGCAATGTAACAATTAATAAATCATGAGGGGTTAATATTCAAATTTATAATTCTCTATTAAAAATAATATTAAATATTAAATTCACTATTTAAATAATAGATAAATATCCAAATTCAAATAACATATTTAAATAATATTTATCAATTATCAAATAAATATTCAAATACACATTTAAATAATATTTATTAATTTTCCATATTCAAAAACAATTTAAATTAGGTATTTATCCATGTTTATCAAAGCTAAATATTCGAAAAATGGCAAAAAAACTGAAACCCTAAATTATGCTGAGCTCACGCCGTGAACTCCTAGTTCACGTCGTGAGCTACGACTAAGGTTTTTATCAATTACGAACCTTTCATCTAATCTTCTTCCATTCAATTTCAAACAAGTTTAAGAAAAACAAGGATCAAGGGTGAAAATAACCATGAACCAATGACTCTGATACCACTGTTGGGTTTTCTACGCATCAAATACACTCTAAAACTAGGCAGTGGAAAAATCGAAACAACGATATACCTAAGTGTATGTGCATCCTATGGATCTATGGCTTCATGCTAATTACATCAACCCTAGAAAACTAAAATATACCTCTTATGTATCCCTTGATCCCCATGCTTGAGATCTTGAACCTCCATGAAGTTGCTTGGATGAAATGATCCAAACCAGAATCCCTCTAATGGTATCACACCCGATGACACCAAATAGTGGAATAAAAATAACTAGGAGAAGGATCAATTTCACAAACCCAAAGGGGTTAGAAATCATCCCTAAGAGGGGGAGGAAGAAGGGTTGGCGAATACTTCAAGCCAAGGTGCAAGGAGGAATGAAATCCCTAAGGCCCTATTTATAGCCTTTGATGCCTCCTAGGGTTTAGTACTCCTTCCCATGTGGGATGGAGGCCTAACCATGAAATTTCACTCTTTTCCCATGTGGGATGGAGTGGTTTTCATCCAACCCTAATTTCATAAGGTTCTGGAACATTCCTGATTAACCAACTATCGATTAATGAACATTCAAGCCTTTAATTAATTAAACTGCTAATTAATTCCCAAAATATATTTCCAAAATATATTTCCAATTAGTTTCTAATTAATTATTAACCCTAATAATTAATAAACTAATTTCTCCTTTATTTATTCTACTCAATTTGGGTCTTGAGGGCAACCTAAATGGACCCTGCTATTATTAGAAATATTACCAATAGTTAATGACCTTGGACACTATTCCAACACCTTTGCTGTAGATCAAATTCCAAAAAGTTAAGGAAGATAACAACCAAAGTAGATTGCCTCTAATGGTTCACCCGCATCAAGAGAAAAGAAAAAGCTCCAAGTGTATAAGGGGTGGGACGTTATTGAAAGAAAGCAAATTTGAATAATTTAATAATCTAATTTAATCCATAATTCAAATCTTTTCCTTATTTATATCCTTGGATAGAAATTCAAGGATTTATCACTTAGAACTTTCGTCCACATCCAAGGGGATCCATAATGTTCCAACTATTCAATTATTGAACAATTGACATTTAGTCTTTTCACCTTTTAAGCAACACAAATTAATTCTAGTTAATTCCTATTGTTGAATGTGATTCAAGCATTTGGAGCATTTTCATGGAGCATTTGGAGTACTTAGAACTCATTGAGCACTTGAGGTTCATGGAGCATGTGACAAAGGAAAGCATCATCTAATATGGCTTTGGATCATCTGACAAAGGAACGGATCATTTAAAATGGGTTTGGAGCAACCTGAAATGGCTTGGAGCAACTTGGAGTGACTTGGAGCAACTTGGAGAAACCTGTAGCAACATGGTCCAACATGTTGAACCAAGTGAAGATGTTATGCCAATTGAAGATGTTGGACCTTCATGGAGAAGTTGAGCCACCTCTGGGAGATGTTGAGCCAAGCATGAAGGATGTTGCGTCATACTTACACAAGATGTGCTAACATCATACATGTTCTGCCATCTTGGTGCAAGATATGTCATATTGGTTTCTTGATGAGCCATGATATTTCTGATGAGCCACGTATGATATGAAGTCATCTATGATGCTCATAAGTTGGTGATGCTCAAGGAATACACCATGTTGTGCCACCACGATGGATGTTAGGCCACTAGTGTTCATGTTGTACCACTATGGATCAAGGTGCTCCATCACGTGTGTTGCTGATGTTCATGGGTTGTATACTTGTATGACATGGATGACCGTTCCAGAAGATGTTACATGGCGAACTATTATTGGTTGACACCATTCATGGGCTTATGGGCTAATGGGTTTGGTCCATTAGGGTTTTAGGTCTAATCCATAAAGTATAAATAGGGATCCGTTCTAAGTCATTTTGTATCTTGAATTCCAGAATGTTAGGCAAATCTCTGCGACATTCCAACAAGAAAGGAAGCAATTCGGCGACATCAATATGCTATTTCCTCCATGTTAGGGGTTTTTAGGGGATGGAGAACATAACATCATGAGTGAGAGATATAGAGAAAGAGTGATGACTAGGGTGCACTGTTAGGGTAGTGTATGTGTGTGTGTGTGTTTTGTCCTTTATTGAAATAGTAAAAAAAATAATTATAATAAATTTAAAAAGAAATATTTAAGGGTATATTCGTCATTCCAAGTTAGATATGGATCAAATTCACAAACAAATGCCAAACATAGGGACCAAAACTGTAACATATGGTTTTAAGACGTTCTTATTTTGAATTTTGTCTTGGTCGCGACATGGTGATGAAGGAACCATGATGTGGCATTGTCTGTTGGAGGAAAGCGCTTCTACGAAACGCCATGTCGTGGCAAAGTCTTGGCCACGAGTTGGTGGTTAGTTTGGTCCAAAACCCTAGACTTCTGAGTTTATACCATATTAAGAGACAATAACTCCTAGGGTTGCCTTATTTGGCAACCTCCACCCTCTGATATGATACCACATCCAAACCCTAGCCTCCATATGTGTGTTTTGAGTGTGTGAAGCCACTTTTGTGGAAGTTGAAGGAAGGAGTCCATTTTGGTGATTGTGTGCTTGGTTCCAGCTTAGATCTTGCATCTTCATCACATTTATGGTATTTTGGAGGTATAAAGTCTTCACCTTTCTCATTAGTGATGAGAATTATGCAAAACATATAAATCTTATGTGTGCATGCAACCCTAAAAATTGATCTATGATTTCTCTAATTGAACATACAATTTTAACAACAAATTAGAAACCCTGGAACACTAACATATAATCAAAATACACAATTAGGGTTAGAATAATCATACCACAATTGTTATATAGTAATAACAGTGAAAAAACTTGTGTTGTTAAAGCTTTTAGAGCAAGCATCACAAATGTCACGCCTCTAATGGTTCACACCCAACACTAGCAACCAAGGGGCTTTAGGAGTGAGGATGGAGAGAAGGGAAATTCGGCCTAACCCTAGGATGAATGGCATGGCCGAATTTATGAGGCTAGGAGTCTTATTTATAGTGTAACAGCAAAACCCTAGATAAGTCCCAAAACAATAAAATAACATTATCTTACTTTTGGTATTTATCTAACTTCCTAATTATCCTCTAAGGATAATTCTAGATAATCTATAACCATATCAAAACCGTCCAAGGCTTATGGATGGTTCAAGAATGCCTCTTGTTCAACTATTGAACAATTACACTTTCATCCCTGCACTTTTAATTAATCTAATTAATCCTAAGATTAATTCCAATTGATTTCTGATTAATTATTAATTAAATAGTACTATTTCCAATTAATATATTATTCTCATAATATATTAACAAATTATTTATTTTGATTTAATTTATTAACCATAAATTAATAAATCATTCTCTCTCTCTAAAACTTATCCTATTCAATTGCTAGGTTTGAAGGTAACCCAAAAGGACTGTGCTACTATCAATTCAAATATATACCAATTATAGTTATGTGTTTAGACACATAATCCAACAGTCTCCCACTTGGATTTCTTTAATAACTATAACTGCCAGTATAACTTCCAAATTGTAGCTCTCAAAAGTCGTTATCAAACTTTGACCTAGTCAGTTACGTGTCCTAAGATAAGTGATCAAATATTCTTTCGTTCTACAAGATATTGTACAAACATAAGACATGGATTATAATGAATCTCATTGTCCAATTTTTATTTCCCGATTTCTGACTTATGATGACTGAAATCGGACTACCAATTGAACACGTCAATTTAGTCCAAGCTTGGCCAAACACTTTTGATGTCATATCATCGAGGGACCCAAAGATATCGCTTTTACCATTATGGCAAAAGGAAAGAATAAACTTTGACTTACATGCTTGCACTATTTACTCATCAAATTACGCACAACAATACGTTTTATAACATCAAGTTACTGATGCGTTTATGTATTATCAATGCACAACCAACTTGTAAACAACAACTCATATATCTTCGTTTTAAGAATATAAAATATTATCGTCTCAAAATTACTTGTGATAAAATCCATGAAGTAATTCTTTGAGCGTGGGTTTTATCCAATACTTAAAATCCCCATTTTCTAAGTACTCATGAACATTGCAGCAAAGCTATTGTTATGTCTAATTCCCATAGAAAATCTACGATTCAATTCATGATAGCCTTGATTTCCTACTTACTTCCAAAAGTATGAGCGACTGTGGATGTTTTGAATAATCAAATTACTCAGGAAGTAAAACATGCAAAGTGAAACATAATAATAACCTGACTATCTATGGTCTCAAAATATTGAATTTAATAAAACTCTTATTATTTAATCATCATATTAATTAGACTTTATTCAATGTATAATGTTTCGAGTAATCAACTAAACACTTTAATTAAACATCAGTCATGTCATGCTATAAACATGCATACTATGTCTCTCTATGGTCCTTCCTATGTGAACAGATTGACTGGACATTATTCCAATGATGCTTGTTTCACAATTCTAAATTCTTGTTATTATCTTAAATGTATTGAAATTCCATCTTTACATGCATTGTCCTTTTGTGATGTCGAGGCTTCAAATTCACAAAGACTTAGCCAAGGATATTACAAAATGCTCCATTAGATCTTTGTTACTGAAAACAATTCCATGAGAAGAAGTCTCAAATTCAAGATACACTCCTTGAACACCTTCCTAGCATTAAAGTTTCCAATTCACACATAGATTTCAACTCCCATCATGGAAACATTTCCATATTTTCATATGACCATCAATTTTGATCAAGAATCACGTCAATCTAAAACATGTCACTGTGGTCATTCCAAACAATACTATAATATAAGGTGTATTTCAAAACATTTTAAAACATCAAGGGTTTAATCTTTTAATAAATTAAACTTTTAACTTAATTAAATTTAAACCATTTTATGGATTTATTAATTATCCTTTAATTAATCATTTAATTAAATTAATAATAAGATCTTTAAACTTTTCAAAGTAGTAGGGTTATATTTTAAAGTTTCAAAATTAATATTCAATTAATTAAATTAAAAAAAAAACAATCATGAATTCAAGACAAGGATATCCAATTACATAGATAATTATTCAGTTTTACTTAATTAAAACATTATTTAAGATAATTATCCTAATCAATTCGTGAGATATGCAAAAAGTCCGAATTTTAAGGATCTGAGAGCTCAACATGCCGTGGTGGATGAGCACCACGACGTGTAGGGACAATTTCGAAGGCCAACACGCCGTGGTGGATGAACAACATGTTGTGTTTGCGGAACATAATGACGATTATGTTTGCTTCTTCGTGTTTAAGTTCAACCATTGTATCAATTGAATAGAAAACTAAACCTACGCTCTGATATCACTGATGGAAATTATGCAAAACATATAAATCCTATGTGTGCATGCAACCATAGAAATTATCTATGATTTATTTGATTGAACATACAATTTGAACAATAAATTAGAGACCCTAGAACACTAACATATAATCAAAATACACAATTAGGGTTAGAAGAATCATACCACAATTGTTATATAGTAATAACAATGAAAAACCATGTGTTGTTGAAGCCTTGAGAGCAAGCATCACAAATGTCACACCTCTAATGGTTCACACCCAACACTAGCAACCAAGGGGCTTTAGGAGAGAAGGGAAATTCGGCCTAACCCTATGATGAATGGCATGGCCGAATTTATGAGGCTAGGAGTCTTATTTATAGTGTAACAAAAAATCCTAGATAAGTCCCAAAACAATAAAATAACATTATCTTAATTTAGCATTTATTTGGTTTCCTAATTATCATCTAAGGATAATTCTAGACCATCTAGAACCATATCAAAACCGCCCAAGGCTTATGGATGGTTATAGAATGTCTCTTGTTCAATTATTGAACAATTACAGTTTAACCACCACACTTTTAATTGATCAAATTAATCCCAAAATTAATTCCAATTAATCTTTTATTAATTATTAATTAAATAATACTATTTTCAATTAATATTTTATTCTCATAATATATCAACAGATTATTTCTTTTGATTTCCAATTAATTTATTAACCATAAATTAATAAAATCATTCTTTCTCTCTAAAAGCTATCCTATTCAATTGCTAGGTTTGAGGGCAACCCATAAGAATTGTGCTACTATCAATTCAAATATATACCAATTATAGTCATGGGCTTAGACACCCAATTCAAGAATTAGATCACTAGATTTAGTTCTAGATCATTTTATATTTTTGGTCCAAAATCTTATTGTTCTTGGAGTTGGAGTGAACTTTAGGACCTTGTAGTGCTCTATTTGGTTTCTAAACCATGTTGGTGGTTAGAAAAAGGACTTGTATGACTTAGTTAGGTGTTCATGTATTTGGTGTAACCATTAAGAGCGTAGGATTAGAGATCTTGGCTTATTGGGAAGTCTTAATGGATAAAGTTGGAAACTTTATCCATCTAGATCTTGGGAAGGTTCAGATATGAGATTTGTGGCTTACGGGGTTAAAGGTTAAGAGCTTAATTCATTAAGCTGTGAGAGTCTAGTTCCTACGACGTGGCAGTCTGCTCGCCACGACGTGGAGACTGGTGTCACTACGATTGTTTTGTCGTGTAACTGCCAAGACGTAGCCTATGGGCAGCCACGACGTAGAAGGCCAGTTGGGGTTGACTTTGACCATTGACTTTTTGATGTGTTTGACTTTTGGTCAAAGTTGGAGAGGTGTTGAGTTGTAGTATGAGGATTAGCTTGTCATTAGTTTAGGAGGTTCATGTATATGATTTTGTGAGACTTGGAGTAGTGGATTTAAGCTCTTCGATCAGGTGAGTATTCTAATTGTATTACCTATATCATAATGGCGTGCATGCTAGACTAGTTGAGTCTTATTTGCTTATTGTTGTTATGTGTATTTATTGAGTTGCTGATAATTTCAAGACTGTTGATAGTCTACAAGGTTGTTGACAACCTATAGGGCTACTATGAGCCCATAAGATTGTTGATAGTCCACATGACTGTTGATTGTCCCGAGGTTTCTAATAATGCATAGTTGTTTATATTGTTTTGTTGATATTTAGGACTGCTGATAGACATAAGGTTGCTGATAACCCATAACTGTTTATTATGTCGTGTTGTATGTGAACTTTTGGGAAACTCACTAAGCTTCGTGCTTACAATTGTGGATTTAAATGTCTTTCAGGTACTTCAGATGATTTTGAGAAGGCGAAGACTTAATTATACACACTCATCAACAATTTTTGTGATTCCGCATTATTATGATATTCTGATTTTAGGACGACTGTATTTGATACTCATGTTGTTCTTGACTGAGTTTTATGGAAACAATGTTTTTATTTAATTTAAAAATAAAAAATTTGATTTTGAAAATGGGATATTTCAAAAACCACACAAAATATTTAAAATTAGACTACTGATGCATCACCAAACATCATATCATACATACTTATAAAGCTAACATTTTTTTTGAATCTCATGCATTTGAAACCCCCATAAAATTTTGCCAACACCTCATTCATTTGAAACCCCCACACCCTTTCACCTTCAAAGTAATTAATCACACATAATCCTATTCCAAGAAAATCACACACTCTATAAGTTCAACACCTCATGCATTTCAAACCCCCACACCCTTTCACCTTCATTATATATGTAGTTATATTTGTACATTTTTCTCACAAAAAGTCGTCCTTTAGTTGAAGATATTATGATTCAAAAGTTTTCATATAGTTGAAACATTCACGATCCAAATATGATGATTTGAAGAAATGGGTTATGTCACATCGATAGTAATTGTAGTATGATTTTTTCTTTCAACCAAAACAAATGAAGCTTTTCTATTCTTTCTGTATATTGAATTTCTCATTTAACCTTTATATGTGATTTGTATGTATTACTCAATCTTGAACGTGACTCTCCAAACATCAATGTTTTGCTTGGAACATCTTTCTCATTCTTCTTTTTCAAGAAAAATATTTTGATTGTAGGTTAGTGAAGAATTGTCATTAAGTTTCTATGGTTGAATGATGTTCAATAAAGAAAGAAAATTCAAAAAACGGATATAGATTTTTTTTGTTTGAACAAAGTTGACGAATGTTAGTTTTTTCTTTTGATTTAAACGTATATTTTGTAGCATTTTTATTTATATATTCAACCACCCAATGTTCTTATTTATTTGATTGTAGTTTTTCAATTTTGATTATGTTTATTTTATATTATTTTTTTGTTGGGTTATCCTACACAACATATTTAAAAAGACAACATTTAAAAGATAACATAATTTTTAACATTTGATATGTAATTATGATGACTTATCATGATATGTTCTTCATATGAAAGTAATTTATCCATATTAGTACGACAAAATTTTCATATGACATTTACAAAAATGTATATTATATGTGATTTGTTTAACATATATATGCACCTATGTATGTTATAAATTTATAATTAAATATCTTTTTGTTTAATAATTGAAGGGATTAAAATGATGCGTCAAAACCAATTATTTAGACGAAATAATAATAATAATAATAATAATAATAATAATAATAATAAATACACATTTCCAAGTACTGTATTCATTTGAAACTCATACTACAACTCAATAGTTTTCTAATTTATGTATATTTATTAGTTACAACTAAAGAGTTTTTAACTTATGATTATTGATTAGTAATCAATAATAACTTTTTTTTTATAAGGTTGTAAAGTTTTACTCATTAAAAACATTAATGTATTTGAAGAGATTTGTGATTTAAATATGAAAAGTTAATTTAAATGTTATAATAAATGTTTTAGTGTTTTTATGTTATTAAAAGTTGTAGTGTTTATTTTTCATATTTTTATTATTTGTTGTATATATATCTTTTGAAACAATTACTGAAATCGTCTCTGTGGTTTGGGTAAAATTACGCGTTAGGTCCTAACGTTTTTTTTGTACTCGGATGGTCCCTAACATATCATATTCTTGCGTTTTTCGTCCCTAACATATCATATTTTTACGTTTTTCGTCTCTTGTAAAGATAAAAAGACTATATTGCCCTTTGTATTTTCTTTTTCAGTTTTTTATTAATTATTTTAATTAATTAATTAATATAAATGAAATATGAGTAATTTATAAATAAGGGGTCCGATCTACTCCACACCCCCGTCTCCCTTCCAATCCACTGCCCATCGCTCACCTCCACCGGACACCTCCGACAACTATTCCGACAGCACCTCCATTCAAACATGGTTCATCTCCAGCAACCACTGCAATTTACACCAAATCAAAAGAAATTAAACCAAAATCAAGCACCAAATCAACTACCACACCCACCACTTTTTACAAAATCATAACCAAACAAAAACAGTAATCAATGTATACAAAATCAAAACCTACGATCAACACTAAACCAAAACCATAGATCAAAACTAAATTCAAAGCTCAGAACCAAACCAAAAAAAAAAAGATAAAACCAAACCATGTAATCAAATCTAAAATCAAATCTCAAAATTAAACATAAAATGGGCATTTGTATCTTAGTACAAGCTACAAAATCAAACTTGAATCAAAATTAAACATGGAAAACGAACTTGATGAAATTTAGAAATAGGGGTGAACTGCTGCAACCAGGGTGACGATGAGAAACATGGTTCTGGCAAAACTTATCTCTATCAGGGAACCGAACTTGATGAAATCTACTTTGTCACCATCAAGAAATGAAAAACAATGAGGTTCTGGTAAAACTTATCTCCATCTCCACACATCAATCTTCGTAACAGATCTGAAACTGAACGTCGGTGGGAAAATCGAACGAAGGCGATGGTCTCGGCTAGGGTTCGATATTATCAAGGAGAGGGGCAGAGGGAGGATAGGCGATGTTCTTTCAGGGGAATCCAATGATCTTTGAGGATCTGAAGTAGAGAGAAGTGGGGGAAGAGAGAGATGAGAGAGACGAAGTAGACGGTGGCCCGTGGGTTTAACCGAGATGAAAGAGTTTAGTGGGCCCCACATGTTTTATTAGTTTTTTTAAATAATATAAATAATAAAAAAAAAACTTAAAAATAAAAAACAAAGGGTAATATAGTCTTTTTAATTGTGTTAGGGACGAAAAACGTAATAAAATCATATTACAAGGACGGTCCGAGTGAAAACAAAAGTTAGGGACCAAACACGCAATTTTGACCAAACCACAGGGACGATTTCAGTAATTTGTTCATATCTTTTTTAATACGAATGTTATAATATATGTTTTTGTATTTTTATGTTACTAAAAGTTGTAGTTCATATTTTTGTTCATACATTTTGTTACCTGTTATATATAGATTATCATACGTTTGATATATAATTACACAATTTTAAACAGTTTATAAAATTATCAAATAATTGTATATATCACAATGACTTTAAAATTAAAACTATAATCACCATATCATATCATACTATATTAGAAAGGAAACATTTTTTCTTTCACCACATTCATTTGAAATTCCAAACTTTTCATATTTCCATATAATATACTTAATTTATTAACTAAAATATGCTTTTAGTTGTAAACATTATCATAAATGGAAGAATTTGTGACTTATCAATTTGATATACTTAATTTGTTAACTTTAATATATAGTTAAATAAATAACCTACATTAATATATCAAATAAGCTTAAAAATTTAGTTTAAAATTTAAAACCTAAAATAAAATATCAAATAATGTTTAAAAAAATTCAATAAATATTTTTTAACATAGATAAAAGGAAAACATTAAATATAATAACAATAAAAGAACCTAAATTGATGAATTGAATTAACTAAAAGGTGTCTGGAAACTATATTTTAACAATATATTTTTAATCTGTGTCGCGCAACGCGCGATAATTCGTGTAGTATACTTATAAAGGAAACATTTTTCTTTTCATCACATTCACTTGAAACTCCCATGTATTTTTTCTTTCACCACATTCATTTGAAGCTCCTATGACTTTTCAATTTATTTCTAATAATAGTTATGAGTTGGTTAATAAGATTAAATAAATATCAAACCTAAAGTGTAATCATATATAAACTAAACTTCAATATTAAGATAATATCTTTACTTCTACTTATAAAGTTATGTTTTTTAACTTTTAACATATTATACTTAATTTGTTAGTTTTAATATATTGTTGGATGTAATCCATTATCATTTTAAAGATATAACTTTGGGACAATTAGTATAAAATATTTAAATTATTAATTTAAATATAACATTACAGGGTCAACTTAAATATTAATTTTAGTTTAACTTAACCAACTCAAAAAATATTTTGTAAATAGTTAAAAGTGATAACTGGTAGTGTCTTTCCAATAATGATTATAAGTTGGTTAATAAGGTTAAATAAATATCAACCCTAAAGTATAGTCATAAATAAACTAAATTGCAATTTTAAAATAATATCTTTACTTCTACTTATAAAGTTATGTCTTTAACTTTTAACATATTATACTTAACTAGAGGGGAATCATGCGCGCCGTTGGCGTTGTGGTAGTTTTTTTCTCTTGTTTCAAGTTCTATCATGTAGTAGAACATGTATAGCATAAGCAATCAATAAACATCTCAAAGAATTTCTTCCATTATCAGCCAAATCCTGGAAATGTTGGAGGCAAATCCTGCATATGAAAACGTACATATGAATTAGGAATTAGGGGTGGCAATAAAAATAAAATTTATTATAATCTAAGAAGTCAAGTTAATTTATAGTGACAACATCGACACATATTGAATCCATCCAACAAATCCCTTTCATGAATTACAGACAACACAACATAACAAACACACATAGCAGAAAATCAGATTCACCAAAATCCAAATGATACTGTACTTCCTTTTCGTGTTTAAGAATTTTTTGGAATTTGTTGCAGCTAACTGTTGTCCAAAATCAACATACTTTTAATTTTTAACAAAGTAATTTAACTTTCATCCATTATAGCAACCTACATCACTCATATTGATAAAAAGAACAAAAAGCAGATTGTTATTTTCTGAACTTTATTTAAATTGATACCTGT
The DNA here is from genome assembly GCF_002870075.4 of Lactuca sativa. NCBI lineage: Eukaryota > Viridiplantae > Streptophyta > Magnoliopsida > Asterales > Asteraceae > Lactuca > Lactuca sativa. The sequence continues at coordinate 245,744,717 of NC_056627.2, read as the reverse complement.
ATAGAACCAGTTTCATGATTTTCTATGAAGGTCGGGGGATGGCCACCATGCAACGACACCTGGCGGTTTGTCTATAGTTATCTTCATTTTAATCCATCTCACCAACATTCTCTAATAATAAAATATGATTCACTTGCATGCATGTAATCTTTTACATAACCTCACAAAATGAAGCCTCCTCCATCAATCATATCCTATTTCCTACCTGTAAATATCAAGATTCAATAACGACTTAAAAAACTGTAGGATTTTATAAAAAAAATTTATCTATATTTTCTCTTATTACATCTTGACTAACCTCATTCAACATAAGTATTCTTTATGATATTTCCTTACATAGTCCTGTGAATGATCAATATTCAACATAAGTATTCTTTATGATATTTCCTTACATAGTCCTGTGAATGATCAATATTTGGAGCATCATGAAAATTATCTCCACTACTCTTCTTTCCTCAACCCTACAAGATAAACTTCAAATTATTACAAAAAGGTAATGTAGATTTCAACATTTAAATATATAAAGAAAGTATTTATACGTGGAAGTGAGGATCATCACCAACAATTGCACAATCATCTCAACTCAAACTACCACCGAAAATATTCCGAACACCTTTTTGATTCTAAAAAGCCTTGTTCTTAAATATTGATGTTTTATCTAGATATGATCCACTTGGAATTTCCCATTTTTTATTCTCATCCTTGCATACAACCCAATCAACAACAACTTCAGTTTATGTATGGAGAATATTATTGGCAAATTCAGGACATATCTTTATGTAAACTCATGGAGTTATCAACCAAAGTTTGTTTTACTATGTCAAATTCCTCATAAAAAAGATTCCTCTTATGTATAGATTCTTTTGCATTGAAACCTCCAGATTTCTACAAAATGTTCGATAAATGTCCGAGAGTCCCTGGTTTGACTAAAATAGATCGGTCAGTCAGGTTGTTAGAAGCAACAAACGTTGAAATAAAAGAAAATGATAAAAAAAAAAATTAGCTTTAAGATCAATATTGGCATTGAATAAAAATGTTTCATAGACTGGCCATATGGAAAAATCTTGTTTACTTTCTATAGTATTGCCAATTGCCATCATCATTAGATACATTTTTAAGAGGCACCTTAAAATTCTCAATCTTTTTTTTTATGGTATGTGTATTACTACTCATTGAAGAGGAACAAGTTTATAGAATTTGTATCAAATTACTTAACAAAAAAACAAAAGAAAACAAACAAATTTATAGCATAATTAAGCAAAACTGAAGCGAGACTCGCAATTATCCAGAGCAAAATCCATATAGCAATTTGAAATTGAAAATGATTAGAGTTCAATATAGAAAACTAACCTGAAGCAAGGTCGTTAAGGACAGTAAAAGAAACAGTGGCATCATTCTACAAATCTATCAAAAAAATTCATGACCAATAAAAAATATAGTCTTTGAACAAATGACTTTAAAAGAAGAAACAAGAAATTATGATAAGGACAAGCGATAAGGAAGTAATCACCCAATATTCTCCTAGGGGCATTTGGGTTTTTTTTCTTTGGTTTTGTTTTTTATCCACCCGTGCATTTGCTTTGTTCTGCTTGCATGCTGTTGCTTTGGGGTTTTTCCTACTTGAAATACATATATAAAAGGTTAAATTTATAAGATGCAATCAAAGTATGATCCATAAAGGAATAAACATAATAAAAATTCATAAAACAAAGAAACAATGCTTGTGATCCTACCATCCATTCACAAAGTTGTTGTAGATCTCAATAACAACTGAAAGTGGAAATTCATCAAAAGAGGAGAACAAAACCGGAAGATTGACCCAGCTACTATGGTAAGGTTTTTTTCTCCGTAAGGACTTTCCATCAAACATCCAATGTGTGAAATCAAACATCTCGTTGATCTAGCAGGTTTTGACGTTCTGTATCCCCTGAAATCTCATACATATAGAGATATTAAAAAGGTTATTATTACTAATAAAACTCACGAAAACAGTTAACATGCGTAGTTAAGAAGGCTATTTGTTGATTTATAAGGATGGAATCGAATATCTTTAAGAAGCCATTCATCACCAGCAGCAGTGAGATAAGTGATCAAATTCCTTGCAGGAACAAAGATAAAAAAACATAAAAAAAAAGTCAAAAAAGTTACCAGGACTAGGAAGAACAAAAGCCCCTTTGCATATTGTATATTTTTTTGGTACCCTCCCATTTGACTCATTAAATACCTAAAAATAACGACAATCACAACTATAGACAAACCTGATGAAACTATTTAAAAAACGATAAAAATCATGATACCTTTACAACTGTTTTGAAATCAAAAATCAAAGAATTTGTGCAACTTTTCATCTGTCACACAACAAAAACAAAATAAATTATTAAAAAGATAGAAAAAACTACTTACCTGATAAATATTCATGGCATCCAATGTAACGCTCTAAAAATTCAACCAATTTTAAGCTTTTCAAAAACAATCTGGTTTCATAAAGTTATTACAAAAAGGTTTTCAATACAATTATTTCAGAGTCTTCCCAGAACCACATCACAAAACATAATCATGAGGAGCGGTACGATCACGCCTTTGCCTTGCCACGGTCTCCTGAAGAACTTGAAAAACATTAAACCACAACTGTAAGCCCGAAAGCTTAGTGAGATACCCCCAAAATACTAACCACATATACCATACACGCATAACATGTCATATCATAATAGAACATAGAACAACCATGCACTTCGGGTCTACTATGTGACTGGTCCGCCGCACCGGCCTTCAGTCCACCTGGTCCACCCTCCGAGTCTAGCCACATACATCGAGTCTATAGTGTGATTGGTCCGCCCGCACCGGGCCTTTAATCCACCTGGTTCACTCTCCGAGTCTACAGTATGACTGGTCCGCCCGCACTGGGCCTTCAGTCGGCCTGGTCCACTCTCCGAGCCTCGGCACGTCTGGTCCGCCCTCTTAGGGCCTACAGCCTATTCGGACCGCTCGCTGGGCCTTCGGGATAACCGGTTCGCCCTGGATATGTTGGCCTACAGCATAAAGCAGGACCTTCCTCAACCCAACCCTAGTCCAACAACCATGTGCACATAAACATTCAATCATATAACAAATCACATTCAATCAAACCGATCTAACAGATCACATAGCATAACATCATCCTAACCAGGATACCGACCTAACCGGTCACTAGCATAGCATCATCCTATATACCAGGATACCGACCTTAACCAGGTTTCTACCATATACCATCCTAACCAGGATGCAAACATAGCAAAGCAATAACATAACAACGATACCCGGATCACAATCCGATAAAGGGCCGGCCTTGGTGTCGTAGACCCTGTCGATATAGTGAGGATAACTCACCTCGCAGCTGCCGACTGAAAAGATGAGACCAAGATGCTCCGACCACTGACACGATCTCCACCACTATCCACCACCAACACTAAACTCAAAACAAAAGCCAACAATTACCAAAATGCCCCTGAAAGTCAACCGGTCAACCCTTGGTCAAAGTCAAAGTCAAAGTCAACCTCCTGACTGACTCTACTCGCCGAGTCAACCCGATGACTCGTCGAGTCCCCATGCTCAGAACTTCCCCAATCCGCGACTCAACTCGCCGAGTCACCCCGAGACTCGCCGAGTCCAACAACTCTGAGTCCCCTCGCACTCAACTCACCGAGTCCTCCCTTGACTCACCGATTCACGACTCAACCAGAAGAAGGTTAGGACCTCACGACCAGACTCGCTGAGTCCAAGGCTATCTTCAACCAACTCGCCGAGTTGTTCTTCCAACTCGTCGAGTTCCTGCCCACCTTCGTGCAACTCGCCGAGTACACCTTTGTGACTCGCCGAGTACCCCTAGATCTGAAACTATACAGAGGCTTTCCAAGCCATGCATATGCTTTATACCATAGATCTACCATTCTACAAGCCATCGATCACGTAAAGTGGCAAACTCTACGTGAATCCACGTAGATCTAATTTACACCCTAGGGTTTGGGTTTGGGACAAAAGGGCTTCATCAACCATTCAAGAACAGGGACTTTAATGCTCTTTAGACCTCCTCCATTCCAGATCTGAGGTAGCAACCTCAGATCTAACCTCCAACTCACAATACCACAAGCTATTCTTTCCACATGCTCAAAAAATGATGAATCTAGAAGAATAACAGCCCAAGAAATGAAGTAATACCTCAAAAGAAAGCTCCAACAAAAGAGAAATCTGAATCCTTGCAAAGCCCCTTGCTCCAAGCCTCTTAACTCTCCAAGATCTCTTCCAAAATCTCTTCTCCAAGGATCAAAAGCTCTTAATCCACTCACAAACGCGTCTTAGGGTTTTCTGGACTTCAAGAGAGGGTAAAGAGGCTGGGAAGAGGGTATAATGTCCTTTAAATTGTCACACCCCCGAACCAGACGGCGGAAACGTCCGGGGGCTGTCGTGACTCAATTGAATACCGTAACATTGAATATATATGAAACATAACAACATTCGTCACCATTCATTAATACAGTACAACCAGTAGCGTTTACATGTCATACATTGTTTAAACATTACATTCCCAAAAATTAAATTGTTCGGTTCGTACATAAATAAACTGCAAGTCGTCACTGAATATGATTTCCTTTGATTCACTGGTTTCCTGAGAATACAAGTATTTTGAAAAACGTCAACATGTGAAATGTTGGTGAGTTCATAAGTAGTGTTTGAAATCCAATGTTTGTATTGTTTGAAAACCACCAGAAAATCCGATATTTTCTGAAAAGAAAAAGCTTTTGAAAACGTTTGTGAAGATCCATAGGTATGCTTGTTTATTCCTATACTTTGTAAAAAAAAATGTTCATTGAAGTTGTATGCATTTCGAATCTGTATGTATTGAAAACCCTAGGAAAACCCGATGTTCTCCTAGTTCCTTGAATTACATGAAGTTACATTGAAACCATTGCATAGCGTATAGTGTCAGTCCCAGGCGACGTTGGAAAGTTCTCGAGCATGATTAATTACTACAAACCCGCATTACACAAACGCCCAGTTTATAGCTATACTAACGATCCCGAAGGCGTCGTTCGTACTAATCACGTTATCCAATCGCCCTGACTAGGTGTAGTCCCACATCCGAAGAGAAAGAGGTCACGAAGACCCCGGTGACTCCATTAACCGGTTGGGGATAAAAATGTACGAGGGGTCCCCGACCCGCCTCGCATAAAATGTAGACTCTACTAGCTATACCAGAGGACCCTTGGGGACCAGTAGTATACAAGCCATTGAAAGTCCATTTACGTTGTGTCGGATCGGTAAAACCCAACACTCCGTAAAAAAAATGTCTTCGGGCTTTAAGATCAGGTCATTGGGCTAGCTAGGCTCAACGAACAAGATTTTACACTTTTGGGGCCCAAAGATGGTGCGTAGACGTCTGTGCACACTAGCATGTATAATGTATTACCAAACGTTACTTGTATAAATCGTAGTGTCGTAGTGTTAGTAGTTGTAGATTTCTATTGGCTCGAGACCGAGCCAATTCGTTTAACAACGACTTTTGGTATTGTAATGTATTGTATTTCGTCGATAGCCACGGTGCCATTATTTGATCAAATTGTGTATATTGAATTAGCCTTGAAATTTTTCTGTTTTCAGCCCCTCATTGTTTGTAAAATTTACATTTTCAACCCTTTTATTAAATACTTCCCGGTTTGGTCCTTAAACTAATTTTCTTGACATTTTAACACCAAAAATTATTGAAATTAATATTTTTCAGCATATTTTTCATAGAAAACAGTTTAAGTCCCTGAAAATGCAGTTTTCTCGGTTTTAACCCTTCTTTTTCGCAACTTTGGCAATTTTGGCCCAAATTGGAATTTTTTTTGCAACTTTGGTCCTTTTTAAATTTAAAAAGCATTTTAAACCTTTGAAAAGGATTTGGAACACTTATAGTCCACTGTTTTACAGAAAATCACAGTTTTGGCCCTCCAAAACAGAAAAATTCGCATAATGGGCCTCATTGGGCCAAAAATGTCATTTTTAGCCCATTAAGCTTGGAATTTATGTTTTTAATCCTCTAAATGAGTATATTTCCAGAAATTGATTTATGGAAACTGTTTTGGCACACTTCATCCAGCAGAATTCGTGATATGCCATTTTGGACCCTTAATTTTGTATTTTTCACATTTTAGGCCCAAAATTTGTGTTTTTAACCCAAAGAAAGTTATTACTAAACCACTTAGCCATTTTTCTTGAAACACTTTGTATGTAGAAATATATTTGAAGCTAAAATCATAAAACATAAGTTATATCTCGGTTTTGAGGGGTTTTATAGCTAGATCCAACATTAAAACACATAAAAGCATACATATAAGCATGGAAATCATACAAAGCATACAAAACACATATAGATCTACACTTTTACTTGTATTCCCCCCCCCCCCCCACAAAACTCATAAAAACAGAAAATAGGGGGTATGAAGCTCACCTTGGGTGTGGTTTCGGTTTTTTTGGAAGAAAAGATGAAAGAAAACTTGGTGATTTTTGGCCTTAGCACCTTTCCTTGGTAGATCTCGAGTTTGAGATGGTTCTAGGGTGCAAGATCACGATTTTTGCATAGTTTAGGAAAGGATTTTGATAACAAAAAGAATTTAAATCATAGATCTATGCATAATCTTACCTTAGATGATGATTAACTTGCAAGATCCTCTTGAAAGCTCCTAATTTTCGAGATTTTTGGAGAGGGGAGGAAGGAGTGTTCTTGAGTATTCTTGAGAGAGAGTTGAGAGATTTTTGTGGTGTGTGTGTGTGTATGGCCGAGAGCAAGAGAGAAGAGAAGAAGAAATGACTTTTGAAGTGATACTTGCATGGAAGAATGGGATATCTTGCATGGAAATCCTATGGGTAATAGTGAGGTGGCATCCAAAGTCAACACTTCCATTTCTCTTTGGGTTTGGGCCTTGGGCCGAGAATGGGAATAGAAAAAAAGGATTTTTGGGCTTTTTGCCCTTAAGCCCAATACTTGAGGTAGTTTGGGTGTTCATTGGCCTTATAAAATAAAATTGTGATTTTTATGCTTTATTAAGCTAGGTTAGGTTAAATTATGGATCAAAGCTTGTGATTTATTTCATTCTAGGCCCAATATGGCCCAAAATATTGAGATAAATAAGTGTGGGTCCAATTAGAGCCCAATTAGGGTTCTAAGCCCATGATAGTCTATTTGGAAGCTTATTGGTCCATTTGGATCCAATAAGGAAGTTCTAGTCCAAGGTGTACCTAAACAAGAACTTTTAGGGTTTCTAATTGTTTGATGACTATTTGTAGTACTTGTATGATGCATTTGATTGAAGTTTTTGATTCACATAACTTGAATGTATAGATTACATGACACAAAATTTCCAGTTGTGACATAAATAGGGCTCATCCTCCGAAATTAGGGTTTTCTCCACTCAACACCAACTCGCCGAGTCCAGCCGTCGACTCGCCGAGTTGGCCGCTTAACACGCGACCCTACTCGCCGAGTCCACTCGTGGACTCGCCGAGTTGCCCTTTCACATTTACACTTTGAACCCTAAACTTGCACTCCTGAACTCGGGATGTTACATCCAAAGCACTAAAATCTGTAAATCATACAAAGCTAATAACATTTGAGGAAGTACAGGTGGATACATAGGACAACATACCCAAACCTACAACAACGGGTATAAGCAGGACAATTTGGACGTGATAAATACTGAACTCATCAAACCAAAAAAGAGCCAAACATGAATTACAAATAAAATCACAATCACCAACATCATCATAATCAAGCAAAATCAAACACTTATCAGAAACATATGAAGATCGAATGGGAGGAGGAATAATAGCAGCTAAACACCGAGAGAAGGAACGCTTGGAGGATAAAATTCCCGTCATCAAATAATTATATAAGAAGAATTATACATACCTAAAGAAGAAACGCGAAGTTGTTACAACACAAGAACAGAAAACCGCAGAGAAATTCGCCTTAGAACACAACAATAGAGAACCCCAGAGAAAGTATTGTGAAAACCTAAAAAAACAGACAAACAAAATTAAGAAACGATGGCGGTGAAGGTGAAAAAGGATAAGGAAGAAAATAAAATAAATTAGACAACGATGCGGGTCAAGGTGAAAATGGGTAAGAAAGAAAAGAAGATAACGATAACAAAAACATATGCGGTTTGGGGAAAAAAGGATTTTTTTAAGACAGTGGTGGTAAATATTGGAAATCTTCGAAATTGGGTGGCAGAAACGCAATTCATAAAACATAACTGTTCACGAAGGTTTTAACAATTAATGGTATATATAATTTATTAGATTTAAAATGTTGTATATTTAACCGTTATCAGTTTAATGCTACAACTTTTGAACAGTTTAAAGAAAATACTTAAATTGTTAATTTAAATATAACATTATAGTGTCAACTTAAATATAAATTTCAATTCCATTTTTAAAAAAGCAAAGAATATTTTGTAAATATCTAAAAGTGATAGATTGTAATAATAAATGCAAAAACTAAATTATAATATCAATTTATCTAAAACATTTCCTAAATATATTTTTATAATCGTTAAAAGTTTTAAAATAAGTAGCTTAAAATAACTTACAATAACAATAGTTAAAAATAATTCTATATAAATGATTATATTGTTACATTTAAAATAAAAAATAATGTTTGTTGTTTTAAATAATTATAATGATTGAAATTAAAACATTAAACAAATAAATTTTAAAAAATTAATTAAGAATAACAAATATAAATAACATTAAACTATATATTATATCTAATTTTATTCATGTGTAACTCATGAGTAGAAGTCATTCAAACGATTAAGATTATGTAGTTATAATAAATATATATATATATATATATATATATATATATATATATATATATATTATCATATAATTTAAAATAATCAATATATTATATCAATTTAATATACGAATTATTATATAAATTTAACAATAAAATTATTTTATATTTAAAAAAATACATATTTATAGATATTTCTCTGCAACCAAGGACGATTTAGTTTTTGAATTAAAACCATGTATTTTTAACAACAATAGAACCATTTATGCAATTTTGTCAATAAATTAATTTAATTTTCAAACTTTCGTGAGTCAAGTCGAAATTACGTTCGGGGGTATCGGTGTTCATCCGATCTATCGGAAATAGAATTAGGGTTTTAAGTTTAGCCCCAAATTGAATAAAAACCTTCTCCGTCCTCTTCTCTCGTGCGTAATAAGTAACATCCAGCCATAATCCAAGATTTCAGCACCAATTTACATCCAGTGTCGATTTTAATTGACTGAGAAATACCACCTGGTTCGTTAAGCCCTAATTAATTCCAAGCAATGGCTCAGCCCAACAATGTAAGCTTCCCCCTCCCTTCATTTAATCAGAATCTGTCAGGGCTTGCAAATCACAGATTGGATTAGTTTATTCTATTGTTTGGTTTGTTTTAACAATAGTTTCAATCACTGTATGTAGACTGCTGGAGTTGACAACACTTTCAGAAGGAAATTCGACAAAGAAGAGTATCTGCAACGCGCTCGTGAGCGTGAAGAAAAGGTTCTCAATTCGGTGCTTGCTGATTTTGTTAGCTTTTGCGCATTTCCATTTTGATTTCTTCTGATGGTTTGTTTTCTTCATTTGTAATTCAGGAGTTGGAAGGCCGTTCTAAATGTAAGTAAAAGAGTTCATTTTCTCTCACCTGTTCTCCCAGAAAGAATACATACGTTTGATCGCTTTATGGCTTATTAAACTTGATTAAGAAGAGAGTTCTATTATGAGATAAAACATAAAGCTGGCGTGTTTGTGTATATTTTGTTCGTTTTCAGTTTTGGATCTGAAAAGAAAAATCCTCCCCTTTCCCACATTCTTGTTTTGCACATTGCAACCTAACTATCTTAGTGTCTTCCATATTGGTCTATGCATGCATACAAACTATTTTTGTCTAATCAAGATTTTTGAGAAGATTCAATCAAACTTTGATTGCAGCAAAAGGTCCTCCAGTGCAAAGGAAACCCTTGAAGCATAGAGATTATGAAGTGGACCTCAACTCTCGCTTGGGGAAGACTCAGGTTAGCCCTTTCAGTTTTTGCCCATATAAATATATAATTATATTTATAAGTGGGTGGTTTGTGAGTCATCCAGAAATCGTGGTTCTGAATTAATGAGGCACCCAAGATTTAAATAATGATACTTAAGTGTGTTTTTGACTTTTTGTATCTTTGATCTTACAAGTTTATGGCCTTTAATAAGTAAGAGCAATATGTGTACTGTTCATGTCCCTTCCAAAGGAAAAACATATGGATTAAAATATCATGGATATGAAATAAGAGCTAGTGTTACTTTGTTATTTTAGGATTGATTGTTTTATGAACTTTAGCTTGTATGCTCTTTGTTAAGAATATGGGGGCCCACCAACAGCAGGAAACAAGAACTACATTAATTTAAGCAACTAGTGTAGAAAAGAATGAATTGACAACCAACAGACATAATTTAAACCTCACTTTTTGATGTGTTGGAGTAGACCAATATTGCTGTGTATTCCAGCTTTACAACAAGGCGTCACACCACCATTTATCTGTGTGGTGATTCAAGAACTTGTGTTCTCTTTTTTCATTGTTTTTATCCACTTTTCTTGACACATTTATATCCTCACACATATCTATGTACGTATTTGTATATAGTATACATGTGCATTTATTCCATGTGACAAGATTAAATCCCTTCAAACTCTCACCTTTAAAGTTGTGGTCACTCCTGATTTTTATGCTTTAATGAAGCTTGTTATAAGTTATAATAGAATTTTTTTTGGTTCTTACTGAACATTTTATTCTGACTCCTTCATGCCTCTCTTCTTTGATAGGTTGTCACTCCAATTGCACCCCTTAGCCAGCAGGTAAATTTGTAAACTTTATAATCAATCATGCATTCTGTTACCCTTTTTTGTGTTGAATTGACGAAAATTGAATTCTAATAAAATGGTTCTAGAGTTCAAAGTATGATGAAAATTGATGGGTATGCTAAGATTTAATTGATTCAATGTAGGCTGGATACTTCTGCTCTGTTTGTGAATGTGTAGTGAAAGACTCTGCAAACTATTTGGACCATATCAATGGGAAGAAACGTAAGTAGTTAATTCATATGTAAAGATATTATTATTATTATTATTTATAATTCATGATTTACTTTCTTTTTATTTATATATTTGTATTGTTATTTTGCTACAGATCAAAGAGCCTTGGGAATGTCTATGCGTGTAGAACGTGCATCTCTTGAACAGGTACAAATCCAGCCTAACATAAAAATACTTGAGCAAATATTTAAAAGGGAAACTTGCATATATATAATTGAAGCAGTTTCAGGTAGCTTATTAGGTTCCTTGATAACTTGATTCACCAAATTGTTGGAAATGTAAAATTTTTAGGAAAATATGTGTTTTTGAGGCACATTATTTATTGGAAAAACACAGGTACAGCAGCGATTTGAAAACCTGAAGAAGCGAAAAGATCCTGGAACCTTCACTGAGCAAGGTATGAATAAATTGGATCATGATTTAGTAACAAATGTAAATGAGAAAAGGTGATGAAAGAAAGGGATAGGGATGGATTCAGTCAGTGTAAAAGACGTAAATACCCTCCCTAGACCCATTTGGTGAATACTTGGTAGCTGATGTTGTTCTATAAAAAACAGATCTTGATGACCGGATCTTAAAACAACAGCAAGAAGAGGAGGAAAAGAAGCGTCAAAGGCGAGAAAGGAAAAAGGAAAAGAAGGTAATATAATTTTCACCAACATTTGTGGCCTCACTTAATAAAGTTATATAATAAAAAGATAATAGTAAATAGTAATGCAGGAAGGATGTGTTGTGTTTTTTTTTTGTTGAACAGAAAGAGAAGGCAGTAGAGGAGGAAATCGAGGTGGACCCCGATGTTGCAGCTATGATGGGATTTGGAGGTTTTGGTTCTTCCAAAAAGTAAAACAAGACTGACTATACCTGTTTTAAGTTCTTAATCACAACTGCATCAACAAGTTGATCTGTAAGTTGTATATTGTATTGCTCATCTTATGCCTTATACAAAGCACCAGAACATGTTCCCTACATGCATCTTTGCCAAATGCCAATATTCTTTATTATTTTTATTTTTTTTCATAAACTTACTAAGCAGCTTCAAAGCATAACTTCAACCTTGCCATCTATTCACATTAATCTATGCAATCCGTTTCCTCATTGGATGTTTTCCCCTGATAACTTCAAATAGCAACATACTACAAAAAGTCATAGTTTGATACAATTCAACCAATCTAAATAGTTTAATACAACGCAACAAATCCTAATAGTTTAATACAATTCAAGTTTCAACAAAAGTAATTATCATTTATTTCTCCAATGCCTTCTTCCCATCGCCTAGTCATCAACTTTGTTTAAAGCTTCTTTAATCTCTATATAAATTATAAAGCACAAAACAAAAAAGTTATTAGCATTTAATAAAATGTAAAAATAGTATCATAATAAAACAAGAATTAAAATAAAATTACCAAAAGCTACACCATTGTCATTTAAGATGTCACCTAGGTTTTCTATTATAAAATTTGTACTCTTTCTAACCTAATTTTGGGTATACAACAAAGCTTGCACTATCATCGTTGACAAGTTAGTACGGTAGTCGGTTAAAACTATATGGGTAGTGCTAAATGTGGACTCATATGCTATGATTGAGATTTGTATCCCCAAAATGTATAAAGTGAAACAACATTAATTAAAGAAATATGAAATATTAAAAAAAGAAGTCGATACCTTTAGCAATTTGAGGTTGAGATTTGTATCCCCCAAATGTTATAATGTTAGGGTGGACGGTATCACAACGGTTTTAGCAATGGCGGGGTTGACCAGGGAGGATGAGAGAGATCTGCGGGAGGAGAGCAAGAAAGAAAGAGAAGGGTTTGCAGGTTCAATAAACCTCTGGAGGTTGGAAGCAAAGAAGGAAAATGGGGAAGCCGAGTTGAGAGGGATCCAGGTTCAGCAAGATCACGACCCCCTCCACCTTTGGTTTGGCGGTTTCAGCGGCTTCAGCAGGTTAGACGGGAACGATTCCGTCCACCCTTTTAGTATGAATCTTAAAAAAAGTCAATACCTTTTGCCATTCCAGCAACTATTGGGAACCGTAACCCATTAAGTTTCCATCAATCAAAGATATCAACATTTTTGTTGTACTTTACTGGCGGTTCTTTCAGATAATTTTTAATTTATTGTTCATCGCGTCCGAATTATCACATTCCGCATTAAGGAAGTTGCCAAGAAAGTCGTTATTATCATCATAATCAACCACTTGTTAAGAACTTTATTGTTGAGAAAGACCCACCCGTTTTCGTATTTTTCCAAGTATATCTTAAATTTTTTCTCAACCTTTATCACCGAATGAAGTATTTGAAGTGTTTTCAAGTCTGGTCAATTTGACAATTTATCATCTTTATAACCAATCATTTCTTTGAAAAATATATTATAATAATCTTGACTTCATGGTAGGATAGGATCTAGCAAAAACCGCAAAGTACACAAAATCACTCATCTCTTCATACATTTGTCGGATTTTTTCTCCATTTCGCTTATAAAATGAGCAGAGTCAACTTTGATTGACCATTTTCTTAGATGTAGCTCTAAGTCTAAGATTTCCTAGGTAAAGAGATGGATTAAAAGTCTTGTTGAAACCGAAACTTTCAAAGAAATCCACCTTTTCTTTTATCGCCTTGATAAAGGCCAAATACTCCCGTACTCTTTCTAGATCCTTCTAATACGATTTTTCTATCTAAATTAAAAAATAAAAAATAACTGAACTTCCATATATAAAAATGATAAGACTTATTATATAAGAATGTTAATTGATATCTTTAAAAAAATATATATTTATAAGAATTTCAAATATATTATTATATTTTGTAAGCGCAGGTTCGTTAGTTTTAGATAAAAAACATTTTTGGAGTATATTAGGAAGTTAATTTTTTCTTGACCTTCATGTTTGGACATATTGACGTTTGGCAATAATAAGGTTTTCTCCACTCTCCAGGCCGATCACTTTCTAAGAAATTGATAACGGAAAATGGAAATAGCCGCAATTAATCAATTAGATATCATTTGTCCAAACTAGAAAATACGTATACTGCATGTATACATAATTATCAATCAGAATACGTACAGACATGCAAATGTATATACACATTTAACATTACGTATACGGTATACCCGTTATATGCAAAGGTCCAAAAATCTAAACGTCCATTCATGTAAACTTTTACATACAGCTGTCAAACACTAAAAACCTGAACACCAACATAGACTACGCAAAAGACTGCAGTTTATTCAGATAAGTAGTAGTAAATAGTAATCTATCCGGTGCCGGTAACGCCAGGGTCTGGCTTGTCTGGACGGCCTTGTTCTTGAGCTTCAACGGTGGCTGACACTGCATCACCGAAAATGGGGCCACCACGTCCGGCGCAATCTTCCACCTTGTCTTGTAGTTTGTCAATCTGAACCTTACCCTCGTCCTCTTTGGAGTGAATATCCATTCGACTCTGGTTCTCTCCTCCCGGCACAGAATGGTATGTTGTCGCCGTCGTGCTTCCCGGCGGCAGAGTTCCTTGGGCTCCTGACATGTTGACTTCTACCTTCTTACTTTTTTGCCGTTCTTGCCAGTAGTGTTTAATTATAGTTGGAGTTGTAAGGGATAATGAACCCTTATTTGCCACGTGGTGGTTACGTGGCAGGAATATATTACACGTGCTCAGCCCTTATGTGTCTTGCAATTGGGTGCTGGGATCTTGATCTTTATCTTCATATTGTTTAATATCTTTGATGCTTAACAAATTGTTAGTTTGATTCGTCAACGTCGGTGAAAGTTTGCAAGTGGATAAATTAAATAACATACAAATATACAATGCATATATATGTATATATGTATATTTACTTTAGATAAAAATGAGGATATTATGTTATTTGATATATATATATATATATATATATATATATATATATATATATATATATATATATATATATATATATATATATATATATATATATATATATATATTGAGAAAATAAAAAAGGTTGAAATGGGGGAATCATTCTCAGCCACTCATTTAATCTAAGCATAAAAGACACGGTGACAAACTTGTAAATATCGTAATAACCTTCAATCTAAAATACGTAACTATAGAGAATTCGATAACTGTTCATTCATCATCAAAATTTTTCCTCCAACCTTCAATAATCATCAAGATTTCTTCAACTAAACCGGAATTTCTTCGCTGTTCATGAAATTGGAATCGGAGTTCTGGACTCGCAGTCACAGTCGACATTGAGGGACTTAGAATCGGTACTCACAGGTTCCCAATCGGATTTTCGGAAATCAAAATCAAATTGAGAAATCGATCAGAGATAGGATGTCGCATCTGAAGTCGAAATCGGAAGTATATGATGATTTGGAATTGATAACTTGATGTTTTTAACATTTTAAAAATAGTTAACTTGTTTGCACTCCAACTGTTTGATGAAATGCATAAACTAAATTACCACGTTATATTCACATATGAATATGTTTTTCTCACTTGAATCAGTATATCATTATTAAAAACACAAAACAAATATGCAAGTATGTATGTTATTCATATGTAAATAACATATAAAAATTATATATATTTGTCAAAATACCTTCAAATATTCATAAATGAATATATCATCTAATATTCACAAATGAATATACTCTGTAATATTCACATGTGATATACCATGTAATACTATGTAATATTCACATATGAAATATAATTTAATACTCATAAGTGAATATACCATCTAATATTCACAAGTGAATATACTATGTTAATATTCACAAGTGAATTCATCGTCCAATATTAAAATATGAATATACTATGTTTATTATATGCTATATTCATATATGAATGATACTTAAATTGAAAAAAAAAAATCATATTTTTTATTCATAAGTGAATAACGAATGTACTGTAATAAATCATGATACATCATTATTCACTTATGAATAACGATAGCTGAAAATATAAAAAAAATAAATTTTTTATTTTATCTTAAAACTATATCAATATGGATGTCTATTTGTAGAGAATAAAAAGTCATGAATTTTGGTATATTTAAAATCATTTTTTGATAAAAATAGCTTATAAAAATTAAAAAAAAAACGAAAAAACTATGTTTTTGTATATATTAAGGTAATGATTAGCATAGTTTAAGGAAATATGTTATCTTGGAAAACACATGTGCATTCGTTTCCTATTTCCGCCGGTACGTTGGAGGCTTTTGCGGCAAAAATAAATGATTAGCTGAGAATGTCCCCCATTCTCAACTTTTTTTTTTTTTTGTCAATTGAACCCTCCACTATATATATATATATATATATATATATATATATATATATATATATATATATATATATATATATATATATATATATATATATATATATATATATATATATATATACTTTAGATAAAAATGAGGATATTATGTTAATTATTTGAAAATAAATCATGACGTATGCAAGAACTAGACACTCTTGAATATTAAATGTAAATGCACGTATCAAAATTGTAATTCACGATTTTTGCAACCTATTGACCTATTGTCTATTCGTAAATACTAATACTTTACACTTTCACTGGACCTCCGTCAATGCTTGCCAACAATATACGCTAAATTTCAAAGGTTGTTTAAAGACTTATATCATGTTTTAAAAGGTGCAAATAAAGATTGTCAACTGCAAAACAGCCACAAGATGGGAATCGGGGAACAAGACTAAGTAGTTCATCTGCTAGTAGAGGGTAAAAAGAGTAACACAAAACCTATTCAATTGATCAAATAATGTGAAAAGATAAGCGGAAAACAATTCAAATTTAGATGAAAATTTAAGTATGTACACTGTACACACAAAACCTATCCAATTTGCTTTGAACTATTTTATAATGACGATTTTGCCCTTGTTTTTTTCTTTTTTAGTTTTTTTTTATTCAAATATTTTTATGATTAAAAGAAAATATTACCCCTACCCTACCCTCTCTCTCTTACAATGCACAAGACCACCAACACCGGCCACCACCACTGCCAAGTGCCGACACTAACACCGGCCACCACCACTGCTGACACTGATGCTTCCTTTGTAACCTTAAACACCACACATATATAGAGCTTTCTCTTTCTAGATGAACAAACACATGAAAATCAGAAATCTAACATACAAGAACACATTAAAAACCCAGAAATGATTAGACACAGATGAAATGATATCATCTATTCAAGAAGATATGATATACAAAGCTAGAAATCTGATATACAAGACCAAGCACATAAACTTGATTCAATACATAAAACTCGTCGGAGCAACATTATCTTTAAGCCATCTGTTGATCAAAGAAAAAAAATCAAGGGTTTCCAAATCTTCACGTCTGTAGATCGAAGCAAAATCGAGGGTGGAAACAGATTTGAAAAGCTGGGGTTTTGAAAAACTAGAAGGGTGGTGGCGTTAGGGTTTTTAGAAATGACGGCACCTCGCCGGAGAAGGAGAGGGACGGACGGCTGAAACCCTAAACAGCGTCGGATATCTCACCAGATCTGTTCAAATCCAAAAAACGAGGGCGACAACAGATCGTCATGTTAGAGCTGCCATACGATGCTTTTCAAACCCTAAACGGCAGAAACCGAACCCCTACAACGTTGCTCAAACCCTTGTGTCGTCCGAACCCGAGCCTTCATGGGTGCCGATGCCTCTATAAATCCTAGATATCTTGTCAGATCTGTTCGTCTCCATGCTTGTCTTATCGTCAGCATCGTTGAGAAGTGGCAATTTTCTAAGTGTAGATGTCGTCGAAAAACAAATAAATCTTGTTGGTCTCGATGATGGCGGATTTGTGTTTCATCGGACATAGCAGATTTGAGGGAAACAAGTGTTTGAAGAAGAAATGAAGAACATGAAAGAGAGAGAGAGAGAGAGAGAGAGAGAGAGAGAGAGGTTAGGGGTATTTTATTTTTGGTTTTTTCTTAATTGTTTTTAAATTGTTGTAATAAAAGAAAAATATAAAATAAAATAATAAGGGGCAAAATCGTCATTATAAAATAGTTCAAAGCAAATTGGACCAAACCTGCAACAAAATGAAAATTTTGAACCTCTGATGCTAGTCCAAACTTTTTTGGACCAAAGTGACAATTTTGAGCTAACCACAGGGACCATTAATGCAGTTTAGTCATAAATAAATCATTATCTTTATAGAATTCATATAATACCCTAAACCTCACCGATCTAGGGTAGAGTGATGAAGTGAGGAAACAGTAGCACAAACTCATTTTTTCTTTTAATGAAGTTTTTAGATGCATTGGATGATCCCAATATTTCTCCTTTAGGATACCGTGACAAAGTCCTGGGGTCAATAAATATGAAATAGATGTATTTATCCATATTTACTAAGAAAAATTAACAAATCTAAAGAATTAGAAACTCATGTACCAGTTCTACTGAAATGAATTTCATCTACAACACCTACAAACTCTTCCGTCCATCGATTTCCTTGTGCCCACATTCATTTCCTATATATCGGCATGTCATCGTTACATCGTATCTGTGAAAAAAATGAAAATCATAAAATGGTTCATGAAAAAGTAGGCAACAACATTGTTCTCGATCTGTCCAATATTTCAGTATCGCAACTTATGTCTTTTTATATTATTTGGTTTCATCAGGTGTATATTAGGATGTAGAAAACTTTATAATGATAGGTAATGGATAGTTGAAAATATGAAATAAACATCAACTTTTATATTCAAATGAAGATGCATTTATGTGTAGACTATAGCCAGAGAGGGAGACCCCTAAAAAGGAAAATTGTTTGGTTCGCATAGTGTCGTGGAAGGAATTGAATCTGTCTAGGAATTTGAATATAAAAGAATTAGAATGGAGATGAATATGCTTTAACCAAGCATTTGGTTGGCAGGGAATGGAACAGATTCAATTCCATGCCTTTATCTATGTGGAATTGCATATCTAGGTACATTATTACAATAAAAAATTAACATTTTAAAAATATAATGTCCTAATATTCATAGATTTTTAAAGTAAATTGGGTTGATAAAAAAAAAGTGAACGTAGTCACATGAAACAAAATTCGAACAGGTCGAAGGTCAAAAAACAGAAGCTTTCTTTTTTTCCTGCCCAATAAGTTATGGGGCAGGAAAAGAAGGAAATATGGAGCTAAATAATTGCAGATGCATTCATGTTTCTTTGACAATCGACATGAAACCTACAGACAAAAATATATCATAATTGAGCTAGTTTTTGGTTATTTTATTTTATTTTTTTTACTTTCTTTTTAATCTGATCAAAGTGTTATGGTTTTCATTTTTCGTATTTTCTCGCATTAAGTCCCGAATAGGTTAAATGCTTCAATGGGTAATGATGGATGACCATTTTATCCTTACTTTCCATCAAAGAAATTTCAAAATTAATATGCATCGATTTTAACAATTGTAAGCGGTATTAGTGTGTAAAATCGATGATACCTACTTAACTACATTGGATCAAGCAACCTTTATGCCATGAACTTGAGGAATTCTTTATTCTAGACCTCAAGATTGGACTCTTCATATGCCAAAAGGCGTCCTCTCTCTGGATAACCATGTCATCCATCTTGCTTTTCTCGTTGAACTTGCACCATTTTGCTTAAGCCACCAAGAAGCTAAATAGTTTGTTAATTTGTATGCTATCTGTAACATCTTGATTTCCAGATATTTTCAAATTTGACCCTTGATTTGAGTTTGGTTTTCAAATTTAGTCCCAAGGGCTATTTTCGTAATTTTGGGCAGGACTCTCGTACGCTGGGCGTTTGTGGCCAGGGTGCAAACCTTAAATTTTAGGGTTTGGACCCTATTTAAGCATCATTATAGCCCCATGCCCTCCCTTATCTTCAACCTCCATCCCTATCTCAAAACCCTAAAGCGAGTGAGTGTGTTTTAAAGCTTGAAGAACCTTTTTGGTGTCATTTTAGTGCTCTTGGTGGTGAAGGAGAAACCTAGCATTTGTGGTGTTTCACTCAAGGCTTTGGATTCAACAACTACTCTCTCTTGTGCATCTTCTGGAGGTATAAAGCTCCAACCTTGATGAATATTTCATTAAGATCTAGTTTAGCTTAAAGTTAACACTTTTTTTGTCCCAAATCTTGATCCTTGTGAGTATGGACTACTCCAAGATGTTTGATTTACCCTTTCAGATGCTATAGGGTGTGTTAAGTCATAAAAATATGATCTTAGACATTAGTTCCTTCCCATGCATGATTTAGATTGTCTTAATGGGTCAAGAGACTAGGGTTTTTGGTATTAAGGTCTTATTAGCCATGGAAAACCATAAAGTTGGAGACTTTATGGTTAAGAACACTTTTTAGGGTCTATATCTGGATTTTGAACATGAGTGCTTAAGGATTAAGCACTTATTGGATTGAGTGGGTGGCAGCCACGAACACTAGGCGTACCAAAGGGTATGCTGCGCGTTCAAGGTCAGCCCCTCGACTTTTGGTCAAGCAAGCAGTACGCCCCGCGTTCAAGTTAGGAACGCCCAACGTACTCACCGAGTTAACTTGGTTGACTTTGACCTAGGATTATTTTAGGTGTTTTAACCTATTTTCTGAGTATTGGTCACTATATTTATAAAGGTGACTGGTAGAGTTGATTTCGGAGCAATGTGCTATTTCTGTTTTCTCATCTGTCTGTGAGGTGAGTTTCTCACTATATACACGGGTCGAAGGCATGTCGACCCATCTTCCGGTTATATAGAATATTAGCTGATGTGTGATGTGTACTTGTTTGATTGATTGTGTTGAAATGTACCCCAGTGTGGGGCCCACTATGTTATGTCGGGTTGAAACATATCCCAGAGCGGGCTCCACTATGACATGTTTGGGTTGAAACATACCCCAGGGCGGGGCCCATTATGACATGTTTGGGTTGAAATATACCCCAGATTGGGGCCCATATTTGTTTATTGGGTTGAAATATACCCTAGGGTGGGGTCCATATTGGCATGTGGTGCTTTGGGGAACTCACTAAGATCAAAATGAGGGTTTTTGACATGCATGTCCAATGCATGTCTTGGACCCTTATCAGGTCAAAATGAGGGTTTTTGACCCAAAGATCCATGCATGGCATCAAGGCTCACTAATACTTCAGATCCAAGGCACCACATGCCTTAAATGGCATGGAGATTCATAAAGTTGCAAACTTATGAGATATCACCACCCAATAATCAAGAACATGAAGATTAAGGGACAACATAGTTAGATCTAGTCACATAAAGCATAAAGGTTCGATTTTTAAGGACTAACAAGAGTCTAGGAGGTTGCTACAACAAGGATGATAGCTTGCATGCAGATTCTAAGCTCACTTCTTCTTCTTCTTCCTTTATTTAATGTCTTCAAAAATCACCAAAACAAGGCTCAAACAAAAGAGGAAAGGATTAGGGTTTTCAAATCTCAAAGGGGGATGATGAAGGATGAGGGTGAGCAAACCATATCCTCCTCATTCCTTTAAATAGGGAGCAAAACCCGGAAATAGGGTTTGTCATTTGCCAACTGCCACGCCGTGGCGGCCTTAAATGATCCCGTAGTTTTTTTCTTGAAGCGCCACATCGTGGCGCCTTCCCCCATGTCGTGGCGACCTAATTGCTTAAATTACTAAATCACCTCGGGATCTGGGTGTCACATACAATCATTCCTACATTAGTTAATGTAGTTTCTCCTACTTTTCAAGGTGTTATAAATGAACCGATCACTACATTATTCTCTTCTCAGTCAACAGATGTAGAGGTGCAAACTAACGAAGATGAGGATGAGGATGAAATGGTTGGATTTGCTGAGTTTGAGTTCAATCCTAAAGAAGAAAATATGGATGGCAATGCCATCATGTTTGGAAAATAGTACAAGATTCTTATGTAACACCCATAAAATTGAAGCCAACTTAAAACTTTTTAAAACATTAAAAACCATTAAGTTATTACAGTTTACTTTCAAAATAATTTAAACATCAGAGTATCCCCAGAATCAATCATGAAAATGTAAGGAGGTGCACGATCACGCCTTCGCCTTCCCGCGATCATCAGAATACCTGAAACAATAATCAATAAATGTAAGCTCGAAGGCTTAGTGAGTTACCCCCAAAATACCAACGCCATACAATCATAATCATATCATATAACATATAAGCAAACAACATGCATAATGAGCCATCAATCTGACTGGACCGAATCCCGATCCTCAGTCTATCTGAACCGCTCTCCGAGCCTTCAGCATGTCTGGATCGCCCTCCTCGGGGCCTTCAGCCTATCCGGACCGCTCGCTGGGCCTTCGGCCTGACTAGATTTGCCCGGCCCGGGCCTGCAGTCTACCTGGTCCGCCCAGGGTGTCTTGGCCTACTGCACACAGCAGGACTTGCCTTAACCCTTTCCCCAAACCAACAAACATGTGCACATACATATAAACAAGTAAACATGCAGATCTAACAGATCACTAACACGACAACCATCCTCTAACCAGGATACCGATCTAACCGATCTCTAGCATAACAACCATCCTAAACCAGGATGAAATCTAGCATAGCAATAACATAGCAACCATTCTAAGCCAGGATGTAATCTAACATAGCAACCATCCTAAACTAGGATACCGATCTAACCAATCTCTAGCATAGCAACCATACTAAACTAGGATGAAATCTAGCATAACAATAACATAGCAACCATCCTAAGCCAGGATGTAATCTAACATAACAACCATCCTAAACCAGGATGAAATCTAGCATAGCAATAACATAGCAACCATCCTAAACCATGATGAAATCTAACATAGCAGTAACATAACGACCATCCTAACCCAGGATGTAAATCATAACGGGACGACCTTGGTGCCGTAGACCCTGTTGATATAGTGAGGATAACTCACCTGACACTGCTGAAGTCCCGCGGATGAAACTCCAATTGCTGGTTGACTGCTTCCCGAACTGTCAACATCAAACAATACCTAATTAGTAATTGGGTTCCAATACCCAAGACCAACTCACACTCCAAAAGCCCAAAAGTCAAGTAATGGGCCAAAGCCCAATATATGGCCCGATTTTCCAAATTGGGCCCAGACCTCAACATGGTCTTTCTTTAAAGCCCATCCAATTATTCTAGTCCAACTCTTTGTATTCCCATGGCCCAATATCACATAACCATAAAGGCCTAAATATGGCCTATCTATGGCCCAATTTTCCTAATTGGGCCCAAGACTCTCACATGGACCTTATCCTAAAACCCATACATTTATCTAGTCCATTTACTTATTCTTGGAAAGCCCATTAATAGTCCAATCACCAAAGCCCACTAGAAAGGCCCAATTCAAGGCCCAAGTGAAATTAGGGTTTTCCACATGAAATGACGATTAAGGTTAAGTGTTTCTTACTTAACCCAATTAAGGGCTTAATCCATTAACGACTTAATCCATTAAGTCCATTATTGCCTTAGGTTAATTTACCAATGATTATAATTTATTATTTTAAATGTATTAAATAATTCCCATGTATGTGTGTGTGACCCGATCAATTCCCAAACATTAGGGTTTTCCAAACCCTAATTAGGGTTTCCAACCCAATTACTAGCCCATCAATCAAGTGAGTGGGCTTTTAGGTCCATTAGATCTTTATTGGGCCCATTAGGGTCTCATTGGGCCCACTAGGGTTTCTTTGGGGCCCATTTTGTCTAAACATCCCAAACGAGTCCAAAATGCAAACAAGTCTTCTTGGGCTGGTTGTGTATTAGTGGGCCCACTAGGGTTCCTTTTCATCATTCAAGGAAGATTCTCTGAAATTTTCAAGTTGCGGCAGTTGAAGTTCTATGGATGTGTCAACCTATCATCAAGTTCAGTATATTTTATATTCCTTTGGTCTTTGGGTATGTTTACTCTCAATGGTGGTGTGGAATTTTGGTTTATAGCATACTCATGTTTTGGTAGCATTCAGGATCACCTTAGAAGTCTTCTTGGGCTGGTTGTGTATTGGTGGAATCCGTTCAGTCTCAATCAAGGTATGGGGTCTTGTTCCAGGCGTCCATGAGAATGTCTTCAGTTAACAATTGAGGTTTTTCATTCAATAAAGCTATGGTACTTCTTCCCTTTTTGGATGAGGTTATGGGTTCCTTAAGGATGTGCATTGTAGTAATTCATTATATGTATTGCCGAGAGGGGGTGTGTGTGGTTTGGATAAAGGGAACCGTTTAGGGTTGTTGGGAGTGTCAGTTGTATATCAGAAAGTCTCTGCCGAAGGGTGCATCACAAATCCCATTGTACGCAAGTTGTTATTAGGGTTTGGTTACCTAGGTTGGGTATCAATTATGTAGTCTCGAATCATGAATTTCATTGTAAATGTATTGAGTGATCTGCCAGGTGGGGGTACACCTGAGTTGATAAGGGTTGGAGGTAAAAGGGAAAATTCTTGGATTAATCATATTTGATCGTAGGAGCAGTGGTTGGAAATTACATGTTAAGTAGTCAATGGATCATTTAAGGTTTTAAGTACATCTTATGGATTTGAGATTCGGTTGAAATTCGCAATCGATGTGTTTGGGGTACTTCATTCCATGTGTGTGGTGGTGTTGTTAGTCAAAGCCAAGGACGTGGGTTCAAGGGAAGGATGAATATCAGTTATGGAATATGGGTTTCGAAGTTTAGATCTGTTGGGTTCCCGGTCTAGGGGATCATATTGATTGAGGTGATTCAGTCTTATAGTTAGGAAGTTGTAGAATATGTTGGCGTTGCACGTCGTCCTCTGCATCGGTTATATAGTTGATGCTCACGTTGGGAGTCATCATGATATTTTTGAATCTCATGTTTTCATCAGCAAGTTAAGGTTAACGAATTTGTATGCCAGGTTATCAGTTGAAGGGTTCAAAGTCAAAAGGATGTTTTCAGTTCTATTGGTAGAAGGAGAATCTTTTGATTTGGTTCAGATTGATTTCACCTGTATGGAGGTTAGGCAAGTTTTGGGGCTTCAAAATTATAGCAGTAACGTTTTGGTTTGTCTGTAAAAGGATCAATATTTGTTCTCAGTTTGGAGTGTATGGTTTCTAGGTGCGTGGTAAGTAGTGATTTCGAGGACGAAATCTAATTTAAGTGGGGGAGAGTTGTAACACCATGTTCCAAATCAATTCCTAATTCGAGGCTGTGGACCGAAGATTGGTTATCATTAGGCTTAGGGCCTTTGGAAAAGGAGATATATAGACCCATTTGGGGGAGAATAATGGAATTGAGGTGATCTGGGTGTTCGGTTTGTGTTTTGGAGCCTAGGGGTATTTTGGTAAAGTGTCAGTTCAAGATTTTATGGAAATTGGATTTTTGTTTGGAAGGTCTTAAGGCCGGTATGAGTTGATAGAAGTGTAGAACTTTTCATTACCTTTTTCGTGGATAGAAGAATCGTCAGATACAGACTTATAACGAAGAAGTTATGACCTTCGGAAGATTGGTGAAATTAGGGTTTCACCGGGCATGTGGGGCGTACACAAGTGTATGCATGGCATACTAGGGTGGAGGCCAGTACGTGGGGCATACCTTGGTGTACGTTGGGTGTACTAAGCCAAATGGCCGCAAACGTTCTTTAGAGTACGCACGACGTACTCCAGTCAGACCGAAACCCTATTTTAGGGTCTTGGACCCTATTTAAGCTCCTTATCTCATCACCTAGCTTTAATATCTTCAGCCTTCATCCCTTTAAACCCTAAAAATGAAACCTTAGCCCCCTTTTGAGTGGTTTTTGAGATTTTTTGGTGGTATTTCATGCTTTTTGGTGCTCATTGAAGAAGAAGGAGCTTCTTTGAGAAGTGTGGGATTGCTTGAAGCTTTTGGACCTAGGCTTGTTGCATCTTGATCTACATCTTGGAGGTATAAAGTTTCTACCTTGGTGATCTTATATGTTAGATCTAGTTCATGGAGTATTTTGTGCATTTTGGAGTCGTTTTTTTAAAGATGGGTTTTTGATCTACTCCAAAAGCAATGGGCGCTAGATCTTAGCCCTATCCAGTCCCTAGGTTCATAAAAATGCAAGCTTTATTGTGTATTTTGGTCCATGCAAGCATTAAGACCTTTGTTAATACCTTATTGAGCTTTTGAGTCCCTTTTTGACATGAAAGCACGTAAAGTTGCCAACTTTACTTGATAAGTAGTCTTTTAGAATCAGATATGAGAGTTTGGCACTTTGTCTTAACCAATTAAGGGCTTTTTGGAGTGAAAAGGGGTTTGAGGAGTACGCGGGGCGTACGTAAGTGTACGCTCAGTGTGATGTTGAGTTTATGCATACACGTCTTGTACTCTGTGCTTCGTGGCTGTGTATGTGGGGCGTACATCTTGAGTACGCAAGGTGTACTCCCCAATTCAACATTATTGGGCCTTTTTGAGTTTGGGCCTCGATGGGCCATTGGGTTTATGTTTTTGGGCCATGGTTAGGCTGAGGACTTTCTTGGTATTAGTCCCATGAGAATTTTTTTGGCCCAATTAGGAAGTTGGGCCATATTGGACTTGGGTTGCCATCTTGGGCTTGTATGCATTTGGGTTTAGCTTTGGTTTTGGGCCAAGTAAGAAAATGTAAATTGGTCTTTTTCCCTTTAGGAAGTTGGTTTATGGAGTGAGCCTTGAATTTTGGGCTATCGGGTTATTTATTGATTAAGATTGTATTTATTGATAGTTGGCATGAGGTTATCCGGTTCGATGGTCCGAGCAATGATTTGATTATCAGCGGATTGAGGTGAGTTTTCCTCACTGTACTTTTGGGGTCGAATGTACCAAGGCCAGCCCATTGGATTGTTATCTTGGTTTACCGTATGTTGGTGTGCTATAGTGATCTGCTAGATCTAGATCCTGGTAGATAGGATGATGCTATGCCTAATGATCTGTAAGATCTATCTAATTGTCCGTTGACCGGTTATATGTTTATCTGTTGCATATGTCGACATAGTGTGATGGGGTTGAGACTGTATTGCTTGTGTTGTCACTCAACAAACCCTGTAATGTTTATATCGATACGTTTTTATGTTATGGTATGTGTGGATATGTTTTGGTTATTGGGTTGAGGCGGACCAGGTGGGACTGAAGGCCAAGAGACCAAAGGTGTTCCGAATAGACTGCAGGCTTGAGAGGTGTACCAGTCAGGCCGAAGGCCCGGAGAACGTACCAGATAGGCTGAAGGCTCGGTGAGGCATTCCAGTCATGCTGAAGGTTTTGTGAGCGTTCTAGATAGTTTGTAGGCCCAGTGAAGCGTTCCAGTCATGCTGAAGGCTCTGTGAGCGTCCCAAATAGTCTGTAGGCCGGTGCGGCGTTCCAGTCTGCCAGAAGGCTCTGTATGCATGTTGTTTGTTTGTTATGTTTATGTAGTGGTACTTTGTGGGAACTCACTAAGCTTTGTGCTTACAGTTTCAGTTTATTGTTTTAGGTGCTTTAGGTGATTGTGGCAAGGCGAAGGCGTGACCGTACACATCCTTGGTTTTACTACTGACTGGATCTTGGGAGACTCTGATTTTAAATCATGTTTTGGAAACAATGGTTTTGTAAACATTTTTATTAGTAGGGTGGTTTTGAAAAGTTTAAATTTGTTGAATTTTTGGGGATGTTACATATACAATATGATCTGAGAAAACAACGCATTATGTGATTTCACCATTGCAAATTTCCCATTGATGAATCTTAATGATCTTATTGATGGGTTTTAGCCATAAGAACTTTCCTATGTGCGCATGCAAAACCCTAATGCTTGGATCTAGATTTTCTAATTAAACATGCTTTAAATCCAAGACTTCTAATGACTAATTAGGTATAAAACAATACAAAATCAGATCTAGAAGTTTACCTTTGAATGTCTTGTTTTATCTTGTTGTCTTGGAGCTTCTAGAGTCACAATTGTCACTCCTCTAATGTCTTACAAACACCAATAAGCAAAGAAGATGATTTGAGAGAGAGAGGGGAGGGAAGATTCGGCCAGGGTTTCTTTCTTCTTAAGAGGTGCCGATTTCCCTATGCCATGGGGTCTATTTATACTTGTAGACTTCTTAAGGGTTTCACCTTAAACCCTAGTTGGATAATCCTTTCCTTAAAGCAATCCAAATCCTTACCATAGATAAGCCTTGGACGATTTTGAGCTATCCAAAGCTCTAGAATCCGTCCAATCCCTATCTCTTAAGGATTTACAGTCTAAAGTGTAACTATCAAACAATTGACAGTTTATACCCTCTTATTTAATTAATCTCTTTAAGTCACCAAATTAATACTAATTATTTATGACTTATATTAATCAAATAACAATATTACTATTCCTTATATTATTCTCATAATATATTAATAATATTTATTCTCTCTTAATAAATCATCCTATCAAGTTGCTATGGTGAAGGCAACCAAAAAAGACCATGCACAATCGGGTCAAATACTTGCCTAATATAGTTGCAGCCTTAGACACTATTCCAACAATCTCCCACTTGGATATGTCTAGTAACTATATGCAGAAGTACAATTCGATTAGCAATCATAGCTCTCAAAGACGCTGTCAAACTCTGATCTAATCAATCTTGTCCTTTAGATAAGGGATCGTACAGTCCTCTGTTAGATATCATGCTGACAATTCTATGGAACGATTAGTCTAGCATTTAGGTTTCTCGATCTCTGATTTATTTGACATAGAACTTAATCGAACACATCAATCCAGTTCTGACCGGGCCCGACACATAAGTCAAATCAAATCATCGAGCGGCCGAGATATCGCTTTTACCTTCTTAGGATAAAAGTTATAGATAAACTTTGACTTATATGCATGTACTTATTCATTAATCAACTATACACAACAATGCGTTTTATAACACCGAGTTACTGATGTGTTTTCTCATTATCAATGTACAATCAATTAACAAATAACAAACCATATATATAGGTTTTAAGACTATATGATATTATCGTCTTGCGATCACCCTTTTTATATCATATTCCATAAGGTGATTCCAGCAAGCGCGTGTTTGTTCCAATGCTCAAAACCAGTTCATAAGCACTCATGAATGTCGTAGCAATCTTTTGCCATGTCTAATACCATTTAGACAATCTACGCACCAATTCACGACAATCTTCATTCATATCTACTTCCAACATATGAACGATTGTGGACAATTTGAATAATTCGATTATTCTTAATAAACTTAATTATTCTGGAAGTCAAAACATGCAAAAATGAAACAATAGTTAAACAATTAACATAAGACAGTAACATTACACATAAATAAAACTCCTTTATTTAATCATCAAATGTTAATTACATTTATCTATTACACGTTTCTACTACTATCTATCTAATCTATGCTAATGTCATCCTTCAGCCCAATACTCCTAGCATGCTGCAAGTGCTTAACCCTACTCAGTCCCTTCGTAAGCGGATCTGCTGGGTTATCTTCTGATGATATCCTCTTCACTACAAGTTGTCCTTCTTCTACACGATGTCTAATAAAATGATATTTTCTGTCGATATGTCTAGATCTACCATGATCCCTCGGTTCCTTGGTCAAGGCAACCGCTCCTTCATTATCACAGAAAATCTCCATGGGCTCCTTTATGGCAGGTACAACTCCAAGATCACTGATGAAGTTCTTCATCCATATTGCCTCCTTCGACGCTTCGCTCGCTGCAATGTACTCTGATTCGCACGTTGAATCAGCTACGGTTTCTTGTTTGGAACTTTTCCAAGTCACTGCTCCTCCATTCAGGGTAAAGACCCAACCCGACTGCGAACGGTAGTTGTCCCTATCGGTCTGAAAGATGGCGTCACTATACCCTTGCACCTCCAAGTCATCACTCCCTCCGAGGACTAAGAACCATTCCTTCGTCCTCTGAAGGTACTTAAGGATATTTTTCACCGCAATCCAATGGGCTCTGCCAGGATTTCCTTGATATCTGCTAACCATGCTCAAAGCAAAGGCTACATCAGGGCGAGTACAAGTCATAGCGTACATGATTGAGCCAACTGCGGAAGCGTATGGTACTCGGCTCATTTCTACTATTTCAGCTTCGGTACTCGGACTTTGAGTCTTACTCAACTTGGCATTACTTTGTATTGGTAATTCTCCATTCTTCGAGTTTTCCATACTAAAACGTTTCAGTACCTTCTCTAAGTAAGTGTTCTGACTAAGTCCTATTAGTCTCTTACTTCTCTCTCTTACTATCCTTATTCCCAAAATGTAAGAAGCCTCTCCGAGGTCCTTCATAGCGAAGCACTTCTCGAGCCAGGACTTAACTTCCTGCAGAGTCGGGATGTCGTTTCCTATGAGTAATATGTCATCGACATATAGAACGAGGAAGCTTACTATACTTCCACTGGCTTTGACATATACACATGATTCATCTTCGCTTCGTACAAATCCAAACTCTTTGACTTTCTCATCGAAGCAAAGATTCCATCTGCGAGACGCTTGCTTAAGTCCATAAATGGACTTCTCAAGCTTACGCACTCTATTCGGATGCTTCGGATCCACAAACCCCTAGGGCTGTTCTCTATTTGGATAAAACCGAATTGTCCAATTGGACAATTTGGATTGGACTATTTGGTTCGGATATTCGGATTTTTGGATTGGTTTTCAACAAAACTGAATTATTATTTTGGATTTCAGATTGGTTTTGGTTTATAAAATAAGAACCGGATAGTCCAAAAAAACCGAATAACAATTTGTTATGTTTTTATTTTCAATATATCTATAATTATTTATTAATTTTATAATTTTTTTTAATAAGTTCAAAAGGTTTTACCTAATGTCAAAAGTTTTTTATCTATTAAATAATAAACTATAATATGTCTTCTTAGTGGTTGTTTATAAATTTTAAATCACAAGTAAATAATTTGTTTTTGCTTCTTCTGTAAAATTATATCATATTATAAATCTATGTCCTTTTAAAATGTTATGGTTTTTAAAACCCGAATTATAAAAACCTATCCAACCGAATTGTAATTGGATCGGAACGGATCAGATTTGAATTTAGTTTGGACTATTTGGATCCATATTTTGAAAACCGAAATCCATTTGGATTTACTTAATTGGATCGGATCAAACCGATCCATCCAAACGAACACCCCTACAAACCCCTCTGGCTGAGCCATGTAAACATCCTTAGCCAACTTCCCATTAAGGAAAGCGGTCTTGACATCCATTTGCCAAATCTCATAATCATGAAATGCAGCAATCGCTAGCATCACTCTAATAGATTTTATGTTCGCAACTAGTGAGAAGGTCTCATCATAGTCAACTCCTAGAGTTTGAGTAAAGCCCTTCGCGACCAATCGCGCTTTATATGTGTGTACGTTTCCATCCACGTCGGTCTTCTTCTTGAAGATCCATTTGCACCCAACGGTCTTACTTCCGGGCACATTATCAACCAAATTCCAAACTTGGTTATCATACATGGATTGGATCTCGCTATCCATTGCCTTTTTCCATTTCACAGACTCCGGGCCTGCCATGGCTTCCTTATAGCTATTAGGTTCATCAAGATTTATTAGTGTACCATCACTAATATACGTATCCCCTTCGGTAGTAATATGAAAACCATAAAACTTGGGTTGAACTCTAACTCTTTCGGAACGTCTAAGAGGTAAGGACTCGTCAATCGGTTTAACCGGAGTTTCCTCCTCGGGTTGAGTGCCAGCGGTGGAGGTTCCTTCATCTATCGACTCTTGAATCTCTTCAAGCTCGATTTGCCTCCCACTGTCTCCTTGGCTTATGAGTTCTCGCTCTCAGAAAACTCCTCTCCTCGCATCGAAGACAACATTGTCCTTCGGTCTATAGAAGAGATATCCAAAGGATTTCTGCGGGTAGCCGATGAAAATACATCGCTCACTACGAGGTTCAAGCTTGTCGTGAGTATCTCGTCTTATGAAAGCCTCGCAACCCCAAACCTTGATATGTGCTAACGAGGGAGCTTTCCCTGTCCACATCTCGTGAGGTGTTTTGGCAACCTTCTTAGTAGGGACTCGGTTAAGGATATGGGCGGCAGTCTCTAAGGCATACCCCCAAAAAGAGATCGATAGTGAAGCACGACTCATCATAGAGCGAACCATATCCAATAAGGTTCGATTACGCCTTTCTGCCACACCATTCAATTGTGGTGTCCTAGGAGGCGTCAATTGTGAAACTATTCCACACTCCTTGAGATAATCGTGGAATTCAAGACTTAGGTACTCTCCTCCTCGATCGGATCGAAGCATCTTGATTTTCCTGCCCAATTGATTCTCCACTTCATTCTTGAACTCTTTGAACTTTTCAAAAGTTTCTGACTTTTGCTTGATTAAATAGATATACCCATATCTACTATAGTCATCGGTAAAAGTCACGTAGAAGCGGTTCCCATCCTTCGTGGTTGATCTAAACGGTCCACATACATCGGTATGTATTAGGTCCAATAGACCCTCACCCCTTTCACATGTACTTGTGAAAGGTGACTTAGTCATCTTTCCAAGTAAACAAAGACTCGCACGTGTCATCTTCCCTAAGGTCGAATGACTCCAACACTCCATCCTTTTGGAGTTGGGCTATGCGTTTCTTGTTGACATGTCCAAGACGACAATGCCACAAGGATGCTCTATCCATACTATTGGAAGAATCTATGTTCAAAACATCATTTCCTAAGTTATCAGCAATCATAACAGTTTCATATATTCTATTACATGGTATAGCTTCAAAATAAAAGACACCATTTAGATAAGCTAAAATAGAACCATTCTCATTATTAAAAGAAAATCTAAAACCTTGTCTAAACAAACCATGAAATGAAATGATGTTTCTAGCCATTTCTGGCGAATAGCAACAATTGTTCAAATCTAAACATAAACTATTCCTAAGCACTAAAGAATACACTCCAATCTTGGTCACAGGCGATGATCTTCTGTTCCCCATGATTAGATTGATCTTTCCTTGCTCCACATCCCTACTTCTTCTTAGTCCCTGCACATTAGAGCAAATGTGGTAACCACAACCGGTATCAAGAACCCAAGAAATAGCATGATTAGAATCGTTAGATTTAATTGTGTATATACCTACAAAAGACGGCTTGATCTTTCCTTCCTTGATGGCTTGCAGGTACTCTGGGCAGCTTCTCTTCCAATGTCCTATCTTGTGGCAGTGGTGGCACTCTGCCTCCTTTTGGTTAGGGCAGGGCTTAGCAGGATCAACTTTGGTCCCACTAGAAGAGGAACCATCTCGGGCTTTAACCTTACGATAGTTCTTAGACGAAGGCTTCATCTTTTTTCCCTTTCCTTGTCCAATAGCCAAGACAGGAGCAGCGGGTGGATTGGGAGTTGGTGCAGCAGACTTGTCCTTGAAGTTGCTCTCAGCGACCCTCAAGAGACCTTGGAGTTTGCTTAGGGCGACCTCCTCTTTGTTCATGTGGTAGGTCATCCTAAATTGATTGTAGCTCGGAGGCAAAGAGTGAAGCAACATGTCGATCACCAAGTCTTCCCCAAAGTCAACATTTAACTTGCGAAGACGGTCGACATACCTTTGCATCTTTTGCAGGTGCACGGTAAGAGACTCTCCATGACCCATCTTAGCGGAAATCATGTTAGTGAAAATCTCATAACGCTCTTGCCTCACGTTTTGGTGGTATCTCTCCAATAAGTCTTGATGCATCTCGTACGGGTACATGTCCTGATAGGACTTTTGGAATTCGGAGCTCATGGTGGCTATCATGATGCAATGTACCTTCGTTGCATCGCGCTCATGAGTTTCAAAAGCGGTCATTTCAGCCGGAGTAACGATTTCAAGGTTAATTTTCTCGAGCTTCTCATCGAGGACATACTCCTTATCCTCATAGCAAGCAATGGTGCGAATGTATCTTATCCATTCGCTAAAGTTCGTTCCATCGAAGGTGACCTTTTGACAAAGGCTCATCAATGTGAAAGAACTAGCAGCAACGTTGTTCGCGTTCGACATCTACAAATAGAAAGGACAAAGATAGATTAGAATATGAATCCCTAATTATCACCCAATAAGAAAAATTAGGGCTAGGATCCAACAACAATATTTACATATTAGAAAAGGGATTCCGTAATCTAACATGCAAATAATATGAAGGTAAGTGAATGACGATTCACTAATTCTCCACCATAAAAAACATAACTTTAAGTCCTAAATGTATTGAGAATTCCTAGGTTTGGATGAGATTCATTGAAACTATTCAATGGCATGTTTAAATCTCGATATGCCCCTCTAGTTTGTGACTGGGATACCGAGGATCACAAAGCAGGTGTGAATTACCATGCAAATTCACATGGTGCCTTCATTGTAACGATCACCTATTCGATGTGCCGGTAAACCACACACGCTCCATCGAACTATGGTAAACAATGAATCACTCTTTGCCACCTTTGCTTAGAACCAATTAGTGTGCCGGTAAACCACACACGCTCCACTAACTTCTTAGCAAGGGTGCAAAGTGTAATTTCATGGGATTGCATCAATTCACTTTTCCTAAAGTAACTAAGATTGGGAAATTTAAAAAAAATGTGTAGTTACTTTGTATTTCATATTATACTTTTAATGAGAGGATGAGGTTGCCCTATCCTACCCGTTCGGCTAACGACCCTCCACCGATCAAGCAAGCGGTGGGCGTGAGTGTACACCCATTAAGCGCCATTTTATAGGCCGCAACCTTATACCCACCTTATAGATCGGCTTCGTGAATGAGGCCTACTAACGGTAAGACTAGCATTTCAGTTATACATACATATATATATATATATATATATATATATATATATATATATATATGTATAACTGAAATGCTAGTCTTACCGTTATATATATATATATATATATATATATATATATATATATATATATATATATATATATATTAATCTTGTAATATTATATTAGTATAGGGTTGTATTTTAAACTTTTAAAAATCTAGGGTTTGAAATTTAAATTGTCTAAATTAAAATATTTAATCACAAAACATAAATTTCAAAACTTGAGGACAAGTTTTAAACATTTAAAACATGGAGGATCAAATAACAAATAATTTTAATTAACAATCAATTCCATAATTATCCATATTTGATTTATTTAATGATTTCTTGCAAGATAATTACCAAATTAATCAAAATAATTAATTAATTATCATATAAGGAAATTAAATATTTTATTAGTTGATAAATATCTTTAATTAGATCAACATTATATCAAAAAATCGGATTAGGGTTGATCTAATATGATTAAGGTAAGTTTCCATAAGATAATTATCAAAAAATCCCGAATCTGGCCTTTCCTGACGCTCGAACTCGTCGAGTTCCCAACTGGACTCGTCGAGTCAGGCCAACTCATCGAGTCCACCATGGGACT
Organism: Lactuca sativa; assembly: GCF_002870075.4. Classification (NCBI taxonomy): domain Eukaryota; kingdom Viridiplantae; phylum Streptophyta; class Magnoliopsida; order Asterales; family Asteraceae; genus Lactuca; species Lactuca sativa. The sequence goes on along the minus strand of NC_056627.2, from coordinate 245,709,260 downwards.
CGTCGAGTTCATGACACAAACACAAAATTTGAATTTTGCACACAAGTTTCAAACAAACAAGCAACAATTTAATAGAAACCAATCTAGGCTTTGATACCACTGATGGGTTTTAGCCATAAGAACTTTCCTATGTGCGCATGCAAAACCCTAATGCTTGGATCTAGGTTTTCTAATTAAACATGCTTTGAATCCAAGACTTCTAATGACTAATTAGGTATAAAACAATACAAAATCAGATCTAGAAGTTTACCTTTGAATCTCTTGTTTTATCTTGTTGTCTTGGAGCTTCTAGAGTCATAATTGTCACTCCTCTAATGGCTTACAAACACCAATAAGCAAAGAAGATGATTTGAGAGAGAGAGGAGAGGGAAGATTCGGCCAGAGTTTCTTTCTTCTTAAGAGGTGCCGATTTCCCTATGCCATGGGGTCTATTTATACTTGTAGACTCCTTAAGGGTTTCACCTTAAACCCTAGTTGGATAATCCTTTCCTTAAAGCAATCCAAATCCTTACCATAGATAAGCCTTGGACGATTTGGAGCTATATAAAGCTCTAGAATCCGTCCAATCCCTATCTCTTAAGGATTTACAGTCTAAAGTGTAACTATCAAACAATTGACAGTTTATACCCTCTTATTTAATTAATCTCTTTAAGTCACCAAATTAATACTAATTAATTTATGACTTATATTAATCAAATAACAATATTATTATTCCATATATTATTCTCATAATATATTAATAATATTTATTCTCTCTTAATAAGTCATCCTATCAAGTTGCTATGGTGAAGGCAACCCAAAAGGACCATGCACAATCGGGTCAAATACTTGCCTAATATAGTTGCAGCCTTAGACACTATTCCAACACTTATTATGGTTACAAAGCTATTAGGTGATTTGAGCAAATACCAAGTACATGATAAAGCTTCGTACATCGTTGAATATGCAAACATCAAGACCTTATTGGACGATTATTTTGCTCACTTGGCTCTTACATGTATCGATCTCTCCATTGCATTCAATATAAAGTTGAAAGTTCCTAAAGCTTTGTTGAAAGGAAAATTGAATATAAATAATTACAAAGATGGAGAAATTATTGATAAACCACTAGGTGTGGTTTTCCAGGGCAAAGACAAGAAAGGAGGAAATAAGAAATTCTTATTTCGTACTGATGATGTAGAAAGATATTTCAATCAACATCTTTCTAGTATCGTTCTTCGCATCAATAACTTTCAGAAGAATTTGAATGAAGACACGGAGGAGATTAGGGAGATAATTTATCGTTATATGAAGAACCATAGGTAGTTATCATGATTACGAATGCCAGTTAATGACGAAGATCCACAAGACTTCATTATGTATTTACTAGGCACATTTGTAAGTTCGTTAATTTAATGTCGAGACTTAGTCTTTTTTATATCTGTGTAGCACATGGTTCTTGGTACGTGTTCTTTTTATTAAATTTTTTAATAATTTTGCATTTGGCCTTGGACTCGGCGAGTTGAAGGACCAACTCGCCGAGTAGAAGCTGGATGAGGCGCGGAGTTTAAGTTGTGGACTTGGCGAGACGAGTTCCAGACTCGGCGAGTAGACCCTGTTTGGGCAAAAACCCTAATCTGAGGGTTTGCACCCTGTTTAAACACCTTAAATCGGCCTCCTTAGTCCCATTTGCTCCCAGAAGACCCCCATATCAAACCCTAGCCGTTATTGAAGCAATCTAAGGCTTTTGGAGTGATTTTGGTGCTCTTGTGATCCAAGGAAGGAAGGAAAAGCTTGAAGGATCAAGAGGAGGCTAGAAGGATTCGGTTTTGAGCATCATTTGCTAACTTCAGAAGGTATAAAGTCTATACCTTGCTTGCTCTTTTGATAGATCCCATTTTGTGGAGTTTTAGGGCGTTTCTAAGCCATTTTGGTCACCAACCACGATTGCAGGCATGGTTTGAGGTTGATGTTTCGGATCTAGGTTCTTTGAGGGGTTACAAGGAAGAAAGGAGTGACTTTTGCACTCAAAGAAGGCCCCATGCATTGTGAGAGCTTGTTTTAGGACCTTTTGAGCTTAAAGTCCCATGCAAGAACGTAAAGGTTGTAGCTTTACGTGCTAGATCGATTGTAGAAGCATAAATCTACATTTTGATCAAGTGTTGTACATCAGAAAGCGAAGATTCAGTCAGTGGTTGTGACCAACTCGGCGAGTCCAAGGTTCTGTCCCATATCAGTTGAGGGTCATAAGGACCCAGTTGAGTGTGGAAAGGTTTTAAGGGGGTCCCAAGGGGCGACCCAACGTTATGGACTAAGCCATTGTTCTGGAAATTCATGGGACTCAGCGAGTGCATGAACAGACTCGGCGAGTCCAAGGCAATCTTCTTAAGGATGAAGTTGAACTCGACGAGTTGTTCATACAACTCGGCGAGTCAAGGACAGGACCTGAGTATCAGTTGATGATGAACTCGACGAGTTGTTCATACAACTCGGCAAGTCGGATGAGGATTCAGTCGATGTTCATTTAGAAGGAAAACTCGTCGAGTCATCGCCTAACTCGACGAGTAGAGATGGGTTTGAGGTCTAATGGAAGGATAGGGACTCGGCGAGTTGGCGAGCCAACTCGGTGAGTCAGGTCAACTTGAAGTTGACTTTGACTTGGTCACGGGGTAAAATGGTCATTTTACCCTAAGAGTAGATGTCAGTTTCTGACTAAGTGTTTTGTGGGAATTTTAGTCGGAGGATTTCCGGAGCAGCAGCAGCAGCAGTCAGAGGATTCCCGTACAGTTAAGCAGCTACTACGAGGTGAGTTACCTTCCAGTATCGATGGGTCTACGACCACAATGCCGACCCATCAGTAGGGATCGTATGCTAGATGTTTGTCTTTGTGATATTCATCTGTGTTGTTACTACCTGATATGTTATATGCTAGTGTGATATGGTATGTGATAGTGATAAAGTTCGGTTGTTAGGACCGAAGGGTAGGTTAGGCACCCCAGATATGCCGAACAGTATGTTATGACATGTTTAGCTGCTAGCATGATATGTTACATGAGATAGAGGTAGTAGGAGGGGGAAGATTCCCCGAGATTCAGTTGTTAGGACCGAAGGGTAGGTCGGACACCCCATATATGTCTAACAATATATTATGCTATGATATATGTGATAGTAGTAGTAGGGGGTGAAATAGTCCCCGAGGTTCAGTTGTTAGGACCGAAGGGTAGTTAGCACCCCAGAATGGCTCGACATGGGTAGGTCAACGCCCCAGAATGGCTTGACACGGGTAGGACGGCACCCCAGAATGGCCACATAGGTAGGTCGGCACCCCAGAATGGTCGTACCGGTTAGGTCGGGCACCCAGAAATGCCTGGCAGTATGTATATGATATGATTGTATGGTATGTGGTACGATGGGGGAACTCACTAAGCTTCGTGCTTACAGTTTTCAGTTTTGGTTTCAGGTACCTCTTCAGCGAAGGGGAAGGAGCTGGCGCGGTAGCGGCACATCATACACACACACTTTGATTTTCCGCATTATGAGATGTTCTGGGATTGTACTCTGACACTATTATTATTTTGATGTTTTGGGTTTTCAGACACGAGATATGTTTTATGAAATGATATGATCGGATGATGTTTTACTACAAATGTTTGACAAACTGCTTAATTTAAATGAAATTTTTGGGCGTGAAAATTGGGTCGTTACAAGTTGGTATAAAAGCCCTGGTTTGAGGGATTCGGACACACTTTCGGGGGCGTCTGGACTCAAACTGAGGGATTAAAAGATTTTATAAGAAAGTGGTTTTCTAAAGAATAAAACAAAAGAAGTTTTTAGAAAGAACAAGTGTGTGATGTGCGTGACCGGCTGAGCTCAAGTAAGTATTCCCCAAAGTACCCATACAAGCTTATGTTACGTTTATCAGTTTCAGTAGAACACCATGCTAGAATAGGACTAAGGATCTAGGAGTGATGCCTTATGTGCCTGCTTTATGTGCTTCAACTTATGAGAGTTGCATGCTAGAATTGAGTAGACAGCAGTAGGATAGCTTGACTAGGTTATGCCTGATAGTATGAGCTTAGCATTGTATGCTAGTGCAGTTCCTGTTATGAGGATAGAGTTGCTTGAGATTGTTCCCTTTTTTCCGAATGCTGTTTGCTTTCTGCTATGAAGGCTTTGAGTGATGGGAGTTAGCTGTTAGGTGAATACGTTAAAGTCACATGTGATCAGGGTTGAATAATCTTAGAGTGTTGGATTTGACCCTATTGCGTAGCTCTTGTTTGAGTCCTAACCGTTGTAGGGATGAGTCCCTTACACGAAGGATTATCCGAGCCTCGTTGCATGTGATTGTATTCAGGTAATGGCTAATTGGCATTACAAAGAGACCTTCAGCAGTTGAGGACTGGGTTGGGTGGAGTCAGAGGTTTCCAAGGGTAAGCCTAGGATAAGAGTAGCAGAGATCAGCAGTGGTAAAAGGGACCTGGTGGAATCAAGGTAGTCCTTGAGGAAGGTACGGATAGATGTGGAAGGTAGTATGGGCCCGTACTACTGAAAGCAGAGGATCCGTACCCAAATTGAGGAAGGCTAAGACAAGACCGAGGAACTTGTAATAGATGTGATCCCTTTAGAGGTATCAATATCACTAATAGTTGCTTGTATGTATTGCAGAATGGTGGTACTACGTCAGAGGCCAGCAGTTGGCAGTTCTGGAGAGGGATCGGGTTTGGGATCAGGTTTCGAGCCAGTAGATGAGAAGCTATGCGAGTTCATTGCGTCATAGATCACCAGAGGCATCCTTGAGTCGACCCCCATCATTTTTGGGTCGATCAAGGAAGGGATAGTTGAGCTGATGAAGGACCGCTTCAGGGCGTTCTGGAGTGACATGGCATCTGGCCAGTCAGGATCTCGTACACTGTCCTTTAAGGACTTCAGGGGCAGTGGTGCACCAGATTTCTATGGGGCGAAGGACCCCATTGCTGCCAGACGATGGATTGCGGACATTGAGTCCGCACAGCTGACCAGCTTCTGCCCCGAGGGGTCGAAGGTGAGATATGCAGCAGGATGTTTACAAGACCGAGCTAGAGATTGGTGGGAGTCCGTCGGTGACTCTTTGGGAGCCTCGGCTATTGAGGCTATGACCTGGTCGGACTTTGTGACCAGGTTTAGGGCGGAGTTTGCGCCGACGGTCGAGCTTCAGCAGCTGGCCAGGGAGTTTTTAGATATGAGGCAGACAACGGAGACTGTGGCGGAGATCACCGCCAAGTTCCGGGAGAGGGCACTGTTAGTGCCCCAATATGCGGGGGATGAGGATATGAGGATGACCCGCTACCATGACATGCTACGGGCTGACATACGAGAGCATATTAGCTTTTCAGCTTGCCTTACCCTAGAGTCCATGATTGCCAGGGCGAGGGAGAGGGAGATCGATCTGGAGCATGTACGAAAAAGGAAAGTAAAGGAGGGGTAGTCGATTGGGGCTTCGGGGAAGAACCCAAGGGATCAGATGGTAGGCCGAAAGGCCAGTGAGGACCGGGCCGCTGCAGAAAGTGCGGCATGCCACATGAGGGGGCGTCTAGACTGGGATCGTCGGGCTGCTTCAAGTGTGGCAAGACGGGGCATTTCAGCAGGGATTGTACTACCCCTGCACCGGTTATTCAGACGTCTGAGTTGCTGTGTTTCCACTGCAACCAGAGGGGCCACAAGAAGGCCAATTGCCCCCAATTGACAGCAACATCGGCGCCAGTAAAGGCGCCAGCTCCAGCGACCCTGCGGATCACTGATGGTCGGCAGGGCAAGGCAGAGGCTCCATTGGTGAGGAGCCGGGCATTCCAGTTGACTATCGAGGAGGCACGCGCTGCACCCGATATGGAGACGGGTATGACTTCTTATTTATGCTGTTATGATATGCTGCTGTGATTTTGATATGTTTGTATGTGCTCTGTTTAGGATCGTTCCATGTGAATGGTATCCCAGTTCAGGTATTGTTTGATTCGGGTGCTACCCGATCGTTTGTTTCTCTTGCGCTTAGCAAGAGATTTTTCGAGTCTTCAGGCATGTTGGATTGCCCTCTAGACGTAGAGATTGCAGATGACCGTTCGGTGCGAGCATCGACGGTGTTCCGAGATTGTGTGCTGAGGTTATTTGAGGAGCGTTATCTGGTGGATCTGGTTCCCATACCTTTGCGGGGGAACAAGGTTATTATCGGTATGGATTGGCTAAGCCCCAATGGGGCAGTGATCGACTGCACGCAACAGTTGGTGCGGATCAGGACCCTAAGTGGGGGAGAGCTGGTGATTCAGGGTGAGAGGCCACAGCGAGGACCAGCCCTATGTTCAGCAGTGAGAGCTAGGCGTTACCTCCAGCAGGGTTGCGCAGGTTATGTCGCGTATGTTATGGATACCCGGGAGGCGGGTAGAGCGACGGTGGGCGAGGTGCCCGTAGTACGAGAGTTCGCGGACATATTCCCCGAGGAGCTGCCTGGGATACCTCCAGAGCACCAGGTGGAGTTCAGGATCGACCTAGTCCCTGGTGCGGCTCCGATAGCCAAGGCACCCTATCGGTTGGCTCCTCCCGAGATGCAAGAGTTGTCTACGCAGCTGCAGGAGCTACTAGACAAGGGATTTATCAGGCCAAGTAGTTTGCCTGGGGGAGCCCCGATTTTGTTTGTGAAGAAGAAGGACGGGTCGCATCGTATGTGTATAGACTATAGGGAGCTAAATAAGGTAACGATGAAGAACCGTTACCCACTCCCGAGGATTGATGACCTGTTTGACCAGCTACATGGAGCATCTTGGTTCTCCAACATTGATCTGCATTCAGGATATCATCAGATGAGGGTCAGAGAGGAGGATGTGCAGAAGACTGCGTTTCGGACGCGCTATGGCCACTACGAGTTTGTGGAGATGCCCTTCGGGCTCACCAATGCTCCTGCCGCGTTCATGGACCTCATGAACCGCGTGTGTAGACCGATGTTAGACCGGTTAGCGATAGTGTTTATTGATGATATATTGGTTTATTCCAAGATGCAGGAGGAGCACTTGCGGGAGGTGCAGTTTCTTGGGCATCTTGTCAACCAGAACGGGATTTCGGTAGACCCGGTCAAGGTGGAAGCCGTGATGAGATGGGAGGTTCCGAAGTCTCCATCTGAGATTCGGAGTTTCCTGGGATTAGCGGGCTATTATCGGAGATTCATCCAGGATTTCTCCAAGATAGTCGTACCATTGACCAGGCTAACAAGGAAGGTTGTGGTCTTTTGTTGGGGGCCTGAGCAGCAAGTAACGTTCGAGACACTGAGACAGAGATTGTGCAAGGTGCCAATCTTAGCCCTGCCAGAGGGCATCTAGGATTTTGTTGTGTACTGCGATGCGTCGATCTCAGGTTTGGGCGCGGTGTTGATGCAGAGAGGGCATGTCATCGCCTACGCGTCGAGGCAGTTGAAGCCTCACGAGGCGAATTACCCGACGCATGAATTGGAGCTGGGGGTTGTTGTGTTCGCCCTCAAGATTTGGCGTCATTACCTCTATGGGGTTCGCTGTACCATTTACACGGACCATAAGAATTTGAGGTACCTCATGGATCAACCGAATCTAAACATGAGGCAGCATCGGTGGATGGATGTGGTAAAGGATTACGATTGTTAGATCCTTTATCACCCGGGTAAGGCCAATGAGGTGGCCGATGCGCTTAGCCGGAAGGCGGCTTTGATCAGGGATATTTGCATGCGGATGACAGTGGTGACTCCGCTACTGGAGCGGATTCGGGAGGCCCAACAGGAGGCCATGAAGGAAGAACATCGGATGAGTGAGCGCATTGTGGGTCAGGTTTCCTCCTTCGACTATGACAGCAGGGGATTATTGATATTACACCACAGGGTGTGGGTGCCATACCTCGAAGGCGTGCGCCAGATCTTGATGGAGGAGGCGCACAAATCCCGATTCTCCATTCATCCCGGGGCGACGAAGATGTATAGGGATCTTCGTCTGGACTATTGGTGGCCCTGCATGAAGCGGGATGTGGCATGGTACGTGGAGCGATGCTTGACCTGCAGGAAGGTCAAAGTCGAGCATCATAGACCTCACGACAAGATGCAGCCGTTGGATACCCTGCTGTGGAAATGGGAGGATATTACGATGAATGTTATCACCAAGCTTCCCAGGACCGCGCGGGGAGTGGATTCAATATGGGTCATCGTGGATCGATTGACCAAGAGCGCCCATTTAATCCCAATTCAGGAGAGCATCTCGGCCGAGAGATTGGCCGATATCTATATCAGAGAGTTGGTGGCCCGGCACGGAGTGCCAGTTTCGGTGATTTCGGATAGGGATGCGCGGTTCACATCCAGGTTTTGGAAGAAATTCCACGACGAGTTGGGTACTCGTCTGCATTTCAGCACCGCCTTTCACCCGCAGACGGATGGCCAGAGCAAACGGACCATCCAGACTCTGGAGGACACGCTGCGGGCATGTGTTTTAGACTTCGGAGGTAGTTCGGATACCTACCTTCCGTTGGCGGAGTTCTCGTATAATAATAGCTATCATGCGAGCATCGACCGTCCTCCCTTCGAGATGTTGTATGGGAGGAGGTGCAGGACCCTGATATGTTGGGGCGAGGTTGGCCAGAGGGTCATGGGGAGCACCGAAGTAGTGCTCAAGACGACAAAGAAAATTCAACAGGTTCGAAGCAGGCTTCAGACTGCTCAGAGTCGGCAGAAAAGTTATGCCGATAAGCGTCGATCAGACCTGGAGTTCCAGGTCGGAGATATGGTTCTCCTGAAAGTGTCGCCTTGCAAAGACGTCATTCGATTCAGGAAGCGGGGCAAGTTGGGCCCAAGGTATATTGGACCGTTCAGCGTTATAGCCCAGGTGGGCAAGGTGGCTTATAGGCTGGATTTTCCATCCAAACTCAGTCAGATACACAACACTTTCCATGTTTCTCAGCTGCGAAAGTGTCTGGTGGACGACTCAGCAGTGGTACCCTTGGAGGACATTCAGGTTGATGGCAACCTGAATTACATAGAGCGGCATGTAGCAATCCTTGATTGGAAGTCGAAGGATCTGAGGAACAAAAGAGTAGAACTCGTGAAGGTGCAATGGCAGCACCGGAAGGGGTCGGATTGGACTTGGGAGCCGGTGGATGAGATGATGGAGCATTACCCCGAGTTGTTTCAGGATCGAGCAGCAGACTTCGAGGACGAAGTCTAAAATAAGTGGGGGAGATTTGTAGCACCTGATTCTTGGTACGTGTTCTTTTTATTAAATCTTTTAATAATTTTGCATTTGGCCTTGGACTCGGCGAGTTGAAGGACCAACTCGCCGAGTAGAAGCTGGATGAGGCGCGAAGTTTAAGTTGTGGACTTGGCGAGACGAGTTCCAGACTCGGCGAGCAGACCCTGTTTGGGCAAAACCCCTAATCCGAGGGTTTTCACCCTATTTAAACACTTTAACTCGGCCTCCTTAGTCCCATTTGCTCCCAGAAGACCCCCATATCAAAACCTAGCCGTTATTGAAGCAATCTAAGGCTTTTGGAGTGATTTTGGTGCTCTTGTGATCCAAGGAAGGAAGGAAAAGCTTGAAGGATCAAGAGGAGGCTAGAAGGATTCGGTTTTGAGCTTCATTTGCTGACTTCATGGCTGTAGTCTTCAAATGTTGACCCCTAACGCTGTCAACAAAGTGGTTGCCTTCGAGATGATCTATAGAGCCAATGGGTATGTTCCCGACTACTTCGTCTTCAAGTTCTTCTTCCGGTTCTGCCTTACCGGAGATAAGTGTACGTTTTCGGCCCAGTGAGGGGGACATGCCCAAGTTCCTGATGGGCGCACCCCCAAGAATTGGCAAGACAAATGGTTGTGGGTGAATCAAGAACTGGTTGGGAGTGGTCGTTACCGTGCCAATGCTTTCGCTGATACTGTCCCTAAGCTCTTCCCTCACAATCAAGAAGTCGCCGATTACTTGAAAAGTGTGCAGGTAACCGCTAAAGATTACTCCGAAGCGCTTCTGTTCGGGGTAGGGATGAGCCCCTCCTGGAGGCGGCGTGACAAGATGGCGGTGTTCTACTCCGTCATTGATGGTGAGTGTCGCATTCGTCCTGTTTCTCTCTTTACTTTACTTTTTTGGTGTTTCTCTTAACCGCCTCCATGTGACTTACATTCCATTCTACTTTTCTTTAGGTGTTGAGTCTTCCTTATCCATGGATGAGGTGCTGCGTAAACGCTATCGAGGCAAACTGGAGTTTCGTGAGGTGGATCTGTTCGAGCGTCTTCCCCCTCCTCGTCGGCAGATCGTCTCAACACCCCTACTCCTCCTGTCCCTCCAGCGGGCTCGTCGGCGTCTGAGGGAGGTCCATTGCTTGCCCGCCCAATTTCCTATGTTATGCCAACGGGCGGTGTTCCTTCCCCTTCCCCGGAGGACAGTGAGGACAGCAAAGAGGGTATCATTGCTGACGTTCGGCGGATGCAGGCGAAACGGAAAGCTATGCAGGCGATGGGTGAGCCGGTGACTGGTGCTCCCTCTGCCCCCAAGAGGGTGCATACTAGGCACAACTTTTCTCGTCTGCTGAGCTCGATGAGTTCCACGCCAGTGAGCTCCACTTCCGCTGGCGTGGTTGTGATTCCCGATGATGACGTGCAACAGTCTGAGGGAGTCGATAGGGCGACTGAACAGCCCGGTTTTCCAGATTTTTCTTAAATCCCTTCTCCAAGTGTTCCGTTTATCCCTTTCAAGCTTTCTCCCGCGAAAGGCCTTGGTCCCCACGGGCCAGTTACAGTTTCCAAAGATGATGGCCCTGGTGATGGTGCTTCTGGGTCGACGGCTTTTGTGCCGTCTTGGGATCTTCGCACCGATTCTCGTCTTTCTGTTCGTGCCAATGCCTTGGAGTTCTCGCGCCATGCCTTCCCTCCAACTGTAGTGGGGGATATGGATGTGATGGGTAGCCCTGCCCTTGCTCACAACATGGCCTATGCTGCTGCGCAGGCGATGTTCTATCTTGTTGCAGGTTCCCGGTGCATCCATAGCCTCGACGAGGTGGAGGCTGCTCATGCCACCTGTGGATCGCGTGTGGCAAGCCTGGAGCGCCGTCTGGGTGAGCTTGGTGACGATCTTCGCTCAGCTGAAAAGAAATGTGAGTTGCTGGCGTCTGAGAAGAATGTTCTTGATGAGGCTAGGGCTGCATTGGAGGCCAAGGTTGATTCTCTAACTCAATTGAATGAAGGTTTAATGATCCAGGTTGAGAGTCTCGAGTGTGACGCCATTGACCATGACAAGCTTGTGTCGTCGCTGCAAGCAGATGTGTGCGCTGCTCGTCGAGACTTGGATTGGCTGTTGCAAATTGGTGTTGTGCGTATCATTGATAAGCTGATAGAGCATCCTGACTTTACCAATGATATCAGTCTTATCCGTCATGCAGCATATATGGCTGGGGTTGAATATGTCCAGAAAACTTCAAGTGGTGGTGAAGGTGGGGAGGCGGGCGCTGGTTCGCTGTCTGTCGGGCCTGTGGTTAGCGTAAGTGATGCTCTCTTGTCCTTCGCTAGCATGGATCACGCAGGTCTATTGGGTCTAGGAGAGATGGGTATTGATGGTTTGCGAGAGTTGTGTTCTTTTGGTTCAGAAGGTACTCCTGAGGATGTTGCGGGTCGTGAGATGGTGCTTGTGAATGACCAAGGTGTGGGAGGTAATGGGAAAGATCGTGGTGCTAGTGGTGATGATCGAGCAGGTGTTAGAGGTGATGATGTTGATGAAGTGGTGGATGATAGGGAAGTTTCTCGTGGGTTGGCTGGGAAAATGGGTGAGGATGATGCTGTGGAGGGGGCTGTGGTTGGTGGTAAGGCTGTTGGTGATGGTTCGGAGCCATGATATTTCTTCATTTTGTTTAGTCTATGTGTTTTGCTTTGCGTTGGTTGAACGGCTAAGAACAATGTTTTATATATATATATATATATATATATATATATATATATATATATATATATATATATATATATATATATATATATATGTGTGTGTGTGTGTGTGTGTGTGTGTTTGGCATGCACTAAGCATTATCTATTATCAACTTTTGTTTTGTGCTTGGCTTATTCGTTTATTGCATGTTGCTCAAGATGTGCCAAACATGTTGCCTTGTTTTGTTACCACTGACACACTAAATGTTCACATTGAATGCACTTAGCACTCATCATTCAATCATTGAAGATTATTACACTAAGTATGAGAGATCAGCAATTGCATTATTATTTAACCGCGGGTTTTTTTTTAAATACACTAAGTATTAAGCTCATGTCACTTATGCATGAAATTCTATATATGTCGAGTACTAAACTCATGCCTTTAAACATAGAAATACACTGAGTATCAATTCTCATGTCACTTAGCATGGATAGACGTACTCTAAGTACTCTAGGGTGCAACATACTAAATGGAACATCAACCAACTAGGGTTACATCTTTCCTCTTCCTTAGAAAAAATATTTCTTTAGGTTCCTAGCATTCCATGTTCTTGGAATGGGCCTTCCTTCCATCGTCTCTAACACGTATGCCCTGTTCCTGTTTGCCTCTGTGACCCTGTATGGGCCTTCCCACGTTGGGCCCAGCTTTCCCTGGGGTTGTGCCCGACTGGCCTCATTTTTCCTCAAGACATACTCGCCCACTTTGAAGGCCTTATCCTTTACCCTTTGGTTGTAATACCTTTCTGTTGCATGTTTATACGCGGCTTGGCGTACTTCCGACTCTTCACGTTTCTCCTCTAGGATATCTAAGTTTATCCTCAGGTCTTGTGTGTTGCTTTCCTCATTTTGGTTGGCCACCCTTAGCGTATTCACTGCCACTTCCATGGGGAGCATGGCTTTAGTCCCATATGTCAAGCTGAAAGGGGTTTCCTTTGTGCTTTTTCGTGGTGTAGTCCTGTATGACCATAGCACCATTGGTATCTCCTCTGCCCAATTCCCTTTTGCTTTGCCCAACCTCTTTTTGATCCCATTGACAATGGTTCGGTTGGACACCTCCGTTTGACCGTTCGCTTGAGGGTGTGCCACTGATGTGAAGCGTTGGCTTATCCCTTTGGCAGTGCACCATTCTCTGAATGGGTTCTCAGTGAATTGCAAACCATTGCCTCCCAGATATGCATGCTAGTGGCTCAGCTTCAATCCACTTTGTGAAGTAATCCACGGCTACCACCATATACTTCATCTTCCCTGGTACTTCTCGGAATGGACCCACTATGTCTATGCCCCATTGGTAGAAAGGCCATGGGCTGGATATGTTGCTTAGCGGCGCCAGGGGTTTCGCCTGGACTGGGGCGTAAGACTGACACTCCCAACATTTCTTGGTTACTTCTACCGCGTCTTGATGTATCATCGGCCAGTATACCCCCATTCGTAGCACATTTCCTGTCAAAGCCCTCGCCCCTTCGTGTGCGCCTAGCTGCCCTGAGTGTGCTTCCTGCAATATCTCTCTCCCCCTGGCTTGATCTACACATTTTAGCCATGGAGACGTGAATCCCTTCTTGTATAATGCCCCGTTCACCATTGCGTATGAGGGTGCCTTTATACATATTTTTCTGGCCTCGTCATGGTCATCCGGCAACACTCCTCTCTGGAGGTATTCCCGGAACGGTGTCATCCATGTGGGTCCAGCGGGGGTCAAGGTGTTCACCTGCTGTTCATCGATGCTTCTCTCCCGGAGCACCTCCACTAGAACTTTCTTTGACAGGTGGTCAAAACAAGTGGACGCTAGCTTGCTTAAAGCGTTTGCCCTCTTGTTCTCACTTCTGGGTATCTGCTTGATTGTAAATTGGCCGAATGATCCTACCAGTTGCTTTACCATCTTTACATACTTTCCCATTCTTTGGTCTCTTACCTCGAAACTCCCATTGACTTGGTTCACTGCTAACCTTGTGTCAGTTAGTGCTGTTACAGCTTTCGCACCCATCTGTTTGGCGAGTCGCAACCCTGCAAGCAGCGCCTCGTTGTTCGATGTATGGAAGTCGAAACAGAGGGTGTAGGTTACCTCTTCTCCTTCTGGGCTGGTCAGGATCAGCCCCGCGTCTGAGCCTTTCCTGCTGGACGCCCCGTCCGTGTACAGGGTCCATGAACCGTCGCCGGTAGGGGCCTCTTCAACTACCCACACTTTTTCTTTCGCCGGGTTCCCTCCGTCAGGAATTTCTAGTAAGAAATCAGCCAGCGCCTGCCCTTTGATACTCTTTCTTGGGCGGTAGTTTATATCGTGCTCTCCCAGTTCAATTGCCCACTTGGCCAGCCGACCCGACGTCTCCGGCTTAAGCAAGATCTGTTTAATGGGGGTAGCTTGTGAGTACCTCGATTTGATGTGCCTGGAAGTCTCGCCTTAATCGTCTCGCCGCGTAGATGAGTGCCAGCACCAATCTTTCCAACGTGGGATAGTTGAGTTCCGGTCCCTGCAGCGCTCTGCTAACAAAGTATACCGGTCTCTGCTCCCCTTCCTTTTCCACAACCAATACTGATGATATCGCTTCGCCTGATGTTGAAAGATACACTTGTAATGTTTCTCCAGGGATGGGGGTTGCCAGAGTCGGTAGCTTGTGCAGTGCTTCCTTGATTCTCTGGAGCGCCTTCTCGACTTCATCCGTCCATTGGAAATTGTTTTTCTCGATGCATCCCTTTAAGGTGTGGAACAGTGGCATAGCCTTGTCGGCAGATTTCGAGATGAACCTGCTTATAGCTGTGAGGTTCCCATTCAGACCTTGTGCATCTCTAAGAGAGTTTGGGGTTGGCGTCTCAATGAACTCGTCGACCTTGGTCGGGCTAGGCTGGACGCCTTGTCTAGTAACATAGTAGCCCAATAATTGCCCCTCTTCTACTCCAAACATGCATTTGGCTGGATTTAGTTTCATCTTGGCCACCTCTAATGTCTTGAAAGTCTCTTCGATGTCTTGCAGCATCTTCTCTTCATTTGGACTCTTAGTCGCCATATCATCTACATATACCTCAATATTCCTTCCAATTTGCTTGGCGAATATCGAGTCAACTAGTCGCTGGTATGTCGCCCCTGCATTCTTTAACCCGAAAGGCATCTTGGTGTAGCAGAACGTGCCATGGTCTGTATAGAAGGCTGTTTTCTCTTCGTCTTCTTTGCTCATCAATATCTGGTGATACCTTTTGTATGCATCCAAGAAGCATTTGAGCTTAAATCCTTGGAGCAACTCTACCTTCTGATCGATTTCCGGGAGTGGGTAGCAATCCATAGGGCATGCCTTGTTTAGATCAGAAAAGTCGATGCACATGCGCCACGACCCATCCTGCTTGCGGACCATAACTGGGTTTTCAATCCACGTTGGGAACATCGCCTCCCTTACTATTCCGGCCTCTGTCAGCTTAGACACTTCTGCATTGATCGCCCTGTTACGATCTCCTCCTTGTACCCGCTTCTTCTGCTTAACCTCTTTTACTCCCGGTTTGATCAATAGCTTATGTTCAATGACCCCATTTCTACCCCTACCATATCCGTGGGGGTCCAAGCAAATACATGTTTGTAGCGTTTTAGCAGATCGACCAGTGCTCTTCTTGTGTGGCTTGGGAGGTCGCTTCCAACATTGACCGGCTGGTCGGGGTATCCCTCATTGATTACCTCCTTCCTCTTGCAGGATTGCCCCTGGGCCTCTTGGGCCCTTTGGTTATTTCTGCTGGCTTCATAACTGTATAGCATCGCAATTCTCTGGGCGGGGTGGCCAAAATCGTGGCTTCGCCTTTTGGTGTGTCGAATTTCATGATCCCATGCATGGTTGAAGGTACAACCCCTAGCTTCAAGAGGGCAGTCCTTCCTTAGATAATGTTGTGCTCCGCCGAGTGTCGAATGACCACAAAGTCTATCAGGGCAGTCTTCTTCCGCTGTTTGTCGTGGCTAGTGATTGTTAATGGGAGGTGGATCGTGCCCGACGGCCACAGGCTGTGGCCGGTGAATCCCACCAGCCTACCCGTCGTAGGTCGCAAATTATCTTTCCAGCGATCCGGGAGGAGCCGGAAACAATGCTCATAGATGATGTCTGCTGAACTCCTGGTGTCGACATAGACCCTATGGATGGTCATGTCTTTGATGGATACATGTATTATCAGAGGGTTGTTACCTTTCCAGCCGTCCGGCCGGGGATCCTGTATGGAAAACGTGAGCGTGCATGCTGACGGTTTTACAATGACTTGCTCGCCTCGCTGTTCCTCCCTGCTTCTTTTGGTGCGTATCATGAATATTTCCTTGGGCTGAACTCCTTCGCAGGGTGGACCCTTGGCGTTCTCAGCATCGAATTTGGCGCGTAGGCGTCGCGCCACCTCCACCAGGTCTCCCTTAAGTTGTTTCTCCTCCATCTCCTTCTTTAGTACCGAACAGCTAGCTGTATCATGCATTTTGCTTTTGTGGTACTCACAGTACCGACTCTTAGGCGACTTGGTTGGATGCTGTTTCTCAGACACTGCATATACTTCTGGGCGGCGACCCCGTCTGTCGTCTTTAATAAATGGTCGGAAACGTGGTGGTGGTCTTCTTGCTTGGCCATAGTGTCTTCCTCCCCCCCCCCCCGGAAATCCGTGTGGGTCGGGTGGTGACGTCTAGTCGCCATAGCATTCAAGTAGGCCTGCTTGGCTGCTTCACCATCTTCCTACCGTAGGTATCGCTCCACTCTTTCTTTCAACTCAGCTCGTGTTAGAGGCTTATTTCCCATGAGTTTTTGCGAGAGGGGCCCAGGCAGGAGTCCCCATGTGAAAGCACCAGCAATAAGCCCTTCGTCATGCCCCGGTACATCCAACGTAGCATTTATGAACCTTGTAAAGTATTCTCGAACAGTCTCCCCCTCCCGTTGTTTACAACCTATAATTGAGTGAGAATCGCCTTTGTATTTACGTAGCTGCATGAAGTTGGTGAGGAAAAGGTACTTGAGATGAGCGAAGTTTAAAATGCTGCCCGGTTGTAGCATTTTGAACCATGTGTCGGCGTTGCCATCGAGCGTCGCCGGGAAATATGTGCACCAAAACTTCTCGTTAAGCTTTAGCGACGTCATCGTCTATTCATATGTGTCAATGTGGCTATCTGGGTTGGTAGTCCCATTGTACGTTTTAAGCGCCGGGAGCTTTGCAGTGTTTGGTATTTTGTAATCGAATAGCTCTTTAACAAACGGAGATGTTACGCTCCGGGAAAAACCATCCTGGTTTGGAGCAGTCGATGTCCCTTGCTGGTATTGAGAACTCATTCCATGCTGTAGGGGCGTAAGGTAGCCTGAACTTGGTCCATAAAAGGGGTATGGCTGGAATGGTAGCTGGAGGGGATAGCTAGTGGAGAAAGGGTGCATGGATGTAACAGGGTTGATCATTATCGGCTGTTGTAGGTTGTTGTTTGAGGGAATAGTCGGTCCAGTCCATGCACCAACCGTCGGGTAGACGGGTGGTGAATGGTTCATCATGGTTTGCGCCAATGGTGGTAGTAGCGTTGTGGAACTCTGTCCACCAGTCGTCTGGAACGATGTAGGTGTTACGAATGACGGTGAAAGGTTGAGAATATGGCTCGACGGGGGTGCAGTTGAGTGAACTGTTCATGCCTGTTGCAGCGGCGGCGCAAAGAGCGGCGGCATCTGAAGCTGTGTAGGCGAAAGTAGCCCCACCGCAGTTGTTCCTTGCTGAGAAAACAACGGTTGCGAAATGTTTCCGACGGCTGTTGTAGAACTTCCTTCGCCCAAAACTGGCATGTTGGTCGTTGTAGGCGGTGGCGTTTCGTCCAACGTCGTCATGGGACGTATGGGACTAATTGGTCGTCCCTCACTACCGTTGGACGCCATTGATGCTTGCTTTCGTGCTTTTGTTTGTGTTCTTCGTCTCACAAACGGATGGCGCCAAATGATGGAACCTTGTCCTGGATGAGATCTTGCTTCTGACTCTGGGATGAGATCTCCTCGGTTGCGTGGTTATAACTGCAAGATCACAAAGAACAAGGGCCGTCAGCCGCTTCCCGGGAGGGGTTCCCGGGAGAACGCTTCGACGGTCAAGTTAGGATGACTTTAGGGTTTGTGTCTGTTCTCTTAGGATTGGTTAGAGAGCTTACCTCGCTGATCTTGTGTGCACATCCTTTTATACCTAGCGCTCCTTCCTGGTCCGTACCAGATAGGATCACTTTTGGAGGAGACAAGGTCAGAGGCGCTGATTGGAGGGTCGTGCGCCCTCAACCGCTAGAGCGCTCTCATTGGCTCTGACGGTAATGCTATGATCCTGCCCTTTGTCTCCTGACCGTATCTTTTGTCTCAGAGCAAGGAGCATTACTTGGTGGGCGCGAGCCTTCCGCCTGTCCGTTCCGCTCCCGGGGGCGCCAGCGGGCGCTGAGCCTGGCTGGTGTGCCCGGCTCCAGGGCTTGGACGCGGTTCTGCTGTGCTGCCCTAGGCACACCAACACTCGGCGAGTCGGATGAGGATTCAGTCGAGTCATCGCCTAACTCGACGAGTAGAGACGAGTTTGAGGTCTAATGGAAGGATAGGGACTCGGCGAGTTGGCGAGCTAACTCGGTGAGTCAAGTCAACTAGAAGTTGACTTTGACTTGGTCAGGGGGTAAAATGGTCATTTTACCCTAAGAGTAGATGTCAGTTTCTGACTAAGTGTTTTGTGGGAATTTTAGTCGTAGGATTTCCGGAGCAACAGCAGCAGCAGTCAGAGGATTCCCGCACAGTTCAGCAGCTACTACGAGGTGAGTTACCTTCCAGTAGCGGTGGGTCTACGGCCACAATGCCGACCCACCAGTAGGGATCGTATGCTAGATGTTTGTCTTTGTGATATTCATCTGTGTTGTTACTCCCTGATATGTTATATGCTAGCGTGATATGGTATATGATAGTGATAGAGTTCGGTTGTTAGGACCGAAGGGTAGGTTAGGCACCCCATATATGCCTAACAGTATGTTATGACATGTTTAGCTGCAACATGATATGTTACATGAGATAGAGGTAGTAGGAGGGGGAACAGTCCCCGAGATTTGGTTGTTAGGACCGAAGGGTAGGTCGGACACCCCAGATATGTCTAACAATAGATTATGCTATGATATATGTGATAGTAGTAGCAGGGGTGAAATAGTCCTCGAGGTTCGGTTGTTAGGACCGAAGGGTAGTCAGCACCCCAGAATGGTTCGACATGGGTAGCTCAGCGCCCCAGAATGGCTTGACACGGGTAGGACGGCACCCCAGAATGGCCGCATGGGTAGGTCGGCACCCCAGAATGGCCGTACGGGTAGGTCAGCACCCCAGAAATACCTGGCAGTATGTATGTGATATGATTGTATGGTATGTGGTACGATGGGGGAACTCACTAAGCTTCGTGCTTATAGTTTTCAGTTTTGGTTTCAGGTACCTCTTCAGCGAAGGGGAAGGAGCTGGCGCGGTAGCGGCACATCATACACACACATTGGTTTTCCGCATTATGAGATGTTATGGGATTGTACTCTGACACTATTATTATTTTCATGTTTTGGGTTTTCAGACACGAGATATGTTTTATGAAATGATATGATCGGATGATGTTTTACTACAAATGTTTTACACACTACTTAATTTAAATGAAATTTTTGGGCGTGAAAATTGGGTCGTTACAATCTGTGATTATCCTATAAATAGGGTAGATACCTAAGTGAGTTGTAACTTTCAGGCACTTTATGCATTTTTTCGGATTAATTGAGTTGGATTAAGATCATATTTAGATCTCGGTGTTCAAACTTACTTTGATTTACATTACGATTGATTGAATCTTATTTCAAACATGCCTTCAATATGAATAATCATATGCATATGCAAAAGAACATGTATATGCATATCCATAAATATATGCATATGCATAAGAATAAACATATATATATATATATATATATATATATATATATATATATATATATATATATATATATATATATATAAAGTCGTGAGGGCAGCAGATCCCATAAGAACTCTGCAGTTAAACGTGCCCGGGCAAGAGCAAGCTGGGAAGGAGAACTAAGCAGTCCTTATAAAGGGTGTGGATACCTTCCCTATCACAACGCCTTTTAAAATGGCGAGGGCAACAGATCCCATAAGAACTCTGTATTTAAGCGTGCTCGGGCGGGAGTAGTACTGGGATGGGTGACCCCCTGGGAAGTCCTCGCGTCGAGTGGCCCAAAGTACACAATATTGTGCTACGTGACAGAATGGGATGTTACATGCGAAATAGAGCGATACCTAACCTTCTAAAATCATTTAGTCCTCGCAATATGTAACTTAACATATTCGTTTAATAGTTAGTAAAAGACAACCAGATCTCCTAAAAGCACAAAGCAAGCAACATTCGAGCATTGAGTAAACATAACCAAGCATATCTTATTCAGGCTATCCCTGACTAATCTGTACTAGAATACAAATTATTTAGTCCTCGCAATATGTAACTTAACATATTCGTTTAATAGTTAGTAAAAGACAACTAGAACTCCTAAAAGCACAAAGCAAGCAACATTCGAGCATTGAGTAAACATAACCAAGCATATCTTATTCAGGCTATCCCTGACTAATCTGTACTAGCATACAGTTCATAAAGCTTATACACATATAACAGGCACATAAGGCATCCTTCCTAGATCCTTAGTCCTAATTTAGCATGCAGTTCTCATAAAGCTGATACACATATCATAACATAAACTTGTATGGGTAATTTGGGAGTACTTACTTAAGCTCGGCTGATTGCATGCACCACACCCATTTCCCTTTTCAAAGTTCTTTTATAAAAATAATTTTCTTTAAAAAAAATTATACCATTTCCTTAGTTTGAGTTCAGACACACTCGAGAGTGTGCCTGAATCCCTCAAACCAAGGCTCTGATACCAGCTTGTAACATCCCAAAAATACGGTCCAAAACTTTCGTTTTAAAATCATTACTAAAGGAAAAATGAATACTAATCATTGTATAAAAACCAAAAGTCTTGTAACTCAAAATAACATAATATCTGTCAATGTATCAAAATCATATCAAATATCAGAGTGACTCATCCCATGCTAAAACTGTGGTGTGTGCCAGGCAGTTATCCGGAGCTCTTCCCTTTGCTAGTTTAAGTACTTGAAACCAAAATTAAAACCTGTAAGCACAAAGCTTAGTGAGTCTCCCAAACTACCACATACCATACACATAATCACATAATAACATACAATGAGCCTTGCCCACTACATCGGGCCCCGCCCGACATCGGATCGAAGTCCGGTGTACATATAACATAGTAGCAGGCATATAACACATAAACATATAACATAAAAATATAAATATCTTCGAGCTTACGCCGACATAGGACTGAGCCCGGAACAGAAAACACATAACATATAAGCTAAACCTTCCTCGGGCTTACCATGGCATCGCACCGAAGTCCATAACACATAAGAAAACACATGCAAGAATCACGGAGACATCAAGCATACAAAAATTCATCGGGCTAACCCTAGCATAAGCTATCATACATAAATGGGACGACCTTGGTGCCTTAGACCCATTCCTACTGGAAGAGGACTCACCTCGCAAATTTCACTATTGAAATTTCGAGTGAGGAATCTCCGACGGCTGCTCCCACGACTCCTCGACTATTATTTCCAAAATAACACTTAGTCAAAATCTGATAATTCTCCTTAGGGTAAAATGACCATTTTGCCCCGGGTCAAAGTCAACGCTTTGGTCAAAGTCAACCTTCGGGTTGACCTCTCGTCGAGTTGCCCCATCAACTCGTCGAGTCCTTGAACCTGAAATCGCGACCTAACTCGTCGAGTTCCCAGGCTACTCCTCGTCGCGATCTACCGAATCAACTCGTCGAGTCCCTTAACTGACTCCTCGAGTTCTAACTTAAGCTAAAAGAGGACAAACCAACTCAACTCGTCGTGTCCTTCAATGGACTCGCCGAGTTCCTCTGTTTGATTCAGCCATCTCAATGGATTAAGCTCTTACCCTTCAGATCCAAACTCCATACTGTTGGGTTATGAGCATTCTAACACTACTAAGTGTACGTGCAACCCTAAATACCTTGGATATATGTTTTCTCTATTATACATACAAATATGAATATCCAAGATATTATCCTAACTAGCATACCAAAACATTGATACTAGGGTAACAAAACAGATATAATACATACCTTGTTCTTGTTGCTTGACTCCGTGAAGCTTGAGTGCCTAGTGCCCCAAGCGTGACACCTCAAATGGTTCACACAACACCATGAACACTTGGACTAACCTTGAGAATAAGGATACTTTGGTTCTCTCTAGTGAAATTGGCCTTGCCCTTTTGTGTACACACACTACTTCACATTTCACCAACCAAGGACATCTTTATATAGTGTGGAGATTAGGGTTAAACCCTAATACCCATGACCTTTCATTTCATATGATCCATGGGTTAAACACTCCATGGACTATCCATGAAAGCTTATCCCAACCTAAATGAACTTGGCCCATCACACACATATATCTAAGAGTTCATATTTAATTAGTTCCTTTTGATCACTTAATTAATTACAAATTAATTCTTGATCAATACTAATAAATGATATGATTATATATTAATATATTAGAACTTATAATATATTAATATAAATCACTAGTATCCTTTTTCCTCATCTTGTCAATCCAATTATCTCGATGTCATGCAACCCAAATGGACCATGCCGGGTCGGGTCAAGTATTACCAATTATAGTTATGGACTTAGACATTAATCCAACACATACTTCATATACACACTGGGAATACACTTTTAAGGGTAAAGCTTCCAACTTTACCCGCAATTTGTCCTTCTTAAAAGATTTTAGCTAAAACCCTAACTCTCTAGGACACAAATCTTGGTCCACTAGCTATAATACTCTAAACCAAAGCACATTATACTAGATCTAGGCCGTGGACATCAGTTGGGCACGTAAAGTTCCTATCTTTCCTTCCAAGCATGGCCTTTTAGGGACATACTAACATTTTTAAGCTTGCATGGGCCTTCCATGGTCATAAAGTTTGCACCTTTATGCCATGGAACCCCTTCTAGATCCCAGATCTGAAATGTAAGTTACTTGGGACGTCCAAATCCCTAGGACCAAGGTTCTTGGACCAAAACCCTCATAAAATGGAAGTAGGTAGTGAAGGGTTTTGAGCATTCTAACACTCCTATGGTTTACATGCAACCTTATAAACCTTAGATCTATGTTTTCCCTCTTATACATACAAATATTCAATATTCCAAGGTTTCATCCTAAATAGCATAATATGAAGCAACTATACTACAAAATCCTAGTTAGATGACATACCTTTTAATGTAGATTGAAGTCTTGAACTTTAAGAGCTTAGCTCCAATAGTGTGGAAGCCTCAAGTGGAATCACACTAGAAATTGGCTCACTCTTGTTTACTCACACACTAGTACCATTTCATGTGACAAAGACCTCTTTATATAGTATGGAGGATTAGGGTTTCATTCATGTAACCCTAATACCCATGACCTTTCATTTCCATAGGATCTATGGGTTAAAACTCCATGGACTATCCATGCAAGCTTAGCCCAACCTAAATGATCTTGGCCCATGCTATATATATATATATATATATATATATATATATATATATATATATATATATATATATAAGATTCCATATTTAATTAGTTCCTTTTTGATCACTAAATTAATTCTTGATCAATACTAATTAAATAATATGATTCCATGTTAATATATTAGAACTTATAATATATTAATATAAATCATAAACATACTATTCTCAAAAGACTATCCATATAAATTGTTCCGGTGAAGTGCAACCCAAATGGACCATGCCAAATCGGGTCAAGTACATACCAATTTTAGTTATGGACTTAGACACTAATCCAACAGTCTCCCACTTGGATAAGTCTAAAACTATTATTACGTATGACTTCAAAACCCGACTAGCAATCGTAGCTCTTAAAGCCGCTGTCGAACTCTGATCTAGTTAATGACTTGTCCATTAGATAAGGGATCATATATTCCTCCATTCTAGATATCATATGGACTGAGACATGGGTTATAATCATTCACTCTGTCCATTTGTTGTTTCCCGATTTCCGATTTATGACGACTGACTAATTGAACAAATCAAATCAGCCCAGGCATGGCCAAGCACTTCGGGGTGTCATCAATAAATCATCGAGGGGCCCACATATATCGCTTTTATCCCTTTAAGGGTAAAAGGAATGGATAAACTTCGACTCATATAGTTATTTTGGAAGTCAAAACATGCAAAGTGAAACACAAGAATAATCGAATCCAATATGGTCTCAGAACTCATGAATATAAATATAACACCTTTTATTTATCACCATATTGATTACACATTATTCATTGCATACTGTTTCAAATTATCAACTTTATACTTGAATTAAAACAATAGTTTTCCCATGCTCCAAGCATGTACACTATGTTTTCTAAACACTAGTCATGCCATACACCAAGTACACATACTATGTTTGTCAATGATCTTTACTTTGTGGAATAGATCGATTGAACATAATTCCAATGATTTTCATTTCACAATCCCAAATCCTTACCGCAAATGCAACAATTCCAAATTCCTGTCATTTACTGAAATCTGTTAGATTTTAAACTTATATGCACTGATCCTCTAGTAATGATTATGCACAAAGTCACAAAAAATTGTCAATAGTCATTACATAGTATTCCAATGGAGATCATTCCATGGAAACGAAGTCTCAAATTAAAAGTATATTGCTTTGAACATCCTTCTTGCATTAAGTTTCCTAATCTTACACAGATTTAATGAATAACTTCCACCTATGGGAATATTTCCATATTCTCATTTTGACTATCACTTCTGACCAAGAGTTGCCTCTTTTCAGAATATGTCAATATGGTCCTCTCCAAAAATTTACACCATACTTCCAACTGTCCCTGAGCAACCAATCTTTGGTAAACCTTAGATTGTCCTCGACAATTGCTTAATCAAATTAGTCATATCTAGTTGTAGTACTTTTTCCCTCTTAATGCTCTAGGAATTTGGAAAAATTTAGAACAGATGAATATTATAGCACATGCAATCGACCATATATCCAAAGCATATGAGACACGATTCATGATTTCTCACATAAAGACATGATACTAGACCAGTCTTTTGCTATAATATTTCTATTTCTATTTGCCATGTTCTCATAATTCAGATTATGAAAAGGGATGCTGTAATCATAATCAAATTTTAAACTGCAAATAATGTTCCCATATATAGAATTTCCTTATGTTGAACCATTTCAACATAACATTCATATATATACTTGACTAAATTTGATTAAAATCTCACGATCTAAGCTTTTAGAATTGAAATGAAGTATAATTTCCTCTTCCTTAATTATAGCAAAACAACTTTTTCCCATTTGAAACTTTTGTTTTCTATAATTAACATTGCTAACTTGCAACACTTATTATAATTATCATGCTCCCACTAACATGATGATTATTAGCATAACACTTATGCTCCCACTAGCTTTGACATGTACTCAGAAATCAGTTGGACTTCTAGAAATCAATACTTTATTGACTTTCTTACCAAAGTTCAAATTTTATCAAAGTCTTACACCTTTCCTTAGATAGCACACATGTGTGTCTAAACAATTTCAGAACTATGAAAAGGGTCGCCATAATCATAGTCTCAATTGTTTAGACCTTTTCCATTCCTCACAAGTCCATGTTAGTGTGCCGGTTAACCACACACGCTCCACTAACGACTTTGAGAATGCAAATATCACAATTGTTATCTACTTAAAACCTCTTAGTGAAAGCGTTTGCTCATCATCATTTTCATGAATTGGAGAGAAACCTTATGACACTTAGATTTCTATGGTGTATATGTTCCTATCCATGTAAATTTGTCAAACCATAATCACAAGACAAGGTTAGTGACAAATCCTAACTCATATGGATTGAACTTGTGTAGTCTTAACTTCTTGCTATCTGGCAGCACAAGGGCTTGCCATTGCTTCCAAGTTGTTATGCAACCAATTGAGGACTCTCAAAAATCATATGCAAGTCAACTTTAACTGGAATGGCACAGAAATCAGAATATGTCAACACGATAGGTTATAAACCTCAAGTCGTGTGCTAGTGATAAACTACGTGTTTTATTCTTGATTAGACTCTTTCAAGATCTTTTAGACTCCCACTGTCCTCTTGACATATAAGACTCTCTTTCCAAGACTCATTCCTTGACAAACAAATATTCAAGAGATAGTGTGGATTCTTATCAAGACAAACACTTCACACAATTGGCCTAAGTTGGTCTCTGTTTTATACAAAACATCACAACTTACCAATTTCAAATGTACAAGAATAGGACACATTTTACTCTTACATTTGATAAGTGTTAATAAACCTTCTAAAAGATGTGTCACTCAAATTACATTCTTGGAGTATGACTCTAAGACTTGTTTTGGAACGAAGTATGTATCACCTTCTTGATTTAACCACTTCAATAATTCATGACTCCTCTTCTTAGCCATAAGAATATACTAAGATGTCCTTAGAGGATGAATTGTGATATGGTCTCACAATCATTAAGATGATCATAAAACATGATATTAAAGCACTCTCCCATCTTTTCAGATTAGAGAAACTTTTATCTTTCTGCCAAATTTGATTCTTCTCATTCGTTCTGCCATACATTGAAACTTTTCCAATGCTTCAGAATTATACTAAAACTTGTAAGTATAACCATATTTACTAAACTTTAGTAAATCATGACAAATAGTCTTATCGATCTTTTGTGGTGGACTTGATCGGTGCACAAGAATGTGTACTCGATCCCTTAGTCCTTCACTTGACTCACATATACATGTGAACAAGGAATTAGTCTTAATTTTCCAAAGCTGAAAGCTCTCATTCATCATACTATACAAATTGTATGATTCTAAGTTTCGGTCCATTTGAAACTTGGGTGATGAGAATCTTTCCTTATTTGGTAAATTTAGACACTACCACAAATTAAAGAATCAAATTCACATTTCCATTATTGCTAGAAACATACAAACATCAATTTTCATAAATACCATTTCAAGGAGATATAAAATCAAACAAAATTTTATTTATTTATTAAAAACGCGGAAAAACTTTTTCCTTACAATGAAACTTTAAATGAAAACTATGTTATTACATATTTCCTAGCAATCTATCATAACTCCTAAATAGTAGCTCAAGAATCCGATCTTCGAACCATGCGATTGAAATCCATCTTTGCGATTAGATTCAACATACTCTTCCTTTAAGTTTCCTTCTCTTTGCTTGATCCTGCCAAACATCAAAATGTAACCGCATCACATTTTGTATTAAGAATCATCAATTAGGAATTTAACAGAGTTAGATAGTGGACTTACCTGAAGCAGAGTCAAACTTTTTGATTCTTCCTTCTCTCAGATCCTTCAGGTAGTTAGGGCAACTTCGCTTCCAATGTCCCTTCTCTTGATATTAAAGACATATAGACTTATCCTTTTTCTTTACCTTCTGGTCAATCGGGTTGACCAAGGTCGATCCCTTCCCATAGGGAAGAATAAGCTTTTTTGGACTTCCAATGTTACCATTGTAAATGTCCATGGAAGTTTGAGAAATAGACCTTCCACCAATATTTGCTTGACCATTGCGCCAAATCATTGTTGATTCAGCAGCAACAAGAAAATAAGAAAGATCTGTTAGGGTCATGTCGTGATCTGTCACATAGTAATCTTTAACAAACTCACTATATGAATCAGGAAGTGACTGAAGAACCCATTCAATAGCCAACTTCCTTGGAACAACGACACCCAACATTCTCAACCTGTCAATGTGTGACTTCATTCCTAGAACATGAGTGCACATAGGTCTTCCATCTATATGTTTCATTGCAAGCAGGGCTTGAGTGATCTTGAACTTTTCAAGTCTTCGAGCTTGTGGGTCAGGGAGAATAATTGGAGGATGTGGAGGAAGAGAAGTATGATTTCCATGAGATTTGGGAAGATCATAGTTGTCTGAACCAGACATGTACAATGGGAGAAAATCAAGTTAGTTGATTTAAGTCCTTAATAGAACACCCAATATGAAATATTAAGGCTAGGACCCAACACAATATTTTATAACTTGGAAGAGGGATACCGCAATCCAAACTATAAAATATTTGAAGGTAGGCGAATGACGATTCACCAATTTCCATCATGAAAAACGAAATAATTTATTAGGTTTTAATTGGATTTGAAATTCCTAGATCTTTTGAGATTCATTCAACTTTTCAATGGCATGTTTCAGTCTCGATTGTGCCCTCTCAAGTTTTGTGACTGGGATACCGAGGATCACAAAACAAGGTGTGAATAACCATGCAAATATACTTGGTACCCTTAATATTTATCACTTAATCGATGTGTCGGTTAACCACATGCGCTCCACCGATCCTATGATAAACATTAAGTTACCTTTTTCCTACCTTGTTAAATCCAGGTTAGTGTGTCGGTTAACCACACACGCTCTACTAATGATTTAAGCAAAGTGCAAAGTGTAATTTCATGGGTTATCACCAAATTCACATTTTCCTAAAGTAACTAAGATTAGGAATTTATAAAAGGTTTAGTTACTTTATATTTATCATTATACTTATAATAAAAGTTATAGTCCTTGTCCTACCTGTTCCGCTAACAACCCTCCACCAGTCAACGAAGCGGTGGGTGAGAGTGGACACCCATTAAGCTGCCATTTTATTGGCAACAACCTTATACCCCCCTTATAGATCGACTTCATGAATGAGGTCTACTAATGGTAAGACTGACTAGATCTTATATATATATATATATATATATATATATATATATATATATATATATATATTAACTTATAATATTATTAAGTATAAGGGTTGAATTTTAACTTTTAAAACTCTAGGGTTTGGAATTAAAGTGTGTGTGAAACTCTACAAATTCCAAAACTTGAGGGCAAGTTTTGAACAATTCAAAAACTATTCAATTCCATAACTTATGAGTTTAAAGTAGTTTTAATAAAAAAACTCTTCAAGTTCCATAACTTGAGGACAAGTTATGGAAGACTTTAAAACATATAAACATGAGACTCTTCTTTTTCATAACTTATGGAAATCTTATGAGTTTTAATAATCATAAATGTAACTTTTCATATAACTTGAGGACAAGTTACAAAAACACATATTATGAGCAACTTTTAGATCAATTTGGATTGAAAACATATTATCACATAACTTTTCTGTTAATCTAAATCAACTCATAAGAACAGTATAATTCAAATCAAACAATTTTCATGTAATTAGCCTAACCATTAAACTAATACAAAACATGAATCTATTGACAATTATCTATGAAATTGGATTAGCATGAACATTACCACATTAAAAACATGTTTACAAGTTCAAAAACAACTTACGGTAATGTTCCTAGTCCAATTCCAGCCAAAAAACTCGAAAATATGCAAACTGGGAGACCAACTCGTCGAGTTTTTGGCCAGAACTCGTCGAGTTTTCAGTCTGGACAGTTTCTTGGTTTTGAAAAATTAGTTGCATCAAGTATAATTGAAAACAAGCCAAGGCTCTGACACCACTGAAGGGTTTTGAGCATTCTAACACTCATATAGTGTACATGCAACCCTATAAACCTTGTATCTATCTTTTCTCTATTATACATGCAAATATTCAATATTCCAAGGTTTCATCCTAACTAGCATAATATGAAGCAACTATACTACAAAAGCCTAGTTAAATGACATACCTTTTAATGTAGCTTGAAATCTTGAACTTTAAGAGCTTAGCCCCAATAGTGTGGAAGCCTCAAGTGGAATCACAAATCACCAAAACCACCTTGGAAAACTTGAGAGAATAGTAAGCACACTAGAAATTGGCCCACTCTTGTTTACTCACACACTAGTACCATTTCATGTGCCAAAGACCTCTTTATATAATATGGAGGATTAGGGTTTCATTCATGTAACCCTAATACCCATGACCTTTCATTTCCATATGATCCATGGGTTAAAACTCCATGGACTATCCATGCAAGCTTAGTCCAACCTAAATGATCTTGGCCCATGCTATATATATATATATATATATATATATATATATATATATATATATATATATATATATATATATATATATATATATAAGAGTCCATATTTAATTAGTTCCTTTTTTATCACTAAATTAATTCTTGATCAATACTAATTAAATAATATGATTCCATATTAATATATTAGAACTTATAATATATTAATATAAATCATAAACATACTATTCTCAAAAGACTATCCATATAAATTGTTCCGGTGAAGTGCAACCCAAATAGACCATGCCAAATCGGGTCAAGTACATACTAATTTTAGTTATGGACTTAGACACTAATCCAACAAGTAGATCTAATGAATGAATGATCAAGTTAGAGACTTGATTATCAGAAAGTGATGAGGATGGAAAGAAATCCCTAGATCTACAATCTTCTCCTTGAACCTTTTAACTCCTTCTTCTTCTTCTATCTTCAAGAACACACAAAATCAGTCAAGAATGGCTCAAACACTAAAAAAATACTCTAGGGTTTCGTGGATTAGGGTTTACGTCTTGGAGGCTGGAAATGAGGGAAAAAGGTGAGGATTAAGATGCTTAAATATGGTCCAAAACCCTGAAATTAGGGTTTCACTATGGCAAACCTACTCGCCGAGTCGAGGGCTCTCGACTCGTTGAGTAGATCACTGAAAACCGCGTCTAAGACTCAATTCTACTCGACGAGTCTGGGGCTTCCAACTCTTCGAGTAGCTCTATAAAAATGAATAATTTATAAATAAAAGCATACCAGAAACCAGGCGTTACACACTCCCTAAATAGGAGTTCGTTATTGAACTTGACTATATATATATATATATATATATATATATATATATATATATATATATATATATATATATATATATATATATATATATATATATGACAAAATTGCGAAAATGGGCCCTATGGTATGCATTTTTCTGAGGTTTGGTCCAAACCTTGACTTATTTGGATTGATGGTCTTTTTGGCCTAGTTTCGATGCGTATTTGGTCCCCCGGTAAACTAAAAAGACTGTAATGCCCCTCATGTATTTATTTTTCATTTTTCTTTCATTTTTTAATTTAATATATATTTATCTATTTAAATAATTAAGAAATAAAGAGAGGGCCCACCTTCTCTCTCTCTCATGAACACCAAATTGTGAAGATTAACACCTGGACGCATTCTTCCTACACCATCACCCATTCATGAAGACCAAATTGTGAAAATTAACTGCATGTACTCCACTTTTCTTAATGATTCAACATTGTGATTCTATTTTCTTGTTTCGTTTTAAAGTATAACAGTACAACATGTCCAAATACTTCTTTCCAACATGAAGGAACCCAAATCGAACGAACCCCATTCATCACAAGATCCAAAAATACACCATCCACCACCACCATTACCCATCTCTGTCTCCATACACATAAAATCAGAAATCGAGATACCTCTTGATGAGTGTGTTTATATATTTGAAGAACATACCCTTTTAAAATCAAGATATGCTCTTGATGCCACTGATTGAATTATCGACTTTAAATGTTGAAGAATTATAGCTCCTGATTAACTTTCACATGTTCCAACACCTGGAGGTAGTCCTCTCATCCGTTTCGAGACAAATTTCATCTGATTGAATTATTGACTTGAGGTTGATTGTTCTTCCCCTTTGGTTTAACAACATGGCAAGACTCCACAATTTTTTCTCACCGTATTTCCTCTTTTAAAACAAACCCTAAAATTAAACCCAAGTGGTATCATTTGTCAAACTCGTGTCCAAATCGTAATCGAAGCTCTGCTTGGAACGAGGGTATGAGTCCAAATCCAGTTGATTCATCTCATCGGAGGTGGGTTTGATTAAACTCACTGCTCTGATTCTTCTTTGTTGTTGTATGTGTTTGAGGACAAGAACGAGGGAGATGGCGGTGAAGATTGACGTCGTTGCTAAAAAGATAATGGCGTTGGAGATGGGTTTCAATGAGAATAGGGAGTGGCGGAGCAGGAGGACCACGATAGAGGTGGGGGCTAAGAGTTTCTTCTAGGTATTTTCTTTATATGGGTTGCCCCTAGTTGTTCTAATCTATAAGAATCAAATGAAAAAGCATACAGTATGGGCACAAATTTTCTCATTATGGCTGACGTGGCAAAGCCACAACTACGTTGTAATGGGGGGGGGGGGGACACCGCACCCCAGCTCATTCCTTCTCGTTACGAGGGTACTCGTTGTCGTTACCATCGGGTGAAACACACAAAAATCCGACCGTTGTTTGCAATGGATCGTTGTTAAGCGATCAAAATGTTTGAATATATATATATATATATATATATATATATATATATATATATATATATATATATATATATATATATATATATATAGTTGAAATCTTTATAAATATATGTTTTTTAAATATAACAATAGCATTGTTGTTAAATTAGATATAATAATTCGTATGCTAAATTGATATAATATATTGATTATTTTGATTATATGATAATATATACATCGATTATAACTGCATAATCTCAATCGTTTGAATGACTTCCACCCGCGAGTTACTCATGAATAAAATTAAATATAATATATGGTTTAATGTTATTTATAGTTGTTGTTATTGTTAATTAATTTTTTAATATTTATTTGCTTAACATTTTAAAGGTAACAATATAATCATTTATATATAGTTATTTTTAACTGTTGTTATTAAAATTTATTTTAAGCTACTTATTTGAAAACTTTTAACGATTATAAAAATATTTTTAGAAAATATTTTAGTTAAATTGAGATTACAATTTAGTTTTTGCATTTAACACTACAATTTATCAGTTTTAACTATTCACAAAATATTCTTTGGGTTTTTTTAAGTGGAATGAAACTTATATTTAAGTTGACACTGTAATATTATATTTAAATTAAGAGTTTAAGTATTTTGTCCAAACTGTTCAAAAGTTGTAGCTTTCAACTGATAATGGTTTACATACAACAACATATTAAATCTATTAAATTAAGTATAATATGTTAAAAAGTTAAAGACATAACTATATAAATAGAAGTAAATATATTATTTTAATATTGAAATTTAGTTTATTTATGATTATACTTTTGGTTTGATATTTATTTAACCTTATTAACCAATTTAAAATCATTATTAGAAAGACTCAACAATTTATCACTTTTAACTATTTACAAAATATTATTTGGGTTGTTAAAGTTCAACTAAAATTTTTATTTAACTTGACCCTATAATATTATATTTAAGTTAATAATTTAAGAACTTTATACAAATTATTCAAAAGTTGTAGCTTTAAAATGATAATGGATTACATCCAACAATATATTAAAACTAATAAATTAAGTATTATATGTTAAAAGTTAAAAAAACATAACTTTATAAGTAAAAGTAAATATATTCTTTTAATATTGAAATTTAATTTATATATAATTACACTTTAGGTTTGATATTTATTTAATCTTATTAACCAACTTATAATTATTATTAGAAAAAAACTGAAAAGTCATGGGAGTTTCAAATGAATCTGGTGAAAGGAAAAATGTTTCGTTTATAATATAGTAAGTATGATATATATATATATATATATATATATATATATATATATATATATATATATATATATATATATATATATATGAAAATTTTCAATAGAGAACCGTAATTATTGGTTCTCCAAGGAACCAAATATTATTTTCAAGTTCTAGAGCTTATTCTTTATCGAAAAAAAAAAACTAAAAATATCTAAATTTATAGTTTAACATTGTGAATGTTAAATATATTTTCGGATTCACCGTGTAAATTTAGATTCACATTGTGAATTTGACGAAAATTTTTTTTTATCGAATTTGATATCATTGGAAAAGGATAAAAAGTTATGAATTTTAGTATTTTTTTTTTTTTTTGATAAAAAACAAGTTCTTAGAGTAAAAAAAAAGATTAGTTTTTTGGTTACTTAGCTATTGAACCTCACGATATATATATATATATATATATATATATATATATATATATATATATATATATATATATATATATATATATATATAAGAGTAGGATCAAATGAGAACACCAAAAAGGTTGAGAACGCGAGAACAAAGTATATTCTTTTGTGATTCCATGTATTCATTTGTGGATGAATGATAAATTTTTACGCCTTTAATTTCAATTGAAAAGAAAAAACATATTCATATTGATTGTAGATAAAAATTTATCATTTCACCACAAATGAATATACTCGTTCTCACGTTCTCAACATTTTAGGTGTTCTCATTTGATCTTTCTCTCTCTCTCTCTCTCTCTCTCTCTCTCTCTCTCTCTCTCTACCATAATAAATGAAAATAACTTTGCCACATGTCCTCTTCTCATTCATTTGAACACATGACATTTTCTAGAAATTTTAAAATTTTCTATTTTCCACTTGTCATTTTATTGTATTTTTGATTTTATTAAATTAAAATCCACATTTAATATATAAGGTAATATATATGTAAGGTATTTATTAGAAAATGGTTTATATATGTAATGTATCTAATGCATTAAAGTCTCATTAATTTTAATAATTCAAAAAATTTCTTATTTTTCTTATAAATTTAAAGTTTTCAAATTGTTAAAATTTTATATTTAATTTTTTTTAAATAAACCCATGTAATACATGGGTCTCACACCTAGTATATATATATATATATATATATATATATATATATATATATATATATATATATATATATATATATATATTACCGTTTTGGAAGAGGCCTCTTTCTCAAATTCAAATGAAAGGATCTTTTTTGGATTTCAAAACTTATTGAGGGAGGACTAAAAGTCAAAAGGTCACCCAACTTCAATGTTTCCTGAGTTCCTCATATTTGAATTTTGATGACACGTCTGAAAAGATATATATTGTTATATAATTTTTTTTTAGTTATAGAGATTAAAATATTGTTATGATCTAGTTTTTTATATATCATATTTTAAAAATATATATTCTTATATCATATATTTTTTTAGTTAAAGAGATTAATAAGAGACTAAATATACCAATAAAAGTTGATAAAAGTCTAATTATATTATACAAAATTGAACATTGAATCCTTATACTATTATCTAAATAACTTCAAAGGTCATCAAGTTTTATAGGCCAAATGGAGTTTTTAGGTGGAAAATGGATTGTTTTTGCGTAGTTTGAATTGTGTCGCTGTTTAAAGCATATTAATTAAAAAATAACCTTTTTGGTATTAGCAGCATAACTTTGTCTTAAAATTCTAAACTTGGGCGGCATTTCTCAATCTGGACACATCTACAGAAGCTCTGTCTCTTTGTCTTGTCTTAAATATACCTTTTTTTCGCCATTGTCTTCCTCTTCCAAACATTGTTCTTCACTTCGCTTTTTCAACACATTTCGAATTCTGATCAACAATCACTCTGAATACAATCAGAAGCTTAGAATGAGTGCTTCAAAGTTCATAAAATGTGTTTGTGTTGGTGATGGAGCCGTTGGCAAGACTTGTATGCTCATTTGTTATACCAGTAACAAGTTCCCCACTGTCAGTCTCTCTCTCTCTCTCTCTCTCTCTCTCTCTCTCTCTCTCTCTCTCTCTCTCTCTCTCTCTCTGTATATATATCTTGTGTATTTCTTGAAAGAATCAAGTGTAATGTATAAGTCAACAGAGCATGATTGGGATGGATTTGTTGATTCCAACACTAAAGAAAAGGATTTTAGCTCTTGATAATTTGTGGGTATCTCACGAAATGTAATTTAACTTAATCTTCTTGATGAATACATGTTGGGTTGTTCTAATTTTCGGGTTTCTTCCATTAAAGATTGTATGGTTTGTTCTAATTTTCGGGTTTCTTCCATTAAAGATTGTATATTTGGGCACTGTATCTTAATATCTCTTAATTTGCAGGATTATATCCCAACAGTATTTGACAATTTCAGTGCCAATGTAGCTGTGGATGGAAGTATAGTGAACTTGGGACTTTGGGATACTGCTGGTATTCTATTAAATATCCAATTATCAGAGTCTTTATTGACACTTCGGAATCGTTAGGGTTTACTTTCTTGATTTCTGACCAAAAAAGTTTGAATCTTTTAGGTCAAGAAGATTATAGCAGATTAAGGCCACTAAGCTACAGAGGTTCAGACATTTTTGTATTAGCCTTCTCTTTAATGAGTAGAGCAAGTTACGAAAATGTCCTCAAGAAGGTACAGTCCGCTTTTAGATGTCTACCTTTGATCTTTCTGGTTTCAAATTATGTAAAAAAAAAAAATCTTTTATTTTGTAAAAGAAGAAGATCCCATCATCAAGTTAGATACCCTTTTGATCTGTTGAATTTTTTTTAAAAGTTTGAATGTTGTTACAGTGGATGCCAGAGCTTCGAAGGTTTGCACCCGATGTTCCAGTTGTACTTGTGGGGACAAAATTAGGTATAATTTGCTTTCTTGTATCATACTTGTATTTTAGTTATAATCAAGATTTCTTGAAAACTAAGCATATAATCAAGAAACCTTTTCTTGTCTTTCTGCATGTAGATCTTCGTGATGACAAGGGATATTTAGCTGATCATAGTGGTTCTAATCCTATCACATATGCCCAGGTACTACTAAATCATCAATCTTCTAACTTTAACATTCAAACCCATTAACCCAATAAATTAACAAATTCAGAAATCCGTGTTTTAAGTCGCTTTAAATTTTGTTAGATTGTAACCAATACATTCATAGAAGTCAAAACCGAACTCTAATGAATTAATGATGTTTATAGGGAGAGGAACTGAGGAAACAAATTGGTGCAGTTGCTTATGTTGAATGCAGCTCCAAGACTCAACAGGTACTCCATATATTAAACTAAAAACCGACATATTTAACACTTTTTTTTTTGTGGTTATATCATATAATGATGTTTTTAAAAATATTTGAGAAAAAATTTGTATATAGTTAGAAAACAATATGGAAAGTTATTTCCCTAACTTTGTCAGTTATGTCAAAAAATTATCTGGATTTAATCTTGTGTGTTTATGTCTAATCAGAATGTCAAAGCAGTGTTCGACACAGCAATCAAGGTCATTTTACAACCTCCGAGGAGGATGGAGGTGACAACGAGACACAAAAGGCGCAAAAGCTCTGGTTGCTTGTAAGTATTGTTATTTGTTTATTTGAAAATTAAGTGAACCCAAAGTTGAAGGTTGTAGGTTTCGAACCTGGGTCAACTAGGCCACCTTGAATTATGATTTTTTTTTTTTTTTTTTTTTTTTTTTTAAATTTTGTGTGGTGATGGCAGGGGCATGGTGTGTGGAAGTTGTGCTGCTTAGAAAGGTTCATCTGTGGATGAATTCGACAAAGTTTTCGAAATTTTCTTATTCATTGTTAAGGATTTGGTTGTATGTGTTATTGTAAATTTTTGTTGTTTGGTGACCGGTGTTTTATTGGATGTGTTGCAAACTTGATTAATATTATCTTGAAGTTCAAATAGTTTAGTTTTATAGTATGTGATATGTTCTATTTTACTTTTAATTTTCTAAATTTATAAAACCAAAATAATCAAAATTGATTAATTTGTTATGCTAAAAAGAACACGTGTCCATTGAATCCTTTACATCATAATTATACTGGAAAAACATAAAAAGTTAATTAAAATGCAACAAAACATTGTACAGAAAAATAACAAAAGGGATTGTGCTTGATTTTTTTTTTTAAATTAATCCGCTGTGTATTAGGAAAAATTGTGTCAAATAACAAAATATTTGTTTATTTCTACGGCAAGTTGATGTTTTAGTCTTTTTAATCCACAATATAAGTAAGACAAAATTGCAAAATTTGTTCATTCATATGTAAATTTTTGGGGTTTTAGACGTTTAGTCCAAACCCCGAGTTTTTTGGATTCATAGTCTTTTTGGAGTGGTTTGTATGTGAAAATAGTCCATCTGAAAATTGAAATGACTATAATATCCTTGGGGTATTTATTTTTCATTTATTCTTTCATTTTTTAATTTAATATTTATTTATTTATTTTAACAATTAAAAATAATAATAGAGGACCTCTCTCTCTCTCTCTCTCTCTCTCTCTCTCTCTCTCTCTCTCTCTCTCTCTCTCTCTCTCTCTCTCCCCCCTACATAATAACTAAACCCATCGTCTTCTACATTGTAACTCATACATACACATATACATACTTTGAAAATCGATTATGCAACAATTGGAAAAAACTAAACACCTCGACAAATCATTTTCGATTTTGTATATGGGCCAGACTAACACCAACCACATCAGTTGGACGTCCTTGACGCAATTGGGAAGGTAATCTTCCCTTCTTCTCATTCTCCTCACGGAAATGGCGAATCGGAAGGCAACAGTGCAGTGGACATACTGGAGACACCCAAGGAACTGATTATGTACATGGACGTACCTGGTTTATCTAAATCTGACATCCAGGTAAATGATTAGTTGATGTAATTTGAAGAAAATTAGAGATTTAGAGAGATCGATCGAAGTTGTGTGATTGTTTGTTGTATGTGACAGTGGAGGATGAAAAATTACTAGAGGTGAAAAGAAATGGGAAGAGGGAGCGTGAGGAAAATGAGGTGGAACCAACCCTAAACCCATAAAGAAAATTGATTTGCCATTTGTATGTGACAGTGGAGGATGAAAGATTCTCGTTGATGGAAAATTAGTGAATCAAACCTGGGATGTTGGAAAAACAAGACGACAGCCATGGTGCTCTTGGCTTACCCATCTCTGTCACCGGAATCAATTCTGACGCCTACGAACCCACTGCAATCTCAGCCGTTCCTCCTGATGTTTCCTGCATCGCCACCAGTCACTACCAATATCTCATCGTTACTTTTCAAGGCCACGTTTGGTCTTAGGGCTGCAATGTTGAATCACAACTTGCTTGTAACCTTGATTCCCCTAGGTATAATTTCACTTTACAACAGAGACTGCAGCTATCGGAATCGTTGGTTCTATATGGATTTGGGGGAAATCAAACAGGGTCCGTTATGTGTGGTTTTGGAATCGGAATCACAGAATTATTTGTTTGATATATGTGTTTTTTCTAAATTTTTAGTGCTTATGTATATAAAGTGGGTACAGGTGAAGAATATGTGATGAAGATGACGAGAGAGAGAGAGAGAGAGAGAGATAGAGAGAGAGAGAGAGATGTGGCCCCAAATTAGGTAATTATTTTACTTTTCATTTAAATTAAATATAAAAGCATCAAAAAAATATATCAGAAGGGCATCATAGTCTTTTCACTTTAATAAGGGACCAAAAACGCAACGAAACTAGCTCAAAATGACCACCAATCCAAAAAAGTTGTGGTGTGGACTAAAACCCCAAAAAAAATGCATACCACAAGGACCATTTTTGCAATTTTGTCTATAAGTAGATTTGGACGAAAGGGCATTTGGTGGAACGGTATTAAGATTTTCCTTGATTTTTTTTCCTAAACTAATCCAATGTTTATTAAGATAATTTGTGTCAAATAACAAAATATTTGTTTATTTCTATGGCTAAAGTTGATGTTTTAGTTTCTTTAATCCACAATATAAGTAAATTTGGACCAAAAGGCCTTTGGCCTAACGATATTAGAAGTTGACAAAAAGGTGTCCATCAACCAAAAATTGAGAGTTCAAATGTCATTATAGACGAAATGTATAGATTTAGTACTAGAATAATGGGTGCATGTATAAGACGTTCTAAAAAAACAATACAATTTGATCTGTATATCTACATGAATTTATAAAATACTTAGGTGACGTTTGGTTTGCAGAATGTTTTTGAAGGAATTAGAATATGTTAAGGAATTGGAATCTGCCATGAATTGCAATCCAATTTCATATTATGTTTGGTTGACAAGTATGAAATTTGAATCTAATTTCATATGATGTTTGGTTGGCGGAAAATATAACTGAAATAATATGAAATGACAATAGTGGTGATGATGACGACAGAGGTGATGGTGGGTAGTGACGAAGGTGATGACGGTGGTGGCGGTAGTAATTTTGATAGTGATGGTGATGGTGATGGTGGCGGTCATGAGTAGTGGTGGAGGTGGCAATGGTGGTAGTAACGATGGTGGTGATGAAGGTGATGGCGAAGGTGTTGGTGGTGGTTGTGGAGGTGATATCGGTGGTGGTGGCAGTGATGGTATGGTGGAGGTGGCGAGTGGTGGTGGAGGTGGAAGGTAGTGTGGTGGTATAGGTGATAACGGATGTGGTGGTGGTAGAGGTGGTGACGGTGGTGATATGTGGTGGTGGAGGTGGTGGTGGTTGTGGCGGAGGTGGTGGCGGAGGTGGTGATAACAATGGTAGTGGTCGATGGTGGTGGAGGCGACGATGCTAGTGGGTGGAGGGTGGTGGTAGTGGAGTTACCAGTGGTGGTGGTGATGGTGGGTGGCGGTGGCGACAGAAGAGTTTCATATGTAGTGTTGAAAGTAAAATAGATAATATAGTAACAATCAATAT
Source organism: Lactuca sativa (assembly GCF_002870075.4). NCBI lineage: Eukaryota > Viridiplantae > Streptophyta > Magnoliopsida > Asterales > Asteraceae > Lactuca > Lactuca sativa. Next base: position 245,668,748 of record NC_056627.2, on the reverse strand, counting down.
TCTCACTTGAAATGAATTTTAATTCCTTAAGTTTTTGGATGAAATTTATTTTCCCTCGTTGGATGGAAATTTGACTCATTTAAGAATCCAAGTCTTTTTGAAAGCTTGAACCAAACAAAGGAAAGTGATGGAATTGGATTTCAATTCCTTCTAATTCCAATAGATTCCGATGAACCAAACTACACGTTATAGTTATCAATTTTAAATTAGAAAAAAAAGATTTTTTTTCCGGTTTTACTTTATAACGCTTCAAATAGTACTATCACCATCAATTGACTTAAACTATGCGTCAAACTATTTCGAATGATGTTTTTTCCATACATGGTATGTTGCACATACTACTTGTACAATTAGAACTAAAAATTGCAAAAGAAATACGGTTAAATTTAGAAGTTATTAACTACGACTTACGGTACCTCTAATGCTATGCGAGCAAATTTTCGTGTTTTGTCACAATGTCGGTGAAACTCCATTAGGACCCGACTACGACATGCCTACTAGGTGGAATTCAACATGATTTACATTTGAAAGTGTTTAACAACAAAATTGTATTTAAAACTTTTCATGATTTGTTAGCGGGAAAAATGTCGACCTGAGCCCCAAAGAGGATTGGGAATTTGGGATGTACTCAAAGAGTTATGCAAATATGTTACAAGTTTTTAAAGAAACAATACTATCCTACAAGTTTCTTATTTCTCAATTAGTTTTTTAATAACAAAAAAATTAGTCAAATATAATGTGTTTTTTAATAACAGGTTTGTTTATATGGTTACTCAATGAAAGTTTTTTTTTTTAATATTTCCGGAACTTACTTTGGTTTTTACTTGTGTCGATCCTACCATAAATATTGGTGGCGTAGGAACCTTAGTAGAACAAAATGGTGACAATTTAAATATATATGAAACCAAACCAAAATTTGTCCAAGATGAAGTAGATGTTTCCATTACCACTTTTTAGAACATATATCATTTTTATGCAAAACAAATATGTTCAACAAAGTAATCAAATAGTTGATCATATAAGGAGGGGAATAATGCGAAAATCTTCTACACATGATTGGATGTGAATATTCAAGTATATAATACTTTGTAGGAGGAAGCTAGTAAAGGAACTTCCATCCTAAGTAGTGAATTAGAAAATTGTATCGCATCAAACTTTATCATACACATGAGTCTCGACAAAAAAACGCAATTTCATATTCTAGTCATCATGAACTGTGATTTACTAACTGTCCAAACTTCTAAGGTGACTTTAATTGATATCTAGTTTTTTTACATGTGTTGTAATACCGGAATGAAGGTTAACACTACCCACCATATCGATAGACGTATGCGTTTGTTTCAAGGATTACACGAGTAACTTTAAAAGATACAAAATTTTGTTTCGCTTGAAGGGCCTAATGAATATTTTATCCACGAAGAAAAAATTTCACTTGTGATATCATTTCTAATGCTGAGGTGGATGAGATTTTGACATTTGAATATGCAATGCCCTAAATCTACATAGTCCTAAAAGTAAATCTCATCTAACATATCGACACACAAGTTTTGAACTCTTAGTATTAGTCTCATCCTCTCTCACATTTTTAATCTGAAATGACCTAAATCTTAATCATTTCCACATTTCACGACAGCTCACTGCTAGAATCGACTATTGTTTAATATAAGATATTCTACCAATAATATTTCTTATAAATATAATCTTCTATTCATTTATTAAAATAATGGCAAATAACTTTTATAAATAGTACGAAATGTATTAAAAATGAATGAAGGTGATGTATAAATACTCTTACAAGATAGGGGGACCCGCTAACTAGATTATGACTTGTGAACGCGAATTTAAATATGACCCACGAACACATATAATAAAACAGGGTAGGTGGGTCGTATTCGTATTTGGCAGATACATGTTAGCATTAAACAATGTGACACGTTAATTACACCATCAAGCCACAAACCCAAACACAATATGATTATCACCCCTACCTAGAAACCTAATTATCTTACGTTGTACTGGTATTCCACTTCTATTGTATTTGAGATTTGAGATTTTATCCTTGTCATACAGTGGATTTATGTATGTTCTCTATTAGTAAAATCATGTCATGCGTTGTTTAAGTTGGCCATTTGACTTTAGATATGACTGAGTTATTTCGTTTCCTAGAATATGGGGGTGTTTGGGATATCTTTTTACCTTCAAAAGTCCTTTTTGTAAAAGGACTTTTTACAAAAGATGTTTTTAAAAATGAGTTTGGATTAGCTTTTGAGAAGCAAAAGTCAAAAATTGTTTTTAAAAAGTGTTTGGTTTAACTTTTACATGTAAAATGACTAAAAATGTTGCATACATATTTACAATTATTTACTAACTTACATATACTATTTTATACTTAACAATTTTTTTTAAACACACATTATAATTTTGTAAACATTTTATTAAAAAATATAAAATATAAATTTCTTTTAAATATTCCTAATTTTTTTTATTAGACCATGATAATATTAAAAAACGTTCATACAAATTGTAAATAATTTATAAAAAATATCATAGATAATATTACATTCGTCATCGTAATGTGATTATATCTTGTGCAATAATATCTCGTACCGCTGTCATATATAAATCAGCATCACTCGTGCGACGTGTATTTGGACCTTCTTCGTAAACTTCACTACTAGTATCACCTCGTATGGGATTGTAGGATTCTTGTTGTGCCTTATTAAACGCTTCATCAAACCTCCAATCTTTTTAATGTAGTTATGGATCGTCATCGATGCTATCACAATTTTCACTTGGTTCTTATACTTGTAATTAACATACATGTCTCTTAATAACGCTCACCTAGCTTTCCACACTCCAAAAGTTTGTTTAATGATATTTCGCAATGATGAATGGAGATAGTTAAATTTCTCTTTCAGTCCACGAGGTTCACAAATAGCAGCCGAGTGTCCACGTCGAAAATCTGGTAAATGATAACGAATATTTGTGCCTTTGTATGGAGCAAGATACCCTCTAAATTTCTGGATATTCAGCATCAACAACGTAATATTTATTTGTAAATAAAACAAACAAATTATTTTTTCGTTTCAAAAAAATAGTAAAAATATAAAACTTGTGTTCCAAAAAAAATATACTAACCACCCGTTGGATATGGAAAATTAAGATATGGTCTTTGTAAGGCTTCATTGAAAATTCTTGTGTCATGTGCAATCTCCTCCCAACCGGCCCATACAAATGTAAAACACATGTTAAAATCACAAACAACCATTATATTTTGTGTTGCATATCCCTTTTGACCAATGTACTTCGCTTCCTCGTTTTGTGGAACTGATGCGCTAACGTGTGTCCCATCTATAGCACCAATGCAATCCTTCAAATACAAAAATATATCATAAATAAATCATTTGTTAAAGTTTGACTACCAAGAAAATGAATATTGGATAATACCTTGAACATTGGATAATAACGAGGGTTATTTAATATATATTCAGGAACATCGTCATTATAGTTTGCGTCTGGCTTGATGATGTCGGCACTCAGTTTTAGCACGGCTTCCAAAACTGTATGGAAATGCCTATGAATTGTTTCCCCCGAATGATTAAAAAACTCTTGCACAAATCTATTGCTACACCCATTAGCCAAAGTCATCAAGAATATTCCTACAAATTCCTCAATAGATATATTTCGTGTTTGTTGTAGTCCGTAATTTGTAGCAAGATCTACGCATAACCGTCTAAAAACCGGTACGTTCAATCTAAACATCTCATAACACCGTCTAGGATGTCCATTTAGTACTTCATAAATAAACATGTGCCTTGTGCGGTCTGAAGTGTGACATGGCATACGTACGTTACGAGCTAGTATTATCCCTTTCAAAGCTAATCCACATAACATTTCAAATTCTATATCCTCTTCCACCCAACATTCTTCATTATCATTAGATGAATTAGACTTATCATTATCCATCCTACATAATACAAATAAAAATGTCAAACAATAACACATAACATAAAGACAAACAATAACACATAATATAAAATGTCAAATACATAACGTCAAGGGACAACACATAATGTTAAAACATAAAACATAATGTCAAAGTATAACACATATTGTCAAAACATAAAACAGAATGTCAAAGCATAACACATATTGTTAAATCATTATTTCATAAGTAACTTAAGGAACTCCATCTTGGCTTCATCGATCATTGGAAACATAAAAGCTTCACGATTTTGCTTTTGGTGAACACAAACAATGCTTGTGAAAATTCGTTGGTGAAACAACCCAAAAATACCACCCAAAAATTTCGATTTTTATTATAACAAAAACCACGAGACTGAGTATCACATAATAAAACCATATGCTGCGTGTTCAAAAACCATAATAAAATACTGTGAGAAAAACTGTATCACGACTGTATCCAAACATATCAAGAACTAAATCAACTCCCAGGACAAAACTGAAGCTGTGGTGTGTGTGTGATGCCATCATCCCGAGCTCTTCCCTTTGCTTGCGGAAGTACCTGAAACCAAAACTGAAACTGTAAGCACGAAGCTTAGTGAGCTCCCCCAAACTACCACATACCACATAATAACATATAAGCACATACTGGGCCTTGTCCACTGCATCGGACCGAAGTCTGGGCTAACTGGGGCCTTGCCCCTACATCGGAGCGAAGTCCGAAGCTGACTGGGACCTCTGTCCCCTACATCGGACCGAAGTCCGAAGCTAACTGGGACCTTCGTCCCCTACATCAGACCGAAGTCTGAAGCTGACTGGGATCTCCGTCCCCTACATCGGACCGAAGTCCGAAGCTGACTAGGACTTCTGTCCCCTACATCGGACCGAAGTCCGAAGCTGACTGGGATCTCCGTCCCCTACATCGGACCGAAGTCCGAAGCTGACTGAACATAGCATAAACATATCAACTAGCATAACACATAAATCCTGTCTGAGCCACGGAGGCGTCAAACACACTAGCTACTGCAATAGACCGAAGTCCAGAAACTACGACTAGCTGAACGGGCCGGCATTGTGGCCTTAGACCCGTTCCTACTAAAGGGAAACTCACCTCGTGAACTGGCTGCTGTGAGAATGGCTCTGGAAGCTAACTGCTGCTGCTCCGGTATCTCCCCGGCTACAAGTCCATAAACACACTCAATCAAATGCTAAACACTGCACTGGGGTAAAATGACTCTTTTACCCTTGGTCAAAGTCAACTCTCTCGGTCAAAGTCAACCCACAGTTGACCTGACTCGCCGAGTTGGGTCGCCAACTCGCCGAGTCTCTAGTCTCACTTCTCAACCCTACTCGTGGCTACTCGTCGAGTATGGCATCGACTCAACGAGTACCCTCTCGATCCAAGAACTCAGAAAATCTTCATCCGACTCGCCGAGTCATATGAACAACTCGACGAGTTGTTCTTCGATCTAAGAAGATTGCCTTGGACTCGCCGAGTTGTATGAACAACTCGTCGAGTCCCACCATTACTGAGTCCACCCTCCGACTCACTGAGTCCATCCTACTGCTCACTGACCTCCACTCGGAATCACTCAAAGGGGGTAAAGATCGGGGACTCGCGACCGGACTCGCCGAGTCCGAAGAACGACTCGCCGAGTCACATGCATGCAGATCCTAAAAACTCGATTCTGCTCAACACCACCGCATACAAATTATAGATCTGAGTTCCTAAGGCTGATTTACCACGTAAAGTTTCCAACTTTACGTGTACATCCACATGAAAAAGGAGATAAAGGCTAAAAAGGCACTTAGAAGAGTAGATCTAGGGTTATCATGCAAAATGGCTCCATAAAGGTGATAGATCTACGATTTTGGAACTGAAACATGGTTATATCCGAAGGCTAATCAATCTAATGTGATCTCTCTACCAAGAACAAGCTAAGAAATGGCTAAAAGGGGCTAAATATGCTTGTTAAAGAGAAATCAATCATAGAAACAGAAGGAATTCGGCTGATACCTCAATGAACTCTGAAATGGGAGCAAGACCTTGGATCTTCTTCTTCTCCTTTGGATCTAGCCTCCTTCTTCTCTTCAAAACTTCAAGATTCACACCAAAATGCACAAATAACCAAGGAAACGATTAGGGTTTGCTAAATGATGCTCTGAGGGTGAAGGGGGCGAGTTTGGGGGCTCATAAGGTGGTTTAAATAGGGTGCAAACCCGGGGATTTAGGGTTTCTACCTGGCAGGCAGACTCGCCGAGTCGCCGACTAACACGTGCTCGAAATCTCGTCACCACTCGACGAGTCGGGCCATAGACTCGCCGAGTCCCTCTCAAAAACTTCTAAATAAATGCCACAGAAACAACGTACCAGGAATGGGGCGTTACAGTTGGACCCTTCATGAAAATCGGCAAACTTGGTAACAATGGCCATGCAATCTGCTATTGTTGGGGAAGGATTATTTTGTGGATAAGTTTGTGTGTTTTTTTTTGTTGAGATGACATCCAATAAAGCATCTACTTTTTCTTCATAAATTGAACTTTTACTCTTGGTTGAACGGTTGTTGGAAACAAGCTTAGACCTTTTCTTCTTACTCGAACTACTTTCATGGAAACTAGGAAAAAGAGGCTCAACATCATTATCTAAATTGATATCATCACTATCTCCTTTGCCCTCCACATTTTCTTCGTTTGGATTGCTATTGTTTTGAATCTGTAATGGAGTCATAGTCTGATCTCCAATGGCAACAAAATCCCGAAACAAAAGTGCATATTTCTCATCAAATATGCGCAAATATGTGTTCCTAAATTTTGCATAATCTTTATTCTCCTGCAAGACAAAAAGATAATGCAAATCAAATATGTTCAATCTATATGCAATTATAACTTAAAATAATTACAAAGAATAGTAAAGCATACCTTTATTTTCTCCTCCCACCACTCAGGCGATGCATCTATTAGGCTTCTCGTCCCACCGAGTCCGGTTTCAAGCCTCATTAATCGGTTATAAAGCTTCCACTCTTTTTTTATGTTCTCCTATTTGTTTGTTAGTTGTTGTTTTTTCAAGGCAATAACATGTTTTGTCCTTTATATGTTTTTGTATATTCTCCCACCCAACTTTATTAAAGTGAGTACCGGTTTTATGGTCTTTTCTTAGTTCAATCAAGCATGAATCAACAAACACCATGAAGCTACGATTACCCATCCGAATTTTGGTTTTTTCATTTTTAAAGATGTTTCACAATCAACAACATTGGTGAGGTTTTCGTCCATTATCTTTGAGTTACATATCAACATTTAAACAACAAACCAATTTCATTAACCTTCCTAAATGATTTCATCAATTTAAACAATTGCTAATTAATCTTTCATATGATTCATGAACTATAGTTTAATTAAAACAGAAAAAATAGAACAATGGAAGAAAACAACACAAACCAGAATAAAAATATTGGAATAATTTTCACAAATGGGTACCTGTTAACAAAACAAATCGGTCCCTGTGAACAAAAATTTCATCACTTTAATCAATATCATCCATATTTCATCAATTTCACTAATTATTATTCAATAAATCATCAATTTCACAAATCTATAACTATTAACACAATATTCATCAATTTACAGTCAACACAGATCCATGCAAGGAACAAATCACATACAGTGCAAGGAAAATTGAAATCAAATGAACAAATCACATATGATGCAAGGAAAATCGAAAGTTGACATTTTTCTTTGCTAATGAAAATCGAAAATCAAGACAAACAAAGCCAAAATCGGAGTTTGCACTTACCTAGTCGGAGAAGGACAAATGAGACGTCGGCTGAGGAAGATCGCTGACGGCTTTGGAGGAAGATCATCGACTGCTTTGGAGATAGATGAACAACAGAAAGAAGAGAAGAACGAGGAGCGGACAACACGAGAACGAGAAGAACATATCTTCAATTGATTAGGGTAGTTGGGATTAAGGTAATTGGAAGTATAAAAGTAATTTAAGTTTTAAAGGGTTCAAAAGTTACAAAAAGTTAGATTTACTGAGTTTTCAAAATGCTCATTTTCCTTCTTTTCTGAATTTTCCTTCTTTTCTGAAAAGTTGCTTTTAAAAGATCTTTTCACTTTACAAACATCTTTTAGCTCCTTTTTAACTTTTAGAAAAAGATAAAAACTGAAAGTTGTTTTAAAAGATAAAACAAACACCCCCATATGTGATCATTTTAGGAATCAAATCAAGTAACCTTTGAGAATCATTTTTATGAGTATTTAAGTTGAAAAGACCCCAAGTATGTATGTAACTATGTATGCATGCATATTAAACAAATGAGCAGCAGTCTTTAGTCCTCACAAAACCCCTTGTCATCAAGATGCATGATATTCTCAAACTAAAATGTACCAAATATCTAACCAAATTTCAACACATCTCAAAACCACACAATATATGGTTCACAACTACAAAAACCACATGAATCACATCAATCTTATCTAATACTAATACTAATACGGATCACGACCCATGCCCCTTCGATCATCCCGTCCCCTATCCACATAGGCATCCCGTCTATAATCCTTCGAAGGTGGCGGCGGTCCGCCCCTAACCGGCGACCTACTCCTCTCTCTCTCATCACGAACCCACCGTCCACTGCCACGCCCCACCGCTGACGGCGGTGGTGGCCCTCCCGGAGATACCGGCCGCCTGTCATACCCCTTTCTCTCTCTTCCCCAATCGGGTGGTGGCACCATTGGCCTATGATCAAACCTGTTATTTCCCCTCTCTCTCATCTCATCTTCAAAGTAATCCGGCCTCTGATTATGATGATCCCTTGGAAACCTTCCTTCATGTCTCATCGGACCACCAATTCCAAACTCTCTAGGCGGCCCATCTCTTCCAAAACCCCGTGGAGGTGATCGGTACCCGTTGAACCTTCCTGGTGACCGGTCGAGTGGTGGTCCGGTGAACCGCCGCCCCATCAGTGGCGGCCCTGGGTAGCCCCTCCGTGGTGGACTCCCGGGTCCGGCATAGCGGGACCTGTTGCAGTTGTTGCAATACTCTCGCCTTGCAAAGTTCAAATTGTTACATCTGAAAAAGATACAAAAAACAAAGTTTTTTTTTAGTATTTTATTATTTTCTGCAATTTTAAATTCTAAATTTGAAATTTACTTACGTGGGATCTGTGCACATCCAATCACCTTCACGTGGACGGACATTAGGGTTGTTTCTAGGAATGACATCACCACCACCACCACCTCTGAAACCACCCGGGCCCATACCAGGGCCGCCATCAAACCCTCTGCCGCCAAACCTGCCGCCGCCAAACCGGCCACGGCCGTAAGGCGGCGGTGAATGGTCACGGAACCTACCGGAATCTCTCCCTCTACCAAATCCACGGTGGCGGGGTGGTGGTGGTGGTGGCGGTGGTGGGGGGCCGTCTGAATGATCATATTCAGGACTGTAGTGGTGGCTCCCGTTTCTCCGGCGAACAGGAGAGGCAGAACCTGCACGCATTCTATACCCTGAAAAGCCAGTTAAACCCAAACCATTAAAACAGAGTAACACCAAGAAGAAAAACCAAGTTTGTTTCTTGTCCAAAATCCAATCAACTTTAACCAAGTCTTTAAGAACATTAATTAGCAAAGAAGACACCCCATTTCCATTAACTGCTCTTCATGTACCTTTTGATATTCTTGGGTTCATGTTTACCCTATAAAGATCACTAAATAAAAATCCCAATACTTAATTGTAAACAGTAAAACTCACACAACCCATTTATTCACTTCCTTCAAGAATCAAGACCCCTCTGCTGATTGATTCATAGATAAGAAACATTTCTCCAGTAAGTCATTATACCCGATTTGTAATGGAAACTACACCTAAAAACTAAACCAATTAACCACCTTAGGGACCCTAATGTTCAAAAAACCCAACTATATAATATGAAAGTGCTTTTGAACCAAATTGTTGACACCACAAAAGCACACTCTCCTGCAATTGATGATATCAAGGAAGCAATACCCAAATTTCTTTTCCCCAAAAGTAGCTGGAGCAAGTTCTTCAAGAGGTATTGGAGCATTATTTTAGCAGACATCATTACCAATCATGTAAAACCCCCATGTCAGCTTTTGATCCCATTTGAATACCCTAATTAATATCCCAATTCAAAACCCAAAAAACAAGTCCCACAACCAAATTCATATATAGCAGCATTCAAATCAAAATAACTGGCTTCCTCAAGACCTCAAGTTCTTGCACCAGCCGTCTTTTCTCAGCTGTAAAACACAATAGCAAAATCATTCACAAATAGAACACTCCAAATGACTAGTGCTCCACACAACCAAAGGTATAAGGAAAAGGTCAAAATCATCTTCAAACATAGCTACAACCATGGAAGTTTCAAACAAACAAGATAGTGTTTCAAATCCCTCATGGATTAAGTTAGTAACTTTAGTTAATAAACATGCCTAGTCCCAGAATTCTATCTCATGTCAACACAATTTCAACAATTTCTAACTTAGTTTTCAAAAAAAAAAATTAAGGGTGGCTTTGCTTCATCACGTATCGACTAGAGAAGTTGACGAAAAATCATTTGGTTAGATGTACCTTGTATAGAAAGAAAGATTAGACCACCTCTACTACCTTTTCCAAACAGGAGATTGACCTAATTTAATATTAATGAAAACAGATACAAAAAATTGGGAAAACAAAGAGACGAAACAACCACCATATATGCCTCATGATTAATAATATGAACGATTTCTGATTGCAATAAACATAAAAGCAGATCTAAGCTTTAAAACAATTTAAAGATAAACATATAGAAAACGAGTAAAAGGGGAAACGGAAATAATCTATAGAACGAACCGTGGTTGTTTTCAGCAAATCGATCAGAACGAGAATAAGGAGGCGGATCGCGGCGAACTTCGCCTGGCTCGTAATCGCTACCACCACCACCACCGCTGTCGGTAGGGCGTACGACGAGGCTGCTTAGAAGGGGTTGGTGAGGCGTCGTTGGATCCTTGTCTCGCGAACCCATTTCCTGCTTGTCTCTCCCTTTAGGTCTCTTCAGCTCCGTTCACTCTTTCACCATCTTCCGTAACAGCAGACGATATATAAAACCCTAATCATAACTTGCAATTCGTTCCCAACGGATCGAACTTCCGGATCAAGTCGGGTCGAGTATTTCAACATATTATAAGGAAAAGACAAAATTGCAAAAATTGTCTGTGGTATGCAATTTTTTTTTTTTTTTGTTTTAGTCCAAACTCCGATTTTTTCGGATTTGTGGTTTTTTTAAGATAGTTTCATTGCGTTTTTGGTTCCTATGAATAGTGAAATGACTGTAATACCCTTAATGTATTTATTTTCCATTTTTTTTTATTTCTTTTTAAATCTAATACTAATTTATTTATTTTAATAATTAAAAATAACAAGGGACCTCTCTCTCTCTCTCTCTCTCTCTCTCTCTCTCTCTCTCTCTCTCTCTCTCTCTCTCTCTCTCTCTCTCTTGAAGAATTTCATCTTCTTTGTATTCTTCATACATCCCCTAATCAACACCATAACTCTTCTTCTTCTAGAATCAATACTTATACACTCAAGAGGTTGTTTATGTATAAATATTACAATATCAGGTAGCGGTGATTAGATGATGATTAAGATTCACAGAAGAATCAAATATATATCCCAAATTTGTAATACCTTCAAGTCCTACAATTAAACCTAAAATCGATTTCAAATTAAACCAAAAATCGATTTCATGGCTTCTCAGCTAAGCTTTCTGATGTAGAGCAGGAAGAAGCTACACCACCCCACTGCCACCACCTTCTCCCCATCGTAAACAACCATCCCAACTCCACTCAACTTTCGGAGCAACCTCCAACGACCAAACCACCTCCTTTCCCTCACCCATCTCCTTCTCGTTCGTTACCGACAGAAGATAAACATGGCAACAAGGTCATCACCTCATTGCCACCGTGAGACTTTCCGACCCACCACTACCGAGCTGTTGTTGCCGAGTTACTTCATCCACCACCTGCCACCCCTTGTCGACGCAACCTGCCACCATTGTTGTTGCTGTCAGAATCTTCTCCTCAGATCAATTTGCACCTTTCTCGACCCTCTCCCTGAGTTTATGCTAGAAAAAGACAAACGAACAGCACAACGGAACTGCCACTGTGCGCCACCCATCACCACTGCTGCCATTTTTTTCTTTTTTGAGTTGCTTCCACCATGAAGACTCCGATCAATCATCACATCCCCCTACTGTGAGAGCTACATCCGGTTCTTCATTTTCTGGGTTTAGAAGCATAAAAGATTTCTTGATTGGATTTATATAAAAGTTGTAGAATGTGTACTAAATGTGTATGAATCTGGGGATACGAGGTGTGTGTGTGTGTGAGTGAGAGAGAGAGAGAGAGAGAGGGATGTGGGCCCAAATTATTTATTTATTTTCTTTTTCATTTAAATTAAATAGAAAAAATATAAAAAAATATATCAGAAGGGCATTATAGTCATTTCAATTTTACGAGGGACCAAATTTACGTACAAACATGGTCAAAAGGACCATAAATCCAAAAAACTCGGGGTTTGGACTAAAACCCCAAAAAAATGCATACCACAGGGACCATTTTTGCAATTTTGTCTAAGGAAAAAAAACATTCGTCCTACGCTATCTAGAAATCAAGCATATAGTCCTTAGGTTCAAAAAAAAAACTTTCCAAATGGTTACGTGGTTTCAAAACTTTTAACAAATAGTCTTTTTTGTTATTGTTAGCTTTTGGTCGTTAATTATGATTTGATTATAATATCTAGAGGGCATTTCCGTCATTTCATGTAACATCCCAATTTTCAAGACCAAAAATTTTGTTTTTAATTATGTTAATTATAAAATACGTTTACTGAAAAACATTATCAATATCATATAAAACTATAAAACCATAATCACATGTCTCAAAATCGTATCATCAATAATATCAGAGTGCAATCTCATGGATCTCAAAATGCGGAAATAGTGTGTGTACGATGCGTTGCTACCGTGCCAGCTCCTTCCCCTTCTACGAAGAGGTACCTGAAACCAAAACTGAAACAGTAAGCACACAAAGCTTAATGACTTCCCATATCATTCCACATATTAGCCCTGTCGAAAATACCCGATACCCGAATTACCCGCCCGATTTTTTCGGGTATCAGGTAAATCGGGTATCAGGTAAATTTTTCCGGGTAATCGGGTTACCCGAAATTTTTTCGAGTCGGGTAAAAGGTATATTTTTTGGGTTTCGGGTATACCCGAATTACCCAAATTATTTTAAAAATTCCTTTTTTTTGTAGAGCTTGTACTATATAACAGGTATTTGATCACGCTTAAACTAACTATCATTATTGTAAAACATAAATATATTTATTATAACAATACAACAGTAACAATATTAAAAGTAATTTTTATATATCATCACGTTCTTTAAAATTTAACTGTTTTCTTGATTATAGTTTTTATTACAACTAACAAACTCATTATCTTGATGAAATTTTAGAACATGACAAAACTTATGACTACATTTATCTTAAACATTTTAAACTTTTAAATTAAGATCTTTAGGTATTTGTTTTTTTAACATCTTATTAGATTAGATTAAGTCGTTAAAAAATTACTTGATATCTCATGTATTATTGAGTAGAAAATCTCAATGTTCAAAGCTTGAGTAACTTCGTTTATGTCTCGTTTGTTTATATAAACAAGACTAATAAAGCACGACATATTTATTTCATTAAATTTATTTTTAGGTGAAATTCAAAAAAAATCATATATTTCGGGTAATACCCGAATTACCCAAACCCGACCCGATACCCGAATTACCCAAACCCGAATTTAGTTTGGGTAGGGTAACGGGTAATTTTTCTAACATGAAAAACCCGAATTACCCGAAACCCGAAAAAATTACCCGTTCAACACCCCTACCACATACCATACATAACACATATTGTCAGGCATATCAACGTGCCTGACCTACCCTGCTGAGCATACTAGGGTGCCTAACCTACCCCTGCTAGACATACCAGGTGCCTAACCTACCCCTATCATACATACCAGGGTGTCCGACCTACCACTCTGGTTTATCTCAATCGGTTACGAGGACTATTTCACCCCCTACTACTACCACATAAAACATAACATAATCATATTGTTAGGTATACTGGGGTGCTTAACCTACCCCTTGGCCCTATCGACCAGATATGGGGACTATTCCCCCTACTAACACTATCACACAACATCATATCAGGCTATCACATAAACATATCAGACAGCGGCAAACCAGATAATTATCATGAAGACAATCATCCATAATCACTCCTACTAGTGGTTCGACATTATGGCCTTAGACCCACTTCTACTGGAAGGTAACTCACCTCAATGTCGTGTATTGTCTGCACTGTCCTCGGTACGGAAATCAACTATGCTCAACTCCTCAATCCGTACACAACAAGCTTTCTTAATTACCATCTCATACTCTTAACCACTACAAGGGTCAACTCATGTCCAAGTCAAGGTCTAGGTCAAAACCCTGGTCAAAGTCAACTTTCGTCAAAGTCAACATCTGGTTGAATCGACGCGCCGAGTTGGTCCACCAACTCGTTGAGTCCCCACTTCCACAAAATGCTAAAACCCCAACCCTACTCGCCGAGTATAGCAAGAGCTCGACGAGTTCTCCTCCAACAAAAAATCGAGACGTTCTTCTACTGACTCGTCAAGTTCAATCTTGAACTCGTCGAGTCCGTCTTCATGTGGTTGGGACATTGCCTTGAACTCGCCGAGTTCATCCTTGAACTCGCCGAGTACGTTAATCCTTAGGTCTATAATGGACTTAACTGACTGAGTCTCCTTTCCACTCAATACTCTACTCGATATCAGAAGGGTTTTGGGGACAAATATGACCTGACTCGCCGAGTCACTTAAGGGACTCGTCGAGTCCTTTAAAGCCCAAAACTATTCAGCCGATTACAACCGGTCTTTTTGCGTCCAAATCACAAATATGGCCTCCTAAGGTCCATATGATACGTAAAGTTATGAACTTGATGTCCATGCATGGGCTTTTGGCTCAAAAGGCTCTAAAATGGGGTTAATATGGTGCATGGGGTTCTTGTGGCAATAAAGTTGGCACCTTTATGCCATAGGAACCCCCAATGGTTCCAGATCTGAAGTCCTTATCCAAAAATCGTGGTAGCATCCAAAAATGGCTCCAAAAATGGCTTCCAAAAACCCTAAATTACTCCAAAAAGAGTATCTAATGAAAGGAGAAGCAAGGTCTGGACTTTTTACTTCCAATAAACAGGAAATGAAGCAAAACCTCTGGATCTCCTTGCTCCTTCTGAAAACCCAATCTCCTTTTTCTTCTCTTCAACCTTCTAACTTGCACAAAATTGCACAAGAGCTCAAAATCACTCAAAAACGGTTAGGGTTTCGTGGGGGTGGTCTGAGGGTGTTGGAGGTTGTAAAAGGGAACCACTTAAGGTGTTTAAATAGGGTGCAAAGCCTAAATATTAGGGTTTCATCTAGACAGCCCTACTCGTTGAATCGGGCTCATGATTCATCGAGTAGGTCACTTAACCCCGCGGACCAGAAATCCAGTCTACTCGACGAGTTGAGCCTCCAACTCGCCGAGTCCCAGAGCAAAACATGATATTACATAAATTTAAATATGTACCAGGAACCGGGTGTTGCATTTCATTACCATAATGACCATTTATAAAGTTAAATAATATATTTCTTTTTTCTTTTTTTAATTAAATAAGACACAACTTCATAAATGATCCCTATGGTAGTGAAATTGTAACACCGTAAATTTTCGCACAAATTTTTCATTTTAAATTCACATAAATGACATCAACACATTTCATAAAAAACTCAATATATCAATTATCAAAACACGTGTTCATAATTATTTGAATAAAATCCAGGATCCTCAAAACACAACTTCATCTCGTGTTTACAATCAAGTCGGCGCCTTCCTGTGATCCTGAGAAGTACCTGAAACACATAACACACAACACAGTAAGCACGAAGCTTAGTGAGTTCCCCAAAATACCACACACATCCCATTAGCCCCTCATGGCTATACTCACAATAAGACCCTCCGGTCAATGTGTCTCAGTGGGACCTCTGGTCCCACAACTCAGATGGACCCTTCGGTCCCTCAACTCGGTAACTCAATTAATCACATTATACATATCACAACAACAATAACCAGTACATCTCAACACACAACATATGCACATAGAAAATGCATACTATCACATAACTCAAGTAAGCAAATAAGATCAATATTTACACAGATTACTATAACAGCATAAGTCACAAAGACAGTATGCACGATAATACATATCACATTATAAACAAACAAGACCCTCCAGTCCATAATGTACTAAGACCCTCCTGTCTACCATGTACAGTGACCCTCCGGTCAATAATATACTAAGACCCTCCGGTCAATAGTGTAAATACGACCCTCCGGTCATCAACAAGAATAAGACCATCCAGTCACACACAAATTGCAACATAGGTAAGTATAGTGAGAAGACTCACCTCGGATAGCAGACAGATCCTACAAATGTTGTTGTTGTACTCCGGACTCCGGCCTCTAACACTGAGCCAAACCTACAATTAACCTCATTAGGATCTAATACCATACCTTCACATATTAGGTCTAAATATGGTCCACAACCCCGCCCATAAATAACCCAAGCCAATTGGGCCCACCAAGGCCCTAATATCACATGAATCCACAAAAGACCACTAATTGCCAAATTATGGCCCAATTTTCCAATTTGGGCCCAATCCCTCATTTGGGCCTTGCCCTAGAGCCCATATACATGTTCTAGTCCACATGATTTCTCTTGGATAGCCCACCCATAGCCCGGTCATCAAAGCCCAGTAGAAAGGCCCAACACAGGCCTACGCAAAATTTGGGTTTTCACATGAAATGACGATTAGGGTTAAGTGTTCTCACTTAACCCATTAAGGACTTAGCCCATTGAGTCCATTATTCCACTAAGCCATCATACAATAGAATCGTCATGAGTTATATCTTCAGTCCACTAGTCCAAATGCGGGTCCCAATAGGCCCAAACCAATAAACCCAAAAATTAGGGTTTTCTAACCCAATAACCATCCAACAAGCCCAGATCAAGCATTTGGGCAGATTAGAGTTCATTATGACAAGCACCACCCACTACCACCTCAGTTAGTGATGGTCAATGGCGGCTCACGGCGGCGGCCACCACCTCACGACAGTGGTGGTTAAGATTTTAGGCCAAAAATAAAACAAAGCTACCCCAAACACCGATCCATATATACCCACAAACACACAACCACCGGAGATGGTGGCTGGTGGTGGCAAGAGAATGGCAACCACCACCCCACAAACACACCACATCGGTATTCACCCTAATTCCTCCTCCTAGGATCCCAGTGTTGGATTAGTGTCTAAGGCTGTAACTATATTTGGTAAGTACTTGACCCGGTTGTGCATGGTCCTTTTGGGTTGCCTTCTCCATAGCAACTTGACAGGGTGATTTATATAGAGAGAAGAGATATTATTACTAATGTATTATAAGAATAATATGTTAAAAGAATAATAATATTATTTGATTAATATAAGTCATAAATTAATTAGGAGTTAATTTAGTGACTTAAAGGGATTAATTGAATAAAGGGGCATAAATTGTCAAATGTGTGATAGTTGTATTTTGGGCTAAGGATCTTTATGGATAAAGGGGGTGGACGATTTTAGGGATATGGATCTCCTAGAAATCGTCCAAGGCATATCTAGAATGATCTTTGGATTGCTTTGAGGTTAAGTTATCCGATTAGGGTTTAAGGTGAAACCCTAGGAGCTCACAGTATAAATAGACCCTTAGGGTTCAAGAAATCGGCCACTCCATGTTTGAGGAATCCCTAGAGCCGATTTCTCACCTCTCTCCTTCTATTAAATCATCTTCTTGCTAGTTGGTGTTTGTAAGCCATTAGAGGAGTGACATTTATGACTCTAAGCTCCAAGAAGAAGAAGGTTTTCAAGCAAGTAACTCAAGGTATTATTCTAAATCTATTTTCATATGTTTTGATTGTTATTTTACATTAGATCTAGCCATGAAAGTCTTGGGTATATTGCATGTTCAATTAGAGAAACCTAGATCCAAGCTATAGGGTTGTATGCGCACATAAGAAAGTTCTTATGTCCAAAACCCATCACCCAGATCACAAGTACTCTATATCTCGCTAAACACAGGCTACTCACCAATAGACCACCCATAAGCTCCTCGCTACTACCTACTCACTCTCGAAGTAACTCATAGTAGCAGTCATCTCATAGGATAAGGCATCACAAATCAGGACACCCTAGTCCTAGATATGAATACATATCCTACTCTAGCATACATAACATATCACCTAATATCTCATTACACATAATGTAAGGGTATTTTGGGAAATCATCGTTCGGGCGTTGGTTGATCGTACACACTGCTTCATTCTGCTTTTCTCGAAAATCTTTTACTCTTTTTAGAAAAATCATTGCTTTTATGAAAAACTTTTTTAAATCCTCAGTTTGAGTTCAGATACGCCCGAAAGTGCATCTGAATCCCTCAAACCAAGGCTCTGATACCAACTTGTAACGACGTAAATTTTTCAAAACAAATTTTCATTTTTCAAACACATCATGTCTCAAAAAGTAATCTCAAAACTCAAAATGTATCACATGTTATCACAGTAAAACATATCTCAGGATCTCAAATACATAAAACTCCATCAGTGTGTACAAATCATGTCGGCGCCTTCCCGCGATCCTCGCTGGTACCTGAAACACATATCACATAACACAGTAAGCATAAATGCTTAGTGAGTTCCCCAAAATACCACATACAACACATATGCCACTCAAGGCTATAACTCGGTACGACATTCCGGTCGATGTGTCTCAGCGGAACCCTCCAGTCCCGTAGCTCATTGGACCCTCCGGTCCGGTCTAGCTCGTTGGACCCTTCGGTCCGGTCTAAATCATTGGACCCTTCGGTCTGGTCTAAATCGTTGGACCCTTCGGTCCGGTCTAACTGAGGACTCTCTGGCCTCGTAAGTCATTGGACCTTCCGGTCTGGTCTATATAACACATATTATACACGTAACACAATGCACATACTCTCAATCATACACATAGCACATAAGACCCTCTAGTCTACACATATATACCACTCTAGGTAGTGTATAGTGAGAAGACTCACCTCGGGAAATCTCGGAAAGTCTTGAACTCGAATCACTGATCTAGCCTCCACCTAATCAAATAAGTAAGTATCTCTAATTAATACGACTCTCAAAGACTAGACTAGCTCCTCCCTATGTCATCTCAGAAGAGGAAAAAGACCATTTTACCCCTGCAATGGTCCAATGTCCAATTGTTGACCAATCCCCAAGGTCAACTGAAGTCAACTCTAGTCAACGGTCCAACTTTGACCAGACTCGCCGAGTGCACTAAGGTGACTCGGCGAGTCCATGTGTGTCCTTTTAAGGCCTTACTCGACTTCTCGAGTTAGCCTTTCACTCGACGGGTTACCACTGATCACGAATCATGGGGCAACCCAATCCGAATCGTCGAGTCCTCTCATGAACTCGACGAGTTCCTTCCATGGCAACACTCATTTGACCTCTTGAGGTCAGATTTGTTTCTCTAACTTATATATTTGGCCTTCTAACACCCAAAAATCACGTAAAGGTCTGAACTTTACGTTCATGCATCGCACATATGGCTCTTTTTGATGAAATGGCTCTAAAAATGAAGTCCTAGGCTCAATGTTCTCATGTAACAGCATAAAGCTTGGTTGTTGGGACACTCTAGACCTCTCAAGGTCTAGATCTGAAGTCTATTCCTCAATGGGACTTCACATGCTCCACATTCCAACTAAAGAAAGGGTAGAGAAACCCTAGATTCAAGAGATCTACTATATACACGAAATAGGCATGGATTCATACCTCAACAAAAACCTTTGAAGAAGTAATGGTAGGTCTGAGCTCCTTAATCAGCCTAACTTGAATCCCTTCTCTCCTTCTTGCAAGAATGCACTAATGGTGATGAAATTAGCTCCTTCCTTCTTTCTCTATGCTCTCTGGTTCGTTTAGGGTTTCTCAAGGGTGTGTGGCCGCAAATGAAGGCCATAAGGACCTTTAAATAGGGATCAGGCCCAAGGATTTAGGGTTTCTGTCCACAGCGCAGACTCGTCGAGTCGACTCTCCGACTCGTCGAGTCCATTCATTAATCCTAGTCAGCAGTCGCGATCCTACTCGACGAGTTTAGGCGTCAACTCGTCGAGTCCCTCTCCTTGACTCAAAATAAATACTCAATTTACGATACATGGAAATTCAGATGTTACACAAAGCAACACCATATGAAGCGTTATACAGAAGAAAATATAGAACAAATGTCTGCTGATGGAGGTCGGTGAGAAGCAATTAACCCGTCCTTAAAATTGTCCAACAAACAATAGATAAGGTAACTCAAATAAGATAATGGCTCACATGATAGGAAAAAAGATATGCCAACAAAATAATGAAACCTATCGAATTCCAAGTTGGTTACCAAATATTACTGAATCTATTACCATCGAAAGGGATCTTATGTTTTGTCAAAAAATGGTAAGCTACAACCACTCTATATTAGACCATACAAAATAAATAACAAGATAGGAGTAGTAGCATATCAACTTGAATTACCACTCTAGATTAGACCATACAAAATAAATAACAAGACATGAGCAGTAGCATATCAACTTAAATTACCAAAAGAACTAAGAGGAATACATAACCTTTTTCATGTCCAACTTACATGTAACGTCCGCAGATTCGGGCTAGTCAATTTAGAGATAATAATCGTTCAAAAAATTTATAGAAGATTATTTAGCATAAATAATCTTAACCAAAGTTATAGTATATGTCACAAGGATTTCGTACATGTAAAGAACACTGAAATCCGACTTAGAACGAAGAAGTTATGACCCGTCGAAGTTTTGCGATTAAACCGGCATAGCTCTGCGTATCGTAAAAAGTAAAATTTTGACAAAATACTTTTTAGCCTTAGCGAGCTAAAAAAAGTTGTAGTAGACGTTAAATCAAGAATGTAATATAGAGAACGTTCAAATCTGACTTCGTTAAAGGAAGTTATGATTTTTCTACGATTCAGCGTAGCAATACAGCTCAGAAATCGAATTTTAGATCGATCGATTATTAGCCGACATGACTAAACGGGAATTGAATATCTCGTTAATAGGAGCTCAACGATATAAAGACGGCTGAAAACAAATGTTGGATGACAAAGTTATGAGTTTTTAACAGACTTTAGTTGTCTAAGTCTGTTAAAATATAACTGTAAAAATAAAGTCAAAATTAGCTGACAAAGTCTAAACTAAAGTTGTACATCACGTTGCTACCTACGCGTGGGTATAAAAAACATCAAAAATAGAGCTCGTATGCAAAAGTTACGGATTTTATAAGATAATTAATTAATGGGTTAAACCCCGAAGTGACACGTGGCAAGATCTGGGCCACTACTTCTTCCCCACGGCTTGAAACGATGTAACATCTATAAAATTCATGCCAAATTTAAACTTGTAAAACATTTCAAATACTAAAAGTTATTACAAAAGGTTTCCAAAATAGTTTATATCAGAGTATCCCAAAAATCCAAATCAAAATATGAGGAAGCGTAAGGTCACGCCTTCGCCTTCCCACGGTCATTCGTTGTATTTGAAACAATAATAGATAAATGTAAGCTCGAATGCTTAGTGAGTTACCCCCAAAACACCAACGCCATACCGATATAACCATATCATATAATCACATAAGCAATCAGAACAGCCATGCATCACGAGTCTACAGTGTGACTAGTCTGCCTACACCGGGCCTTCAGTCCACCTGGTCCACTCTCTGAGTCTACAATATGACTGGACTGCCCATATCGGGCCTTCATTCTATATGAACCATTCTCCGAGCCTTGGCACGTCTGGACAGCCCTCTCGGGGCCTTCAGCCTATTCGGATTGCTCGTCGGGCCTTCGGCCTGACTATGTGCCCTCTCGGGCCTACAGTCTATCCGGTCCGCCTTGGGTATGTTGGCCTACAACACGAAGCAGGACCTGCCTCAACCCAACCCTCATACCAATCAAACAATCACGAGCATATAAATATCATACGCTAGCATGTATATAACAGATAATCATATCGATCTAACAAATCACTAACACAACAACCATCCTATAACCAGGATACCGACCTAACTGGTCACTAACATAACATCATCCTATATTCCAAGATACCGATCTAAACCATGTCACTAAGATAATACCATCATACCAGGATGTAGATCTAGCAGATCAATAAATATATCAAGCAAATACCCATATACAAATCCGATAAAGGGCCGACCTTGGTGCCTTAGACCCTGTTGATATAGTGAGGATAACTCACCTCGCAACGGTCGAATCGAAGTGATAAGCTCAAGCTCTTGAATCACCAACACAAACTCCACCACCTATAATCACCATAGAACCATATCCATAAATTTCCAATTTTTCCCAAAATGCCCCAGAAGTCAACTAGTCAACCTTTGGTCAAAGTCAAAGTCAACAGTCAAGGTCAACAATCCATGTTGACCCGACTCATCAAGTGCAGTTCAATGACTCGTCGAGTCCTTCCAGAACTCGAGTAGTCACGAAATTCCCTATTGACTCGTCGAGTTTCCCTGCAACTCGCCGAGTTCATGCATGTCCAAAAGTCGGGGTAACCCTAGATGAATCTCCGAGTCACCCTAATGACTCACCGAGTCCATGCAGAAGTCCTTGCACGTCAATCTTCATTGGACTCGCCGAGTCCCTTCAGACCTTTCTTCATTCAGATGCCTTTTAAGCCATTCAAAGGCTCCATGTTGCAGATCAAGCTTCCCAAGACATGTTTATCACGTAAAGTTGCAAACTTTACGTGCATGCAAAACTCTAAAGACTTAGAACATCAGATCCAAGCTTGAAATGGGGTTTAACTCATAAGGAAGGGTTCATACTTGCTAAAGCTAGAAACTTTATGGACTTAAAGACCAAGATGAGCTCAGATTTGGAGTTGCAACTCCAGATCCTGGCACATACTCAAGAATGGCTACATAACATGCTAGAAAAAGCCCTAATCTTCAACAAAATGAGATCTAGAAGGAAAGAAGGTCAAGGTAACGACTTGATACCTTCAAATGATGCTAAGCTGAGGTAGATTTCAGATCCACACACGTTCCTTGCTTCAAGCTACTTGATCTTCAAGTTCCTCTCACTAAGATCCACCTCCCAAAGCTTAAATCACACAAAAATTGGAGCACACACATGGATTAGGGTTTCTAGATTTTCAAGAGGCTGTAAGGGAGGCTAAGGGGCCAATGATCCTTTAAATAGAGTGCAAAACCCAAGAAATTAGGGTTTCATCCTCTAGCTCCTACTCGTCGAGTCCTATCTTAAACTCGGTGAGTAGGTCACTTAAACACATGGCCAAACCCCGATTCTACTCGACGAGTCAGGAATCCAACTCGTTGAGTGGACCTTGCGAACTATGAAAATTGAAGTCATTAAATTAATACCTGACAGTCGGGTCGTTACAAATGAGATCACGACACCTGGACTCGGTACACACAACGTAGCTCGAAGTACACTCATCATACTGCTATTTTACCCATTACGGCCAACGTAATTCTTGAGTACGCCTCACATACTCCAGTGTTGGCAGCTATAAATAGAGCTCATTTCTCACTCTTTCTTCGCACCTTCTCAACCATTTCTCTGCCAAACACCCCAAAGCCCCTATTACTTTCCCTAAAACCTGCTAGGTATTAGTAGTGAGTCCCAGGGTGCCAGAAGGCCCCGAGAAGAAGAGCTTTCTGCTCAAAAGTTCTACCCGCACAGAGCCAGGTTTCTCGCTAAACCCCATTGTAAGTGAGTTATGCTTACCATACTTTAAGTATAACTTATGTTTAAGTTCATTATCGTTATTATGAACCTATAAAAAAAATTATTAGTAATTCCAAGTCGTTATACCGAATGATCTACTTACGAAGATGATGTCTAGGTTGGATTTAGTGAGGTGTTTAAAGTGGGATTTGCAAATAGTATACTTCGTATACCAAACGAACCCTACCTCCAATATGATCCTAACTTGTTGTTCCTTACATGATAGATCATGAAAGCAAACTTTGAGTTAATGGTAAATCTAGAATAATAATTAGTCACAATAAATATTAGACTAAAACTTAGTGATGATAATACTAGGTTACGTCGATGGAAAAGACAATTGCTAGAAGCGAAGCGGTATCCGAATTACGAGTCGTCGCTTTAACAAGTGAGTGCATAGTTACTTTTATCTTACACATAGATATGAAGTATTTAATGTTAATACATGCTATACGTTCTTATTATCTATGTTCCTGATATCTATGATAGATGAACGATTTATACATGTTTTATTTGATTTAAACTGTATATGTATTTTTATACCTATAAATATATTAGGTAAGATGGGTAGATGATATGGATGATGATAGATTATATAGAGGTTGAGAGGTGTAAGATGATGAGAATCCTTGACTTTAAAGTTGATCCAGTCATCTAGCTAAGTATAGATGATGGCCATAGACTATTCTAGATAGTCCAGTGGAATGCTAGCAGGCTCGCAACTTGTAGGTATCTGTGAACGACGTGTTCACCAGATGTAATCTAAAAACCATGGCAACTATGGACTTAGTGCCTTATGAATGAACATTGGCAGCTATGAACTTGGTACCTAATGGATAGCATTGGTAGTTGCGCCTAATAGATAACATCGACAACTATGGACTTAGTGTCTATTAGATAAACCCTGACAATGATGGACTTCGTGCCTATTCCTTAGGAAAATCCTTAGGAATAAATATTGAAGAATAAATTATTTAATTTTAGGGTAGATCCTTAAGAATAAAGAAGATAATGAGGATGGGTAATCGGATTAATTGTTAGACATGAAGTATGTGAAGAAACAAATTAACTATATTATTGTGGGTTGAAAACCCTATGTACTCACCAGATTTTCCAACTTGACTGTAACGCCCGCAGATCCGGGCTAGTCAAATTAGAGGCAATAAGTGTCGAAAACGACTTTTCGACAGAAGCTTATAAATAATTTGAACCAAGTTGTAGTATATGTCACTAGGTTTCCATACATATAAAGAACGCCGAAATCCGAGTTATAACGAAGAAGTTATGACCCGTCGAAGTTTCGCGACGGAACCGGCTCGATACCGGGAGGCGTAAATAGTGAATTTACGATAGAGCGAGATTTAGCCTTGGCGCTCTAAACAAAAGTCGTAGAATATGTTAAACTAAGAACTTCGATAAAAAGAACGCCCAAATCTGACTTCGTATGAAGAAGTTATGATTTTTCGAAGTTTCGGATTAGCAGTGTACAGCCCGAAATTTGAATATTAGATCGAGCGATTCTTAGCCGACACGACCTGAACACGAATCAAAGATCTAGTTAAGAGTAGCATAACGAGAAAAAGATGGGCGAAAACGGACGTCGGATGGAGAAGTTATGAGGATTTAACGGACCAATCCTGTCCCGGCCTGTTAAAAATATAACTTTAAAAATAAAGTCAAAATTAGCCGATAGGGTCTAAACGAAAGTTGTAGAGTACGTCTCCACCTATGCGTGGATATAAAGAACGTCAAAAACGGAGTTCGTATGAACGAGTTACAAATTATAATAGCATATTTACGTATTAAAATAAAGTATAAATCATATATACGTACACATATATATATACATATGTATATATCATTAGAAAGGTATCGACGATGCGGTCATTATAAGACTAATGTTGAGTTCTTTCGACATTAGTTTAGTGCAAATATTGTTAAATCTATTTAAAATAGTATTATAAAGGGGTGTTTAGTTGTTTATATAACTATAAGGTCATTAAGTAATTATGGAGGGTAGTTTTTGTAAATTCAATTACTATAAATAAGAGGCTTGGGCTCTCATATTTCTTGCACCATTCTCTTGATTCAAGAGTCTTTCTCTCCTTATCCCCCGAGCATTTCGGTCCCTCGTGATTCGACTTCTCTTTCTGTAGTTTTAGTATATTAAGGTGAGCGCTGAAGCGCTACACGAATCTTTCTTAGAAAGATTCAGCGACGAAGTTCTGCCCCTACAAAGCCCGACTCCTAGCTAAAATCCCCTTGTAAGTAAGTTATGCTTACCCTATTTTAAATATAGTTTATATTTAAAATTAGTATTGTTATTATAAATTTATAATAAATATTTGAGCTATTATTATGACTTATATAAGTGTCGTTATAATATCTTTTTAACTACTCGCGGTACGGGGAATCTGGTTTAAAGGGTCGCATAGGGTTGTTGGATTTCAGAAGTGCTATATGCCAAAATGGTCCTGCCCTCCGGTGTTTTATGTCTGGCCCCTGTCTGTACATAGTGGTTGGAAAGTATTGTTTAAACGCCTATATAATAATAATAATAAGACTAATAATTAGTCACGGTAAATATTAGACTAAAATCTAGTGGTAATAATACTTGGTTTCGTCGAAGGAAACTATTTTAAAGTAAACGAAGCGATGTCCAAGTACCGAGTCACCACCTTCTCAAGTGAGTGCATAGTCTCTTTCATCTTACACATAGATATGAAGTATTTTAATATAAATTACGTGCTGTGTGTGCATATTGTCTGAATACTTGTTGTCTATGCTGGGTGAAAGATTTTTATACATGTTTTAAATGATTTAAACTGTATATGTATTTTATATCTACAAAATGTGTTGGGTAAAACATGGGTAGATGAAATAGTTGTTTTGTGATAACACGATGGGAGACATCAATGTTGTCAGTGATCCAGTCATCTAGTGGAGTATAGATGATGACCATAGGCGATACTAGAGGGTCCGGTGGAACGCTAGTAAGCTCGTAACCTGTAGGTGTTTTTGAACTAGGTGCTCATTAGGTATTTTGAACCGAGTGTGTTCACTACGTATCTTTGAACTAAGTGTGTTCACTAGGTATTTTGAACTAAGTGTGTTCACTAGTTACTTTTGAACTAAGTGTTTACCAGATGTTTTGGACTACGTGTTCACCAGTTGTAATCTATAAGCTTTGGTAACGATGGACTTCGTGCTGATTCCTTAGGATAATCCTTAGGAATGAATGAACGAGAAATAGCTGATTCTTAGGGTAGATCCTTAAGAGTAAAGAAGATAATGGGGATGGGTAATTGGGTTTAATTGCTTGATTGTTTAAACATAATAATTATATTATTGTGGGTTGAAAACCCTATGTACTCACCAGGTTTCCCAACCTGACCCACTCAGTTTATTTATATCACAGGTGTTGATATGAAGTCACATTACACTGAGAGATTAAAGAGATGTAGATCACTAGTGTAAATAAATGTAAGTTCTGTTTATGCTTATGTTTTTGTATTGACAATGACATCCCAAATGTTTTAAAATGAATAAAATATGTTTCTTCGAAAATGTTTTAATAACGTATTTATCGTGTTTTTCTGGGAACAAATTCCGCAACATTTTTATGAAAAGAAGTACTCTGACTTTTATAAAGCATAAACAAAATTGGTCTTTTCTGGCCGTGAAAATGGGGATGTCACATTGACTCACTCAATTTATTTGTATAACAGGTATCAGTGCGAAGATACATTATACTGAGAGATTAAAGGAGATGTAAATCATTAGTGTAAATGAATGTAAGGTTTGTTTATGCTTATGTTTCTATATTGACGATGACATCCCAATGTTTTAATATAAATAAAATGCATTTCTTCGGAAATGTTTTGATAATATATTCATCAAAATTTTTGGGACAATTTCCGCAATAATATTCTTCAAAAAATATACTTTGATTTTAAAATAAGCATAAATAATTTTTTAAAATGATCGTGAATTTGGGGATGTCACATTACATAAATCTCTTGTTGAAGAATATGTTGTAATCCCGGTCAAAGAGATCTCAGTTGATGCTAAACTCAATTTCCTATAAATGTTCATAGTCGTACAAAATGTATGGTGTAGAAGCTTCAAAACAAGGAGGTATCCTTAGTGTTAGTTCATTGGGAATACTACCAAGGATCAGAAGCCACATGAGAAGTTGAGTCAAAAATACAAAACAATACACACATAGTTGAGTAAAATTTCGAGGACGAAATTCTTATTATATATATATATATATATATATATATATATATATATATATATATATATATATATATATATATATATATATATAGAGAGAGAGAGAGAGAGAAAGTTAGGTTCAAATGTTTTCACTATCTATTGTGTGCCCGTATAATTGATTCTGGACCAATCATTTTAGTTATTTTAAGAAAGTAATTAATGCATATTAAATGTTGAAGATGTAATTAATACTTATTATATCTTCAACATTTAATATGCATTAATTACTTTCTTAAAATAACTAAAATGATTGGTCCAGAATCAGTCATACGGGCACACAATAGATAGTGAAAACAAAATAACCTAACCCTATATATATATATATATATATATATATATATATATATATATATATATATATTTGATAAGTCTAAAACTTATATAAGGGATTAGATAAGTTTTTTGTAATATAAACGGATATAAGGGACAATTAGGGAATAGTTGTTATAGGAGAATGTTACAAATTTTACTTGAAAAGCAAAGTTGAAAGTAAGGCTGGAGGGTGTAATTGATGGTTTTTAGTCATAAGACCCTATGTGCTCATACAAACCCTAATGCTTGGATCTAGGTTTCTCTATTGTACATGCATGTTATCCAAAACTATAAACCCTAATTCTAGCATACAAGTAATCATATTAGATATTAGAACAGGTTTATAATGTTACCTTGATTGTTATGTAGCAATAACAATCCCAATTCCTCCTTGAATTGACTTTGGAAGGCTTAGAGTCACAAGTGTCACTCCTCTAATGATTCACAAACACCATAAGCAAGAGGATGAAGAGGAGAGAGGATGGAGGTTGCCCAAAACATGTTCTAACCCTAGAAAAGAAGTTCCCCACATTTTTGAGCCTTAAGGGTTCTATATATAGTGATGCTATTAGGGTTATCTAACAAGGAAACCCTAATTTGGTTGCTTAAGCCCTAAGCAACCCATAGACTCCTTTAATCAAGCCCTTGGACGATTTCCTTATGGGCTTCCCATAAGAATTCGTCCACCTCTTGATTTAAGACAATCCATGGCCCAAATTGCAATTATCTTATAATTACAATTCCAGTCCCTTAAGTTTAATTAATCTCTTTTAGTCACAAAACTAATTACCAATTAATTATTGACTAATATTAATTAAACAATATGATTTCTCCTTTAATATATCATTCCCATAATATATTAATAAATCACATTTAATCATTTCTCTCCATAATTCATCTTATCAAGTTGCTTTGGTGAAGGCAACCCAAAAGGACCATGCACCATCGGGTCAAGTACATACCAAAATAGTTATGGACTTAGACACTAATCCAACAGTCTCCCACTTGGATAAGTCTAATAACTATTCTGCGTATGACTTCAGATCCTGATCTGCAATCGTAGATTTCCAAAGCCGCTGTCAACTTTGATCCTATCAGATACGCGTGTCCTTAGATAAGGGATCATATATTCCTCCATTCTTGATATCGTATGAGATATGATTTCAAATCATTCTCTTTGTACTATATCTCGATTTCCGATTTATGACGACAGACTAATTGAACAAATCAAATTAGCCCTAGCCCGGCCGAACATTTACATTTGTCATCACTAAATCATCGAGGGGCCCAAAGATATCGCTTTTATCCTACTTTGGATACAATGCTTGCTTGCACTTACTAACCAAATCACACACAACAATATGTTTTATAACACCAAGTTACTAGTGCGTTTACATATTATCAATGTGCAACCGATTTGCAAGATACAACTCACACATCTCGGTTTCAAGAATATAAGATGTTGTCATCTCACCAATCACTCGTGATACAATCGATGGAGCGATCCAAGTGAGCGTGGGTTTAATCCAATGCTCAAATCACATTCATAAGCACTTATGAACGTTGCAGCAAACCTTTGCTATGTCTAATACGTTCTAGACAATCTACAAACCAATTCATGACAGTCTTCATTCATACCTACTTCCAACATATGAACGATTGTGGCCCGTTCGAATAATTCGATTATTCTTAATAAATTCAATTATTCTGGAAGTCAAAACATGAAAATGTGAAACACAAGAATAATACTAATCTCATATGGCCTCAATCCTTTGAGCATAAATAAAACACCTTTTATTTATCACCATATTGATTACTCATTATTTGTTGTTTCGGGTAATCAACTTCTTACTTGAATTATTACACTTGTCCCATGCTCCTAGCATGCACACAATGTTTACCTATGGTTCTTACTTTGTGAAATAGATCAAATTGAACACACTTCCAATCATTATCATTTCACAACTCCAAATCCTTTTTCATAAGTGAAAGAATATCAAATTCTTGCTACTTATAGAATATGCTAGATTCTAATATTCTATGCAACGATCCTTTCGTAATGTCACTGCACCTAAGTCACAAAGACTATTTCCAATGATATTACAAAGTCCTCTATCGGAGATTGTTACAAGACAATTCCTTAGATATGATGTCTCTCACTCAAAGTACTTTCCTTTGAACATCCTTTTGCATAAAAGTTTCTAATCTTAGACATAGATTTTTCAATATTCATTCTCAATATGGACACGCTTCCATATTTTTCATATGACAACTCATTCTTAATAGAATCTTATCTATCCATAATAATGTCGATATGGTCCATCCAATATGGAAACATTTCCATATTTTCCATATGACAACTCATTCTTAATATAATCTTTTCTATTCATAATAATGTCGATATGGTCCATCCAATACCATGCTTCCAACTACTCACAAGCGACCAATCCTCGTCGAACTTTGGATTGTCCTTTGATAGTTGTTTAATTATTTTAGTCAAAACCGATTCTAGTCTCTTTTCCCTCTAAATGCGCTAGACATTTGGAAAAGTTTAGAATGGTCAAACATTAAAGCATTTGCAATCGATCCTATACCCGAAGCGTATGGGACACGACGCATAATCTTTTATTTGCTATGTTCTCAAAATTCGAATTGTGAAGAGGAATGTCGTAATCATAATCGAAATTTTAAGAACACGCTATGTACCTTTGGCTAAATTTATTAACATTTCTCAACCTAATCCTTTAGATTTGAAATGAAGCATAATATTCTCTCCCTTAATTATAGCAAAACAACTTTACAAACCTTACGACTTTGCAAGGTATAACTCTTGTTTTCTATAATTAATATTGTCAACTTGCAATACGTGCCTTAATAATCATACAATCATAACTTTTATGCTCCCACTATCATGATGATTATTATAAAACATAACACTTATGCTCCCACTAGCTTCGACATGTATTCATAAACATCTTAACTTTCAGAAAAAAAAAACAATGCTTATTGAATTTCTTAAGTTCATGTTTCTAATACTTAGTGCTTTGATAATCTTTTATCAAGGCTTCTTGAACTTATACACCTTTGCCTTAGATAGTTAATATGTGTGTGTAAACAATTGCCAAACCTCACAATTCAAATTATGGAAAGGGATACCGTAACCATAATCGAATTCGAGAATGCAATTTTACAATCACTATCTTCTTAAAATCTTTCTTAGTGAAAGAATTTCCTCACAATCATTTTCATGAAGGAGGAAATCTTATGACACTTAGATTTAAACGGTGTATTTGTTCCTATCCATGCGAATTTGTCAAAACCAAAGTTTACGACAAATTCAAACTCATATGGATCGAACTTTCTTAATCTTGACTTCTTGCCTTATGGTAGCACAGCTGCCCACCATGTCTTCCAAGTAGTTAAGCAGCTCACCTTTTCTTATCAATGTACTTTCCATTGATCAAGGTCCTTGCCTTTTATGCATTCAAATGAGAACTCATAGGACTCACATGCATAATTAACTCGATTGGATTGGCACAAAAACAAAATAATGTCAACACGATAGGTTGTAAACCTCAACTCGTGTGCTAGTGATGATCGATAAGGTTTATTTGATTTGTTCTTGAAACCTTTCAAGACCTTTGAGACTCCCACTGACTCCTTGACATATAAGATTCTCTTGTCAAAACATTTCTTGACAAACAAATATTCAAGAGTTAGTGTAGCTTTTATCAAAACTCTTCATAAATTGGTCCTAGTTGGTCTTTGTCTTATCCAAGACGTCACAACTTTCCACATTTGATGAATGTTATAAACCTTCTTAATACTTTTCACTCAATGTCATAATCTTAACTTCAAGACTTATTTTGGAACGAATTATGATTGACTTCTTGATTTAACCATTTCATCAATCCTTGATTCCTCTTCTTAAACATACAATTATACTAAGACTCACTTAGAGGATCAATTGAGATATGGTTCTTATCATTAAGACCTATCATAATGCATAAAAGGTACTCTCCCTTCTTCTTAGAATGGAGAAACTTTTATCTTTCTGCCTACTTGATTCTTCTTGTTCGTTCTGCTATTGATTTAAACTTTTTCAATCAATTCAGAATTACACCTAATCTTATACGTATAATCATATTTACTAAACCTTTAGTAAATCATTACGAATATCTTTGTTACTATTATGGTGGACTTTGATCAACACACAACTTTGTGTACTCGATCTCCTAATCCTTCACTTGACACTTTGTCAATGAATTAGTTTAATTTCCAAATATGAGATTTCTCATTCATCGTGCAACCAAGTTGCGTGATTCCAAATTTCTGTCCAATTGAAACTTTGGGCGATGAGAAACTCTCTCTATTTGATAAATTCTCGACTTTCCATAAATAACATAATAAGAACCAAATCCATTGTTGCTAATAATAGAAACATTCAAACATCAATTTTTCATATACGCCATTGCAAGGATAAATAAATAATATAAAATCAAAGTTTATTTTATTGCGGAAAAATTTGTCCTTACAATGCATCTCATTGAAAAACTATGCTAGTACATATTTCTTAGCAATCTAATTCTAACTCTAAGTAGTAGCTCAAGAATCTAATCTTCAAGTAATGCGATCGAAATCCATTCCTTCTCGGTTAGACTCTGCTCACTTCTTCCCTTAAGCGTCCTTTTCTTTTCTTCGATCCTACAAAACATCAATTGTAATCTTATCACATTATGTTTCAAGAA
Source organism: Lactuca sativa (assembly GCF_002870075.4). NCBI lineage: Eukaryota > Viridiplantae > Streptophyta > Magnoliopsida > Asterales > Asteraceae > Lactuca > Lactuca sativa. The sequence continues at coordinate 245,635,443 of NC_056627.2, read as the reverse complement.
TCTAGAATAGAAACTTAAAAGAGTTAGTCAATGGATATTACCTAAAGCAGAGCCATACGTTCTGACTCTCCCATCTCTTAGATCTCTTAGGTAAATAGGGCAGTTTCGTCTCTAATGCCCCCTCTCTTGGCAATAAAAGCAAATTGACTCTTTTGGAACAGCACATGGAACTACTTCAGACATCGCCTTTCTCTTATGATCAAACTTTTCGATCATTGCATGTCTTTCTTCACCATTGTCTACATCCATAGAGCTCTCGAAGGCAGATTCACCAATCAACATTGCTTTTCTATTGCGCCAAACCATTGCTGATTCAGCAGCAATAAGCATATAGGTGAGATCTCTAAGGGTCACGTCGCGGTTCATCATATAGTACTCTCTTACAAACTCACTATATGAGTTAGGAAGTGACTGAAGAACCCAATCAACAACCATTTCCTCACAGACAACGGATCCCAACATTCTTAACCTATCAATGTGTGACTTCATCCCTAGGACGTGTGCACACACCGACTTTCCTTCTTTATGTTTACTTGCCAAAAGGGCTTGAGTGATCTTGAACTTTTCAAGCCTTTGAACTTGTGGGTTAGGGAGAATAATTGGAGGAGGAGGAGGAAGTGAAGCATGATCTCTTGTTCCTCGATCGAATCGTGGAATATCATCTTCATGTGGAATGCTTGTTCCACGGGATTTGGGAAAACCATAGTTGTCAAACTTTGGCATCTACAAAACGGGAGAAAACAAATTCAAGTTAGTTGATAGATTGAGTCCTTAGTAAATCACCCAAATGAGATACTAAGGCTAGGACCCAACACAATATTCTACAACTCGGGAGATGGATGTCGTAACCCAAATTGCAGAACATTTGAAGGTAAGTGAATGACGATTCACTAATTTCCATCATGAAAAACGAAAAAGAAATTTAAGTTTTTAAATCTATGAAAACTCCTAGATCCTTTGAGATTCATTGAACATTTCAATGGCATGTTTAAATCTCGATATGCCCCTCTTGTTTGTGACTGGGATGCCGAGGATCACAAAGCGGGTGTGAATAACCATGCAAACTTACATGGTGCCCTCACATGTTACAGTCACCTATTCGATGTGCCGGTAAACCATACACGCTCCACCGAACTATGACAAACATTGAGTCACCCTTTGCTACCTTTGCTTAGAACCATTTAGTGTGCCGGTAAACCACACACGCTCCACTAATGTCTTTGCAAGGGCACAAAATGTAATTTCATGGAATTGCATCAATTCACTTTTGCCTAAGTAACTAAGATTGAGAATTTTATGAAAACATTTAGTTACTTTAATAATACATTATACTTATAATGGAAGGTTTCGTCCTATCCTACTCGTTCGGCTAACGACCCTCCACTAGTCAAGAGTGCGGTGGGTAAGAGTGGATACCCATTCAATCGCCATTTTATAGACAATTTCCTTAAACACCCCTTATAGACTAGCTTCGTGAATGAGGCCTACTAACGGTAAGACTGACTTTTACTCATACATATATATATATATATATATATATATATATATATATATATATATATAATGTTAGACTTTTAATGTTATATATATAGTATAGGGTGTATTTTACACTTTTAAAATATTAGGTGGTCAAATTTAACAATTATACTTTTAATTCAATTAAATTTTAAACCTAAACTTTTATGGATTTATTAAACCTCCTTTAATTATACACTTTAATTAATTAGTAAAACCATAAGGGTGTGATTTGAACTTTTTCAAAACTATACTAGAGTTTTAGAATTTAACATTCCTAATTAAACTTTTAATCAACTTTTAAATTCCAAAACTTGAGGGCAAGTTTTGAAACATTTCAACAGATTAGGGTTTTGAATTTAAATATACATCAAAATCAAATCATTTAATCAAAATTTAAATTCCAAAACTTGAGGACAAGTTTTGAAACCTTTTTTCAAAACATTAGGGTTTTAACTATTTAAATTTCAAAACAACAAAACTTTTGGGTTCAAATTTAAACTATTAAACCTAAAGGGGAAAATATGAAACTTTTCATAACAACAAGGATCAAATAACAAATAATCTAAATTAACATTTAATTACATAATTATCCATATTTGATTTATTTAATGATTTCTTGCAAAACAATTTATCAATTTAGTCAAAATAATTAATCAATTATCACATAAGGAAACAATTATCTTATTAATTGATAAATATCTTCAATTAGATCAAGAATATAGTCAAATATATCATAAAATCGGATTTATATTGATCTAACATGATAAGGTAACTATCCAAAAGCAAAAACAACAAGAAATCGCGAAGATATCCCCATCTGACGAGTTGACTCGTCGAGTCAGGCATGGACTCGGCGAGTTCAGCTATGGACTCGGCGAGTCCAGCCTCCAGAACACCAAAAATTGAATTTTTCAAGCATACAAACAGCTTACCATATGCTTGCAAAGGTGCTTACAAGTACCACAACATAAGCTACGAGTAACCAAATGCTTGGCATGACAAATCAGGGCTAAAAATAGTTATCAAGCAAAAGCATGTACATAGGCTGTACAAGTATAGAAAGAGTTGTCCAAATTTTGAGTGATTAAAGCTAAGCTAGAAGATGACATGAAATAGCTAAAGGCTTTAAGTGTAAGCTACTAAGCATGGAAGGCACAAGAAGTACACTAGGTGCAAGTAAAGAATGCACATAATTTGCCTATAAATAGGAAGTTAAACATTATTTTCGTCCCAAAGTAATTAAAGTTAGAAATTCTATCAAGCTTAATGGTAACTTAAGGGATTAAGAAGAAGCCTAGAAGCTCTAAAGCAAACTCAAAGAAAGGTGAGTATATTTATGTGATTTGATGAGTATGTTTATGTGATTTGATGAGATGCATACATGTCACATATATGTTCTATGCTTTTGAAATTACTTACCGTGTTACTTTGTGTAAATGGTATTTCAAATACATGTTTAATGGTACGCTATAAAGTTAGTATGATAGTTTTAGACATGTAAAGTATGATCATTTAAATATCCACCGTAAACGACCCTTATGGAATAGTCTTATATGAACCCTGATGTTAGCAACGTGACCTACTTATATTCAGCTATGAGATCTCAAATTAAAGCTTTCAAACATAAAAGATGTTAGCCACAGAGAATGTATTCATTGTTATTTTTGCATTGGATGTTTATGTTAAATATTAAAGCCATAACTACTCGCTAAAAGCTTATTCATTTATGTACGTATCTTAGGAATGAGTAGATGTTACTGTTTTAACATAAATTTTGGATGTATCCCTATTATAAACTATTAAGATAGTTTTTCTTTTATACACGTCGACTTATGTAATTTTGTTAAATCATGATAAATAATAGTAGGTATTATATATAACATAAAAGGTTAAAAGGTTGGGAAACAGTAAACTTTTTTCTCTTTCTTCTTCTTCCACTCAAGTTTTCCTTTTCATAAAAACGCCCCAGCTCCTTTTTCCTTTCCATATTATCAACCGCCTCAATTTATGTTGTTCTACACAATTTTTTTTTTTTGGGAAAGAGGCCGAAGCCTCGGCAAAGAACACAATTTCTCGATTATTGATTTGGTTTATTTGATAAATTGTTAATTTGTTATAAAGGTGATGGTATTTGAAGCTTCAGTTTTCGAGAGAGTAAATACCTTACAACATCATTCAACGCATTTCACTTTTTTTTTTTTTTTTTTTTTTTTTTTTTTTTTTTTTAACTTTTAATGATATTGTGAGAATTTTCCAGGATAACATGATTTGCAGTCCTTTCCTCTGCGCTTTCCACAGAGTCTTAACCAGCCACCTTCCCTCACTATCTCAGCTACAATTGATTGAGCTAGGGTCTCCAATGGCTTCACGTAAAGAAATTTATATAAATGGAGATAAAGGTGTACTAATTTACTCATTCGTTCGTGTTTTTCTGTTGCGAGTTATTACAATTTCATTTGGTTTATTTTCAGTATACATCTACTAAAGTACTTGTATTTGTTTTTCGTTTTGCACAACAGGCGTTCGATGAAATGCCCGACTCAACCAACTATGTAGAATGAAGGTTTTTTTTTAATACAGGAGCAGATTTGGACAGCCAATGCATTGTAAGATTTGAAAATATTTATATCATTTTTTTAAAATATTGTATTCCAAAATTTGTTTTTTATTCGTTTTTAATTTGGGCAAATTTTATTGCAGACTTCATATGTGGAAGTTCGTCTTCACACATGCTTTGAATTGGAATCTCTTGAGGAATTTGTTGCGGAGGAAAAATGGTTTGCACAACTCCTTTTTAAAGCTCCAGAATAACCTCCTATATAAGGTATAAATGTTAAAAACAAACATCATTCTCAAGTCATGTCACAAAAACAACATAACAAATTTGTCCATTTGGTCAAGACTCTGTCCCACAATGCCAGTTTGTATCAATCTTTTGCGTAACATACAATTTGCACAGATTTTGAAAATAATCTCTAATTCATATCTAACTTTTTTTGCCCACAAAATTATAAGAAGTAATATATATATTTTTTTAGAAAGTTTGTCTGATCGGCATGTTTCTACTCCATTTGGTGCAAGAAGTGTTGGTTTCGTGTACTGTACATACGATTTATTAGGCTTATTTTGATCCAATGCCGATGATGATAAAAAAAACATTTAATTTTGATGACATTATAAATAAACATTTAATCGATATCAAGTTCGGTTTGATAGGCTTTCTCGATACAGGCTCAACTCAATCAAGTTCGACTAGAAAAAATATTCAAGTTCAATTAAATTGGTTGGGTTAAGGGTGAAATCACCGACCTGTTAAATTTTTTTTAAATATATTTTATTTACTATTATTTAATTGATTATTATATTTTAATGAGTTCTTATTTCTCCAAAAAAAACGTGAGTTAGTTTGGTCTCGACTGTTCACCTTCACAAGCAAACGGTAACCATAAAATCTAAATCGTATCTCGTATCATACCATTCGCCTCAATGGAGGAAAGGGTGTTCATTCCTATTTTGTCTTGAACGGTTTGGAACTATCCTACTAGCATTATTAAAAAAAAGTTTGTTATGACTTGTGTTTGTAACAAGTTTATGATTTATTGAATAGCTGTACATTGTTGGATGATTTTTGTGAAAGCATGAATCTTAAGGTTTCTATCTAATTTTTCAGTAACTTCAACTTTTTATTACCTAGGTTACTAATTTTTTTATTAAATAGAAGGTTATTATTTGTTTCACTCAGATTTAAGGATATATGCTAATGTGTATTACAAATTGCTCATTGATTGGACTAGCGAGTAGGTGAAAAATACCTACGCTACTATAAATGCATTCAATTTTAAAAATGGTATCTCATAACACAAAAGATCATTTTTAGAAATTTGTTTCTCTATAATTCAAACTTCTTTTTTATCTTTCTTAATTTAATTTTATGTTTATTTCAGCATGGGTTTGGAAGAAAGCAGTGTAGCAATTCTGATGTTTATGATGTTTCATGGAAAGAGGGTGTTCATGAAGGCAATGGTAAATACACAAGGTGTAATGGTGACATATATATGGGAGGCTGGAAAGGTAGATTGATGTATGGTAGAGCGGTGATGAAAAGGCTGAATGGTGATCTGTTTGATGCAAGTTTTTTTCGACAAGAGCCTTTTAGTGATAATGTGAGTTTTATAGGTTTCAACCAATTCAAAATAGACAATTTCATAACTCAAGTTATATATATCCAAAATCAGCTCATTCTTAACTCAAACATGCAGTCAAATGCGAGAGGAAGGTGCAGCAACTTGATTCAAGTTATTTGGAGATCGCATGTGAAAGTTACAACTGTTTAAAGTTGGTTGCATGGTATGTTTTTTTTCTGTCAAAAACTAATATTATAAGTTTTGTTGACTTTTTGTATTTAATTGATGCAAAAATAATAGTTAAAAATAGTGAAAACTATGATTTTTAATGTTTGCAATTCGTAACGGATGCCATACGTGCGTTTTTCAAGGAATTGTTCAAGGAATGAATGAAATAGCTTGAGATTCGTGCTTCAAATATTCAAGGAAGGAATGGAATTATTCATTCCGCTGCGAGATGGAATGGAATGGACCATTTTGTTCTTCGTATTTTGTTAATTTTCCATTATTTATTGACTAAATGCTTTTTTTTTTTCATTTTCATTGTCTCATTAAATGTAGAAATTATTTCCAGCTTTCTGTTTCCAAACATTATTCAAGGTAGCACCAACGACATCTCTGCCTCTAATACATTTCTATGTTTTTTACCAAAAAAATAACACATCGTCATTACGTGCATTTTTCATTTTTAGGTGTTAAATGCACTAACATAGCAATATACTTTGCCTTTGCACATTTTTTCTGTTTTTTTAAATTTGTTTTGATTTTTTACCAATAACCGATAATGCATACCAATGTACTTATCAAAAACCAAAGTACATTGCTATTTCATGCATTTTTCCATAGTTTTGTGGTAAATGCAGTAAATAGCAATGTACTTCGGATTTACATTTTTTCCCTGTTTTTACATTTTGTTTTGATTTTTTTACCAAAAAAAAACATTGTATTCCCGTTACATGCATTTTCCATTTTTAGGTATTAAATGCAGTAAAATAGCAACGTATTTTGAATTCACACTACACCCTGAAAAAAAAAAAGGAATACAACACCAACGGCGCACCTAATTCCATCTAGTTGTCATAGTTGTATGTGAAATAGTGTATAAAAGAATGGGAAACAATCATATTCATAAACTCTATTTTCAATATTGAGTGGGAAAAAATAAAACAAAAAATCCGGTTTACTTAAGCTGTATTTGGCGCGTTACAGCTAGCTTATTTTTCGAGCTTTTTTAAGTTGTCGAGTTTGGTAAGCCAAAAAGTAGCTTATAAGCTAACTTTTTGAAAAGCAACTTAGACTAGCCTTTTAAGAGTTTTTTTAAAATTTTCCAAATAAACCCTTTAATTAATTATAAAAACATATACTCTTATATGTCATTTTATGTAATTTTATACATTTCAGCTAGGCTTGACAATTGGGTTGGGTTCGGGTTGGCGAGTCAGAAAACATAAACTCAACCCAACCCATATAATATATAGGTTGACGGGTTGGCGGGTCACGGGTTGGTGGGTTGGAAACCTAAACCCAACCCATATAACCCGTTTAAGTATATGGGTTCTCGGCTTCACAAGTTAATGGGTCAAACCCAACCCATATAACTCATTTAATAAATAAGCAACGCATTTTAAAAAGTGAGGTTTTTTCAACATAAATTCATAAAATGATTAAAGTAATTAACATAAAAAAAAGGTTTTCAACATAAATTCATAAAGTCATTAACATCCAAATAAAAATGAAAAATGAAAACATTCATAGAAAGCGGATATGTTCTTCGTTCGTGATTCGTAAGTATTTAAAAAATAACGACATGTATTTTTTGTTTTTTGATTAACGAAACGCAAACGCACATTAGTCACATACGGATACAGAAGGAATACAATGATACGAAATATTACGAATACGGATGGAAATCAAATTTCATTAATATATATATATATATATATATATATATATATATATATATATATATATATAGGTTGGCGGGTTGACCCAAACAGATAACCCAACTCAAGTACCCAACCCATGAAATAAACGGGTTGGTGGGTTGACGGGTCAAAAATCTCAACCCAAACCTAACCCAAACCTGTCTATTTTTGGTTTGGGTCAGTGTTGGGTTACGGGTTGGGTTGAGAGTTGCCACCCCTAATTTCAACTAGCGAAAAGCTAGTTTTACCAAACGTTATTTTTTATCAGATAGATTTTCAGCTATCAGTTAGCTTTTTATTTAACAACTAGCTTTTCAGCTAACAAGTAATTGAAAAGCTAGTACGTGTGCAACTGAAAAGCAAGCTACATGAGATTTTAATTACGAACTATAATTCATAACCTCCCTTGGGTTCGCATATAAAACCTATATATATTTAAACATCATTCTTTCATTCATATTCCTTAAACCCAAACCCCACCTCAATAGTTCAACTTCCAATTTCCAAAAGACCAAAACCAAAAAAAAAAAAGTTGGAACAACCTTATTTTTCTTCACAACAAGACTAGTTTTATCATTTAACAAAGTAGGATCTTGATTTCCATTTCCTACAAACGAGCCCTTGAACTTGCTGACATCGGGGCACTCTGCAAAAGCAACAAACATATAAACATCTCAATTCACATAATAAAAATATATAAAAATAGTTTTTGGTGTTGTTCTCACCAGTGGGACCCCGTTATTGGCTCTTTCTTCAAGAAATCTTGAAGGCGTATAAAATTTGCTGTATTTCTCAGACCATTTCTTGAGACTTGTGTATATATGCTTCGCCCCAACCAAATCTCCCCAAAACACAATCCCACCACTGCAATCAACAAACATTAATTAAATCAACAACTGGTTTCATAAATCATAATTGATCGCATGTATGTTTGAAGTTTTGATGAAAATAATGATTATTAGGATACTAACCGATAAGATGGAAAACTCATCCCAAGAACAGATGCAACATCGAGATCAGATGCTCGAACCACAATTCCTTCCTCAAGAACACGACACGCCTCATTCACCACGGGGAACAATATCATCTCCACTATTTCTTTATCCGTTACATTTATTGCCTGATTTCCCAATTTTCAATTTTCAATTTTCAATTTTCAACAACAAACTAAAAAAACACTACCTTTCCCGAGGGCATAATGTTGACTAGTCTTTTAGCTTCTTCTATGATCTCAAACACCCGTGGATCGGGTTTTGGCTTGCTACCCTTCTCATAAAGGTAATACCCTTTTCCGTTATTTTTACCTAATAATAATATACATATAGCATCGTCTCTTGTTAAATTAAAGAATAAAGAACGATTGAATTTTTTTTTTACCAAATTACCATTTCGTCCGCTTTTGATTAGAAGATCGATTATCGGTGAGCGGAATGTGCGATCAGGAAAAGCGTTTGCGAACTCTTTACCTACCGCAACTGCGACACCATATCCCGCTAAATCCTGAAGCCTACAATCACATTACACATTCTTAATTTTTCTTTTTTGTTTTTTTTTTGTTTTTTTTTGAAAATCAAACTTACTGGAAGGGTCCCATGGGGAGTCCAAAGCTGGTGATCAATCTGTCAATTCTAAACAAATCGACACCCAAATGAAGCAAAACATGCGCACCCTGTGTGTATGGAAAAAACGTGCGATTCACAGCGAAACCTGTACAATTTCCCACAACAACAGGAGCTTTTTTTATGACTTTTCCAACTGTCATTAGGTCAAGAATCACTTGTGCAGATGTCTTTTCTGTTCTAACTATCTCCAGTAGTGGCATCACGTGAGCTGGACTGTAATCATTAAATTAAAAAAAAAAAATTATTAGTAGAAAAGTTTTAAGCATCTTAACATAAAGATGTGGATTGTTTTGTGTAACCTGAAGAAATGTGCCCCGATAACTCGATCTTGAGATTTGATTTTTTCTCCAATTAAATTGAGGTCAATGGTGGATGTGTTGGTTGCTAAAATGCAATGAGGGGGACAAATGCTTTCAATTTCACTGAAGATTTTTTGCTTCAATGGAATGTTCTCAATTACAGCCTGCATTCGGAAACAGAGTTATCAAATTACGTCTTTTATAAAGTTTACATTTTATGTTTTTTAAAAGATCATACCTCTATAACCATATCTACATCTTTAAATTGTGAGTAATCCAATACCCCACTAACCAATGACAACGCCTTTTCACCTTGAGCCTGTGGTAGCTTCTTCCTTGCTACCAATCCTTTAACATTTGCTGAAAAAGTCATCAAATATATATATATATATATATATATATATATATATATATATATATATATATATATATAAGGAATAAGTCACATAATAAAATGGCTACAAAATACATAACTAACTACCTTGTATTGTTTTTATTCCCTTTTGAAGATACTCAGAGTTGACTTCCTTGAGAACAACTTTTATATTACCAAGGATAAGGGCAGTTGCTATTCCAGACCCCATTAAACCTCCACCAATCACAGCAACTTTCTTCACACTTCTTGGCTTTAGACCAACATCAGTAACTTTAGGTACCTGTAAATGTAAAATCAAAGAAAACCAAGTTTAGATTTTGTAGAAATTTTGATATTTGAGAAAAAAAAAAAAGATAAAAAGGTTTAAATTACCTTTGAGATTGCACGTTGTGCAAAGAATATATGAACAAGACCTTTCGATGTGTCTGAAACAACAAGCTCATTGAACTCCTTCACCTCCTGAGGAACAAAATGTTTGCATTATTAGAAGTAATTCATAAACAAGTTAATTACAAAAATGGTCCCTGTCATTTCTGATTTAACCGCATTTAGTCCAAAAATGAAATCTTTCTTCAATTTTGGTCCTTATTTCAAAGGTTCCAAAGACCAAAACCTTGAAAAAATAATCAACATTGAAAAGGGTTTCACGTTTTGACTATACAAGGTAATTTTTTAATCAGAAAGTACAAGGACCATTTTTGTAATTTACTCTAGATAAAATCAGGGTATATAAGTAACAACTAGTATCAAATCACTTATCACTTTCAAAATACAAATCCAAACAAAAAAAAGAAGTAATAAAAATACCTTCAAAACACCTGCATACCCTCCATGAACAATACCTTCCTCAATCACATCAAGGCAAGCTTGATGTTGGGGCAAATTGGGAAATGTACGTTTGACATGTTCTCTAGCAGCCTTAATAATCGCACGTGCTTCTGAAAGGGACCCAATTTTGTCTGTGCGATGAAGAGAGCGGGCCCACGGTTTACGGGCCTCAGCAATGTCTAAAGCCCATTTCTTAGCCACTTTCAACAATTCTTGAGGAGGGACAATAGCGTCAATTAGACCTAACTTTTCCCCTTCCTCAGAGAGTATTGGTTTAGATGTCTACAAACAAGATTCATAAATTATGATCACCGATTTATTTAAAATTCATAATCAGTAAATACTAAATACTAAATAGTATTCAAGGAGAGAGGAGAGAGGAGAGATGTGCTCACCAACATCATATCAATTGCCTTTGATAATCCCAGAAGCCTAGGAAGTCTTTGGGTACCTTGAAAACCATATTTTCCATTATTTAGTGAAATCCCGTTTGTAGAATCATATTAACTAAGGTGTTGTGTTGTTATTTACCATCGTTTCTAAACAGAAAGGGTAAAATGGTCATTTAATCGGATTCGGATAACTGATTTAGTCTAAAAAGGAATCTGTCTTTACGTATACAATGTTTTATCCATACAGGACTTAATAGGGGAAAAAAGAAACATGTATTTCTTTTTGACTTGATGCAAAAAAGAATGACTTGACAAAGAAAGTTAGAAAAAGAAGGGTTTTCATGTCAAGTTTCAACCTTTTTACAACTTTGCCCTCATCCCCTCATTTATTTTTTTCCTTTTTCCTTTTTCCTTTTTCCTCAAATGTGTTTTGAATTTCTCAGATATTTTTTAAACATTATTTATTCAGACATACCTCCAAAGCCTGGCATAACTCCAAGAGAGAGTTCAGGTAAGCCAAGTTGAGCTCTTGGAGCTGCAACACGCGCATGGCATCCCTACATTATTAATGAAATACATTAAAACACATTTTCCATAACTATTATTTTTAAAAAATAATTTGACTCATAAAAAAACTACAAACCATTGCAAGTTCTAAGCCACCCCCGAGTGCAAGTCCTTGTACAGCAGCAACTATGGGTTTCTTGGCATCTAGATGTACCCAAAAAAAGAAAAAAAAATTGTGTCAAGAAATGTAGACATTAATATAAAAACTATAAGATAAATTGAAAGTAAAAACCTTCGATTGTGTTGGTCACAAGGGCAACAGATACATCAGGTAGTTGAGAAATGTCACCTGCAATGACAATGGTTAAAGTTTCAACATGGATTTGAGGCACAGAATAGATTAGTAGCTTCTTGCATAGATGATGGATAATGAAGTCATACCAGTCTTGTGAACTTTTTGAAAAACATTGATGTCAAATCCACCTGAAAATCTTCCATTCTTGCCTTCATAAAGTAAGAGAAATGAAATTAAGTCATGGAGTTGTACACTTTGACTACAAATTTAGTACATATATGTTCCTTGTAAATGCCTTGATAAAGTAAGAGAGATGAAATTAAGTCATGGAGTCGTACTAGTTTGACTACAAATTTAGTAAATATATGCTCCTTGTAAACCAGAAGTAATGGATAGAAAACATTATTCTGAAAGAACTACAAGTGCAAAGATTCTTGTGAAGAATTAGTAACAAAAATTACGTCGATAGATATACCATGATCGTGTATTAAGATATTATTTAATCATGTTATTATTCGGTATTAAACCCTAATCGTTTGCGTTCTACAAAAGAGACTAAATCGAAAAAGTGTCCAAATCAATGTAAAGGGAAGTTGGATTCTAAGAAATTACTGGTGACTTTGTTTGTTGGGCTTTACCGAATAGACCCGACATAGATCAATTAAATTTAAATAAAAACTGGATTCAAGAGATTACCAGTCAAAACGATCGCTTTTACATCATCTCTCCTCATAGCCTCTGCAAATTTCTCCTTCAGCCCACCGAGAACTTAAGGGAAAGGAAAGTCAAACCAAAATAAACATTTAATCATGGATATGAGATTAAAGTGAAGAAACAACTAAAAATCCACAACGAAGTAATCTGTTTCGTAAGATCTAATTGGGGAAAATTATAGGGAAACCGATTGAATTAAAAGCAAATATATACAAGGAAAAGATAAACTGAGCTTATTTCATGAGATTTTCCGAAAACACAATTGAATTAAAGGATCGATAAGCTTACTTGGGACAGCTAAGGCGTTAACAGGAGGGTTAGAGATGGTGATCACAGCAACACCATCGGAACCGACCTCCATCGTAACGATTACCTCTGCCATTTCCGGAAGTTCTTGTGTAGAGCACACGAGTCTATGAAAGTCAATAAAAATGGAGTAGGCGATCACGGTATATGTAAAGAGAGAAAGAGGGACACTCAAGTGTGAAATTGACCGAAGGGAAGGCACCGAGCCAAGCTTGTTTAGTTGTTGCCCAAATTGAGTCGGTTTCACATATGATATAATGGGTTCATCAATAATTGCGTGATCACTTGGCTCACAAACCTAGGTCTACTGGTAATTATTATTTTATATATATATATATATATATATATATATATATATATATATATATATATATATATATATATATATATATATATATATATATATATATATATATATATATATATATATATATATATATATATATATATATATATATATGGGTAAAGTGAATATACCTAACAACCTTATATAAGCTTAAGTACCTAATCTCATCAAACTACGTCATTTTACATTAAATTTTCATTGCAATCATCCAAGGTTCTTAAACTTCATCCCTAAACTTGATTTACTTCAAAAAATTTTGGAAATTCATCATTATATTTCTCCTACATCATTTCATTTGTGGCGGTAGGATATGAAGCCCATCAAGTGGTATTCGATAGAAAGACGTGATGTAAAAAAAAGATATTGGTGAATGTCCAAAGATTTTGGAAGTAATCAAGTTATGGGGTTGAAATTTAAGAACCTTTGGCAATTACAATGTAAATATGATACAAACCGATGTAGTATTATGGAGTTAGGTACCTAAGCTTATATAAGGTTGTTAGGTATATTCACTTTACCCTATATATATATATATATATATATATATATATATATATATATATATATATATATATATATATATATATATATATATATATCCTAATAAATGAAGATCACTTTGCCAAATGTCATCTTCTCATTAAATTTGCCACATGTAATTTTGTAAATCTTTTGATTAAATTTAAATCCACATGTCATTTTGTGGTTTTTTTTGAATTAAATCAATTAATATGCCACATAATACTAAATTTATATATGTAAAGTATTAAATACATTTAATGTGATAATAAATGCAAAGAATCTTAAAACATATATAAGATATATTAAAATACATTGATATATATTTTTTAATCAACCCGTGTAATACACGGGTTTTACACCTAATGTCATTTTTTGGGAAATTCTTGATTTTCTTAAAATAATTTTTTCAAAAAATTCTAATGGGTTATATATGTAAGGTTATCATTCTATTAATTTGATAATAAATTCTCATAAATACTTTAAATGATTTGATTTCATTCATAAATACTTCAAAAGATTACATTTTATTAAGGAAAAACATTATTTTATACAATATTTATTGTTTATATATATTAATATTAAATTTTTATTTTTAATAAACCCGTGTAATACACGGGTCTCACACCTATCCTACCTAATAAATGAAAATACTTTTGCCACTTGTCATCTTCTCCTTCATTTTGACAAATGTCATTTTCTAGGATTTTTAAAATTGTTATTTTCCACTTGTCATTTTTTGGGGAATTCTTGATTTTCTTAAAATAATTTTTTCAAAAAATTCTAATGGGTTATATATATAAGGTTATCATTCTATTAATTTGATAATAAATTCTCATAAATGCTTTAAATGATTTGATTTCATTCATAAATACTTCAAAATATTACATTTTATTAAGGAAAAACATTATTTTATACAATATTTATTGTTTATATATATTAATATTAAATTTTTATTTTTAATAAACCCGTGTAATATACGGGTCTCACACCTAGTTTCTAATAAATAAAAAACTTTTTGCCACTTTTCAATTTCTTATGTATTTGGACACATGTAATTTTGTGGTTAATTTTTAGAAATTAATTTCCACTTGTCATTTTGTGGTAATTTTTTATTTTCTTAATTAACTATCTAATTTTTAGGTTATAAAAAGTAATTAATGTGTCATTAATTTGATTCCTTATATTTTCAAATTTTAATATGTTTCCTTTAATATATATAATTCAAAATTGAGATGTTTCTTTTAAAGTTAATTGTCATTTTAGGCAAAATGGTCTATATACAAAAAATAATCAAACTTTGTTGTTTTTTATTGACAAACTAAAAAAACTTATATAGTCAAAATATAATTATTTTTTTTGTACTTTGTTTTATTAATATAAATTGAATTATTAGTTATTCATCATTTTGTTTGTATATATATATTTTGAAATTTTATTTTAAAAAATACTTAATGTTTATACTTTGATATTTAATGTTTTCAGTAAAAAAAATATTTAACGTTTATATCTTCATATATAATTTTTTTAATCAACCCGTGTAGTACACGGATTTCACACCTAGTATTATAAATATATACAAATACCAACTTGGGATTGTGAGATGAAAATAATATAGCTAATAATACTTCTTATAATGCATTGTTTACAACTTAATAACGATGAAGAATACATACACGCATTAGTTTAGTTGGTCTGACAATTTCTTTATTTGTTTTCTTCTGCAACAATTCAATATTTAACAAATTACAAAAATGGCCCTTATCTATTCTATTCATAACAACTTACATCCATTTTTCTTTTTTTGTTTCACTTTTTACCATTGAAAATGAAATCAAATTAACATACCATTTGTAACCTTTTCGTTTCTTCTTTTCATTTTTTACCCTTATAATCCACATGTTCTTACACCTTCTTCACAATAGATATCATTTTTTATTTTTACTTGCCATTTGCAGTCCTTTAAACTTTTTTCATTTTTTTTATCCTAAAAAACTACATTTTTACAAAATACATATTGCAAGATCAGTATAGACAATGTTATTGATCTTATATGTCTTTTACCAATACAATTGTTAAATTCAATTAAAAAAACATATTTGGCTCGTTGCAACATGCACTTGACAAAAAAAAACTAGATACAAATTGTAATTTACACTGTCTCTTAAAATCAATGCTACTTAAAATGCACAAGGTACAACTTCTTTTTATAGTCATGGACCCTACATTTTTATGAATTAGTCAAAAACCATCCAAATTACAAAAATAGTTCGTAAACTCTTCTCAAGTTTACTTATAATGACATTGTACTACTTCTTTCTACAGTTATGACCCCTACATTCTTATGAGTTATTCAAAAACATCCAACTTACAAAAATAATTCATAAACTCTTTTCAACGATTGATAATTCACCTAACACTCATTTTTTTTTAAACTTTAACTGTTTGTTTTAAACAGGGATATACACAAGAAAAACACACATAAGAACCCATGGCAAAGCGCAAACTCAAATACTAGTTTTATATAAATATTATATCGAGAAAATTACAAAAATAGTCTAATCCCTTAATTACTTTGTGGAAAAATAACAAAAAAAAAACTCAAATTACCAAAATAGCCACCAAAATCGCAGATGGACTCAGTCCATCTGCGATTTTACTTGTCCATCTGCGTGCTTTATCGACTTATACGTTTGCAGATGGACTCAGTTTGTCTGTTATTTTGTGTCCATCTATGATTTATCCTTTTTCAGGGGTATAAAAACGTAATTTTTTTTTCCTATCATTTTTCAAACTTTTTGTTGGAGAACTCTCTCTCTCTCTCTCTCTCTCTCTCTCTCTCTCTCTCTCTCTCTCTCTCTCTCTCTCTCTCTCTCTCTCTCTCTCTCTCTCTCTCTCTCTCTCTCTCTCTCTCTCTCTCTCTCTCTGGAGGCACAATTGATGATTTCATTTTTCAAACTTTTTGTTGGAGAATTCATTTTAGTAGAGAAATTTTAAACAAATTTTCCTAAGAAATAACTAAAGTGATAATTTTTTGCAAAACTTTATATATAATAAGGTTGTTTCGTAGTCAAATCATATCAATTTCGTAGTATATATAAATATATTAAAAAAAAGGCGCAAGTGGGATGAGAGGAAATCGCAGATGAACTTAGTTCATCTGCGATTTTAGTCAGATATGGGGGTATTTATACGGAAAAAAAAACTACAAAAAAACACTTGCGATCGTATAGGTCGCTAAAGCACGGTTGTGCTTTAAGGACTTGTACATTCGCAGATAGAATGCTAAAATCGCAGATGGGCTTAATCCATCTATGATTTTATATTTGTAATTTGGGTTTTGTTTTGCTATTTTCCACAAAATAATTAAGGGATTATGCTATATTTGTAATTTTTACTATTATATTTTGTTAATAGGGAATTAAAACCAAAAAATTTAATAAAACACAAAAGACTATAATTAGAGTGTACCCAAAAATATATGTAAAATAACAAAATTAAATATATACATGATGGTTAGTTAAAAATAAAATAAAATATGTTAAAATAAATAAAAATAAGTAAATAAAATACAAACATCAACCTCTTTTCTTTTGCATATGTTTCCATCATACTACGTGCTAAAACTTTCCAAGTGTCATTTTATCTGAATGGCCTTTCATTGTTGCCCTTGCGAAATAATTGATATGTCTATTAGATAATTTCTTCATCACTTTGTCTGCTTTTCAATTGGATTTTTAGGTTGTTATACAATCTGTTCATCTTTGTAACGTTCTTACAAATATCTTGAAACTTTGTATTCATTTGGTGTTTATTATGGTGTAATGTCCAAAAAATATTAAGTAAAATTTTCATTTTTCAATCACCAAAACTATTCAACCATTTGTTCAAAAGACAATCAGAGTGTAATGTGTTCTCAAACATCAGAGTAAACAATGAGGAAATAAAACTCCAGGGGGATGCAGTGCGATAAAGTTGGGCTCTTCCCTTTGGAACCAGAAGTACATGAAACGTTTAAAACATGAAACCATAAGCACAAAACTTAATGCGTTCCCCAAAAATATCACATAACCATACGGGCCCCACGCAACTCACATATCGGGCCCTGCCCAACATAGATAACGGGCCCCACCCAACATACATATTGGGTCTCGCCTAGCAAACATGCAAAAGTCACAAAGATATTCTAGAACCCTACACAGTATAGCGAGGAGACTTACCTCACACTCGAAGACAGATACACTAAACTCGTATAAACGTGAAACTAGTGCTACACCCCACCTAACGAAACACCCAAGGTCAAACCTCAATCTACCTTCTAAAACTAACAGTTTAACCAAGAGTCAACCATGTCAAAAAGTCAACAGTTAAAGTCAACTCAAGTGATCACCATGTCGTGCCTAACCCATGGCCACATCGTGGTAGCTAAATGCCAAAACAGTCACGAAAACCTCAATTACCACGTCGTGTCGAGCACCTTGCCACGTCGTGGTTTATACTCTTGGACAACTTAATGGATTAAGCCCTTAATTTACTAAGCCCTTTGCTCTAACTTTCTAGAAATATATTTTTTGGACTCTAAAGGCTCATAAAAATCAATCCTTACAGACATGCATGACCCATGCATGTCCTTCACTCAAACTAGGTCAAATGGTAAAATAATGACCTATAATCCATGCATGGATTCCAAAACTACCCCAACTTCTAGATCCATAAGATATAATGCTCTTGGGACCTCGGTGAGTCATAAAGTTGTTAACTTTATTCTACCCAACCATTCAAACTTTAACCATGGACCAAAGTATGCTAAATAACCTAGATCTATAAGGAAAGAACCAAAAAGTTAGACAGTTAAGGACTTACAAAGAGTCCAGAAGATGCACAAAAGAATGGAGATGAGTTGCTTGCTGGATCATTGCACTAGAAAAAATTTATTTTTCCTTCCAATATCACAAAGTCACCAAAAATAAGCTCAAAATCTTGCAAGGAGGTTAGGGTTTGATCAAGAGCACTTTGGAGGTAATGGAGGCTGAGGGTGGAGGATACCCTAGCTGTCACTTCCTTTAAATAGGGCCTTCAACCCGAAAATTTAGTGTTTTTCACCCTGACGTCACCACGTTGTGGCCAAGACTTGACCACATCGTGGTGGATTAAATGATGTGTGAACCAAAAGTGGTTGCCACGCCGTGGTGGTCTTCCCCACTAGGTCGTAGGACACCAACCCCCCCCCCACAAGATTAAGCGTTAAAATTCATACATGGGAACCGGATGTTACATATGGTAGTTATTGGGGTTATGTTTTTTTTTCCGCGTGGAAATGGTTGGTTCTCGAAGATGTATTCAGGTAAGGGGTTGAGTTTCCCGTACAAAGTTGGCATCCTACTCATTGAGGTTTTTGGGTTTTGGGTCGTAAGGGGTTGCGTTTGTGGCACAAGATGGGGTTAGGTTTGGGTTTGCAGCGCAAGATGGGATTGGGTTGGCGGAACATGATTAGGAAAAGTCACAAAGTTGTTGATCATGTTGGCGGTAATATTTGGCATATGCATGGGATAGTATTGTTAAACATTTTGATATTGGTGTTGTAGGGGTGAATAAGGGCATCAAGTTATGCACAAAAAATTAGAATCGGCAGATTGAAAAGGAAAATATTTCTATTTGGCATGCTTAAACTAGAAGCACAAGATTTTCTTTAAGCAGATTTAGCGGTGGGGTTGTTGGAATCCAGTTTGTTGTAAAAATGAATAAATTAGAGAAAAATAGATAAGAGTGTGAGATTGAAGGTTAATATTGGTTGGTATTTATAAAGTGGTGAAAAGTTAAAAAAATATTTAATTCTTGACCGTTACTTTAAAAATATATATTTATAGTTGTTGGAAGGAGAAAGATAGGAGAGAGTGCGATGATGTAACGACCCAAATTTCCATCCGTCGTCGGGGTTAGTGTGCTGTTAAGTTTTACTCTTTAACTAACCTTTATCTTGATTTAAGCTAATTTATGGGGGCCAAAGTGCAAGAAAATGATTATTAATCATGTATAAGTGTCAATGGGTCATTTTCACAGACTTTGAGGAGCTAGAATGTAACTTATGAAGTATATAAGAAATGTTAACCCTAAAATCCAGGATTCTTACACTATTTGCAACCATCAACTTTTAGAGAGAGAGAGAGAGAGAAAAAAAAAGAGTGTGTGTGTACGTATGTGTGTATCATTTTAGGGTTGTGGTGATTATTCAAGTAAAGGATGTGGTGTTATTGAAGGTTTTGAAGCATCCTTGGGGTAATGCTTTGGTGGTTGCTTCTTCTCAACTTATTCCTAGTGATTCTCATGAATTCGTAAAAGGTATGTTGATGTTTCTTTGATTTACTTTCTATCCATGTGATTTACTTTCAAAATTATTATAATACAACAAAATATGAAAAATCAGCTGAATTGCTCGTAAATCGTAAAACTAAGTGCACCAAAACATATATATATATATATATATATATATATATATATATATATATATATATATATATATACTGTAACATCCCGAAAATCTGTACCAAAATTTTTTCTTTAAATCATTAAAAAAAACCATGTTTATAAACACATATCATAAAGCATAACATATTTCATAGTATTAATTCCAAAACATAATTTCATTATCAGAGTAAAACATCCCAGGCTGACTAATCAATGGTGTGTGCCATGCGATCACCCCGAGCTCTTCCCTATGCTACCGGAAGTACCTGAAACCAAAACTGAAAACCGTAAGCACGAAGCTTAGTGAGTTCCCCCAACCTACCACATACCCTGCATAAACACATACAACATATAATGGGCCACGCCCGCTATTTCGGGCCTCGCCCCTACCTCGGGCCTCGCCCGCTACAACGGCCCCGCCGCTCCAGGCCCCGCCTGGCTTCGAGCCCCACTCGGATACAGATCTGTTTCTCTTAGGCTCCGCCGGTCTCTAGGCCCCGCCCGCTAACCACATAATACAATTAGCATATAACACATAACTGAACATACCCTACTGTAATCCTGGGCCTCGCCCCTATCCTGTCACTAGTGAGTCATGGAACTGTTGGATTAATGTCTAAGTCCATAACTATATTTGGTAAGACTTGACCCGACCCGGCATGGTCCATTTGGGTTGCATACCATCATGCACTTGAATGAGAGAAATAAGACACTTATGGTTATTAATATATTATAAGTTCTAGTATATTAATAATAAGAATAATAAGATTATTTAATTAGTATTGATCAAGAATTAATCTAGGATTAATTAAGTGATCAAAAGAAGACTAATTAAATATATGGGTTGATTGTGTAAATCATCCATACTTGTATAGTGGGCTAATGCTCCATGGATAATCAAGTTGGGCTAAAACCCATAGGATGGTCCATGGATGCTCCATGGTGTATTTGTACCCATGGATCCAAGGAAATGGAAAGCCATGACAATTAAGAGTTTACCCTAATTGTGTAACTATATAAGCATCTTATTATTGAGGAAAAATCGGCCACTAGAGATAGTGAAGAAAGGGCTAGCCGATTTTGATGAGTGTAGAATTCTCTCAAGTCATTCCAAGTGTTTTGATGATTGTGATTCCATTTGAGGTGTCACACTTGGGGCACTAAGCACTCAAGCTTCATGAAGACTTTCTACATCAAGAGGTATGTATTCTATCTTGTTACATTATTGTTTTGTATGCTAGATTAGGATAATACCTTGAAAGTTCTTATTTGCATGTATAATAGAGAAAACATAGATCCAAGGTATTTAGGGTTGCATGTACACTTAGGAAGTGTTAGAATGCTCAAACCCCAACAGTGGTATCAGAGCCACGGGTTGTTTTCTGTTATATTGATGCAAATATTTTATTTTCAAAGTTGGAAAAAAAAGAAAAAAAAACATGAAGTTCGTCAAATTTTAAGATAATTACTTGTTCTTGTGAAAAAACTAATTATTTGTAAAATTTGAATAATTTGCTTTATGAGTTGAATTAGGTCAAATTTAATAAAAGATAAAATAATATGATTATTTTATTAGTTTTAAAAGTTTGATCTAAAGAGTTTTATTTTTTGAAACCTCCATAAGTTATGGATATGAAAAGGTTTTAAAAAAAATTGATTCAAAGTTTTATGGAGTTACAAAAAATTTGGTGTTAATGTTTTAAAGGATTCCATAACTTAAGAATAAGTTATGGATCACCAAAAGTTTTTTGTGTTAGCTTGTTTTATGAGTGAATTTAGATTAATGAATAAAATTATGTGATAGTTGGTTTTAATCCAAATTAATCTAAGAATTGATTCTAAAATGTGTTTTTGTAACTTGTCATCAAGTTATATGAAAAGTCACATTTAAGAATCATAAAACTCATAAAAATTGGCAAAGGTTACAAAAATGAAGAGTCTAGTTCTAATTAAATGGTTTTATGACTCCATAACTTGTCCTCAAGTTATGGAGGACCAAGAGTCTCTTCATTTAATAAAATAAAATAAAATAAAATAAAAAGTGTAACCTTAATTAATTCCATAAGTTATAAAATAAAGAAAAGTTAATTCTTTTATTAGTTTAAAGTCTTCCATAACTTGTCCTCAAGTTATGGAACTTGAAGAGTTTTTGGATTAAAACTACTTTAAACACATAAGTTATGGAATTAATTAGTTTTGAATAGTTTCAAAACTTGCCCTCAAGTTTTGGAATTTGTAAAGTTTTCACTTATGAATACTTTAATTCCAAGTTAGCCCTTAGAATTTTAAAAGTTAAAATTCAACCCTTATACTTTATAATATTATAAGTTAATAATATATATATGTATAAGAGTAAAGTCAGTCTTACCGCTAGTACGCCTCATTCACGAAGCCGGTCTATAAGGTGGGTATAAGGTTGTTGCCTATAAAATGGCAACTTAATGGGTGTCCACTCTCACCCACCGCTTGCTTGACTGGTGGAGGGTCGTTAGCCGAACGGGTTTGACAGGACTAGAATTCTCCCTTCATTAAAAGTATTAATGATAATACTAAGTAACTAAACTCTTAATAATACCCAATCTTAGTTACTTAGGAAAAATGTGAATAAGGTGCTAATCCATGAAATTGCACTTTACACTTTGTCTAAGTCGTTAGTGGAGCGTGTGTGGTTAACCGGCACACTAACTTGGACTTAACAAGGTAGGTAAAGGGTGACTTAATATTTATCATAGTATCGATGGAGCGTGTGTGGTTAACCGGCACATCGATTGAGGGGTAATTTATTAAGGGTACCAAGTGATTTGCATGGTTACTTCACACCTTGTTTTGTGATCCTCGGCATCCCAGTCACAAAACCTAAAGGGCACACTCGAGATTGAAACATGCCTTTGAAAAGTTCAATGAATCTCAAAGATCTAGGAGTTTCAAAACCAATTAAAACCTAATAATACATTTCGTTTATCTTGGTGGAAATTGGTGAATCGTCATTCACCTACCTTCAAATATTTTATAGCTTGGATTACGGCATACCTCTTCTAAGTTATAAAATAGTTTGTTGGGTCCTAGCCTTAATATTTCATATTGGGTGTCATATTAAGGACTTTAAATCAACTATCTTGAATATCTCCCAAAAGATGTCTGGTTTAGACACCTATGATCTTCCCAAATCTCTTGAAACAAGGTTTCCTAATGAAGATGATGTCCCATGGATATCATACTTCTTCACCTCTTCAAATTATTCTCCCTAACCCACAAGTTCTTGAAAAAGTTTAAGGTCACTCAAGCCCTATTGGCAAGGCAAGGTCTAGGTGTGATCACATCTTGGAGATGTAGTCACATATTGACAAGCCGGGAGAGTTGGGTGTCAAAGTCTTGAGAAAGTTGGTGGTTCAACTACTTTCTAAGTCATATAGTGAGTTCTTTTGGAACACCTATGAAAAAGACTATGACAAGACCCTTAATGATCTTATCTATTTGTTAAGATCAACTTCCTAAAACTTTGTGGACATTGACAATGATGACATTGGATATCCAGTAAAGCATTCTCTTCCCAATGGAAAGGGATCGGCTATAGTCAACTCGGTTGACCAAATGGTAAAGAGAAAAGCTAAGTCTGTGATAGTCCTGTGTACCATTATCAAAGGGTCCATATGTTTGTATTGCCAAAGAAAGGGCATTGGTTGCGAAGCTGCCAAATTTACCTAAGGATGTTAAAGTCAATAAGTTTGACTCTACTTCAGGTAAATTCCACTATCTAACTCTGTTAAGTTTCTATTCTGAGATTCTTGATACATGATGTGACTGGGTCACATGGCGATGTTTTAAGAATCAAAGGAAAAAAAGTGAAGAAACTTAAAGAAAGAATATGCTGAATCTGATCGCGTAGATGGATTTCTATCGCATAGTTTGAAAAATCGGATTCTTGAGCTACTTCTTAGGAGTTATGAGATATTGCCTAGGAATAGATAACAACAAGTTCTCATATGGATTGTAAGGATAAGTTTTTTCCGCAAAGTTTTAAAATAAAAGAGAATTTTTTGATTTTATTTATTTTAAAATATCCTTACAATGGCATTTGAGGAAAAATTGTTGCTTATATAATTCCGTTAAGAGCAAGAGTGGAAATATGAAATTGATTCTTTCATTTGTGGTAATGTCTAAATTTACCAAATAAGGAAAGATTCTCATCATCCAAGGTTCAATTGGACCGGAACTTGGAATCATGCAAGTTGTATAGCATGATGAATGAGAACTTTCAAGTTTTGGAAAATTAAGACTAATTACTTGTTCACATGGATGTGTGAGTCAAGTAAAGGACTTAGGGATCGAGTACACATTCTTGTGCACTGATTAAGTCCACCACTAAAGATCGTTAAGAAGAATCAAATTAGGCAGAAGGATAAAAGTTTCTCATATCTGAAAAGATGGGAGAGTACTTTAGTATCAGTTTTGAGATCATCTTAATGATTAAGAAACCATATCAAAATTAGTTCTCTAAGGAAATCTTAGTGCATTCTTATGACTAAGAAGAGGAACTTGAATTGTTGAAATGGTTAAATCAAGAAGATGAGTCATACTTCGTTCCAATACAAGTCTTAGAGTCATACTCCAAGATTGTCATTTGAGTGACATGTCTTAAAGAAGGTTTAAAACACTTGTCAAATGTAAGAGTAAAAGTTTTCTACTCTTGTACATTTGAAATTGGTAAGTTGTGATGTTTTGGATAAAACAAAGACCAACTTAGGCCAATTGTGTGAAGTGTTTGTCTTGATTAGAATCCACACTATCTCTTGGATATTTGACAAGGGAGTCTTATAGGTCAAGAGGTCAGTGGGAGTCTTAAAAGTCTTGAAAGTCTCAAGAACTAATCAAGAATAAAACCTAAAGTTCTTCACTAGCACACAACTTGAGGTTCATAACCTATCGTGTTGACATATTCTGTGCCCATTCCAGTTAAAGTTGGTTTTGCATATGAGTTCTTAGAGTTCTCAATTTGTTGCACAACAACTTGGAAGCAATGGTAGGCCCTTGAGCTGCCAGGTGGCAAGAAATTAAGATTGAGTTCAGTCCATATGAGTTTGGATTTGTCATTATCCTTTTCTTGTGACTATGATTTTGACAATTCACATGGATAAGAACACATACACCATTAAATCTAAGTGTCATAAGGTTTCTCTCTGATTCATGAAAATGATGGTGAGGAAACACTTTCACTAAGTAGATTTTAGCTAGATAGCAATTGTGATATTTGCATTCTCAAAGTCGTTAGTGGAGCGCGTGTGGTTAACCGGCACACTAATTTGGACTTGTGAGAAGTGGCAAAAAGGTCTAAACATTATGATTACGGCATCCCTCTTCATAATTGTTTAGATACACAAGTGTGCTATCTAAGGGAAGGTGTATGATTTTGATACAGCTTTATCAAAACAATCTAGCATCAGAAATCTGAACTTTGGTAAGAAAGTCAATGAAGTATTGATTTCTAGAAGTCCAGCTGATTTCTGAGTACATGTCAAAGCTAGTGGGAGCATAAGTGTTATGCTATTAATCATAATGTTAGTGGGAGCATGATAATTATGATAAGTATTGCAAGTTAGCAATGTTAATTATAGAAAACAAAAGTTTCAATTGGGAAAAAGTTGTTTTGCTATAATTAAGGGAGAGGAAATTATGCTTCATCTCAAATCTATAAGCTTAGATCGTGAGGTTTTATCATTTAGTCAAGGATATATATGAATTTCATGTTGGAATGGCTCAACATAAGGAAATTTTGTATATGGGTCCATTATTTGCGTTCTAAAATTCGATTATGATTACGGCATCCCTTTTCATAATCTGAATTATGAGAACTTGGCAAATTGAAATGGAAATATTATAGCAAAAGACTGGTTTAGTCTTTATGTAAGACGTCATGAATCGTGTCCCATATGCTTCGGATATAGGATCGATTACATGTGCTATATTCATCCGTTCTAAAATTTTCCAAATGCCTGGGGCATTAAGAAGGGAAAAGGTTTAGAACTGGATATGACTAAAAGGATTAAACAATTGTCGAGGACAATCTAAGGTTTACCAAAGATTGGTTGCTCAAGGACAATTGGAAGTATAGTGATAATTCTGGAAGGACCATATTGACATAGTCTGTAAGGAGGCAACTCTTGTTCAGAAGTGATAGTCAAAATGGAATCTGGAAATGTTTCAAAGTTAGCATTTTCAATCTGTTTAAGATTAGGAAACTTAATGCAAGAAGGATGTTTCCAAGGAGCTGATCTCCTTTGGAATACTCTGTAATGATTGTTGTCAAGTCTTTCTGACTTTGTGCATAATCATTACAAGAGGATCAATGCATATAAGTTTAGAATCTAACAGATTTCAGTAAATGGCATGAATTTGGAATTCTTGCATTTGCAGTATGGATTTGGGGGTGTGAAAAGAGAATCATTGAAGTTATGTTCAATGGATCTAGTTCACAAAGTAAAGATCATAGACAAACATAGTATGCATACTTGGTGTATGGCATAACTAGTGTTTAAGAAAACATAGTGTACATGCTTGGAGCATGGGACAACTATTGTTTTAAATTCAAGAATAAAGTTGATAGCTGAAACAGTATACAATGAATAATGTGTAATCATATGGTGATAAATAAAAGGTGTTTTATTTATGTTCAAAGGGTTGATACCATATTGGATTCTATTATTATTGTGTTTCACTTTGCATGTTTTGACTTCCCGAATAAACTGGGTTATTCTTCCGGAATGACTAATTTATTCAAACCATCCACAGTCGGTCATATTTTGGAAGTAGATATGAATTAAGACTGTCATGATGGGTTGTAGAGGTCTAAGGTGTTGGACAAGGCTACAACAATCATGAGTGCTCATAAGTTCTGAGTATTGGATTCAACTCGCGCTCATTGGAATCACTTCATGGATTTTATCACGAGTGATCATGAG
The DNA here is from genome assembly GCF_002870075.4 of Lactuca sativa. Lineage (NCBI taxonomy): Eukaryota > Viridiplantae > Streptophyta > Magnoliopsida > Asterales > Asteraceae > Lactuca > Lactuca sativa. The sequence goes on along the minus strand of NC_056627.2, from coordinate 245,608,251 downwards.
ACGATAATATCTTATATTCTTCAAACCTAGAGATATGAGTTGTTACTATGAGTTGATAGTACATTGATTGCACGAAACCGCATTTGGTAACTCTGTGCTATAAAACGTGCCTTTGTGTATGATTCAACAAGTAGTAGAACAAGCCATATGAGTCGAAGTTTATCCGTTCCTTTTACCTTCGGGATAAAAGCGATATCTGTGGGCCCCTCGATGATTTGATGATGACAAATGGAAGTGCTCGGCCGGGCCAGGACTGATTTGATTTGTTCAATTAGTCAGTTGTCATAAATCGGAAATCGGGAAACAACAAATGGACAGAGAGAATGATTATAATCCATGTCTCAGTCCATATGATATCTAGAATGGAGGAATATATGATCCCTTATCTAATGGACAAGTCACTGACAAAGGTCAGAGTTCATCGACAAGGTCAGAGTTCGACATAAGCTTTTGAGAGCTACGATTGCCGGTTGGTTCCTGAAGTCATACGCAATAATAGTTTTAGACTTATCCAAGTGGGAGACTGTTGGATTAATGTCTAAGTCCATAACTATATTTGGTAAGACTTGACCCGACCCGGCATGGTCCATTTGGGTTGCATACCATCATGCACTTGAATGAGAGAAATAAGACACTTATGGTTATTAATATATTATAAGTTCTAGTATATTAATAATAAGAATAATAAGATTATTTAATTAGTATTGATCAAGAATTAATCTAGGATTAATTAAGTGATCAAAAGAAGACTAATTAAATATATGGGTTGATTGTGTAAATCATCCATACTTGTATAGTGGGCTAATGCTCCATGGATAATCAAGTTGGGCTAAAACCCATAGGATGGTCCATGGATGCTCCATGGTGTATTTGTACCCATGGATCCAAGGAAATGGAAAGCCATGACAATTAAGAGTTTACCCTAATTGTGTAACTATATAAGCATCTTATTATTGAGGAAAAATCGGCCACTAGAGATAGTGAAGAAAGGGCTAGCCGATTTTGATGAGTGTAGAATTCTCTCAAGTCATTCCAAGTGTTTTGATGATTGTGATTCCATTTGAGGTGTCACACTTGGGGCACTAAGCACTCAAGCTTCATGAAGACTTTCTACATCAAGAGGTATGTATTCTATCTTGTTACATTATTGTTTTGTATGCTAGATTAGGATAATACCTTGGAAGTTCTTATTTGCATGTATAATAGAGAAAACATAGATCCAAGGTATTTAGGGTTGCATGTACACTTAGGAAGTGTTAGAATGCTCAAACCCCAACAGGAACCCCGTCCAAGCTCCTACGGTAAGTGAGATACGGGCCCCCGCCCACACTCACTCCATACCTATCTCGGACCTCGCCCCTGCTCTGCTACTAATGAGATATGGAACACCGTCCATACTCTGCTATTGGTGAGATACGGGACCTCACCCACACTCACCTTCCTACGGCACATACATGCATCACACAGACAACAAGTATACTCTATCAAGCAAACCATTCCTTGGGCACGCGCCCGACATCGGACCTTGGTCCAGGATTGATGGGTTTTGAGCAATACATCAATCCTATGGTGTACATGCAAACCCTAATAGCTTTTGGATCTAGTTTGTCTAATGAACATGCAATTGAATATCCAAAGCTATAAACCCTAGATCTAGCATACAATTAATCATATTAACATAAAATAGAGTTTAGATCTGACCTTAGATTGTTATATAGCAATAACAATCAATCCTTAGCTTTAGAAAGCTTAGTGCCTCATGTGTTGCACAAACACCACTAAGCAACTTGGATGAAGAGGGAAGAGAGGGGAGGCACCAAAAACGGTTGGAAACCCTAAGGGAAGTGTTGTCCACGTTTTTGGGGCTTAAGGGTCCTTTAAATTGTAACACCGTAAAAATAAACAATTTTTCACATTTTCAAAACACATTTTTAATTCACAATTATTAATAAAATCTCATTGTATCATATCTCTGTTCTACAAAACATTTCCCAAGATCGAAATACATAAAACTCCATGTGTGTGTACGAATCATGTCGGCGCTTTCCCGCGCTCCTCACTAGTACCTGAAACACATAACACAAAACACTGTAAGCACGAAGCTTACTGAGTTCCCCAAAATACCACACATAACACATACTAGCCACTCGAGGCTATAACTCTGCGGGCCCTTGGGCCCTAACTCTGTGGACCCTATGGTCCTAGCTCTGTGAACCTTCCGATTCTAACTCTGATATACTCTGATATACACACGACATAAATCACATAGAAATAATGCAGTGCAACACATCACATCAATAACATACAATAACTCTGTCACATAACTCTAATTACCACTCAAGGTAAAGTATAGTGAGAAGACTCACCTCGGATGTCTTGGTAATATCTCGCTCGTGTAACACTGATCTAACCTCTTCCTAAACACATAAACGATCATCCCAATTAATAACGGCTCTCCAGGATAGACTAAATCCTCACACGTCCTCTAAGAAGGCTAAAAGACCATTTTACCCTTCAAACAGTTCACAAGTCCAATTGTTGACCATACCCTAAAAGTCAATAAAAGTCAACGGTCAACTCTTTGACCAGACTCGCCGAGTGCACAATTGTGACTCGGCGAGTTCGGTCGCGAACTCAAGTCCTCAAAATCCCCAATGACTCACCGAGTCACTTCCCCAACTCAACGAGTCACCAACTGAGTGATTCATGGGGGAAAATTATCCTACTCGCCGAGTCTGTTCTTGGACTCGGCAAGTTCATGCCATGATCAAACTCAAATGACCTCCTGAGGTCAAATCCGTTCCTCTAACCCATAGATCTGGCCTCCTTAAGCAAGATAAGCATGTAAAGTTTGGATCTTGATGCCCAAGCAAGGACCTAATGGCTCTATTTGAAGAAATGGCCTCAATATGCCATCCTAAGCTCATATCTCCCAATGACACCCATAAAGATCAAGGAGTTACGATCTCTGGACCTCTTTGGATCCAAATCCAAAGTCTCAACACAAGAAGGGACCAATTGCTTCACAATTCGTACTCTAAAGGGGCTAGAAACCCTAACTCTCAAGATTAACACCAAAAATGAAGAAGGATCGAATATGTACCTCAATATGAAGTCCCTAGGCTCTAAAATCCGCAGAACAGCACCCTTTTCAGTTCCCTCTTGCCTTGGTCACCTTCTTCTTGCAAAAACACCTACTCAAGGATCAAAAATGGCCTCTTCTTCCTCACAAACGCTCTAGATCTCTTAGGGTTTCGCTTAGGGGTCTGGTAGCCGCAAATGGTGGCTATAAGCCCCTTTAAATAGGTCCCAAACCCTGGGGATTAGGGTTTCATTAAACAGCACGGACTCGCCGAGTCCACTAGTCGACTCGCCGAGTCCGGTCATTAACCCGGATAGAATTCGCGATCCTACTCGGCGAGTCCAAGCATCAACTCGCCGAGTCCCTCCAGAATCTCCAAAATAAATGAATAACTAATGTACCTGGATATTCGGGTGTTACATATATACATGTAGGCTATTAGGGTTTACAACTAGGAAACCCTAATCTGGTTGCTTAACCCCTAAGCAGCCCATGGACTCCTTTAACATATCTCTTGGATGATTTCTAATGGGCTTCCCATAAAATTCGTCCAACTTATATTTTATTATGTGATCCATAGCCCAATTGTAATTATCTTATAATTAGAACTCCAATCCCCTGTAGATGTAAAATTGTAAAAGTCGAATATAGTGTATTGTATAGTTTCGCATTTTATGTTATTTTACTAAGTCATCTGTTTTGCGAAGTGAAAATGTCTAGACTTAGTATATTTTTTGTACACTCATGTTCCCTATAAATAGGGACTGAGGTTAGAAGTAGGAAGAGGTTGTTTTCGTAACAGATATCTCTTTTCTGCTTATTTTGTAATCAGTCTTTATCAATATGAGATCTGATTAATATTTACTCTTCGTGTTCTTAATCTTCAATCACTCAAATCTAACTTTGCTTTTTCAAATCTCGATAACAATTCTCATCAATTGGTATCAGAGCCTGATTTAAACTGCTTTGATCTGATTTTCATGTTAGAATCATTTGCTTTTTGAGTTGCAACTTTACTCAAAATTTTCCGCGCATTTTGGTTTTGAAAATCACTTTTGATCTTCAGATTTGAATTGATTATGTCTTTGAATTGTTATGTCGAGTAATCGATTAGTGATTTGTGATCAATTCATTTGATCAAATTCTCTATTTCAACAAGTTTTTCAAGCTTTCTGAAAATTTCTGTGTTCATCAATGGCGAACTTCAACATGAATACAATGACTTCCTTTTCTCACTTGCTTGGTTCCTGAACCAAAATTCCAATGTTAATTCCAGAATACTATGATCAGTGGGCTGATAGAATGGAAGATTACTTAAATGGAATTGATGAAGAACTTTGGAATTGTATCGATGGAACAGTGCAAGCTCCTGTTAATGTTCAACCAATTGGACCTTCTACAACATCTACTGAAGTTGCTGATCAGGAAAAACGATTGAAGAATAATGAAAAGAGGTGCATGAAGGAACTAAGAGGTGCTCTACCTCCTATGGTTTACAATTACATCCGTAGTTGTAAAACAGCCAAGGATATCTGGAACACTCTGAAAGAGAAGTATCAAGGTAGTGAAAAGACGAAGATCAACTCTGTGAAGCAATGTCTAGTTGAACTGAAGGAATTCAGACAAAAGGATACAGAAACTCTTGAAAATTACTATGATCGTCTGAATGAGCTTATGTTTCGCTGCAATAGGTATGGAATCACTAGGTCTCTCATGGAGTTCAATTTAACTTTCATTATAGGTCTTCGCAAGGAATGGCGAAGTGTGAGCATGATGATTAAGAATCAACAGAGTTTTGATACAACTAAACTGAATGATCTCTACAATCAACTGAAAACACATGAAAATGAGGTTTCAGAAATATATGAAGAAACAAAACAGGTTATTGGAGGTCCTTTGGCTCTTGTTTCAAAGGTATCAGAAACTGATGTTAATGAAAAAGATGGTCAGATGAAGAAGGATTTTTGATGAACTCTGATGATGAAGTTGTGGCATTCTATTCAAACAACAGAGTTAAAAAGTTTTTCAAAAAGCCTTTTAATCCAAAAGGAAAGACTAGTGATGTGAAAAATGCAGTCACAAGAATTGGAGGGGAGGAGAGGAAGAAATTGGAGAAAGCAGATAAGAAACAAAAAGATGCGAAAGAAGAGAAGAAGTTGAAAGGTGATTCAAGAATTTACTGTCACTACTGCAATGGTGTGAATCACTTCGCAGGTGATTGCATGCTGCGAAAGAAAGAAGAGAAGAAAGAAAAAGTTAAAGATGAAGCATACTACTCTGAAAAGATTGAAGAGATACGTGCTAAGACCAAAGGAGTGTCTTTAGTTGCGAAGGGTGAATCTGCTAATGAAGAAAGTGGAACGTATCAGATATGGTCTTCAGGATCTGATGATGAGGAAATGAGGCATCCCACACATGGAGCAATGTTCGCAAGTTTTGAAGATTGCAAAGAGAACATTTCAAGGAGATGCTTCGTATCTAAATCCACTGACAAATCACCAATGACAACCAAGGTACGTGCAATACTTGAATCTTTTAATATTCCTTTATCTACTTATGATGCTGAAATTGTTTCATTTGATGATACTGTGGCTTATTTTGATTCTGTGATTGTGTCTGCTAGTACTGAAGCTCAATAATTAAATTTGCAACTAAGTGAGACACGAAGAGAATTAGAAATAAAGAGGAGCAGAGTAGAAAAACTGGAAATGCAAATAAAAAATATAGATTGTGATAGGAATAATCTTACAAATGATGTTAGGTTGTTGCTAGCACAAAGAAACATATACTGTAATTCTGCAAAACGATTGTATGCAAAATTAACTGCTTTACATCATTCTTCTGACATTAGCAAAGAACAACATAGGAAACTTTTACCTTTTCTTGAGTATGAACGTGAAAAAGTTGATGTTGTTTCTTATGATTGTGAAAGTACAATTGCTCAATTTGATAAAATACCTGATGATAGATATTCATACGGTATTGTCAAAATTGATGAATTTCTGAATGCTGATGAATTAGTTAACATTGTCAATGAAAGTTTGACAAAGAGTGAACAAGTGAAAATCATAAAGAAAACCGAAAATTCAATTCTTGCATCACAATTCAATTATGCTGATATTGATGAAAATTCAGATAATGTGAGTGAAATCAGTGAGATAGAAGAGGAAGAAGAGGTTGATTGTTCTCAAATGTCAATCATTAATGTCACATCTAAGATCAAAGGTAAAGAAATAATAGTTGATTCAATAGTGGAGGATGAAATTCATAAATCTTCAACTTCGCAACATTATAAGTTTGATAATGTGGAAGTTGAAAGCTGGAAATCTGATGATACCAATGAGAACAAAGAAGAAAAGAAAGATTCAAATGAAACACCTCAACGAGTTGTGGTTGATCAAGTGTTTGAAAATACAAAAGAATTTGACAAAATTTTAAATGACAAAGGTGCACATTATTTGGAAACCAATACAGTGGTATATCCAAATTTTATATGTACTGATAAAACAATTTTTCCAAATCAAGTTTTTGTCACTACTGGAAATGCTGAGAAAGTTCATCCTGAATTCAACAAAATGATTGAAAAAGATAATCTAAAGTCAACGACATAAGGTTTTTTCGCAAATCAAAACACAGAAGAAAACAATTTAACTCAAAATCCTTATGTGTTTCAAAAACAAAAATCATTACAAAAATGGGTGGCTAAAGGTGAAAAATCAAACAAAATTTTTGAAAAAGTTGAAAAATCAAAGTCTGAAGTGAAACTAAATTCACATGAATTCAAATTGATGGTTGGAAATTATTCAACAGAAAATAATGTTTCAAAAAGAAAAGCAAGAAAAACAATTTTCTGGCAAGTTGTGTCTAATGACAAACCAAGAGTTGAAAAAGAACAAATTTCAAAAACATCATCAAAATTTCAAAACAAAAATAAACAAACAGATTCAAGTATTCATAAACCAATAAACTCTGTTGACAAAGTTCCATATATTCGCAAATATGACAACAATCAAAAATTTGAGAATTTGCAAAAATTTGCAAATAATCAAAAGTTTCAAAATGTTGGAAAATTCACGAATACTTCATCAAGTTTGAAAAACTCAACTCAAGCCAAAGTGAAATTTTCACCAAAACAACCAAATTTTCCAAATCCTTCAGTCTCAAAACCAACCAATGTTTCATATACAAATGGAAAATCTGATATAAGTACGATCAATCGTTGGTTTGAAGGGAAAGGAAGAAAATATCAAAGTGGGAAGTTTTCAGAGGAACAAATCAAGAATGCATTTGATAAGTTCGCAAATAACTCTTCAACTGCTAGTTCAACATCTCATAATTCGCAAGTTCCGGTTCAAAAATGGAAACCAGTTATCAAAAATGCGAATGTTGTGAAGGATAAGATTACAATTAATGGAAATCCAAAACTATTGAATGACTATATCTCAATATCTAGATCTGATGATGTTGATATAATGGATTCTGTTACAAACAAAGTGAAAACATGGTTTTTAAATTCCAAGAATTTGTTTCATTCTACTAATGATGGACCCAACAAGTCTTGGGTTCCTAAATTCTTTCAATAAATGCAGGTGATGTGTGACGAGCAATATGATACGAAATGGTATATTGATAGTGGTTGCTCTCGTCATATGACTGGAAGAAAGGAAAACTTGCGAGATTATAGAAGCTTGGAAAATGCTGGAGTAGTCAAATTTGGAAATAATCACAAGTGTCAAGTGAAAGGCTATGGCAAAGTCACAAATGGAAACTTCACTGTAAACAGAGTTGCTTATGTTGAAGGACTTCAACATAATTTGATAAGTGTGTCACAACTTGTTGTTGGTACTGGAAATCAAGTTGTATTTAACGAAGAAGGAAGTGTCATTTCAAATGCGAAGTCAAATGAAATACTTCTCAAATCCAAAAGATATGGTGATATGTTTACACTGGACATCAAACCAATTGTGGGAAAACCTGCTGTGTGTTTACTATCAAAAGCATCTAATGATCTCAGCTGGCTTTGGCATAGAAGATTGTCACACTTGAACTTTTGAAATATTAATAAACTTGTAACTGAAGATTTAGTTCGAGCGTTACCAGTACTAAAATTTGACAATGATTCTTTGTGTGCAGCTTGCGAACAAGGAAAACAACATCGAAAAGGTCATCCGATTGTGATAGATTCAAAATTCGTAGAACCATTGGAACTTCTTCACATTGACTTATGTGGACCATCGACTGTTGCAACAATCAATAAAAAGCGGTATATTTTAGTTGTTGTAGATGATTTCTCTCGATTCACATGGGTGTTTTTTCTCAGGTTGAAATCTGAAGTTGCTCAGACGATGATAGATTTTATCAAAAAGATTGAACTCAGTCTGAAGAAGAATGTACGAAAAATTAAAAGTGATAATGGCTCTGAGTTTAAAAATCAAACTCTTGATATTTTTCTCACAAGCAAAGGCATTTCGCATAATTTCTCATCACCATATACTCCACAACAAAATGGAGTTGTTGAAAGAAGAAATCGATCTCTATGCGAAGTAGCCAGGACCATGTTAACATATGCGAATCTACCTCAATATCTTTGGGCAGAAGTAGTGTCCACTGCATGTTTTACTCAGAATCGATCATTCATTCATCGAAGATTCAATGTTACTCCATATGAAATAATCAATAATCGGAAACCTAATGTAAAATTCTTTCATGTTTTTGGTTGCAGGTGTTTTATCATGAATCTCAAAGATAATTTGTCCAAGTTCCAAGCTAAAGTTGATGAAGCCATATTCTTAGGATATTCACAGAATTCAGTTGCATACAGAGTGCTTAATAAAAGAACAAGAAAAGTTGAAGAAACTTTCAATTTAACATTTGATGATTACTATCTTAAACAAATGGATATTAAATTTGAAAATAAATCAATACTTGTGGATTCAAATACTCCAATTAATAATTCTGAAATAAATGATTTTGATTATGACTTAATTTTCGGCATTCCTGACAGGGCAATTGATGCAGGAAATAATGCTCCTGATAATCAAACATCAGAATCCTCAAAACATACTGATGATTCGAGAATAAATTGTGAAAGTACGTCTGATATTCGTGTGGAGGAGGAACATAAGAGTATTCATGAAGATAATCAGCCAACTTTCGAGGGGGAGATTGAAATTATGAATCATCAAGTTGAGGGGGAGCATTCGCAGAATCAACAGGAACATCATTTTGAGGGGGAGCATCAAGATGAAGATCATGTTGAGGGGGAGCATGATGAAACAGAGACAATTAATCTTGATGAAAATGATGAGTTTCATGAACTAAATGATAACTTTTCTGTTGCAGGATCTGAAAATGAAGATATGTATGAAGATGCACCATTAGAATTTGATCTTAATTTTCCACCACTTGAGAAATGGACAAGAAATCATCCAAAAGAACAGGTAATTGGTAATCTACAAGAAGGTGTGTTGACTAGAGATCAAATTCGTGCGAAAAATGAAGTACTGAATGCGAACCAAGAACTTTGTATGTTTAATGTATTTATTTCGAAAATAGAGCCAAAGACAGTAAAGGATGCTATGGAACACTCAGATTGGGTTGTTGCTATGCAATCTGAACTGGCTGAATTTGAACGAAACAAGGTTTGGAGATTAATTTCTAAACCTTCTGATGTTTCAATTGTCGGATTAAAATGGATTTTTAAAAACAAAACCGATAAAGATGGCAATATTATTCGAAATAAAGCTAGACTAGTGGTTAAAGGTTATTCGCAACAAGAAGGCATAGACTATGAAGAAACATTTGCACCTGTTGCAAGACTTGAAGCAGTTCGCATATTTTTAGCCTATGCAGCTCACAAAGACTTTGATGTTTATCAAATGGATGTTAAATGTGCATTCTTAAATGGAGAACTAGAAGAAACAGTGTATGTTGAACAACCACCAGGATTTATAAGCAATGAACATCCTAATCATGTTTATATCCTAGACAAAGCTGTATATGGATTAAAACAAGCACCAAGATCCTGGTACGCAACGCTTACAAATTTCTTGAAACAATCTAAATTTAAACAATGATCAGTTGACCCCACATTATTTCGCAAGAAAGTTGGGTGTCATCTAATGCTTGTTCAAATTTATGTTGATGATATTATCTTTGGCTCAACTGATCCAGCATTGTCAATTGAATTTGAAAATTTAATGAAAAGTCAGTTTGAAATGAGCATGATGGGAAAAATTAATAATTTTCTTGGTTTAAACATAAGACAGAACAGGGATGGAATCTTAATCAATCAAGAAAAATATACGAAGAACTTGCTTGAAAAGTTTGGAATGACTAATAGCACAAAACTCAGAGTACCAATGACAGTAGGAACAAGACTAACTCCTTCGTTAGATGCTCCTGCTGTTGATTTAACACTTTATCGAAGCATGATAGGGTCTTTATTGTACTTAACTGCAAGTAGACCTGATATTATGTTTTCGGTTTGCAATTGTGCTAGATATCAAGCTAATCCCAGAGAACCTCATCTGATTGCAGTGAAAAAAAATTCGCTATCTAAAGGGAACCGTTTCTTTAGGACTTTGGTATCCTGCGAAAACGGGGTTTTTCATTCAAGCTTTTTCAGATTCTGATCTAGGAGGATGTACTTTGGATAGGAAAAGTACGAGTGGTGGATGTCAACTATTGGATGGGAAGTTGGTGAGTTGGCAATCAAAGAAACAGACTTGTGTGGCTATATCAACCGTTGAGGCAGAATACATAGTTGTTGCTGCTTGCACCTCGCAAGTTATTTGGATTCAGAGTCAACTTCGTGACTATGCAATAAACATGAAAAAGATTCCTTTGTATTGTGATTCGCAAAGTGCAATTTTTGCATTTGTCATAATCCAGTACAACATTCAAAGACAAAACACATTGCTTTTCGATATCATTTTATCAAAGATCATGTGGAAGATGGGAATATTGAAATTCATTTTGTTAAAACAACTGAACAACTTGCTGATATTTTTACAAAACCTCTTGATGAAAAATCATTTGTTAGAATTTTAGCAGGTTTGGGGATGATTAATGCGAATTCAATTTCAACAACTCATGCCTAAAAGTCTTGTTCAGCAGTTATGAGTCAAATTTGTTCAGAGGTTACTGTTCATTCAGAGGCTTCGCATCCACATCTTTTCGCATTTGAGATCATAACAACTAAGGTAAGGTTTACGACTAATTTTTTTTAACTTTTGAAACATCAAAAATCCAAAAAGATTTTATTTTGTTATGTTTTTCATTTTGAAAAATTAAAAATCCAAAAAGATTTTTTTGTTGTTATGTTCTTTAATTTTGAAAAATTCAAAAATCACAAAAATATTTTTGTTTTCTTTGTTCTTTAAACTTTGTGGGCTGAGAATTTAATACAGGGCTAAAATGCGAAGAGGCCATACTTATGTGTTTCTATGGGAAGGTATCAAATTTCTTTTAAAAACTAGTTAGGATGTCCCTAGAAGCATGCTGCTGTATGTAGACCAAAAGCCTCAACATGACTCTATGTGTGTGAAGAAATCCTTAATGAAATTATCACATGAAAATTTCTTCCCAAAAAGGCTTATATTCACATAAGTCAACAGAACTACCTTACTCTTCTCAAATGAGTTAAGAGTTTTCTGTTTTGTCCATAATCACAGAGTTACACTTCGATTCTTATCCAATCTTTTTATACCAAACCATTCTTACACTCCAAATTTTTGAAGGGATTTGTCCTTGAGGTCTTTGATCAAACCAATCAAAACCTAGACAAATCACAAGTCTGTGTTTATGATCTAACATCATGAGTTTGTGATGGAAGTGAAACCCAAAAATCATAAACCTTAAGGAATTGACGGGGAACTTTGTTCCAGATTTTTACGAAACCTTTGTTTCAGTATCAAAAATTTCGAAACTTCAAATCATATTCAATTCGCATGTGTGGTCTTGATCAAAAGTTCACAACCAAGAATGTTTATTACCCAACAAGATCCAGAACAAATTTTCTTTTGAATATGATTTCAGTGTAAGTTTCATTCGCAAATCCTTGTCATGATAAATATTTTCACAAGCCAACTTGTCACTGACTACACTGGTCAAACAAGTAACTTCATTTACAATTTCTCACCTTATGTTAAGGCTGATATGTAATGAAATTTCAAACCAATCCACAATGTCTTTTAAAAGAAGCCCTTCGATACTTCTCTACAAGTATTTGATTGTAAATCACGGGAAACTACACAAGCTGTTGATTATCTCTCTTGATAATTAACGAAGCAACCTTTGCCTGGGGTTTTACTGCATTCATGTCAAATTAAATTTTTGACATCACAACATTCCAAATATTTTTTTGTTTCTCATCTTATTTTGTTGACACAATGCACACACGAAATCCTTGAGATTTTGAGTAAAACCAACTCAGACTGATGATTTCGCAAATCTGGCATATGACTTCACTTTATATCCCAAAAGTGAAAGAGCCTTTGATTAAAAGTTTAATTTTGATGTATATTTAAATTCTAAACCCTAATGTTTTGAAATGTTTCAAAACTTACCCTCAAGTTTTGGAATTTAAAAGTTGATTAAAAGTTTAATTTAGGAATGTTAAATTCTAAAACCCTAGTATTGTTTTGAAAAGTTCAAATCGCACCCTTATGGTTTTATTAATTAATTAAGGTGTATAATTAAAAGAGGTTTAATAAATCCATAAAAGTTTAGGTTTACAATTTAATTGAATTAAAAGTATAATTGTTAAATTTGACCTCCTAGTATTTTAAAAGTATAAAATACACCCTATACTATATATAACATTAAAAGTCTAACATTATATATACGTATGAGTAAAAGTCAGTCTTACCGTTAGTAGGCCTCATTCACGAAGCTGGTCTATAAGGGGTGTTTAAGGAAATTGCCTATAAAATGGCGATTGAATGGGTATCCACTCTTACCCACCGCACTCTTGACTAGTGGAGGGTCGTTAGCCGAACATGTAGGATAGGACAAAACCTTCCATTATAAGTATAATGAAGTACAAAAGTAACTAAATGTTTTACAAATTCCCAATCTTAGTTACTTAGGCAAAAGTGAATTGATGCAATTCCATGAAATTACACTTTGTGCCCTTGTGAAGACGTTAGTGGAGCATGTGTGGTTAACCGGCACACTAAATGGTTCTAAGCAAAGGTAGCAAAGGGTGACTCAATGTTTGTCATAGTTCGGTGGAGCGTGTGTGGTTTACCGGCACATCGAATAGATGACTGTAACATGTGAGGGCACCATGTAAGTTTGCATGGTTATTCACACCCGCTTTGTGATCCTCGGCATCCCAGTCACAAACTAAAGGGGCATATCGAGATTTAAACATGCCATTGAAAAGTTCAATGAATCTCAAAGGATCTAGGAGTTTTCATAGATTTAAAACTTAAATTTCTTTTTCGTTTTTCATGGTGGAAATTAGTGAATCGTCATTCACTTACCTTCAAATATTCTGAAACTAGATTACGACATCCATTTTCTAGGTTGTAGCGTATTGTGTTGGGTCCTAGCCTTAGTATCTCATTTGGGTGATTTACTAAGGACTCAATCAATCAACTAACTTGAATTAGTTTTCTCCCGTTTTGTAGATGTGAAAGTTCGACAACTATGGTCTTCCCAAATCCCATGGAACAAGCATTCCACATGAAGATGATATTCCACGATGCGATCGAGGAACAAGAGATCATGTTTCACTTCCTCCTCCTCCTCCAATTATTCTCCCTAACCCACAAGTTCGAAGGCTTGAAAAGTTCAAGCTCACTTAAGCCCTTTTGGCAAGTAAACATAAAGAAGGAAAGTCGGTGTGTGCACACGTCCTAGGGATGAAGTCACACATTGATAGGTTAAGAATGTTGGGATCCGTTGTCTGCGAGGAGATGGCTGTTGATTGGGTTCTTCAATCACTTCCTAACTCATATAGTGAGTTCGTAAGAGAGTACTATATGATGAACTGTGACGTGACCCTTATAGATCTCACCTATATGCTTATTGCTGCTGAATCAACAATGGTTTGGCGCAATAGAAAAGCAAAGTTGATTGGTGAATCTGCCTTCAAGACCTCTATGAATATAGACAATGACAACGAAATACATGCTATGATCTAAAAGTTTGATCATAAGAGAAAGGCAATGTCTGAACTAGTTCCATGTCCTGTTCCAAAAGAGTCAATTTGCTTTTATTGCCAAGAGAAGGGGCATTGGAGACGAAGCTGCCCAATTTACCTAAGAGATCTAAGAGATGGGAGAGTCAAAACGTAGGGCTCTGCTTTAGGTAAAATCCATTGACTAACTCTTTTAAGCTCCTATTCTAGATTCTTAATACATAATGTGATAAGATTACAATTGATGTTTTGTAGGATCAAAGAAAAGAGAGGAAGCTTAAGGGAAGAAGTGAGCAGAATCTAACCGTGAAGAAATGGATTTCGATCGCATTACTTGAAGATTAGATTCTTGAGCTACTACTTAGAGTTAGAATTAGAAATATGTATTAGCATAGTTTTTCAATGAATTGCATTGTAAGGACAATTTTTTTCCGCAATAAAATAAATTTTGATTTTATATTATTTATTTATCCTTGCAATGGCATGCATGAAAATTGATGTTTTGAAGGTTTCTAATATTAGCAATAATGGATTTGATTCTTAATTATGTTGTTTGTGTAAATGTCGAGAATTTACCAAATAGGGAGAGTTTCTCATCGCCCAAGCTTCAATTGGACAAAAACTTGGAATCATGCAACTTGGTTGCACGATGAATGAGAAATTTCATATTTGGAAATTAGACTAATTCATTGACAAAGTGTCAAGTGAAGGACTAGGAGATCGAGTACACAAAGTTGCGTGTTGATCAAGTCCACCATAAGAGTAACAAAGATATTCATCATGATTTACTAAAGTTTTACTAAATATGATTATACTTATAAGATTAAGTGTAATTCTGAATTGATTGAAAAGGTTTAAATCAATAGCAGAACGAATAAGAAGAATCAAGTAGGCAGAAAGATAAAAGTTTCTCCATTCTAAGAAGAAGGGAGAGTACCTTTTATGCTTTATGATAAGTCTTAATGATTAAGAACCATATCTCAATTGATCCTCTAAGTGAGTCTTAGTACAATTGTATGTCTAAGAAGAGGAATCAAGAATTGAAGACATGGTTTAAATCAAGAAGTCAATCATGCTTCGTTCCAAAACAAGTCTTAGAGTTAAGATTGTGAAATTGAGTGATAAGTATTAAGAAGGTTTATGACATTCATCAAATGTGGAAAGTTGTGATGTCTTGGATAAGACAATTACCAACTAGGACCAATTTATGAAGTGTTTTGATAAAAACTACACTAACTCTTGAATCTTTGTTTGTCAAGAAATGTTTATTGACAAGAGAATCTTATATGTCAAGGAGTCAGTGGGAGTCTTAATGGTCTTGAAAGGTTTCAAGAACAAATCAAAATAAACCTTATCGATCATCACTAGCACACGAGTTGAGGTTTACAACCTATCGTGTTGACACTATTTTGTTTCTGTGCCATTCCAATTGAGTTAATTATGCATGTGAGTTCTGTGAGTTCTCATTTGAACGCATAAAAGGCATGCACCTTGATCAATGGAAAGTACATTGATAGGAAAGGGTGAGCTGCTTAACTACTTGGAAGACATGGTGGGCAGTTGTGTTACCATAAGGCAAGAAGTCAAGATTAAAAAAGTTCGGTCCATATGAGTTTGAATTTGTCGTAAACTTTGGTTTTGACAAATTCACATGGATAGGAACACATACACCATTAAAATCTAAGTGTCATAAGATTCCCTCCTTCATGAAAATGACTGTGAGGAAATGTTTTCACTAAGAGACATTTTAAAAGGATAGTGATTGTGAAAATTGTATTCTCAAATTCGATTATGGTTACGGTATCCCTTTCCATGATTCGAATTGTGAGATTTGACAATTAGTCTGAATTGTTTAGACACACATATGAGATATCTAAGGGAAAGTTGTATAAGCTTAGATAAAGGATTATCAAAGCATTAGGTATTAGAAACATGAACTTAAGAAATTCAATAAGTATTGTTTTTCTAGAAGTTAAGCTGGTTTCTGAATACATGTCAAAGCTAGTGGGAGCATAAGTGTTATGTTTTATAATAATAATCATGATAGTGGGAGCATAAATGTTATGATTGTATGATTATTATGGAAAGTATTGCAAGTTAGCAATATTAATTATAGAAAACAATAGTCATACTTTGCAAAGTTGCAAGAGTTGAAAAGTTGTTTTGCTATAATTAAGGGAGAGAATATTATGCTTCATTTCAAATCTAAAGGCTTAGGTTGTGGCATGTTAATAATTTAGTCAAGGAAACATAGTGTGTTCACAATTTTCGATTATGATTACGGCATTCCTCTTCATAGTTCGAATTTTAAGAACGTAGCACATAAAATATTATGACAGAAGATTGATAAAGTATCAAATCTTTATGTAAGACATTATGCATCGTGTCCCATACGCTTCGGGTTTAGGATCGATTGCAAATGCTATAATATTTGACCATTCTAAAATTTTTTCAAATGTCTAGCGCATTTAGAGGGAAAAAGGACAAGAATCGGTTTTGACTAAGATAATTAAAAAAACTATCAAAGGACAATCCAAAGTTCGCCTAGGATTGGTCGCTTGTGAGTAGTTGGAAGTATAGTATTGGATAGACCATATCGACATTATTATGAATAGATAAGATTCTATTGAGAATGAGTTGTCATATGGTAAGTATGGAAAGTTTTCCATATTGGGAATTGAATATTGAAAATCTATGTCTAGATTAGAAACTTTTATGCAATAGGATGTTCAAAGGAATGTACTTTGAGTGAGAGACATCATATCTAAGGAATTGTCTTGAAACAATCTCCGATAGAGGACTTTGTAATTTCATTGGCAATAGTCATTGTGACTTTAGTGAAGTGATATTACAAAAGGATCATTGCATAAAATGTTAGAATCTAGCATATTCCATAAGTAACAAGAATTTGATATTATTTCACTTGTGAAAAGGATTGGGAGTTGTGAAATGAGTATGATTGGAAATGTGTTCATTTGATCTATTTCACAAAGTAAGAACCATAGGTAAACATTGTGTGCATGCTAGGAGCATGGGACAAGTGTAATAATTCAAGTAAAAAGTTGATTACCCGAAACAACAAATAATGAGTAATCGATATGGTGATAAATAAAAGGTGTTTTATTTATGCTCAAAGGTTTGAGGCCATATAGGATTAGTATTATTCTTGTGTTTCACTTTGCATGTTTTGACTTCCTGAATAATTTAATTGGTTTAGAACAATCAAATTATTCGAACGGGCCACAGTCGTTCATATGTTGGAAGTAGGTATGAATGAAGACTGTCGTGAATTGGTGTGTGGATTGTCTAAAGAGTATTAGACATAAGCAGATGTTTGTTGCAACGTTCATGAGTGCTTATGAATATGATTTGAGCATTGGATTAAACCCACGCTCACTTGGATCAATCCATGAATTGTATCCCGAGTGATTAGTGAGACGATAACATCTTATATTCTTGAAACCGAGATGTGTGAGTTGTATCTTGCAAATTGGTTGCACATTGATAATATGTAAACGCACCAGTAAATTGGTGTTATAAAACATATTGTTGTGTGTGATTCGGTGAGTAAGTGCAAACAAGCATTGAATCAAAGTTTATCCGTTCCTTTTATCCAAAGTAGGATAAAAGCGATATCTTTGGGCCCCTCGATGATTTAGTGATGACAAACATGAATGCTCGACTGGGCTAGGGCTAATTTGATTTGTTCAATTAGTCAGTCGTCATAAATCGGAAGTCGAGAAATAGTACAGAGAGAATGATTAGAAATCATGTCTTACGATATCTAGAATGGAGGAATATATGATCCCTTATCTAAAGGACACGCGTATCTGATAGGATCAGAGTTGACAGCGGCTTTGGAAAGCTACGATTGCAGATCAGGATCTGAAGTCATACGCATAATAGTTATTAGACTTATCCAAGTGGGAGACTATTGGATTAGTGTCTAAGTCCATAACTATTTTGGTATGTACTTGACCCGATGGTGCATGGTCCTTTTGGGTTGTCTTCACCAAAGCAACTTGATAGGATGAATTATGGAGAGAAAGGATTAAATATGATTTATTAATATATTATGAGAATAATATATTAAAGGAGAAATCATATTGTTTAATTAATATTAGTCAAGAATTAATAAGAATTAAGTTTGTGACTAAAAGAGATTAATTAAACTTAAGGGACTGGAATTGTAATTATAAGATAATTGCAATTTGGGCTATGGATTGCCTTATATTAAGGAGTGGACGAATTCTATGGGGAAACCCATTAGAAATCGTCCAAGGCCTTTAAGGAAAGGAGTCCATGGGTTGCTTAGGGCTTAAGCATCCAAATTAGGGTTTCCTTGTTAGATAACCCTAATAGCCTCACTATATATAGAGCCCTTATGCCCCAAAAACATGGACAAGCTTACTTCTAGGGTTTCCACATGTTTTGGGTAGCCTCCTTCTCTTCTCCTCTTCATTCTCTTGATCTTGGTGTTTGTGAACCATTAGAGGAGTGACATTTGTGACTCTAAGCTTTCTAAAGTCAATACAAGAAGGATTTGAGATTGTTATTGCTACATAACAATCAAGGTATGATCTAAAACCTAATTATATGTTATATTGATTATCATATTCTAGATCTAGGGTTTATAGTCTTGGATAACTTGCATGTACAATAGAGATACCTAGATCCAAGCATTAGGGTTTGTATGAGCACATAGGATGTTCTTATTGCTAAAACCCATCAAAACTCGACGAGTCCGAGCGGGATCCGGGTCGAGGAGTAAGTGACCGACTCGGCGAGTTGGAGTATGGACTCGGCGAGTTCCGGTCTGAAGAGGGAAACCCTAAACCCGGGACTTTGTGCACTATTTAAGCACCACATTCTTTTCCTTAGGGTTCCTTTACAACTCCTCTCATCCAGAACATCGAACTCTAGCCGCCATATGCATTCTTGAGTAAAGATCTAGCCTTGGAGTTGTGATTTGAAGCTTGGAAGAGAAGGAAGTTCATAGTGGTGCAAGAGGAAGCCTTGGATCCAGAGTTGGTGTGGATTTTCAGAGCATTTGAAGGTAAGAAGTCATTACCTTTACTCCTTTGCTCATAGTTTCCTTTTTGTCATGAGATTTGGGGCTTTTATGCCATGTTCTAGATCCAGTTGGAGTTAGAAGTCCAGATCTAAAGTTTCTACTTCAGATCTAAGTGTATTCTGGCCTAGAGAGTCATAAACTATCAGTCTTGAGGGTGTAGGTGAAGCATGGTTGTCTTAAACCCGAGTATGGAGTGTTTTGAGCCTAGATCTCCTTTACTACACGTAAAGTTTGCAACTTTACGTCAGGAATAGGCCTTGGAAGAGTGGATCTAAAGTTTGGAGTCCCTGCATGACTCAACAAGCTTCTGAATGTATGAAGGACTGAATGGACTCGACGAGTCCTTCGAGTGAACTTGCGAGTAGCATGAAGATTAGGAGGAACTCGACGAGTTGGATGAGGAACTCGACGAGTTGGATGGCGAGTCTGTTGAAGTTTGCCTTGGACTCGGCGAGTCAGGTCGCGAAACCCCGAACCCTTCGAGGTAAGACTCGAATCAGTGAGTCAGGTGGAGACTCAGTGAGTTGGACAGGACAGGACTCAGAAATCGGTGGACTCGGCGAGTCATGGGCTGACTCGTCGAGTCGAGTCGCGAATGGAAGGACTCTGAGCATATGAACTCGGCGAGTCAGTAGGCAAACTCGGCGAGTAGGGTTGACCTGGAAGGTTGACTTTGACCAGGACTTTGACTTTGACTAGAGTTGACTTAGTTGACTTTCGGGGGACTGTTAGACTAAGTGTTGCATTGATATTGGTAGCTCGGGGAGCTAGTGAAGCAGGAGTTCAGAGAGTTGTTGGGAAGCAACTAGAGGGGTTATCAGCAAGTTCAGCAAGTGCAGGTGAGTTTCCTTTGTGTGAATGGGTCTACGGCCACAATGCCGGCCCATGTAGTTATGAGTAGGAAGACCAGGAGGTTAGCCCTAGGCACTGTATGCTAGTATGATATTCAGGACGAGGTCCAGTGTAACGGGCGGGTGTCCAAGGAATGGTTTGCATGATAGTTATACTTGTTGTCTGTGTGATGCATGTATGTGCCTGGTAGGAAGGTGAGTGTAGGCAAGGTCCCGTATCTCACCAGCAACAGAGTATGGACAGTGTTCCATATCTCATTAGCAGCAGAGTAAGGGCGAGGCCCAGGTTAGGGAAAGAGTGAGTGTGGGCTGGGCCCGTATCTTACTATCAGTAGGAGCATGGACGGGGTTCCATGACTCATCAGTTGTAGGACATGGGCGAGGCCCAAGATATGTGAGGCCTTTAGAACAGGATTCAGTAGTATATGTTTAGTTTATATGTTGTGATATGTTATGTGTTAGTATATGTTGGCAGGCGAGGCCCAGTGACAGGCGAGGCCTAAGCGAAACAGATCTGTGTCCGAGCGGGGCTCGAAGCCAGGCGAGGCCGTTGTAGCGGGCGAGGCCCGAGGTAGGGGGCGAGGCCCAGAATAGCGGGCATGGCCCAGTATGTGCAGTATGTGGTTATGCATGGTATGTGGTAGGTTAGGGAACTCACTAAGCTTCGTGCTTACGGTTTTCAGTTTTGGTTTCAGGTACTTCCGGTAGCGGAGGAAAGAGCTCGGGGTGATCACATGGCACACACCATAGATTAGACCGCCTGGGATGTTTTACTCTGATAATGAACATATGTTTTGGAAATTAATACTTTGATTATGTTATGGATTGATAATTATGTTTTAAGTAATGTTCTATAAAAGAAATTTTTAGTCTTGAATTTTGGGACGTTACAAGAAGCCAACTAAGTCCACTCTTGTCAAAGTCAAAGTCTTGGTCAAAGTCAAACTTCTTGACTGACTCCACTTGCGGAGTCCTTATGCTATGAAACTCTCATAATACACCTCAATTCGCCGAGTCACCTCCCGACTCGTCGAGTTCAACAATCTCTGAGTTCCATCCTGTCCAACTCACTGAGTCACCACTCAACTCACCGATCTAAGTCTTAACCAGAAAAGGATGAGGTTCTGCGATCCAGCTCGTCGATTCCAAGAACAGACTCGCCGCGTCTATGGTAATATTCAAAAGACTTGCTGAGTTGTTCTTCCAACTCGTCGAGTTCCTGCCTATCTTCATCCAACTCACCGAGTCCACCCATGTGACTCGCTGAGTAGCTTCAATTCTTAATCCATACAGTGGCTTTTCGAGCCATGCAGGGGCTCCATCTTGTAGATCCACTCTTCAAAAGTCCATTCCTCACGTAAAGTTGCAAACTTTACGTGAAACCAAGGAGCTATAGGCTTAAAACACTCTTGAGCTAGGGCTTGTGACAAAGGGGTTTCACCAATAACTTATTGGCACAAACTTTATGGCTTTCTGGATCCTTAATTGCCTAGATCTGAGGTAGCAACCTCAGATCTACTCCAAACTCGAAACAAACCTCCTCCATACTCAAAATGCCCAAATCTCAATCATAAGATAGATCTTAATGCAATAAGGTCAGCTTATTACCTCAAAGGATCTGAAAAGCCACACCAACTCTGTATCCAAGGCTTCCTCTTGCACCACTATGAACCTCCTTCTCTTCCAAGCTTCAAATCATTTCACCAAGGCTAAATCTTGCTCAAAATGGATATGGTGGCTAGGGTTCGGTATTCTGGGTGAGAGAGACTGTATAGGAACCCTAGGGAAGAGAATGAGACGTTTAAATAGGGCACCAAGTCCCGAACTTAGGGTTTCCCAATCCAGACTGGACTCGCCGAGTCTACTCTCCGACTCGTCGAGTCGGTCACTTACTCTTCGACCCGGATCCCACTCGGACTCGTCGAGTTCCACCCTGGACTCGACGAGTTGACCCCTTTGACTTAGGGTTTTCCTTTCCTTTCTTGGTGTTTCTGATTATGGGTGTTACATATACACACACACACACATAAAGTACACGTCGTCCCGATCCCGAAAATATAAATTTCATAAAAATCCAACTCCGTATTAATTAGATATGATTTTTATAAGATATAAAAGTTAGCCGCACACAAGGAAAGTGTGACGTAAAAAGCTATGAATAGAATGGTTGGCTTTTAGCTAAAGTCACCAAAAGGAAGTACTCTTTAAGATAGTAATTTTGAGAAAAAGAATGTCAAAAACGGATTCCGTACGTGAGAGTTATGATTTTAGCAAAATCATTTAATCATATAAAAATAGGGATGAAAAATAAAGTCAGAATTAGCCGATGGAGTCTAAAAGAAAGTTGTAGATTTTGTCGAAAACTTTCCGGGGATATAAAGAACGTAAAAAATGGGGCTTGTATAAAGAAATTGCAAAATTTACAAAATATGTGTTTTGCGCCACGTGTTTCTGTAAGGTGAAAACATGGACCACAGAGAGGCCGACACGTGGCACAAAGCGGCTGAGGATATATCATCTTAAAATGCATGACGTGCACCTCATTTGCACATTATGCACCCCAGATTTGGCTATAAATAGGTTGCAATGCCCCATTTCATCCCCCACACCTCCTACACCTTTCCTCTCGATAACTAAGGCCGAAATTCCAAAATTTCCTTAGTTTTAAGTATCTAGCGAAACCATGAGATCCCTTAAAGCCCGGTATCTAAGTTGCTAGTAGGCCGGAATTCTGTCAGCACAATTTCCAGATTTTTGTCTAGGAAATCCCTATAAGTTAAATTACACTCTATTTTATTTAGTGTAATTTATATTTAAATTCATAGTCGTTGTTATGAATTTATAAATAAGAAATATCAGTATTTCCAAGTTATAATATTGTTTGATCTACTTACGTGAGAGGTATCTAGAATGGTCATTTTGGCTTGGTTGTTGGATTTTAGAAAATATATTATGCCGAAATGCTCATGCATCCCAACTGTCCTACCTGGTTGATCCTTATTTGATAGAACTATCAGTATTCATTGGAATGATTGATAGGTCTAGACTTTTTTCAGTTACATAGAATATTAGGCTAAGGCTTAGTGATAATGATACTAGGTTACGTCAAAGGAAAAGTCAGTTACTAGAAGCGAAGCGTTGTCCAAGTTTCGAGTCATCACCTTAACAAGTGAGTGCATAGTTACTTTTATCTTACACATAGATATGAAGTATTTAAGATAATTACATGTTATATGTGTCAATTATTTGTGTTCCTAATATCTATTCTAGATGAACGATTTATACATGTTTTACTTGATTTAAACTATATATGTATTTTTATACCTATAAATATATTGGGTAGAGATGGGTAAATAAAAGATAATATAGATGATGAGAGATGAAAGATGAAATTTATGATGAGAGGCCTTGACTTAAATATGATATATTCATCTAGCGGAGTATAAATGAAGACCACATACTATTTTAGACAGTCCAGTGGAACGCTAGCAGACTCGCAACCTGTAGGTGTTTTGAACTAAGTGTTCACCAGGTGTACTCTACCCCCCCCCCCCCCACTCATGGTTACCTTATTAAAATATACTAATAAGGAATCCCCTAAGCATTATTATCTATCCCAAAAGATGATGCTTAGGATAGGTCCCCTGAATTAGATGTTTTAGGGACATAAAGTGAGGATACCGAGAATAGGTAATTAGGTTGAATGTTTTGATGAAAATATCTAATTAAAAGAATTTAATTACTGTGGGTTGAAAACTCTATGTGCTCGTCATGCTCCCAAGCCTAACACACTCAGTTTATCGTATTACAGGTAATGGCACGAGAGCATAGGTGTGATGATCAGATGAGAGATTTATGGATTATAGGTCAGTAGAATAGTAGATATATGCAAGTATTGTATTATTTCCGTTTATGCTTATGTATTGTATTAACAATGACATCTCAATTTTTTTAATATAAATAAAATATATTTCTTCGGAAATACTTTGATAATATCATTATCAAGTTTTTGGGAACAAATTCTGATATATTTATTCATCAAAAAGGATACTCTGATTTTAGATAAGTATAAATAAATCGGTCTTTTCTGGCTTTGAAATTTGGGATGTCACAATAGAGTACCTAAATATGTATTTTTTTAAGCCTCATAATAATAATAATCTCTCTAAAAAAATACCTTTCGCTCTACTTCAACGACTTGTACCATACACAATGAATGTTGTAGCGGTCTAAAATTTGGAAAGCCGACATCGGTACCGGTATGCCTCGGTCGGTCCAGTCCCCGGTCCCTAAAATCCTCCCACACCATCCAGTTCTAGAACCAATTCTGATCCGGTCCAAATATCAACGCCTAGCAGTGATGGACACCCACACCTTAGCAATATTCATTTGAACCACCCGAAAAATCGTGAACAATGTCGCTTAAGAGTTCAGAATGTCAAAATGGATCAAAATCATGGTTACTTTATTGATATTTTAGATAGATATGTAGTTATGTACCTGTGTTCTTAGAACCATACCGGTTGTTTTTTTAACGACAAATCTAATCTACTGGTAAACTACTTCGTAATTACATTTATATCTACAACGAGACTTGAACCCTCAACCTCAAGGAGGGAGAGAACATTGGTGGGCTAGAAATCCTTTGGTAGAACCATACCATATATAGATATGGTTTAATTCAAAATTATAGACAAATTTTCACGAATGGTCCTTTAGGTTTAAAAAATTTCCCTCAAACGGTCCTTATAACTTTCTTTTTTCTTTTTTGCATTAATGGTCCCTTTCGTCAAAAGTTGGCATGCCAATGATCCTTATGTATAATGTACATTAGAGAGAAACGTTAAATCCCCATAACGATCATTACTGAATATTTACGAAATTTCGCATATGGTCTATTTATGAACTTTTCTAAAACATTGGATAAGGACAATTTCAAAATTTTTTTAAAAGTCTATTAGTTTTTGTATTAATTATCATAAATCAAATAAAAATGCAAAGATTTATAACATAAAAAATATGATATTTATATAAAATAAAATAGCAATATAGTATTATTTTTATAATAGCGTATCATATTTTTTATAAAAACAAATGTATTTATATATGAAAAAAATATATAAAAATCTTAAAATATATTACAGTTATATCATGTAGAAATTAAAAATAGGTAAAATGATTTTTCATACTTCAAATATTTTTAGATAAAAAATAAAAAATAAAAACACTTAATTATATTATGCAGTTTAAATATTTACGATAGAGTTTAGATAACAAAAATTATTTTAAATAAAATATATTTGCATGTTAATTAAAATTAGTAAAAAAAATTACATAAATATTACATTTTCTATGTTTTAATATTTATTTGTCTTTTTAGTTTGATTTATAGTAACTAATATAAAATTGAATAAATATTTTTTAAAATTTCATAAATGGTATTCATGCCAAATTTTAGAAAAATTCACAAAGGTTTCTTATGTGAAGTTTCATAGACTTTCACAAATGGTCATTATGGGGACTTAACTTTTCTACATTATACATAAGGATAATTGGTGTGCTAGCTTTTGTCATGTTGATATGTATACCTCGTCAACCTTTTAGAAATTATTCAGCCATTTCTCAGTAGTTCGACCGCTCCCGGACGGTTCAGTCGTTTCCCTATGTTCGGCTATTTCCGGATGGTTCGACCATTTTCCGGATGGTTCGGTCATTTCCTTATGGTTCGGTTGTTTCCCTATGTTCGGCCATTTCCGGATGGTTCGGCCATTTTCCGGACAGTTTGGTTGTTTCCTTATGGTTTGGTCATTCCCGACAGTTCAGCCATTTCTCGACAGTTCAACCATTTTTCCTATGGTTCGGGCATTTCGTTTTGCTCCTTCCCAAGGCGAAAAGTACACTAGTCTTCTCATGGCCAGCTGTTGAGCTTCTTCTCCAAGAAGATACATCCAACTATGTATAA
Organism: Lactuca sativa; assembly: GCF_002870075.4. Taxonomy (NCBI): domain Eukaryota; kingdom Viridiplantae; phylum Streptophyta; class Magnoliopsida; order Asterales; family Asteraceae; genus Lactuca; species Lactuca sativa. The sequence goes on along the minus strand of NC_056627.2, from coordinate 245,582,133 downwards.
ATAGACCTCTCAATACACACAACTGGTAAGCTCCAACTCTCTCTCTCTCTCTCTCTCTCTCTCTCTCTTCATGCAATCGGGTTTGTTCCACTCGAAGGACTCGACCTCATTTCGTATCGACACTAACTTGATTGTCGGAGGCCGCTCTCGGGACGCAAGTCCTGGGGCGAATCTAACGATCTCATTTATGAATGTAACAAGAATCACATTGGGGCTCGCTAGCGGCATCGAAACACATATCCGAGATCTCGACTCGATTAGCCTCGCGACGAATTTCGGGTTACATCATATCAGAATGAACCATTGATGCAAAATAATAATAATAATAAATTATAACGACGATTTGAAGGGAAAAAATCTAACCAAAAGGACAATTCTAGAAATTTAGTCTAAATTAAATGACATCAACCATCGATGAATTATATAACAAATAACATAATCCAATCAAATATTTATATAGATAATAAAAATACACTTTGATATTGTTACTTTTGACCTTTTAAGATGCAAATATATTTGTAGATGCTTATTTGTACATGTTACCAAACTTCATGAATAGGGTGCAAATGAGCCAAGCCAAGCCCTAGTATGAGCCTGGCTAGGCGCGGATCGCGGATCGGACTCATTTAAGTTATACGGGGCTCGAGCTCGAGCTTGAGCTCGACTCGATTCGATTTTTATTTTACTGAGCTCTTCTTGATCTCGTAAAAAGTTATATAAGCTCAGCTCGTTTTTATGTAATGTGCCTAAATAAGTTCAAACTTGGTTCGAGCTCGTTTATTAATACCCTAAATTCATAATTCCCCCTAGAAAAATATTTTAATATATAAAAATAATAATAAGTTATATTACAAATAAGCTCATTTAGGTTCGCAAGTCTAATAAAACTTAGTAACATAGGCTTGAGCTCGAGCTCGTTTAATAAACGAGCTTAATATTAAGCTCGAGCTTGGCTCGGGCTCATTTAAAATTGGTTTCGAATCGAGCTTTCAATGAACCAATATCGAGTAGCTTACAGGCAAATTGGCTCGTTTACACCACTATTCATGAACATTTGTTATTCGATAATAATTACACTTCACGTATATCTTGTTAAACAAGTGAGTTCAAGTGATTCTTTTAAGAAGAATTAATTATCATTTTCAGTGGCGAAGCCAAGAATTTTGATACGGGATACAAACGTTATTAATATATATTTTATGTAGGTATCCTATCTTAGAGATTAAAAAACATTGTACAATCTTTTTAGCCGGGGGTTGGTACATGTTTACGAATAAAAAATTTATAGACATAAAACAATTTTTTAAGGATGTTGTCGTACCCCCAACACCCCATGTATGTAGCTTCGACTCATCATTTTGCATCTTGTATGTATTTTATGGTAACTCTATGCCAAACATCCTATTTATTTTATTTATTGGCGTAGACATGATTTATGTAAAAAAAACACTACGTACATTGTTATTTATTTAAAAATATAAAATAAATTTTGCAAGTTTCAAGTAACCTGTTGCTAACATTAGATATGCACTACTACAAGTAAAGAAACTTAGAAGCATAAATAGGTTATTATTGTTTTAAAAATAAGATTTACTAAAAAGATCGAGAATATTTTGCTATTTCTTGATATTTATCTTTTAAATTAAATTAGATAGATGTGTTGGCTTCAATACTAATATTCATCAATGTAAGGTAAACACATTCAACTAAGGTTATGTTACTAAGACATCAACAATGTATAAAAAAATCTTACTAACTACTTTTGCCAAATACTTTTACATAATTAACAATCACAGTTTCGACTTCAAGCTTCCAGTTAATTTTACCAAGTTTTACTTGGACATAACCTTAACCCTCCAACACTTCTAACAAAACATAACTTTTATACCCCACTTCCATAAATCTCCTTATTAAACATCATAGTAACCACTCACACAAAAATACCAAAACTTCACACCAATTGAAACAATATTCATACTTTTTTCGCAACATCATTCATTACACGATCATTCATTACACGGAAGGTTTATTGTCCCAATCCTCCCTTACTTCCTCTAAATCGGGGCAATATCGTTGTGACAAAATCTCCACTTGTTCAGAAAACGGCTTGCTTCCATGATGACCAATATGACGAACCATTTGCTCCCATCTTTTTCTACAAACATCACCCGACCTATGCTCAAGAACCCTATCCCACTCCACATCTTCCACACATGAAGCATCAAGATCATAAAGAGCCCTAATCAACCTATAATCATCAACATTACTCCATTTCCCTTCCTCCACAAGAGAAGATGTCAATTGTGAGTACCATTTCTTACAACAAGTCGAATCATTTCGAGTCGATAACTTCTCACTAATCGCAGTCCAAGGAATATTATCCCTCAACATTCCATGTTTCGACTTCTTCTCTTCCAAAACCACTTTCATTTGTAAATCCAAATTCACCAAATCATATAACCCTTGATACTCTTCTTGACTCCATCTCCCTCCCTTTTTGTTATCAAACTTAATTCTTCGCCATTTATCCTTAACATGAATCCGATTTTTTCCGAGTTCTTCGGCCACCTTTTTCCAATCACTTCCGTGTTTTTTGTAAGATTTTCGTAGAAATTCGGTTTCTTCTTTGGTCCATTTGCCTTTTTCACCTTGTTCGAATAGAATATGGGCACGATAGTATATGGCGGAGTGTGGGCGATAGGGGATGCGGGCCCCAATTTGTTTCCAACAGTTTTTCAATCCGGGGTGAGATCGACAATTTAGAATCTTTTTTAAACCTTCTTCTTCTCCACCAAGATCGTGTGACTTTATGTAATCCAAAACCGATTCTTTTAGTATTTTGTCTTCTTCTGGAGTAAACCACTTGCCTCGAAGTAAGTTGTCTGTTTTAGCGTTTGTATTCTCTTTATCTTTATCCGAATTTGGAAAAACGTCTACTTTATCAGAAAATGTGACTTTCTTGGATTTGTGTTTCTTTTTCTTATCTTTTCTTGATTCCGGATCATCTTCGGTAGAATCTTTTTTCCTCTTCTTCTTCTTATCCTTCTTCCGTGAATTACTGTCATTTCCCATATTACCCTTCTCATTTAGAGATTCAATTCCCATATCGCCCTTCTCATGTCGAGCCTCGTTTGTTTCTTTTTCTATCTCCAAAGGCTCAACGTCATCCTTTCTTTCTGATTTGTCCATTTGTAACTTTCTAGTTTATAGCAGCCTTTTTTACTACCTCCTGCAAAAAATAAAAACCAGTAACAAGTACCTTTTAGGATTTATATATTAACACTGAAAATAAAGATAGGAACCACAGGTACAATTTGGTAATTTTAGCTCAAAATAACATTTTTGTTTTAGGCCCTAAAGGAAATCAACTGCAGTGAAAAAACAGCAGACTGAAATATTCAGCAGTTTGGTTAAACCAAAATAATGTACAAATACCTTATCTGTAGTCCTTTTATAGAAAAATCAGAAAGAAATTTCTTAACACCCTATCTTATTACCAAGTCAACTTGGCTAGTGAGTTGGCTTTCTGATAATGAGGATGAAGGAGGGTATTCATGTCTTTTAAACAGGCAACAGAGCAAGATCCAATCTCTATCCCAGGTGGACAAATAAAAAATGCAACTTTTGTCCCATTTGTAAGACTTTCTTAGCAGATCTGGGGAAATGAAACTATATTGAAATATAACTATAACCAAAAGCAAAATGTTCATAATGACTAAATGCCATCATAGAAACATATGTATAGTTCCAAACAAAGGCGATAACACGAAAAGTTGAACAGACAAAGTTAAAGAATTTTGTTAATTATGTTTTATTTTGATTTCAAGAATGTGGGCAGAAATTTTCTCTAGATGTGTGTCTCAAGGCAAAAGATAATTAACCTATAGAAAACACAAAGATTTGTTAAACATAAAGGGCCTGATTCATTTTGGATTTGTTGTATGGATAAACTCTTTATATCTAATTAAATCTGTTATAGATAACGAGAAAAAAAAAATTAAACATTTTGCAATGGTATCGATATAAAACGTGTATATGGCAGTTTCACTCCTATCGTCTATCAATTCGTGTTAGGATTCTATAATCAATTGATAAATAGGGAAGAACTCCGTATGGACGAAGGCATTAAGCAATCAATGTAATTAGCCATTGGAGAATATAGCATACAGAGATTATTCACAAAATACAAAAAATATAACTTACCTAGAAATAAAGTGAGAAACAGAATTCAGATTTCACAATCGTAAGCTAGTTTAGATTTCATACTTCAGAGTTCGGACGTCAGGCGGGGGGGATGGGGCATCGACAGCCAAGGGAGGGGTGAGTGGGTGGAGGTGCAGTGGCCGGCGGTCAATCGGCTGTGCCCTAGAGGCTTCTTGAACAGAACAGAAGAGAAGGAACTTTTGGGATTTCGCTTTGATCACGGCTGAATTAAAAATATGTTTTCAAATTTTTAATTTAATTTTTAAAATATTAAAATATAAAGTAATTAATTAATTAATTAATTAATTAATTACCTATTTAAATTTGGTAATTACACCAAAACTCAAATTATAAATTGAATTTATAATTCGGTTTGATTTCAAACTTGATTAAAAACCTAAATTAAAATCTCATTTTATCTACATTTGATTTTTATTTGGTTTGGTTTCCGTTTTACTAGGTTTACAAATCAAATAACAAATGTCCATCTTTGTAAACATTTTTGCAAGTTAACTTTTTATATTTAACTTGATAAAAAAAACATAAACGTAGAAGATTTTATTCTTTTAAATTCTCAATTTAACTATAAAGCTTTTTAGATAAACCTTGATTTTTTTTTTCTTTGTTAGTTTTGTTTATTACTAGGGATGAACATAAATCGATTTAGATTGGTTTTAACTTAAAACCAACTCCAAACCGACGAACTTTGGTTTCAAAAAATTAAACTCAAGCCAAAACCAACGAGTTTGGTTTCTTGGTTTTTGATTTTTCGTAGTTTGGTTTTGGGTTTAAACCAGACTAATTGATTTATGGGTTTTGGTTTGGGCTAAGCCAATACCATTGAGTTCATTATATATATATATATATATATATATATATATATATATATATATATATATATATATATATATATATATATATATATATATATATATGCGCTTGAGTTTGAGCCAAGCTTCAACGTAGGACTATCCTATGAGTGATGTGGGAATCGACTAAGGTCCCGTTTGATACGCATCTTTTCAGGTTCATACAGATCTTTCTAGCTGAATGGACCGGAAAGACTTTTTTATTTGCACAAAAAAATGTCTTTCCCGGTAAGATATGTCTTTCCCAGAAAACCCCAAAATCATCTTTCTGGCTGAATGGGCTGGAAAGACAATTATGCACCAAACCCTGTCTCTTTCTTTCTTTCTTGGAATATTAATATTTTTTAAATAACTTTTTTTTTAATTTAATTTTTATTTTTATTATTTTTTTTCATCATTCAGTACAGTCAATCAGATGCACAATCAAACAGCATAGTTTATTTCTCAGTTAGAAAACTTTCTCAGACAGCACTTTACCGAACATCATTTGCCCAGACAGAAACTATCAAACAGAACCTAAGTGAAAATTTAAAGAAATCTGTTGTGAGACACGTTTAAAATAAAAGCTAAGACATATGAGAGGAATAGGATGCAAACATGGGACATGAAGGTTGGAGGACCAAACATGTTAAGTGGACCAGCTTCTACTTATGTTTTTATCACACGTAATGAATATATATATATATATATATATATATATATATATATATATATATATATATATATATATATATATATATGGTTTAGTTAAGAATTTTTATCAATTCTAATAAATATTAACCCAAAACAGACGATTATGATTTGGTTTCAGTTTTTTAGTTTCGATTTTATTGGTTTTTTTCAGTTTTTCGGTTTCCAAATTTTGTTTTGCTCGCCCATATTTATTGTAGTAACATTCAAATTCTTAACACACTAAACTAAAAGTGACACTCAATTTAAATCTAGTTGGTGGGGTTTTTCATTACCAAATAAATAATTAATTTTTGTTATTTTGTTTATTGCAATAGCATTCAAATTCTTAACACAATAAACTAAGGGTGTTCAAATTCTTAACACAATAAACTAAAGGTGTGTTTGTTTCACATAATTCCTAAGGAATTAGAAGGAATTGGAAATTAAAATCTATGGGAAATTGTGTTTGGGTTACCAAAGAAACGGAATTAGAATTCCATAATTACTAATTCATCGTTTGAAAGAAATATAATTCTTCCACTATGCATTATAAAAGTAGATTACCATTTAACGTGACTTTTGCCTTTATTGTTGATTTTTTTTTCTTTTTTTGCTTATGATGAATTTTTTTGTGTCCCATCTTTTTACCTCTTATGTTTATTTTCTTGAAAAAGATGAGACAAAAGTCCATAAATTATTTAAAACTCATGGTAGTTATTTTTTTAATTCAAATTTTGTAGAAGAGTTCAATAAAAAATGTTGTAATTAAATAAATTTTATCGTGTTTATTAAAAAATATAATTAGTTACATAAATCATTAAGGGTATTTTTGTCTTATTATAAAATTTATGTTCCAATTCCTTTATAAAATCAACAAACCAAATAGAAAACATATTACATTACATGTCAACCAAACGCATTGCAACTTCTAATACATTCAAATTAGAATTCCTTTAAATTCCAATTCATTTGATAGATTTTATTCCTTCCAAAAACATTTTGTGAACCAAATGTCCCCAAAAAGTGTAAACTAACATGACTCTAGTTGGGGGGGGGGGGGGGGGGGGGGGTCTTCATTACCAACTAAATAACTCATTTTTTGTTACTTGTTAGTTTTGTTTATTGCAACAGCATTCAAATTGTTAACATACTAAACTAAAAGTGTCACCTAACTCGACTGTGGTGGGGTTCTTCCTTAAAAAAAATATTAACTATCATTAACAACCATTAGTTTTGTCTTAATACAAATGGTCACTAGTTTTACAATCTATTGATGACACTGTCTTTCTAAGTTATTTTAATAAAAGTTATTATATTTAACTATTAAAATTAAACTGTTGAAAATTTATCCAACTTTGGTCCTTGTAATGTTGTTACAATTTTTGTGGACTTTCTAATTTATTTACAGGGGGTGTTTTGTAATATGTTTCCTCCGCTTTCAACGTGGCTAACAGTTGATCTTTATTGGTATTCTCGGTTGTACGTGTCAACTCCAAATTTATTCCTTCTCTATCTTCTATTCGATGCATTCTTGATTCACCAAAAACCAGCTCATATCTTTCTTATTCTCACCGCTCCGTCGATTTCCCGGATTCGTTTCTAGCTTTCGTTCATCTTAATCCTCCACCAGGGTTAGTTTACTTCCTCCATATCTTCTCGATTCTTCTTATTTTTCTTCATCCGAATAGGAACCGATGATGCGCACGTTGCAGTTTCAAAGCTTCCTGATGTTTAGTTCAGGTTTGGGTCCCGAAGGCGTTATGCTTCAGTTCCGTCATCTTCAAAGGTGTTCCCCATATCACCACCGTTCATGGCTATAATCGCCACCAGACCCGAAGCCCTTCCGCTCCACTTTGGATCTACCTCAGGTACCTCAAATCGATTTCATTATGCCTAACCCTAGAACCACCGCTTCTATGGTATGTTTTCGCAAACGAGCCCTAATTCCATATGAGTTTGATTGATAGCGCATGTTGACTTTATGCATTGTTATCTGACTTTAGGTTTCATCAGTCCATCAACAGTCATTGAGCCATTAATGCGATGACAAATCATAACATACGTTTCGATTATAAAGCCCTTTGTTCATTTTTTTCTCTTTGATGCTTCGATTTGTACTTATTTCTACTTATACATATTGGTATTCTTTGTTTTTATGAAATATGCAGACTGCAGTACAAGGTGGACACAAGTGTGTGTTTCAGTGGTTTATACAGTTATAGACATCGACATTTACATTTAGGTATGGTCAGGTTGTTTTATAAAAAAATTTATTAAAAATATAGTTTTTACTGTATTTCAAGGATGCTCTAAGCTATTTCATTGATGTTGTTTTGATACCCCACAAGGCCTGTTTTTAAGGGGTTAAGCATGATGACATCAATCTTTTGAAAATGGAATCTTCATCGCCTTCCTTTGCATCTATTGCTTAACGACAAAAGTGCCCCTGCTGCAACATTATTAACCTGTATAGTGGAGAACCCTTTAAAAACCCTCTATTTATTCTTATTTTGGTTTTCTTATTCCAACAGAAACCTTCCCGGTAGATGTTAACTTGATTGAAATAGTAATATCCATCTTTAAACTACAAAAGATGAAATTGCCCTTTATCAATTCTACTGCACCAATCCCACGTAAAACCAAACCAAAATCTTGTACTTTCATGTCTAGGATTATTTTCACTCTTCGCGAATCCCAGCATACCCCTGGTTAATTATTTCACATTAAGAAAACAAATTGCCATGTTCTTTATCACTGCAAGCTCACTCTCTAATTATTTGTAAATTAACTGTTATACTGTAGTATGCATGCATTTCCCAGATGTGGCAAATTATAAGGGTAAAAAATTTACGAAGATGATTTGTTTTTAAAAAATAAAAACAGATTTTTTGTTATATATTCTTTTAGATTACATTGTATCAACTTAACTTAGACTATTTGTGTAAACGATCTACTATTGACTTGGGTTTAATCATATTTACTTTCGGTTGCCCTCTGACTAAATTTGTTCACAACACCCTACTTGTCGATTATCAAAATTATGTTTACATATTTAAAAGGTCTTTTTTAAATATATATATATATATATATATATATATATATATATATATATATATATATATATATATATTAAAAATCCCATTGATTTGGAACAAATCAAATGACGTTGGAGCCATAGACACTTGAACAATACCTTTGTCAAGCTGTTTTCATCCCTGCAGGTTGTCCACATCAACTTAGAAATAGACATGTTATTATTGTTTCATATATGAATTATGGCGGTACATTTTTTCCCTGGAATTACTCAAATTTATTTAACCTAACATTGATTTATAGCAGTGATGCAGGATTTAGTGGTGGTGGACTGCTTATACAGTCGGAGAAGCAAGATGGTCCGGTGAATATGGAATTATGGGTTCCATTTCGATTTCATATCAGTTAAATGGAACAGTTATGGATGACTTTCCTTCATATCTATCATTTAGTTTTTGGAGCATCCAAATCTGTGGATTAATATAAGAATTCAATTTTATGACCATTTTTTTTGTAGGGATACGAGTTGTTACACTAAAGGCAGCCTTACATCCAAGAAGTTTTTATTATTGAAAATTTGGAACTTAGTGTTAAACTACCATGCAGTAATGTGAAAGAAGTTGTTGAGAAGGAACCCAAAAAGAAGGTCAAGGTATGGAATGGAATCATTCATTCCATTGGAATGAAATAAAAAAAAAATTGTTTTTTGTTGGATGGAATTAGAGTGATAAAACTAATTCCGTTTCTTTGTTTCATGTTTTAGAAAAGCTCTGTGGATTCAATCTGTACCACAAGAGAGATATTTCTCCGGTTCTTTTTTTTTGTTTGAATTTATTGTAGTACACTCTTATGTTTAAAATGAAAGACCAATTCATCAATTTTTTTTAATTTGAAAGATGATGGGGTTACTTTGTTAGCATTGCTTAACCCCAAATCTATTTTTTATTTGTCTTTGTATGTTTTCCCAAATGCAATCCTATAATAGGAAAAATTTGAAGCAGTCGAACCATGTGAAACATAGACACATTTCAGAATGACACGCAAAAAAAGCACACATTGACCCGGACGAAGCCCGGGGTATCCTACTAGTTAAAATTAAATAGTTTTTTACTTAACGGTATTAGGATTTGGTATGTGTAATGTGTCCCTAAGTAAAGATTGATGATAGGTTCAAAGTCTTGACCGAAAAAAAAAAAATATAAGTTTAAAAGTAAGGTTAGTAGATGCGTGTACAAGCCTTTAAAATAAAAAAATAAAAAATAAAAGAAAAAAAAAACTTTATGTGTTTAACAAACTAAGTTCATGTAAATTTAGGCCAATACCTAAGGGGCATAAGACTATTCACATTCACAACCAAAACCAACCCAACTATTTATTAAAAAATTAATTTATCTCTCTTCCACCTATACAACCAAACTAAACCCAATTTTTCACACCCATTAGCAAACGAACCCAAACCAAACTATTATATTAATTATGATGCTTTTTTATTAAATTATACTAGCTACATATTATGTTTTATTAAATTTATAACCTAATTTTGATATTATATTTAAGATTATATAGTCAATATAAATAAATAATTAAAAAATTCTTAAAATATATCAATATTGGTCTATATTTGTAGATAAAATTATTTTATGTATTTTAGTATATTTTGTTAATTTTTTTAATAAAAGTAAAACAAAATAAGTTACAAAATAATGTTTAACTAAAAAGAATTATAAACAAATAAAAAAGAAAAAAAAGAAAAGAAAATGACAACTGATGGTTGTTTTAAGCTTTTTCTTTGCATTTTTTAATTTTTTTTTAATTTTTAGCCCAACGAACTAAAATAATTAGTCACCATGTGGAGGAGTCTAAGCAACTAGCTGAATGTAAGGAATTAGGCTCAAGGGTCAACAACAGGATGATCTTTTTAAAATATAATCGGGTATTCAGGTTTATCCGATTATATAATTACATACTTGAACCGTGAATCGTGATAAGATCGAGCATACCGATCATTTAAGTTTCATTACTTGAAATCTAATTAACCTGACCCGTTAGTTAAGGTGTCAATTATTTTCAACGGGCCTAATATTAGTGATATATCTAGATTTATATCGATTATTACATAATAAAAATTATAAACCTGTTCGATGCTCAATTGAATTAGTTATAAAGAAAAATATTTTAAAACATTTAAATTACTGTTCTAAACTATTAATAATATTTAATAATTTTGCTGTTAAAATTTAGAAATCTTCAATAAAATCATAATATTTTTGATCGGTTTACGATTTAATCTCAATTTTTATTTTTTGAATAAAAAAATCTCGATTATTTTATATTTTGCCAAAATTAATGAAACAATCATTATTTTTTCAACTGAAAAATACAATTATTGTATGAAATTAGATAATCAAAATCTTTTTGTTGAAAAAATAAATATTATTAAGACGAGGTTTTCTTTAAAATATCTAAACGAAAATTCAAAATCAATTTATCAATGTACACGGATAAATGGGCTTTTATCCGACCCGATAGCCATCAACTGTCGCAACCAATGTACCAATTGTTCTTGTTTCGAGTCTTTTAACCCAGGGTTTAATTAGGGTTCCATTTTCATGGCGTACTCCAGAGCTGTATCTAGGATCTGCACTCGTCTCCAATCTCTATCTCCCAAATTCACCACCAAGCGCTCCGTTCCTCTTTCACCTGATTCATCATCTTTCCCCAAGTCAACCTGCAAGCCTCAAGTTTCTTCTTCTTCTTCTCATCGACGTACTTCAAGGTTTGTTATATCGACAATCGACATTTCTTTTAGTAAATTGAGTTGATGTACTACCAGGTTTCAATTTCAAACTTTCTGTATTATGTAACATTACAATGCAATCAATTGAGTTGGCAATTCCAAATTTGTTCATTACCTTCGCTATCTTGTGTTAGGTTACCACTTGAGTTGAGCGCTTTGATAACAATGATGCCATTGCATAGTGCCATTGCATCAGCTTGCTTAAAATCGGGCTTGTTGATAGAGTCTGAAAGCTGGGGATTAGTCCCTCAAGGTTTGTTTTTTTTGCCTGTATTTATCATCTGATAGTGTTTAATTTTGAATTCTTGACTCAAACTGTAAGCGGATGAATAATCAATTTATTGGCATTAGAAGAGTATTGATTGATTTGAGGTTTAGATGAGAAATAACTCTTAGTCTTTTACCAAATTTTCAATAAATTATTATGCTATCGAATAGATTAAGGTACTTAAATGTAGTTCTTAATGAAAATAGCTTCAATCCCTTTTATCAAACGGATTAAGGTATTTATGTGTAGCTCTATGAGATGTTAGTGCTTTAATCATTATCTCCTTTGTTAAGTCATTAATTGTATCAACAGAATATTGAATGAAAGTATATTGTTATTTCTTGCATTTAACTCGGTGTTTTTATAATCGATTATTTGGCTCTAAAGGTTTTCATGGTTGATATTTCAGGCAAGTCAATGCCTTTATGAGACAAGTTTGTGGCTTCTTTGGGTCTGTAGGAGAAGGAAGTTCCTTCTTTTGACATGTAATACAAGATCAATTTTCATAAGTTTTCAAATTTTCTATTTAGTGTTTTCCATCAATTTGAATTGGTTGTTCGTTGTTGTTTCTTTCTTGAAAAATAAAACATGAAGTTGTAGAAAGCATCATGTTGAATTTTCTTGATCTTGTCACATTTTTGTTTTTGAAAACATACATGGAAAATGTAAACACTAAATATTCAAATACAACCAAAATACGCGATGTATTTTTTTTCGAACAATAGAAACCATAATTTTACCCAAAAGAATGTAAACCAAGTTTTAAAGGATTTTGATAAACGGAAAAACTACTCCAATTATTAGGGCAATTTACTAATATTTGAAGTCATGTTTTTTAACAAGAGATACGAACTTAGGAAGAAAGACTAATAGAAAACTCAAAAGAGAAGCTTAAATACATATTATACAACGGGGAGTTGATTTATGATTTTTTGTAGTATTTACATATAATGGTAAAATACAATTAGTTTGTACTTTTTTATGCATGTTGTATGAAGTAAATTTGTACAACTATGTAGTAATTTTTTTAGTCAAATTCCATAAAAACTAAAACCAATGTAGGTAGATTTTTTTAATAGGGAAATTTTTGAAAAAGTCCTAAAATTTTATCATAATTTATGAAAAAATCTAAAACTAAAATTTGTTTACGAAAAAACATGAATTACCGATAAAAATGAAGATTTGACCATTTTTTTTGGTTTACCAATTTCATTACTTATCTGGTTTCATTAAAATCCTATTATTTTACCATAATTTACGAATAAGTCCCAAATTAAAATTTAGTGATGATTTGATCATTTTCTCCATGTAACAAACATTTTATCGGTTTCATTGTTAACCTAGACGTCTAGTCATTAAATGAGATGATGAGATGGATATGTTGGGTTATATAATGTTATGTTTACCATAAAACTTGATATCCTGATGCATTGTATATTTTTGGAATATAAAATGCATCCAACAAAGACTGCAAGAATTACATAAACTAGCAACAACGTCATCATTTTTATGTTTATAAGAAATTTCAAATCGCCTTTTTAAACTTATGCAATCCAATATATTCATCTCATCAAACATCAACTCATTTTTTGGTGTTTTTTTTTCCTAGAAACACACATTTATTAGTTTCATTGTTGACTTAGATACATAGTCATAAATGAACCGATGAGATGTGTATCAAATTTTACAGTAGTTGTCTAGCTGTCCAAATCAACAATAAAAACGATAAAATATATGTTATGTGGAGAAAAATGTCAAATCATCACTAAATTTTAATTTTGGACTTATTCGTAAATTAGGATAAAATGATGAAACTTTAATGGAACAGGTAAGTAATGAAACCGGTAAATCGGGAAAAGAGATCAAATCGTCATTTTTACCTATAATCCATTATTTTCGTAAACAAATTTTAGTTTTGGACTTTTTTGTAAATTAAGGTAAAATTTTAAGACTTTTTCGAAGATTTTCCTTTTTAACAACCCAAATAATGATTTTGAATTTTTTTTATGCATGTTGTATGAAGTAGTAAATTTGTACAAGTATATAGTATTTTCTTTAGTCAAATTCCAAGAATCACATTAGATAATTAGATAATCTGTTTGATGAAATTATGGTTCTCAAGCATGGTTGATCGGGGTTCTCCAATGGTTTCGATGTTTGAAAATTGAAATCGGTGGTGGTGGTGGCAGAAGAGCCGAAGACGGGAAAAGAAGTGGGTGGGGATTTCTAATAAATACTAATATAAATTATAAATAAATGAAAATATAAAAAATATTAGAAATGTTATAAACTAATTACATAACCATACAAAAAATTATAATCATAGAAACGGTGTCAAAAAAGTACTAAACTAAACTTATGATTAAAAGACAATTTTATTTTAATTGAATGGTTAAGAATAAAGTTATTCACTATGTGGATAAAACCGAATAGTCCAATTGAATAATTTGGATTGGACTATTTGGTTCAGATATTCGGATTTTTGAATTTGGTTTACAACAAAACCAAATTATTATTTTGGATTTTAGATTGTTTTTGGATTATAAAATAAGAACCGAATAGTCCAAAACAACTGAACAATAATTTATTATTTATTTATTTTTAATATATCTATAATTATTTATTAATTTTATTTTTAAAATAAGTTCAAAAAGTTTCACCTAATAAAAAACATTAATATGAACTTTCTCTCAAAAGTTTTTTTTATCTATTAAATGTTAACCTATAATATACATTATTAGTAATTGTTTATGAATTTTAAATCACAACTAAATAGTTTGTTTTTACTTCTTCTTTAAAATGCTATGGTTTTTGGAAAATCGAATAAAAAAATCGATCCAACCGAATTGTAATTGAATCGGAATAGATTGGATTTGATTTTAGTTTGGACTATTCGGATCCATATTTTGAAAACCGAAATCAATTTGGATTCACTTAATTGGATCAGATCAAACCGATCCATCCAAACGAACACCCCTAGTTAAGAGACAAATAGCCTTTTTTTAAAAGAGATGTACAATCGTGCATAGGGGTGACAAACGGGTTTGGTTAGGTCATAAACAAGTTGACCTATTTAATTAAATGCATTGAATACTCTATTAAACCCAGCTTGTTTAAGTAAATGGGTTGAGAATTTCCAACCCAACCTAACCTTTTTAGTACATGGGTAGAAATCGGGTTGACTTTTTTTTTTTTTTCCAATCCAACTTATTTACTAAACAAGTTAAACCTGGGTTGACTTGTTTAAATTCTCATGAAAAAATCCTCTTAAAATCAAATAATCCATCAAAATAAATTACATACAATTTAAAAGCTATAATAATTATTCAAGTTTGAAAATTATACAACAATAACTTTATAGGCCGTAACACAAACATAAATAAGTGTTTACAACCATAAAACATTATAACTGTTTAATTTTTAAATTCTATGCAACTCGACTATTATTTTTACCAACTCGAATTCTAGTAACGGCTATTAACCCATGGCTTTTGATAAATAAAAATAAACAAAATATAAATATCAACTAAATAATAATACTAAATAAGTATAAATTAAAAAATATTTAAAAATTTAAAACGGGTTGACGGGTTGTAAACGAGTTAGAAATTTCAACCCCAACTCAATTCATTTAATTAAACGGTTTAGACGGGTTGACTCATTTAATTAAATGAGTTCACCCAATTAATAGGTTGGATTTAGGGGTGTTGATCGGGTAAAATTTTCGGGTTTTGGGTAGAACGGGTCGGGTAGTTCGGATATTTCCTTAAAATAATAATACCTGATACCCGACCTATATTGGAATTCGGGTATTCCGGTTTTAGGTCGGGTCGGGTAATTTCGGGTATACCCGAAAATCACTTAAGTGTCACTTATTGATTTTTTTTAATTCTTTTTTGCATTTCGGTTGTTTAAATAAAATATTGGGTAACAAAATATTTCATACAATTAACAAGTACATATATGATAACAATACAAGTCATTATAATATATTATGTGATTTTTGTATTCCATTTCAAATTTTGATAAAAAAAAAACAGTTTATGAAGTACATGATCAATGTTTGATCAAATTTGGATTAACCAAACATGTTACATGATTTAATGCAAAAGGTGAGTGCATAAAAGCTATAAATAAAAAAATTTAGCATGTTATCTAAATTGCAGTAACCATTTATATAGCTATAATTCAATTTACAAAGAAGAAAATGTGCATAGTTGAAAAAAAGAAACAAATCCCTAGTGCACAAAGAAAATGAAGAAGATTCTAATATCTTATTCATTTTCATTATATTTGTTGTAACATTTTGTTCAAAACTTCATTTCATTTTCAACAATTTCTTTTGTATTTATTATACACCGTTCAAAAACGAAGCCATATAACATTTGATTTAAACTATAAGGAACACTAATTATGTAAAATAATGATACAACTTTAATAGTTATTATAACTAGTATATCAATTGGTTTTTTTTTTCTAAATCGGGTATTCGGGTTTTTTTTAACCTACCAAATACCCGACCTATTTAAATACCAGGTTACCCGAACTTTCAAACCCGAAACCCGATTTACCCGACCCGATCAACCCGAATTCAAAACGGATCAGGTCGGATAACCGGTTATTGGGTATTTTCAACATGCCTAGTTGGATTGGTGGGTTAGGTTGGGATTGCCACCCTATTTGTGCATTCGTGGTTGCATATTGCATGAAAGGGGTGAAACCGGAAATAATGAAAACTTGAAGGACATAAAATATAAATTGACCTCATCCAAATATAGCCCAATCCGAAAGTGATTGCTAACTTTTCTGTAAAAAAACGGCCACAAATGGCCTTCACCTTCTCCACTTTGAAACAGCTCCACCCCCATAATCAACTTCGTTCCTTCACTCTCTGTAAGTGTCCATCTACTCTTTCTCCCAACCTCAACAATTTCTCACATGGGTTTCGCATTTTATCACCAAACAAACACTCAAAGTTCTCACCTTTTCTTCTTCAAGCACACATCACCCCACAGCAACAGCAAGAACACTCAAAACCCACAATCAGTCGAAGAATTATCGACAAAATTCAACAAGGGTTTTCATCATTCGAGTCTAAAGAGGAAAGGGTAGAGAAAAAACCAGTAGACAACGAAAAAAGGGTCGTAAAAGAGAAAGATAAGAATTCGAGAAACAGGGTTGTTTCTAAAAAAGCGAGACATAACGATTCAAACGAAAAGGTTTCGAAAAATACAGGTGATTCAGGAACTGGAAAAAGGTTTAAAAAGCCTAAAAAGGGCAAACTTGAATCACCATTACTGATCCTGCGTCTCAGTTTAGAGATTTGTTCGAAATTAGGCGATGTAATGGGTGCGATTGTAATTTTCGATTTAGCAAAAAGAGAAGGTATAAATTTAGACAAATATCATTACGCTATAATCTTATATCTTTGTTCTTCAGCTTCTATAGGGGTCGTTCAGCCTGCAAAAAGTGGTAGATCAGATACGAATGCAAATAACCCAGAATTATCAAACTATAATCCTGAAAATTTTGAAGGATTTCAAACCCTAGATGATTTAATCCACTTGATAAACGATCACAAGGGTTCAACCACTAGAACCGGAATTAAAGTAAGCGAAAATTTGAAAGAATATGCACTCAAAAGGGGTTTTGAAATTTATAAACAGATGGTTTCTGATGAAGTCGAAATGAATGAAGCAATCTTAACATCTTTAGCTAGAATGGCAATGTCTAGAAATGATGGGCAAATGGCGTTTGATTTGGTAAAACAAATGAAAGATTTGGGGATAAACCCTAGATTACGTTCATATGGTCCTGCTTTATCTGTTTTTTGTAATAATGGAAATCTTGAAAAGGCTTTTGAGGTTGAAGAACATATGTTATGTCATGGTGTGTACCCTGAGGAACCCGAACTTGAAGCACTTTTGAGGGTGAGTATAGAAGCTTCTAGAAGTGATAAGGTTTATTACTTGTTGCATAAATTAAGAAAAAGTGTCAGAAAAGTGTCGCGTTCTACTGCGGATGTGATTGAGAAGTGGTTCAAAAGTAAGAGTGCTTCAAGAATTGGGAAAAGAAAATGGGATCAACGTTTGATTGATGAAGCGGTTGAAAATGGTGGTGGAGGGTGGCATGGGGTAGGGTGGTTGGGTAGTGGGAAATGGAATGTTGTGAGATCGGTTGTTGGAAAAGATGGATTGTGTAAATGTTGTGGTGAAAAATTGGCAACTATTGATCTTGATCCTATAGAAACCGAACTCTTTGCTGAATCGGTTGCTAAAATAGCTAGGGAAAGAGAGAGGAATTCAAGCTTTGAGAAATTTCAAGTATGTTTCATTTAAAGATTGCTTATTACCATTTGCTTTTTTGTATATGAGATACATACATTATCTCTTAGGTAAGCGAAAGACAATGTGTTTATGCATATTTTGACGTAAAATTGTTTCGAAAATAGAAAGCGTATACATTATTTTTTTCATTTTGCATGAAATCCATCTAAATAAGTTAAAGATTTATCACATTTAGTGATATGAAAATGAAAAAAGCTCTTTCTTATATATGTACATTTTGTTCATTTGTAGAAATGGCTTGATTACTATGGACCATATGAAGCAGTTGTAGATGGAGCAAATGTTGGTCTTTTTAGTCAAAGAAGATTCAAACCATCTAAGGCAAGTCATTTTACGATCAATACCATTTATTATATTCTTTAATCATACAAATTAAAGATTTATATTCTTTCTTGATATATATTTTTAGGTCAATACCATTTCAAATGGAATTAGACAGATGCTTCCTTCCAAGAAATGGCCATTGATTATCTTGCATAATAAACGTATATATGATAATAAAATGGATGAAGGGATTAACAAGGCACTATTTGAAAAGTGGAAAAATGCTGATGCACTCTATGCAACACCTACAGGATCAAATGATGATTGGTAATCTTGTTTTCATTATACTCTTCTTGTTTTTTTTTGGCATTTATATGTTCTTTTTATCAGGTACTGG
This sequence comes from Lactuca sativa, assembly GCF_002870075.4. Taxonomy (NCBI): domain Eukaryota; kingdom Viridiplantae; phylum Streptophyta; class Magnoliopsida; order Asterales; family Asteraceae; genus Lactuca; species Lactuca sativa. The sequence continues at coordinate 245,563,283 of NC_056627.2, read as the reverse complement.
TTGTATGCAGCTATAAAATTTAAGTGCTTACTTGTGACTAATGATGAGATGAGAGATCATTTGTTTCAACTCTTGGGGAATGATTTCTTCCCAAAATGGAAAGAAAGACATCAGGTCAGTAATAACTTTCATTCATTCCATATAAGTGTGTTTCTAGGAAACATCAAAGAACTGATTTTTCTTTCTAAATATGTCATTCTTGTAGTAGTTCGATCACTCCAAGATTGTGATTTTTCTAGAAATTTCAACTTTTAAAGCTCATTTCGTAACATTTTTTTCTAATGAAAGGTGCGATTCCATTTTTCTGAGATGGGTCCCGTGTACCACATGCCACCTCCATGTTCAGTTGTCATTCAGGTTAGTTTTTTTTTTTTTTTTTTGAAGAAACAACAAGGGTTCGAGTCTTAGCAGTCATAGTATTAAAGTTTTATTTCCCATATGGGCACCGGCTTTATGTATGAGCAAATTAGTGGGTCAATGTGTATCTGATTTACATATCACATGATGCTGATTTATATCAACCAGATAGTGGCCAACATGGGCCCTACACTGTGTCTCACATGATGCTTATCGGCAGACAGTGTGGGCTAACTCAGGGTTGGTGGAAGAAAAAACATTTTACAGAAAGACTAGAGAATTGTATAAATCTTTGGGTAGAATGAAAGATATGATATGTTTTTGATATACTTGTCAGGAATCAAGAAAAGGACATTGGCATATTCCTATTGCTTCAGAACAAGAGTCTGAAGAGGAGAGAGAGTGGATGTGTGTGACACGTGAAGGAAAGAGACTTGAGAGGTTGGATTCTGGAAAGGAAGCTCGGTTAACTACACATACACCATTAATGTTAAAGAATCAAGAAGTATGTGAAACTCTAAAAGAAAGTGTTTTGTCGTCTGTTCCTGTAAAAGGAATTACAATTTTGAGACAAATTACTGAAGCAGAGAAGCTTGGAGACTGTATACTAGATTTTCATATATGATGTCATATGATGAGTTTAACTTTGTCAGACATTGCAATGGAAGATTTGTCATTAAATTTCCGAAGGCACTTTTTTTTGTAAAGGTCCATGTCTAGGCAGTATTGTAATTTGGTTGTTTTTTCGTTTTGGTTAATATTATAAAAGAGCATTTATTTTTGAACTTTTCTGTTTAAACATAATATTTGATTTTTATGTTGATAAACCCACACCTTTTTCAATGTTTTCGTTCCGATCTTTTTAGCAGATAACCTAATTTTTATTTTCAAAACCGGTCACGATTTTTTTCAGAAGTGATGCCAAACACGCCCTTTAATTATTTGAAAAGTGGTGTTTATTTGTGTAGTTTATGCTTCTTTTTCTTTTGACTTGTTAATCTGGTTATGCATTAGGCAACACCAGAAAAGAAAGCACACAAACATTACCCCAAAATTTCATTTTCATATAGTTTGCATTTATATAAAAATCTTACTATTACTATTTATGCAACTATTTATCACCTTTTAACTATTATATTATTACATTACACCCACCCACCTACAAATTGGTGTAACGACCAGACGCCGAAGATCCTGATCCTTTCCTTCTTCGACGCCTCTTTTGTCTGATTCTACAGAAATTTATCAACACCAAAATCCCTGACAACAAAAAAAAAAAAAACTAACATATCAACAACCACTTCACTTATCTTAAAAACCCTAATTACAAACAATACCAATATTACTTACCTAAAACAGCAATAACAGCAGGTACAAGCCAGTGACTCGGAAACACAACCGGCGTCTCAAGCTACAAAAAAACACAAACAAAATATAATCAAATTTATAGAAACTAAAAAATATTAAATACTAAATAGCAATTTTTACTTACATCATCTCTATACAGCAACCCAAGAAATCTATTCCCTGAAGAATTATCTTTGGGTCCCCCCTTCAACATGGAAATATCCACTGAAGAAGAATTCAACCCCCGCCCAAGATCAATCGCTTTATACCCCGGTAATCGCCGATTCCGTCCTCTCACCTGTAACCCATACCCCTTCGTTCCCCACACATCAAATCTCGAATCACTCCGGCATGTCAATTCCTTTCCGACAACTCCGGAATACAACGAGAAATTCAAATCCGTTCTCCGTGAAGGCAACTGATCCTCATCCTGATGCAATGGTGCTTTTAACTTCACTGAATTTGAAAAAAGCACGGGATCTTTAATATTCTTTCCTGTGAAATCAAGTAATTTCCTTAAAAGCCAATAACAGTTCGTCACCATATGACTACTATCCAAACAGTTGGAATCCCCGTACACCGCAATCCGACTCCCGCCAACTTCCACCAACCCAAGAACAGCGGAATCGGAATTGTCAATTCCGGAGGCGAGAAAACTATGCGTCGCCCCGCTCTCCGAACTATCATAAAACGAGAAGCTATGAACGTATCCATTTCCCGGGAATTTCACGATATTTGTCCCAGAAGCGTATCGAATCAACTCATCATTTAAAGTGAAATCCCCATTTAAAATCCGGTCACCAAACGCGATTCCGAAGGGCGCCAAAAGATCATTCATCGCCGGAATATTCGCGCCTCCGGTCACCGGAGTCCACCAGCTCCGGGTATTATCGTCAAAAAACCGCATTTTCACCATCGTATCAACGTTATACCAATCCGCAAAAACAACCAAACTTAGCCCGGAATTTACCACATCGTCCCTCAGTTTTTGTATCTCTTCTTCGAAATACTCATCTTCAAGATCCACTAAAAGGAGAGTCCCATAATTTCGCGCATCAAAGCATGTGAGAGGAGACCCGAGTGTTTCAATGTAGAATCCCGCGTCTCGTAACATGTTAAACATTATATGGAAATTAGTATGTAAATGATCGCCATGCCAATCAAGAATGTCATTCCGGACATCTAGGGAATCCCTTGGAATGTAACCGGGAGGGTATTTGATACTATGGAATTGATCCCATAAAATCCGGACTGATCTTTCCGGAGTAGGAATCACTTTTAGTTTCAACCGGAGTACACATGTGCTATACCGGAATGACTTTTCTCCGGTCGCCGGAGGGCTGTAGACTTTGACAGTCACATTGCCGGAGATCTCGCCGGAGAATTGAGATCCTTCTTCTTTTATTTGCATATGGAGTGCTAGATACCCTGTCCATGGCCAAATAACATCGGAATAAGTGAAATGAATACTTAGGAGATTTCCTTCTTCGGAATCAGGATTCCAAACCGGTTGACTTTTCACGTATCCAATTACTCCCATTCCGTTTAGTATTGTGGTGTTGAAAAGAACCGGCATTGCATCTGCATAAAGTGGTTGCTGACAAAATGGCCATGAATAAGGGCAGTCTGTGTAATCAAGAACACTCGGGAAAATACTTGCTCGTGGCTTGTAGCTTTTCAAGATTTCATATGATTCTAACCTGATAACACAAAAAAAAAGATGTCAATTTTGGTTTATTTACAAAAAAGCCATTGCTTTATGGCTTTTCGGATCCTTTACGTGAAAACCCTTTTTTTTGCATGAAATCCATTGCCATTTTTGAACTTTTCTAACAATGGCTGAATTCATGCAAAAAATGACTAAACGACCTAAAAGAGGAATGGCATTTTCGTAATTTTTTGCAAAACAAGGAATTGTGTGATTAATATACTTACAAATCAACACGTCCAGCACCCTGTTCAAACATATTAGGACCGGAGAGCTTTGCAGCACCTTCAACTAGGGCTTGTTTCATGCTTGCAGGGTTCAATATCTGTTTCCGGTCGGAATCAGGGATTACACTGACAAGGAGACACACAACACCAGCCACCACAGGACTTGCAACACTGGTTCCTGATAAGGGTTTACACCCTGTGCTAATTTTAGACCCCATGATTTCTCTCCCGTATGCAACAACATCTGGTTTTACTCGCCCATATCTGTTGGATGTAAAGTTTTGTATGAGTTAAAAAGACAATTATATCCTTGGGTTTGAATGAATTAGATGATTATATTTACTATTTACCCATGAGGGAGTTCCCAAGTACTCATGCCACGTGATGAAAATGAAGCAATGTGATCGTTGTAATCTATGCCACCAACACCAATCACATCACTTTGATCTGCAGGATTGTTTAGTGTGCCATAAAGTGGGCCATCGTTTCCAATTGCTGACACCATTATGATGTTACTTGCTGTCAATTCCAGGACCTTGTATGCGATTTTCAGATATAGGTTAGGACTTGGGAATAAGGCATTCCGATTCCAAGGGGTATATCATATATGGAACAGAAATATAGAATCTCTTACCTTCTCTACAAATGGAAGATCCAAGTAATCAGGGCCACCAATGCTCAAGTTTAGAACATCCATATTGCTCGCGATTGCATAATTAAATGCATCTAAAAACCATGACGTGTATGACACCTGCAATAAGCTGAATAGAAACTTATCATATAGTTTAAATGAAGATACAAAAAAGAAATAGGATTTGAAAGGTTGAGACATGTTGTGGGGGAATATGAATAAAAAAGGTGATAAAAGAATGTATGATATGCATTACCTGTGCGTCTGTAAACACACGGAAAGCATAAATCTCTGTGTCTGGTGCAAAGCCAAGGCATTCTGCATCTTCACCAGCAATCACTCCAGCAACAAATGTGCCATGTCCAAGATTGTCATTTAAGGTATCTTCATTGGTCCAATTAGTGCGTTCCTAGTATTGGAAGGAAATGGAAGTTAGATTGTTACCAATTTTTTGCAATTCAACTGATCTTATTACTTATAGTATGGTTTGATGAAAAACCTTGATATTGCGGAAATGGGGATGATCTGAACGAATTCCGGTATCAAATATAGCCATCTTAACTTTTGCTCCGGTGTACCCTTTTGACCAAAGTGCATCTGCTCCAAACAGGGATGTAACTTGAGATCTCTGCAGGGAAGATGGAGAAATTACTATGCGTAGAATGTCCTCAAGATTTGACTATTAATGCGCATCTAACGAGACGTTGCAACCAATCACCAATGTCTATTCGAACTTACCTGTGAAAGAAGATGCCTGGCCCAATCGATTGTTTGGTTACTAGTCGCCGCCGCAGCCACATTATCACCGCCATCACCAAATGACATGGAAGTGAAGATCTTCCCAGGCCTCTTTCTACCATCCGAAAACGCTCCGACTTTCTCGTGCTTTTCGTTCTTATCTCCACCAAGCAAGTTCCTTAACTGATAGCTTGAATCAACCGTAACATCTTTCACCATTTTCAGCCTCTCAAACTCCCCGATGATCGAACTTGCCGCTTCATCGTCGATCGCCACGACTCCGAAATCAGTAGGGAATTTAGAAGCAGGATTATTTCTGTTAATCCATTCCCAAGACGAAGAGCCATTTAATTTCTCCTTCGTGCTGTGCTCGAGATACTCCTTGTGATGTTCCGCTTTCTTGTACTCGATAAATCTTACTATGTAGTTTCTCCGAGCTAGTGTCCCTTCTTGTTCTTGTGATTTTGGTGATATTTCGGGGGTTAGGGTTTGGTTCTGAGGGGGTTTGCTGAAGCGAAAAAGGGAAATTGATAGAATGAGGACGATGATAGAGAGATTGAAAATGGAGGTTTTCAATCTGTGTGAAATCGTCTTCATCATTATGTCGCCGACGTTTACTGGAATTGGTCGGAACGATCCCTCATCGGAATCGGCAAGAGGTATTGATTTGGATTTTGGAGAATGCAGATGAATCTCCGATACGGTGCTTTTTGGGGTTTACTGGGATGAAAAACGAACCTTTGAAATTGAATTGCCTGTCTCCTTAAAACTCCCATTTATATTTTCTTTATTTGCTAAATTTACTTTCAAATAAAATTTTAAGAATTTTTGTTCCAAATGAATGATCTATAATGTTGGCATAACGTTGACGAAGGATTTTGAATTGAAATTGAAAAATGAATCTATCATGAATTTGAATCCAATTTCGTGTGATGTTTGATTGGTAGGAAATAGAATTGAAATTAATTCTAGATTTTGTTTGGTTTACAGGAGATAGTAATTGAAATTCACGTAAAATGATTAAAATTCACGTAAAATGACAGAATTGCAATTTTATTAATTTGCTTAATTTTGCTTTGTTTTCTAACAAATGAACAATTTGATTTTCACATTTGTTGTTGTTACAACCTATTCTAATTGATTAATTAAATGCACTTTGATTTTTAGGAAAATAAACAACATGGTTTTCACAGAAACAACACTTTCGAATAAGCATAGATCTTCACAAAAACAACTAGATAATCGATATTACTGAATAAAATTAAAAAAGAACAAATTCGATTTTCAGGAAATCGAGAAGACGAGTTGAGTGTAGAATCGGCAGAAAACCAGATAATTGATTTCCAGGAAACAACTAGATACATGTTTTAATAAATTGATTTTCGTTGAATAAAACTAGATAATCGATTTTGTAACAACCCAAAATTTTTTGTTATAATGTTACTAAAAACCACGTCATCCAATGTCATATATAACAAGAACCATGGAATGAGTACTCAAAAGTCATAGTAACTGTGTCAAAACAAAACGGTATCCATCATAACACAATGTCTGAATAAAACTCCTAGGATAAAACTGAAGTTGTGGTGGGTGCGATGTCATTAACCCGAGCTCTTCCCTTTTCTAGCGGAAGTACCCTAAACCAAAACTGAAACTGTAAGCACGAAGCTTAGTGAGCTTCCCCAAACTACCACATACCATAGAATAACACATAAACAACTATTCGGCCTTGCCCACTGCATCAGACCGAAGTCTGGAACTAACCAGGGCTTTGCCCTCTGCATCAGACCAAAGTCCGGAACTGACTGGGACCATGTCCCCTGCATCGGACTGAAGTCCGGAACTAACTGCATCAGACCGAAATCCAGAACTGACCGGGACCGTGTCCCCTGCATCGGACCGAAGTCCGAAAACTGACTGAGCATAACGTAGCATAGCATAAACATATCAACTAGCATAAGCACATATACTGCATACTGCATCGGACCGAAGTCCGGAACACATAACACAAAGACATGCGTGAATCACAAAGACATCAAGCACACTGAACTACTGCATCGGACCAAAGACCGGAACTACTGCTAACTAAACGTGCTGGCATTGTGGTCGTAGACCCGTTCATACTGGAAGGAAACTCACCTCGTAACGCTGGCTGCCGAGATGCTAAATCTGAAACTGCCTGACCGCTGTTTCGGAACTCCCCGGCTACAAATCCCACAAACACTAAATTAAATACTAATAACTAATCTCAGGGTAAAATGACTATTTACCTCTGAGCAAGTTAAAGCCAACCTCATGGTCAAAGTCAACTTCCTGTTCACCGAACTCACTGAGTTGGGTCGTCAACTCGCCGAGTCCCTATCATCCATTCTAGTCCTCTACCCACTTCTACCCGTCGAGTTTGGCAAAGACTCGACGAGTTCTTCCTCGATGCTAACATCGAGTCTAACTTCATCCGACTCGTCGATTTGTATGAACAACTCGTCGAGTTCTCCTTCAACATATGAACACGTCCAGTTTGTGACTCGTCGAGTCGTATGAACAACTCGTCGAGTCTAAAGAACAACTCGTCGAGTCCCAAGCATGCTATTACTATACAGTCGATTCTAATCGATTTAGTGCTTCCAAAACATAGATATGAGCTTCTAGGACTGGTTTTACACGTAAAGTTTCCAACTTTATGTGCATGCACAAGGGTATGAGGCTAAAATACCCAAACTCATCAAATACTAAGCACTTAGGGTTTGGAACAAGGCCAAGATTGCATAAAGGTGGCTATAATGAGCTCCTGGAGTTCAAGAGAGGCTACATCTGAAGTATAACTCGATCATAAGGCTTTATTACAAAGGATTTGGGGTTTTTGAGCTTAATATCAACAATTTGGGGACAAAATAGATCTATTAGATCAATAAGCAAGATGGAGACTTTATTACCAGAAAAGATGACCACAAAGGAGTGTGTTCCGGATCTACTTCTTCTTCCTTGAACTCTTCAACCTTCTCCTTCTTCTACTTGCTCCAAAATGCACCAAAAGTTCCTTCACAAGGCAACAATCACTCACACACTCTCTAAGGAGGCTAAGGTTTGATAAGAAATGTTCTGAGGGTGATGGAGGCGAGGTTGGGGCACATAAATATGTTTAAATAGGGTGCAGACCCTTAAAATTAGGGCTTCATCCAGACAGGCGGACTCGCCGAGTCCCAGCATATGGACTCGTCGAGTAGCCAACTCCATTTGCGTAATCATCCCGTCTCTACTCGACGAGTCGGGCTATAGACTCGTCGAGTACCCCTTCAGAATTGAAAATACTTATTTAAATTACATGAAAAAAAATGGGGCGTTACAGATTTTCCTGAAATCGGCTTTTCACAACAAGAAACAGGATAGAATAAGCAGAAAAGTGAAAACCATCAACTTTGACAGTGTTTTGCGATGAGGAAGTAAGAGCGCCAGAGAGAGACATCGAGAGAAATCGAGATTAGGTCGAACTATAGCGATACAAATACCTGACAAAGAGATGGAGAACGAGTTGATTTTGATGAAGCCTACAATTCGATTTTGATGAAGAAATATAAAAGATGAGTTGAGTGTGATGTCGGCTGCAGTCTGATTTTGAGGAATACATGAGATAGAGTTTTGGTTTTTAGAATGGTTTTGTTAAAATAAAATGGGTATAATGGTAATGTTTCACTTTCTTGATGGTATGGAATTATTTCCATCAGTTTGTTGAAGGAAAGTAGTTTCCAACGTATGAAGGAATGTTTTTCTCATTTATGATTCCCTTTCCTTCCTTAAAGTTGAATCAACCGCAGGAATTCGAGAGAATTGGAATCCTTTTCCCTCGAATTTCAATCATTTCCTGTCAACCAAATGTAGCCTAAGATACACATCATTAACAAACACCAACTTTTATTTTGGGGATAACGACTTGAGAGGGTAACCAGCTATACACTTTGTATATATTTGGTCACTTAATTTTTTTTGGTGTACTGTTAACCCTTTAAACTTGTATTTTTGTTAAAATTGTACCATTATTACCTACAATAATAGGTAAAACATGTTTTGGGGTACCTCTGGTGACATTTCCAGCGTCCGTTACCTCTGATGACATCTCCTCTTATCTTCTCCGGTCAAATGTGAGTTTTCTGACCATTTTTTTCAGTCTTCTTCTCTTCTCCGGTCAATCATCACTTTGCCGGTGAGTTGAAATCAGATTTCTCTTTCTCCAAAACAATTTTTTTTCTTTCATACAACTGAATAGAAGTTCATTTGAAAATCGTGTTCATCAAATGAAAATCATGTTTTGGTGTTTCCTGAAATCCCCAACTCGAAACCCACAAAATCATTTCAGATATGGGTTACTTTAACAAAATCATCTTGAGGTATTGTTTTTGTAGGGGTCGAAACGTGGATAGTAAGGAGTCAAAATGCATTGAGTCTATAAAGGTTCCAAATCCAACTGATTTGGACTCTATATGTATTTACAAGGCACATTTCATTTTCGATGCTAGAATGTATAGTCCTTGTATTTTTTGTTGAGTCTGTTCTATCATATAAATAAGGTAGGTACTTGAGTCGAGAGTAACTTTTGGTGCTCTTTAGTTTGTAAAACACTCTCAAACTCCTTGTACTCTTACAGACTAATACGAGCCAATCAAATCTTATTTACTTGATGTGTTCTTCTTGCTTTCTTTGATTGATTAAGTATTTGTTACTTGAATCTAACTCTCATCAATTAGTATCAGAGCATGCTTCATTCAAGCAGTTTCAGTTTTCTCATGTTTTTTCATATTTTTTTGAATCACTCTTTCCGATTCAAAGTTTTCCACAATACTGAATCAGAAAACTTGTTTCATTTGATTGTTTTGTTTCGATTCCGCACTCTATTTGTTAGATCAGGTGATCTGGTCAGTTTCTATTTGATTATCCTTTCATATCTGTTTTTGAATCTAAAATATCATTTGTTCGCACAACAATGGCGAACTTTAACATGAACACGATGTCGAGTTTCTCGCACTTGCTTGGATCATCTATGAAGATTCCAATGCTCATTCCTAAATACTACGAGCAGTGGCTCGACAGAATGGAGGACTGTCTTAATGAAATAGATGAAGATCTTTGGAGATGCATCATGTGACATCTCCATTTTCACGGCCAGAAAAGACCGATTTTGTTTATGCTTCGTTTAAAAATCAGAGTAATATTTTAAATAAAAGTGTTGCGGAATTTGTCCCAAAACAAAATATGATAAAGATTTATCAAAAGCATTTCCATAGAAATGTATTTCATTAAAAAGACTCGGGATGTCATGTTCGATACAGATCGTAAGCATAAACAATACAACATAGGCCTTACTACATTATTCCGTATTTACAGGCCTAAAATTCATTATCTCTCATCCCAAGACATCACATCTATGCTCATGCGCCACTACCTGTAATACAAGAAACTGAGTGGGTCAGGCTTGGGAGCCTGGTGAGCACATAGGGTTTTCAACCCACAATAAATAAGTTATTAGCTTTATCAAACCAAACAAACCCGATTACCCGTTCCCGTTATCCTCACTTTACGTCCCTAAAACATCTAACACAAGGGACCTAGTCTAAGGACTATCATCGGGATGGACACTACTGCTAAGGGGATTCCTCAGCAATAAATATCCTTAAGGCAACCATGTGGGGGATGGAGTACACCTGGTGAGCACATAGTTCAAATAAACACACAGTTCAAATAAACACCTACAGGTTGCGAGCCTGCTAGTGTTCCACTGGACTGTCTAGAATAGTCCGTGGTCGTCATCTATACTCCACTAGATGACTGGATCATCAATAACATCTATAACGAGGCCTCTCATTATTTCATTTTATCACACAACAACTAATACATCTACCCATGTTTTACCCCAACATTTTTCGTAGATATAAAATACATATACAATTTAAATCATTGAAAACATGTATAAAAATGTTCATCCAGCATAGATAGCAAGTATTCAGGTAATATGCACACATAGCACGTAATTTATATAAAATACTTCATATCTATGTGTAAGCTGAAAGTAACTATGCACTCACTTGAAAGGTGGTGACTCAGCACTCAGACAGCACTTCGATACTCTCAAAACAATTTTCCTTTGATAGAACCTAGTACCAATACCACTAGGGTTTAGTCTAATGATAACCGCGACTAATTAATAGTCTAGCTATTATTATTATTATTATTATTATTATTATTATTATTATATAAGCGTTAAATAACACTCAATATAACTCATAATAATAGCCCAAATAATTATTTTAAAGACCTAATAACATTACTATAATTATTTGAAAGTTATATTAAAAGTTGCGTAAGCGTAGCTCACTTAGAGCGGATTTTAAAGAAAACCGAGCTTTATTTGGAGCAACATTTCGAAACCGAAAGACACTTTTTCTCGGGACTCCGGGAGCCTCAGGGCTTCCTTAGGGTGCTAGGGGGTTTACCTAGGGTTTTAGGGGGTTAGGGTAGGCTAGAGAGAGAATGATTTTTGGAGTGAAAAATAAAGCTGCCTCGGCCCCCTTTTATAGCCTGCGAGGCCTCGGTACGCTGGGCGTACCTCGGACCTACGCTGGGCGTACTCTCGCATCGTACAACACGTGTTGCGGAAGGGCTGGGTCATCGTGGCGTAATGTAGACCGAGGGAGGAACAAGACCGTTGCGCGTTCCGAGCCTCGTACGTGAGGCGTACTCGTACGACGGGCGTCCGATGCGAACGTTGGGCGTATGCGAGGACTACGTGTCAGCCATCCGAAGTGAGGCGTGATCAGCAAGCGACAGTCCAGATGCTGCCACGTCATCAACTTCGCACCAGATTCGTGATTTTCTACTCCGACTTCTAGAAATCATAACTCTCTCATACGAGCTCCATTTTTGACGTTATTTATATCCACGTGAAGGTGGGAACGTACTCTACAACTTTCATTTAGGCTCCGTCGGCTAATTTTGGCGCTATTTTAAAATTTATATGTGACAACCCGATATTTCGAGACAATGTAATGTAAAACCAATCAAATTTAGGTCAAAATATAACTTTCCTAAAATCTTATTTGGGTTAAATAAAGTAGTAGGAATCGTATCAAGGTTTTCGTACATAAAAAGAACCCTAAAATCTGAGTTATAACGAAGAAGTTATGACCAACCGAAGATTCTCGGCAAAACCGGCAACACCGATTAAACGAAAAACGCGAAGTTTCAATACAATAGTTTTTAGCCTTAAGTATCTAAATGAAAGTTATAGATAACCTCAAACCGTGAGCGTACATAAAAAGAACGTCCAAATCTGACTTCGGATGAGGAAGTTATGATTTTTCCAAGATTCGGGTATAGCAGTAGACAACTAAAAACTCGAAATAGAGCTCGAGATACTTTTGACCAAAACAACCTAAATGAGAATCTAAGGTCTCAACATTAGAAGCGCAACGGCGAAAATTCTGACGAAAATGGACACCGGATGAAGAAGTTATGGATCTTTAACGGACTTTTCGTGTCCCGGCCCGTTAAAAATAAATAATTAAAAATAAAGTCAAAATTTGCCGATGAAGCCTAAACGAGAGTTGTAGATAATATTTTCAGCTACGCGTGCATATAAAGAACGTCGAAAACAGAGCTCGTATGCGAAAGTTACGGATTTTACAAGTTCGGGGTCCAAAATCCGAGGCTGTCAGGCCCCCATGACGTGGCACAGCTTGGCCGCGACCCGGCAAGTGACTGAGGGCGTCCAATCAACGGAAGGGGATAAGGCTTTCTCCCCACGACGTGGCCAACCTTAGCCACGACGTGGCACACCAGAAATGCCCCTATAAATAGAACTCTTGGGGTGCCGGGTTTAGGTGCTCCATTCTTCCATCTCTCGTGCTGAAACTCTGCGGTTAAGCTCCCGAAGCCCTGGTTTTCACCTTCAAGTCCCGAAGGAAGGTTTTGTGTTCCCGAGATTCCCGAGATTCCCGAGAATCCCTAGATTTTTCCCCCGCTTTCAACTCTTCCTGTCGAAGTTCTGCTCGATTCTTCTCTAGACTATTTCAAATCAACCACTTCAATCAAGTGAGTTCATACCCCTTAAATCAACCTTTGAAATGATTTTAAATGTTTAAATACTTATGGGGGGGGGGAATACAAGTTAAATACATATAGTTATTGCTTCAATCACATGTGATTGCATTAATCACATGTGATTAATAACTAGGAAACCAATGATTTTATCACTGTTCAAACTGTTTATCAAACTGTTTTACTTCAAAATGTTTTACAAACTCTTTTACTTTTCAAACTTGTTTACAACTGTGATTCAAACAAATATTCCTTATACTTGAACTGTTTCATCAAACTTATGCCTTCAAATTGTTTTATAGATTGACATCAAGTCGATCTTTTCTTGAATTAATATTTATGTTTCAAATGTCTTATAAAAACTTATTTATGCTTTTATATTATAAATTGCATGCCCATATATGTATATATGTATAAATAATGTTTAAAGGGCTTAGGAAGGCCATCCGCCCTATTTCCTTTTTCTCGATTTGGATGTGGTCTGGTGGGATTTCGGGTGACCATCCGAAGGTCGTTTCAATATTAATTATATATCAAATATACCTATATAGACATAAAAGTACTTCCATATTCATACGTACTAGACACATCATTAGTGAGTTACCATCGGTGTAACACAGGATCATACTATTACAACTGTTAGATCAATGAGTCAGTTCATTCATGAGTCTATACATTACATTACTATGAGAACATATACAATTATACTATGAGAACATATACAACTATACTATGAGAACATATACAACTATACTAGGAAGAGAACATATACAACTATACTATGAGAACATATACAACTATACTATGAGAACATATACAACTATACTAGGAAGAGAACATATACAACTATACTAGGAGGAGAACATATACAACTATACTAGAACGAGAAACATTACATTACACATACTAGAATACTTAAATTACTGTGATTTAAATCGGAGCATGACTTAAATGTCATGACTCGAGTTGTGGCCAGAGTCTCTTGGAGGGGGAGCGTGAGTTTGCGTATAAATCTATGCTGGATTGACAATCCTACACCTTGCTGCTAGCTACAGCCGGACCTGCAGGTCTGTGGGTGCCAAACGTCATTTCGTTATTACGACCATTCATTATGTCGTTGTTACTAGTCGATAGTATGGTGCAATTTATCACATAATGCCTTAATATAAAATCCGGTTTAAGGTAGTTAGTACAGCAGTAGTTCCTATAATACAAAACTACAGTACTACAGTGATTTACCCATTACATATTTTTAGTGATAACCTCACTTAAACATTAATGTACAAACTATATTTTGTTAAATGATAGTTACACTTGGGAAATTACACACTTTTACAACAAATGAGCATACAAATCAGTTAAGCCTTGGTAGAAGGCTACTTTAATAGAAAATATAGGTTTTTCTGAGAGATTCAAACTTTTACAAACACTTACATACATTTTACATCTTATACTTGCGACAGGTTCAAACGTTTTGATAACAAACCCGACACTAAAATACTTATGAACTCACCAGCTTAATGCTGATAAACTCTTTCAAAATAACTTGTATTCTCAGGTCATCAGTAGACAGGTACCGATGCCAGCTTTTGAGAAGATGGAGCGCATCCAAGACTCATCTCATATTATTTTGTTTTACATTATTTTGGTGTCTATAACTGTACAGAACACGCTTGTATTAAAATTATATATTTAATGCAATGGATGATGTTGTTTGCTTATTTACATTTACTGTGTTGTGATACATTACATGACGTATCACATAGTTTATACCAGTTATATATAATATAATATTGAATAGATAGTTAATTGTGTGGATCTGCCCTAAGCCCACAACCAAACAAGTAACAGGGAATGAGGTGGAAGGCACACATCCAACTACTTATCGGGTATTAATTATATATAACCCTGATGTATAAACCAAGGTATTATGGAATTTGTCACCTAAGGTCCTTTAAGTTATATTGGTTTAATAAAATTGGTTAAACCCTTTACTGGTATGTTTCTAGTTTTGTATACCAAAAGTTCTTATTTGAAAAGTATGTTTTGTATTAGAAAACTATGCACTGAATTAGTGTCCTATGACCTGACCCATACCTGATACCCCTTATGATGACTTAATGTATACGGAACATATATATATATATATATATATATATATATATATATATATATATATATATATATATATATATATATATATATATAACTAAGATCGAATGGATAATAGGCTGGGTGAATCCGCTCTAAGCCCACAACCAAACAAGGAACAAGAAATGAAGCAGAAAGCACACATCCTATTATGTGTCGGTTCCTATTACATATATCCTTTGATGTATACATTGTGGAATCATAAGGTTAACATTATAGGTCCCTTTCCCACTTAATGTTCATGTTACGAATAAGTTATGTATCTTATTTATTATCGTCAGGTACTTTACAGATGTACCCTTTTTATAAATAAATAACTTAGGTTGGATATAACTATGACCTCGTGCCTGCTAACCCTGGTACGTGAAATCTGATGGGTTTTAGCCATAAGAACTTTCCTATGTGCGCATGCAAAACCCTAATGCTTGGATCTAGGCTTTCTAATAAACATGCATTGAATCCAAGTCTTCTAATGACTAAATAGGTTAAATAACAACATTGAAACAGATCTAAAATCATACCTTTGAGTTCCTTGTTGATCTTGAGGTCTTGGGGCTTCTAGAGTCACAAATGTCACTCCTCTAATGGCTTACAAACACCAAAGCAAGAAGAATGATTTAGGAGAGAGGAGAGGGGAGGAATTTCGACTAGAGGTTCCTTACTTTAGGTTAAGTGTCGAATTCCATCAGCCATAGGGTCTATTTATACTTGTAGACTCCTTAAGGGTTACAACCTAAACCCTAATTGGATAACTTAGACTTTAAGTTAATCCATATCCTTTCCTTGATAACCCTTTGGACGATTTTGGCTTATCATATCCCTAGAAGTCGTCCAATCCTATATCAATAAGGATTTACAGTCTAAAGTTTAACTATCAAACAATTGACAGTTTATACCCTTTTATTTAATTAATCTCTTTAAGTCACCAAATTAATTCCAATTAATTCTATGACTTATATTAATTAAATAACCATATATTATTCTTTATAATATTTACTCTCTCTCAATAAATCATCCCATCAAGTTGCTATGGTGAAGGCAACCCAAAAGGACCATGCACAACCGGATCAAATACTCGACTAATATAGTTGCAGCCTTAGACACTATTCCAACAGTCTCCCACTTGGATAAGTCTAGTAACTATACAAGTACAATTCGGTTTGCAATCGTAGCTCTCAAAGACGCTGTCAACTCAGATCTAATCAATCTTGTCCTTTAGATAAGGGAACGTACAGTCCTCTGTTAGATATCATACTGACAATCCTATGGAATGGTTAGTCAAGCATTTAGGTTTCTCGATCTCTGATTTATTTGACATAGAACTTAATCGAACACATCAATTCAGTTCTGACCGGGCCCGGCACATAAGTCAAATCAAATCATCGAGCGGCCGAGATATCGCTTTTACCTTCTTAGATAAAAGTTACAGATAAACTTCGACTTATATGCATTTACTTATTCATTAATCAACTATACACAACAATGCGTTTTATAACACCGAGTTACTGATGCGTTTTCGCATTATCAATGTACAATCAACTAACAAATAATAAACCATATATCTAGGTTTTAAGACTATATGATATTATCGTCTTGCGATCACCTTTTATATCGTATTCCATAAGGTGATTCCAGCAAACGCGGGTTTATTCCAATGCTCAAAACTAGTTCATAAGCACTCATGAACATTGTAGCAATCCTTTGCTATGTCTAATACCATTTAGACATTCTACACATCAATTCATGACAATCTTCATTCATATCTACTCCCAACATATGAACGATTGTGGACCATTTGAACAATTCGATTATTCCTAATAAACTCAATTATTCTAGAAGTCAAAACATGCAAAGTGAAACAATAGCTAAACAATTAACATAAGATAGTAACATTACTCATAAATAAAACTCCTTTATTTAATCATCAAATGTCAATTACATTTATCTATTACACGTTTCTAATACTATCTAATCTATGCTAATATCATCCTTCAGCCCAATACTCCTAGCATGCTGCAAGTGCTTAACCCTACTCAGTCCCTTCGTAAGCGGATCTGTTGGGTTATCTTCTGATGATATCCTCTTCACTACGAGTTGTCCTTCTTCTACACGATGTCTAATGAAGTGATACTTTCTGTCGATATGTCTTGATCTACCATGATCTCTCGGTTCCTTGGTCAAGGCAACCGCGCCTTCGTTATCACAGAAAATCTCCATTGGCTCCTTTATGGCAGGTACAACTCCAAGATCACCGATGAAGTTCTTTAGCCATATTGCCTCCTTCGACGCTTCGCTCGCTGCAATGTACTCTGATTCGCACGTTGAATCAGCTACGGTTTCCTGCTTGGAACTCTTCCATGTCACTGCTCCTCCATTTAGGGTAAAGACCCAGCCCGACTGCGAACGGTAGTTGTCCCTGTCGGTCTGAAAGCTGGCGTCACTATACCCTCGCACCTTCAAGTCATCACTCCCTCCGAGGACTAAGAACCATTCCTTCGTCCTCCGAAGGTACTTAAGGATATTCTTCACCGCAATCCAATGTGCTTTGCCAGGATTCCCTTGATATCTGCTAACCATGCTCAAAGCGAAGGCTACATCAGGGCGAGTACAAGTCATAGCGTACATGATTGAGCCAACTGCGGAAGCGTATGGTACTCGGCTCATTTCTGCTATCTCAGCTTCGGTACTCGGACTTTGAGTCTTACTCAATTTGGCATTACTTTGTATCGGTAATTCTCCCTTCTTAGAGTTTTCCATACTAAAATGTTTTAGTACCTTCTCTAAGTAAGTGTTCTGACTAAGTCCAATTAGTCTCTTACTTCTTTCTCTCACTATCCTTATTCCCAAAATGTAAGAAGCCTCTCCGAGGTCCTTCATAGCGAAGCACTTCCCGAGCCAGGACTTAACCTCCTGCAGAGTCGGGATGTCGTTTCCTATGAGTAATATGTCATCGACATATAGAACGAGAAAGCTTACTATACTCCCACTGGATTTGACATATACACAAGACTTGTCTTCGCTTCGTACAAATTCAAACTCTTTGACTTTCTCATCGAAGCAAAGATTCCATCTGCGAGATGCTTGCTTAAGTCCATAAATGGACTTCTCAAGCTTACACGCTCTATCTGGATGCTTCGGATCCACAAACCCCTCTGGCTGAGCCATGTAAACATCCTCAGCCAACTTCCCGTTAAGGAAGGCGGTCTTGACATCCATTTGCCAAATCTCATAATCATGAAATGCGGCAATTGCTAGCATCACTCTAATAGATTTAATCTTCGCAACTGGTGAGAAGGTCTCATCATAGTCAACTCCGGGAGTTTGAGTAAAGCCCTTCGCAACCAATCGCGCTTTATATGTGTGTACGTTCCCATCCACGTCGGTCTTCTTCTTGAAGATCCATTTGCACCCAACGGTCTTACGTCCGGGCACGTAATCAACCAAATTCCAAACTTGGTTATCATACATGGATTGGATCTCGCTATCCATTGCCTCTTTCCACTTTACAGACTCCGGGCCTGCCATGGCTTCCTTATAGCTATTAGGTTCATCAAGATTCACTAGTGTACCATCACTAATATACGTGTCCCCTTCGGTAGTAATATGAAAGCCATAAAACTGGGGTAGAACTCTAACTCTATCGGAACGTCTAAGAGGTAAGGATTCGTCAATTGGTTCAACCGGAGTTTCCTCCTCGGGTTGAATGCCAACAGTAGAGGTTCCTTCATCTATCGACTCTTGAATCTCTTCAAGTTCAATTTGCCTCCCACTGTCTCCTTGGCCTATGAGTTCTCGCTCTCGGAAAACTCCTCTCCTCGCAACGAAGACAACATTGTCCTTCGGTCTATAGAAGAGATATCCAAAGGATGTCTGCGGGTAGCCGATGAAAATACATCGCTCACTTCGGGGTTCAAGCTTGTCGTGAGTATCTCGTCTTACGAAAGCCTCGCAACCCCAAACCTTGATATGTGCCAACGAGGGAGCTTTCCCTGTCCACATCTCGTGAGGTGTTTTGGCAACCTTCTTAGTAGGGAATCGGTTAAGGATATGGGCGGCAGTTTCTAAGGCATACCCCCAAAAAGAGATTGGTAGTGAAGCACGACTCATCATAGAGCGAACCATATCCAATAAGGTTCGATTACGCCTTTCTGCCACACCATTCAACTGCGGTGTCCTAGGAGGCGTCAATTGTGAAACTATTCCACACTCCTTGAGATAATCGTGGAATTCAAGACTTAGGTACTCTCCTCCTCGATCGGATCGAAGCATCTTGACTTTCCTGCCCAACTGATTCTCCACTTCATTCTTGAACTCTTTGAACTTTTCAAAGGTTTCTGACTTTTGCTTGATTAAGTAGATATACCCATATCTACTATAGTCATCGGTAAAAGTCACGTAGAAGCGGTTCCCATCCTTCGTGGTTGATCTAAATGGTCCACATACATCGGTATGTATTAGGTCCAATAGACCCTTGCCCCTTTCACATGTACTCGTGAAGGGTGACTTAGTCATCTTTCCAAGTAAACAAGACTCGCATGTGTCATCTTCCCTAAGGTCGAATGACTCCAACACTCCATCCTTTTGGAGTTGGGCTATGCGTTTCTTGTTGACATGTCCAAGATGACAATGCCACAAGGATGCTTTATCCATACTAGTGGAAGAATCAATATTCAAAACATCATTTCCTAAGTTATCAACAATCATAACGGTTTCATATATTCCATTACATGGTATAGCTTCAAAGTAAAAGACACCATTTAGATAAGCTAAAATAGAACCATTCTCATTATTAAAAGAAAATCTAAATCCTTGTCTATATAAACCATGAAATGAAATGATGTTTCTTGCCATTTCTGGCGAATAGCAACAATTGTTCAAATCTAAAACCAAACTATTCCTAAGCACTAAAGAATACACTCCAATCTTGGTTACAAGCGACGATCTTCTGTTCCCCATGATTAGATTGATCCTTCCTTTCTCCACATCCCTACTTCTTCTTAGTCCCTGCACATTAGAACAAATGTGATAACCACAACCGGTATCAAGAACCCAAGAAATAGCATGATTAGAATCGTTAGATTTGATTGTGTATATACCTGCGAAAGATGGCTTGATCTTTCCCTCTTTGATTGCTTGCAGGTACTCTGGGCAGCTTCTCTTCCAATGTCCTATCTTGTGGCAGTGGTGGCACTCTGTCTCCTTCGGGTTAGGACAGGGCTTGGTGGGATCAACTTTGGTCCCACTAGAAGAGGCACCATCTCGGGCTTTCGCCTTGCGATAGTTCTTCGATGAAGCTTTCCTCTTCTTTCCCTTTCCTTGACCAATAGCCAAGACAGGAGCAGCGGGCGGATTGGGAGTAGGTGCAACAGACTTGTCCTTGAAGTTGCTCTCAGCGACTCTCAAGAGACCTTGGATTTTGCTTAGGGTGACCTCCTCTTTGTTCATGTGGTATGTCATCCTGAACTGGTTGTACATCGGAGGCAAAGAGTGAAGCACCATGTCGATCGCCAAGTCTTCCCCGAAGTCAACATTTAACTTGCGAAGGCGGTCGACATATATTTGCATCTTTTGCAAGTGCACGGTAAGAGATTCTCCATGACCCATCTTCGCGGAAATCATGTTAGTGAAAATCTCATACCGCTCTTGTCTCGCGTTTTGGTGGTACCTCTCCAATAAGTCTTGGTGCATCTCGTACGGGTACATGTCCTCGTAGGACTTTTGGAATTCGGAGTTCATGGTGGCGATCATGATGCAATGTACCTTCGTTGCATCTCGCTCATGAGTTTCAAAGGCGGTGATTTCGGCTGGAGTAGCGATTTCGGTGTTGATTTTCTCGAGCTTCTCATCAAGGACATACTCCTTGTCCTCATAGCGAGCAATGGTGCGAATGTATCTTATCCATTCGCTAAAGTTCGTTCCATCGAAGGTGACCTTTTGGCAAAGGCTCATCAACGTGAAAGAACTAGCAGCAACATTGTTTGCGTTCGACATCTATAATTAGAAAAGGACAAAGATAGATTAGAATATGAATCCCTAATTATCACCCAATAAGAAAAATTAGGGCTAGGATCCAACAACAACATTTGCATATTAGAAAAGGGATGCCGTAATCTAACATGCAAATAAATTGAAGGTAAGTGAATGACGATTCACTAATTCTCCATCACAAAACCTAAACTATTAGTCCTAAGTGTTTTTGAGAATTCCTAGGTTCGGATGAGATTCATTGAAACTATTCAATGGCATGTTTTAATCTCGATATGCCCCTCTCGTTTGTGACTGGGATACCGAGGATCACAAAGCGGGTGTGAATAACCATGCAAATTCACATGGTGCCTTCATTGTAACGATCACCTATTCGATGTGCCGGTAAACCACACACGCTCCATCGAACCATGATAAACAATGAATCACCCTTTGCCACCTTCGCTTAGAACCAATTAGTGTGCCGGTAAACCACACACACTCCACTAACATCTCAGCAAGGTGCAAAGTGTAGTTTCATGGGATTGCATCAATTCACTTTTCCTAAAGTAACTAGGATTGGGAAATTTTAAAAATATGTGTAGTTACTTTATATTTCTTATTATACTTTTAATGAGAGGATGAGGTTGCCCTATCCTACCCGTTCGGCTAACGACCCTCCACCAATCAAGCAAGCGGTGGGTGTGAGTGTACACCCATTAAGCGCCATTTTATAGGCCGCAACCTTATACCCACCTTATAGATTGGCTTCGTGAATGAGGCCTACTAACGGTAAGACTAGCATTTAGTTATACATATATATTATACTAGTAATATCATATTAGTATAGGGTTGTATTTTAAAACTTTTAAAATCTAGGGTTTGAAATTTAAGTTGTCTAAATTAAAACTTTTAATCACAAATATAAATTTCAAAACTTGAGGGCAAGTTTTAAACATTTAAAACATGGAGGATCAAATAAAAAATAATTCCAATTAACAATTAATATCCTAATTATCTATATTTGATTTTATTCAAGATAATTACCAAAATAATCAAAATAATTAATTAATTATCATATAAGGAAATTAAATATTTTATTATATGATAAATATCTTTAATTATATCAAGATTGCAGTTATATTTATCAGAAAAACGAATTAACATTGATCTAATTAGTTTATGGAAAGTTTAGATAAGATAATTACAAAGAAATCTCGAATCTGGCCATTCCTGACGCCTGGACTCGCCGAGTGCACAAGGGGACTCGCCGAGTCAGGCCTACTCGCCGAGTCCACCTTGGGACTCGCCGAGTCAGTGACTCAGAAACCTAAAAATCGAATTTTGCAGGTTTGTTTCAGTTATTCAAGCAACAATTTAAAGAAAACCAAGCTAGGCTCTGATACCACTGATGGGTTTTAGCCATAAGAACTTTCCTATGTGCGCATGCAAAACCCTAATGCTTGGATCTAGGCTTTCTAATAAACATGCATTGAATCCAAGTCTTCTAATGACTAAATAGGTTAAATAACAACATTGAAACAGATCTAGAATCATACCTTTGAGTTCCTTGTTGATCTTGAGGTCTTGGAGCTTCTAGAGTCACAAATGTCACTCCTCTAATGGCTTACAAACACCAAAGCAAGAAGAATGATTTAGGAGAGAGGAGAGGGGAGGAATTTCGACCAGAGGTTCCTTACTTTAGGTTAAGTGTCGAATTCCATCAGCCATAGGGTCTATTTATACTTGTAGACTCCTTAAGGGTTACAACCTAAACCCTAATTGGATAACTTAGACTTTAAGTTAATCCATATCCTTTCCTTGATAACCCTTTGGACGATTTTGGCTTATCATAGCCCTAGAAGTCGTCCAATCCTATATCAATAAGGATTTACAGTCTAAAGTTTAACTATCAAACAATTGACAGTTTATACCCCTTTATTTAATTAATCTCTTTAAGTCACCAAATTAATTCCAATTAATTCTATGACTTATATTAATTAAATAACCATATATTATTCTTTATAATATTTACTCTCTCTCAATAAATCATCCCATCAAGTTGCTATGGTGAAGGCAACCCAAAAGGACCATGCACAACCGGATCAAATACTCGACTAATATAGTTGCAGCCTTAGACACTATTCCAACAAAATCGTACTGGTGTCAATCCAAACCCGGAAAGATATATTATTAAGTTTTATCACCTCATGTCTGCTAACCCTGGTACGTGAAATCGTATTGATGTCAATGCAAACCCGGAAAGATATATTATTAAGTTTTATCACCTCGTGTCTGCTAACCCTGATATGTGAAATCGTACTGGTGTCAATGCAAACCCGAAAAGATATATTAATGTGTTTTTCCCGGTACTTAGTATAGTATGTTCCTCTTTGTACTTGTTATCGTGTATTCCTCTCTGTACTTGTTATAGTATGTTCCTTTATGTACTTGTTATCGTGTATTCCTCTCTGTACTTGTTATAGTATGTTCCTCTCTGTACTTGTTATAGTATGAACTGAACCCCTAAACTATACCTATTATAGTTTGCTAGTATTGTACTTGAACTGTTATTGAAAAGACTCATTTTACTACTAAGTTGCGCTTGTACTTTAAGAACAGAGTTTTGTCAAACTATAAAGTAACATAACTTTAAAAGAGTTTTTGAAATGTTTTGATTACTTATAAAAGACATAAGCAATCTTTTAAAAGATGTTTATAACAAACATTTACACAATTATCATTGTGTTCAACTTGTATTCCCCCCTAAAAGCATTTAAAACAGTTAAAAGATTCATTACAGGGTATGAACTCACCCGATGTGGGTGATTCAAACGAATACGCGTGTAAGGATGAGAAGTTCCACAAATGAAGTCCCGAGACTTAACAAGTCCTAAATGACATAATATGGCATATATTGGCATAAATATAATGTTTAGAAGCAACCAAATGCAAGAAAACACCTCACGAGACTAGGAAACACTTTGACCAAGTGTTGGAATCACATGTGATTGATCAAGGGAGAGTTCACGGCCACCCATGGACTTTACGGCCATGAGTTTACGGACAAGGGAGTTTACGACCGTAAACTCATGGTCAAATGTGCCAAAGTGTGTGGTTTAAGGTCCTACAACATCCATTAAGGTTTCAAGGTCAATGGCTTGGACTTAGGAAGGGTTTTCGGCCAAAATGGCACACTTATAGGGGTTTACGGCCAAGGGCGATTGCTTGGCCGTAAACTCCTTTTGGTCTTGCATTCTTGTTGATTTCAAGGCTCTAATCAGGTGTTTCAACTAGATAACAAGCTAAGTAGAGTACTTACGATATAGAGGCTTGAAATGGTGATTAAGGTCCAAGAACACTAGTATGTGTTCTTGGTGAAACTTGAAGATTTGAAGATCTAGAAAAATGGAATGATTTCATGGATGAAGTCAAAGAGTGATTCAAGAGTAAGAAGGATAACAACAACTAGAGGGAATAATCACTTACATTTTGGAAGATCGGGAATGAAAATCTTGATGATACTTGAGAGATAAATCAAGTGTTCTTGAGTTGGAAATGAAATAATGAAAGAAAGTTGAAGGATATGAGACTTAAAGAGGGAGTTTACGGCCGTAAACTCAAGTGTTGTGGCCGTGAACTCCTTTTGATGAGGATTAAGGCTTGAATGTTGCACAATGGCTTTAGCAGGTGCTTCCTAACACTTATTCCTTAAGTGTACTAGGCTAAAACCCCTTAGAATGACATTTAACAAGGCTAGAACTCATTACTAATGAGTCTGACACTCAGTTGAGTTGACTGAATGAGCTTTCAAAGCAAAAATAAATAAATAAATAAATAATCGTGTTGTCACAGTTCGACTCTGGAGTACAATCTTACTTTCTAATAGGATTGAAAAAAGAATGGAGAAACATTAGCCTAATGATCAAAACTCAAGAGAGTTTCAATGGTTATTCATTGGCCAATCTGTATAATGTTCTTAAAGCTCATGGAAGTGAGATAAACGAAATTGTTGAAGAAGGAAAGTTATGATTGGGTGGCCCATTGGTACCGATGTCGAAAGTGACTGCCAAGGATTTTGAAGTCGAATATGATGAAGAAGAAAAAACTTGAGGAAGAAGGATTTTTGATTAACTTTGAAGATAAAGCAGTTGCTTACTATTCAAAAAACAAAGTGGAGAAGCTCTTCAAAAAGCCATTCAATCTGAAATACAAGAACAACAATGAGTTTAAGGGGAATAGCACAACTGGAAAAAGTGTAAAGGTCGAGTCAAAAGAGGAAAAAGAAGGAAGTTAAGAACTGATGGGTTTTGAGCATATCTACATTCCTATGTGATCATGCAACGCTAATTGCTTTGGATCTATGTTTTTCTTAAGTTATACATGCAAATCAATTATCCAAAGCAAAACCCTAGATCTAGCATACATAATTTCAAAGTTCATATATATATATATATATATATATATATATATATATATATATATATATATATATATATATATAAAGGGTTGGAAGATTACCTCACTTGTTATATTGTAATAACAAGAACAATCATTGACTCTGGAAAGCTTAGTGCCCCAAGTGTTGCACCTCTAATGGAGTCACAAACACTCAACACAAAAAGGATGACTTGGAGAGATGATGAGATTAACCAGGTTCTCTTAGAATCATAGGTCGAAATCCTTAGGGTTCAAGAGGTTTATATATGGCTAGGTTGCTTAGTCTTCAAGCTGGACTTGAATAAGGAAACCCTAGTTCCTAACTTAAGCCCAAAGCAACCTATGGACCTCCTTGGTAAGCCCTTGGACGAAATCTTATGGGGTAATCCATAAATTTCTTCAACTTCACTTACAAGGAGTTCTAAGCCCACTTTCACAACTATCAACGATTTACAAAACAGCCCCTCAATTATTAATCAGTTCCTTTCATCCCAAAAATAATATCAAATTAATTACTAATTAATAATATGAGTTTCAAATAATATATTAATCTTATAATATATTAATAAAATCATTATGAGTACCAATTTATTATTCATATAATAAATCCTACTCTCTCTCTATCCCTCTCTTTCTCTCTCTCTCTCTCTATCTCTCTCTCTCTCTCTCTCTCTCTCTCTCTCTTTCCACTAGTCATCCCATCAAGTTGCACGAGTGAAGGACCATGCTCATAATCAAATCAAGTACATACCAAATATAGTTGTTGGCTTAAACACCTAATCCAACAGTCTCCCACTTGGATAAGTCTAATAACTATTATTTCAGAATCTGATCAACAATCGTAGCTTTCAAAAGCCGTTGTCGGACTCTGATCTTATCAGTAACACATCATCTAGATAAGTCATTTAGTTATGCTTAGGTACTTTTCTTGTGAGTTCTGTACCTGCCTTGGTGTTATTTGACTCGGGTGCGAGTCCATCCTTCGTATCATTAGCGTTTAGTTGCCACATCAGTATCCGACGTGAGGCATTGATTCGACCTCTGAGAGTTTCTATAGTCGATGAGTATGCGGTGTTTGCTACTGATGTGGTCCGAGGATGTGTGCTCGAGATTTTTGGTGTTGATTTTCCGATAGATCTGGTACCTATCGCGATGGGTGATGTCTGTGTCATTGTGGGCATGGACTGGTTGAGTCGATTCGGAGTTGTGATCGACTGCGAGCGTCAGTTGGTGACCATTCGAGACCCTAGTGGGGGAGTGCTTACAATGTATGGCAAGGATACCCGATTTGGGTCATCATTCTGCTCGGCTGCCAGAGCGAGACAAAGTCTACAACAGGGTTGTAGGGGTTTTGTAGCGCATGTGATGGATATGCGGATTGCTACCGAGATACCGAGTTTTGTTGTTGAGGTTCCGATAGTGAGTGAGTTTCCGGATGTTTTTCCCGAGTAGTTACCGGGTGTGCCTCCCGAGAGGCAGGTGGAGTTCTGGATTTGATTTAGTTACGGGAGCGGCGCCTATCGCCAAGGCACCTTATCGCCTTGCGCCACCAGACATGCATGAGTTATCCTTACAGCTCCATGAGCTGTTGGGAAAGGCTTTAGCAGTCCATGTTGACCCCAACTCGTCGAGTGCATCTAGGGGTGCAAACGAGCCAAGCTACTCGCAAGCTACTCGGGATCGGATCGTTAAAAGCTCGACTCAAAACCGATTTTAAACGAGCCCGAGCCGAGCTAGAGCTTAATACTAATCTCGTTTTATTAAACGAGCTCGAGCTCAAGCCTATGTCACTAAGCTCGATTAGGCTCGTGAGCCTAAATGAGCCATTATGTAATATAATTTATTATTATTTATATATATTAAAATAAAAACATATTAGGAGAATTATGGATTTAGGGTATTGGTAAACGAGCTTCTTAATGAGCTCGAGTCGAGCTTAAGCTTATTTAGGCACGTCAGATAAAAAACGAGTTGAACCCAAGCCCGAGTTGAGATTGTATAATTCTTTACGAGCTCGAGCCGAGCTCAATACAAGAAAGCTCGAATCGAGCCGAGATCGAGCTTGAGCTTCATATAAATTAAACGAGCTCGAGGCGAGCCTGGCCAGGCTCGGGCTTAGCTCGACTCGTTTGCACCCCTAAGTGCATCTGGCAACTTGTCGAGTTCCTTTATAGTCCAGAAAACCGGGTAAAACCCTAACCAACTCGCTGAGTTGTCTCATCAACTCGTCGAGTTACTCGTCATACCGGAAACGGGGAAAACCCGATCCAACTCGTTGAGTTATCTTATCAACTCGTCGAGTTTACTCTTTGCAGGCCGAAACGGGAAACCTGCTCCAGCTCGTTGAGTCGCCAGGGCAACTTGTCGAGTTTTCCCTTGTCTTAACATAATCACTCCTTCCAGTCGAATCCAAACCTCCAAACTACAGATCCAGTCCCTTAAGACCGAAATACCATGTAAAGTTGCAAACTTTACGTGCATGCATGACCTCGAATGGCTAAAACACTAAAGCTAGGGTTCATACAATACTTAGGACGTGGAAAAGGGCCTAGACTAGGTAAAAGGAGCAACTTTATATCATTGAAGACCTAGAGGTGTCCAGATCTGGAACCATACCCTTACGACAAGTCCAAATCCGAGTATAACACCCTTTTGCACCAAAAGTGACCATATTCTTCCATAAGATGAGATCTAAGCAAATAAATATCAAGGTATCAACTTTTTACCTCTAAATGGATGCTAACACCAGGTAGATGCTGGATCTAAAGCCCTCTTCTTACTTCAATCTCTTCAACCTTCAAGTTTCCTTCCAAAAAGCACAAGATTCACTCTCCAAAGCTCACACACACTGAAGAAAGCACCAAAACGCGGCTAGGTTTTCTCTCTGGATAGATAGGACGATGAGGGAAGCCACAATCGATCTATACTCGTCGAGTTGGGCTCCCCAACTCGTCGAGTCCTAGTACAAAACCCTAAAAGCTTAGTAAATTAAATGATACCTGGAACAAGTGTTACAACCCTAAATCTTTAAGTCGACTTGATACAAGATACTGAACATCGAGATGAAGAAATTGATTTGAAGAAATGTACAAGTGGGTGATTTATGATATTGCTGTTTTTTTAGGAACCATTTTCGGAAATCTCGATTTTGCAAGTTTTCAAATACATCAAATGAAGATTACCACATGAGGTCTGTAATGATGGGCTGATTATGGTGATGGTCAGTTGTATGAAGATTACGGGTTTGATTTGAGGTTCGATGGTGGGTTTAATTATGGGTTTGATTTCCATGTTTGATTGTGGGTTTGCTATGGTGACGTGATTAAGAAATTCCAAAATCAAATCCCGAAAAACGAGAGATGAATAATTGGATCTACAACCCATAATCGGTCTCTCCGACACCACCAAAAACCACGACGGGTTTTTGGCTTTTTGCACAGACAGATGAAAGAAGAGACAAAGGGGGAGAGGTGTTCACGTTTCAACTTCAAAGAAAGTGCCAAAATGGGGTGGTGGGGTGAGGTCATTGAGGTTGGGGTAAGGGGTAGGGGAGAGTGAGTCTATTTCCTTTTTAAAATTATAAATAATAATAAATAATATTAGATTAATTGTAAAATAAATATATAAGGGTATTATGGTCATTTGAGGTATGCCTTGTACTAAAATCGTAACAAAATTGCCTTTTAGGGATGAAACGTGCAAGTTTAAACCAAATGAGGGACGGTCTGAGTTAATGTTTGAAAATAGGGACTAAACGTGTCTTTTAACACCTACACGAATGATGATTCGTGTAATTACTCTTAGGTTGGTGGATGTCATACCACATTCACCACAATTTTTAAATGTCATGCCATTTTTTGCTATACCCTACAAAGTTGATGGGTGTCATATCACATCTTACCATAGTACACATGTTTATGCATGAAGTACAACATCTGAAGAAATGTATTTTTTTTATCGTATGGCAAATCCATACCATAGACTAGTTTTACCATATTTCTTTTTTGCCCCTCGGTGCGCTGTTTACTACATACCGCAATATACCGCGGTATGCGATAAAAGGTGCACCGCAGCCTTAATGTTAAGATGTTAGTTTTAGACATGATTGATTGTTAAATGTTCAAAAATGTTGGCTTCAATATTTTCCCGTGCTTAAAGGTATTTGCCAAATTCAATCCGTGAGTACCTTTTGGTGGTGGTTGCAGTTTGTTTTTATGAGTCTTGACTAATGTGAGCTAAATCCTTCTTTGCGGTTGATTTTGTAAATTATGATGATTATATTTATAAATCTCTGGTTAAATCGTTGAGTATTTTGATTCGACGACAACTAATACTAAATAATATTTCATATTTTTTGGGTCACCATTGGACTTCATTACCGATTTTATTATTCTTGTTCAATTTTGAATTAGTACAAGAAAAAACATTAAGCAAAACCATTGTTTCCATTCACTTAGTGAGTTACACCCCGTTCCCGAGTTCAACTTAACGAGAGAAAGAAAAGGAAATGAGTGTAAATGAGAAGAAAATAAGTGAAATTAGTGTTCCCGAGTTTCATTAAAGGAGGGAAGTGGAGGGAAATGAGATGATCACTTTCTCTCCTAACTTTCCTTCCGATTTGGGAGGATTTGGAAAGAAAGAACAAAATGATTCATTTTCCTTCCACTTCTCTCCAACTCGGGAACACAAAAAAAAATTTTGTTTTCCTTTATTTTCTCTTCTCTTCTTTTCTTTTGTTAAACTCGGAAACGAGGTGTATGATTAAAATAGTTTTTTTTTTATCACCAAATTGATAGTTAAAGTTTGAAGAGCAAGGAAATGAACCAAACAAGTTTTCTTTTATCACCAAATTGATAGTTAAAGTTTGAAGAGCAAGGAAATGAACCAAACAAGATTGAAGATTCTACTTTCAATTTGTATCGGACCTTAAGATTATGTAAAAGAAAACGGGCAAATTTGAAGACAGCTGAGAAAACTTGAAAAAATAGATTTGTTGACAGTGGGATTTGAACCCACGCCCTTTCGGACCAGAACCTTAATCTGGCGCCTTAGACCAACTCGGCCATGTCAACTTTGTTCTGGTTTAGAGCACTATATTATATAAACTATCATTGTTAAGGAAAAATGGATTTTGTTTAGAGTAGAACGTGTTGGGTTGAATCGATCCGTTGGTGTCTATTTGGTATTTTAATATGCTAGTATATATTTAAATATGAATAAAGAACTATATTATCACAATCGTTATATGTTTTCTTTATATAAAATGATTTAAAAGATTTTGAGTATATGTATACATTTTAGTTGACTTTCAAGTCGTTGGGTTCATCCAAACAGTCGCCTCTATAGCGTTTTTTTTTCTTTTTTTCAACCATTGCGTTTGATTACAAGTTACAACATTATGTGAGTATATACAAACATAAATACATATTTAATCCATACAACTATAATAATGATAAATACAATTGTTTAACTTTACAAAATTGAAATGTAATAAGTTATTTGGTATTTATATGTCATTAAGTGGTTAGTTTAAGAAATAATTTGTCGTGGTTAGTTTGGTATACGATTTGTTGGCATGAGCCCATTTTTTGCATCGATTTGGTGACAAATGTTTATGGATTAGTAATGCATCCTCAGTTAAATCAATTATTGGATTATGTTGTGTTATGGGTAAATTGCTTATAAATTGTAATAACAATCAACATTTTCGTTTTTTAGTCATACAACCAATATTTTACGGTTATCTAACGACTTTAATCATAATGAAGAATAAGTATAACAACAACATCAACAAAACCAAAAAATCCTAGTATAATGGGGAAGGAAGGAGGTAGAAGTCGATAATGAAGTCCATATACAAGAAAGAGGGACTGCATCAGTTTGATGACCTCCTGTGTGTCCACAATGAAAACATGTAAAATGAAGCAGAAACAAAAGAACATTAAGTCCTTATAATAAGGTATAAACATGTGTACTTTGTAAAGAAACGCACGTATCTGTGAACTCGAGGTCCAAAGAGGGACAATCGTATACCTACAAAGGGAAAAAAACAACAAAAATTTGCAACAAGATGTCGATAGGATAAGAGAGAGAAATGAAAAAAGAGAATCAAAACGATAGAGTATAGGTTTTTAAATATTTATTTTATAATTTTGTTAATAAAATATATTATTTTATACATACAATTTGTCGTTTTTTTGAAGTTTAACATTGCTAATGTAATAGCTTTAGCTTTTATTTTTATTTTAAAGTTTAGCATTGTTTATGTGTGAATGATGAGAGATTTTGTTTTTTTTACGAAAATGACATTTTTGCCCTCGCTCTACCCCACCCCCACCCGACCACTAAATAATTCTCCCCGCCCCTGTTTTCAAAATCGATAAAAGTTTCAAAATCAAAAAAGCCCCCTTCAACACTCAAACACAACTCTCCACACCAATCTCAATCCCAACAACCATTCCATCTCCATTACACCTTCAATCAGCTTGCAGATTGCGATTCTCAAAGATCTAATTTGTCCTCCTTTTTTTGGTACTTTGATAGCAATTCCTGTTTTTACTGCTTGCCGGCCGGCCGGCGCTTTTGTCTCCGTGTTATTGTATTTCACTACAAAGATTTAGTTCACGAACCCTAATCGGACAGCGCTGCTGCAGATTTTACATGAACACAGGTGGAAGAGTAGCGATGCAGAGATCTGGTTCCAACGGAGGACATCAACATCAGCGTCAATACTCATCCTCCGATAACTTCATCGACACTAATTTCAACAACAAATGGCTTCAATCAGCTGGCCTTCATCATCTCTACTCTTCTAATCCTAATTTACCTCCACTCCAGGTATCTTTCACTCCCTCATACGCTCTCTTTCAATCATTTTCGAAATATTCAGAGAGCTGTAGCATTTCAGCAAATATGATTGGTATTCAAGCGTTGTTTTCTACAGTTATTGGTATTTGATTTCACTGCATTATGTTTACCGCTCATTTATGTTTTCACCAATCGATCTCTTTATAGTTGTGAATGAATCGTATGTAAAGTAATGATACTCGTTATATAAATGTAATTTGATTGAGGTTTCATTACAAGTTCTAGCTGTCTGAACGAGAAGCAACTGATTTTGGAATTTGGATTACTTTTTTTTTGACAAGTTTCAAATTGGATGCAGGATTTTGGGTTTTATGGGAATAATGATGTTGAGGGTTCAAGGATAAACAGGAATTCACAGAGGAATGCAGATGTTTTAACTCCTGGTTCTCGTTCATCAAGCTTTACAAAGTATGGTGGTGTGGAACAAGTGTCACCCAATGAGTTTAGCCCTGGGTTACTTGATCTTCATTCCTTCGACACTGAGCTGTTAACAGACGTCTATCCCTACTTCGACTTTACTTCTCATAATCATGCATTTTGAAAACACCATTAAAATTAGTATTCTGTATCTGCAGGTTCATAGTGAAAACAACTTGAATTTGCTCAATCAACCTCTATATGCTGAAGGTCTTGATGATGTCAATGCTTATTCCTTAACCAACAAATTTGCTAATATTTCTTGTGGTCCAATTGAGAACAACAATCTTAAGAGCTCTTTGGCAGATAAAGAGAAGGCCAACAATGTTGCTAAGATTAAAGTTGTGGTGCGCAAGAGACCACTTAACAAAAAGGAACTTGCAAAAAGGGAGGAAGACATCATCACCATAAACCCTAATTCTAGTTCTCTCACTGTTCATGAATCAAAAGTCAAGGTAAGCTCCATGTGAATGTCATCAACTGTAACATATTACATACCTGTTTTCTTACTTTCTTTATTATTATAGTTCAATTTAACATACTGGAGACTCAAATTTATCGCCTTTGCAGGTAGACTTGACTGAATATGTTGAGAAACACGGATTTGTTTTTGATGCTGTTATGAATGAAGGTGTTACAAATGATGAAATATACTCTGAAACTGTGGAACCCATTGTCCCAATTATTTTTCAGAAAACAAAAGCAACCTGCTTTGCTTATGGGCAAACAGGTAGTGATGATTGTTATTACCTTATTGTAATAGTTCAAAACATATTTTCAAGATCTTACATAATCAATAAATAAAATGTTTTACATTTTTGTACAGGTAGTGGAAAGACCTATACAATGCAACCGCTACCCCTCAAAGCTTCACAAGATATCTTCAGACTCATGCACCACACTTACAGAAACCAAGGGTTTCAGTTGTTTGTCAGTTTCTTTGAAATTTATGGAGGGAAAGTTTTCGATCTTCTTAATGACAGAAAGTGAGTTTCAATCATTTTATACTAAAGTCCAAATGTTTGTTTCCTTTAGAAACTGATTGAGTATTACTTTACATTACAGGAAGCTTTGTATGAGGGAAGATGGAAAACAACAAGTTTGCATAGTGGGGTTGCAGGAATACATGGTATCACATGTGGAAACAGTGAAGGAATTAATCGAGAGAGGAAATGCCACAAGGAGCACAGGTACAACAGGGGCAAATGAGGAATCTTCTAGATCACATGCTATTCTTCAACTTGCTGTAAAAAGATCGATCGATGGCAATGAATCCAAGCCTCCAAGATTAGTTGGGAAACTATCTTTCATTGATCTTGCTGGAAGTGAAAGAGGAGCAGACACCACTGATAATGATAAACAAACAAGGTTACTTGATTAACTCTTTTAATTCGTTAAAAAAAGCTCAAATTCAAGAAATAGCATGTATTGATGAATCTTTATCATTGATATTGCAGAATGGAAGGTGCAGAAATCAATAAAAGTTTACTCGCTTTAAAGGAATGTATCAGAGCACTTGATAACGACCATGGCCATATCCCCTTCAGAGGAAGTAAACTCACAGAAGTTCTCAGAGATTCCTTCGTTGGAAACTCGCGAACTGTTATGATCTCATGCATTTCACCAAATTCTGGATCTTGCGAACACACTCTAAACACATTGCGATATGCAGACAGGTGAGAAAATCGATTATTGTTCTTAGTTTTTCAAGAGCGTGCAAAAAACCCTAATTGATTCGATTTGTGATGAAATTAGGGTTAAGAGTCTATCGAAAGGTAACAGTTCGAGGAAGGATTTATCGTCTTCAACATTTAATCTTCGGAATTCAATCGCGTTGCCTGTATCGCGTTCTGAAGACGTTAAAATCGAGAGATTGCCATATGAAACGAACAGATTTGGGTGGCCGAAACAACAGGAACAAGTTTCTGTTGCGAGATCGGTGACTTATTTACCTTCGTCGGAGAATTACAGAAGTGATTTTGGTAATACTGATGAAGAGATTATGGAAGATGATTTTGATTATTCGATTGAGAAAACTGATACTCAGATGAAACCTATCGTTGAAGAAGCCATTAACGCTCATGCAACTGACGAACTTAATGCGCTTTTGGAGGTAACTTTTGGACTTGGTTGTTTTTTTGGATGTCGTTATAACGCAATGATCGTTTTATTTACTTATTTGTTTTTGTGGGAAAATTTTGATTTATTTTAGGAAGAGGAGAATCTCGTGAGTGCTCATAGGAAACAAGTGGAGGAGACTATGGACATCGTTAAGGAGGTAAGTAAAACCTTTTTCTTTTATTCTGTCATTTATAAATGGTTTTAAAAAAAATATCTGAGAAAATAAAACTTATTTGGCCAATATTTTATTTTTTTTATTTTTGCCCTTGTTACAAGTAATAGCAGGTTTCAAGGGACAAAACCGATAAAAACATAAAAGATTCGTAAACTTAAAGGTTTTTTTTTGCAAATATGGAAAACATCCTTAAGGTAAAAACATAAAAGATTTGTAACAAGGTTAAAAAAGAAAATCGTCACATGGACAAAACTGATAAAATTCGACAAACTTAAGTATTTTAATGTCAAAAACCATTTAAAATATGTTTTGTGAAAAATTGTTTTGTATTTATATGACATTGTTATAACTTATAATAAACAAACCAAGGAAAATACATTGGTATTTCTTATATTCGACCTTGTGATAGTTGTATTGTACTACATATACAGGAAATGAACCTGTTGGTTGAAGTGGATCAACCAGGGAATCAACTTGATGAATATATTTCAAAATTAAATATAATTCTTTCACAAAAAGCAGCCGGGATTCAGCAACTACAGACACAATTACGTGATTTTCAAAAACATTTGGAACAATACAATGTTCTATCGTCTGCTTCGGGTGGCAACTAATATTATAGATACAAAAAGGCGAGTGATTTGTTTCTATCTAAAGATTGTTTTTCTTTATATTTAATGTGGGCTTGGGTTGGGGTGTGAATTAATGAATTATGTAAGATTCGTAACTTATGATAAATTATACAAAATCAAAATGCGTTTTGATTTCGAGTTAACCAAAAACTATAATTTTCTTTCTCTAATCCATATAAAAAGCCATTTTTAGATAACGACTGTTAGAATGGTAAATCTGAAAACGTTTTCATTTGACCGGTCAATTCTATTATATATTTTTCTTGTTTTTTTTGTTATGTTTAAAATTTCTATTTTCTAATGAATAATCAACAAGGTATATTCGGTTAAAAAGCAAATAAAAGACGAAATTGCGGATCCGCTAAATAAATGTCTTTGTAAACGCAACTAATTGAAAACGAATATGTTCAAGACAACCGTTGAAAAAAATATATTTGAAATTAAGTAGCAACGATATGATCTAGTCACCAAAAAGAATCCCATCCACTATTTGCAAGTAGATTCGGGAGTGGGGCTAAAAGGAAAAGTGATTGGAAGTTTTTATGTTATAATGACTGTATTTGAAAATAATAAGCCGATGCATGTTTGTGAGTACAAACGAATCAAGACTTGATCTTACCTTATGAAAGAGAAATATATAGTATATTTCATTAAATTAAAGTAAATATAGTTATCCAATTATTTATGTGAAGTGACATTTAAATTAATAATGCAAATATATTTGAAAAATATATAGTAAATTTCATTAAATTAAAGTAAATATATAATAATAGTCCTCCAATTATTTATGTGAAGTGAAATTTTCCTACATATCATATCATAGTTACAATATATCATGGATTTCTTGTGTATCGTGATATGACTATGAATGTTATCGAATGACTAAATCTTGAATTATTGTCTAATAATTATGCATATATGTATGTAATCAATGATATACAATTACCGATGGTTTCCAATGGAACATGAACCCAAATTTTAAAGGTTTTTTTATGACTGATTTTGATCTCTTGGTAATGGACTATACCAACAATTACCGATGGAAATGGCTGGAAATTTATATCAAATTATATAAGAAACTTTTGGTATCATGAGTGCTATTAAATTTCCCCAATTCAAAGAAATGATGTACGAGACATATAATTTATGTTAGATGACGACAATTACAATAAACATGATATTTTGTTTTTTGAAAACAACAAATAATATTATAAAGGACAGAACTAACAAGAAGCTAGCCGACAAGAGAACAAAAACAAGAGATACATGAAAAACAAGAAGTGTAGGAAAAGCTAAATGGTTACAAGCATAAGAAGGGGGAAATACTCCACATCACCCATTTGATCCCCTTATTTTCACCTTTGTGTTTTAACCATAAGTATACTGGCGATTTGATGTTATCAGCCACTGATGTTGGAGAGATGAAACGCTGCTTAATGTCCGATCATTCCTCACATTCCATAACGACCAAAGCAATCCGTAGGAGATTAAAGTGAGTAATTTCCTCTTCTTTGGGCATCTCCCCCAAGTAATAGCAAATTTGAGTAATTCCCCCACACTATTAATTTCTACATTTCTAATTCCACACAATCTAAAGATCCATTCTCGAGTATTATTGGCAAAACTACAATTAATTAAGATATGATCCGCACACTCTTCACCCCAATTGCAGTGACCACAGGTAATAGAACTCAAATTAACACCATGTTGACTTAAAGCCAAAGAAGAAGGAATTCTACCCATTTTGGCCTTCCATATAAAAGTTGATACTTTCAGAGGGGCCTCCTTGATCCATTAAATTCGGTTAAGAGGAAATCCAGGAGTATTGTTTGCCACTTTAACCCGTACAACACCTGTAGTGAAGATCCACGAGGAGTCAAGTCCGCATTTCCACCCATCACTTGCAGCTCCTAGTGTAAATAGTCCAACAATTGTAGTGATCTTGTTTTGTTTATGAGTTAGACCTGCGTTATGAACGTCACAAGCCCAGTTCCATTCGAATCCATGTGCTTTTATCCTCTCAACTACTGTCCACCGTTTTTTGCATTCAAGCGAGTATAAATAAGGAAATTGGTTTTGAAGTTTACCCCCACTACACCAATTGTAACACCCCAACTCTCAAGTATAAAGTTTACAACCTTATATTCATTTTGAAAGGTCTACTCGACGAGATGGATGCCCTGACTCGTCGAGTAGGAACGAACTTGGCTGCGTGTCTTAAGTGACCAACTCGACGAGTTGGAGCTGGAAGATGAAACCCTAATTTCCAGGGTTTTGCACCTTATTTAAAGGGTTATTAGCCTCCCTTAGCCTCCCTTACAGCCCCCCTTGAGCTCAGAAACCCTAAATTGTATTTACTCTCCATATTTGTGTGTTATTAAGCTTGGAAGGTGGATTTTGGTGAGAAGAGCTTGAAGTCCAAGGAGCTTGGAGCAAGGAGAAGTTGTGGATCCAAATTCTACTCCATCTTAGCATCACTTTGAAGGTAACAATTCGTTACCTTGACTCTCTCTTAGCTAGATCTCTTCATACATGGGTTTAGAACCCTTTCTAGTGTATTGTTGTGGTATTTACGGATTTGGGGCAAGATTTGAGGTTTTAACTTCAGATCTGGAGTCCTTTAGCCCCTTATTGTCACAAAGTTCTAGTCTTTGTCAAGCTATGGCCTTCTCCTTGCCTTAAACTTCTTCTTTAGCCTAGTTTTGGCTCTTAAGACCTTGCATGCACGTAAAGTTTGCAACTTTACATGGTAACTAGGCCTTAGGAGACTAGATCTACCAATTGGAGCTTTGGAGTAGCTTAAAATCATCTAGAAAATAAATGGACTGCATGAACTCGACGAGTCGGATAAGCTAACTCGACGAGTTGGGAAGGGTCTTCCCGTTGTTTAGTTTCTACATGGACTTGGCGAGTCAGTAAGAGGACTCAACGAGTCATTTAGTGTTTTCTCGACTTTTGGACACACATGGACTCAACGAGTTGTCTGGAAACTCGACAATTCAATTGGGGTTTCACAACTTCTCGAGTTCTGGAAGGACTCGACGAGTCAGTGAGCTGCACTCGACGAGTTGGGTCAACATGGACTGTTGACCTTGACCGTTGACTTTGACCTTGACCAAGGATTGACCAATTTGACTTCTTGGGGTATTTTAGTATATTGGGAATTTATGGGAGTGGTCCTATGGTGGATATAGGTGGTGGAGTTCGTGGTTGTGATTCGAGAGTTTGATCTTATCACTACAAGATTCGACAGTTATGAGGTGAGTTTTCCTCACTATACTCAAGGGTCTAAGGCACCAAGGCCAACCCTTTTGGATTGTTATCTGGATATGTTATGCTAGTATGATCCACTAGATCAGTATCTTGGTAGATAGGATGGTATTGTGCTGTTATGATATGTTAGATCAGTATCCTGGCAGATAGGATGTTATTATGCTATTATGATATGTTAGATCAGTATCCTGGTAGATAGGATGTTATTATGCTGTCATGATCTGTTAGATAGGTTTGTTTGTCTATAGACTGTTATGTGATTATCTGATATATGTGCACATGTTTGATTGGTGGTTGAGGCTTATCTGCTTTGTGCGAGAGCCAACAAACTTGGGCATTCCAACCCGATGGTTGTGGGCCGTGAGTATTCCATCCCGAGGATGACTGGACCCATAGTATGTTGCCATTCCAACCTAATGGTTGAGGGCCTTGGGTATTCTAACCCGATGGTTGACTGGACCCATAGTATGTTGTTTGTGATTATATGTGTATTGTTGCGCGTATGAGTATTTTGGGGGAACTCACTAAGCTTCAGACTTACAATTTCAGTTTTGGTTTCAGGTACATCAGATGATCGCGGGAAGATGAATGCGTGATCGTACATCTCCTCACATTTTATGATTTTGAATTTTGGGATACTCTGACGTGAAAATATTTTGAAAACACTTTGTAATAATTAATGGTTTTTAATTGGTTGAAAAAGTTTTATTTTGGCTTAAATTTTATTGATGTTACAAGTTGATATCAGAGCCTTGGTTTGAGTGAATTGGAGGAACACTCGTGTGAATCCAGTCTCAAATCAAGGAAAAGATTTTCAAAATAATAAAGGAGGATGAAAGTGTACGATCAGCCGGAGCCAGTAAGTAGACCCCAAAATACCGTATAGTTATTTGATATTGTGATATGTTAGAACAACATGCTAGTACAATGCTAGGGATCTTTAGGAATTGCATGATAGAATTGCCTGATTGTATGATGCCTGATAGCCTAGAGTTTTTCCTTTTATGAAATTGACATCATTACTGTAGTTGCTTAGTGTATGCATCACTGTTGTACATAATTAAGATCTTATAGCCTGAGAATGTTTGGTTTGGCCTTATTTCATGTTCTTGTTTGATCAAGGGCTTAAGGTAGGATCATGTATTCAAAAGTCTACAGGGTCCAACGTTATGTATGGTTAGCATACACAAGTGCTGCAGGGTTGGTGGAAGTTTCATGGATGGGTGGGTTGTGCGTGGTCAGTAGGCTAGTTATGAGATAGTTAGCCTTCCTCTAGGAGTGAGGATTAAGCGATCACCATACATATGTATATTGTTAGGGTATTGTGATGATACTTGAGATAAATATGGGTAGGTGTGGAAGGTAGTATGGGCCCGTACTACTGAAAGCACAAGACCCATACACGTCGCAAGGAAATCACAACTCCTAGGGTTTAGTTGGGAGTTGGTTCCTTGTTATTGTGCGGATTTTCTGATATCTTCTTGGTGTATTTTCAGTATGGTGGTTACGAGGCGTTTCGTGACAGGATCCAGATCGGGATCAGGGCAGGGCGATCAGGATGCTCCTACAGCGCCCGAGCCTATCGGCCAGGGTGTGCTAGTGTCGACATAGGACCGTGTCAGGAAGTGTTGGGTTTTGAGCAATCTAACACTTCCTAAGTGTGCATGCAACCCTAATAAACCTTGGATCTATGTTTGTCTAAATACATGCAAAATAATAATTTTCCAAGGTTCATAACCTATCTAACATGGCATGGGGTACTTTTAAACATAAAAGAATTAGATGAGATTACATACCTTTTGATGATGAGTTTGATTCCTAAGGAGTTTGAGGGCCAAGCACCAATAGTGTGAATGCCTCAAATGGAATCACAAATCACCACAAACTCTTGGAAAACTTTGAGAGAGTACACACACTTGTAATTTTCGGCCACACACAAAACTCACACAACTAGTGCCACTAGTGGCTATTTCATGCAACATAAGCATGCTTATATAGTGTACATGATTAGGGTGAAACCCTAATAACCCATGACTTTTCCTTTCCAAGGATCCATGGGTTAAAAGCTCTATGGATCATCCATGGACTTCCATATAAGCCTAGCCCATTAACAAATGAGTGTTAGCCCACACTATATAATACCAATAGCCCACAATCTAATTAGTCTTCCTTTTAATCTCTAAATTAATTCATAATTAATTTAAGACTAAGACTAATTAAATAACATGACTTCATATTAATATATTATAACTTATAATATATTAATAAACATATGTGTATAACTCTCATAAAATTATCCATAAATAGTTTGGATGAAATGCAACCCAAATGGACCATGCCGGGTCGGGTCAAGTATATACCAAATAAGTTATGGACTTAGACACCTTATCCAACAGACTCCCACTTGGATAAGTCTAATAACTATATTTGCGTATATTACTTCAGGAACCAACCAACAATCGTAGCTCTCGAAAACTCTGTTGAACTATGAAGCGCCATTTTAGATAAGTGATCATATAATCCTCTGTTCTCATGATATCAGCCGGACAAATACATGGAACAACGTCGTACTTATTGTCCAACAGTTTGTTTCCCGATTTTCGATTTGTTTGACAAAGAACTTAATCGAACACATCAATTTAGTTCTGACCGGCCGGTACATAGGTCACAACAAAATCATCGAGGGGCCCAGATATCGCTTCTATTTCTAGAAGGAACAGATAAACTTCGAATCATATGCTTGTTCTACTACTTGTTGAATTGTACACAAAGGCACGTTTTATAACATCAAGTTACTGATGCGTTTATGTGCAATCAATGCACAACCAACTCATAGGTAACAACTCATATCTCTAGGTTTGAAGATTTATATGATATTACTGTCTCACGATCACTCGAGATAAATTCCATGAAGTGATACAAGTGAGCATGGGTTTATTCCAATACTCATAACTTATGAGCACTCATGAATGTTGTAGCAACCATTGCTATGACTAAACCCATTTAGCCATCTACAAACTCGATTCATGACAGTCTTGATTCATACCTACTTCCAACATATGAACGACTGTGGAGTGTTTAAATAACTTAGTCATTCGGAAAGAATAACCTAGCTATTTTGGAAGTCAAAACATGCAAAGTGAAACACAATAATAATCGACTCCAATATGATCTCAGAACCCTTTTGAATATAAATAGAACCACCTTTTATTTATCACCATATTGATTACACATTATTCATTGTATAATGTTTCAAACAATCAACTTAAGACTTGAATAAAAACAACAGTCGTCCCATGCTCCTGGCATGTACAC
This sequence comes from Lactuca sativa, assembly GCF_002870075.4. Classification (NCBI taxonomy): domain Eukaryota; kingdom Viridiplantae; phylum Streptophyta; class Magnoliopsida; order Asterales; family Asteraceae; genus Lactuca; species Lactuca sativa. The sequence goes on along the minus strand of NC_056627.2, from coordinate 245,520,835 downwards.
TTTGTTTTTCTAAAACAATAGTTATGCCATACTCCAAGTATGCACACTATGTTTGTCTATGATCCTTACATTGTGATGTAGATCAATTGAACATGATTCCAATGATACTCATTTCACAATCCTAAATCCTTATTGTAAATGTGAGAATCCCCGATTCCTATCATTTACCAAAAAAACTGTTAGATTTTAAACTTTTATGCAATGTTCCTCTTGTAATGATTATGCACGAAGTCACCAAAACCTTGTCACCAGTCATTACAGAGTATTCCAAAGAAGGTCAACTTCTATGGAACGGAAGTCTCATATTCAAAGTACATTGCTTTGAACATCCTTCTTGCATTAAGGTTTTCTAATCTTACATAGATTGAATAACTTCCACCTATGGAGACATTTCCATAGTCCCATTTTGACTATCACTTCCGAACAAGAGTTACTTCTTTTCAGAATATGTCAATATGGTCCTTTCCGACAACTTACATCATACTTCCAACTGTCCCTGAGCAACCAATCTTTGGCAAACCTCAGATTTGTCCTCGACAATTGCTTAATCACTTTAGTCATATCCAGTTCTAGACTTTTCCCTTCTCAATGCCTTAAGCATTTGGAAAATTTAGAAAAGATGAATTTATAGCACATGCAATCGATCCTATATCCGAAGCATATGGGACACGATTCATGATGTTTGACATAAAGACATGATACTAGACCAGTCTTTTGCTACAATATTTTTTTATTTGCCATGTTTTCAAAATTTAACTATGAATAGGGATGCCGTAATCATAATCGAATTTTGAAAACGCAATATATATAGAATTTCTTCAAGTTGAACCATTCCAACATAAAATTCATATATATATATTCTTGACTAAAGATGATTAAAATCTCAATCTAAGCTTTAGAATTGAAACGAAGTATAATTTCCTCTCCCTTAATTATAGCAAAACGACTTTTTCAACCCCTGCAACTTCATGAATTGAAACTTTGTTTTCTATAATTAACATTGCTAGCTTGCAATACTAATCATAATTATCATGCTCCCACTAACATGATGATTATCAGCATAACACTTATGCTCCCACTAGCTCTGACATATTTCCAAAATTTTGCTGGACTTCTGAAATTTAGATTCATACACCCTTTCTTAGATAGCTCACATGTGTGTCTAAACAATTTTCAGAACTATGAAAAGGGATGCCGTAATCATAGTCTCAATTGCTTAGGCATTTGCCATTTCTCACAAGTCCACGTTAGTGTGCCGGTTAACCACACGCGCTCCACTAACGACTTTTGAAAATGCAAATAACACAATTGATATCTACGTAAAATCTACTTAGTGAAAGCGTTTCCTCACCATCATTTTCACGAATCGGAGAGAAACCTTATGACACTTAGATTTTATAGTGTATGAGTTCTTATCCATGTGAATTTGTCAAAACCATAATCACAAGATAAGGTTAGTGACAAATTCAGCCTTACGCGGATTAAACTTGTTCAATCTTAGTTTCTTGTCACCTTGGTAGCACAAGGCCCACCAATGCTTCCAAGTTGAACTCTGATAACTCACATGCAAATTCAACTTATTTGAAGTAGATACAGAAACAAGAATTATGTCAACACGATAGGTTGCAAACCTTAAGTTGTGTGCTAGTGATAAATTACAGGTTTTACTCTTGATTAAATCTTGAAACTCTTTCGGGATCTTTAAGGCTCCCACTGTCCCCTTGACATATAAGTTTCCCCAGTCAAGAACCATTCCTTGACAAAACAAATATTCAAGGGATAGTACGGATTCTTATCAAGACTAACACTTTACACAATTGGTCTTAGTTGGTCTTTGTCTCACCCAAGACATCACAATTTACCAATCTCAAATGTACAAAGGTAGAAACATTTTACACTACATTTGATAAGTGTTTTAAACCTTACTTTATGTCACTCAATGTTACAATTTTGGAGTATGACTCTAAGAATTGTTTTGGAACGAAGTATGAATCATCTTCTCGATCTTAACCAATCCAACAATTCATGACCTCTTCTCTTAGCCATAACAATGCACTAAGACGTCCTTAGAGTCTGAATTTGTGATATGGTTTCATAATCACTAAGATGATCATGAAATACGATACTAAAGTACTCTCCCATCCTTTCAGATTTGAGAAACTTTTATCTTTCTGCCTAATTTGATTCTTCTCATTTGTTTTGTCATACATTGTAACCTTTCCAATGTTACAAAGCTTGATAAGGTGCCATCTTGATGCTCGAATGGTAACTAGTATTGTAGGAAAACTCTACTAGGGGTAAATGCTCATCCTAGTCACCTTGGAATTCCAGGGTACATGCTCTTAGCATATCTTCCAGTGTTTGAATCGTTCTTTTGTGCTGACTATCAGTCTGCGGATGGTAAGCTGTACTTAAACACAACTTCGTACCCAATTCCTCCCGTTGGCTCCTCCAAAACCTTGATGTGAAACGATTATCATGATCTGATACAATTTTCAAGGGAACACCGTGAAGTCTTACTACCTCCTTCACATAAGCATTTGCAAGCTTATCCATAGAACATCTCTCATTGGCTGCTATGAAGTGTACACTCTTAATGAATCGATCCACAACAACCCAAATCATGTTGTGATCGTTCTTCGTCCTGGACAGTTTAGTCACAAAATCCATGGTGATATCTTCCCATTTAACCGTGGGTACAGGTAAAGGTTCTAAAGTCCTATACGGTTTCTGATGTTGTGCCTTAACTCTCACACATGTTACACACTCTGCCACGTACTTTGCAACATCAATCTTCATCGTCGGCCACTAGTAGTAGGGTTTCAGATCCCTATACATCTTAGTGCTACCGAGATGAATTGAGTACATGGTCTTGTGAGCTTCTTCCATCAGAAGATCCCTTACTCCTCCCATCTTATGTACCCAAATCCTATCTTGGAATACCTTCAATCCTTGACTGTTTGTACCGAACACCAATGTTTTGCCTAAACGTTCTTCCTTTCAGGCATTTTTATCCAAAGTTTCTTCCTGAGCCTTCTTAATGCTTTCCACAATCATTTAAACAACTTCAATTCTTAACCCTCTTGGCCTTTTTCTTTCCATGTTTACCTTTCGACTTAGAGCATCAACTACAACATTTGCTTTACCAGGATGGTAAAGTATCTCACAGTCATAATCTTTGAGTAACTCTAGCCAGCGTCGTTGTCTCATATTCAATTCCTTCTGACTAAAGAGATACTGGAGACTCTTATGATCAGTGAAAAGTTTGCACTTTGTGCCGTAAAGATAATGCCTCTACATCTTTAATGCGAATACTACCGCTGCCAACTCCAGATCATGAGTGGGGTAGTTCTTTTCGTGCTCATTCAATTGTTGAGATACATATGCTATCACTTTATCTCTTTGGGTCAGAACACAACCTAACCCAACTTCAGATGCGTCACTATAGATTGCGAAGTCTTCAACTCCGCCAGGTAAAGAAAGAATTGGTGCTTCACATAACTTCTTCTTTAGCTTCTCGAATGCTTCTTCATGTTTCTCACTCCATGTATATGTGGCTCCTTTGTGGGTCAAAACTGTCAATAGAGCAACTATCAAAGAAAAGCCTTGGATAAACCTTCGGTAATATCCAACTAATCCTAGAAAGCTTCAAATCTCAGTGGGACTTTTTGGTCATTCCCACTTCATCACAACTTCATTCTTTGCTAGTTCAACCATTATCCCTTCCTGTTTAACCATATGACCCAAGAATTGGACTTCTCGAGTCAAAAAATCACATTTAGAGAGCTTTGCGTATAGATTCTCCTTCTTCAAAACTTCTAATACTTCTCGCAGATGCTTTCCATGCTCCTGCTGGCTCTTTGAGTAAATCAGAATGTCATCTATGAATACTATCATAGATTTATCGATGAATGGTTAACAAACCTTGTTCATCAAATCCATGAATGCTGCTTGAGCATTGGTTAGTCCAAATGACATAACCAAGAACTCATAGTGTCCATATCTCGTTTTGAACGCAGTCTTATCAATATATTACTCTCTCACCTTCAGCTGATAATATCCTGACCTGAGATCGATCTTTGAGAAATAGCTCGAACCTTGTAGTTGATTGAATATGTCATCAATCCTTGGTAATTGATACTTGTTATTTACCGTTGCATTGTTCTGCTCTCTATAGTCTATGCACATCCTCATGCTTCCATCCTTCTTTTTCACGAATAACACCAGAGTTCCCCAGGGTGATGAACTAGGTCTAATAAAACCATTGTCCAACAACTCCTGAAGTTGCATCATAAGCTCCTTCATCTTTGTCGGTGCTAATTGGTATGGTTCTTTCGCTATTGGTGTTAATCCTGGCAACAAGTCTATTCGAAACTCCACATGTCTATCAGGGGGGAATCTAGGAAGATCTTCGGGAAAGACTTCTAGATAGTCACATACCACTGGTATTCTTTGTATCCCCTTCTTCTCCTTCTTTGCATCGATCAAAAATGCCAAGTATGATGTGCATCCTTTGGAAAAACATTTTCTGGATTTCATCAAGGAAATGATTCTAGAATTCATTCTACATTTGTCCTCGTACACCATAAATGACTCTTTTCTAGGTGGGTTTACTCTCAATATATTCTTCTTGCATAGTATTTCGGCATCGTTGGTGCTAAGCCAATCCATTCCCAGTACAATGTCAAAACCATTCAACTCAATGGGTAACAACTCCTCGTGGAATTCATTTTCGTTCAAATCAATGGCAATGTTTTTAATGCAATTACTAACAGGTATGAATTTGCCACTGGCAAATTCTACAACTAGAGAATTATCAAGTTTATCTACAGGCAATGCTAGTCTTCCACCAAATTTGTGTGATATAAATGAGTAATTTGCTCCCGAATCAAACCATATATTGGTAGTCAATCAATTTATGAGAAAGGTACCTGAAGTGACATCTGCTACATCCTTTGCGGCTTCCAGTGTCATTTGGAATGCTCTTACCTTTGGCCTCGGTGGAACATTAGGCCTTGCTGCCTCCTTCTTCTTAGGACTGGCAATTAGGTTGGGTCTGGGTTGGCAGGTCAGAAAACATAAACTCAACCCAACCCATATAATATACGGGTTGACGGGTTAGTGGGTCACTGTTTAAGTATATGGGTTCGCGGGTTCACAAGTTAATGGGTCAAACCCAACCCATATAACCCGTTTAATAAATAAGCAACGCATTTTAAAAATGAGGTTTTTTCAACATAAATTCATAAAATGATTAAAGTAATTAACATAAAAAAAGTTTTCAACAATAATTCACAAAGTCAATAACATCCAAATAAAAATAAAAAATGAAAACATTCATAGAAAGTGGATGTGTTCTTCATTCGTGACTTGTGAGTATCTAAAAATAACGACATGCATTTTTTCTTTCTTTGATTAACGAATCACAAATGCAGATTAGTCACATACGAATACGTAAGGAATACAATGATACGAAATATTACGATTAAGGATGGAAATCAAATTTCATTAATAATTAAATATATCATTTTTTAAATGTAATATATATATATATATATATATATATATATATATATATATATATATGTATGTATGTATACGGGTTGGCGGTTGACCCGCGAACCTAAACAGATAACCCAACCCAACCCATGAAATAAACGGGTTGGTGGGTTGACGAGTTGGCGGGTCAAAAATGTCAACCCAAACACGTCTATTTTCGGGTTGGGTCAGTATCGGGTTACGGGTTAGGTCGAGAGTTGCCGCCCCTACTTCTTCTCCAGGCAGTCCCTTGAAATATGTCCTTCTTCATTGCACCCATAACAAACCTTCTTATTGAATGTGCACTCATTGTCATAGTGCCCAACCTTTCCACAGTTAAAACACGTGACCTCCCCGTCACATTTTCCATAGTGCTTCTTCTTGCACTTCTTGCACCATTTTGCTTCACCTCCTCCTCCTTCAAATTTCCTCGAACTAGACTTCGAGAATTTGCTCTTCTTATTGGACTTCAACTATCCATCGAACTTCCTTTTCTCACCAACCTCAGCTCTCTCTAGACCCTTTTCCTTTATCTGGGTCTCAACATTCTTAGCTGCCCAGATGGCGGCTTTCAAAGTGGTTGCTTGCTTGACCATCAGACCAAAGTCCGTTGTTAATCTGTGGGGAAATATGTTGACTTTGGAGAGTTCAGTTAGAACTAGGTAAGGAACACGCTTCATCTTCTCCGTAAAACTTGCGGCATACTTGGTGACACTCATTTTTCCCTTCTTCAGATTCTGAAACTTATTGTTGATTTCCAGAAGATCCTGCTCAGAGCAGTACTGCATTTTTAGTTGCACCAGAAAGTCTTCCCAAGACATCTTGCTAGCTTCACCCTTGGGCATCGTATCAGCTAGTAGCTTCCACCAGCTCAGTATTCCAGACTTTAACAGTGTAACTGCGAGAGCGGTCTTCTGTTTGTTGCTACAGTCACAACTCTCAAACATCATCTCCATCTCAGAGATCTAATCCATGAATTCCACTAGCATCGGGCTTCCAGAAAGACACGGTGGTTTGGACGCCATGAAATCCTTGTAATTGCATCAATGTCCGTCATTTCCTCCATGGTGGTGGTTTCTCCTTCCCACTCGTGGTTCAGCTTGACTTACAGTCTGACTATAGTTCCCTTCATCAGACTGCTCAATGTTCAACTCAGGCTGTTCAACAGGCATTACAGGTTCATCCGTATCTTGTTGAAGTAAACACCTTGTCTCTTCTATCTGATGATCCAACATCATCTGGATCATCGCTTGCACTCCTGCCATCGTGATTGGCTCAGGTGCAACTGCTACTACCGACACACGCTCAGTCACTTGTGGTTGAGGCTGATGATTCCTATTTTCATTTGTGTTTCCGAGTCCACTTCGGGTTCTCGCAATGTCTATCTATACACCAAAGTAGGCGAATTTAGCTCTTTATTTACGATAGACGTTTAAATCTTCTTTGTCACTTCGAAACGTTACATGCTAGTTCTAATATCGTAGTTGAACATTTAGAATCGTGAACACATAAAGTTTCCAGATCCGGTCGGCAATAGACCATAGATCCGATCAAATAATAGCATATAAGGCATAATTATCGCTAAAACATAAATCATCTAGCACATAATAGCAATTTAGGCATCTTTCCTAAAATTAGCTAGTGCTCGTGTATAAAATGTAGCATACTCTCATTTCACAATCATCGCTTAGCATTCTAAGTTTAAGTCTATAAATCATACAAATTCCTAGTTCGCTTAAACTAGTGCTCTGATACCAACTGTGACATCCCCAATTTCGCGGCCAGAAAAGACCGATTTGTATTGGTAGAACTCCGGCCTGCTACCTACTAGATGTTGGGCACTCAGGGACCTCAGAGCTTAGCTAGAAGTTTGAAAACTAAAGAAATTTTGGGCTAAAATAGAGAGAAAATCGAGAGAGTGATATTGGAGTGAGTGGGGGAAAGAAAGGGCTGCTGAAACTATTTATATGCTGTTTTCTCGGGAGACGCCCCACATACTAAGTAGGGGCGGTTCCTTCCCCACCAGAGGAGTGACACGTGCCGATTAGGGAACGGTGATGCGTCACAAAGAGGTAGGTACGAGATTAAGCTTCAAAAGTTCATATCTCGGTCATACGAATTCCGTTTTCGACGTTCTCAATATCCACACATAGGTATTTCCGGGTACTACAACTTTTCTTTAGACCATGTCGGTTAATTGTCTGTTGAACATAAATATAACAATCTACAATGATTACATTGTTAACGACCATGTAAAATTCATAACTTTCACATACAAACTCTATTTTCTACTGTCTTTATATTGTTAGGCTCCTAATAACGAGATATTCAACTCTTGTTTAGATTACTTCGGCTAAAAATCGACCGATCTAAAATTCGATTTATGTGTCCGCACAACTGCGATGAAATTTCGAAAAATCATAACTTCCTCTCATGAAACCAAATTTGGACGTTCTCTATGCATGCTCTTGGTTTAACGACTAATATGAATTTCGTTTAGATCACTCAGGCTAAAAATTAATAACTTCTTTGGTTATTACTTCTTCATATGACGTCGCATTTCAATGTTCTTTATATGTACGAAATCATTGTCACATATATTATACCTTTGGTTATGTTTATTTATCCTAAATAATCTTATACCAAAATGTTAATTTTAACGCTTATTATATTTTAATTGACTAGTCCGGATTTGTGGGCGTTACGATAGACTTCATCGAAAGCCATGAAAATAAAAAAAGAAAAAATGAATGAAAATTATTTTTTTTTGAAGCATTGAGTCAATGACAGTTAAAGGAGATGAAATTATAAGGCTTAGGCACAAGATTGCACAAATTACCATATTGAAATACTTTTTCAGAATTCTCTTCTATATTATTTTTCTTTTGAGTCGCTTGGAAATTGACTAAAATATCTTGAGGTTTACGACCTAACATTTGCTTGAGGTCAAGCAAAACATAAGTGTGAGATATTTTGATATTATATAAATTAGTCATATATTTTGGTTATTCATCTTAATATATTGTTTCTACAATGCTGTATTTAGAGATAATTGATACTTAATATGTTCAATATTGGATAATAAAAATTAATTCAGAGCTGAGATGATAAAGGAAAAGATTTTGATAAAAATGGAGTTGTTATCGATCAAATTCGAACTTACCAAAAAACATGATTTAGAATGAAGATTGTGTCGCGAAGTGGCTTAAATATTCGAGAACCATCAGGACAGATAGTGCATGAAATTTAGTGTGCAAAGAAATACAACTCTCAATTATGAAAAATAAGCCTTTTGAATCATATTCAAGGTTGAATAGCAATAAGAAGGCATGCTTATGAAAATTAAGACAAGGAAATTGAATAAATTGTTAGGTTTCTTTATCTATCTTGTTTAGCATTAATCTTTTGATTATATTTCGTTTATCTATAGAGATGACGGGTTAAAATCCCCTTCTCTATTTAGATGTAGATGAACCTACATCATATGGTGTAAATTATTGATTTTGATTTATAAAGTTGATTAATTATTATTTTTGGATTATCATTCTACCCTTCTTTGTTAAAGTTTTGATTTTTATTGCTTGTATCTGAGTTTTATAAGATTTAGACTATCAGTATGATTATATTGACTTGTATCTTAATTGGTTTGTACTACTAAACTGTTAGCACTAGTGATTGAACAAATCTTAGGGATATGCAACATTAATCATTAACTTAAAGCATTTAAAAGTGTATTAGTTCACCAAACTATGCTTGGTTTAATTATTATGAACATTAAGATTGGATAATAGACCGATTCATTAATAATTTGATCATTAGTATTATTTAATCTAGACAATATCACTAACTATCTTACAATTCGGTAATTACTTTATTAAATCCATTTCACATTTAATAATTCATCCATATGAAAGAAGGGGATTCGAAAACTAAACATACGTACTTCAAATTTTTATCTTATTCAAGTTTTTAGCTTTGTTTGATTGCCTTAATGCATAGTTTTAAAATAACAAAAAACAACATTTATTTTTTGTCTTTAAATTTTATTCAAATATAAATCAATTCCTACCTATTCCCCAAGAGTTCTATACCTTTATTTACGCTAATTATACTGCTACACAATCAAGTACACTGTCTGTTGGTGCAACACTATGTAGAGGAGTTAACTGAGACTTTAAAATTTTAAAACCTAATATATATATATATATATATATATATATATACACACACACACACACACACACACACATTGGCGAGATTGGATTGATTGTTGGTGGAAGCTTGTTGGTATATTGCTTGAAAATTTTGATGATATTTCCTGGATCACGGAACTTCATTGATGAATGAAGTTTGATACTTGGTATATAATGTTGGAGGTTAATGTGCTTTGAATAGTCTAATAAAATAAACGTAAATGAAACTATCAATCTAGTTTTAAATTTATAAATTGTAACAAACTGAATTGATTACTAACACCAGGAAATGTACCTGATCAGGAATGTTATTAGTTGACATAAGTAAGGGTGTCGAACTCAAGGGGAATCAAAGTGTAATAAATAAAATAAACTAAAGTAAAGCAATGTAATTATGAAATAAAGTAACATATTATTAATTTAAGATCCATTTGATTACATTTTCGAATCACTATAGAAATATGGTTAATTCATATGAAGGGCAATATGAATATGAAAGATGTTCACTGATTTCTAAATTGATTAACTCAAGGCTAATTTAATTAATCCTATGATTCTAAGTTATCTACCAACAATGATAGCTTTCCTAGACTTAATCTATTCATTCATATTATGTAATTCATATTATGTAATAACTCAATAGGTATGATAAATCACATACCCAGTTACATAACCATAACATAATTAATATAAATACACATTAATCTTTAATCAACCATTAACAAAATAAATTAAACAACTATACAAAACCTTTCAATTAATTAGACCATAATCATAGATCATCTACATCTAATCAATAGTATATGGACTTAATCTATCATCCAAATTAAGTAACTAATAAGAACTAGAAAATCAAACATAATGCAAACCAAATTCCTTTTAAGTTATTCCGTTCTGGTCTTGATACCCCTAATCTCTCTTAGTGTCTAGTATGTTGGTATCTTATATCTCATCTTTTTTTTCTTTCGATGAAATGGGGGTTCCATTTATAAGATTGGAGAACCGACTTATTTCAAAGTGCTATTTAATCTTTTCATCATGATTTGAGAATATCAACAATTATCTTTGAGATCTTTTATTTATTTTTTCGGAATTATCCTTCCTTGATCTTCATAAATCTTGCTTAGTCTTCAAGCTACATAAATTGTTCCAAAATATATCTTTAAAGCTTTTATTAAAACATATTGCTCTTTTAACCAACAATATATAAATTTATAACAATTAAGTACAAAATATCTATAAAAGTATGTAGAAAAATATAAAATATATCCCTTAAAATATATATAGTATATGATATCAAAATACTCCACATTTGAGTTTTGCTAGTCCTCATGCAATAATTATTAATTAATCAACATTTACTTAAGATAACCCTTAATTTAAATCTTTCACATATATTCAGTTTCAATGCACATACCTATGTCTAATACTAATAACTTTCCTAACTTTAAATACTCACAGTCTTCCTAAATTCTTACTACTTAATATGAACAATACACTTTTGCATCCCTTCGAATATAACCTTACTATAGACTTCCAACCTTAAGGTACTTTTGTAAAGTTCCCACATATATTTTTTAGATGCCATCCCCAAATAATGTTTCTTATTTAGATACCACTTTCCAATTTTTCTTTGTACATTTCCTAGATATTTCTTTCTCATATATAGTACCAATTTTATTAGCATTAGCTCGTGACATTCTATGGAAGACACACACACACATGCATATATATATATATATATATATATATATATATATATATATATATATATATATATATATATATATATATATATATATATATATGCTAAATCCTGTAAGAAATTTTTTATGGTATAAAGGTAATTTTTTTTTCGACATCATTATTCAGAAAAAAATATTTCAGTGATTCATTTTTATGATTATTTTGTTGATATTAATTTAAATTTTCTTAAAGTAATTTTTTTATTATTTACATAAAAATGAATCATGTATGTGTTTTTTTTTAAAATTTATTTTGTGAATCATCTTACTTTTAAATCATCTAATGATTTATTTTGTTTGTTTCCTAAAAAATATGCATATAAATAATTTCATATCTTCCTACCAAAATTTTCCATTGTATTTGATCTTCATTTTATATATACTAGGTATAAGACCCATGTATCACATGAGTTCATTTAAAAAAAATATGAAAATTTTAAAATTTGAAAAATTTTGAATTTAAAAGAAAAATTAGAAAAATATTGAACTATTAAAATTAAAGTTTTTTTTTTCTCTTTTAAATTTAAACAAATAATTCAGATAAATAAACAAAGAAAACTAATTAAGTTTTAATTTAGAAAATTTGAGATTAAAATGAAAGTCAATTATTGAAATGATATGCATTTATTATTACATTTAAATATTATGCGAAATTTAATAAAATGAAAAAAACCACAAAATGCCATGTGAAAAAATTTAATAAGAAATAACCACAAAATAACATTTGACAAAATCAATAAGAGTGTGACATATGGTAAAAAGATTTTCATATATATATATATATATATATATATATATATATATATATATATATATATATATATATATATATATATATATAATTTTGACGTTCAAAAATTTAATAGAGACTATCCATGGAGCATGCCAAAAAAATTATATGGTATATGGTGTTCAATTGCATGTATAGTCTTGATCATAGATTAATGAATTTGCTTAATTTGATTGGGTTAATTGACGATTAATTATTTGTATTGCACATTTTATGACAATAGAAATCTTTAAATACTAGCTATCAATCCTCATATGCTATCAAAAACGTCCTTCCGACAGAATTTGTGAGTGTCGCTCATACAGTTTTTAAAAACATGAATAGTGTACTTTCGACTTCAAATTAATCGAATCATTGTTATTCTAAATGGCTATTTTCTGTTTTAATTTAATTGTATTTGGTAAAACAAATATAGGTTTGACTTACTAATAAACAAAGTAAATCTGATTGGTTGGTAAGCATAAATTTCTACTCTTAAATCTTTAATTGCCTGCACCACAAGCAATTAGATATGAACATCAATAATATATGATGTTGATATTTTCTCATAAGTCGTGAAATTACATCCTGGGTGGCCAAGTTGGGTTAGGACTTATGATGGTCTCTTTATTTATTTTTAAATAAATAACGTTGATCATAACTAACATTATATATATATATATATATATATATATATATATATATATATATATATATATATATATATATATATATATATATATATATATATGGTGGTTCAAATGATAACCAAAAAATGTTAATAAATGTAAGAATTATTTTCTTAATTTTTTATTAAAAGTATTTTTGATAAATCAAACATCTAATATCATATTAAACAAACTTTTTCATTTCTTAATTTACAACTAGTTGATACTTGTTGCCGGACCATCGTTCGGACCGCCACTGGACTAACACAAAATTCAGTAGCATTACAGTTTAATAGAACAATAGTGTAGTTCCAATTTCTTTGGTAATAATTTTTAAAACATATATACCATTTAATTTTCGCAGCAAAATATATAAAGTTTTAATAAAAAAATAAAATTATGCTTTGACATATTCATTTTTTTTTCTAAATTATAGATTTTAATATATATATATATATATATATATATATATATATATATACCGTGTATCATGTATATTCACAATTTAAAATAAATATCCATAGTTTAATGAACATATTAATACATTAATACATAATTTATTACATTGACATATAACTTCATTCATATTTTAACACAAAATTTATATAAAATATATAACTTAAGATAGTCAATTTGTAGTTAAATATATAAATTTAACAACATAACATAAGACAATCCATTCTACACTAATTTACATATTTAAAGAAGTAAACTCAAATTGTAGCACCACCACCAAGAATTCAAATTGTAGCACCACCACCAAGAACTCCAATTGTAGCACCACCACCAAGAACTACTGCATGCCACCACCTAAGAAATGTGCCACCGTCGCAATCATTATCCATTCCAACTTAGATCTGTGTATTAAATCATTAATTGTGTGCTTAAATACTATATTTACAATTTAATAAACCAATTAATTCACTTATTTAAAGTCTAATGCAAAATAATTATAGAAAATAAAACATTCTTAAATATTTATACAACACAAAAACTAATATTTTCACAAGAAAATTAATATACACACTCATACATAAATCATTCATATTTTAACTCAAAATTCATTACAAATTCACAATTTAATACAATCAATTCATAGTTTGAAAAAAATTCACAGCTTAATGTTGTTACTTTACAGTTTAAAACACAAAAATCACAGTTTAATACATAAAATTCACAACTTAATATAGTATATTTATAGTTTAAACAGAAAATCCACAACTTAATACAGTCAATTCATAGTTAAAAACACAAAAATCATAACTTAATACACAAAATTCACATCTTAATATAATAAATTAACAGTTCAATACACAAAAAATATTTATTCACAACCATAATATCAACTTAAAACTCTTAATACAGTCAATTTACAGCTTAATATACAAAATTCATAGCATAATACAATAAATTCACAGTTTAATTAGTTACGAATCAAAGATTCAAAGTCATGTGTGTCAAGTTTAATCAAGGTAACAAAGTTAAATCATCTAAAAAGTTTGGGATGACGGGTTGTGAACAATATCATGTAAAACAAGTATAGTTATAAAATTAGGAAAAAAAATCAAAGATAATTTTAAAAATAATAGTCTGTATCTCATAATCTTTTATCGACATAACTAAACAAAATTATAAAAAAATAAAATAAAAATAAAAATAAACAATATATATATATATATATATATATATATATATATATATATATATATATATATAGGGTTAGGTTATTTTGTTTTCACTATCTATTGTGTGCATGTATGACTGATTCTGGACCAATCATTTTAGTTATTTTAAGAAAATAATTAATGTATATTACATGTTGAAGATATAATAGGTATTAATTACATCTTCAGCATTTAATATGTATTAATTACTTTCTTAAAATAACTAAAATGATTGGTCCAGAATCAATCATACAGTCACACAATAGATAATGAAAACATTTGATCCTAACTCTCTCTCTCTCTCTCTCTCTATATATATATATATATATATATATATATATATATATATATATATATATACTAGTTTATAACCCGTGAAACCACGGCTACAAAATTAATTAAACTTTAATAGTTAGAACACAAAAGTATTAATCAATTAAAATTGTTAATTTAAATAAATATGTGAAATTATATCACTTTATAATTTGTATTAATTTTATTTTAATTTTTATTGCATTGTTATTAATTTATTGTAATTAAAGTGAAAATTTTAAAATTTGAAATAGATAATTAATAGGTTGACAAGTGACATGCATTAATTAAGAGGTTTAATAGGGTGACACATGACAAAAAAAGAATAAAATGTGTATTAATTAGAAGGCCTAATATGATGACACATGTCAAAAGGAGATTAAAACTATTCTTTTATTAGAATAGGGATATATATATATATATATATATATATATATATATATATAATCAATAAATAGTTAAAAAATTAATTAAGAAAACTATGAATTACTATCATAATATGAGTTAATATCATATTGAACCCATCTTACGGTTTTAAGTTGTTAATTACTCCGAACGACTAATGAATTAATAATAGAGTATGAAACATCAATAAACTAGATTGTTAAAAGAAATTATGTAGGTTTTTTCTAGAAAAATAAAATAATTAATAAAAAAAGGTAAGACTTGGCGGAGTGGTGCGGTTGAGGAAGTGCGGTTTCGCCACCTAAGCAGCGAACACTGCCCCCTGGGTGCGGTTTAAATCGTAGTGTAGTAAAAAATGTCCGCGTTTTGTGATTGGGTGTAGAGAATTTGATTGTTTTGTGATTGGACGGGGGAGGAAATTAAAGTTTTGATTTAAATTTTTTTTAAATAAAGTGTGACACCACTCCTTGGGTGTGACAAAGAACCACACTTTTATAGTAAAAAAATAATGTGACGTTTATATGGCAATGAAGAAAATATGATTTCGGTAACATCATTCCCTCCGGCCTAATAAATGATCACATATGAATGGTGAATATGTTTGCTTTGTTTAAGTAAAAGTAAGGTATACCTTACCTTATGACATTGTTTTTGTCCGTGTCACTGTGATAACAATTTAAAAAATAAGTATTTCTCTTTCTCTCTCATCTTTATATATATTAAAAGAGAAACCTTATGACATCATCTTCAACAATCAATACCATTCGTTGTGTTTTATTGATTAATTTCAACCATTGGATCATTTTGATGATGTCATCCTAAAATTAAATTAAATCAATATTCACTAAATCTGAAAGTTTGACTAATTGATTTAATGTAATTATCATTTATAAAAGGAATGTATTCAACACATTTAAACCTCATCATAATTTTTGAAAGTAAATTTTGTTCCTTCTAATTAAAATCATGTTCATAACTATCACCTTTCGTATATATTCTTTCAATCCATATCTATTATATGAAACGTATATACAAGATTACGGGATATCGTTGTTTAATTTAAAAAAAATCAAGGAATTCAAAATTTGATATCCTTTCCATAATCATTGTTGAAAGTTATGTATAAATCATGTGCTATTGTTCGTATATTATGTTATTTTCATACCCTTTGCGGCATCACATTCAAACAGCATCACCCTTTGCAACGTCACGTTCATCATCTGGGTTCCTTCTTTAATATGATGTTCTTAACTTTTTTTTAATTGTATTTAATTTTTTGATTCTCATTAGTGTTGTATTTGACTGTGATCTTTGAATTCATGAATAATCTTGATTACAAATGTTAGTATTAGTTTTTCAATCTTTTATTTTCTCTTTTTAACCTTACATTTGATATTGCACTCTACATGTTTGATAAAATGCCCATGAGAAAAGCATAGTGACTTTTGATTAACTGTATGTATGTATGTATGTATGTATGTATGTATGTGTGTCTTACATAATTAAATTTTCCTGAGATTGTTTGGATTACACGGTAGTTGATGATTAAAAACTAACATTTACCCTTCAATGTTTTTAATTATCAACATTACACTGCTATTAATTTGACATATTTGCCCATAATTCTTGGTTTTTAACAAATTTAGTTAATAGCAATGTACTTTGACTTTAATCTATAATGTTTTGAATTGCAATTTCTAAATTTCTTTTGAGTTGTTATAATTGTGTTCAGTGGATACAAAGTGCATTGTAATTTCTATTTTGTTTTTAACATATTTAGTTACTAGCAATGTGCGTATGTGTTTTTTTATTTAAAAAATCAAAGATTTTATTTCAACATTTTTCCCTAATCTGTCCATGTCCTTGAAAGGTCATATCTCGGTCATGGGAAACCCTTTTTGGTCGAAATCAGTGAACATAGTTTTGTATTTAAGACACTTAATCATGAAATCTTTATATATATTAAAAGAGAAACCTTATGACATCGTCTTCAACAATCAAGACCATTCGTTGTGTTTTCTTGATTAATTTCAACCCTTGGATCATTTTGATGATCTCATCCTAAAATTAAATTAAATTAAATTAATACTGACTAAATTAAAGGTTTGACTAATTGATTTAATGTAAATATCATTTATAAAAGGAATGTATTCAACTCATTTAAACCTCATCATAATTTTTGAAAGTAAATTTTGTTCCGTCCTAATTAAAATCATGTTCATAACTATCACCTTTCGTATGTATTCTTTCAATCCATATCTATTATACGAAACGTATCTACAAGATTATGGGATATCGTTGTTCAATTTAAAAAAATCAAGGAATTCGAAATTTGATATCCTTTCCATAATCATTGTTGAAAGTTATGTATAAATCATGTGCTACTGTTCGTATATTATGTTTTCTTCAGACCCTTTGCAGCATCACATTCGAACAACATCACCCTTTGCAACATCACGTTCATCATCCAGGTTCCTTCTTTAATATGATGTTCTTAATTTTTTTAATTGTATTTGATTTTTTTGATTCTCATTAGTGTTGTATTTGACTGTAATATTTGAATTCATGAATAATCTTGATTATAAATGTTAGTATTAGTTTTCAATCTTTTATTTTGTATTTTTAGCTTTGCATTTGATGTTGCACTCTACATGTTTGATAAAATGCCCATGAGAAAAGCATAGTGACTTTTGATTAACTGTATGTATGTATGTATGTATGTATGTATGTATGTATATATGTATGTATGTATGTATGTGTGTCTTACGTAATTAAATTTTTCTGAGATTGTTTGGATTGCATGGTAGTTGATGATTAAAAACTACCATTTACCCTTCAGTGTTTTTAATTATCAATATTACACTGCTATTAATTTGACATATTTGCCCATAATTCTTGGATTTTAACAAATTTAGTTAATAGCAATGTACTTTGACTTTAATCTATAATGTTTTGAATTGCATTTTTTAAATTTCTATAGTGTTTTTAACATATTTAGTTACTAGCAATGTGCGTATGTGTTTTTTTATTTAAAAAGCCAAAGCTTTTATTTCAACATTTTTCCCTAATCTGTCCATGTCCTTGAAAGGTCATATCTCGGTCATGGGAAAACCTTTTTGGTCGAAATCACTGAACATAGTTTTGTATTTAAGACACTTAATCATGAAATCTTTATATATATTAAAAGAGAAACCTTATGACATCGTCTTCAACAAACAAGACCATTCATTGTGTTTTCTTGATTAATTTCAACCCCTGGATCATTTTGATGATGTCATCCTAAAATTAAATTAAATTAAATAATATTGACTAAATTTAAAGGTTTGACTAATTGATTTAATGTAAATATCATTTATAAAAGGAATGTATTCAACTCATTTAAACTTCATCATAATTTTTGAAAGTAAATTTCGTTCCTTCCTAATTAAAATCACGTTCATAACTATCACCTTTCGTATATCTTCTTTCAATCCATATCTATTATATGAAACGTATCTAAAAGATTACGGAATATCATTGCTCAGTTTTAAAAAATCAAAAGATTCAAAATTTGATATCCTTTCCATAATCATTGTTGAAAGTTATTTATAAAGCATGTGCTACTGTTCGTATATTATGTTTTCTTCAGACCCTTTGCAACATCACATTCGAACAACATCACCCTTTGCAGCATCACGTTCATCATCCAGGTTCCTTTCGTAACACCGCAAATTTTCAAATAAAATTTTCATTTAAAATCACATATTTCTCATAACATATTTCACATAATATCATTTATTTAATTTACAAATCACAACTCCATAATTGTTTTATTAAAATCCAGGATCTTCAAAACATAACCCTTTCACTGGTGTGTGTACAATTAAGCTGGTGCTTTCCCGCGATCCTGAGAAAACCTGAAACACATAACACATAACACATAACACGATAAACACGAAGCTTAGGGAGTTCCTTAAAATACCACATATATCATATTAGCCACTCGAAGCTATAAAACTGTAAGACCCTCCGGTCCGTGTGTCTCAGTGGGACCCTCCAGTCCCATGGCTCGTTAGACCCTCCGGTCCGGTCTGGTTGGGCCTGTGACATCCCCAAAAATCTCGGCCAGAAAAGACCGATTTTCATTTATGCTTTTAAAATAATTTCAGAGTAAATCCTTTTGATTTGAAAGAGTTGCGGAATTTGTTCCCAAAAACAAAACGTGATAAAACAATGTTTACCAAAGCATTTCATAAAAGAAATGTATTTTCATTATATAATCAAAACTCGGGATGTCATGTCCCGATACAGACCATAAAGCATAAACGATAACATTACAAGTCATTCAACAAATATATACGTATACAAACTTGTAAACAAAACCACTTGATGGTTCATCCATCTTATGCCCTTGCGCCACTTCCTATAATACAAATAAACTGAGTGGGTTAGGCTTGGGAGCCTGGTGAGCATATAGGGTTTTCAACCCACAATAAATAATTATATTTAATTTCCACCAACCAACAATAACCCAATTACCCATTCCCGTTATTCTCACTTTACATCCCTAAGACAACTAACATAAGGGACCTAGTCTAAGAATATTTCATCGGGGCGACAACACATGCTTCGGGAGTTCCTTAGCAATATAAGTCAAATAAGGCAACCATGAGGGGGATGGAATACAGCGAATGAACACCTAAGTTCATTAACACCTACAGGTTATGAGCCTGCTAGCGTTCCACTAGACTGTCGAGAAAAGTCCGTGGTCGTCATCTAAATTCCGCTAGATGACTGGATCAAAACAACATCGAGGCCTCTCATCTGTTTATTACACACCAACTATCTACCCATGTTCTACCTGACATATTAGTAGATAAAAATACATATTTTTATACATAGTTTAAAACCTGTATAACATTTTCATTCAATACATGTTCCACATAACAGATGAGGCACACCCACATAACACGTATTTCATAGAGAATAAATCAGATCTATGAGATAGAAGAAAGTGAATATACATTCACACATATAACAACAAAGTATACACATAAAACGTATTTTATATATAATACTTCATAATTATGCGTTAGAAGAAAGTAACTACACACTCACTTGATCCGAAGATGATCGGACAACACTACGACTTATAGAAGTAGTATTCTTCGGCAGATCTGGAAGATCTTCACAAAAACCGGACTCCTCGCGGGCAGAGCTTCGGCTCGGGAATTGTACTTCTCGGGATCTTCGGGGCTTTGGGACTTGCTTTGGGATATTTCTTGCACGTAAATCGAGGTAAAACGGGAGAGAGAGGAGAGAAAATAGCAACCCTAAACGTCTGGCCCTTCAAATCTATTTATAGGGCAAATTTGGCCCTTGCCACGTCGTGGCAACCTTTTTCCATGTCGTGGGCTTGGTCGTCACTGCATACGTCATCGCAAGTTGCGTCTGGGGGACTCCCGGAGGTGTCAGAAGACTTGCCACGTCGTGGCACTGCTTGCCACGTCGTGGTCTCTGACACAGCTTTGGGGTTCGCGCCCCGAACTTCAGAAATTCATAACTTTCGCATACAAACTCCGTTTTTGACGTTCTTTATATCAACGCGAAGGTGAGATTATGCTCTACAACTCTTGTTTAGACTCCATTGGCTAATTTTGAATTGATTTTTAATATATTATAAGTATATTACTTATATAGTATTTTTTAGTAGGCCGGGACAGGAAAACTCTGTTCGAAATTCATAACTCCTTCATCTGAACTCCGTTTTCGCCTATCTTTTCATTGTTTCACTACAATTAACGATATCTTACATTCTCATTTAGATTGTTTCGGCTAAAAACCGCTCGATCTCAAATCGAGTATTCGGGCTGCATACTGCTAAGTCGAAACTTCGAAAAATCATAACTTCCTCATACGAAGTCAGATTTGGGTGTTCTTTTTATGCACGCTCTCGGTTTAACGAAATCTATGACTTTAAATTAGATTACTAAGGATAAATATCACTCTAACGTAAATTTCACTTTTTACGTCATTCCGCGTTGCCGGTTCTGTCGCGAAACTTCGATAGGTCATAACTTCTTCGTTATAACTCAGATTTCGACATTCTTTATATCTTCAGAATCCTTGTTTCGACCACTACATCTTTATGCAAAGATATCGGGCTTATCCCACACTTCAAATTTGACTCTTATTTTAGTCTTAATTCATTTAATTATAATAATTAAGAAAATAAACACATAATTCACATAATACTCAAATATTTCATCATTAATACTCCAAAAAGAGTTACAAGGGTTAACCTAGACTATTACATCAAGGATAATGCCTAGCCTGGAAACACGGGCGTTACAGAGCCCTCCAGTCCTATGGCTCGTTGGACCCTCTGGTCCGGTCTAAGTGAGAACCCTCCGGTCTCATAGCTCGTTGGACCCTCTGGTCCGGTCTCAGCATCACATAATATAACACAAATATACGTATCACATAGACAATGCACAACTCAAGTAGGCACATAAGACCATCTGGTCACACATAGCTACCATTCTATGTAAAGTATAGTGAGAAGACTCACCTCGATAACAAGCACACATCCCCGTACTCGAATCTCGAACTAGCCACCGCCTACACATAGGGTAGTTATCTCAATAAATACTCGATTCTTGACTCTAAGAAACCAAAAGTTATTCTTCTCTCTTTAACTCTTGAATTGGGTAAAAGACCACCCATCCATGGTCTCCATTACTCATGTTGACCAAGCCCTAAAGTCAACATAAGTCAAACTCAAGTCAACAGTCCATGTTTGACCCGACTCGTCGAGTGCACTCTTGCGACTCGTCAAGTCCACTTGTTTCCTCAAAAGTTTCAAGAAGATCTAGCTCAACTCGTCGATTTGACCCCCAACTCGCCGAGTTATCGCACAATCAAACCCATCTGGACAAACCCTCATCGACTCGTCGAGTCAGGCCATGGACTCAGCGAGTCCTTTCGATCTGATTCCTCATTCAGACGATTTCAAACAGATTTATCACTCCAAACACTAGATCTGTCATCTCAAGGCTCAATAAGCACGTAAAGCTTCGATCTTTACTTTCATGCATGATGTTATTGCTCCAAAATGCTAATACAAGCCCTACATGAATGATTAAGCGCAAAAACCCTTATATGGATGAATAAAGCTTGGACACCTAGACCTAAGAACCTTACAAGGTCCAGATCTGAGGTATAGACTCTTTGATAACTCATGCTACTCAAAAACCCAAACAAAAGATGGCAAAAAGCCCTAAAACTCCATAGATATGAGATCTATCCAAAATAAGAAGAAAGGTGAAGACTTCATACCTTCCTCAGGAGCTCTGGACATGAAATCACTAGATCCAACAACCTCACCTCCATCTCCTTGCTTGATAACCTCATCCTCTTCCTCAATTGATGCATAAGAACCACAATGTGAGCTTCTTTCTCACTCACTAGCTCAAATAGCAATTAGGGTTTGCTCTTAGGGGTGTAGGGTAACTAATGAGGCGGAAATGGGGGCATACACCCCCTTATATAGGCCCTAACCCCGAGAAATTAGGGTTTCTCTGCCCAGCACCAACTCGACGAGTCTGCCTCCTGAGTCGTCGAGTCCATTCATTAAATCCCACACGACAACTCGACTCTACTCAGCGAGTTGGAATCCCAACTCGTTGAGTCACTCCATAAAACTCAAGAATTCAATCATACGATAACATAACTGAAATTCCGGATGTTACAATTCTCCCTTACTTGAATTAGATTTCGCCCTCGAAATTGCTCCTCAACCACACATAGCTCGAAACCTATAACTCGAAAAGCACCACTGAAAGGATCACGTACCAAACCCAATATCCTTCTCCATGGACACCCGAATCCAAACAGGAACTCCTAAATCCGATTAGAACCGGCCTCTCTGTCGCTAAAATACCTCCTTTTGACTTTCAAAAATCTGGAAACACCAGTGGCCTGACCCACTGCCCGAATGCCCTCTCAATATATTACCATATTATTCACTCCTTGAATAACAGACACCGAAAACTATCTGCCCCTCCGATTCTCACAAAACAAGGTCCAACAACTGGCTACCGATCACTCATCCAGACATACTAAACGATCCAAATCACACTACAAGGAATGAAAAGGGTCACATTACACCAGAGACCCATCCATTGCTCTGTAATCGAAACCCAATGGACCAATGAGCTCTTAACGCCCTGTCCTCAGACACAAGAAATAATCATGCTCACTCATAAATATCCTCCATCGTCTAAAATCATAAGCTCCAGCTTCTTCCCCAATATTCCATTCAACACTTGAGCACCAGGTCAACTTCCGACCCATATGTTGAACCTCCAAAGGTTACCTAAAGCATGCCACAGAACGTCTCGCTGACTCCCTTCTCACAACAACTATCTCAGCCCGTTGTGGCACACAAGTCACGAAGTTCTCTTTACCCCAAGAGAATACTACAATCCCAACCGAAGGTCAACTCACCCCCGACCTCTATCGTCTACTGCTCATTAGTTTCATGCATCTCGCGGTACCTCTCGTACCAAAGCACTGACCTACCCAGTTCTAAGACATCAAACGACAACCAATACCCCTTAACATGGAACTCATATATAAATCTGGAATCTCATCTTGCCTACCCAACACACCACTAGAGCCCAACTCAAACCCGAGAGTCTGGTCCGCCCCAGAATTGAACCACTCATCTCAACGAGCCACTCAACTCATGACCCATGACCCGCAAACCATGCGTACATCACTTATCCAATTCCTTCTAATTTGTAGTACTCACACCTTACTCAAAATATAACGATTCCCGATCATCGAGGAGACCCCAGTCACGCCCCTGGTCCGACCACCAGGCCTCCAAAACTCAAATATTAGGGCTACTCAAGCCTAAAACTCTTCTGCATCATGCTCCGACTAGTGTATAATACGGCTCCCCATGGTATCATAACACTCTCTCGCTGACTAGTGAATATTACGGCTCCGTGCAGTATCCCAACACTCTCGCTGACTAGTGAGTACTACGGCTCCCTGTAGCATCACAACACTCTCTCTCTGACTAGTGAGTACTACGACTCCCCGTAGCATCACAACACCCTCTTTCTGACTAGTGAGTACTATGGCTCCCCGTAGCATCACAACACCCTCTCTCTGACTAGTGAGTACTATGGCTCCCCGTAGCATCACAACACCCTCTCTCCGACTAGTGAGTACTACGGCTCCCTGTAGCATCACAACACCCTCTCTCTGACTAGTGAGTACTACGACTCCCTGTAGCATCACAACACCCTCTCTCTGCTGCAAAACATATTATTAAATAATCCCAATTGATGTCAATCACCAAAGGGCTCCCACTGGAACCGTAGATACTTGATACACCACTTGCCTTCTCAAGCTCAAGACTCAAAAATAATTCAAAATTCAGGGCATTATACTCGGATACCTCAACACACCATCACAGAACATCACGATGTCCTGTCTCAACCACTGATCCCCTACTTATGACATTATACACAAATACAACAATGCATCCTTTCAGAATCTCATGACTGATCTTCCTCTCGCACAAATCGTAACTTCGGAATGTTCCAACTCTCAATGGAAACTCGGAGGAATCGTCAATGGCTCAGAACATGTTGACGACCATCTGAAACTCCCTCCTCTATTGCTGAAAACCCATGCAAAAAATACACATACCGACCTTGAAGTTGGTTGCCCAATCAACTTCTACCCCTTCCCAGAGTGCACATAACATCCCATACCTTGAACCAGAAATCCTCAACCGCCGGACTATCCTTACGAGCCACCCACCTCGAATTAACCATTACGACCTCGAAGAGTTCCTAACCACCACGAGGTCTCCAACCAATCGGTCACCTACCATGGAGGCACTCATCCTTTTCTGAACACGTACAACCTGCATTATCTCGCTCTGCACCTCGCCTCGACCACCAATAATCCTGGTCTCATGTATCCGCACCGTAGGTCACTATATCCAATCCTCTAACCTCTCATTAAACAAATCTCTGGTACTCTCAATAAAATACTCGGTTCTCCCCCACTCAGGGCTCGAACCATCACCATTTGGCACACCATCAATCTATTCCAAAGACTGTTCCACAAGATACATCATGCTTACTTCAGGAAAGTACCACATAACACTCGATGATCTTCCCGATAGAGGCAAAGCAACTCCAAACATCCCGAATCTCAGATAAAATCCTCGAAAAACTTCCAAACGTTTCATCCAAAATCTCCCACTGATACACTACCAGACATCTCAACTGTCCCATAGTAGCTATGACTCATAGTCTGAAAATGACGAGCTATCACACTCCTAATGTTCGACTCCCTGACCAATGTCCCATCATGAGAATTATCATGAGAGCAGAGACCTCCCTCCACACTCAATATCCATCATAGAAAATGAGAGCCACCGCCCCAAAATACTCCTCTTGACCACCCGACACTTTTGCTAACATATGCCCTAGTATCCTCAAATAGGGTATTTCCTTGTCCTTGACCATCTCAGTTATCACTGATGACCCTCTCATACTATAATATTACCCTGTGACATACATACTTCCTAGTTACTCGGGTGAAAGATCGCAACCCATGCTACCCCACATGGTTTACCTCCAAGCTCAGAAACCGGAAGCTCACTACCTCTTTTGCTCCTTATAGGAAATGGAAATTGCACAACTCTTGGTCACAGAAAGTGACATCTCCACTACCGGTTGATTGCTCAACTCAGACTAAAATCCCTCATAAAGCACCATCTCTACTCATTCCTGAGTCTTACGACTCCAACTCGCATCTCACCAAAATTTCCTAGAAGCTAACTCGATTTCCCTCTCAAGGTATGCTCCATAGAAACTCATTCAACATGGCCCTCTGGTCCCACACTCTATCATATCTGATCTCAGTCTAATCAACCAAAACGAAATAACTGGTAAAACCAGAAACACTAATCGTCACGAGTCATGGTACTCAACCATGCTATCTCCTCTCAATATGATACTTAGAACCTCTGGAATTCTCCCTGTTTCGAGTGTGGGTCCTCTGTTTTCAGTAGTACGGGTCCATACTACCTGCCACATCTACCCATACTTTCCACACAGATCATTCAAGATTTTCTAAGTAGTTGCTCCACCTCCTCAATCACCAATCCCATCACGCATGTTCTCTCTCTAGCGAAACACTCTCCTCTATTAACATACTCAATTGACTAGGCTCACTCTCTAGGATCTTCCTAGGTTCTGACACTTCTCTGCCATTAGTTTCTGAAGAAATCCTCATTATGCCAGCCATCTACCTCCTGAATATCGTCATATTCACTTAGTAGTTGACTCCCATCATCGAGAGTTCCATAAAGCACGCACCAAGTAGCATTCGGGCATCGAATAATCTCCACCAGCACGTAAAACCAATCTAGGTTACAACTCTATTAACTCTGCTCACACCTAGAAGGTGTCACCGAACTCAAGCAACTCTACCCAATGCGGGTATCTAACTAGTCTCTCAGAAGGGACCTCCGATGCTCATCTAGGTATTTCTCCTAGATTACTCCTCTATTCAAAACTCTACCTCTGAAATATTCTTCCTAGATACTTTTACCCAACACATACTCAAGGCACATAACATATAGCAACAACTCCTAGGCTAAGGCATCACAAATCAGGCAACCCTAGCCCTAAAATATGAAATACCTAGCCTATCCTCTATCATGCATAAATAGTATCTCACAAAATAAGGGTATTTTGGGAAATCACCGTTTGGGCTCTGGCTGATTGTACACACTGCTCCTTCTCATTTTCTCTTAGAACTCTTTCTTGTTTTAGAAAAATCGTTTCTTTTGAAATTTTTTCTCAAATCCTCAGTTTGAGTCCAGATATACCTGAAGGTGCATCCGAATCCCTCAAACCAAGGCTCTGATACCAACTTGTAACACCGCAAATTTTCAAATAAAATTTTCATTTAAAATCGCATATTTCTCATAACATATTTCACATAATCTCATTTATTTAATTTACAAATCACAAATCCATACTTGTTTGATTAAAACCCAAGATCTTCAAAACATAACCCTTTCACTGGTGTGTGTAAAATTAAGTCGATGCCTTCCCGCGATCTTGAGAAAACCTGAAACACATAACACATAACACGGTAAGCACGAAGCTTAGCGAGTTCCCTAGAATACCACATATATCATATTAGCCACTCGAGGCTATAACACTGTAAGAACCTCCGGTCCGTGTGTCTCAGTGGGACCCTCCAGTCCCATGGCTCGTTAGACCCTCTGGTCCGGTCTGGTTGGGCCCTCCAGTCCCATGGCTCGTTGGACCCTCTAGTCCGGTCTAAGTGAGAACCCTCCGGTCTCGTAGCTCGTTGGACCCTCTGGTCCGGTCTCAGCATCACATAATATAACACAAATATACATATCACATAGACAATGCACAACTCAAGTAAGCACATAAGACCATCTGGTCACACATAACTACCATTCTATGTAAAGTATAGTGAGAAGACTCACCTCAATAACAAGCACACATCCCCGTACTCGAATCTCGAACTAGCCACCGCCTACACATAGGGTAGTTATCTCAATAAATACTCGATTATCGACTCTAAGCAACCAAAAGTTATTCTTCTCTCTTTAACTCTTGAATTGGGTAAAAGACCATTTTACCCCTCCATGGTCTCCATTACTCATGTTGACCAAGCCCTAAAGTCAACATAAGTCAAACTCAAGTCAACAATCCATGTTTGACCCGACTCGTCGAGTGCACTCTTGTGACCCGCTGAGTCCACTCGTTTCCTCAGAATTTTCAAGAAGGTGCAGCTCAACTTGTCGAGTTGACCCCCAACTCACCGATTTATCGCACAATGAAACCCATCGGGACAAACCCTCACCAACTCGTCGAGTCAGGCCATGAACTCAGCGAGTCCCTTCGATTTGATTCCTCATTCAGACGATTTCAAACAGATCTATCACTCCAAACACTAGATCCGTCATCTCAAGGCTCAATAAGCATGTAAAGCTTCGATCTTTTCGTTCATGCATGATGTTATTGCTCCAAAATGCAAATACAAGTGCTACATGAGTGATTAAGCCCAAAAAACCTCATATGGATGAATAAAGCTGGGACACCTAGACTCTAAGGACCTCACAAGGTCCAGATCTGAGGTCTAGACTCTTTGATAACTCATGCTACTCAAAAACCCAAACAAAAGATGGAAAAAAGCCCTAAAACTCCATATATATGAGATCTATCCAAAATAAGGGGAAAGGTGAAGACTTCATACCTTCCTTAGGAGCTCTGGACAGGAAATCACTGGAGCCAACAACCTTACCTCCAACTCCTTGCTTGATAACTTCATCCTCTTCGTCAATTGATGAGCAAGAACCACAATGTAAGATTCTCACTCACTCTCTAGCTCAAATAGCAATTAGGGTTTGCTCTCAGGTGTGTAGGGTAACTGATGAGGCGGAAATGGGGGAATAAGTTCCCTTATATAGGCCCCAACTCCGGGAAATTAGGGTTTCTCTGCCCAGCACCAACTCGGCGAGTCTGCCTCCCGACTCGTCGAGTCCATTCATTAAATCCCACATGGCAACTCGACTCTACTCGTCAAGTTGGACTCCCAACTCGTCGAGTCACTCCATAAACCTTAAGAATTCAATCATACGGTAACATACCTGCAATTCCGGATGTTACACCTTCTTTAATATGATGTTCTTAATTTTATTAATTGTATTGGATTTTTTGATTCTCTTTAGTGTTGTATTTGACTGTGATCTTTGAATGCATGAATAATCCGGATTATTAATGTTATTATTAGTTTTATCATGTAATCTTTATGTATATTAAAAGAGAAACCTTATGACATCATCTTCAACAATCAAAACCATTCGTTGTGTTTTCTTGATTAATTTCAACCATTGGATCATTTTGATGATGTCATCCTAAAATTAAATTAATATTGACTAAATCTGAAAGTTTGACTAATTGATGTAATGTTAATATCATTTATAAAAGGAATATTTTCAACACATTTAAACCTCATCATAACTTTTGAAAGTAAATTTTGTTCCTTCCTAATTAAAATCATGTTCATAACTATCATCTTTTGTATATATTCTTTCAATCCATATCTATTATATGAAACGTATCTACAAGATTACGGGATATCGTTGTTCAATTTAAAAAAATCAAAGAATTCGAAATTTGATATCCTTTCCAGAATCATTGTTGAAATTTATGTATAAATCATGTGTTATAGTTCGTATATTGTGTTTTCTTCAGACCCTTTGCAACATCACATTCAAACAGCATCACCCTTTACAACATCACTTTCATCATCTAAGTTCCTTCTTTAATATTATGTTCTTAATTTTTGTTAATTGTATTTGATTTTTTGATTCTCATTAGTGTTGTATTTGACCGTGATCTTTGAATTCATGAATAATCTTGATTATAAATGTTAGTATTAGTTTTTCAATATTTTATTTTGTCTTTTTAACCTTGCATTTGATGTTGCACTCTACATGTTTGATAAAATGCCCATGAGAAAAGCATAGTGATATTTGATTAACTGTATGTATGTATGTATGTGTGTCTTACGTAATTAAATTTTTATAAGATTGTTTGGATTGCATGGTAGTTGATGATTAAAAACTACCATTTACAGTTTAGTGTTTTTAATTATCAATATTACACTACTATTAATTTGACATATTTGCCCATAATTCTTGGTTTTTACCAGATTTAGTTAATAGCAATGTACTTTGACTTTAATTTATAATATTTTGAATTGCAATTTCTAAATTTTTTTTAAGTTGTTATAACTGTGTTCAGTGGATACAAAGTGCATTGTAATATGTATTTTGTTTTTAACATATTTAGTTACTAGCAATGTGCATATGTGTTTTTTTATTTAAAAAGCCAAAGCTTTTATTTCAACATTTTTCCCTAATCTGTCCATGTCCTTGAAAGGTCATATCTCGGTCATGGGAAACCCTTTTTGGTCGAAATCAGTGAACAAAGTTTTGTATTTAAGACAGTTAATCTTGAACTCTTTATATATATTAAAAGAGAAACGTTATGACATCATCTTCAACAATCAAGACCATTCATTGTGTTTTCTTGATTAATTTCAACCCTTGGATCATTTTGATGATGTCATCCTAAAATTAAATTAAATTAAATAATATTGACTAAATTTAAAGGTTTGACTAATTGATTTAATGTAAATATCATTTATAAAAGGAATGTATTCAACTCCTTTAAACCTCATCATAATTTTTGAAAGTAAATTCCGTTCCTCCCTAATTAAAATCACGTTCATAACTATCACCTTTCGTATATTGGTTTAAATTAAGTAATCTCAATATTAGTTTAAATTAAGTAATCTTATTATGGAATGAACATCCAATTAGAATGTTTATGCTTATATAACAATATAATTAACTAACATTTCCAAATAACTGAAAAATATAGAATAATGACATGTGAAAAATAATTAATTCAAAAATACCAAAAATTTGCATGTGACAAAATGAATGAGAAAATAATATGTGGCAAAATGATTCTTATTTATTAGGATATATTTTTTATTTGGCTTTATCTTATTTTTTTATTTTGTTGACTATTTATAACTTTATATGTATTTTTTTTATATATTTCTCCGCGTTTAAAATTTTATATTTTGACGACTTACACATTTCCTTTATCAAATTCAAATTTTCCAAAATCGGATTCCCATTATAACCTACCAATTTAATCGTCATTAATTTCATCTATAATTTCACCCAATTTAAATTTGTATTTCCCTTATATAAACTTTTTAAACGATCTTGATTTTTTCCCTCCAAAAATATTTCAAACATTTATTTCTTAAGTGTTTCTTTATCAAATTTAAATTTGTATTTTCCTTATATCCATAAAAAAATTTATTTTGATAACTTACACGTTTCCTTTATCAAATTTAAAATTTCCAAAATTGGATTCAATCGTAACCTATCAATTTATTCGTCATTAATTTAATCCACAATTTCAAACCCAATTAAAATTTTTATTTTCCATATATAAAATTTTTTCATGCTTCCGATGACCCGATTTTCCATCCAAACATATTTCAAGCATTTATTTTTAGATAATGTTGTCCCCTTATAATTATTACTTTTCCTCATATAAAATAATAAAACTTACCAATATATATATATATATATATATATATATATATATATATATATATATATATATATATATATATATCGATTTTATAAGTAACATTAACACTAAAACAAAGTAATTAATTTTTTTTTATTTTGTATAACATACCAACCTACTTTGTTTTATCTTTATATAGTAATAATAAAATTTCTAATTTTACACAAAAAATATACATATTTCGAATTTTGTCATATTATTATACCTTACAAAACACAACTCTTTCCAAAATAATATTCGTCAATAATTTCATACATAATTTCACCAAGTCTAAATTTATATTTTCCTTATATAAATTTTTTTAATAATCCTAATTTTTTTCCTCCAAAAATATTTCAAGCATTTATTTTTTAGATAATGTTGTCTCATTATAATTATTACGATCCTCATATAAAATAATAAAACTTATCCATATGCCTATATATTTATATTTAACTTTTATAAGCAACATTAACACTAAAACAAAGTGATAGATTCAAGTGACGATTCATCTTCTTCAAGAAAGGAAAAAAACTAAATGTCTTGTCCCTAACGTTTTACCTAAAAATCTTTAGTTAAATTACACTAATGTAATTATCTAAGATTTCGAAGGTACTCATATGTGATGAAGAAGGTCGTTCAACTAATAAAACAAAAAAAATACTGTGTACAAAGAGGTCCTTCAACGATTATAGATATTTATAGATTTCAATGTATCTTCTTCATATTTCAATAATATGAATAACCATGACTTTTTTTTAATAATTATTATGCGATATCTGTAAACATTTGTATGTCTTTTTTTATATGTTCTCCCACGTTTATCGTAGGTTATAATCTAGTTTTATTTGAAAAAGACACCTTCAAATATTTGGCCATTTTCCAAGAAACGAAGATCCTCTTTTCCATGTTAACAGTTAAGACCACATCAAATTTCTATAAATTATTTTAGAGCAAATTACTGAAATCGTCCTTATGGTTTGGTTACATTTGCGTGTTTGGTCCCTAACTTTTGTTTTGCACTCAGACTGTCCCTATTGTTTTATTTGGTTGTCTTTTTCGTCCCTCACAGACAAGAATAGTCTATATTCGTCCCTCCCCCACAATGAAAAGACTATATTACCTTTTCTATTCGTCTTTTTCATTTTTTTGCTATTTTATTTATTATTTATTAATTAAAGAAAAATAAGTACTAAAATCGTCCCTCCCACTTGCACCACAACCACCATAAGCCACTGACAACCACCATAGGCCACTAAAAACCATCACCAACCACTGAAAGCCACCATCCACCACCAATAACCACCACCAAGAAATTCCAACATCACCAGAATCCACCGATTTTAGCTCTAATACAGATCACATAATCGATTTCATTAATTCACACCCCAACATCGAATCCTGAAAATCAAACTTGAACATAGAAATCAAAACCATAACAAAATCAAATTCTGAAATCAAAAACCTAACCAAAGTGAAATACCAATATCCCAAAATCAAAACCTAAACTGAAATGAAATCCAGATATGGAATCAAAACCCAAAAGCTAAACCTAATCTGAAAATGACGATGAAATAAAACATTGATTAAATGCTTGAAATCAAATACGGTTTTCTAGAAGAATGGGTTTAAATGGGAACAACACTCAGTAAAGGAGATGGTGGTGGTTGGAGGATTTTGGCGGACACGATGCTCCATCTATTCAGGTAGATGATGAAGAAAAAAGAGCGAGGATGGAACAGATGGGGGCGGAAAGATGAAGAGAAGAGATTGGTGATGCAGATCGGTGGTTTCCTAGTGTCTTCCGGTGACGCTTCTAGGTGGTTTCCCGATGATGCTTCATTGGTGGTTGTGGCTTCCGATGAGAAAGGAGAGGGCGAGAATGGGATGAGGGAGATGAGTGATGATGAGAGAGGGGAAAGAGATAATGAGGTGAGGGACACACATTTTTTATTTTTAATAATAATCTTTAAAATGTTAATATTAAAAAAAATTGAAAATAAATCAAAAAAGAAATGACCAAGGGTAATATAGTCTTTTCATGTCTGTGAGGGACGAAAAATGCAACAAAATAAAACAATAGGGACGTCCGAGTGCAAAACAAAAGTTAGGGACCAAACACGCAAATTTAACCAAACCATAAGGACGATTTCAGTAATTTGTTCATTATTTTATTTTTCACTTTTCATGTTAAATTTTCTTCTTATTTGTTATAATTTATAAAAAATCATGTATTCACAACATTAATATAATATTTTGTTATTCATAATAGTTAAAACTAACATTAATAGAACTAAACAATTAATAAACATTTAAACATCATAATTCACAGCTTAAAAAACCTAGATTCATATTATTTGAGAAAACACTAGCATTAAAACACATTCCAAATTCAATTCACAACATAACAACTAAAAACCTAAGCTACGAACAACAAATCTACGCAAATATCATAACAAATAAAAAAATAAACTTATATTCATAGCTTGATAGTAGTGGATTCACAACTTAATAGTTGTTAAAACTAATATTAAGAAAAGTAAACACCAAAAAAGAGATTAAAACATTAAATTCATAGTTTAACAAAAGGAATAACAATCAACACAAAAATTGACATACCTGATATAGATATGGTGGTGTTTTACCAGAGATCTTAGAGAACAAGATGGAGACGAGTTGGCGGTGTTTCACTAGAGTTGAGACTTGAAGAACACGAAACCAAATTTCATTGGTGCTTGTAGATATGGATGTCGGCGGTGACAAAAATCGTAGATCTAGACCGGAGCTCATAGATCTTGAGCAGAAAACTTCAAATCTTGTGACGAAGGAAACAACGATGATAGATCTAGTGCGAGTTAGCTCTGGTGCAACGTAGATAGTAATGTTTCGTTGGAGATTTAACTTAAAACGCATTAGATCTAGTAGTTTTTCACCAAATATCAAAAAGGAAGATAAGAAGGCGAGAAAAATCGAAGGAGGTGGCATATCTAATGGTGTTTCAACGGAGATCGGAGGATGACGACAACAACGGTGACGATGGTTGATGATAATGGTGGATCTTCTTCGCTTGCCGGAGCTTGTAGATCTAAAATGAAAAATCGTTGATCTAGTGACGATAATTCTGGATCTGAAGTTGAAAATTTAGAGTTGGAATCGGATGAAGCATATGAATCTGATGGAAGTGGTTGGTCGGTGGTAGGAGGCGGCAGCAGCGATGGTCTGACGACGACATGGTGGCGGTACATCGGTGGTGCGATGGTGGTTAGTGGTAGATGGTGGTAAGGTTGGTGTGTTCTTTAAGTTTGGTGCGAGAGTGTGGGGGTTTGAGTGTTTGATATATGATATACAATAATAAGTTACAAGTTCAATTTCTCAAAATTATCATCAAGCCTTTATTGTTTTTGTTCATTTATTAAAACATAAAAATAATCAAATAATAAATATAAACTAAAATACTTTAAATAATAAGCTAAAAAAAGAGGTTCTTAGAGTTTTTAACCTTTAATGGTTCTCATTTGATCTTTTACCTATATATATATATATATATATATATATATATATATATATATATATATATACCATTTAGTTGCTTCTTGTAATCCTTGTAATCCCTATGTGAGTAGGTAAATGTGTATGTGTTTGACTTTTTAAAGAAATGATAAGGTACATATAGTAACACCGTATTGGTTTAATCTCTAAATGTCACTTCTAGCCTTATTGGCTATCTTTTAAAAATCAAGTCATAAGGTGAAATGGTATGGTGACCGGTCTCAGTTTAATCGGTTCGACAGCTACAGCTGGGTCAACTCTACATCTAGATATATCATGTTTTTCTTATATATATATATATATATATATATATATATATATATATATATTATTTAGTTGGTTCTTGTATTCCTTATGTGAGTAGGTAAATGTTGTAACATCCAAAAAATATCGAGTAAAAATTTCATTTTAAATAAGTTAAAGCCATTCATTCTTTGTTCCAAAATACGTTCAAGGTCAATGTTTTCTCAAAACATTAGAGTAATTTGTAAACATTCAGTGCAGAATAAACTCCATGGGATGCAGTGCGATCAAGTCGGACCCTTTCTTTTGAAAATGGAAGTACATGAAACCTTAAAAATAAACTGTAAGCACAAAGCTTAGTGAGTTCCCTAGGTACCAACTACCATTCAAAATAAATGATATGGGCCAAAACATAGTCTTATAATCATTTCCTGCCATGGGCCAAATCATAGTCTTATAATCATTTCTACCATTAGAAATAAATGATATGGGCCAAATCATAGTCTTATAATCATTTCCTGCCATGGCCCAAACCATGGTCTTTCCATATAATGTCGAGGTCCAAATCCCGGTCTTACATACAAGTGTTAGGGGCCAGATCCTCTGGTCTTTCATAGGGGCCAAAACTTGTTCTTTCATATGATTTCCAGGATCCAAATCATGGTCATTCATGCAAGTATCACAAAGACAACTAACATTCTACAAAACAAGTAATGGGCAGACATTGGTGCATTCGACTCACAGATACAGTGAGAAAATTCACCTGAACTACAAAAGAGAAGCCCAATAGCTACCTCGACATCAGAACAGCCAACCCAAACTTCCTCAAACCAAATTGAGACCGATCCTTAGTCAAATACTCCATTCTACCCAAGTTTGACCAAAAGTCAAACTGGTTAAAAAGTCAACGCTCAAAGTCTACAAGGTCAATGGTCAGCTTAGTCAAAGTCAACGTCACGTGACCATTCCTTGGTTACGTCATGAGAATATAACGATAAACAATTGCGATTTGGACACCGTCACGTCTTGACTCATCCTATTTCATGTTGTGACTAATGGTTAAAAGGCCATAATCTTCATTAAGTGCTTAATCTCATCAGAACAAGGCCCATAACCTCAGAACTAATTCCTAAATAACTTCATAATGGATAAAGTTTCCAACTTTATCCATTAGGATGGTCCAAACAACCAAGATATAGACTTGAAGTCTCAAAGGGATCAAGAATGCATCTTTCTCAGCTAAATCCATTAAGTCCAAGTCTCCAACCTTCAGATCTAAATCAACATAATGTTTAGATGGATAAAGTTTCCAACTTTATCCATAATAATGTCTCAAGCTTCCAAGATCTAAACTTTAATACACCAAAATGGACTAAATGACCAAAATAACTTGCATGGTTGAAAGGGAAGGCAAAAGATCAGGACTTTCCAAGTCCATGAGGTCCAATAAAATACTCTAAACTGATAAAAAAGGTGTTGAAGTAAAGATCTGAAACATAAAATGTTCTTGAGAGCTTAGGGAGTAATAAAGTTGCAAACTTTATTCCTAAATCTCACGTAAAACTCATTAAAATGGACCAAAACACCAAATACACTTAGATTTAAAGATGAAATGCAATTAAGCTTGGAAGTTTATAAATTACAAAGGTCTAGAAGGTAGATGAAAGTTGAGATCTTTAATTGGCAAGCTTCAAGGATCAATCTTGCATGAAAAAATTTCTCCTAAACTACCAAAAACTCCAAAAATGGATGATAGAGGAGAAGGGAGGATCAAATCTTGAAAATGGAGGCTAGGGTTTCTCCCAAGAGGTTCTAGATATGATGGAGGCTAAGAAAATACTCTAAAACATGAATCCTTACCATTAAATACCTTGAAAACCCTAAAAACTATATAGGCTTTTGAGTTGCACAGTTCTCATGTTGTGATAATAAAATTTTCACCTCGTGAGCACTTCTCAGATCGTGAGAATTACTGCTCACCTTGTGAGAACATATTTTCACCAAATTTCACTCAAAATTCAAACAATCATAACTTATTCGTTTTAACTCTGTTTTCAGTGTTCTTTTAATGCACGGAAAGGTATTGATGAGCCCCACAACCCTATATGACTACTTTTTACTTAAAACTAGTCCAATTAGAAACCTTAATTCATAAAGAAGTCTGAAACAACATTTTTTTTCCGATTTACCCTTCGGCACCAAGACACAAACCAAGGCTTTAATCACTTATCAAACATTATCATCATCAAATAAGGTCTAAACCCAATTCCTTTGATGCCCAAGGCTTTTACTTGATCCATTTATTTTCTATAATCCCGAAATTAGAAACTTCTTGAAACTAGATGTTACAAATGTATATGTGTTTGACTTTTTAAGGAAATGATAAGGTACATATAGTAACATAGTATTGGTTTAGTTTTTAAGTGTCAGTTCTAGGCTTATTGACAATCTTTTAAAAATCAGGTTATAAGGTGAAATCATGTGGCGATCGGTCCCAGTTTAATCGGTTCGACAGTTGGTTTAACTCTACATCTAGATATTTCATGTTTTCCTTATATATATATATATATATATATATATATATATATATATATATATATATATATATATATATATATAGAGAGAGAGAGAGAGAGAGAGAGAGAGAGAGAGAGAGAAATGTTAGTAACTTTAGAAGCCATTTTTTTATAATTTTATCATTAACCACATTTTGGATAAGTCAAACATTTAATATTACATGAAGCAAACTCTCATCTTCACTCCTTTGCAACCACGTGTCACTTGTTGTTGGACTGCCATCTGACCACCGCCAGACTAAGACCAAACTCATGTGGCATTTTGATGGTCGTATTTACAACTTTATGTACCAAAGATTATATATCTCATTTCTCTTGTAATAATTTGAAATAGAAACATTTTTTGCAGGCCTATTGTGGTGATAATGGTTAGAGATTTCCTTGAAGATGCAATTTAGGGCGGGGGGATTCCGAGAGCTTTCAGTTATTGGTTGTAGTCGAGGTCCTCAATAATGTCGTTTTATCATCTAGCTATGAGTATTGTAGGTGGATTCACATTCCTCCAGAAGTGTTTCCAGTGAGTTCTACTCGAACCCGTATTGATGATCATCATCTCACTTGTAGCTACAAGGTGGAATTCTAGTGTTTCGATTAAAGATAATGTTTTTATATGGAGATTGTTACTGAATCATTTTCCCACATGTGAGAGACTGGATCATTTGGGATTGGATATACCATCTACTTTGTGTCCGATTTGTGGAATGTCGTGGAGGATGTCGATCATCTTTCTTTTTAGTTGTGTGATCGCTCTTCAAGTGTGGCATAAGGTGCTGACCTGTACAATCCATTATTTTTACTCTGTCCATAATAAAAAAATGTAGATGGATCAGATGCAATTATGAAAATTTTGTTTTTTTATTGAAAATTGGCAAAAATATCGTTGTCATGTTTTAACTATGACATATTCACAGTTTGAATACTATATTCATAATTTAATAAACATATTAGTTCAGTTATTCCCTGTTTAACATGAAATTATACATTAATTCACAACTTAATAAAATTCATTATACAATAATTCACAGCTTAACAAAAGTTAAACCGAAACTCTACAACCACCACCACCGCTAAATCCCACATGCCGCCACCAACCTCCAACACCACCACCACCTTCCTTCCTTCCTTCTAGATGATATATTTATAAAAACTTAATCATATACAACTTAATACTTGTAATAAATCATGCATTTGCAACTTAAAACTTATGTTTTTCGTTAAAATAAGCATATTTGTATAAAAAACAGGCGTTCATAGCTTAAAATTTATTTCTTTCATTAAAACAATCAGATCTTTATAAAAAAACCGTGCATTCACAACTTTAAACAAAAAAAATCATGCATTCACAACTTAAAACTTATAAAAATGCATACATTCACAACTTAAGACTTATATTTTCTTATTAGTAACAGTTAAAACTAACATTAATGTAACTAAAAAAAATAACTGAAACATTAAAATAGCAAAATTCACAGCTTAAAAAACTTAAATTAATATTATGTGAGAAAACACTAACACAAGGAAATATAAAACTTATAAAAGTTCTTGAATTTACAAATTAAAACTTAAAGTTCTACATTGAAGCAATCACATAAGTAAAAAATCATGCATCCACATATTAAAAA
Source organism: Lactuca sativa (assembly GCF_002870075.4). Lineage (NCBI taxonomy): Eukaryota > Viridiplantae > Streptophyta > Magnoliopsida > Asterales > Asteraceae > Lactuca > Lactuca sativa. The sequence goes on along the minus strand of NC_056627.2, from coordinate 245,481,331 downwards.
TTATGTCTTTAATTGAAGGTTTATTTGTTAAATTTCAGTTATATCCTTATAGGAAATCTTTTAAAAATTTGGTTTTTAAGTGAAATGATTTGGTGATTGATCCCAATTTAACTGGTTCGACTGTCGGGTTAAGTCAACATCTAAATTTTTCAGGTTTTTGTTACACACACATACACACACAAACACACACACACACACACACACACACATATATATATATATATATATATATATATATATATATATGTGTGTGTGTGTGTGTGTGTGTGTGTGTGTGTGAGTGTGAGAGAGTGTGACATCCCCATTTTCACGGCCAGAAAACCGATTTGTTTATGCTTGGTTTTGAAAATCAGAGTATCCTTTTAAAGAAAAATGTTGCGGAATTTGTTCCTAGAAAAACATGATAAATACATTATCAAATCACTTGCGAAGAAATGTATTTTATTCATTTTAAAACCTTGGGATGTCATCGTCAATATAGAAACATAAGCATAAACAGAACTTACATTCATTAACACTAGTGATTACATCTCCTTAATCTCTCAGTGTAATGTAACTTCATATCGATACCTATGATACAATAAACTTGAGTGGGTCAGGTTGGGAAACCTGGTGAGCACATAGGGTTTTCAACCCACAATAATATAATTATTATGTTTAATCATCAAACCATTAACCCAATTTCCCATTCCCATTCCCATTATCTTCTTTATTCTTAAGGGTCTACCGTAAGTATCATCTATCCTGCATTCATTCCTTCCGAAGTCTGTTTCTTCCAGGGTTTATATGACATGCACTAAGTCTATAGCTGCCAATGTCCATTCATAAAGCACTAAATCCATAGCTGCTAAAGTTCATTTATCGGGTACTAAGTCCATAGCTACCAACATTTATCTAATAGGTACTAAGTCCATAGCTACCGACGTTATTTATTAGGCACTAAGTCCATAGCTGCTAATGCTCGTCCGTAAAGCACTAAATCCATAACTGCTATTGTTTACTTATATCATCTTTCATTTCCCATCATTCATCTACCCATGTTTCACCAAAAACATTTGTAGATATAACATACTTATATAACTTAAATCATTAAAACATGTATAAAATTGTTCATCCGGCGTAGATATCAAGAACACATATAATTTTCACACATATCATGTATTAAATACTTCATATATATATATATATATATATATATATATATATATATATATATATATATATATATATATATGTGTGTGTGTGTGTGTGTGTAATATGAAAGTAACTATGCACTCACTTGTTAAAGTGATGATTCCAAACTCGGGAAGCGCTTTGCTTCTAACGATTCTATTTTTCGTTCGACGAAACCTAGAATTTTATCACTATGTTTTAGTCTAATCTTTATTGAGACTAATTATTAGTCTAGATTCATCATTAACTCAAAGTATACTTTCATGATTTTTCAAGTAAGGAACAACCATGTAGGATCATATCGGAGGTAGGGTCCATTTGGTATACGAAGTATACTGTTTGGAAATCCCACTTTAAACACCTCACTAAATCATAGCCTAGACATCATCCCCGTAAGTAGATCCATCACTATAATGACTTGGAATCATCGATAAATCTTGTTTATAGGTTCATAATAAGGATAACAAACTTAAACATAAGTTCTACTTAAATTAGAGTAAGCATAACTCACTTACAAGGGTGTTTATCGAAGAAACGGGCTCTGCACGGGCAGAACTTCTGAGCCGAAAGCTCTTCTTCTCGGGGCCTTGTGGCGCTCCGGGACTGGCTACTAACTCCTAAGAAAGGCTAGATAAAATCCTTGAGGATTTGGGGGTATTTGGGAGAGAAGTTGAGAAAAGGTGTGAAGAAAAATGAGGAAAAACGCCGCTATTTATAGGCTGCCAGCACAGAGTACCCTGCACGTACTAAAGAATTACGCTGAGCGTAATGGGTTTTTAAGGGTTACGCTAAGCGTACTCAAAGTTACATTGGGTGTAATGTGCCACGTGTCGCGATCTCATGCAAAGCCATGGGGAAGAAGGTGCGGTTCAGATTGCGCCACGTGTCACTGGTTACTCTAAAAACTAGTTATCTTCTAAAATACAGAACTTTTTCATACGAGCTTCGTTTTTGACGTTATTTATATCCACACGTAGGTGGGATCGTACTCGATAACTTTCGTTTAGTCTCTGTTGGCTAATTTTGACTTTATTTTTAAAGTTATATTTTTAACAGGCTGAGACAGGAAAAGTCTGTGAAAAATTCATAACTTCTTCATCCGACGTCCGTTTCCGTCTGTCTTTTTACCGTTGAGCTATTATTAACGAGACATCGATTCTTGTTTAGGTTATGTCGGCTAAAAATCGGTCGATCTAATATTCGAATTCCGGGCTATATACTGCTTTGTGAAATCTTAGAAAAATCATAACTTCCTCATACGATGTTAGATTTTGTCGTTCTTTTTATGCACGCTCTCAGTTTAAAATATACTACAAATTTCATTGAGATATATAAGGCTAAAAAATATTTTATCAAAAATTCACTTTTTACGATTCCCGCTGCCGTGTCGGTTTCGCCGTAAAACTTCGACATGTCACAACTTCTTCGTTATAACTCAGATTTCGGTGTTCTTTATAAGTACGAAACCTTTTTACATATATTATAACTTGGTTAAGATTATTTATTCTAAATAATATTCTATCAAAATGTCATTTTTGACGCCCATTGTCTCTAAATTGACTAGCCCGAATCTGCGGTTGTTACAATATACATACATACATACATACATACACACACATATATTGGAAGTGGTTCAAATAAGAACAAAAAATATTCCGAACTCAAGGAACCATTTTTAATTTTTTTATTAAAGTCATTTTGGACAAATCAAACATTTACTATTAGATGAGGAAAACTTTCTCTTCACTGCTTTATAAGCAGCTGCTACTTATCGCTAGATCTTCGTCGGACCATCCTCAGAACATTGCCAGACTAACATCAAACTCAATGGCATATTTATGTACGTATTAATAACCAAAAATTTAGAAATATCTAATTTTGAGAGAGATTTTTATCAAAAGTGTAATTTGGTTATTTTGATGAATTTCATGAATTGCAAAGTTGTAACTTCATGAAATGAGTTGGGATGAGTTTAAGACACTTTTATGAGATGAGATAAGTGGGTTCAAGTGAATAAACACAAGAGATTGTGCATTTAGTCAATAAAGGGTAAAATGAGATTTTTATGCTTTTTAGGCCAAGTTTGTGACTTAATTAATTAATACTCATAAGTTGTAAGTCTAAAATAACTTAATGGAGTTGTAGAACTCATACCCACATTCGCGTGGATATAAAGATAATTGAAAATGGGTTGAAAACGAAGATGTTATGAGTGTTTCAGGTTAGAAAATGTGACATCCCCATTTTCACGGTAGAAAAGACCGATTTTTTATGCTTTATAAAAATCAGAGTACTTCTTTTAATAAAAATGTTGCGGAATTTGTTCCCAGAAAAACATGATAAATAAGTTATCAATGCAGTTTCGAAGAAATGTATTTTATTCATTTAAAACATTTAGGATGTCATCGTCAATACAGAAACATAAGCATAACAGAACTTACATTCATTTACACTAGAGATCTACATCTCTTTTAAATCTCTCAGTGCAAAGTAGCTTCGTATCGACACCTGTGATACAAATATCTCAGTGCAAAGTAGCTTCGTATCGACACCTGTGATACAAATAAGCTGGAGTGGGTCAGGTTGGGAAACCTGGTGAGTTCATAGGGTTTTCAACCCACAATAATATAATGATTATATTTTAACATCAAACAATCAACCCGATTACCCATCCCCGTTATCTTCTTTGACATTCCTTAAAGAATTATCTTAAGGGTCATCTCCTATATCATATTTACCTCCCATCTTTTTACCTCACATTTCCTTATATGCTCGTTCCTAAGGCATGAATACGTAGTTACAACGTCGTCTGAACTCGTAATTCATAGTAAGGGTTAGAGTATCATCACATGAATATACAGTCACAACATCACCTGGACTCGTAATTCATCGCCTACATGTTATAAGTCTGCTGGTGTTTCCACGGGTTGTCTAGAATAGTCTGTGGTCGCCATCTATACTCTAGTAGATGACTACATCTCCCAATTGCCGGACAAGGTTATAGTATTTTTCATCCTACATCACCGATTCATCATCACCTATCCATCACCTAATTATCATCACCTATCTCTCATCATTTTATTTCATCACACACCAACTATTTCATCTACCCATGTTTTATCCCAACATATTTGTAGATATAAAATAAATATATATTTAAATCATTTAAAACATGTATAAAATCATTCATCCATCATAGACAACAAGTATTCAGATAATATGCACACATAGCACGTAATTTATATAAAATACTTCATATCTATGTGTAAGATGAAAGGGACCATGAACTCACTTGAAACGGTGGTGAATCCGAACTCAGACAACGCTTCGATTCTTAAAAATAATTTCTTCGACGAAACCTAGTATTATTACCACTAGAGTTTAGGTTATTATTCGCTGAGACTAATTAATATCTAGCTATTATTACTACTATATAAGCGTTAAACAATACTTATATAACCCATAATAATAGCCCAAGTACTTATTATAAGTTCCTAATAACGTTACTATAATTAAATAAACGATATATTAAAAATAGCGTAAGCGTGGCTCACTTACAGCGGGTTTTATAGAAAATTGCGCTTTGCTTGGAGCAGTGTTCCCGAGCCGAAAACCTCTTCTTCTTGGAGCCGTCGAGCACTCCGGGGCTTTTGCCTCGTGCTAGGGAGGTTCCCTAGGCTTTTCGGGGGGTTTCGAGGCTAGAAAGAGGTTCTAGAGAGAGAGTAAAGAGAAGAAAGAATGGGAAATGTGTGAAGAAAATGAGGGTGGGAGAGGTTCTATTTATAGGGTGAAAATGGCTGAACTTGGTGCGACATGTCACCATCTAGTGGCAAGACTTGGGGAGAAAGCAAAGGCCAAGATTGTGCCACATCACCCATTTTCGCACAACACACTTCCGACTTCTAAAATCCGTAACTTTCACATACGAGCTCCATTTTTGACGTTCATTATATCCACACGTAGGTAAAAATAAGATCTACAACTTTCATTTTGACTCTGACAGCTAATTCTCGACCGATCTTAAATTTAAAAGTACGAGGAGATTATATTGTTAAATGTCCGCGTAAAATTCATAACTTCTACATACGAACTTTTGTATTCGTCTGTCTTTTTACCGTTGAGTTCCGATTAATGAGATCTTCAATTCTCATTTAGGTCGCATAGGACAAAAACCGCTCGAAATAAAAGTCGAGTTTCGGGTCGTGCACTGCTATGCCAAACCTTAGAAAATTCATAACTTCCTCATACGAAGTCAGATTTGGGCGTTCTTTTTTTGTATGTTCTCGGTTTAATGTATACCACAAATTTTATTTAGATCACTAAGGCTAAAAAGTCCTTTATCAAAAGTTCACTATTTACGTCTCCTGGTGTCGTGCCGGTTTTGCCGTAAAACTTCGACGAGCCATAACTTTCTTCGTTATAACTCGGATTTCGGCGTTCTTTATATGTACGGAACCCTTGAGACATATTCTACAATTTGGTTAAGATTATTTGTTCTAAATAATATTTTGTATTATCTCTAAATTGACTAGCCCAGATCTACGGGTGTTACTATTATCTCCGCCTTAGGATGATTACGTCCCGGAATCATCAACGAAATAGGCTCACATGATGAATCCATACGTTATCTCTTCATCCTAAGTAATAAACGTAACTTTGATGTTTCTTCGAATGAGTATCTAACTCTAAGACTTCCTGATTGCAGGCGGTGCTCGATCTTGCACTTGCTCCCTATCTCATGTTAGACTCCAAATTATGACCTTCAAGTCACAATCTCGATCCTTACTGGAGACTGCTTCTTCTTCTTAACAAACTTAAGATAAGTTATTTTATTACTACAATGGACCGATGTGTCATATTCTAATGACTTATCATCGTATGTTCCCACGCTTAGACTCAGGTCTCTTAGAGTCTTCCAGAATAGACTATACATTTCTTCATGTTCTAATCACATCTTAAAAGGTAGCATTTCTAGTTACAAGCAACTACCGCGATACCTCTACCGATCACTTTGATTATCTTTTATTTTAATCTTCCGGCTTAAGTCAGATGCTACATCAAACTTAGTTCTCTGAACCACGTAACATACTCATCGTAGTCGGACTCGATTCGATATGACCACTAGGGTCGTAATAACAACCATCCTCTTAGTCATTACCGAAATGATGGTAACGACATATTTGAATAAAACGGTATTAATTACTAGCTTCTTGGTAACCTTGTGACTTTCCCTGATCCAAGCGTGAGTCTTGTGCTTCCGGTAGTATAGGCCTCTACTACCATTCACACCTACTCATACTCGTCCCAAGTATTGTCTAGCAGTTTTTCCAAGTCACCATACAAGAAAACCACACAAAAACTTAACACATTAGATAACAAAATGAAGGTTTCATATTATTTCTTGAAACGATTACACAGGTGTTCAAGTTCACCCTAGACTATGCCTCTACTAGGCTACATCATACGAAACTATGGCTACTGCATAATCCGATCTTCGGGTAAGAAGTCCTCATTCTTGATTCCTTGTGCTGTTGTCTGCTTCATCTAGGATCATGTGGAATGCCCTTGGTTTCGGCGGTGCATTTGGTCTTGCAGCTTCGTTTTTCTTTGGACAGTTCTTTGAAATATGCCCATCATTTCCGCATTCGTAGCACTTCTTGGTGTCAAATGTACAATCTCTGGAATAGTGACCGGTCCTACCACACTTATAGCATGTCACTTCTCAACCGCATCTTCCGAAGTGCTTCTTCTTGCACTTCTCACACCACTTGGCTCCATTCCTTTAGTCGTCCAGGTTAGACTTCAAGAACTTTCCCTTATTATCAGGTCTTGAGGATCCTTCCAGCTTCCTCTTCTCGCCAACTTCAACTTTCTCTAGACCCTTTTCTCTTATTTGGGTCTCAACATTCTTGGCTGCCCAGATGGCGATTTTCAAAGTGGTTGCTTGTTTGAGCATTGGACCAAAGTCCGATGGTAATCCATTGGCAAACCTGTTGACCTTGGAAAGTTCTGTTGGAACTAGATAAGGAACAAGCTTCATCTTCTCCGTAAAACTTGCAGCGTACTCGGTGACACTCACTTTTCCTTTCTTTAGGTTCTGAAACTCATTGTTGATCTCTAGTAGATCCTGCTCAGAGCAGTACTGCATTTTCAGTTGCACCAGGAAATCTTCCCAAGACATCTTACTTTCTTCTCCCTTGGGCATCGTATCTGCTAATATCTTCCACCAGCTCAAGACTCCGCTCTTCAGTTGCCTGATCGCAAAGACGATTTTCTGCTTGTTGCTATAGTCGCAACTCTCAAACACCATCTCCATCTCAGAGATCCAGTCCATAATCTCAACCGACTTCGGGGTTCCGGAAAGACTTGGTGGTTTTGCACTCAAGAAGTTCTTATACCTTCGCCCATCCTTATCGTTTCCCCTCTCCGGGCCATCCCTTCGTTCACCTTGAGTCCCTATTTGACTCACTTGGCGGCTGTAGTTCCCTTCCTCCGACTGCTCGGGAATCGGCTTGGTTTGCTCGATAGGCATGATAGGTTCGTCCCTATTTTCATGCAACATCTGTCTCATTTCCTCCCTTTGTTCAGCTAACATAGCCTGAATCATGGCTTGTACTCCAGCCATGGTGACTGGCTCAGGTGCAGCTCCCATTACAACATGTATTTGCTCAATCACCGGGGGCTGTTGATTCCCATTTCCGTTTGTGTTCCCGACTCCGCTTCGGTTTCTAGCCATTTGATCTATAGACGTTTGGTGTATAATGACGAGAATTAAGATAGGAAAGATTTTATTTATGATCGACGTGTAAATCTTTCTATTATTCCGAAAAGTTACATGCCAATTCTAATACCGTATCTAAACGTTTAGAAATCTGAACACATAAAATTTCAAGATCCGGTCGGCAACAGACCATAGATCCGTTCCGACATTTATCATCATAAATCATTTAACATATAAAAGCATGTTAGACATTTTCACTAAATAAGCTAGTGCTTGTGTCTATTCAGGTGTAGTACCTACGACACACTCCTCACAAGCATTGCTTAGCATTATAAGTTTAAGTCTAGAAATAAATCCATATTCCTAGTTCGCTTAAACTAATGCATTGATACCAACTGTGACATCCCCATTTTCATGGCCAGAAAAGACTGATTTTTTATGCTTTATAAAAATCAGAGTACTTCTTTTAATAAAAATGTTGTGGAAGTTGTTCCCAGAAAAAACATGATAAATACGTTATCAATGCATTTTCGAAGAAATGTATTTTATTCATTTAAAACATTTAGGATGTCATCGTCAATACAGAAACATAAGCATAACAGAACTTACATTCATTTACACTAGAGATCTACATCTCTTTTAAATCTCTCAGTGCAAAGTAGCTTCGTATCGACACCTGTGATACAAATAAGCTGGAGTGGGTCAGGTTGGGAAACCTGGTGAGTTCATAGGGTTTTCAACCCACAATAATATAATGATTATATTTTAACATCAAACAATCAACCCGATTACCCATCCCCGTTATCTTCTTTGACATTCCTTAAAGAATTATCTTAAGGTTCATCTCCTATATCATATTTACCTCCCATCTTTTTACCTCACATTTCCTTATATGCTCGTTCCTAAGGCATGAATACGTAGTTACAACGTCGTCTGAACTCGTAATTCATAGTAAGGGTTAGAGTATCATCACATGAATATACAGTCACAACATCACCTGGACTCGTAATTCATCGCCTACAGGTTATAAGTCTGCTGGTGTTTCCACGGGTTGTCTAGAATAGTCTGTGGTCTCCATCTATACTCTAGTAGATGACTACATCTCCAAATTTCCGGACAAGGTTATAGTATTTTTCATCCTACATCACCGATTCATCATCACCTATCCATCACCTAATTATCATCACCTATCTCTCATCATTTTATTTCATCACATACCAACTATTTCATCTACCCATGTTTTATCCCAACATATTTGTAGATATAAAATATATATATATATATATATATATATATATATTTAAATCATTTAAAACATGTATAAAATCATTCATCCATCATAGACAACAAGTATTCAGATAATATGCACACATAGCACGTAATTTATATAAAATACTTCATATCTATGTGTAAGATGAAAGAGACCATGCACTCACTTGAAACGGTGGTGAATCCGAACTCAGACAACGCTTCGATTCTTAAAAAGAAATTTCCTTCGACGAAACCTAGTATTATTACCACTAGAGTTTAGGTTATTATTCGCTGAGACTAATTAATATCTAGCTATTATTACTACTATATAAGCGTTAAACAATATTTATATATAGCCTAAGTACTTATTATAAGTTCCTAATAACGTCACTATAATTAAATAAACGATATATTAAAAATAGCGTAAGCGTAGCTCACTTACAACAAGTTTTATAGAAAACCGGGCTTTGCTTGGAGCAGCGTTCCCGAGCTGAAAAGCTCTTCTTCTCGGAGCCGTCGAGCACTCCGGGGCTTTTGCCTCGTGCTAGGGAGGTTCCCTAGGCTTTTCGGGGGGTTTCGAGGCTAGAGAGGGGTTCTAGAGAGAGAGTAAAAAGAAGAAAGAATGGGAAATGTGTGAAGAAAATGAGGGTGGGAGAGGTTCTATTTATAGGTTGAAAATGGCTGAACTTGGTGCCACATGTCACCATCTAGTGGCAAGACTTGGGAAGAAAGCAATGACCAAGATTGTGCCACATCACCCATTTTCGCACAACACACTTCCGACTTCTAAAATCCGTAACTTTCACATACGAGCTCCATTTTTAACGTTCTTTATATCCACACGTAGGTAAAAATAAGATCTACAACTTTCATTTTGACTCCGACAACTAATTCTCGACCGATCTTAAATTTTACAGCACTAGGCGATTATACTGTTAAATGTCAGCGTGAAATTCATAACTTCTACATACGGAATTTGTTTTCATCTGTCTTTTTATTGTTGAGTTCCTATTAATGAGATCTTCAATTCTCATTTAGGACGCGTAGGCAAAAAACCGCTCGAACTAAAATTCGAGTTTCGGCCGTGTACTGCTATGCCAAATGTTAGAAAATTCATAACTTCCTCATATGAAGTCAGATTTGGGCGTTCTTTTTTTTTTTTTGTATGTTCTTGGTTTAATGTATACTACAACTTTTATTTAGATCACTAAGGCTAAAAAGTCCTTTATCAAAAGTTCACTATTTATGTCTCCCGGTGTCGTGCCGGTTTTGCCGTAAAACTTCGACGGACCATAACTTTCTTTGTTATAACTTGGATTTCAACGTTCTTTATATGTACGGAACCCTTGAGACATATTCTACAACTTGGTTAAGATTATTTCTTCTAAATAATCTTTTGTATTATCTCTAAATTGACTAGCCCAGATCTGCGGGCGTTACAGAAAAAGAATTTTCACAAAACTGGAATGAAATCAACTAAGGACCTACTGAAATGCTGGAATAGTGGCATGGTGGGGCCTTTTCCGTGACATGATTAGTATACCTGTGAAATAGATAAAATTCTCGTACTAAGTAGAGGACAACATAATTTGCACCATGGAGCGGTAAAGAGCTTGCCACAACGTGATGTAAAATTTAGGATGCTATAAGAGAAAGGCACCACAACTCAGTTAAAAGGAAACCACAACCTAATTAGAGGCACCACGACATAGTGGACATGTTTCTGCGATGCATTTTAGCAGTTAGAAGATAGATTTAAATCAATTAAGGGTTCATTCTCAAACAATTTCCTCAAATCATTGGAGAGTTGGAAGATGGCGATTTTGAGGCCAAGAAGGAGAGAAAATGAGGAAGAGATGGAGGATTGCAACGATTAACATTATTTCCCTTTAAAGGTAATGATTTCTCCCTTTCATGGATCTTTGAGCTTCACTAGTGAAATTGTTAGTTTTTTTAGATTGCTTGACTTAATAGAACTATAACTCAGTTAATATGTTATTAAGAGTGTTTAGGAGCTTTTAACATGATATGTATGTGATTTCCATGGTGAAATCCATATATAGATAGTTAGGGTTTCAAACCCTAACTAGTGAGAGAGAGATGAATTGATGCAATAGAGTTTAGAGTGTAATAAATTAGGTAGTATGGTATGCTTAATTTATAGGGTAAACTAGATTTTAGGATGATGGTAGAATTATGATCAATTAAGTGATCATTTTAATATGAAGAGTGATTAAGCTCTTAATGGTCTAAAACAAGTTCTAAGGAGCTTGATATGTTGTATGAATAGGCCTTGGAAAAAGAAGATGGATCAATATGCCTCAAGTAAAGATTTGAAATCGAGGATAGTTAGTTTTCACTAACTAACACAGTGAGTTATAGCCTTCTCACTAGATTATGATTATATGTGTTCTAATCTTATCATTTAATTTGTATTTATGCTTAAATATTAGTGGTATTGTGTTAAATACTCACAATAAATTAGATTAAGATATAGTATGAATGTATGATTAGATGTAAATACTATTATGTTAAATACCTACAAGTTATTAGATGAAGAGTTAAATTAAGTACTTAATGAATTAAGTACTAGATTAATAGTAGAAGGTTTCTTAATAAAACAATGTGATATAATGTTATGTGACAAGTAATATGTAAAACTATGGGAAGGCCATAACATTCACATGAAAGATTATGGGAATGTAGAAAGATAATTCCTTTAGAAAATTTGAAAGATGATTCAATCGAGAATATAGAAATATGATTCCTTCGGGAATGAGATTACATGGTTTTTAGAGCGGATTGAGAAAGGGTTCCATGAATGGAATAAAGTAATAGAGTTCTTCTAAATAACCTTGATATATAATCCACTAGTCTTTAAGTGTAGAGGATCCGTAAAGGATCATTGTAATCTGTGAGGGATTTATGAGAAGAAAAATGTCAAAGAACCCGTGAGGCGACTGAGTCTGGATGATTGTACTCTGGTAATGTTATAGCTACGTTGTCCCCTTATCTAATAAATGAAGCTATCACATGTGGTTAGACCTTTTGGTTCTAAATGAGAATAGAATGGAAAAGCATGAGAAGTTGAGAATAGAGAGGTAGAATGTGACAATAAAATGAGGGATGATATGAGAATATATGAGAATAAAGGATACGAAAGAGTATAAGAAGAGTAAAGAGATGAGATGAGAGAAAAGAAGATTATGATATGAACTAAAGGGATGAGATGAGAAGACTATGAGAAGAGAGGAGAATATAGTATGAGATGAGATGAGAAGAGTATAAGAAAAGATGAGAATATAGTATGAGATAAGATGAGGAAAGTATCAGAAGAGTATAAGAAGATGGTAATAGAGTAGGAGAGTATGAAAAGATAAGAATAGAGTAGAAGAGTATGGAAAGAGGAGAATAAAAGAGTAGAGTATAAGAAGATGAGATTAGAGTGAAAGATTATGAGAACAAAAGAGAAGAATGGTAGAGTATGTCATAGTAGTAGTGCATGAATACATGAGAACAAATTGATTTATAACTCACCATACATATGGTCTGATATTGTAGATTTTTATCTGTTGTAGGTTCAGGTAGTAGTCGTTATACAAGAGAAGATAAAAGCACAAAGGATTTGGACTAGATGTTGATTTTTATTTTGGTAATTCCTTGTTGCTTTGAACTATGGTTATGATTTATTGCAAACACAATAATATCGTGGGATGTAAATTGTTTTTGAAATTGATATTTCTGCATTTATGTAGAAAACTCTGATAAATCCCTTGAATATTAGTTGAGAAAATTTAGGTCATTACACCATTCTCTTGTAATAATTTTGAATACAAACATTTTTTTCAGCCCAATGTACAAAAAAAAATCAAAGTAATAAACTATGCCTTGACAAATTCAAAATTTTCTCCTAAATTGTAAATCTCTTTAAAAAATTATAACTTTTTGGAAAATTACAATCCATCAGTTCTAGTGAAAAATAGCAAAAACGTCATTTTCATGTTTCAACTAAGAAATATTCATAGTTTAAATATAATATTCATAATTTAAAAAACATATTAATTTAGTTATTCCACGTTTAACCTGAAATTATACATTAGTCCACCACTAACCATCAGTTCAGGCACCGCCTCCTTTCTTTCTTTCCAGATTAGAATCTGTATAAAAATTAAGCATTCACAACTTAATACTTATAATAAATCATGAATTTACATCTTAAAACTTATGTTTTTAATTTAATCAATCAAATATGTATAAATAATCATGCATTCATAGCTTAAAATTTATTTCTTTCATTGAAACAATCAAATCTGTATAAAAAGGTAATGCATTCACCGTTTAAAACTTAATAAATAATCATACATTCACAACTTAAACCTAATAAAAATACATGCATTCGCTACTTAAGACTTATATTTTCTTATTAAAAATAGTTAAAACTGACATTAACAAAACTAAACAATAACTGAAACATTAAAATATAAAAATCCACAACTTAAAAATCCTAAATTAACATTATGTGAGAAAACACTAACATATGAAATACTAAAACATATAAAAATCCATACATTCAGAACTTAAAAGTTATGTTTTTTTATCGAATCAATAAAATCTATAAAAGAAATCATGAATTCAAAGCTTAAAACTTATGTCTTTCATTGAAGGTTTATTTGTTAAATGTTAGTTATAGCATTATAGGCAATCTGATAAAAATTTGGTTTTTAGGTGAAATGATGTAGTGATAAGTCCTGGTTTAACTGCTTCGACCGTCAGGTTAACTCTATATCTAGATTTTTCATGTTGTTCTTATATATATATATATATATATATATATATATATATATATATATATATATATATATATATATATATATATATATATATATATATATATATATTGTAACATTCCGGGTTTTCAGGTATTTCCAAATCTCTCATTTGTTTTTAAATTATGTCATTTTGTTCCTTGGGTTGTTAGAAGTTAGAACCAAGAAGACCTAGTGGCAAAATGGTAATTTTGGGGCAGGAAGTGTGCACTAAGCATACATGTGAGTACGTTGGGCGTACACATATGTACGCTGGGTGTACCTAAGTCCGTGTGAAACCGTAATTTTTTGGGTTTGAGTTGTATTTAAACATATTTATGGATGATTTAACCTAATCCTTTCAGCCTCCAAGCCCTTTGATTCATTCTTAGGAAACACTAACCCCATAAGAGAGTGTTCTGAGCTTAAAATGTGCTCTTTGTGTGTTTAAAGGAGAAGGAATTGCATCAAGGAGTCTAGAAGGGAAAACAAGCTTGTGGATCTTGGATCATCATCTTCTTGGGAAGCTCAAGAAGGTAAAAAGTTTCTACCTTTATGCTTGGTTTTCTTAGATCTCATCTTTGTAGCTTTATGATGTTCTTTTGTCCCAAAAAGTCCCATTGTTGTGCGTGTTTGGTGTTGGACATTTTGGGTTGTCCTTTCAGACCCTATGAAGGGTTCTAAGCCATAAAAATGAGGTCCTTTTAGCTAGTTTGGCTCCATGCTTTTTGTGGAGGGTCTTAATGGATTAAGACCATGTATTAAGGACTTTTTGGACATCTAAAGTCATAAAGTTGGAGACTTTATAACTCTAAGGTGTATTTGGACCATGGATATGAAGTTTAGGCTTAAGTACTATTAAGCACTTATTGAAGTTTTGGACTCCGCGAGGGTATGCCCCACGTAAGGGGGAGTACGCCCCACATACTCAGTCAGCTACCCCGTTGTGGGTTAAAGAGAGGTTGTGTATGCCCGACATACCGAAGGAGTACGCCTCGCTTACGCCTTCTGTTGGATTTCAGATTTTTGGCTTCAAGTTTTGGGCCACCTTTTGGGCTTGAATGTTTGGGCCCTTATTGGTCTATTTGAGTATAAGTGTTTTGGGCCAAGTGAAGAGTTGGACCTTAGGATTAGGAAAAAAAGGATTTTGGGCCCTATTTGAAAATTTTGGGCAATGATGGGCCTTGTATAATTTTGGGCTTTTTAGATCACTAATTGGGCCTGGATCTTGGCCCAATTATGGATAGGGTTTAGTGGTCATTTACCCTAAGTTTGGGTCATTAGTCAAGGATGGTAATTCAACTATTAATTGGATGTTTATTTGTTGTGATAGTTTGGGATTCTAGTGGGCTAGCAGTCGAAGGTTTTCTGTGCGATTCGTCAGTGTGAGGTGAGTTCTCCTCACTATAGTCTCGGTTCGAAGGCACCAAGGCCGACCCTTTGAATTGTTATCCTGATTATTGTATGCTTGCTAAGTTGTAGTGATCTTTTAGACTGGTATCCTGGTAGATAGGATGTGCTATGCTATAGTGATATGTTAGACTTCTATGACTACATGTATATGCTAGCTATGTTTGATTATGTTATGTGTGGATATGTGATGGATGGTTGGGTTGATGAGGTCCTATTGTGTGCAGAAGGCCTACAAACCCAGGGCGGCCTAAATATACTAAAGACTTGTGAGGAGGACCAGTTAGGATGAAGGCTCGGAGAATGGTCCAGGCAGGCTGAAGGCCTGGTACGACGGTCCACACATGCTGAAGGTTCTGGATGCATGATGTTGCTGTGATATCTATGATTATGCGTTGTGGTGGTATTTCGGGGAAAGTCACTAAGAGGTGGTCTTACAGTTTTGGTTAGGTTTTAGGTACCTCAGATGACTGTGGGAAGGCAAAGGCTTGATCGTGTACTTCCTCATGTAATGTTTTGTGATTTTGGGAAAACTCTGATGATAAACATGTTTTGAAAACTATAATGTAAAAAATTATGATTTTGGTTGGTTTGAAAAGTTTGAAATTTTTATGATATTTTATGAATGTTATATATATATATATATATATATATATATATATATATATATATATATATATATATATATATATATATAATGAGTGGTTCAAATAGGAACAAATAAAGGTTAGAAACTTTAAGAATCATTTTTTTAATTTTATCATTCAGGACACTTTGGACAAATCTAGCATTTCATATTACATGAAGCTAACTCTCTCCTTCCCTCCTTTACAACTAGCTACCACTTGTCGGACCACCGCCGATACTCCGCATGGTTAAAAGTAAATTCAGTGGCATTTTTATGGTCGTATTCACAATTTAATAGAACAAACATTATATATCCAATTTCTCTGGTAATAATTTTGAAGATTTTTTTGTTTTCAAATGTACAAAAAATAATCAAAGTAATAAAACAATGTAATTATGACTATTTTGTTTTTAGTGAAAAATGGGAAAACGATATTTTTATGTTTCAACTAAGACATATTCATAGTTTGAATCTTAAATTCACAATTTAATGAATATATTAATTAAGTTATTATGAGTTTAACATAAAATTATATATTAATTCACAACTTATTATAATCCATTATACATTAATTAATAACTTAACAGATGTCAAACCCAAACTCAAACACCACCATTGTCGTCACCACCAATCATCGGTGCAATCACCACCACCTTCCTTCCTTTTACATTAGATCTGTTTAAAAATGAAGCATTCACATACTAATACTTATAATAAATCATGTATTTACAACTTAAAATTTATGTTTTTCATTTATAGAATTAGATCTGTAGAATAAATTGTGCATTTATAACTTAAAATTTATGTCTTTCATTGAAGCAGTCAGTTCTATATAAAAATCATGCAATAACAAATTACAAATTAATAAAAAAAATCATGCATTCAAAACTTAAAGCTTATAAAAATGCATGGGTTAATAATTGAAGTGATAGTACAAGGAAGTGATCCATTAGGTTATCCGAACTTAGTATGTTTCCAAAACTACTGAGCATCTAAGTTGATGAAAGTCCAAAGTGTTTTGTTTTTTGAAAATTAAGACTGAGTGATCAGATATTTGTATTGTTTTGTCATGTAGTTTTTTTTGTCTTGTTTTATACTAGCGCATGTAGGAGACGAATGTCAACCACATCGATGTGTTAGGTGGTTGATCTGCAGTTAGCTTTTAGTATAATTATCTCTTTATGTGATTGGTCATATGTTAGCATAAATAGGACCATCCATCGTGTAATTCCTTAACATTTTCACCATTTCCAACTTTCAAAGTATCAAATTAAAAATCATTTAGTCAATCATTTTCTCTCATTCTCTTTGTTATTGTTCATACTCATACGTTTAATACTACTTTAATATCTTGAATATTTTTTTGATTTCTTATCTTCAAGGCTTGACTAGTTAATCCAGACTTGACTCGAAATATTATTAGCCTCCATTGTTGTGCTTATCTCAAGGTTTGAGTTTTCAAACTTTGTCCTAGATATCTTGAATATCACACTCATGAACTCACATTAAGGCTTATATTTTTCTTATTAATAACAGTTAAAACTAGCATTAACATAACTAAACAGTAATTGAAACATTAAAATATCAAAATTCACAGCTTAAAAGCCTAAGTTAACATTATGTGAGAAAAAACTATCACAAGAAAATATAAAACTTATAAAAATTCATGCATTCACAACCCAAAAATTATGTTTCTCACTGAAGCAATCAAAATTTTATATAAAAAAAATCATGCATTTACAACTTAAAACTTATATCTTTTTTTTGAAGAAATCATATATGTATAAAAAATTATGCATTCACAACTTAAAATTTATATTTTCTTTGAAGAAACTCATCAAACACCTTGTGTGCTCTATAAAAAGATATTCAGATCTTCAAAAAAATCATGCATTCACAACCCAAAAATTATGTTTCTCACTGAAGCAATCAAAATTTTATATAAAAAAATCATGCATTTACAACTTAAAACTTATGTCTTTTTTTTTGAAGAAATCATATATGTATAAAAAATTATGCATTCACAACTTAAAATTTATATTTTCATTGAAGCAACTCATCAAACACCTTATGTGCTCTACAAAAGATATTCAGATCTTCAAAAAATCATGCATTCACATCGCAAAACGTATAAAAATTTATGTTTTCAGAGTTGAACATTTATAAAAAATTATGTATTCATTTCATAAAACTTATATTTTCTTATTAATAAAACTTAAACTAACATCAACACAAGTAAACAATTAGTAAAGCATTGAAAAATCATAATTCATGGCTTAAAATACAAAGATTCATATAATTTGCGAAAACTCTAACTTAATAACACACTTTCTAAATTCAATTCACAACATAACAACCAAAATACCAAAGCTATGAATAACAATTATGTGCAAATAAGAAAAAAAACTTGGATTCACAACTTAATAGACGTTAAAACTATGATTAACAAAAAAAACAAATGAGAGCTTAAAACATTAAATTCACACCTTAACAGAAGAAGAAACGATAAAAAAAACTTGCATCATAGAGTACAACATATGTATGTAGAAAAATAGGTAGAGAACATGCATCCAATACTTAATACTTTTAAAAGATCATATATTCATACCGTAAAACTTATAAAATAAATCATGTATTCACAACATAAAACTTATATTTTATTACTAATACTAGTTAAAACTAACATTAACAGAACTAAACAATTAGTTAAATATTAAAACATCACAATTGATAACTTAAAAATATGGATTCATATTATCTGAGAAAACACTAACATAATAACACATTCTAAATTGAAATCACAACATAACAACCAAAAACCTAAGTTATGGACAAAATTTTTATTCAAATACTATAACAAATAAGAAAACAAACTTGAATTCACAGTTTGATATCCGTGGAAACACAACTTAATAACAATTAAAACTATTAGTAAGAAAAAAAATAAAAAAAGAGAGATTAAAACATTAAATTCACCTCTTAATAAAAGGAGAAATAATAAATAAAATCAACATAGCTGATGCAGATTTGGTGGTGTTTCACTAAAGATCACAAAGAAAGAAATGGAGACGAGTTGGCGGTGTTTCACCGCAATGAAGAGGCAACAATGATAGAGGTAATTTTAGATTTGGTAATCTAAATCTCACTAGAACTCATAGATCTGAAGTTGTAAATAGTAGATCTAGAGGTGATGTAACGCCCGTTTCCGTTTTCAATACGTGGTTCTTTTTATTATTATTATTTAAAAATAAAAGAAATGATGATGATAATGATAATTTAAGTCAATCAAATTTATTAACTGTAAGGATTATAACTACATGGGGTATTATGTCATTTTGGAAAATTTGTCTTTTTAAAGGATTAATAAAATTATGGGTACGAATCAATGGCATGGCCAAAGATTAGGGACCATTTATATCAATATCAACAATCAATCTCTTTCTTTCTTGGGTCAACGACACAAGTCTGTTAGCCTTCTTTTTCTTCCCATTTTGGTGACTACAAAAAGCAAACCTATTTAAGAAAGTGTCTCATCTCCATTAGACATACTTCCCTTTTGATTTATAGTTCAAATCCTTCACACTTTTGCTGTAAATCCCGTGAGCAAGATCGAGTTTCCCTCATGACTTCCATAGCTAGGGTTGTGAAGATTTTATTCTATAAAGCTCAAAATATCATAAAGGTCCTAAGAGCCTATGACAGCGTTATGGAGGCCGAAGTAATCTATGACAGCCCCTATTCACCAAAAATGCAACTTAGCAAGAATTCTATTTTGAGGGTATTTGCTGTTAATTTCTTTGAGTATGGAATGAGTATGATTATTTTTCAAGTATTTGGATATGTTGTATGGCATGTTAAAGGTTGCTAAGATAAGTATTTAGCTCCCATAATCTTGTTTGGGTTTGTGTTGAAGTCTATAACCAAGAAACCAACAAATTTTGTTTCGTTTTTTCCTTAAAATCCCTAGAACCGAAGAGCTCCACTTTTTGAGTGTGTTGATCCATAAAACGTGATTTGAACTAAGTTTTGTGGTTAAAACACAACCCATATAATTTGTAAAATTTTGTTGGATGTGAATGCTTAAAGAGAGAAATAAGCAAGTTTAGGGTTTTGTGTTTAACCTAAGAGTGTTTTTGGAAACACACATACCCTTTTACTTGTTGACAAGTATAAATAAAATACAAGTTAAATATTATCATGGAATAATCTAAATAGACTTATTGGTTTGTGATGTATGTGTTCAAAGAGGGGAAATCTCATCTAGCTCCCATCAGTAAGGCTGTTAAAATTCAACTTTAATTCATGTGAGTTTATCACTATAATATATATTACAATATGTGTCTTAGTGTGCTAGGATGTGGTTAGATTGTGGTATGTGTTAGGAAGGTAGATTTGTAGATCGTTAGTTGTGTTGTTGAATTGTTTGTTTATCTGAATTATGCATATGTCGATATATTTGTGAAAGGCTTAGGCATCCAAGTTTCTGTGGATGACTAATAGAGCGGGCGATGCAACTACAGGTTGAGGGCCTGTAACGGGGTGAGTTGATGACAAGAATAGCATTAGTTTTATAATTCAAAACATTCACATTGGTTGGGTTGATGGCTAGATCAACTAAAGAGTTGTGAGCCTAGACACCCGTTGGGTTGATGCAGACCTGGTTGCATGTATGTTATATGTATATTGTTATATGTGGTATTTAGGTAACTCAATGCGCTTGGATTTTATTTATGGATTAAAATGTTTTAGGTACTTTAGATGATCATGGGAAGGCAAAGGCATGACTGTACACACACCTGCAACTTCGTGTTTCGTGTTTTAGCATATATAATTTTACTCTGATTTTGGGAATGTAAACTTTTGGTCAATTAGCTAAGTGTCCCTAGAAGCATGCTGCAATATGTTGTCTAAAGCCTCTATCGAATCGATGTGAAGCCTTAATGAACCGATTCTACCAATCGTTTCTTCCCAATTAGGCTGTTAAATTCACATTAGTCATGAGCTACCTTACTCTTCTCTCTTTGAGTTAAGAGTTATTTGCTTAGCCAGTTTCGTTTAGTAGAGGTACATTCGCTTCTCTGGAACCATCTTCACATTTATCCGTTGCCTTCATACTCATCAATGTAACCCTTGAGACTCTCAGCTATACCACTATGGTTTATGGTTGCACAACATCTGTGTTAATGATCTTAGTTTCGTTCACCACAAACTGAGTGAAACCCCAAATCCAACACACTTACATGAATTGATGGTGAACAATTAAATGTTCTAGATCTTCACCATGGTATTAACAAAAGCCACTTTCATGGTATATATAAAGGAATCTCTTTTTCTTTTGTGAGGTCTTTATGAAGTTTTCTGGTTCCAAGATACTTCTTACCATAAGATCCAGTTAGTTTTTCTTTTTTTCTTTTTTTTGAGATTTCAAAAGCTTAATCTTGTCACAAAAATAATTCCTCATCTACTCGTTCAACTGACTACACTGGTCACATGAGTACTTCATCCAACATTCGTTCTTATGTCAAGTTCATTGTTTGGTTGGAGAGTTATTCACCCATTGTGCGTAATTCATAGATGCCTTTCAATGTGTCTTGACAAAAATTTGATCGTACTTCAACGGGAAACCACACTGACACTTCATAATCTCTCTTGATTTTGAAGGAAGAGATCGTTGCCTGGGATGTATTGTTTCGTGTCTTTTAAGACATCACTAAAATACCACAGATATATCTTGCTTTATTTCTTTTTCTTTTGCACACTCTGGCACGAAGATCTCTCTGATTTTCCTAAAGTCTTGTGGTACTTATGGCATTTTCAGTTTCGCAGATCCAATGATGCTCAGTGTTATACACACAAGTTACCTTGTGTCTTAAATGCGAACGGCTGTATAGATATTTATTGCAACGAATGGAGATTGAAAGTATGAGAATAAGATAATGATGATGCGGCCGTTGGTGGATAAAATTTCGAAATTTAGGCATATGGAATTTGAAACGCTTCCACTTATCACGCCGCCTGACACCTTTATCGAGACTACAGTTGTCTAATCTCGTTTTTTCCGGCTTCGTTTCAATGGAAATCACTCAATCGACGCTTCAAATTCTCTCTCCTACGTAATCATATAAAAGGATGTTTAATTCACAGAGTTACCTTTTACCACTACCAAATTCTCTCAAGAACTCGAACGACGATTTCTCTCCATTGTTCTTTTTCTTCATCAACATGCAACAATGGCTGTTTCTTCATCAATTCATGATCAGACTGCTCACTCATCACTGCTTGCCATCAAATAGAATCGAAACTTGATTCTTGATTTGTCTCAATTCAAGTACAATTCTTACATGCTACCCATCATTTATTGCCTGGAGTATTCCCCTATAGTCAATGCCTTAACTAAGCTTGAGTGTGTCCCAATGTCTCTACTCTCGAAGGCTTATTCCTCCCCATCGTACATCAAGGAAGAAGAACGCATCACCTTCGAAATCTCAGACAAGAAAACCTCTATCACCAAGTCAAGGTTCTGTTCTCTGCTAGGGCTTGCATACGATGACTCCATTGTGAATCCAGATTTAATCTCCATTGCAACTATTTTGGAGATGTTTTATGAGATGGGGTATAAAGATCTTATTCCTTCTATCTCCAAGTTCAAGAAACCCAACTTGCCTCCTCAATGGAATGGTCTGTTCACTCTTTTGTTCAAATCCTTTTCTAAAAGAGTCACAGGTTCAGATTGTGCCAGTAAGCTGTTTATGACTCTGATGTATGGTCTTTACCACAACATCAATCTCGATTATGGCACCGTTCTATGGCTCAACTGGTGCAAAGTACTCACTCCACGACACGACACAGTGAGATTTCCTATGCTTGTTTTTAGACCATTGTTGTTAAAGAGCAATTGAAAAACACCAAATCCTCATGATGAAAGATTCCATGATGCCCTCGATTGCTACTTTTCACACCACTAAGATCATTATTGCTGACAACTCGAAGTTTCCCTTTGCTGGTTCCATTCCGAAGACCATGTTTTGTATTGTGCCAGCTACAAGTAAAATTTTAGAGGAGTACAAAAAGCTTCCATCTTCAGGACCTCGCACCATTACTCATGAGATGTTCTCAACACTTAATGAAGTCGACAAAGTGAAGAAGGGGGTAACCAAAAGCAAACGAAAGAGGGTCCATCTGATCCAACTGTCACTCCAAAGAAGTGATAGGCGAAAACTGCTCTTTCTGCAGCCCATCCCAAAAAGCGAAAGCAGTCTGCTCGCAAGCGA
Organism: Lactuca sativa; assembly: GCF_002870075.4. Taxonomy (NCBI): domain Eukaryota; kingdom Viridiplantae; phylum Streptophyta; class Magnoliopsida; order Asterales; family Asteraceae; genus Lactuca; species Lactuca sativa. The sequence continues at coordinate 245,458,072 of NC_056627.2, read as the reverse complement.
AAGACCCCAACACCAAGTGCAAGAGAAGGTTCGGAGTCTGACACTCAGTCAAATATTCGTGTCGAGGAGGATGTTAACGTGCACAATGAAGATGAAATCGTTCACAATACAGAAGAGACATCCAATCCTGAGGTAACTCCAACTCTTAATGATTCTCTTCCTTCTCTACCTCCTTCCCCTAAAACCACCTCTATCTCAATTACCATTTCTCCTTGCCCTCCAACAGTTCTTCCTACTATCTCAACCCCACCTTTTGTTTTACTCAATTTATCTGATATGGGGGCTAAAAGTTCAGGTCTCTCATCTCACACTTCTCCTCCTATTTCACCTATTAACCGAAATGACCCCGAAATGGTCTTTGGTGATGATGAAGATGAAGATCTTGGGGGGTTTACTTACAATCCTTTTCAAATCCAGACTGAGAGTGAAGATGAGGTGCAGGTTACGAAAGGGCAACTTCAGTCCCTTCATGAAAGATTGAAAAGTTAATTATCTCTGCCAAGGCTTCCTCTTCTGATGAATATGCTAAAGCCAAATATGATTCACTCATTAAACAAATCTCGAAGGAGCATACAACCAATGCAGACAAGATGAACAAGGCTGTTGTTGTTTCTACTAATGTTTGCAAGACCACGATCGAAAAAGCCGAATAACTAATTGCTAACACCACCACTTTCACAGAGAACTTACAAACCACTTTCAACTCCAACACCACGTCATCCAATGAAGCTATAAAGAGTCCGGGATCTCTCTCTACAAAACCGAGAAGATAAAACTACAAGAGATTCGCACTGGTCTGAAAACTGACCATGAAAAACTTCAAGCCACTATCTTTTCTCAGATTTCACATCTTAAAGACGAACTGATAAAGGAGAGTAACATCAAGGACTCTCTTGTACTCAAGTCAAAAGAAACACATGTGTTAAGTGCCAAACTGGAAGCTTCTGAGAAACAAGTCCATGAATTGTTATCTGAGAGGGCTGTCATGCGAAGATGTATTTCTAATGTTACAGGAATGCTCTCAGATATCCTTGAGACCAGGGATTCAATGTTCACCATCACAGTTCACAAGCATCTACTTGAAAAGGTGAAACCTGTTTTTGCTATGCTTCACAGATTACAGGGTATTCTGGAATCTGGCTTCATTCCGAACAAGGGGGAGAAGGGGCTTCAAAGAAAGTAAATCCCAAAGCTCTTGTTAAACCAGTTGCTCCAGCTCAACCTGTTGTCAAGAAAGAACCTAAGCTCAAGCAACCTGCTGTCACTACTAGAAAAAAGGCCTTTTACGACGCGCAAAACACGACGCTCTTTGATTTATGTTACGCATTAGAGAGCGACATTAAAAAAGTGTCATCTCTTAAAAAATTTGAAGAATTTAGGTCGCGCATTACTGAGTGTCCTTAAATTAGTGTCTCATGTAAAAATATTAAAAACACGGAGGGCACCTATAATAAAACGGGCGTCCTCTACAAATGTCGCTTTATAATTTTAATAAACGCGCGTTTCTGGACTCCTTGATAGGTAAGGGGGGAAACTAAATCCCCTAAAATTTTGAACACCCGCTTCCTCTTCCTCTCTACTCTCTACATCCGCCAAAATCGACTTCATTCTCTCCCTTCTTTCTCTCTGCAAACCCCTTCCTCTCCGATCGACTTTCACTTCCTTCTATGTGCAAACCCTAATCAAACATAACACATTTGAAATATTAATATCTTCTTTCACAAAATAGAAGATTGATCGAAGAATGATTTTCTTTTGATGAATCGGGCATCACCAACAACGATAGCTTCCATCACAATTTGTGTTTGCTTTCAAGGTTTTGTGTGGGTGCTTTATTGTGTATGATATTCAGGTCCTTCACAAAAAAAAAACAGTTGTCAGTGTGATTGCTCTCTCTCTCTCTCTCTCTCAAGAATCAAATTGCTTGAGAAAGGTTTGAGATGTTGGCTTGAGGGAAAGAAGAGGCGGCGACGGTGGCTCCAATGAAGGAAGACGCCAGACGGTGGTTGTGGGGAATGAAGATGCAACGATGGTTGGGTTCAACCCCTTAGATTCGCTTCTAATCCTTCTAAGGCTCTATCATCAACGATTATTTTCTCTCCCTTTTGTCTATATGTTTCTATGGCCTCGCGTTTCTCATCTCCTTCCTCTTTGCCCCTATATAACTTTTCTACTACTTTTCAGTTTACAGTTCTAGGTTTCCCCCAAAAAAACTACAAGATCTTGATCACGATGACCTCTTTTTCTTTCCAGTGTAGGTTTTACCTAAATCAGATGCTTATATATATGAAAAGGTTTCTCTCATAGTTACCCCTTAGATTCGCTCAGAAGGCCACGAATTGCGTACCAAATCGTTTCGTACCCAATCGGGTACGAAAGCGTTCCGAACGTGACTTGGATCGCAAACCGGTACGGTGTCGAGATAGTTCCCAATCGAAATCTGGAACAAGTTTGATTCAGTAATCCAATAGTTCCAAAACACGATTTTGGGTTCAATTTCTGAAATTAGTACGTCAATTTCTGATATTGGTATCCCGATTTTTTGGAATGGCGCGAAACTGCCGACTGTTTCCACATCGACTCTTAATTCTTCTAATTCACTGAACCATCTTACACACTAATGTTCAATTTCTTATTCTAGGTACTATAATTGCGTATATATTACTCAATTTGAAATCATCTTCTAGAATGATTGTTTGTGTATTCTATACCACTGTTCCAATTCCCAATTTCTACAAAGTCTATACGTACCAGACTAGCACTAACATGTATGTATACCTACAAATACATATTGAATTCCATCATCCAAATCTGCTCTACACTTCTACTCTTCTCCTTCTTCATTCTTCTTATTCTTCTTTTGTTTTTGTTCTATTTTTATTTCACCGAATTTACTCAAAGTTCATGTTTTGGTTTTGGAATTTGGTACACTGTACCATACTAAATTGTATACCGTACCGGATCGTTCCGAAATGAACCTACCCCCCTCCTGTAAATAATGGCATGCTGCTGCTTCTGCCAAAGGAAGAGTTGTAAGATGAAGCTTCACCTATAACAGCTTCCATAAAATGTAGGGGCTCAAGGTAAGTGATGCAATCTTTCTTAACACTTATGGTACACTAAGGGTCTATTTTGGTTGGATTGAATATGATGACAAATGTATTGGAATTGTTGATTACATTGCATAATTCCATTATCTTGCTTATTCCATTACCATGTACCTATATATTGCATTTCTTCATCGTTTAATTCCATCCAACCAACACCCGTTTCACTCATGAAGTTGAAGGGGGGTATGATGGTCATTTTCTCACTTTAAGGTACCATTTATTTTATGATCTTGTAGGGAGAGTTCTACAACTATTCAGGATGTGGAAACACCTTCAACTGCAACCATCCTATTGTACGCCAATTCATAGTAGATTCCTTGAGGTATATAAGTTGCTACTTACCTATCCCCTGTTTTCAGTTATTATTTCAAGAGTAAATTACAATTTTGCTCCCTGAGTTTAGCACTTACTTAGTTTTGGTCCCAAAAGGAATTTGTTTGGAAGACATTGCCCTTATTTTATTGTTTCATAATAATTTTGATATCTGGAGCATTTAATCTAACACCCAGTTGTTGATATTTTTTCAACTGACCATCTTGCCCTTTGACCAAAACTGCAAACAGATCCCTTTTGATACATGTGTTCCTGATTCTTGGTAAATTAAGTTTTTCTTTATGAAACCTTCCTACAGATATTGGGTAACAAAGATGCATGTCGATGGATTTCGGTTTGATCCCGCCTCTATCATGACAAGAGGCAGCAGGTTATCAGTTATCTATTCTACCAAATATCTTATATTCTGATTCTTATCTTAACAATATTTGAAAAAAAACAACATTCATTTGTATTTTCTTTATCTTTTTTCTTTCAGCCTTTTTGATGCAATAAATGTATATGGAAATCAAGTAGAAGATGATTTACTGACAATTGGCTCACCTCTCACCAACCCATCTTTCAGCCTTTCTTTATCTTTTTTCTTTCAGCCTTTTTTCTTTCATTAAACTATAGTGGTTTTATGAGATGTAGGCTTAGTTATTTATTTATATAATAATTTGTGACAATGATTATTGGCACGTGGGCATCTATTTGCCTGGTTCAGGGGTTGTCACAAAATACTTGCTCTAGAGGTAAAATTATGATTTTGTCCTTAATTATCTTTTAATCTCTTTGCCTTCCATTTTTATAACTTTCCTCATGTATACAGTTGCCTGCAAAAGTACTTGGACTAGCAGGGATTCAGCATAGTAGGCCATGGCTGCACTATATGTAGTAAATTACAAAAATGGTCCCTGTAATTTTTTCTTTTTCCTTGTTTAGTCCAAACATGAAACCTTTTTTTCAGTTTTAGTCCTTATTTCAACATTCTAGGGACCAAAATTGAAAAAAAATGTTCCAAGTTCCAATTTTGGAGTGAAACAAAGTAAAAATCAGAAATCATAGGGATCATATTTATAATAAAGCACAGCTGGTGGAAGCATCTGATAATCCTGAAACACAAGGTAATTCTGTACTTCATGTTATGCTTTATTTTTATGGTTTAGTGGTGTATTAAAACTAAAAAGAAAACCATATTTTTAATATCTCAATATTTGTTAGCAGCTGAATATGAAACAGAAATATCTCCAGACTGGTGGGGTAACAAATTTGGATTTGTGTCTGGAGGATTACTTGGAGCACAATCCAAGAGAAAGAAGTCTAACAGCACATCGGAAATCACTCAAAATAGTAACAAAAGGACTGCATTTTATGAAGAGGATCAAGAGAATCTTTACAAACTTGTACAAGTATGTACCTTTTTTTTAATAATAAAAACTAAAAAGACCTCAACTTTTGAATAAAGAATCAACATCTACAAAATTGACATATTTTGTTGTTTTTGCAGGATAAAGCAACTTCTGGAAAACAGGGACTTGGTATAAAGGATCGCCCAAGGAAAATAGCAGGGGTTCGCTTTCAAGGGACAAAAACGTCTTTTAGCGACAGTGAGAGGGAGGAGTCTGAGTCGGAAGATGATCATTCTTTAAAAAAACAAAAAATTGATGATGTGTCGGAATCAAAAGTGAAGCTAAAGAAACTCTGTAGAAAGCTTCTTAGCCAGGTACCTGAGAAGTCATTGAAGCTTAAAAAACTCAAAGCTCTAATCGATGAAAACTCTTCAATTTTTTCCAATTTCTCTTCAAAGAAGGATTCTCTTGAATTTTTGAGACAGAAGGTATGATTTTTTTTTTCTGGTCACACTATATAGAATATGGTTGCATTTGATTCTGATATTAATAATTTCTGTTATTTTTTTTTTTTACTATAGCTTGAACGTAGTGAAAAGTTTATTGTGGAAGGGAAGAGAGTTAGTCTCTCATCAAAATGAGAACAAATCTTTTTGGAGAATTTCAAAGTGTAGAGTTTGCTAAGGCTTGTAATCCTATCGAGTTACACAATTGGATTTGTTAGCAGGTAATTAATATTATTATTCTTAAGAGAATATAGATTTGAAAATTTTGAACACATCCATTTAGGGAATTTTAATGTGTCTTATTTTATTATTAACAGTTGTACCCTTTGTCATACTTGACTTAAATTATGGAAATAGAAACTTTCGGGAAATAGAAACTTTGAAGGGTGTGTTCACCCACTAACAAGAGCCAACTACCTGGCTTCACCTCCCTTGGTTGTAGCTTACACACTTGTCGGCATGGTATGTGTAAAATTACTCTTCTACCCTCAAAGAAACACACAACACAAATTCATATCATGTTTTGCATGTTGTGTGTTTTATTAACAACTTTTATTTATTCATGATCTTCAGCTATCTTCTGTTGGTGGACAGCTTGTAATTTCAAGTGATGGAGTCGCGGATTGGCTCCGGAATCAGCAGCAGCACAAACAGGTAAGTTTTGTTAAATGATTTTTATAAAGTTTAAAGTCAATCCTTTCATCTGGACAAAATTCTTCATGTTAAATTACGTAATAGTCCTTGGAGTAGTTGACATGAACAGTTTTTTTTTTGTTAGAATGATTCCATATATATGTGCAAGCAAAGCACATGCCTTGTGAAAAAGGGAAATCTATTCTAGTCATTCTCTTTAACAAGGCAACCTTAAAGTTGATTTTTTAAACTTGATGTTTAAAACTACATTGAGTGTGAGATAGAAGTTTATGCAGAGAAGGAAAAAGATAGAAGTTTTTGAGGATGTTGCTGATGAAAAAGATAGAAGTTCTTTAGGATGCTGCTAATGAAGTTTATGCAGAGAAGGAAAAAGATAGAAGTTGTTGGCACATAGTAAGCTAAATAATGCAATTGTATATAAATGAGTTCATTTTTTTATAACATTTACTCACTATTGGAATAATTATTTGTATTTGACATATTAGTGAAATGAATTATCTTTGTTATTTATGGTATTTTATTTATTATTATGAGATTTCTAATGTATTATTTAATATGAAAAATTAGTAAATCTATAAATAATATTTTTTTATACATTTAAAATTATGATACGCAAAAATGTGTGTCATCTTTATTTATGACATGGCCTTTCTTGACAGGGGCTTCCTTGATACGCATTGCGTGTCATAAACACGCGCGTCGTAAGGTTACGACACGCAAATGCGTGTCGTCTTCTTTTATGACAGGGCCTTCCTTGATACGCATTGCGTGTCATAACCGCGCGTCGTAAATGCGCGTCATAAATGCGCGTCGTAAATGCGCGTCGTCTATAGACGACGCGCAAAAGCGCGTCGTCTCTCTTTATGACAGGGCCTTCCTTGACACGCATTTGCGCGTCGTCTGAGCGTTTTACGACGCGCAATGAGCGTCATAAAAGGCCTTTTTTCTAGTAGTGTGTCAAGAAACAACCTAAGCTTAAAGAAAAATTGTTCAGTGATGATCCCATCATTTACAATGAAGAAAAAGAGGTTGATGAAGCAGAATTAAAAAGGCGAAAGGCTCGTGAAGCTGAGATAGACGAACATCAACAAATCATTCGAGAGGTTGACAAAAAAGAAAGAGCTGAGAAAGAGGCACAAGCCACTCTTCAAAGGAAGAAGCTTCTGTTTCCCAAGTAGACCATGAAGCGAATCTAGAGTGATGCAGCTAATTTACCCAACCAATATTGGTTAGAGCCAATTGTGTCTTTTGATCTTCAATACACACAAGATTCGCAATTCGATCTACCAATCACTCTAAAGGCTTTTAGGTTTCGTGCTTTTGTGAAAGTTGTGAACGTTCCTATCATAGACAACAGAGCTGATCATATGATGTTCTCGTTTTATCTGAAGCACATGAAGCCTCAATAGGAGAATTGGTCCCTGAGCAAAATAACTGGTGTGAAATTCACTGGACCAATCGAGACTGACAGCTTCGCGAAGTCCAAAGTTGCAAGAAGATCAACCAGTCAATGCTACGAGTTCACTCTCGCTGTCTTACCCTGTCTCAACCCCAATGACTGGTTCGTTCTTTACAACATGCCGCTGAAAGAAAAAGAGAAATACGAACTTGTCATATCTCATCTCCAAATAATGATCAAGTAATACATTCAAGAGATTAGGGATATGGATGTAGAGGTTGCAGCAGTCTTGCGAAAGAAGCCTTCTGCTGTTCATAAGGAATCTTCAAAAGATTTTGAGAAGTTGAAGCTGGGGAAGATCTATAGAAAGGAATGGTATGTGGTGTATCAGGCTAGGAAACGAACCGATGTAGACTATCAAAGAGGTTGTTTCTTCCTTTCTGACATGCATTTGTTCACTACTAACTTCCTTGAGCGTATACTAGATTTGGTGAAGAGATTCAAGGGTAACAATAAGGATGATGTCAAGTGCTTCACTGATACGATTTTGTGGTACATGCAAGTTCGATAGATAATTTTTGGCATTATTTCCAAAGTTTATGAAGTTCAGAAGCGAATACAAGGCTAATGGCTTCGAGCCTCAATTGACGCAAAAGGGGTAGATTGTTGGGTATTAGATGTTGCATCATTGGGCCTTTTACTTAGTCTTTTGTATTATCGATTTGGGCCTGTCCACTCGTTATTAATTCTAGGCTTAGAGTATTTAAGATGCATGCATGCATCATATTTTAGGAAACTCTTATCTTTTTCTATGTAACCCTAATCACGCCTCTACAGTAGCAATTGTTCGTTGAGTTTTTTTGAGGCGTGACTGTTAATCATTCAACATCTGTAAATTATTGTTGTGTTATTACTTTAGTTGTTCAGAATCTGATAGATCATTAAGGATTTATTCCTAACAGAAACACTGTTGGAGTTATAGGAGACCGCTAGGCGGCGTGAGCTTGAGATCAAGTTATAGTTAAGGGAGCATAGGCAGGCCCCAAGCAGTCACAATCGGTGCCAAAGCGGTCTAAGAGCGTTGATTCTAGGTTTGGAGGTCCGCCCGACCGCACCTGTGGAAAGTGCGGGAAGGCTCATTTGGGAGTTTGTCGATCGGGTAGCGGATGCCACAAGTGTGGCAAGAAGGTTCACATTGCTAGGGATTATAGGTAGTAGACCCCAACTTTTGGGGTTAGACTTTGTAACCATTGTGAGCAGGTGGGCCATATAAAGGTCCAATGTCCCCTACTAGCTGCCAGACCGGTGCAGGCTCCAACGTCGACTACACTGTGGATTACTGATTGGACTCAGGGTAGAGCAGAGCCTCCGAAGGATCGGGGACGCGCCTTCCAGCTTATAGTCGAGGAGGCTAGGACAGCAGTAGATATGGTTACTGGTATGTTTCTATCTCTTATCTTACATATTATATCTGTTTTATGCTTATGTGTTTGTACCTATGATTAGGTACGTTCTTAGTGAAATCCTTACCTACTTTGGTATTATTTGAATCGGAGGCGAGTTGGTCGTTTGTTTCTCGATTGTTCAATATGGAGTTCGGTTTTCCTGTAGAAGTGCTATAGTGTTCGTTGTGAGTCTCTATCACTAATGAATACGGGATTTCTGCTTCTTCAATTTATCGGGGCTGCGTTCTGGATATCTTCGGGGTATCCTTCCTGATAGACTTGATTCCGATTCCCGTGGGGGATGTATGTGTGATTGTGGTCATGGACTGATTGAGTCGCTTTGGTGCCATGATTGACTATGAGGGTCAATGGGTGGTAGTTCGAACCCCAAGTGAGGGAGAACTGGTTATGTTTCGGTGAGGGTAGCAGGTTGGGATCATGGTTTTGCTTGGCTGCTAGGGCTTGGCAGTACATTCGACACGTGTGTGCGGGTTATTTAACATATGTGGTGGATACGCAGGTCAGAGATAAGGTTTCGGTTTCAGATGTTCCGGTTGTCAGAAAGTTTGTTGGCATGTTTCTGGAGGAGTTCCTGTGACATCCCCATATTTCTCGACCGATTTAATTTATGCTTTTTAAAATAAAATCAGAGAAATCTTTTTAAAAGATGTTGCGGAATTGGTCCCCAAAAAAAATATGATAAAAGTTTATCAAAACCCTTCATCAAGAAGGTATATGTTTTCCATATATATATATCAAAACCTTGGGATGTCATGTTCCGATACAGATCAAAAGCATAAACAAGACATTATAAGCCTTTCAACAGTTATTTACAACTACTGGCATATAATCCAAAAATCTCTCGTTGTCCTCCGACTATGCTCGGGGTCCACTACCTGTAACATAAAAAGCTGAGTGGTTCAGGCTTGGGAGCCTGGTGAGCATATAGGGTTTTCAACCCACAATAATAATAAACTTACTAAGTTCATCAATCAACAATAAGCTTGATTACCCATTCCCGTTATCCTCACTTTATGTCCTTAAACACTTATCACAAGGGACCTAGCCTAAAGAATATCATTGGGATGGACACTACTGCTAAGGGGTTTCCTCAGCCATACATGTCTTAAAGGCAACCATGAGGGGGATGGAGTACAGCGAATGAACACTCTTAGTTCATTAACACCTACAGGTTGCGGACCTGCTAATGTTTCCCACTGGACTGTCTAGAAAGTCCGTGGTCGTCATCCAAACTCCGCTAGATGACTGTATCTCAAAACACATCGAGGCCTCTCATCAATTTTATTTTATCACACATCACAATCTACCCATGTTCTACCCAACATATTTGTAGATAAAAATACTTATACAGTTTAAAACTTGTATAAAACATCAACACAACAATTACCTCAAATAAATAATTAATATATTTACACATAGCACGTATTATAAGGTAAATACTTCATATCTATGTGTAAAATGAAAGTGACTATACACTCACTTGATTTGATGATAATCGGGCAGCAATTCGTTTCCTAAAACCATCGTTTCTAATAAAACCGGGAGTTTTATTGAGAAACCGGGCTTTGTAAAAGTCGGGCTTCGAAACCGAAAAGATAAATTTTCCGGGCTTCTCAGGCACTTTGTGGGGTCTTCCGGGCTTTACAATCGATATCGGGGCTTTGCGGGATGTTAAGATGAAGAAAATATGGGTTTAGGGGTTAAAAGTGGTAATTTCTTAAAATTATCCGAGAAGGCTCGCAGCATTCTATTTATAGGGGGAAGCTTCTGATCGGACGGTCATGATTCTTCTGATCCGACGGCTGAGAAGGCTCGCAGGCGAAGGCTCGCATGGCTCGCACATGGCTCGCGGCTTGCTGGCGGCTTCTAAGTGGACCGCGGCTTACTGGTGCACCTGTGAGGCTCAGAGTTAGGCTATGCGAGGCTCGGACACACGTGGCAGCAGGGCGAAGCTTCGGCTGGGGAGCTAGCTGCTTCGGATTGGGCCTCCTCCTCGGTCGAATCAGAAGAGGACACGTGGCTTCGCATGACTCAGCAGCTTCGGTGACTCAGCAGCCTGGTGACTCAGCAGGACACGTGTCACATTCTAAGCGAGGGTGATGTGGCAAAGTGTGACTATGCGAAATTTCTCGGTTTTCGCGCCAAAACTTCTAAAATCGATAACTTTCACATACGAGCTCCGTTTTTGACGTTCTTTATATGCACGCGTAGCTAAAATTACGATCTATAACTTCCGTTTAGACTTCGTCGGCTAATTTTGAATTTAATTTTATATTATTATTTTTAACAGACCGGGACAGGAAATCCGTTAAAAATTCATAACTTCTTCATCCGACGTCCGTTTTCGTCAGACTTTTTACCGTTGTGCTCCTAATGACGAGACCTTCAATTCTCATTTAGTTTGTGTCGGCTAAAAATCGCTCGATCTAAAATTCGAGTTTTTAGCTGTCTACTGCTACGCTGAAACTTCGAAAAATCATAACTTCCTCATACGAAGTCAGATTTGGGCGTTCTTTTTATCGAACTTCTCGGTTTAACGAATACTACGACTTTCGTTTAGATTAAAGTAGTTTATCGAAAACTCACTTTTTACGACATTCAGCACCGTGCCGGTTTTGTCGCGAAACTTCGACATGTCATAACTTCTTCGTTATAACTCGGATTTTGGTATTCTTTATATCCCCGAAATCCTTGTTTCGACCACTACAACTTTATGTAAAGATATCGGGCTTATCTCACACTTTAATTTTGATGCTTATTTTTATTCTTCATTAATTAAGCCCTAATAATTAAGCATAAAACACACAATTCACATAATATTCACATAATTCCTTTTCATTTCGGCAAATCGAGTTACAAAGGTTAACCTAGACTATCAACTCAATATAAATGCCTAGGCTAGAAACACGAGTGTTACAATTCTTTCCCCCTTAGGATGATTCCGTCCCCGGAATCACATATCACCAAACAACTGCGGGTAGCGACTCATCATGTCACTCTCCGTTTCCCAAGTGAGATTTGGTCCATTCGTATGTTTCCAACGCACAAGCACTAAATCGACCATCTTGCGTCGTAACTTCATAGTCTTACGGTCAACGATTGCCTCAGGTTCCTCGATCAACCTCTTGTTTTCATCCAACCTTAACTCAGAAATCGGAATTATGTCGGGCACATCTCCTGTGAACTTTCTCAAATAACACACATGAAAGGTGTTATGAATACCCTCTAGTTCTTTCGGTAACTCTAGCTTGTAAGCTTGATTCCCGATTCTCTGAAGAACTTTAAATGGTCCAATAAACCTTGGACTCAACTTCCCTCTCTTACCAAATCTTATAAGTCCCTTCCACGGCGAAACTTTAAGTAAAACCGAATCTCCAACATCGAAGGATATCATTTGTCTTTTCTTGTCAGCATAACTCTTTTGTCGATCTTGAGCAGCTAATATCCTTTCCCTTATCACTTTCAACTTTTCAGCAGTCTCATGGACTATTTTAGGTCCCATAAACTGCTTTTCCCCAGCTTCTAGCCAACATGATGGCGTTCAACACTTCTCCCCATACAAAGCGTGATAAGGTGCCATCTTAATGCTTGAGTGGAAACTATTATTATAGGAGAATTATGTTGGGTTTTGAGCATTCTAACACTCCTATGGTGTACATGCAACCCTATAAACCTTGGATCTATGTTTTCTCTATTATACATGCAAATAAGAACTTTCCAAGGCTTTAATCCTAACTAGCATACTATGAGGTAACTATACTACAAAGACTAGTTAGACGACATACCTTTTGGTGTAGCTTGATGTCTTCAAGCTTTAAGAGCTTAGCCCTAATAGTGTGGAAGCCTCAAATGGAATCACAAATCACCAAAACACCTTGGAAGAATTTAGAGAATATGGATACTTGGTTCTCTTTAGTGAAATTGGCTAGCCCTCTTAGTGTACCCATACTAGTGCCCATTTCACCAACCAAGGACATCTTTATAAAGTGTGGAGGATTAGGGTTAAACCCTAATACCCATGACCTTTCATTTCCTAGGATCCATGGGTTAAAGCTCCATGGACTATCCATGAAGACTTAGCCCAACCTAAATGAACTTGGCCCACTACACATATATATCTAAGAGTCCATATTTAATTAGTTCATTTTGATCACTTAATTAATTATAAATTAATTCTTGATCAATACTAATTAAATAATATGATTATATTAATATATTAGAACTTATAATATATTAATATAAATCATAAATATACTATTCTCAAAATACTATCCATATAAATTGTGCCGGTGAAGTGCAACCCAAATGGACCATGTCGGGTCGGGTCAAGTACATACCAAATATAGTTATGGACTTAGACATTAATCCAACAGTCTCCCACTTGGATAAGTCTAAAACTATTATTGAGTATGACTTCAAAACCTAACTGGCAATCGTAGCTCTTAAAGCCGCTGTCGAACTCTGATCTTGTCAACGAACTTGTCCATTAGATAAGGGATCATATATTCCTCCATTCTAGATATCATATGGACTGAGACATTGATTATAATCATTCTCTCTGTCCATTTGTTGTTTCCCGATTTCCGATTCATGATGACTGACTGATTGAACAAATCAAATCAGTCCTGGCTTGGCCAAGCACTCATATGTATCATCATTAAATCATCGAGGGGCCCACAGATATCGCTTTTATCCCGAAGGTAATAGGAATGGATAAACTTCGACTCATATGGCTTGTTCTACTACTTGTTGAATCATACACAAAGGCACGTTTTATAACACCGAGTTACCGAATGCGTTTTCGTGCAATCAATGTACAACCAACTCATAGTAACAACTCATATCTCTAGGTTTGAAGAATATAAGATATTATCGTCTCATGATCACTCATGATAAAATCCATGAAGTGATTCCAATGAGTGCGGGTTGAATCCAATACTCAGAACTTATGAGCACTCATGAGTGTTGTAGCCCTTTGTCCAACATCTTAGACCTCTACAAGCCAACCCATGACAGTCTTAACTCATATCTACTTCCAACACATGACCGACTGTGGATGGTTTGAATAACTTAGTCATTCCAGAAGAATAACCTAGTTTATTCTCGAAGTCAAAACATGCAAAGTGAAACACAAGAATAAATGAATCAAATATGGTATCAAACCTTATGAATATAAATAAAAACTTTTATTTATCACCATACTGATTACTCATTATTCATTGTTTCGGTTTTATCAACTTTATTCTTGAATTTAAAACAATAGTTGTCCCATTCTCCAAGCATGTACACTATGTTTTCTAAACACTAGTCATGCCATACACAAAGTATGCATACTATGTTTGTCCATGATCTTTACTTTGTGAAATAGATCAATTGAGCATAACTCCAATGATCATCTTTTCACAGTCCCAAACCGTTACTACAAATGCAAGAATTCCAAATTCATGCCATTTACTGAAATCTGTTAGATTCTAAACTTATATGCATTGATCCTCTTGTATTGATTATGCACAAATTCAACCAGACTTGGCAAGAATCATTACAGAGTATTCGAACGGAGATTAACTCCTTGGAAACATCCTTCTTGCATTAAGTTTCATAATCTTACAGATTGAATACTTTCTAACTTTGAACCATTTCCATATTCCATTTTGACTGTCACTTCCGAACAAGAGTTGCCTCTTTTCAGACTATGTCAATATGGTCCTTCCAAAGTCAACACTATACTTCCAACTGTCCTTGAGCAACCAATCCTTGGTAAACCTTAGATTTTCCTCAACAATTGCTTAATCATTTTAGTCATATCCAATTCTAGACCTTTTCCCTTCTTAATGCCCCATGCATTTGGAAAATTTTAGAAAGGATGAATATAGCACATGTAATCGATCCTATATCCGAAGCATATGGGACACGATTCATGATGTCTCACATAAAGACTAAACTAGTCTTTTGCTATAATATTTCCATTTCTATTTGCCAAGTTCTCATAATTCAGATTATGAAAAGGGATGCCGTAATCATAATCGAATTTTAGAACGCAAATAATGAACCCATACATAGAATTTCCTTATGTTGAGCCATTCCAACATGAAATTCATATATATATATATATATATATATATATATATATATATATATATATATATATATATTCTTGACTAAATACGATTAAGACCTCAATCTAAGCTTTTAGATTTGAGATGAAGTATAATTTCCTCTCCCTTAATTATAGCAAAACAACTTTTCCCAATTGAGACCTTTTGTTTTCTATAATTAATATTGCTAACTTGCAACCTTTATCATGCTCCGACTAACATGATGATTAATAGCATAAGACTTATGCTCCCACTAGCTTCGACATGTACCCAAAAATCAACTAGACTTCTAGAAATCAATACTTTATTGACTTTCTTACCAAAGTTCAGATTTCTGGTACTAGATTGCCTTGATAAGACTTTATCAAAATCATACACCTCTCTTAGATAGCTCACAAGTGTGTCTAAACAATTTTAGAACTATGAAAAGGGATGCCGTAATCATAGTCTAAATTGTTTAGACCTTTTTCCATTTCTCATAAGTCAATGTTAGTGTGTTGGTTAACCATGCACGCTCCACTAACGACTTTGAGAACTGCAAATATCACAATTGCTATCTACTTAAAATCTACTTAGTGAAAGAGTTTCCTTACCATCATTTTCATGAATCGAAGAGAAACCTTATGACACTTAAATTTTATGGTGTAAGTGTTCTTATCCATGTGAATTTGTCAAAACCATAATCACAGGACTAGGTTGGTGACAAATCCTAACTCATATGGATTGAACTTGTGCAATCTTGACTTCTTGCCACCTGGCAGTTCAAGGGCCTGCCATTGCTTCCAAGTTGTTTTGCAACCAATTGAGAACTCTAATAACTCATATGCAAAGCCAACTTTAACTGGAATGCTAGTTGTGTGCTAGTGATGAAATACAGGTTTTTTTTTGTTCTTGATTACTTCTTGAAACCCTTTCAGGATCTTTTAGACTCCCACTGTCTCCTTGACCTATAAAACTTTCTTGTCAAATATTCAAGAGATAGTGTGGATTCTAATCAAGACAGACACTTCACACAATTTGCCTTAGTTGGTCTTTGTTTTATCCAAAACATCACAACTTACTAATTTCAAATGTACAAGAGTAGAAAACTTTTACTCTTACATTTGACAAGTGTTTTAAACCTTCTTTAAGACATGTCACTCAAGTTACAATCTTGAAGTATGACTCTAAGAATTGTTTTTTTTGGAACGAAGTATGAATCATCTTCTTGATTTAACCACTTCAACATTTCATAACTCCTCTTCTTAGCTATAAGAAGGCACTTAGAGGATGAATTGTGATAAGGTCTCTAAATCATTAAGATGATCATAAAAACTGATACTAAAGTACTCTCCCATCTTTTTAGATTTGAGAAACTTTTATCCTTCTGCCTAATTTGATTCTTCTTATTCGCTCTACGTTACATTGGAACCTTTTCCAATGTCTCAGAATTACACTTAAGCTTGTAAGCATAACCATATTTACTGAGCTTTAGTAAATTATGACGAATAATCTTATCGATCTTTTGTGGTGGACCTGACCAGTGCACCAGAATGTGTACTCGATCCCTTAGTCCTTCACTTGACTCACACATCCATATGAACAAGTAATTAGTCTTAATTTTCCAATACTTGAAAGTTCTCATTCATCATGCTATACAACTTGCATGATTCCCAGTTCCGGTCCAATTGAAACTTGGGTGATGAGAATCTTTCCTTATTTGGTAAGTTTAGACATTACCAGAAATGAAAGAATCAATTTCATATTTCCACACTTGCTATTAATGGAATCATATAAGCAACAATTTTTTCCTCAAATGCCATTGTAAGGATATTTTTAAAATAAATAAAATCATCATTTTTCCTTTTATTTTAAAAACTTTGCGGAAAAACTATCCTTACAATCCATATGAAAACTTGTTGTTATCTATTCCTAAGCAACATCTCATAACTCCTAAGAAGTAGCTCAAGAATCCAATCTTCAACATATTCTTTCTTTGAGTTTCTTTACTTTTCTTTGATTCTTAAAACATCACCATGTGACCCAGTCACATCATGTATCAAGAATTTCAGAATAGAAACTTAGCAGAGATAGATAGTGGACTTTACCTGAGGTAGAGTCAAACTTATTGACTTTAACACCCTTAAGTAAATTGGCAGATTCGCAACCAATGCCCCTTCCTTTGGCAATATAACCATATGGACCCTTTGGTAATGGTACACAGGACTATCAAAGACTTAGCTTTTCTCTTTACCATTTGGTCAACCCAGTTGACTATGGCCGATCCCTTTCCACTAGGAAGAGAGAGCTTTACTGGATATCCAATGTCATCATTGTCAATGTCCATCAAGTTTTAGGAAGATGATCTTAGCAAATAGTTAAGATCATTAAGGGTCTTGTCATAGTCTGTTTCATAGGATTTCCAAAGAAACTCACTATGTGACTTAGAAAGTGATTGAACCACTAACTTTCTTAAGACTTTGACACCCAACTCTCCCGGCTTGTCAGCATGTGACTTCATCTCCAAGATGTGATCACACCTAGACCTTGCCTTGCCAATAGGGCTTGAGTGACCTTGAACTTGTGGGTTAGGGAGAATAATTGTAGGAGGTGGAGGAAGTGAAGTTCCAAGATATTTGGGAAGATCATAGATGTCTGAACTTGACATCTTTTGGGAGATATTCAAGATAGTTGATTTAAAGTCCTTAATATAACACCCAATATGAAATATTAAGGCTAGGACCCAACAAACTATTTTATAACTTAGAAGAGGGATGTCGTAATCCAAGCTATAAAATATTTGAAGGTAGGTGAATGACGATTCACTAATTTCCACAAAGATAAACGAAATGTATAATTAGGTTTTAATTGGATTTGAAACTCCTAGATCTTTTGAGATTCATTGAACTGTTCAATGGCATATTTCAATCTCGAGTGTGCCCTTCAGGTTTTGTGACTGGGATGCCGAGGATCACAAAACAAGGTGTGAAGTAACCATGCAAATTACTTGGTACCCTTAAGTGTTTACCCCTCAATCGATGTGCCGGTTAACCACACACGCTCCATCGATACTATGATAAACATTAAGTAACCATTTTCCTACCTTGTTAAATACGAGTTAGTGTGCCGGTTAACCACACACGCTCCACTAACCGACTTAAACAAAGTGCAAAGTGTAATTTCATGGATTAGCACCTTATTCACATTTTCCTAAGTAACTAAGATTGGGTATTATTAAGAGTTTAGTTACTTAGTATTTATCATTAATACTTTTAATGAAGGGAGAATTATAGTCCTGTCAAACCCGTTCGTCTAACGACCCTCCACCAGTCAAGCAAGCGGTAGGTGAGAGTGGACACCCATTAAGTTGCCATTTTATAGGCAACAACCTTATACTCACCTTATAGACCGGCTTCATGAATGAGGAGTACTAGCGGTAAGACTGACTTTACTCTTATACATATATATATATATATATATATATATATATATATATATATATATATATATTATTAACTTATAATATTATAAAGTATATGGGTTGAATTTTAACTTTTAAAATTCTAAGGGCTAACTTGGAATTAAAGTATTCATAAGTGAAAACTTTTCAAATTCCAAAACTTGAGGGCAAGTTTTGAAACTATTCAAAACTCTTGGATTTTCATAACTTATGAGTTTTAATTAAAGCTTAACTTTTAATGAAGAGACTCTTGGACATCCATAACTTGAGGACAAGTTATGGAGCCATAAAAACTATTTATAAGGAAAGACTCTTCATTTTTTTTGTAACCTAAGGCATTTTTTATGAGTTTTTAAGATTCATAAATGTGAATTTTCATATAACTTGAGGACATGTTACAAAAACACATTTTATGAACAACTTTTAGATTAATTTGTATTGAAAACTATTAACACATATTTTTCATTAATCTAAAAAATAACTCACAAAACAAGGTAACACAAAAAAACTTTTGGATTCCATAACTTATGGAGTTTAATATTTCTTTTATGATGAAACTTTTCATGTTCCATAACTTAAGAACAAATTATGGAATTCTTTAAAACATTAAGACCAAGTTTTGTAACTCCATAAAAAAACTTTGAATCAATTTTTTTTAAAACCTTTTCATATCCATAACTTATGGAGGTTTCAAAAAACTCTTTATATCAAACTTTTAAAACTAATAAAATAATCATATAATTTTATCTTTTACTAAATTTGACCTAATCCAACTCATATAGAAAATGATTCAAATTTTACAAATAATTAGTTTTTCACAAAAACAAGTAATTATCTTAAAATTTGACAAACGTCATGTTTTTTTTTCCTTTTTTTTCAACTTTGAAAATAAAACATTTGCATTAATATAACAGAAAACAACCCATGGCTCTGATACCACTGTTGGGTTTTGAGCATTCTAACACTCCTATGGTGTACATGCAACCCTATAAACCTTGGATCTATGTTTTCTCTATTATACATGCAAATAAGAACTTTCCAAGGCTTTAATCCTAACTAGCATACTATGAGGTAACTATACTACAAAGACTAGTTAGATGACATACCTTTTGGTGTAGCTTGATGTCATTCAAGCTTTAATAGCTTAGCCCCAATAGTGTGGAAGCCTCAAATGGAATCACAAATCACCAAAACACCTTGGAAGACTTATGAGAATATGGATACTTGGTTCTCTCTAGTGAAATTGGCTAGCCCTCTTAGT
Organism: Lactuca sativa; assembly: GCF_002870075.4. Classification (NCBI taxonomy): domain Eukaryota; kingdom Viridiplantae; phylum Streptophyta; class Magnoliopsida; order Asterales; family Asteraceae; genus Lactuca; species Lactuca sativa. The sequence goes on along the minus strand of NC_056627.2, from coordinate 245,438,478 downwards.
GTACCCACACTAGTGCCCATTTCACCAACCAAGGACATCTTTATATAGTGTGGAGGATTAGGGTTAAACCCTAATACCCATGACCTTTCATTTCCTAGGATCCACGGGTTAAAGCTCCATGGACTATCCATGAAGACTTAGCCTAACCTAAATGAACTTGGCCCACTGCACACATATATATCTAAGAGTCCATATTTAATTAGTTCTTTTTGATCACTTAATTAATTATAAATTAATTCTTGATCAATACTAATTAAATAATATGATTATATTAATATATTAGAACTTATAATATATTAATATAAATCATAAATATACTATTCTCAAAATACTATCCATATAAATTGTGCCGGTGAAGTGCAACCCAAATGGACCATGCCGGGTCGAGTCAAGTACATACCAAATATAGTTATGGACTTAGACATTAATCCAAAAAATTCTACTAAAGGTAAGTGTTTATCCCAGTTACCTTGGAATTCTAGGGTACATGCTCTCAGCATATCCTCCAATGTTTGAATCGTTCGCTCGCTCTGACCATCGGTTTGCGGATGGTAAGTTGTACCCAAACACAACTTGGTACCGAATTCCTCTTGTAGACTCCTCCAAAACCTTGAGGTAAAACGGCTATCACGATCGGACACAATCGTTAACGGAACACCGTGAAGCCTCACAATTTCCTTCACGTAAGAATTCGCAAGTTTATCCATAGACCATTTCTCTTTGGCCGCTATGAAATGCGCACTCTTAGTGAAGCGATCAACGACCACCCAAATCATGTCGTGACCGTTCCTTGTTTTGGGCAGTTTAGTCACAAAATCCATGGTGATGTCTTCCCATTTACCCATGGGTACGGGTAAAGGTTCTAAACTCCCATACGGTTTCTGATTTTGTGCCTTAACCCTAGCACAAGTTACACACTTGGCCACATACTTAGCAACATCGAGCTTCATTGTCGGCCACCAATAATAGGGTTTTAGGTCCCTATACATTTTTGTACTGCCGGGATGAATTGAGTACATGGTCTTGTGAGCTTCTTCCATTTGAAGATCTCTTATTCCGCCTATCTTAGGTACCCAAATTCTATCTTGAAATACCTTCAACCCTTGGTTGTTTGTGCCAAACACTAACGTTTTGCCCAAACGTTCTTCCTTTCGGTCATTTTTCTCTAAAGCTTCCTCTTGAGCTTTCTTTATACTTTCCACAATTGTCGAGACAACTTCAATTCTCAACGCTCTTGGCCTTTTCTTTTCAAGGTTTACCTTCTGACTGAGAGCATCAACAACCACATTTGCTTTACCAGGGTGGTAAAGTATCTCACAGTCGTAGTCCTTGAGTAACTCTAGCCAGCGTCGTTGCCTCATGTTCAATTCCTTCTGATTAAAGAGATACTGGAGACTCTTATGATCAGTGAAAAGTTTACACTTTGTGCCATAAAGATAATGCCTCCATATCTTTAGGGCGAATACTACCGCTGCCAACTCCAGATCATGAGTGGGGTAGTTCTTTTCATGTTCCTTCAATTGCCTCGATGCATACGCTATCACTTTATCCCTTTGGGTTAGAACACAACCTAACCCAACTCCAGATGCATCGCTATAAACTGCGAAGTCATCAACTCCTTCGGGTAACGAAAGAATCGGTGCTTCACACAGTCTCTTCTTCAACTTCTCAAAGGCTTCCTTATGCTTCTCATTCCAAGCATAAGTGGCTCCTTTGTGGGTCAAAGCTGTTAATGGAGTAGCAATCGAAGAAAACACTTGGATAAACCTTCGGTAATATCCAGCTAATCCTAAAAAGCTTCGAATCTCCGTAGGACTTTTTGGTTGTTCCCACTTCATTACAACTTCAATCTTTGCTGGGTCAACCATTATTCCTTCTTGGTTAACAACATGACCTAAAAATTGGACTTCTTGAATCCAAAATTCACACTTGGAGAACTTTGCATATAGCTTCTCCTTTTTCAGGACTTCTAGCACTTCACGTAGATGCTTTTCATGCTCCTGCTTGCTTTTCGAATAAATCAAGATATCGTCTATGAATACTATCACAGATTTATCTAAGAATGGTTTACAAACCCTATTCATCAAATCCATGAAAGCTGTTGGGGCATTGGTTAGTCCGAACGACATAACCAAAAATTCATAGTGTCCATATCTCGTTCTAAAAGCAGTCTTTTCGATATCCTGCTCTCTCACCTTTAGTTGATGGTATCCTGACCTAAGATCGATCTTCGAGAAATAGCTCGAACCCTGCAACTGGTCGAACAAGTCATCGATCCTTGGCAACAGGTACTTATTCTTTATCGTCACTTTGTTCAGCTCTCTGTAATCGATGCACATTCTCATGCTTCCATCTTTCTTCTTTACAAATAACACAGGGGCTCCCCAGGGTGATGAACTAGGTCGAATGAAACCTTTGTCCAATAACTCCTAAAGTTGTGTCATAAGTTCTTTCATTTCGGTTGGCGCTAATCGATAAGGTGCTTTCGCTATCGGCGTCGTTCCTGGTAACAAGTCGATACGAAATTCTACTTGTCGATCAGGGGGCAATCCGGGAAGATCTTCGGGAAAGACTTCCGGATAATCACACACCACCGGAATATTATGCACCTCCTTCTTTTCCATCTTGGCATCGATCATGAACGCTAGATATGATGTACATCCCTTGGCCAAACACTTTCTGGCTTTCATTAGGGAAATGATTCCAGAGTTTACTCTGCGTTTGTCTCCATACACCATAAATGACTCTTTCCTTGGCGGGTTTACTTTAACTATCTTCTTTCTACATAGTATTTCTGCATCATTGGCGCTAAGCCAATCCATTCCTAAAACTATGTCGAATCCATTTAACTCGATAGGCAATAATTCCTCATGGAACTTATTCCCATCCAAGTCAATGAGGATGTTTTTCATAAGATGGCTAACAGGTACAAACTTGCCACTAGCAATCTTGACTAATAAGGCATTAACTAGCCTATCTACAGGCAAAGCTAGCTTTCTACCAAATTCATGCGATATAAAGGAGTAATTGGCTCCAGAATCAAACAAAATTTGGGTAGGCAATTCGTTTACGAGAAAGGTACCTGAAGCGACATCGACTTCTTCTTTTGCAGCTTCAAGTGTCATCTGAAAGGCTCTCACCTTCGGCTTTGGTGGTAGATTGGGCTTTGCGGCATCCTTCCTCTTTGGACAGTCTTTAAGAACATGCCCTACTTCATGGCACTCAAAACATACCCTCTTGTCGGACGGACACCATTTCACTTCACCTCCTCCTCCTCCAAACTTCTTGGACTTAGAAAATTTGCTTTTCTTGTTGGAACTTGAAGTTCCTTCAAATTTTCTCTTTTCACCAACTTCTGCCCTCTCCAGACCCTTCTCTTTGATCTGAACCTCAACATTCTTAGCAGCCCAAATGGCGGCTTTCAAAGTGGTTGCTTGCTTAACCATCGGACCAAAGTCCGCTGGTAATCCGAGGGCAAACTTGTTGACCTTAGAGAGTTCAGTTGGAACTAGATGAGGAACTAGCTTCATCTTTTCCATAAAACTAGCAGCGTATTCAGTAACGCTCATCTTTCCTTTCTTTAAATTTTGAAACTCATTGTTGATTTCCAAAAGATCCTGCTCAGAGCAGTACTGCAATTTCAGTTGTACCACAAATTCTTCCCAAGACATCTTACTAGCTTCACCCTTGGGCATCGAATCAGCTAGTAACTTCCACCAGCTTAACACACCAGACTTTAACAGAGGAATCGCAAGTGCAGTCTTTTGTTTGTTTCTGCACTCGCAACTTTCAAACATCGTCTCCATTTCAGAGATCCAATTCATGACTTCCACCGGTGTCGGACTTCCAGATAGACACGGCGGTTTAGATGCCATGAAATCTTTGTATTTGCATCCGCATCCATCAACTCCTCCATCCTGGTTGTTTTGTCTAACTATCGGTGGGTTGGCTTGACCAAGAGTCCCACTGTAGTTCCCTCCTGCTGATTGCCCTTCATTCAATACGGGCTGTTCAACAGGCATCATAGTCTCTTCCCTATGTTGTTGTAGTAATCGCCTTGTCTCCTCCATTTGGCGATCTAACATCATTTGCATCATTGCTTGTACCCCAGCCATCATCATTGGCTCAGGTGCAGCTCCTACAACAGGTACTTGCTCAACTACTTGAGGTTGAGGCTGTTGATCCCTATTTCCGTTTGCATTTGCAGCTCCACTACGAGTTATGGCCATTACAATCTATATAACGAATAAGGCGAATTTAGGTCTTTATCCTTGTTAGACATGTCAATTCCCTTATCACTCCGAAACGTTTACATGTTAGTTCTAATCTCGTAATCATACGCTTAGAATCCTACACACATAAGGTTTCCAGATCCGGTTGGCAACAGACCATAGATCCGAACAAATAATGGCACACATGGCAAACACATAGCATTTAGCACATAAGGGCATTTTAGGCATCTTCCCTAAAATAAACTAGTGCTCGTGTCTAAAATATGGTAGACACTCATCTCACAATCATCACTTAGCATTCTAAGTTCAAGTCTAGAAATTCTACAATTTCTTAGTTCGCTTAAACTAATGCTCTGATACCAACTGTGACATCCCCATATTTCTCGGCCAGAAAAGACCGATTTAATTTATGCTTTTTAAAATAAAATCAGAGAAATCTTTTAAAAAGATGTTGCGGAATTGGTCCCCAAACAAAATATGATAAAAGTTTATCAAAATCCTTAATCAAGAAGGTATATGTTTTCCATATATATATCAAAACCTCGGGATGTCATGTTCCGATACAGATCAAAAGCATAAACAAGACATTATAAGCCTTTCAACAGTTGTTTACAACTACTGGCCTATAATCCAAAAATCTCTCGTTGTCCTCCGACTATGCTCGGGGTCCACTACCTGTAACATAAAAAGCTGAGTGGGTCAGGCTTGGGAGCCTGGTGAGCATATAGGGTTTTCAACCCACAATAATAATAAACTTACTAAGTTCATCAATCAACCATAACCTTGATTACCCATTCCCGTTATCCTCACTTTATGTCCCTAAACACTTATCACAAGGGACCTAGCCTAAAGAATATCATTGGGATGGACACTACTGCTAAGGGGTTTCCTCAGCCATACATGTCCTAAAGGCAACCATGAGGGGGATGGAGTACAGCGAATAAACACTCTTAGTTCATTAACACCTACAGGTTGTGGACCTGCTAATGTTTCCCACTGGACTGTCTAGAAAGTCCGTGGTCGTCATCCAAACTCCGCTAGATGACTGGATCTCAAAACACATCGAGGCCTCTCATCAATTTTATTTTATCACACATCATAATCTACCCATGTTCTACCCAACATATTTGTAGATAAAAATACTTATACAGTTTAAAACTTGTATAAAACATCAACACAACAATTACCTCAAATAAATAATTAATATATTTACACATAGCACGTATTATAAGGTAAATACTTCATATCTATGTGTAAAATGAAAGTGACTATACACTCACTTGATTTGATGATAATCGGGCAGCAATTCGTTTCCTAAAACCATCGTTTCTAATAAAACCGGGAGTTTTATTGAGAAACCGGGCTTTGTAAAAGTCGGGCTTCGAAACCGAAAAGATAAATTTTCCGGGCTTCTCAGGCACTTTGTGGGGTCTTCCGGGCTTTACAATCGATATCGGGGCTTTGCGGGATGTTAAGATGAAGAAAATATGGGTTTAGGGGTTAAAAGTGGTAATTTCTTAAAATTATCCGAGAAGGCTCGCAGCATTCTATTTATAGGGGGAAGCTTCTGATCGGACGGTCATGATTCTTCTGATCCGACGGCTGAGAAGGCTCGCGGGTGAAGGCTCGCATGGCTCACACATGGCTCGCACCTGCGAGGGCTCGCTGGCGGCTTCTAAGTGGACCGCGGCTTACTGGTGCACCTGCGAGGCTCGAAGTTAGGCTATGTGAGGCTCGGACACACGCGGCAGCAGGGCGAAGCTTCGGCTGGGGAGCTGGCTGCTTCGGATTGGGCCTCCTCCTCGGTCGAATCAGAAGAGGACACGTGGCTTCGCATGACTCAGCAGCTTCGGTGACTCAGCAGCCTGATGACTCAGCAGCCTGGTGACTCAGCAGGACACGTGTCACATTCTAAGCGAGGGTGACGTGGCAAAGTGTGACTATGCGAAATTTCTCGGTTTTCGCGCCAAAACTTCTAAAATCCATAATTTTCGCATACGAACTCCATTTTTGACGTTCTTTATATGCACGCGTAGCTAAAATTACGATCTACAACTTCCGTTTAGACTTCGTCGGCTAATCTTGAATTTAAATTTTATATTATTATTTTTAACAGATCGGGACAAGAAATCCATTAAAAATTCATAACTTCTTCATCCGACGTCCGTTTTCGTCAGACTTTTTACCGTTGTGCTCCTAATGATGAGACCTTCAATTCTCGTTTAGGTTGTGTCGGCTAAAAATCGCTCGATCTAAAATTCGAGTTTTTAGCTGTCTACTGCTACGCTGAAACTTCTAAAAATCATAACTTCCTCATACGAAGTCAGATTTGGGCGTTCTTTTTATCGAACTTCCCGGTTTAACGAATACTACGACTTTAGTTTAGATTACTAAGGCTAAAAAGTAGTTTATCGAAAACTCACTTTTTACGACATTCAGCACCGTGCCGGTTTTGTCGCGAAACTTCGACATGTCATAACTTCTTCGTAATAACTTGGATTTTGGTATTCTTTATATCCCCGAAATCCTTGTTTCGACCACTAAAACTTTATGTAAAGATATAGGGCTTATCTCAAACTTTAATTTTGATGCTTATTTTTATTCTTAATTAATTAAGCCCTAATAATTAAGCATAAAATACATAATTCACATAATATTCACATAATTCCTTTTCATTTCTTCAAATCGAGTTACAAAGGTTAACCTAGACTATCAACTCAATATAAATTCCTAGGCTAGAAACACGAGTGTTACAGTTCCCCAGAGTGCATCCGGAGAGGCAGGTCGAGTTTAGGATCGACCTAGTGCCAGGTACGGCCCCTATCGCCAAGACGTCAACCGATTAGCACCACTAGAGATGCAGGAGCTATCATCATAGCTGTAGGAACTGCTGGGCAAACAGTTCATTCGTCTAAGCAGTTCTCCATGGGGAGCACCAGTTCTCTTCATTAGGAAGAAGGATGGTTCACACCAGATGTACATTGACTACCGGTAGTTGAACAAGTTGACGCTGAAGAACCGTTACCCACTACTGAGGATAGATGATCTTTTCGATCAATTACAGGGAGCATCTTGGTTCTCCAAGATAGACCTGAGGTCCGGGTACCATCAGGTCAGCGTTAGGGAGGAGGATGTGGAGAAACCACGTTCCGGACTCATTATGGACATTATGAGTTCGTGGTGATGCCATTTGGGCTCACCAACACGCCGACAATATTTATAGACCTGATGAATCGGGACTGCAGACCGATGCTCAATTGCTCGGTTATCATGTTCATAGATGGTATCTTGGTGTACTCCAACACCAAGGAGTAGCACGAGGAGCGTCTTCGAGAGCTATTGGGAGTCTTAAGGCGAGAACGATTTTATGCCAAGTTCTCGAAGTGCGAGTTTTGGTTATGAGAGGTTCGGTTCCTTGGACATCTCGTTAACTAGGAGGGGATTTTGGTCGATCTGGCCAGGATCGAGGAGTTTATGCAGTGGAAGGTTCCGAAATATCCCTCGGATATCAGGAGCTTCTTGGAAATGGCAGGGTACTACCAGAAATTCATACATGATTTCTCCTAGATTTCAGTACCCCTCACTCGTCTACCAAGGAAGGGGGTGGATTTTCAGTGGGGCCCAGAGCAACAGAGGGCATTTGAGACCCTCAAACAACGACTTTGCAAGGCTCTAGTCTTGACTCTCCCGGAGGGAGTTGAAAATTTTGTAATGTTTTGTGACACATCCATCACAGGAATGGGAGCGGTCCTCATGTATAGGGGAAGAGTTATAGCATATGCATCGTGGAAGCTAAAGTTGTATGAGATGAGATACCCCACACACGATTTGGAGTTGGGAGCGGTGGTATTTGCTCTATAGATTTGGAGGCATTACCTCTATGGGGTCCGTTGTACCATTTACACAGACCACAAGAGTCTAAGACACATCATGGATCAGCCGAACCTAAACAAGAGGCAACACATGTGGCTGGACGTAGTCAAGGATTATGACTACAAGATCCTTTACCATATGGGTAAAGCAAATGTGGTTGCAGACACTTTGAGCTGCAAGTCAACTGGATCTTCTACTCCAACGACATGTATCAGGATATTAGTGGATTCTCCACTTGTGCGCTTGATTAAGGAAGCTCATGATGAGGGTATACGACATTAGAATAGGAAGCTTAAGAGGATTAGGGGTGAGAACACCCGGTTTGTGCAGGATAGGTGGAGATTGTTCACCGGTTGTGGTTAGGTTTAGGTTCTGATGCTTGGTGGGGTCAGACAAATTTTTTTGGAGGAAGCTCATAAGTCTCGCTTCTCTATTCACCCAGGGGCCACCAAGATGTAACGGGATTTGCGACTGAGTTAGTGGTTGCCATGCATGAAGAGGGAGATTTCATGGTATGTTGAGCGGTTCTTGACCTTCCGTATGGTTAAGGCCGAACATCAAAGGCCGCACGGCCAACTGCAGCCTCTGGAGATTCCCATGTGGAAATGGGAGCAGGTCACGATGGATATCATCACCAAGCTACCGAGGACGTCTAGGGGCTTCGACGCCATTTGGGTCATCATGGACCGATTGACCAAGAGCGCCCATTTTTTAGCGATACAAGAGAGTTCATCAGCCGAGAAGCTGGCCGAATTATATATCCACGAGATCGTTGCTCGCTATGGGGTACCAGTGTCTATTGTCTCAGACCATGATGTTCGGTTCACCTCCTATTTCTAGCAGAAGTTCTACGAGGAACTGGGCACGCAACTACACTTCAGTACAACCTATCTTCCGCAGACAGACGGGCAGAGTGAGCGAGTCATATAGACTCTCGAGGATATGCTGAAAGCCTGCGTTATTGACTTTGGTGGGAGCTGGGACTCCTACCTACCTCTTGCAAAGTTCTCCTACAACAAAATCTTTCATTCTAGTATTGGTGCTCCACCATATGAGCTGTTGTATGGACGGAGATGCCGCACCCCATTCTGTTGGGGTGAGATCGGTCACATGGTGATGTGACAGACAGAGGTAGTTCTACAGACTACCGAGATGATTCAGCAGATCAGACAACGGCTGCACACTGCTCAGAGTTGGCAGAAGAGTTATGCAGACAGACGCCGATATGAGTTGGAGTTCAAGGTAGGCGACATGGTATTACTGAAGGTCTCTCCCTGGAAGGCTGTGATTTGCTTCAGGAAGAGGGGAAAACTGGGTCCCTGATACATTAGGCCATTCAGGGTTATTGCCATGGTTGGCAAGGTGGCATATAGACTCGATCTCCCGGAGGATCTTAGTCAGATCCACAACACATTTCACATTTCGCAATTACGGAAGTGCATACTAGACGAGGAGGTAGTGGTGTCGTTGGATGACATTCAGGTCGATGAGTGCTTGAATTACGTGGAGAGGTCAGTGTCCATTCTGTAGAGGAAATTGAAGGTTCTACAGAATAAGGAGGTGCCTTTGGTAAAGGTACAATGGGAGCATTGGAGGAGATCTGAGTGGACTTGGGAGCCGGAGGCAGAGATGTGGGAACATTACCCGGAGTTGTTCGTCGCAGCAGACTTCGAGGACAAAGTATAGTCCAAGTGGGGGATAATTGTAACACCCCGACTCCCAGGTATAAATTTTCCAACTTTATATTCATATTTAAAAGCCTACTCGATGAGTTGGATGCCTCAACTCGTCATGTAGAAACATATATGGCCGCGTTTCTTAAGGGACCAACTGAACGAGTTGGATGACCCAACTCGATGAGTTGGAGCTGGAGTATGAAACCCTAATTTTTAGGCTTTCCACCCTATTTAAAGGACCTTAAGTCCTTCCTTCCAGCCTCCTTACCACCCATTCACGTCCAGAAGAAAACCTGTAAGTCCCCAAAATTGCTTGTGTATCAATCAGATCCAATTGATGGTGCGGAATCCCAATCAATTGGATGATGTCAGATCAATATAGAAGAAAATGAGAAGAAGAATAACTTGAATCTAATGTAATGATGATATGATTGATGCTCCTTACAATAGATTCTCTCACACACACACACACTTCTTTTCTCTAACTTTCTCTCTCTTCTCTATCCGTCTCCTTTTTCTTCAACATACACTCACATGCACTCCTCTATTTATATGGGCCTCCAGCCATACACATGTGTACAGCCGCACACCCTGTGTACGACCGTACATAGGGTGTGCGTCCGTACACACGTGTACGACCGTACACACAAACCGCAAACACATACAACATTATATAAAATATATATTTTCCTAGAAAAGCAAAGTATAAACCATATTTTTGACCTAACAATCTCCCCCTTGGTTTATAACTTTCTTTTCTAATTGACCCAACAAGCTCCCCCTAAAAAGTAGCTGACTTTTTCTTGTTAATCTTCATTGGGAGCTTGGCTTCATCATTAATCTTTGATTTCTTCACAGCTTCAAGATGAACTTGATGAATCTTCATGAATGACTTCATCTCAAGAGGTTGGGCTTTTCTTCAAGATTTGACTCTGAACGCACATTGGGTGAGGGGGCTTGATGTACAGATTCTTGAAAGACAGCGCTTCAGCTTGAGAATCTATAGAGAGAACAAATCTTCTGGATCACTTCAGCAAGTACAAAGATAGCAGCATATTGATTGAGGAGGCTTCAATGCAATATGTGACATAATCTTCAAGTACAGCTTCACCATGCTTCTGGGGTTGACAGATTGAATGTTGAAAGAATAATCTTCATTTCTTGCTCCTTTGAATGTGAATTCTTCGATGCTCATGGACGAGGCTTTGGCTCAGAAATCTTCAGCACAAACTCCATGATTCTTATCTATACCTGAAATCACTTTTCAAGACAAAACAAAACTAAAAGAAAACTTAGAACACAAATGAAAACATAAACAAAAAATATTTTTGGATTTTTGATTTTTCTGAACAAGAAATAAAACAGAAATAACACTATTTTTGGATTTTTAAATTTTTCTGATTTTTTTTTTATTTTTGAATTTTTCTGATTTTTTTTTAATTTTTAATTCTCCCCTAATATTTAAATTAGAAGAAACTATGAAAAATTTAACAAAAATAAAAATGATATCTAACTTTAAGAGAGATTTGGGATCAAAGTTTTTAGACAACCTTTATCCACTTATCGGTATCTTTCATATTCACATCTTTGTCTAGTCGATCGTCGGTATTGTTGTCCACTTAAACACGAAAAATTGTGACAAATTTAGGACATACTATTTGTTACAAGACAGGTGAACTTAAGTTCCTAAAAATTATATATGATCCTAATTTCTTAGATACTATATCTTAAGGACCATTCATCTGACGACGACCAGGGATATTGTTGTCCACCTAAATTGAGCAGCGAGATCTATAGATAATCTGTATGTGTTCAATTTTAAGTGTACTAGAACGTGTTTCCCGCTTCCTGATATGCCCCAGCCATCAAGAACTTCCAGAGTACTCCTTACACCGGGTGAGCAGACAACCATTCAGAGAGAGGATAGATTCATAATTCTATTACTTATTATTTATTTCTTCATAGGGGTTGAGAAGTAGAAGGTTGCATATGCTGTGTACCAGGTCGGATTAGAAGTCGCGTAGAGGAGACAGCATATGGCTAACAGATAAGAAGTCTTTCACATATATATAACCTGCAGAGAAATAGAGTTGCATATGTTGTGTACCAGGTCAGATTGGAAGTCGTGCAAAGGAGACAACATATGACTAACAGACGGAAAGAAAGAAAATGATATTCTATAGACCTAATTTATCGGAATTTACCAGTTGCTTCATCCAACCGGAATTAAGGACAGAATCCGCACATCGAGGATAAGTTAAACCACGGTTCCAAGTACGGGTTCAATTAATGTGACGAGTAGATTCCCATATATATCTCCCTGCTCAACCTATCCAAGCATCGTATTGTCAGTCTAAACGGAACTATCTAGGTCAAGATTTGTCTAGTCATTTGATTTCCTAAGTTCAATTCTGCCTAGTTATGTCCATTTAGAATCTTTCGTGCCTACCGACACATCAAACCAGAGCATAGACCCTTCAACTTTGGGTACGTTACACAGACTCAGGTTGCCTGTTATCACATTATCATATCACTTCCCAGAACATCTCCCTCAAGCAGCACATTTCATAACCAACAATTTTTTTTTTGATTATCTGATTTTCTAATGCTTTTAGATTTTTAAAATTTTAAAATTTTTGTTTTGTTTTTATTTCTCCCCGTAAATTTGTGCATAAGAGAGAAACGAAAGTAAATGCGCAAATTTAAACTATCCTAAAACCAAAATTAGTCTTTAAAGCGAATCAGGTTAAGAAAAATCAGGAGTATAAAGAAGAAAACGCAAACCGTAAGTCACCGATTGAATTTGCATCCAGAAGGTCTGAGAACAGCACGCATAAATTCAAAACAGATCCGAAAATTCTTCATGTCATTAAGCACAAACCCCGTGAGTGATCTCTTCCTTTCCCGCTAAGGACACATACTCTCAAATAATGTTCTGATTACTGTAGAGTTGAGAGCTATCTCCTATCATGTGCCTGGAACAGCTACTACCAACAAACCGAAGTCTGATGATATGCCTCCATAGCTGCTCCGACACAGAGCGGGATTAGTTGGTCTTTGGAACCTAGTCCATTTTGAAACTGGGTCGACCTTTGTCATCGACACACGATACTTTCTCCCATGACATGTCCAGTTTATCACAAACAGAAGACATAGAAATATTAGAATCGTTAGTTGATTTGGGAGATTAAGCCTTTGGAACCCATTTGTAGTTGGGTTTAACCCATTTCTTTTTTGATCTGATGGGTGGCTCAGTACTTTCTTTTGAACTTGATGTCGGCCGTTGAGATGATTTTGATTTTGGCTTCACGGGAGTATCTCTTGGATTGGGCTTCTTGGCCGACATTCCCTTCTTGCCCTTGGGATTTAGATTCTTGGCTTTCTACGTTGAATTCTTGGCCTTCTTGGCATTCCAGTCGTCAATGTCTGATCGTGATCTCGAGGGGTATCTTTTGGAGTATTTCCCTCTTGGCGCGTTCTGCTAGCCTTGTGCATAATAAGGAACGTATGTGCGATTTGGACAATTTCGGGCAATATGACCCGGTGTTCCACAGTGAAAACAAGTCTTTTTCTTCACTAGGAAATTGTTTCTTCCTGCCCCTGGTGGCATGTCCTTGCCTCGTTTCTGATTGTTCCCACACGCACAGTTGCAACAGGTCGGCTGTTTCACTTGACTTGGTGGCCTGTACTTCTCAACAGCAGGTTGATCAGAAGCAACTGAGTTCGAAGCAATAGATTCAGAGTTCAAGGAGATGTTGGTTTGTTCAATGGTGTTCTCCTTGTTCTCATCCTCTTTTACTTTACATGCACATGAAGTAGAAGCATTAGTATCGTTCAGCTCAGAACCCTCAGTTGGCCCTGATTGTTCAGTCTTAAGTGAATCTGGAGCAGGGGTTTGGCCATACTGAGCAGGCATTTCTTCCTCATTGGTCTCAAAGGGTGGGTTATAATTGTGATTAAAAGGAGGTGGCACACTGTGATACCCTAGACCCTTGGTTTGATTATCTTTAAAACTCAATTGATTTTCTACTAAGGACTCGACTGTCTTACTTGATGCAGTATAATTTTTGAAACTAACGTCTGTTTTTCCACATTTTATTTTCAAAGCATCAAGTTCTTCAGTTACAGCAGCAAGTTTGCGTTTAATGCGATCGTAATTTTCACACTTGTTGCTGTACTCTTCCTGAAGCTTCCTAAAGTCTTTGGTTTTTGCTTCTAGTTGTGCTTTTAACGGTTTCTGACCTTTCCTTAGAGTATAGCCTTCATATTTAAGGTCCTCATTTTCCCTTTTTAGCAAATCACTTTGTTCACGAAGAAATTTAATTGTGGCTTTAAAAGATGGAGTACATGAAACTTCATTTACCGGAATTGATGTGGAACTCATTTTTATTTATTATTATTATTTTTTTAAATTTTTAAATTTTTTTTTATTATTATTTATTTTTTTTAATTTCCCTTTGACTTAAAATCCAAGAAAGTCAAATTTAAAAAGTCAAACTCAAAAGTCAGACTTGAAAAGTCAAACTTAAAAGTCAAACCGAAAAGCCAAATTTGAAAAATTAAAAGTCAAATGAGAAAGTCAAAATTTAAAGTCAAAGGTCAACTTTTAAAAGTCAAAGTCAAAATTTTAAGGTCAAAGATAAAAATAAAATCAAAAATTAATAACTAAAAAATTTTGGTTGAAAATAGAATTTAGAAATAAAGAAAATTGATTTTTGGGTTAAAAGTGTTAAATTTGCGAAAATATGAACCGGAGATATAATATTTGAATTACAAAAGGGAAGGAAAGAATCAAGAAGGCGCCTAGCTGAATTGGTAAGACGCGAAGCTAAAGATGCAGAATACCTGGGTTCGATCCTCGGCCTCTACAAAGCGTTTCTCTGTTTTTTTTTAAATGTGCGATGCGAGGACTTCTACTGCTGCTGACCGAGACCGAAGTGAAGACGCTGGACCATACACGAGATTAAGCCGCACACATCGAGCCGTCTGCACACCGAACCGAGCCGCACACCAAGGACCGCACACTCCGAGCCATATACCGAGGCCGCACACGGAGCCGCACACCGAAACCCTAACCGCACACCGAGGCGCACACTCCGATCCGCACACTGCTGAGCCGCACACCTTCAAGTGGCCGCACTCCTTCAACAGATTCGCGAAAAAACGACGTTTTTCACCCTTTTTTTGCTCCAAAACTCGATCAAAAACTTGTTTTTATGAGAAATGCAAAGAAGTAACCCCCCTTATTTTTGCGAGATTTATCCAAAAACGCTATTCACTTTTCAAAATAAGATCAAATAAGCTCTAGATCTGAAAAAATTGATTGATACAACCAAGCTCTGATACCAATTGTAAGTCCCCAAAATTGCTTGTGTATCAATCAGATCCAATTGATGGTGCGGAATCCCAATCAATTGGATGATTTCAGATCAATATAGAAGAGAATGAGAAGAAGAATAACTTGAATCTAATGTAATGATGATATGATTGATGCTCCTTACAATAGATTACCTCTCTCTCACACACACTTCTTTTCTCTAACTTTCTCTCTCTTCTCTATCCGTCTCCTTTTTCTTCAACATACACTCACATGCATTCCTCTATTTATATGGGCCTCCAGCCATACACATGTGTACAGCCGCACACCCTGTGTACGGCCGTACACAGGGTGTGCGGCCGTACACACAAACCGCAAACACATACAACATTACATAAAATATATATTTTCCTAGAAAAGCAAAGTATAAACCATATTTTTGACCCAAAAAAACCCTATGTGATATAACCCCACTTTGAGTGTTTGTGAGGCTAAAAGAGTGTTTTGGTGCATTTGGTGAAGAAGCTTGAAGGTTGAGAAGCTTGGAAGGGGAATGAGCCTATAGATCCAACATCTACATCATTTTGGCTTCCATTTGAAGGTAACAAGTCGTTACCTTGATCATTCTAGCATTAGATCTCCTTATTTGTGGGTTTAAGTACATTTTTAGCATATTTGTAGGTCATTTTGGGTATTGGGCATGATATGAAGTTGTAACTTCAGATCAGGACTCCTCTAAGTCCTCATAGTCTTAAAGTTATCGAATTTATCAAGCTTTGGCCCTTCTCTTTGGCTTAAATCTCTTCCTTAGCTTGGTTTTGGCATTTAAGGCTTTGCATACACATAAAGTTTGCAACTTTATGTGGTAATCATGCCCTAGAAGGTTAGATCTACAGTTTGGAGCCTTGGTTTTGCTTAAAAGCATCTGAATAAGGAAAGGGCTGAAGGGACTTGACGAGTTGCAAGGTCAACTCGAAGAATCAGATGAAGATTGCCTGTTTTTGGTTTCTGCACGGGCTCGACGAGTCAGTGAGATGACTCGACGAGTTGGTTAGGATTTTCCCAACATTTTGGACACTACATGGACTCGGTGAGTTGTTTGGAAACTCAGCGAGTTGACTGGAGGAATTCACAGATTTCTGATTTCTAAAGGGACTTGGCGAGTCTATAAACTACACTCGACAAGTTGGGTCAACATGGACTGTTGACCTTGTCCATTGACTTTGACTTCGACCAATGGTTGACCAGTTTGACTTCTAGGGGTATTTTAGTAATTTAGGAATTTATGGAAGTGGATAATTGGTGAATGTTGGGGTTTGAGTTTGGAGTTGTGTTTGGGGAGTTTGACATTATCATCCTAAGTTACTTGTGAGGTGAGTTTTCCTCACTATACTCAAGGGTCGAAGGCACCAAGGTCGGCCCTTTGGATTGTTATCCTACTTTATTGTTAGTGTGATCAGGTAGATCGGTATCATGGTAGATAGGATGTTCTATTTGGTTATGATCAGTTAGATTGGTATCCTGGTAGATAGGATGTCGCTATGCTTAGTGATCTGTAGATTGCTTTGTCTTTTTGTAGACTGTTATGTGATTATCTGATATATGTGCACATGATTGATTGATGGTTGAGGCTTATCTGCTTTGTGCGTGAGCTAACAGACTAGGGCATTCCAACCTGATGGTTGTGGGCCAAGAGTATTCCATCTCGAGGATGATTGGACTCATAGTATGTGGGCATTCCTACCCGATGGTTGTGGGCCAAGGGTATACCATCTCGAGGATAAGTGGACCCATAATATGTTAGCATTCCAACCTGATGGTTGATTGGGTCCATAGTATGTTGTTATTATATGTGTGTTATTTCTTTTGCGCGTATTTTTTTTGGGGGGGGGGGGAACTCATTAAGCTTCGGGCTTACAGTTTTGGATTTTGTTTTAGGCACTTCAAATGAACACGGGAAGGCGAAGGCGTGATCGTGCACCTCCTCACATTTTTATGATCTTGATTTCTCGGATACTCTGATATGAAACTATTTTGAAAAAAATTTGTAATAATTATTGGTTTTTGAATGATTTCAAAAGTTTTAACCTGGCATGATTTTTACGGGTGTTACAAAGGACAAAAATGTGAATATATTAAAATATATCGGGTGGTTACAAGATTGTCATTATTATATTTTCACGTTCTATCATTAAATATTAACATCGGTTGATGAAGTATCTCCAAGATTATCACATGATCCCCTCGTTAAAAGGAATTTCGTCCTAGAATTTAACGAGTAGTCAGGGTGTTTTCAAACAAGTGGGGATACTTGCTTCTCATTGATCTTCACGTTCCTATGTGTATTCTAGTCCTCTCTTAGAGTTCCATCGTACCTTGACTATAGGAATGAACTCTGTTTAAGCATCTCTACTTTGTGATCCATGATCTCGATTGCTTCTTTGACGAAGTTGAGTTGTGTGTCAATCTTGATTTCGTCGAGAGGTACAACTAGCTTGTCATCAGTGAGACATTTCTTATGGTCTGATACATGGAAAACATTGTGTACATTTGAGCTCTTGGCTCAACATGAGTTGGTAGGCTACCGGGTCTATTTTAGAATGGATCTCAAAAGGTCCTATGTATCTCGGGTTGAGTTTTACCCTCTTTCCAAATCTTATAACCCCTTTCTAAGGAGATACACTCACCATGACTCTATCTCCAACTTGGAATTCCAGTGGTTTTCGTCAAAAGTCATCGTATTTCTTTTGACGACTGTGAGTCATTCTCCAGCGCTCCTTTATTTTCACGATCTTCTTGATGGTTTCGTGAATAAGATCTAGTCCGGTTAGCAAAGTGTTCCCTACATATTTCTTTGCTAGTTGGGTATCACCGACTTCTGCCCAACATATTGGTGAACCGCACTTTCTACCATAAAGTGCTTCGAATGGTGTATCCTTTATGTTTATGTGATAACTGTTGTGATAGGAAAACTCTACCAAGGGTAGGTGAATATCTCTATCATCTTTGAAGTCTATCACACATGCTCTGAGCATATCCTCTAGCATTTATATGGTCCTTTTTCTTTGACCATTTATCTGTGGGTGGTAGGTTGTGCTCATATCGAGTTGGGTTCCCAAAGCCTGTTGCATAGTTTTCCAGAACCGGGATGTGAATTGGATATCTATATCCAAGATGATAGATGCCAGTACACTATATAGTTGAACTATCTCCTTGACATAAATCATGGCTGACTTTTCCATTTTTTCCGTCTCTTTTATGGGTAAGAAATAGGCAGATTTAGTCAGACGATCGATTACTACCCAAATTGTTTCGTAACCACTAGACATCTTGGGTAGTTTTTTGATGAATTCCAGGTCAACTTACTCCCATTTCCACTAGGGCATTTCAGGTTGTTGCAGTAGACCCGATGGTTTTTGGTATTTTTCCTTGACCTTAGCGCAAGTTAGGAATTTGCTCATGTAGGTGGCGAATTCTACTTTCAAGTTCAGCCACCGATACCTTTTATTTAAGTTAAAATGCATTTTATCAGATCCTGTGTGAACTGAATATCTTGTCCTGTGAGTTTCGTCCAGTACTAGACTCCTGATGTCACCAAATTTTTGTACCCAAATTTGGTCCATGAAATATAAAGTTCCGTCTCCCGTGGGCTCGAATTGTTTCTCCATTCCTCATAAGCATTCA
Source organism: Lactuca sativa (assembly GCF_002870075.4). NCBI lineage: Eukaryota > Viridiplantae > Streptophyta > Magnoliopsida > Asterales > Asteraceae > Lactuca > Lactuca sativa. Next base: position 245,419,696 of record NC_056627.2, on the reverse strand, counting down.
TATGCATTATTTTCTTCCTTAAGTGCCTCCAATTGTGCTTTTCAAAGTTGTACAGGAAGGTTTGACTAAATGGTTATGGTGAGTGCTTTCACTCTGAGATGTTTGGCTCGTTCCTCTACTTAAGGCATCAACTACTATGTTTGCTTTGCTTGGGTGGTATTGAATCTCGCATTCGTAGTCGTTCTAGCCATCTACGTTATCTCATATTGAGTTCTTTTTGGTTGAAGATGTGCTGGATACTTTTTTGATCGGTGTATATGATACACTTTGTGTCATACAAGTAGTGTCACCATATTTTTAAGGCGAAAATTACAGCTTCCAATTATAAGTTGGTGTGATTATTCTCGTGAATCATAAGTTGGCGTGAAGCATAAGAGGTCACTTTTTCTCTTTGCATAAGTACACATCCAATTCCTTGATGTGATGCATCCTAATAGACGACAAAGTCTTCGGTTCCTTCCGGAAGTGAAAGAATTGGCGCACTACACAACATGTGTTTCAATTTCTGAAATGTAGATTCTTGTTGTTCTTTCCATTCAAACTCCGTGTCTTTCTGCATAAGTGTTGTGAGGAGTTTGGCTATCATTGAGAAGTTCTCTATAAATCTCCTATAATATCCTACCAATACTATAAATTGACACACCTCTGTTGGCGTTGTGGATGCTTCCCAAAATTTTATCACTTTGATTTTGGAAGGGTCTACGGGAATGCCCTTGCTATTTACAACATCTCCTAGAAAATGTGCTTCCCTGATCCAAAATTCGCACTTCAAGAATTTTGCATACAATCTCTTTTTTCTTTCCAAATCTAGAATGATTTGAAGATGTTGACTGTGTTCTTACTCTATTCGTGAGTATATCAATATATCACCGATAAATAAAATCACAAACTTATCCAAGTAGGGTTTATAGACATGGTTCATTAGGTCCATCAAGACCGTGGTAGCGTTGGTTAAACCAAAATGCATTACTAGAAACTCATAATGGCCGTAGTGATTCCTATATGTCTTCTTTGGGATATCTTCCTCTTGTACTCGAAGTTCATGGTACCCTGGCCTTAAATAAATCTTTTAGTAGATGTTGGATCCTTGTAATTGATCAAATAGATCATTGGTCCTTGAAAATGGATATCAGTTCTTGATTGGCAGCTTATTAAACTCTCGATAATCAATGCATATTTTGAAGGTTCTGTCCTTCTTTTTGAAGAATAGCACTAGGGATCCCCAAGGTGAGAAACTTGGTGTTACGAAGCTCTTATCCAAAATCTCTTAAAGGAAGACAACTCTTACATTTCCGAAGGAGCTAATCGGTAAAGAGATTTTGCCACTGGCGCTACCCATGGAACTAGGTCAACTTGGAATCCGACCTCGTGGATTAGTGGTATCTAGGCAAGTCCTCCAAAAATATGTCGGGAAAATCACATACTTGGGATATGTCTTTGATTACCATCTTCTCACCTCTCTTTTCTATGATGTGGGCCAAGAAAGCATGATATTTCTTGTGAATTTATTTTGCGCCTTCATGCAAGAGATGATTCTCAAGTTTTAGATGGGCTTATCTCCATAGATCACTAAGGATTACCCATTGGGTAAAGTCAATTATATTGATTTATCGTAGCATATGCTCTCGACTTTGTGTTGAGATAACAAATTTATGCGCGTTATGAAATCGAAACAACCGATGATCATAGGCATGAGGTTGACGTGAAAGGTATGATTATTGAGAGTTAGAAGGTAGTTTTCTAGTATTTTCTGAGTACTACCTGATTCTTCGTTGTCCATTTCTAATATATAAGGGATATCTAAGTTCCTAGACTTATTGTTTAAAAATTTTCTAAACATAGGTGTAATAAACATCTTTCAGCACTGGAATCAAAGAGTATAGATGCGTATAAACCGTTATTAGGAAATGTACATGTCACAATGGTGGGGTCCTGGATGGCATCCCTTTCTCCAATCACAAACGCTCTTCCTCATGCGTTTCCTCCATCATCCCTTAACTTTCGGAAGTTCCTTTTGATGTGCCCAATAATCCCACATTCAAAACATGCTTGATTTCCTAGCAAGGCAGCCACCCCTAGAGTCGTGGTTTATAAGAAATATTTTACGGTATTTCCTTTGTGATTTCACTTGGTACAGTGCATGCAGTTTTCGTAGTGGTGGAAGTGGCACAAGTTGCATTTCAGGTGTTTACCTATGTACTGTCCTTGGGGTGTGGGGGTTGCTGTCGGTGTTGGGACTGGAGTGATAATGTACGCCCTGATAGTTTCCTGTCTCTTGCTTGTCTTATTTGGAGGTACCCTTAAATCCTCTTCCAGATTTGCATTTTTCCCCTAACTTGGTAATGTCATCTTTTTGGACCTAAGTGCCTCATCTTATATCTTGCATGGTTAAACTATATTCTAACCTCTTCGCACTATTATATGTTGTTGGTTGAGATGCTATGACCATCCCTTGGATGGGTTGAACCAATCCCCATATGTACGTTTCCACCTTCTTGTACTCGGGATTCACGAATTTTGGACAATGGGTCGTGAGATCATTAAACCTATTGGTGTAGGTCGAAATTCCAGCATTGCTCATTGCCAGGTTCCATAAATCTTGCTCCAATTGTTGCATTTCCTCTCAAGGATAATATTCCTCGATGAACATTTGCTTTAGTTGCTCCCAAGATGAAGCATAAGCATTGGAAAGGCCTAGGGTCTTGATGTGGCTGTTCCACCAAGACATAGATGTATCTGCAAAAGAGCATGCAACAAACTTTACCTTTCATTCTTCCACACAAAAGTTGATTTCAAAGATAGACTCAGTCTTCTCGATCCATCTCGTGAGGCCTATAACCCCTTCGTTCCTATATAATGTTTTAAGCTTGTAATTTGCAAACTCCTTGTATGTGCATGCCCTTGGAGCACCTTGATGGTTTACTTGGGAGCTTTCACCTCCCGCTCCTATCCCAAAGTTTGTGTTGTGATTTCTTGCAAGTGTTGCCAGAGCGTCATCTATTCTCTGCTCAACCTTGGCTTTGATGGCCACGTGGTTTAGAGGAGGTTACTTTGAGCAGACTGGGCATCTTGCTCCGCTTGAAAATCTTGGCTAGATCTGTTAATTCTTAAGGGTGCCATTTCTAAACTCCTAAAGTTAGTGTTAAGGCGTGAGTTATTCGAACTTATTTGTAAGTTTGTATCATCATGGTTATGCTTATGTCATGGTGTGTTATTGTTAGCATTAATCGAAGAAATAGAGAAATAACACCACATCATAGATTTTATGCAACCATATAAGCTTATTATGCATCATATTATCATATCATGAAGCCACCAAAACAAGGGGTGGTTAGAGTAAGAAAACATTTTAGCTGACAAAATAAACAAGTGAGTTTGGTGAAATTTTCTAGTACTTTAACCCAAAAAGTATATGTGTGTCCATCTTAGCCATCGTGCAAGGGAGTAAAAAAAGAAACTAGTATTTGTAATAAGCAATCAAGAGAGTCATCAACTAAACTAAATGCCTATCTATGTGACCGATCACCTTCACCTGGAGCTCAAATCTATCTATGTGACTGATCACCTGCTCCAACACATGATGTTACTGAGCCTCATCCCTCGCCTCCTGCAACTGGTCCTGAATGAGAAGGGTCCTCATCTTCATCACATCCCTCTCCTCCTCAAGATACTGCACACGTTCTGTGAGCTTCCTCAGGGCCATCCTCAAAAGAAAGAACTCGGAGTCCATTACTCCTATGTGATCTGAGTGATAGGTAGTTTGTGGTAAAACGAGGGAGATAGCCTGCTTGACCGGAGTGTCATGGGAAGGAATAGGCACAGTAGAGGACTCCTTTACCTCAAAGCGTGATATGATATCCTCCTCTTGTGTCCAAGATATGATATGTGGCATCCAAGTGGCTTCTCCACATGGTCTTTTTACAGGAGGTGGTGATGTTGGTAGGGATGCCTCTCTCTTTCGAGAGGGAACATCAGTAGTCTTTCTTGGGGTTTGTTTCACCCGAGTGACAGTGTGTACTCTGAAGGATTGATGTGAAGGATTAGGGTGGAGTGGTGAGATATCCAACGAGGTGGCAGTATCCTCATCGCCTTCGTCCAAATCATAAACAGAGATGAGAAGCTCTAGTCTAGTTGGTGTGTAGTCTGGTGAATGAAATTGCTTGGATGTGTACTTAGCTGGAGTAAATTTGGGCTCAGTGTCATCACTTCCTTCCATAGGATCCTCCTCAAAATCCATGATCGTCGTTGGTGTGTCATTAGGGTGAGAAACACCTTGTATTGCATGCTCCTCCTCTGACAAGGAAGCTGCACTCCACAATCTTGCGCCTGCCATACTCTAGAACAAACCTGCATAAGACATCAAACTTGTAACGTCCCAAAAATCCGTACCAAAATTTTTTCTTTAAATCATTACAAAAACCATGTTTATAAAAACATATCATAAAGCATAACATAATTCAGAGTACTAATTCCAAAACATGATTTCATTATCAGAGTAAAACATCCCAGGCTGACTAATCAATGGTGTGTGCCATGCGATCACCCGAGCGCTTCCCTCTGCTATCGGAAGTACCTGAAACGAAAACTGAAAATCGTAAGCACGAAGCTTAGTGAGTTCCCCCAAACTACCACATACCATACAATAACATATAAAGCACATACTAGGCCTTTCCTACTGCATCGGGCCAAGATCCGAAAACTGCATCGCAAGTCCGGAACTAACCAGGGCCTTGCCCTCTGCATCAGACCGAAGTCCGGAACTGACTGGGACCTTGTCCCCTGCATCGGACCGAAATCCGAAACTAACTGCATCGGACCGAAGTCCGGAACTGACTGGGACCTTGTCCCCTGCATCGGACCGAAGTCCGGAACTAACTGCATCAGACCGAAGTCTGAAACTAACTGAACATAGCATAAACATATCAATTAGCATGAGCACATACACTGCATACTGCATTGGACCAGAGTCCGGAACACATAACACAAAACATGCTTGAATCACAAAGACATCAAGCACTCTAACTACTGCATCGGACCGAGGTCCGGAACTAACTGAACATCATAACATAATCATAGCATATAATATGAACACATATACTGCATACTGCATCAGACCATAGTCCGGAACACATAACTCATACCACGTCTGTATCACAAAGACACCAAGCATACTGAACTACTGCATCAGACTCTAGTCCGGAACTACTGCTAACTAAACGGGCCGGCATTATGGCCGTAGACCCATTCTTACTGGAAGGAAACTTACCTGCACTGCTGAACTTTGCTGATAACCCTCTGGTTGCTGCCCGACAATTCGCTGAACCGCTGCTCTACTAGCTCCCCGAGCTACCAATATCAATACATATACCACTTAGCCCAATATCATAGTCACTCTCAGGGTAAAATAACCATTTTACCCCTACCCCATAATGGTCCACAACTAGGGCCCAATACCTAATATAAAAAGGTCCCACACTAGGTAGGCTTCCTAAGCCCACTACTGGTCCATAATCACTGACTCCTGATGGCCCACTAAGGCCCAAGGACCTATAGTCCAAAACACATCCCACACCGAGGCCCAAATGCTCAAAACCCATCTGGCAGAATTATGCGGGGCGTACTCCAATGTATGCTTAGCATACAGGCTTGATGACGCGTACGTTGGGTGTACCTGGACGTACGCTCAACGTAATACCCTGATAAGCCAACTTTCTATTAAGTGCTTAATACCTAGATTCAGAAACTATAAACTCAGATCCAAACCTTATTCCATGTCTTAAGCCATAAAGTCACTGACTTGGTGACTTTATGTGGCCCATACCAACTCAAACTCCCAAAATAATCTTCTACTTCCATAAAGGGGACTAGATCTCATGCATGGACTTAATAGGACCATAAAGGTTGGAACTTTACTGCTTATGGGACTCATATGACTCTAAGGGAGGCAACCCTGGTCTTAGAAACGTGCTTAAGTCTCAAAGACCCAATCTTGGGACCAAAAAGTCCATAAACTTGAACTAAAGGAGATCTAAGAGATTAATCATCAAGCTCAAAACTTTTTACCTTGAAGAGGTTCGAAATGAAGCACTTATCCCAGATCTACAAGCTCTAGCCTCCAAGGTTCTTCCTTGACAACCTTCTTATTTTCTCTTCTAAGCTTTAAACCACCAAAATGGGTTCTCCAAGGTCAAGATCTCACCAAATGAGGGTAGGGACGTTCTAGGGTTTCTTCTGAGGTTGAGGAGGCTAAAATGGGGCTAGGGTTGAAGCCAACATGCCCTTTATATAGTGCTTAACCCAAAAAATAGGGTTTCATGACTTTTAGCCTATGCTGGGCGTACCTCCATGTACGCTGGGCATACGCCTTGAACATCCGCGACCAAGTTGCCCCATTACGCTGGGCGTTACCCAGATTACGCTGGGCGTACCCACACATGTTCCAAACATGCATGCATGGCCTTCCATGCGAACTTTTCTGCATAAGGGCAATTATTGCCAAATCTTCAAAGTGTCATAACTCCTTCATTCTAAATCCGTTTTTGATGAACTTTATATCCACGGAAAGGTGGAGAGAAGCCCTACGCTTCTAACAACACGCCCCGGTTTGGAACCTTCTCAAATAATACCTCTAAATTTCATAAAGGACTAAAATGCCTCTGGACTTGGCCTCCGAACTCCATAAATGAATATTCTAGAACAGGGCGTTACAACTCTTCCCCACTTAAGTTAGACTTCGTCCTCGAAGTCTGCTACGGGTAACTATTTTGTACTCTGCTCACCACATGCCTTCCTGATGCATACATCTCCTGCTGAATTCCGATCCTCAGAGGATTGCCTCCAATGGCCTCCTGTTCGGTCATCCCGACTAAAACTAATCCTTGTAGATAATAACCTCGAGAGCACTCTGATCACCAACAATCCTGAGAACACAGCTCTTACCCAACCGACAATCCCTTCGATACTCCCCGGGTATCAATGTTGGACATTCTAAGGGTTCACCCCCTTTTCCTTGCACGTTCACTGGCCTTCCTAATGCAACTTTCTATAACTAACCACCTCCTCTATTGCTGTGAATGACATACCTCTCACGGTATCCATTACTCCAGTCACTCCCCGTGCTGGTCACTACTGCTGGTACTCACTGAATACTTCATACTACTATAACTGAGTGTCGAACACCCATCCCAACGAATGGATCAGATAATCCTTCGAGTAAGAGATTCACCGCTCGATCAACTAACTGTATTCCACCATAGTCTTCTTACCATCACTGTCGCTGACCGAAAATTTCTGCCGTCCCTTATCCGCCTTCCGGATGAACCGAGACCACCCTTTTCCCTACTGATCTATCAATATCTGGATTAACGGCTCCACCGGTCTCTACCCTAACACAAACTTCTAGTCTCTCCCAATGACTTCCGAGGAAACTTAGGCTACCTAATACCGCCCCCTCTGCTCTGCCACCCTGGCGCTACAAATCCTAGGATCCTCGATACCCTAACTTGACCCTATGGTCCTTACCAGGTCCCACCTGTGCTACTAAAACTCACGGGCCTTGCCCATGGGTCTCACCCAACTACATCCTGGAGCAGCCTCTCCTAAGGTCTCAACTCTCTAGGGCTATGTAGGCAAGCTCCATACTATTCTCATCCACTACCCAATCCTGATTCTTACCTGGATCACTAGGAGGTAAGGTCCTCGCCCCAACTCCGCTAACTAGGAGATATGGGCTTCCGACCACACTCCGCTAACTAAGCTGCTAGGGAATGCTACGGCTTACCCGTAGTCTTACAACAACTTCCATACTCACTGACTGCTAGTGAATGCTACGGCTACCCCGTAGTCTTACAACACCTTCCATACTCACTGACTGCTAGTGAATGCTACAGCTACCCCGTAGTCTTACAACACCTTCCATACTCACTGACTGCTAGTGAATGCTACGGCTACCCCGTAGTCTTACAACACCTTCCATACTCACTGACTGCTAGTGAATGCTACAGCTACCCCGTAGTCTTACAACACCTTCCATACTCACTGACTGCTAGTGAATGCTACAGTTACCCTGTAGTCTTACAACACCTTCCATACTCACTGACTGCTAGTGAATGCTATGGCTACCCCATAGTCTTACAACACCTTACATACTCACTGACTGCTATTGAATGCTATGGCTACCCCGTAGTCTTACAACACTCTAATACTACCTGGCTGCTAGTGAATGCTACGGCTACACCTGCAGGCTTACAACACTCTACAAGCTCTAGCCTCCAAGGTTCTACCTTGACTTGAACTAAAGGAGATCTAAGATATTAATCATCAAGCTCAAAACTTTTTACCTTGAAGAGGTTCAAAATGAAGCACTTATCCCAGATCTACAAGCTCTAGCCTCCAAGGTTCTTCCTTGACAACCTTCTTATTTTCTCTTCTAAGCTTTAAACCACCAAAATGGGTTCTCCAAGGTCAAGATCTCACCAAATGAGGGTAGGGACGTTCTAGGGTTTCTTCTGAGGTTGAGGAGGCTAAAATGGGGCTAGGGTGGAAGCCAACATGTCCTGTATATAGTGCTTAACCCAAAAAATTAGGGTTTCATGACTTTTAGCGTATGCTGGGCGTACCTCCACGTACGCTGGGCGTATGCTTTGAAAATCCGCGACCAAGTTTCCCCATTACGCTGGGCGTACCCACGCATGTTCCAAACATGCATGCATGGCCTTCCATGCGAACTTTTCTCCATAAGGGCCATTATTGCCAAATATTCAAAGTGTCATAACTCCTTCATTCTAAATCCGTTTCGGATGAACTTTATATCCACAGAAAGGTGGAGAGAAGCCCTACGCTTCTAACAACACGCCCCGGCTCGGAACCTTGCCAAATAATACCTCTAAATTTCATAAAGGACTAAAACGCCTCTGGCCTTGGCCACCGAACTCCATAAATGAATATTCTAGAACAGGGCGTTACAAAACAAGAATATTGTTTACGAGAGATGTGAGTATCACTTAAATACAATATAATATTCAATTTTAAGTATTTAATAGCTGGTACCCGTAACTCCTAAGTCTCCCTACTATGTCGTAAGTCACAAATAGTGGTTTCTAAGCCAGAAAGTCCTCGAGTGTAGACGTCATTACGCCGTAAGTCTTCACACGTAGAAGTCTCTAAAAGAAGTCTCCAAGTATAGAATCCTTGTCAATGTATCCAATTCATAATCCCTTAAGCGTTCAGATTGTCAAATATAACACCCATTGCCAGGTACTTTCTTTTTCAGCCGTTCATGTTGTTTTAATTTGCAGTTTGGCCACTTAGGTTTGACGTACTAGCCTTGTACATTGGGCGTAATTCATCGAATGAATCAAGGTGGAGGAGGGAGTATGATGGGCATACATGTGAGTACACTGGGCGTACTCACACAGTTCTTAAACCCTAAATTTTAGGGTTGTGACCTCTATTTAATCACCTTATGTTCCCTTGGATATCCTCCCATCCAGCCTCCATTCCCTATAAACCCTAGAACGATACCCTGCTTTGTGTATGAGGGATTTGAAGCTTGGAGAGTGATTCTTGAGTTTTTGGTGCTAGAAGGAAGATCATTCAATAGGTGGTGGTGCATTCTAGCTTATAGATTCAGAAACTTCATATTCTTGAGCAACTTTTCACGGTATAAAGTTCAAATCTTGGAACTTATTTAGTTAGATCTTTCTTAGCCTTGCATTTTGGTTCTTTTTGTCCCAAAGCTTTGATCTTTGTGAGTATGGAGTACTCTAGAGCTATTAAGCCGTCTTTCCAGACACTCTAAGATGTTTAAAGTCATAAAATGTTACCTTGGCCATTTCCCTTTCCTCCATGCAAGAGATATGGGGCTTTAATGAAGTAGTAAATTAGGGTTTTTGGGTTATGCTTCCTAGTAGCAATGCAAAGGCTTAAAGTCAGAGACTTTAGGGTTTAAGTCGTTCTTTAGGGGCCATATTTTTGTTTGGAATGGGTGTATTAATGATTAAGATGTTTGCATGAGAGTGTTGAGATCTACTTATGTACGTAGAGAGTACGTCTGGCTACGTCCAATGTAGCCAGATACAAACCCATCCCTCCTGCCTTTTGTTCTACACCCCATATAGAGTGAATACGTGGAGCGTATTGCTCCTGGGTTGATCATTGACTTCCGTTGAATTTCGTTGACTTTGACGACTCGTGTCTTAGATGGATTGTAAGGGGTTTTGTAGGGGCAAAACAGTCTTTTGCTTTTAGGTAATGGACTAGTCTTGTCTTGGGTTTAGTAGTGTGTGTGTGGAAATATCTTAATTACTAATTAAGGTTAATTAGTGTATTTAATTAGACGGAGTCTAGTTCCGACAGTTCGGGTGTGAGTTCTATCAGTCATCAGGTGAGCCTCCTCACTTATTCTTACCCATGTGGTAAAATAGTTGCATGTGTGTGTGTATGTGTGTATGTATATATATATATATATATATATATATATATATATATATATATATATATATATATATATATATATATATATAAACAGGATCTGATGAGGGCTCATTTTAAAGTGAGGACTCGTGAAGACACCTTAAAAAAATTGAAAAAAAAATCTAAAAAAAATACAAATCATAAAATCGAGCATATATCTATGTCTGTGGGAAAAAAAATTCGAAAAAAAATTTGAATCATTAAAATTGAGTCATGGATCATAATGATGCAAAATAAAAAATTAAAATTGAATCATGGATTAATTTTAATGATGCAATTTATTTCCAATTTTTTTCTCCCGGACAAAGATTTATGCTCGATTTATGATTTTTAGTTTTTTTTAGATTTTTTTTCAATTTTTTTAAGGTGTCGTCACGAGTCCTCGCTTTAAAATGAGTCATCACAGGAACCGGACCATATATATATATATATATATATATATATATATATATATATGTGTGTGTGTGTGTGTGTGTGTGTGTGTGTATTATGACCATTTGGGTCTGAGTGCTATTACTGTGTTAGTGTTGCTTCATGTGTGCTGACACTTCAGGTGGTCTCCAGGTTTGATGATAACCCACAGAGCGCTCTGATCGCCTTTTGAGACTTCGGGTAGTCTCCTGGGTTGCTGATAACTCACTAAGCTTTGTGCTTATAGTTGTTGATTAAATCTGTTTTAGGTACTTCTGAGGATCGTGGGAAAGCGAAGGCTTGACTGTACATATTTTTCAGAAGATTATGTTATTAGATATTTTGGGACACTCAGATACTTTGATGTGGAATTGTATTTGATATTTTGACTTTTCTTGGGATGGTTTTTATGAAAACTGTTTTTTATATGGAACTAAAAATTAAGTTTTTGGTTTGAAAATTTGGATGTTACAAATTGGTATTAGAGCGCTGGTTTGAGGGATTTGCATGCACTCCAGAGGAATTCCAAACTCAAACTATGGATCTGACGATTTTTATAAAAAATTTTCAAAAACAAACGAAGAATTCCAAAGGATAAAACCCGATGAAGCAGTGTGTACAATCAGCCAGCCCTCAAGCGGTAGTTTCGCAAAATATCTCTATTATAAACTGATTGAACTACAAAGGTGAGATAGTGTTGTCTGAATTGTGATGCCTTTAGTGTAGGAGGTTGCTTTTATAAGATTGAATTTATCATTGTTAATTGCTTAGTGTATGTCGCATAATTGTACATATTTAAGGTTTTATAGCCTTAGAATGGTAGATTTAGCCTTTCTTAAAGTTCCTTGTTTGGTTGTGGAATCATATATTCGACTGTGTATCGAATCCGGTATTATGTACAATTGGCAGGTATGAAACAAATGGCGAGGATAGTGGAGATCTTGTGAGGCGGTGCAGTGTTGGGGAGCAGTCTAGAATGAGTACCTAGATGTCTAGTAGTGGTTCTGAGGAACCAGAAAGGCAGGTGGATAGATGCTCTTGAGGAATAGAGTTCTTGTGACTTAAGGTCTTGAGAGGACGACTTAAGACAAATACAATTTGGTGTGCAAAGTATTATTAGGCCCGTACAACTGAAAGCACCAGATCCGTACACATCACAAGGAAAAATCTTTTCGGAGCTAAGGAACTTGCAGGAGTGTGGAAGTGTTTGTGTATGTGATTTATCATGTTTCTGATGGTTTTCTTGTGTGTTTTAGTATGGTGGTTACCCGAGGTTCAGGCTCCAGCGACCGCTAGTGGTCTAGTGTTAGTGGTGAGGAGATCCTTAGGATCATTCCCGTCGAGGTAGCCGTGGAAATCAGAGGGGATATACCAAATATGTTTGGGTCTATTAAGACCATGCTGATTGAGACTTTTGATGAGCGCTATGCCGCCATCATGGAGGTTGCTGTTGTTGCAACCACCAGAACCATTCCTACTGCGAGACCACAGAGGGGTGATTCGTTATGGTACCGGCAATTCAACAACACGAAGCCACCAGAGTTTGAAGGGACCCAAGACGCAATTTTCATGATGAGATGGATTTCTGATGTTGAGGGTTGTTTTTACACTTCCTCCTGTTCGAAGAATTTGATGGTTCGTTGTGTAATGAACCTGCTTCTCTTGGGAGTGAAGGATTGGTAGAAATTTGTGACAGCTGACTATTCTCTTGTAGAGAATACCACAGTGACATGGGAGAGATTGATTGATATGTTCAGAGATGAGTTCGTACCAGTGGTTGAGAGAGAGATATTGGACTAGGAGCTCTTGTCGCTCAAGCAGACGACAAATATGGTGACTGATATCACCATGATGTTACATGAGAAGGCCTTGTTTTTCCCTGAGCACATGTCGATAGAGCAAGCATGTGTGAGTTGGTATCTGAGTAATCTGAGGAGGGATATTCATGAGTTCGTGCCAAACACTTTGTATCAAATATTGGTTGGCTACAGACCAATGCTAGGGGGAGAGAGATCAAGTTGGAGACCCGTGTGAGAGAGGAAAGGGAGATTCAAGCCAGATATAGGAGAACAGTGCAGTCGCAGTCGGTGACTAAGCGACCCAAGTTCGCTGAGTCGAGAGCTGGAGGCCAAAAGGGATGCACTTGTAGCAAGTGCGGAAAGGGTCATGAGGGACCCTGTCGGTCGGAGACTATTTGTTACATGTGTAGCAAGGAGGCGCATATGCCAAAGGATTGCCCCCAAGGGATTTTGGGTTTGATTCAATTGCAACCAGATGGGTCATTTGAGGGCTAAGTGTCAGCAGCTTGTTCCATGACGGTTTAGACTTCGGCCCCTGCGACCCTATGTATTACTGATAGCCGGTAGGGGAAGGCCGAGGCTCCGAGGGCTCCAGGGAGAGCATTTTAGTTGACAGTGGAGGAGGCCATAGTAGCACCTCACGTCATGGATGGTATGTGTTATTTATTTATTATGCTAATTAATTTATGTTTGCTTATGATATTATTCATGTTAGGTACTTTCCCTGTGAACTCTATACATGCACTGTTGATGTTTGATTTGGGTGCGAGTCGGTCATTTGTGTCATCATCATTTTGTTGTGATTTTAGTATTCGACGAGAAGCCCTGTGCAGGCCTCTAAGAATCTCTATACCCGATGAGCATCCGGTCTTTGCCACTAACGTCTATCGGGGCTGTGTACTGGAGATTTTTGGTGTTGGGTATTTGATAGATCTTATCCCTATTTTGATGGGATACATTTGTGTTATCGTGGGTACAGATTGGTTGATCCATTTTGGGGATTTGAGTGATTGTGAGCGGAATTTGGTGACGGTTTGAGATCCTAGTGGGGGAGTGTGGACCATTTACGATGAGGGTACCAAGTTATGATCAACTTTCCGTTCTGCCGCTAGGGCGGGGAAGTGTTTACAACATGGGTGCATTGGATATCTGGCATATGTGGTGGATACCTGAGTTGATGAGAATAGATTAGTTTCCATTTCTGATGTTCCTCTAATACACGATTTCCCCAGTGTTTTTCGGACTAGTTGTCGGGTGTGCCTCCTAAAAGGATAGTGGAGTTTCGGATCGATCTGATCTCTGGTGCGGCGCCGATTGCCAAGGAACCATATCGTCTTGCACCTCCGAAGATTATCCTCTTACTTCAGGAGTTGCAAGGAAAGGAGTTTATACAACCGATCAATTCATCGTGGGGATCTCCGATCCTTTTTGACAAGAAGAAAGATGCTTCACACCGGATGTTCATTGATTACCAGGAGTTGAATAAGTTGACGGTGAAGAACCGTTATCCGTTGCTGAGGATTGATGATCTCTTCGATTAGGGGACATCTTGGTTTTCCAAGATTTATCTGAGGTCGGGCTATCATTAGATAAGATGCGAGAGGAGGATAATCACAAGACGGCCATCCAAACTCGTTATAGGCATTACGAGTTCGTGGTGATGTGTTTTGGACTCACCAACCCACTGGCGGCATTCATGGATCTCATGAACTAGTTGTGTAGACCCATGTTGGATCAGACGGTGATTGTCTTCATCGATGACATCTTGGTCTATTTGAAGACCAGAGAGCAGCAGGAAGAGCATTTACGTGAGATTCTTAGGGTTTTGAGGATTGAGAGGCTATACACCAAATTCTCCAGGTGCGAGTTCTGGTTGCACGAGGTTCAGTTTCTATGACACCTCGTCAATCAGAACGGTATCTTGGTTGACCCAACCAAGATAGAGACGGTGATGCGGTGGGAAGTGCCAAAGTCTCCATAAGAGATTCGGAGCTTCCTCGGTTTTGGCGGGATATTAGCGGAGATTCATTCGAGATTTCTCCAAGATCATAGTTCCTCTCACTAAGTTGACGAGGAAATATGTTGTGCTCAGTCGGGGGCCTGAGCAGTAGACATCATTCGATATTCTTTGCCAGAGACTTTCTGAGGCACTAATACTTGCCCTCCCTAAGGGAGTTGAGGATTTTGTGGTCTACTACGATGCATCCATCTCAAGGTTAGGTGTTGTTGATGCAGAGAGGGAATGTGATTACATAGGCTTCAAGGCAGCTAAAGCCTCATGAGGCGAAGTATCCCACCCATGATTTGGAATTGGGGGTGGTGGTTTTCGCTCTTAAGATTTGACGCCACTATCTTTATAGAGTTCGGTGTACCATCTACACGGACCATAAGAGCCTAAGATATCTTATGGATCAGCCTAACCTTAACATGAGGTAAATCAGGTAGCTGGATGTAGTGAAAGATTATGACTGTGAGATTATGTATTACCCAAGCAGGGCCAAAGTGGTGGCCGACACCTTGAGCTGGAGGACGGTTAATGCCCCGATTTAGGAGCTGTGTTTGAGGATGACTGTGATGACTCCGGTCTTGGAAACGATCAAAGAAGCACAATCGGAGGCTATAAACGAAGAGAATCGGAAGAGGAAGCAGGTGATCGATCAGGTTTCAGCCTTTGTTATTGGCAGCAGGGGGCTATTTACTCTTCATGGACAGATCTAGGTACCGTATACAGGTGGGGCTCGACGATTATTGATGGAGGAGGCCCACAAGTCGATATTCTCCATTCATCCGGGGGCTACCAAGATGTATCTTGACCTGAAGCATAATTATTGGTGGTTGTGTATGAAGAGGCATGTGGCCTGGTTTGTAGAGCAATGCTTGGCCTGCCGGAAGGTGACGGTAGAGCGCTAGTGCCCTCACGACAAGTTGCCGCCTTTAGAGGTTCCACTGTGGAAGTGGGAGCAGATCACGGTGGATTTCATTACAAAATTGCCAAAGATTGCAAGGGGATTTGATAGTATTTGGGTGATAGTTGGTCGCTTGACTAAGTATGCTCACTTCTTAGCCATAAGTGAGAGATCTTTTTTCGAAAAGCTAGCTAAGATTTATGTTCAAGAAGTGGTGGCTCAGCATGGGGTGATGACTTATGTGATATCGAATTAGGATGTTCGTTTTACTTCCAGATACTGGAAGAGGTTTCACAAAGAATTGTGCGCCCGATTACATTTCATTACCGCCCACCATTTGCAGACTTACTGGTAGAGCGAGCAGACTATTTAGATGCTTGAGGATGTTTTGTGTTCCTTCATCATTGATTTTGGGGGGGAGTTGGTACTAATACCTCCCTTTAATTGAGTTTTCTTACCACAACAACCATCATGTCAACATCGGCATGCCTCCCTTTAATCTTTTATATGGGAGGAGGTGTTGAACTCCTATTTGCTGGGGCGAGTTCGGACAGAGAGTCATGGGGAGCACTAAGATAGTGCTCAAGATGACCGAGCTTATTCAGCAAGTCAGAAAGAGATTACTAACAACCTTGAGCCACCAGAAGAATAATGCAGACCAGAGACACTCTAAGTTGGAGTTTCAGGTTGGAGATTTGGTGCTCCAGAAGGTATCACCATGGAAGAATGTTATCCGATTCAGAAAGAAGGGCAGGCTGGTCCCCATGTTTATTGGATCTTTCATAGTGACAACCCGAGTGGGCAAGGTGGTGTGCCGGTTAGAGTTGTTTGAAGAGTTGAGTAAAATACACGACACCTTCCATGTTTCCAAGTTGAGGAAGTGTATAGCAGATGAGACAATTGTAGTCCATTTGGAGTACTTTCAGGTTGATGGTCGCCTGAATTACATCGAGAGGCCGGTAACGATTTTGGATTGGAGAGTAAAAACATTGAGGAATAAGGTAGTGAATTTGGTCAATGTTTAGTGGCAGCATCGGAAAGGCTCTAAATGAACTTGGGATCCCGAGGATGAAATGTGAGAGCATTATCCGTATCTATTTGCGGAGGCCGACTTTGAGGACAAAGTCTGATTCTAGTGGGGGAGATTTCTAACACCCATTACTAGGTACTTTCTTTTTCGGCCATTCATATTGTTTTAAATTGAAGTTTGGCCACATACGCTGGGCGTACTAGCATTGTATAACGGTCGTAAGTTATCGAATGAGTCAAAGCAGAAGAGGGAGTATGATGGGTGTACATGTGAGTATGTCGGGTGTACTCGTACACTTCCTAGACCCTAAAATTTAAGGTTTTAACCCCTATTTAATCACCTTATTCCCCCTGGGACACCCTCTCATCCAACCTCCATTTCCTCAAAATCGTAGAACAAAACTCTAGTTTGTGTATGAGAGATTTGAAACTTGGAGAGTGATTCTTGAGTGTTTGGTGCTAAAAGGAAGATCATTCAAGAGGTGGTGGAGCATTCTAGCTTGTAGATCCAGAAACTTCATCTTCTTGTGCACCTTTTCAAGGTATAAAGCTCAAATCTTGGAGCTTATTTAGTTAGATCTTGCTTAGCCTTGCATTTTGGTTCTTTTTGTCCCAAAGCTTTGATTTTTGTGAGTATGGAGTACTCTAGAGCTATTAAGTCGTCCTTTAAGACATTCTAAGATGTCTAAAGTCATAAAAATGTTAGCTTGGCCATTTCCCTTTCTTCCATGCAAAAGATATGGGGATTTAATGAAGTAGAAAGTTAGGGTTTGGGTTTTAGCTCCTTTTATCCATGCAAAGGATTCAAGTCAAAGAACTTGTTGTTTAAAACGTTCTTTAGGTGTCAAATTTGTGTTTGGAATGGATGTCTTAATGATTGAGATGTTTGCATGAGAGTGTTGAGACCTGTTTACATACGTTGAGTGTATGCCTGGCTACGCCAGTGTAGCCATATACGAACCCGTTCCTCCTACCTTGCATTCTACGCCTTGCGTAGAGTGAGTACATCGAGCATTTTGGTCTTGAGTTGACCGTTGACTTTCCTTGACTTTGACCACTCGTGTCTTAGATGGATTATGAGGGGTTTTGTAAGGGCAAAACAGTCTTTTACTCTAGGCGTGGACTAGACTTGTCTTAGGTTTAGTAGTGTGTGTGTGTGTGTGGAAATACCTTAATTATTAATTAAGGATAATTTGGGTATTGAATTTAGGTACACTCTAGTTCCGGTTATTCGAGTGTGAGTTCTATCAGTCATCAGTACCAGGTGAGTCTACTCACTTATTCTTACCTTTGTGGTAGAATAGATGTGTATATATGTGTGTGTGTATATATATATACATATATATATATATATATATATATATATATATATATATATATATATATATATATGATCAGCTGGGTCTGAGTGCTATTACTATGTTTCTGTTGCTTCATGTATGCTAAGACTTCGGGTAGTATCCAAGGTTGCTGATAACCCACAAAACATGTTGTTTTCCCATTGAGACTTCTGGTAGTCTCTAGGGTTTGTGATAACCCATAGCTTTTTATTTTGTGTTGTGTTGTATGTGGTATTTTGGGTAACTCACGAAGATTTGTGCTTACAACTGTTTATTAAATGTGTTTCAGGTACTTCTGAGGATCTCGAGAAAGCGAGGGCTTGATTGTACACATTTTTTGGAAGATTATGTTATTAGATATTTTGGTATAATCTGATATTTTGATGTGGAATTGTATTTGATATTATGACTTTTCTTGGGATGGTTTTTATGAAAACTGTTTTTATATGGAATTAAAAATGAAAAACTTGGTTTGAAAATTTTGATGTTACACGAACCACTATATCCAAGTTTGGTCGTGCTTCGGTCGGACCATAATAAAATTTAGTTGTGCATTATAGGTCTAGTTTTGGTATGACCGTTGTACTATACTAAATCTAAACATGGTTTTTGACATAAAATCCTAATTTGCGATGTCATGGATTTGTGTTGGTGGGTAGTAGATATATGTATATGAGTGTATCTATATTGCTCTATATCTTTTAATCTTTGTTGATTTGTGTATATTTTATTAATATTTGGTGTTTTGTACTCCATGATTATCAATTAAGGATCGGCCAGATGAGAATTACCGGAGGGTAAGACCATTTTAGCATATAGTCGTTCTGAAATCCAGCAACCCAAGTGATAGTTAAAACTAGTCACCTCTTCTATAAGTAGTCGAGAAGTAGTGTAACTAATATTAATACTTTTTAATTTATAAGGCTTAAAGGGTTAAACCTAATTATGGTGTTGCCCTTGATTATAGTTGTATTTCCTAAGGAATTACTAGTTCACTATAATATGAAGCTCTGATACCAATCTGTCAAACCCCACTCGACGACAGAAACATTAGGCTCTGCGATGTTAGAATATTGGATTTCAGGCCAAAGACATACATTGAATAATACACGGATATATTTAACAACATTGCTATTTATTCATTAAATAAAATATGTTACAAAATTGTTCGAGGTACAAGCATGTCATAAAAGCAAAGTACAAAAGTAAGTCACATAGACTTCGAGCTGCATCACCGGGGTTACCTCCTTCTTTATCCGGGTTCATTCTCCTAAGAATGCATGTGGTTTTTGAAAGGTAAACATAATGTTGGTGAGTGCATAGGTTTTATTGTTATAAAACATAGTGTGGTTATTTTAGTTATCTTATTTATCCTAAACTCGCCTCCTCACGTTTGTGAGTACTATCGCTACTTTCTTAGGTTGTTTCCTAGTAGTAGTCTAGGATAATTAGATTTCGCTTTAACAAAGTTACGATAAGTTCCTATAATCGAGCTATGACAGTTGATTCCCGAAAACCACGATGCTTCATCGGATGTCACAAATGTGTTTAGAAAGTTATGACTACTTCAACTTGTCGTCGGGTTGTAGCTAACAACCACAAGTGGAAGTGTTAATCCCGTATAGATCTATACATATCTCTCCCGCTCACTTAAGAGTTAAACAATTATAGATCAGGAGCTAGCTGGAAATATTTCAACATGTTATTGAATCATGTCTCATATAACTCTTGTTTGGGAGCCTCCCCTAGTCGGTCATGTTGCGATTCTTACAATTTTACTTATTATATATATTATTTATCTTATACATACATACATATATATATATATATATATATATATATATATATATATATATATATATATATATATAATTAGTGTGTTTTGAGTAGCCAGGTATTTAGGCAGAGCAACCACTAGGTACTAAGCTTATCCAAAGGGTGGCTATAAAAGCGACTAGAATATCGGCGTTTTCTGACAACTGTCCAATGTAATAACTAGTTATGATCTTATCTATCAGTGTGAATCTGTATAAAAAATAGGCATAATATTGGCTAAAAAGTTTGGGGCAGAGTATATATCAGGCTTGATATCATCCTAATGTTATGAACATAATTATCTAACTATAATTATTAATAACTATGTAATAGTTGCATTTTAACATGTATTCCCCTTGAAAATGTTTGGAAAATGGGGTCGTGAACTCACCTGATAGTTATGATACCATTGCTATAGGGTGGAAACCGAAAGTCCGAACTCCGAGAGGCGCTTGGAGGTAGTGCACGCGGATCGAGAGAGTGAGAGAGCGAATATGAGAGGTGTGGAAAGAGGTCTGCCGAAGTGTTCTATTTATAGAAATTTTGGGGTTCATACCGCACTTTTACGCATGAGCCAAAGGGGGGCTTCCATATGTCGTCATGTCCGTGTGCCATGTCACCCGTATCCAAACGGATTATGTTTCTGTTTGCGCTCGAGCGCGTGTGACAGTAAAGATTCATCTTTGAAATTCCATAACTCTCACCTACAAACTCCATTTTCAACGACTCTTGTATATCTTTTTTGGTATCGACATACACCAGAACTTTCCTTTTGGTCGTTTTGACTAGTTTTGACTTTCGTTTTTCGACTAGTTTTTATTACTGTTATGATTTTATAAAAATCATTACTTTCTCATATAGTTTCCATTTTAGGCTTTCTTTGGCTCATAATTCCTACTTTGAGTAGTACTGTGATTGTCATTTTGGTGACCTTTTCCAAAAGCTGACCAATTTCCTCATAGTTTTTGTCGTTGTAAATTTTTTTTAAGGTAGATATTTTTTACTATAAAAGTCATATCTCACGGTAGCTTATAGAGTCTAAGTATGTTAACCTGCTCTCAAAGTGAGCGACTTTTTGTGAACTTATTTTTGAGCCTAAAGGTTGACGTAATTAAGGACAAAATTTTGAATATATTAAAAAATATCGGGTGTTTACAAGGTTTTCCTTATTATATTTCATATTTTATCGTTAAATATTAACAGTGGTCAATGAAGTATTTTCTATGTTATCACAAATTGATTGGAACAGGAGTCCTTGTCGTTAAAGCAGACGAAAGAGTAAGTGACCGAGATCACCAAGATGTTAAATGAGAGAGCCCTATTTTTTCCTGAGTATGCATCCTCGGAACTGGTGCATATGACATGTCACTTGAGTATGCTCAAGACCGAGATTAGGAGTTTGTGGCAAACACCAAGTATTGGACATTGGTTGAGCTACAGTCAAATGACAAAAGGAGAGAGATTAAGATAGAGATATAAAGGAGAGAGAAGAGTCCCATGTCATTTCAGTCGCAACCGACCACTAAGCAGTTCATACCCACCGATTTGAGATCTAGAGGGCATAGATGTCGTACTTACAGAAAGTTCGGAAAGACTCATGAGGGTTCGTGTTGGGCAAGGTCATGATCCTACAAGTTTGGCAAAGAGGGTTACTATTTGAGGGATTTCCCTAAAGGGATATAGGTTTGCTTCAACTGAAACTAGATGGGCCATGTAAAGGCTGATTGTCTTGCAGCTAGAATGGTGTGGAATCTAGCTCCTATGACTTTTCAGATCATAGATGATCATCAGGGGAGAGCTGAGGCCCCGAACGATAGGGGTTGTGCATATTAGCCCACATCAGAGGAGGTTAGAGGGGTGTTTGAGGTCGTTACTGGTATGTGTTTATTTACATTTATCTTAATTTATTTCCTACATGATTATATTTATGCTTATGTTAGGTACATTCCTAGTGAATTCATTTCCTTCTTTAGTGTTGTTCGACTTGGGTGCGAGTCGGTAATTTGTATTATAGACTTTTGGTAGGAGTTTCGATGTTGATCTTAAGGTATTAGAGTGTCCATTGCGAGTTTCCATCGCCGACGAACATAAGGTTTCAATTACAAGTGTTTTCTGTGATTGTGTTTTAGTAATATTCAGGGTGTCTGACATGTTTGACCTGGTCGCCATATCGATGAGGGATAACTCTGTAATAGTGGGGATGGATTGGTTGATATGTTTTGGTGCTCAGATCAATTGTGAGCGAAAACTAGTAGTGGTTCGAACCCCAAGTGGGGGAGAGTTGACCATATTCGGTGAGGGTACCAGAGTTGGTTCAACCTTATGCTCTATCGCACGAGTTAGGAGATATATTATGCATCGTTGTACAAGTTACCTTGCTAATGTGGTTGATACTCCAGAGCAGGAGAAATGCTCAATCTCTGATGTACCGATAGTCCGAGTATTGTTTGATGTGTTCCCGGAGGAGTTACCTTGTGTGCCTACGGAGAGGTAAATTGAGTTTAGGATCGATCTAATCAATAGTGCTTCCCAGATTGCTATGACACCATATCACTTTGTACCACCTGAGATCCAGAAGTTTTTCTCATAGCTTCAGGAGCTATTGGGAAAAGGGGATATCAAACCAAGTAGCTTACCGTGGGGAGAACCGGACACTTTTTTCAAGAAGAATGATGGTTCGCATCAGATGTCCATTTACTACAGGGACACCTCGTCAACCAAGACAGGATTTTGGTTGACCCGACCAAGATTGAGGCAGTATTGCTGTGGAAGTTCTAAATTATCCATCTGAAATTTAAAGTTTCCTTGGTTTGGCAGGTTACTACAGGAGACACATTCAAGATTCCTCCAAGATTGTTGTTCATCTCACTCAGCTGACGAAGAAGCATGTTGATTACTAGTGGGGACTCACCAACAATCATCTTTTAAGACATTGAGGCAAAAGTTATCTGAGGCTTTAGTCTTAGCTCTCCCCGAGGAAATTGAGGATTTTATGGTATATTGTCATGCCTCAATCACAGGGTTGGGACTGGTACTCATGCTACATGTTAGAGTGATTGCTTATTCTACTAGATAGTTAATGCCTCATGAGACTAATATCCAACTCACGATTTGGAGTTATGGTCAATGGTATTTTCCCTCAAGTTTTGGCAAAACTATCTTTAAGGGTCCATTACACCATCTATATGGATCACAAGAGTTTGAGGTATTTGATGGACAAGCTAAATCTGAATATGTGGCAACATAGATGGATTGACGTGGTGAATGATTAGGATCGTGAGACTTTGTACCATATAGGGAAGGCCAACGTGATGGTCGATGCTTTGATCCGTAAGGCGGCTAATGCATTGATTCGACACTAATGTTTAAGGACGACCATTATGACTTCGATTTTAGATATTATTAAAGGATTGTAGACAGATGAAGTCAACGAAGAGAATCAGAAGAGCAAAAGAGTGGTTGGTTAGGTTTCTGCATTCGATATTGATAGTTGGGGATTATTGACTATGAATGGTAGGATTTGGGTGCCTTATTCAGGCGTGACCTGACAGACATTGATAGATAAGCCTCACAAATCAAAGTTTTCGATTCATCTGGATGCAAGTAAGATGTATCATGACCTGAGGCACAATTATTGGTGTTCGTGCATGAAGAGAGATATATCTTGGTACGTGGAGCGGTGCTTGACTTGCCAAAAAGTCAAGGCCAAACATCAATGCCTTCACGACAAGTTACATCATTTGGGTGTCCCTTTTTTCTAAATGGGAACAGATTACCATTAATTTCATCACAACTCTACCGACAACTTCTAGGGGAGTTGATACTATATGGGTTATCGTGGACCTTCTGACCAAGGGTTCTCATTTCATTGTTATCCAAGAGAGCTCTTTGGCCAAGAAGTTGGCCGACATCTATGTTTGAGAGGTGGTTGCTCGTCACGATGTGCCGATATCTGTAACTTCTGATCGAGATCTTCGATTTACTTCTAGATTTTGGAAGAGGTTCGATGATGAACTGGGCACCCAATTGCATTTCAACACTTCATATCATCTACAGACGGATGGGCAGAGTATGGACTACTACCGTCCTTTGGTAGGGTTTTCATACAACCACAACCATCACTCTAATATTTGTATACCTCCCTTCGAGCTCATTTGTGGGATAAAGTGTATGACCTTGATATTTTGAGGAAATGTTAGACATAGGGTCATAGGGAGCACAAAAGTGGTTCTCAAGATGACCTAGCTCATTTAATAGGTCAGGCAGAGGCTGCAGATAAAGCAAAGTTGACAACAGTGTTATGTGGACAAACATCGTTATGAGTTGGAGTTCTAAGTTGGGGATATGGTACTGGTTAAGGTGTCACCCTGTAAGGGTGTTATTCCTTTTAAGAAGTGGGGAAAGCTACTCCCATGTTCATTGGACCTTTCCGAATGGTTTCTAGAGTGGGCAAGGTGACATACCGATTTGATCTACCAGAGGAGCTGAGTCAAAATCACAACACTTTTCATTTCTCACAATTGAAAAAGTGTATTGTGGACGACACTTTGTGACAACCGTCAATTTCCGGTCAAGTCAAAGTCAACTAAAGTCAACAAGTCAAACCGGTCGACTCAATTAGCCCGTGGGTTCTAGGGCTTATGTTAGGTAATTACTTCACAACTCGCTATTCTAATGAGAGATCATAAATTAAAAAGTCCGTACATCTAGATTTCCTTAACCTAAAACCATTGTAAGTAACGAACCAAACTGATAAAACAATGTTGCATACTCATTGGGAGTGTGTAAGATCCTTAAACATGGCTTAATGGGGCTTACGGACCGTGCGTTGCGGAGCCAAACACTCACAAATGTCACATACGAAACCACTCTCAATCGTTTTCACTCTATCTCTCTTTATCTAGAATCTCTCCCAAATCTCTCCAAGAATGTGGAATCTCTCCCAAATCTCTCTCTATATGTGGAATCTCTCCTAAATCTCTCTCCATATGTGAAATCTCTCCCAAATCTCTCTCCATATGTGGAATCTCTCCCAAATCTCTCGAAGAATGTGAAATCTCTCCCAAATCTCTCTTAGTATGAGAAATCTCTCAAAGATTGTAAAATCTCTCCAAATCTCTCTCCGAATCTCTCTCAAACTTTTTATGCGCTTTTGGGGCATCCCGACACTTAACCAGGTCAAAAACCGCTTAAAATGGAGTTAGAATGGAGAAAAACCCCCAAAAGTCCCGAAATCCCCTCTATAGGGCCGAAGCGTCTTAGGGCCGGACCCTCTTGGACTGGAAGTAGCTAGGACCGAAGCCCCAGGGTGCAGCCGCAACAAGCTGACCGCAGTCAGCGAGCCGCAACAAGCCGACCGCAGCCAGCGAGCCGCAGCGCCGAATCCGGAACTGAGCACCCCGCAGCGAGCTTCTCTTCGGACCGCAGTCCCTTCCCTTCGGATCCTCCCCAGGCGACTAAGCCACTCCGGTTTTGGCTGCTGATGACCGAGACTCCGGTCCTGACTTCAGATTTCACCCGGTTTTCAATACTTTTAACGTTTTAAGCCCGTTTTTAATTATTTTAACGCGGGATTTTCACCAAAAATAATATTTTAACATATAAGACCCTAAATAATCATAATTTGGGCATATTTTCATGAAAATATTTATTTGAGAATAAAATCTTTTAAGTGAGATCTTGAGGTGGAGTGTGAATCTTGCCATAATATTTGGCACAAACCACCACCCCATACCCATTCATTTGACCAGCTATTGTACTCCCCACCACTCCTAGTCACCTAATGGTGCTACCCCCACTCATTTTCCAGCAACTCACGTCCAAAGGAGTTGGGAAATCCCCTCTCTCACTCTTCATTCTCACTCACTTCTCTCATTTCTACCAAAGATCAAACCCACTTTTCTCTCAAATTCTCTCCCTCAAATTCGAGATTAAAGGGCTGATGATCAAGCTTTCTCTCATTTGTGGTAATATTTATCACCTCTCTCATGATTAATACATTTCCTTGTACTCAAATCATTGATTCACACAAATTTCCATCATAAATTGTGCTAGATTTTTTAATCTTCAAGCAATCTTCAAGTGTTCTTGAGTTGAACACTTCTCATCTCCAACACTCATCTTCTGAAACCACTCATGGTGAGTTCATACCCCTACATTTTCACGTTTTCTCAAGTTTTTAGAGGGAGAATACAAGTTAAAACACCAAGAACATAACTAAAATTTTCTAACAGACTTCATCAAAAAAGTTGGACTCCATTCACGGACTGTTTTGGACAACCTAAACATTCTAGTTTTCAAAACTGTTTTAGGTGCAAGTAGTTACAGTTCTTAGCTTTAAAATGACTACTTGCACATCTCCATACGTTTTTTCTACAATTTATGGTGATTTTTACAAAACTGCCTATCATTTCAAACATCAATCCGGACCAGTATGTGATTATGGACTTGTTCACACAAGTTAGAGGTCACTAAAATTCATAATAAAAATTATGCACAAACTAGACTCATTTCCCAAACTCTCAGAATTTACGGATTCTGATTTGGACCTTTGATGATTTTTCTATAAATTTTCTAGGAACAGTAAATTAAAATATTAATAACAGAAAAATGCTATCAATTTCATTTCACCTTGTAACATGTTGAGCAAGGTGTATATCTTTATGTGAAAATATGTTATTGCAAATAAATGAGATTTTGACTTAGTATATAGTCATACATCAGTTAACAAATGGAGTTTGCTATGTGAAAATATGTTTTTGCAAATAACGATTTGTTATAATCATAGCACATCTATTATATACAAACATTCGAATAAACTATGTTAAACTATAGTTCATGTACATTAACACTTTTACCCTTGTTTTGATAAACTATAATAGGTATAGTTTATGATTCATCACATAACACACTCGTACAAAAAGGGTACATTCATACAAAAAGGTCTTACACTCATGCACACCACACGTAAACTTGTTAACCTAAATTGTGAGACAATCTCTTCCATACGTCCGAGTGCGGAATCTAAATTCCTGGTAGTTATAATCAGAGTCTCCTGGAGGGAGAACGTGATAGTTGTGTATAGATCTATATTGGGTTTGACAAACCCACACCAGAGCTGCTTGCAACAGCTAGACCGGCAGGTCTGAGGTGACAAGTGTCATTTCAGTTTCGCGATTATAGCGGCTCACATAGGGATTTAACAACATAAAGTTTACAGGGATTTTCATAAATTAAAAGGGGTTTTATGTCGATTTAAAATCACTTTTTATATCAATAATTTCAGATATCATGGTATATTTTCAGTCTTGGTATTTAAGACTACACATCATCCATTACGGGATTTTTCTCAAATCAGAAAGGGTTTTACGCCAATTTAAAACAACATTTATATCTTTAAGTATGACAAATACTTGTTCATTTCGGTCCTGGTATTTAGGACTACATAACTTTTATAAGGAAAATATTAGATTTTTCTTGGTAACATACATCTCCTTACAAAGATCGATTTTCAAACTCTTACTATCAAAAGCTTATGAACTCACCAACCTTTGTGTTGACACTTTTCAAAACTACTTGTATTCTCAGGAATTCAGTGAAAACAGGAAATCAACAACGTTTTGAGGATGGGACGATAAATCATCAAACAATTCATTTTATATCATAATGTAATTGATTCGAATCATGTAAACATATACTTTGGTGTAACTTTTTCAATTATATTTATGATGGTTGTATTTACTTTGAGCACTATTATACTCGTTGTTGTGGTACTCTACATGAAGTCCTCCACCCCTGGACGTTTCCGCCATCTTTGGTTTGGGGGTGTGACACACTTCCTTTGTTCCATTGGATGATATTCAGGTTGACGGGCACCTGAATTATGTCGAGCAACAGATCACGGCCTTTGATAGAAAGACGAATGCCTTAGGCAACAAGGTTATTAGTTTGGTGAAGGTGCATTTGCAACACCAGAAAGGTTCCTAATGGACTTGGGAACCTAATGAGGTGATGCATGAACACTATCCAAAGTTATTTGTTGTAGTGGATTTTGAGGACGAAATTTGATTCAAGTGGGGGAGAATTGAAATATTTGTTTCCATTTTCGGTACGTGGTTCTTTTTATTATTATTTAAAAAAGAATAATAATGATGATGATGATGATGATGTTGATGATGATGAGAATTCCAGAAACAGAACATGTGTCGAACACCTGTCCCCCACACCGACCCAGGCATAAGATTTCTACAAAAACTTAGAGGGATAAAATTGTAATTTGAAGAAAGAAGTGGGGCAATTTTGATTGACATGAAAGACCAGAAACAATTGATGTAACGCCCGTAAAGAACCAATTCCCGACTCTGAAGAAAGGAAGCATGTCCATCGATGAATACACCAACAACTTCACAGAGAAATTGGAGTTTGCCTTGCGTCTTGTCTGAGACGAGCTGACAAAAATCGACAAGTACGTGAAGGGACTTCCTTGGGAGTATGCGGTGCCAGTACGTCAGGAACCTACTCCAGAGGCAGCTATCTGGGCTGCCAAGTCTGTTGAGGATATGATCAAGGGAAGAGCCGCCAACAAGTTTGAAGTTGGAGAGAAGAGGAATTTTGAAGGATCTTCAAGGTCCAACAAGGAGAGCAAATCTCTGAAGTTTGGAGGAGAAAGAGGAAATGAGGCAAGATGGTGCAAAAAGTGCAAAAAGAAGCACTTTGGAAGATGCGATGGAGAAGTGACGTGCTATAAGTGTGGTCGGACCGGTCACTATTCTTGAGATTGTACATTCGACAACAAGAAGTGCTACGAATGTGGAAATGATGGGCATATTTCGAAGAACTATCCAAAGAAAAATGAAGTAGCAAGACCAAATGCACTCCCAAAGCCAAGGGCATTCCACATGATCCTCGATGAAGTAGATAACAATGTGAGGAACCAAGGATGAGGACTTCATATTCAAAGATCAAGATATGAAGTAGCCATGTGGATAGTATTAGGAAGTGTATCCTATTAGAGGCATGATATAGGGTAAACTTGAACAACTATGTAATAGTTTCAAGAAATAATATAAACCCTCATTTTGATTATCTGATGTGTCAAGTTGTTATGTGATTTTATTGTATGGTTAATCGGAAAACTGCGAGACAATACTTGGGACGAGTATGAGTAGGTGTGAATAGTAGTAGAGGCCTATACTACCAGAAGCACAGGACTCACGCTTGGACCAGGGAAAGCCACAAGGTTACCAAGAAGCTAGTAACTGATTCCATTTTATTTAATTATGTCGTTACCATCATTTCGGTAATGACTAAGAAGATGATTGTTATTCCGACCCTAGTGGTCATATCAAATTGAGTCCGACTACCACAAGTATGTTACGTGGTTCCGAGAACCAAGTTCGATGTAGCACCTGAATTAAGCCAGAAGAATTAATCAAAGTGATCAATAGAGGTATTGCAACGGTTTCTTGTAGCTAGAAATGCTACCTTATACGATGAGATTAGAACATGAAGGAAAGTATAGTCTATTCTGGAAGACTCTAAGAGACCTGAGTCTCAGCATTGCAACATACGATGATAGGTCATTAGAATATGACACATCATTCCATTGTAGTAATAAAAGAACTTTTCTTAAGTTCGTATCCAGTGAGGATCGAGATTTTGACTTGAAGGTCATAATTTGGAGTCTAATGTGAGATAGGGAGCAAGTGCAAGATCGAGCACCACCTGCAGTCAAGGAGTACAAGAGTTAGATACTCATTCGAAGAAACAAGGAAGTTACGATTATTACCTAGGATGAAGAGATAGCGTATGGACTCATTATACTGCCCTGTTTCGTTGATGATTCCGGGACGTACTCATCCTAAGGGGGAGATAATTGTAATGCCCGTTGATCCGGGCTATGCAATTTAGTGGCAATAAGTGTCGAAAACGACTTTTCAGCAAAATATTATTTAGAATAAATAATCTTAACCAAGTTTTAGAATATGTATAAAGGTTTCCATACATATAAAGAACGCCTAAATCCGATTTATAACGAAGAAGTTATGGCCCGTCGAAGTTTCACGGCAAAACCGGCACGACACCGGGAAACGTAAAATAATGAATTTATGATAGAAGAATTTTTGGCATTAGTAATCTAAACCAAAGTTATAGTATACGTTAATCCGAGAGCGTCCATAAAAAGAACGCCCAAATCTGACTTCGTATGAGGAAGTTACAATTTTTCGAAGTTTCGGCTTAGCAGTGTACGACCCGAAACTCGAATTTTAGTTCGAGCGGTTTTTGGCCTACGCGACCTTAATGAGATTTGAAGATCTCATTAATAGGAACTCAACGGTAAAAAGACAGATGAAAACGGATTCCGTATGAAGGAGTTATGAATTCTTCACGGCCATTTAACAGTCTAATCTCCTCGTACTATTAAATTTAAGATCGGTCGAGAATTAGCCAACAGAGTCTAAATGAAAGTTGTAGATCTTGTTTTTACATACGCATGAAAGAAATAACATCGAAAACGGAGCTCGTATGCAAAAGTTATGAATTTTTGAAAATCAGCTGATTTCCACCCTATGTGCGATGTCATGTGTCAGCACCAGGCTATGCCTGGTTGTAGCAAGGCTGGCTCACGACGTGAGCACCTTAAAACTCACGATGTGAGTGACCCTCCAGCCTCCTATAAATAAGAGGTGAAGCTCTCTTCATTCCTCACACCTCCCCTCACTTCCCTCTCCCGCTAGAACTTCTCTCTAGCCCCGAAACCTCCCGAAAAGCCTATGGAACCTCCTTAGCACGAGGTGGAAGCCCCGAAGCACCTGACGGCTCCGAGAAGAAGAGCCTTTCGGCTCGGGAATGCTTCTCCAGTGAAGCCCGGTTTTGAGAAAAACCTGTTGTAAGTGAGCTACGCCTAACCTATCTTTAGTATAGCTTATGTTTCAATATAGTAATGTAACTAGGACCTAATAATAAATATTTGGGCTATTATTATGAGTTATATAAGTGTCGTTATAATATTGTTTTAACCACTCGCGGTACGGGGGATCTGGTTTGGAGGGCGGCTTGGGTTGCTGGATTCAGAAGTGCTTATATGTCAAAATGATCCTGCCCTCCGGTGTTCCATGTATGGCCTCGTATGTATATAGTGGGTGAAAAGTATTGTGTTAACGCTTATATAACAGTAATAATAGCTAGACTATTAATTAGCCGCATCTAACGTTAGACTAAACCCTAGCGATATTGATACTAGGTTTTTTCAAGGAAAATTATTTTAACAGTAACGAAGTGTTGTCCAAGTGCCGAGTCACCACCTAATCAAGTGAGTGCGTAGTTACTTTCATCTTACACATAGATATGAAGTATTTTATATAAGTTACGTGCTATGTGTGCATATTATCTGAATACTTGCTGTCTATGTTGGATGAATGATTTTATACATGTTTTAAATGATTTAAACTATATATTTATTTTATATCTACAAATATTTTGTGATAAAACATGGGTAGATGAAATAGTTGGCGTGTAATGAAATAAAATGATAAGAGATAGGTGATGATAAAAGAGTGAGGATAGACAGGTGATGATGAATCGGTGATATAGGATGAAAGATACTATAACCTTGTACGACAATTTGGAGATGTAGTCATCTACCAGATTATAGATGGCGACCACGAACTATTATAGACAACCCCGTGGGAAACACCAGCAGGCTCATAACCTGTAGGTGATGAATTAAAAGTTCAGGCGATGTTGTAACTACGTATGCATGTGATGATACTCTAACCCTTACTATGAATTACGAGTTCAGGCGATGTTGTAACTACGTATTCATGCGATGATACTCCAATCCTTACTAGGTGCGTATTGAGGGAGTAATCCCCGAACCATTGTTTTCTGTGTGATGTAGGCGATGATCCTTAGGAAAAGTCCTTAGGAACAAACATATAAGGAATGTGATGTAAAGAGATGAGAGGTAAATACGATATAGGAGATGTATTATGTGAAGAAACAAGTTAACTATATTATTGTGGGTTGAAAACCCTATGTACTTACCAGGTTTCCCAAACTAACCCACTCAGTTTATTTATATCACAGGTGTTGATATGAAGTCACATTAACTGAGAGATTAAGGAGATATAAAGCACTAGTGATAATGAATGTAAGTTCTGTTTATGCTTATGTTTATGTATTGACGATGACATCCCAAATGTTTTAAAATGAATAAAAATACTTTTCTTCGGAAATGCTTTGATTACGTATTTATCATGTTTTACCGGGAACAAATTTCACAACATTTTTATTAATAGAGGTACTATGATTTTTATAAAGCATAAACAACATCGATCTTTTCTGACCCTGAAAATGGGGATGTCACAATTGACCATTAAAAAATTAACAAGGGACCAAATATGTCAACTCCTTAGGAACTTTACTGTTCCTAACGATGGTCCCTTTTAATATATATATATATATATATATATATATATATATATATATATATATATATATATATATATATATATATATATATATATATGTATATATATAATAATAATAATATTTAAGCAAATCAAATTTATTAATTGTTAGGTTTATAAATAGAGGGGGTATCACGTCATTTTGGAAAACTTGTGTTTTTAAATAAGTAATCACATGAGGGGATACGAATCAGTTACATGCCTAAACATCAGGGACCATTTCTGTCAATATCAACAATCAATCGCCTTCTTCCTTGGCTCAACTACACAAGACTTCCAGCCTTTTCTTTCCTGTTTTGGTGACTACAAAAATCGAATAGGTTAAAGTAAGTGTTTCCACTCCCTTAGATGCCCTTCCCTTTTGAATTACAGTTCAAATCCTTCACATTTTTGTTGTAAATCCTGTGAGCAAGATCGAGTTTCCCTCTTGACTTCCATAGCTAGGTTTGCAAAGGTTTTATTCTGTAAAGCTCAAACCAAGTTTTCAGGGTAGAAAAATACCTTTGCCACCCTATCTCCAATGGTCCTAAGAGGTTGCATCAGTGCTGTGAAGGTTGGAACTTAGCAACTTATAAATAATTCTGTTTGAGGGTATTTGTGTTAGAACAAGTAGGGTTTGTAGTGGAGATATGGATACCAACTTGGATCGTGTGAACGCTTTTCGAACTGATATTTCTACCCTATGCTAGGGTTGCAAGAAATTCAGCCTAGGATAATCCAAGTTGACACTTAAGATTCTAGGCATAGAAATCTTAAGCCAAATTGCTAGAAAGATTCTGTGAAAGTTTGAAGAAAATGATAGCTAATTTTCATGTGTGTCTTCTCAAAAGGAAGCCGTTTATATAATAAACAAGATTAGGGTTTCATTAAGGTTGGGCCGTCATTATTTGCTTTTCTAGCAAGTCAGGGAAATCTGGATTTTAATGAGGATTTAGCGAGACCCCAACCAGAGACTCTGCCCCTTGGACCCCGTTAGGGGCGCTGCCCCTAAACCCCGCCAAAGGGGCGCCGCCCCTTTGGAAACCCCAGACCCAAGGGGACTGCCCCTGGTCCCCCGACTTGTCGTCGAACCGACTTCTAATTTGATCTTATACGTACGTGTATTCCGCACCAACCCATACATATATTAGAGTACAAATTATGAAGCCTTTTAACTCACATGTTAGTTCCAGTTACATAAAATGACATGGTGACACCAAAATCACCAACAATCCTCCCCATTTTAATGTAACCCTTGAACAAACATAACCTTATCAAACAAACCAAACTAGTACATAAAGAAAACATCGAAATGGTTGAACTTCCACTTAGTATCATACATTTGCAAATACTCGAGAATCAGGGTGTTCTAAGAATTGAACCCATCAACCCATTTGAATACCAGGAAGTAAAATACATACTATTTTATTGAATTTCTAGCAAAATACAACTTGAGACTATTATAAAACCATGTGCCCCAATCCTCTCTTGATCATATCAAGGTCAAGTCCACAACCTCTTGAAATGCAGCCACACTTCAGAACCACGTATGTAACTCCTTTCCATGTATTTGCACATACATTTATCAAAGGATTTATCAAGAAGTTAAACTTCAACTAGGCTAACTCGCAAAACTGAAAAAAATACCTGGGATGAATACTTCATGTGTTCCAATCTATAAGTATGAGCTTTCCACATTGAATTCAACTCCTAAGATTATATTCGGAGGGAATTGTGCGTCTCATCATTACAGAATTAAATGGACTTTAATCCCATCTCGATTACATACTTGCGCACAAAGTCTCTTGTCAGACCTTTAGTCAAGTGATCTGCCAAATTTTGTTGCGATTTTGATATGTGTAGTTTTATATATATTTTTATACATTATATCTTAATATTTAGGCCTTTATTATTCTCTTTTAGAACTAAAAAGTACTCATAATGCTTTAAATTATGTTTTGCAGCTATTCGTTGACGATAAAGCACGAAAGAAAAGACTGAAGCGGAAATCGGGCTTAAAAGCTAAAAGAAAGGAAAATGTTGGAGGAACGATTACTACCCGTGTAATGCACAAGTACGCTAAGCATAATGGCTAAATTCAAAGTACGCCCCGCGTAATATAAGTGTACGCCCCGCGTAATGACTGGAATCAGATAACTCCAATCGCGTATAAATCTTTACTACGCCCAGCGTAATCCGACTTACGCCTAGCATACATAAGTCGGTTACAAGGGTTATAAAAGTCGATTACCAGCCAACCAGAGAGGGGGATTTGAATTCCAACCTAATTTAGTCGATATTAAACTTCTGTTAAGCCGTTTTGAGGGTCTAGAAGGCGGCCGGAAGGCCGTTAAGCTAACGGGAGCGGAGATCGGATACATGTCGGTAATCATATGGGTTGTTAACATGACCATGTTTAGCATTCCATTGTGTTACTATTCTGTATTTAGTTTCTGATTTGGGTGTAAAAACCTGTTACTTTGCGTTTATGATTAAATGAAACTTTGATTATCAGACTAATTGCTATATTGAATTGTTTGTTTATTTTTAATTTATCTTGCCAAGCTTGTTAAAATATCCTTATGTGTTAATGATAATTATTTTCTGTTAATTGTTAAGTAAATTGAGTTGTATGAACATCTGCTTGATTGCTTGTCTCTTATGATTTTGATGACCATCGAGATTATAAGTCTAGGAATAACGAATGTGAAACTAGGATTAACTTGGGAATAAGTAAGTTAATGTGTGAGCCTTGTTAGATGACCATCAACAAGAGGTTAAATTGAATTAGTAATTTGATTAACTATATTTACAAGTCTTGCTTGATACGAGCTGAACACTAGGAAGCATGTTAGTTTACTCAACTGATCACTGTTTAAATTGACTTGTTTGCTAAATGATTAGTTATAGTGAACACGAATCTACTCATTTTAGGAATCGGTGAACATGAATAAATGAGTTTGTGTATGCAATTGTCTATGTTTTTAAGGTGTAATTTATCTAAACCAAAGTACCTGAAGAGATTTGCTTTCCTGTCAGTTTATCGAAAGTTATTAATTAATTGTTAGTTTGAGATTTATTAAACTATTTCTTTATTCTTTTCGTGTGACCTGTAACCTATAATCAAATACTTTAAATTAATTCACCACCGTTCCCTGTGATCGACACCCGACTTACCTAAGCTATACTGTAATCTGACTAGGTACACTGCCTATAAGTGCATAGTTAGTCTAAGTTTGTTAGGTTATAAATATTAAAATTAGTGGCTACTTTTGTGCACATCAAGTTTTTGGCGCCGTTGCCGGGGAACGACTTATCATTAATTTAGTTTATTTGATTATTCGTTATTTGTTTTTATTTTTAGTTTGATTTTCGTTGATATCATTTGACTTGTCGGGAAGGTTCTTGTTGTTAATTGCAGGAATTTGGGATTGTACACATAGCTTGACTTTACTTTTTGCATGGGTTTCGAGAATGCAAGCGATTAGGGAATTCTTGACCTGGTTGGCCTACTACTTTGTTGATTTGTCCAACTCAATCCATGAGGCGTAGTATAGCAAGGCGTATTGTGGTGGTTAAGTGGAAGACTGAGCTCTTGCTGTTCTTGACTAGTTAGGTCACTTCTTGTTCCGCTTTTAGTTAAAAGTGAAAAGAAAACAAAGGAAATATTCTAACGGGTCCCGAAAGTGGTTGTATTCGCAAACCAATTCTTGCGTGCGAAGGTTTTTTATCAACCGTTGTTGTTTGATCTCGACAAAGATAAGTGAGTATGACGTCTCATTTTTTTATGTCACTCATCAGAAAGTCATCAGTTGTTGAAAGAATTAAAAAGAAAAATAATTAATTATAATAAGTCCCTAAATTAATTAGTTAAAAGAAAAGAATTTCAAATAAAGAAAAGGGAATATTTCGGTTTTAGTTACGCCCAGCGTAATTTTAATTACGCCAAGCGTAATAAACCATTGATCGCGTATGGACTTTTTACGGAGTTGGGGTTACGCCCAGCGTAAATCGAGTTTTATCTGTTTACCATTTGACTTCTTTGTTATTCTTTCAAACACTTCTTTTTCGCCGCATAAGCTATGATGGACGAACCCTCTCAAAGAATCTCGATTGTGCTTCTTTTCTTGTAAAATTCGACACACGGGTATGTTTTTCGGGTACTCAATGGCTTGAATTTATGTTTCAATCGATGGAATTGGCTACATATTGCCTTTGTTCGAAATCTAGGGTTTGTACATTTTTTGAATTAGGGCCGATTTCACAAATGTATGTTTTGATTAGGGCTTGAATGGACCGATTTCCATCAATGGACTAAACCCTAGGACTTAATTTGTCCTTAATCATGTGATAGACCCATCGATTTGAGCTCGGGGACGGACGCCTAGCGTAACCCCTATTGAATTTGATTCGTGACTGCCCTATGCAGTTTCCCTGTTAAGTGTTTGCTAATTTTGAATAGACAAGGAGATTACAGGGTATTGATTTTTAAGGGAGGTCCCGTTTTTTTTTTACTGTCTTGGACCACGCAAGCTGTATGCTCGATATGCCCCCATGTGTTTGCCCCTGCTGTGTTTATTGCTTGCAGATGTACTTAATTTGAATATTTTGATATGAGTTATGACTTTAGAACAAGCAAGGGAACCTAAACACAGATTCGTGAAACCTGGACGTACGCCCAGCGTACGTTGGATGTACGCCCAACGTACAGACCAAGTCCAAGACCATTTTTTTGTTTTAAAAAATTGTTCATGCTGTTATATTTTGTTTGGTTTTGTGTTTATTTGTGCAGAGTATGGCCCAAAGAACTCAAAGGACCAACCCACCCGAGGATGTGACCGATCACCGGTTCTTACGGTTCTTACAATTTCCGCAAACTCTAAACGATGCAACCCGGGCCCGATATGTCAACAGTTTGAGTTTACTTCTCACCAAGGAGATCGATATAGCACCATCATTCGACTGGGAATTGGCGACCCGGACTGGACTTGCTGCACTGATCCAGGATTTTTTGCAATACACGCACTCGGACGCGAATGGAGTGCATTTGTTCGTATGTCATGGATGGGCACGATTGTTCAGGATCCAGGAGCCTGTTTATCGGGAATTTTTGCTGGAGTTTTACGCTACGGTTTCCTATGATCCTAGGAAGGCACCCGATGATAGGACATCTTTTGCCTTTAGACTGGGGGGTGTGAGTCGGGAGTGCAGTGTCATAGAGCTTGCGACTTGAGTGGGTATATACACAGCAGATGAGACGAGGAGTGTCCACTTCCCGGCATTCCTTGCTGATTGTCTCACAGACCGGCCAGATGACTATAACGAGAACACTTTTTGGGCCAAGATTACAGGGGGAGTTTATACGCCATCTACTGCACGGGGTAGGATGATTCGGTCTACTACATACAGACTGCTGCACCGTTTGATTTCTATGTCTCTCATGCACCACAAGAACTGTGAGAGAGTGCCTTCGATAGACTTGTATTTCCTATGG
The DNA here is from genome assembly GCF_002870075.4 of Lactuca sativa. Lineage (NCBI taxonomy): Eukaryota > Viridiplantae > Streptophyta > Magnoliopsida > Asterales > Asteraceae > Lactuca > Lactuca sativa. The sequence goes on along the minus strand of NC_056627.2, from coordinate 245,381,980 downwards.
GCGCTTGTTACTCCAGGGAGGCACCTGAACCTTCTAGTTGCCTTAGCTGCATATTTGGGACGGAGGGCCAGGGGACTTCAGGAGGATAGCCCGATTTGCGGAGGGAATTTTATCACACGATTAGCCCGATCATATCAGTTATTGACGCGTGAGATCACGAGATTGATGGTGTTCCATGATATGAGGACGATGAGCCTTCAGTTGTTAGAGTCGATGCGTGTACTCGAGCGGGGCGGAGATGGTGTCTTGCGAGTACGAGCAGATGACGTGGCAGACGAGGAGGGTGTCGTCGAGCCACAACCGAGATGGGTCCAGCGGCGTAGACCATTTCCTCGGGGAGCGCAGCAGGGACCTGAGCCGGAGATTTATATGCGGTACCTAGCTCAGGGTATTGACCGTCTTGACATGATGGTTCAGAACCTTGGTGAGTATGTGGCACATGTGGATAGGCAACAACAGTGGTATGGGGATGCATTGACCGCATTCTTTTCCCACCAGGGGTTTCAATATTTGGTTCCCTACCCTCCACCATTCCAGCCACGACATGATGGGGCCGGTACTTCTGGGACACAGCAGCATGATGACGGAGATGATGAGTGATTTAGTTATCCTTTTAATTTTTATTATTTTTGTGTTTTTTTAGTTTAGTATTAGTTTTTTTTTTATTTTGGTATGTAATTAAAGTTTAATTTAGAGTGTTTTGTTTTTGTTTTCCATGTTGATGCTCTTTGGTTGTTTAGATCTCTGCAGAATTTTCGCTCTTAGAAAGCTGGCAGTAAGTTCAGCAGCTAGGTCCGACTGTTGCTAGAGAGAGCCGTGTGAGAGTTCGAAGATTATAGTCAAGACCCACAATTTGTCATAAGTGTGGGGTGCATATTGATTTCGTGAGAGATTATTTCGAAGATTGGCATTTTTACGATATTTTGACTCTTATGATATGGATAAGTTGTTCCTACACCATAGAGTTTTATTTTGACGCGAGGAAGAAGTAACATCCCGGCTGCCATGACATGGTTGACACTTTCCTATGTTGTGGGGGATTTTTCATCGCGAGAAGATGATGTCATTCTTGAAGAGACGACGTGGTCGACACTTTCCCACGTCATGGTTATTACACATTACATTTGTTTACAATCTTGTGCACCACATTTTTTGAAGTCGTCAGTCTTGATTTTATTTTTCGGCAAATTCAGAAGTAGCAGTTCCAGTTTTCAGTCTTTCAACAATATTTGAAGCAACTTGTAGCAGCCCCATTCGATCTCGCCACAACTACCCAGGGGAGTCTGTTCCTTTTTCTCTTTTTTATGTTCTTAATTCGTTTTAGCATACAATGAGGGCACTGTATGAAATAAGTGTGGGGTAGGGGGTCGGTAAAAGTAAATTAAAATTAAGAGAAAAATGAAATTGCTAGATTTAGGAAATTTTAAATTTTTTTTAAAACTTGAAATAATAGTTTAATTTAGAAAAATTTAGTGATAATTTAAATTTTGCTAATATTGTATGAGATGATCCGATGAGAACTCAAATGTTTAGTTGAGCCAATATACGTTATAGTGTATTTGTGGCCTCCCTTATTTTAGTGAAATCATGGAACAAAAACATAACCCCGCTTGGTTTGAGGGATGCAATATGTTTAGCAGCCTAAACCTGAAATGTATCTAGGAAAATTATCATCATTAACCAATAAAGGTTGAGGTTGAGCGCCTATGCTTAAGCATGTAGGTTTTGAGTGAAAAAAAGAGAGGTACATTTAAAAAGAGAGAGAGAGAGAGAGAGAGAGAGAGAGAGAGAGAGAGAGAATTGCAAGAAAAGTTTGAAGAATTTTGGAGCTAATAAAGTGAAGATCAAAAGATCAAAATTCCAAGAAATTCAAAAAGTTGAAGATACCAGAAATCAAATCACATAAGGTGGTGAATTCAAAGAAATCAAAGATCAAATGTCAAGGAAGTGAAGAATTCCAAAAGAGCTCCATAGTAGTATCATAAATTGTAATTCTAGATTATGTATGCTTAGGTTGCTCAACTAAAATACCTTGAGGATAAGGAGGTTTTCTGCGGATGGATTCGGAGGGTTGCATAAAATGAGCATTGTTCGGAAAAAGTGGGCGAGTGTTTATGAAGATTGTGAGTATTTAAAGTATGGGGGGTACTTTAGGAAAATTTTAGACACAAATGCATGCGTTGAGGTCTTGGCATAATGGCTGAGTTTTAAATGGATTGTTTAGTGTGAAATTGGTAAAATAAAAGTAAATTTGCTTGGGGGCAAGCAAAGGCTAAGTGTGGGGTATTTTGATATGTGTATTTTTATATATATTTTTATACATTATATCTTAATATTTTGGCCTTTATTATTCTCTTTTAGAACTAAAAAGTACTCATAATGCTTTGAATTATGTTTTCCAGCTATTCGTTGACGATAAAGCACGAAAGAAAAGACTGAAGCAGAAATCGGGCTTAGAAGCTAAAAGAAAGGAAAATGCTGGAGGAACGATTACTACCCGCGTAATTCACAAGTACACTAAGCGTAATGGCTAAATTCAAAGTACGCCCCGCGTAATATAAGTGTACGCCCCATGTAACGGCTGGAATCAGATAACTCCAATCACGTATAAATCTTTACTACACCCAGCGTAATCCGACTTACGCCCAGCGTACATAAGTCGGTTACAAGGGTTATAAAAGTCGATTACCAGCCAACCAGAGAGGGGGATTCGACTTCCAACCTAATTTAGTCGATATTAAACTTCTGTTAAGCCGTTTTGAGGGTCTAGAAGGCGGCCGGAAGGCCGTTAAGCTAACAGGAATGGAGATCGGATACATGTCGGTAATCATATAGGTTGTTAACGTGACCATGTTTAGCATTCCATTGTGTTACTATTCTGTATTTAGTTTCTGACTTGGGTGTGAAAACCTGTTACTTTGCGTTTATGATTAAATGAAACTTTGATTATTAGACTAATGGCTATATTGAATTGTTTGTTTATGTTTAATTTATCTTGTCAAGCTTGTTAAAAGATCCTTATGTGTTAATGATAATTATTTTCTGTTAATTGTTAAGTAAATTGAGTTGTATGGACATCTGCTTGATTGCTTGTCTCTTATGATTTTGATGACCATCGAGATTATAAGTCTAGGAATAACGAATGTGAAACTAGGATTAACTTGGGAATAAGTAAGTTAATGTGTGAGCCTTGTTAGATGAACATCAACAAGAGGTTAAATTGAATTAGTAATTTGATTAACTATATTTACAAGTCTTGCTTGATACGAGCTGAACACTAGGAAGCATGTTAGTTTACTCAACTGATCACTGTTTAAATTGACTTGTTTGCTAAAGGATTAGTTATAGTGAACACGAATCTACTCATTTTAGGAATCGGTGAACATGAATAAATGAGTTTGTGTATGCAATTGTCTATGTTTTTAAGGTGTAATTTATCTAAACCAAAGTACCTGAAGAGATTTGCTTTCCTGTCAGTTTATCGAAAGTTATTAATTAATTGTTAGTTTGAGATTTATTAAACTATTTCTTTATTCTTTTCGTGTGACCTGTAACCTATAATCAAATACTTTAAATTAATTCACCACCGTTCCCTGTGATCGACACCCGACTTACCTAAGCTATACTGTAATCTGACTATGTACACTGCCTATAAGTGCATAGTTAGTCTAAGTTTGTTAGGTTATAAATATTAAAATTAGTGGGTACTTTTGTGCACATCAGATTTCCTAAACTCAACTGAAATTACACCATTTATGATTAGCTCTCTAATCATACTATGTCTAACACTTACGTGTCTAGACTTGTATTACCCATAAAACTCGAGCCAAATTAAAACATTTTAATTCATTTAAAACCAATAAGTTCACACACTTGTTTTCAAAATAGTTAAACATCAGAGTATCTCCCAGAACCATATCATAAAAATCATAAACATGAGGAGCGGTACGATCACGCCTTCGCCTTGCCACGGTCTCCTGAAGTACCTGAAACAATACACTGAAACTGTAAGCCCGAAAGCTTAGTGAGTTACCCCCAAAATACCAACCACAATAACATACACATATCATATAATATCATAAACAAAACAGCCATGCATATCGAGTCTGCGGTGTGGCTGGTCCGCCTACCCCAGGCCTTCAGCCCACCGGGTCCACTCTCTCTCCGAGTCTACAGTATGACTAGTCCGCCTGCTCCGGGCCTTCAGTCCACCTGGTCCACTCTCTGAGTCTACATTATGACTGCTCCGCCCGCATTGGGCCTTCAGTTTGTCTGGTCCACTTTCCGAGCCTCGGCACGTCTGGTACGCCCTCTTGGGGCCTTCAGCCTATCCGGACCGCTCGTCGGGCCTTCGGCCTAACCGGTCCGCCCTGGGTATGTTGGCCAAAAGCACAAAGCAGGACCCGCCTCAACCAACCCCAGTCCAAACAACCATGTGCACATAAAGATATAATGATATAACAATTCATATCTAATCAAACCGATCTAGCAGATCACATATCAAAACAACATCCTAACCAGGATACCGACCTAACCGGTGACTAGCATAACATCATCCTATATATCAGGATATCGACCTTAACCAGGTCTCTACATATACCATCCTATATACCAGGATACCGACCTTAACCAGGTCTCGAACATACATCATCCTAATAACCAGGATACAAACATAGCAAGCAATAACATATCAAACAGATACCCGAATTTCAATCCGATAAAAGGGTCGACTTTGGTGCCTTAGACCCTGTTGATATAGTGAGGATAACTCACCTGCTATAGCTGACTAAAGAGATAAGATCACGCAGCTCCGACCTCCGACACGAACTCCGCCACTGAACACTACCAATTAACCAAATCCAATAAATACCAATAATTACCAAAATACCCTTGGAAGTCAAACTGGTCAACCCTTGGTCTAAGTCAAAGTCCTCAGTCAAAGTCAACCTTCCTTGTTGACCCTACTCGCCGAGTCAACCTGTTGACTCCTCGAGTCCCTTTACTCAGAACCTCCCAATCACGACTCAACTCGCCAAGTCACCCCAAGACTCGCCGAGTCCAACGATCTTCGAGTCTCTTCCTGCTCAACACACCGAGTTGTCCCTCAACTCACCGAGACACGGCTTAACCAGAAAGGGCTAGGGTTTCACGACCATACTCGCTGTGTCCAAGAACAGACTCGCCGAGTCCAAGGCCATCTTCAACAGACTCGCCGAGTCGTTCTTCCAACTCGTTGAGTCCACACGTGACATCTTCATTCAGACGATTACAGGCCATTCCATTGCTTCCAATACATATATCTGGACTCCTAGGGCCAGATTCACACATAAAGTTTCCAAATTTACGTGCATGCAAGGCTCAACAAGCTCCAACCAAGCTACAAGAAGGTTTTGGGACAAAGGCACTCTCAAACAAGCCCAAAGATGAATGCTTTCTGCCCTTATGGCCTCAATACAACCTAGATCTAAAGTTGCAACTTCAGATCCAACCTCTAAACCCGAAATGGATCCCATCCAAGCTAAAGAATCCCCAAAACAACCACCATGGATGACAATAAGGAAAAAGGCTTAAGGCAGTGGCTTCTTACCCCAAAGATGAGTCTAAACTGATGTAGATTTCAGATCCACAAGCCCTCTTGATGCTATCCTCAATTTCCTCCAACTTCTCTTCACAAATTTCTCCTTCCAAGCTTCAATCGTCTCAACAATGGAGCCTCTCACGATTTAGGGTTTCTCTCGGAATACTCAGAGAAGATAGAGGGTGAAATGAAGGCATATCATTCTTTAAATAGGGTGCAAACCCTGAAAATTAGGGTTTCTTATTCCAGCACCGACTCGCCGAGTCTAGCCTCCGACTCGCCGAGTCGGGTTACTTATTCACGCGATCCATTCGCGACTCGACTCGCCGAGTTACCTTTTCCAACTCGCTGAATTCAAACCTCCATTTACACTTTACACCCGCGGTCTCTTGCTTTGAAACTTGGGATGTTATAAGACTTGGCATTATAAACCCGACTTTATGCCTTTGATAAAGCGGTTGTATTATCACAAAGGATAAAAATAGGTGTTATCGGTTTAGACCACAAAGGAATCTCATAGAATAAATTCCATAGCCACTCTGCTTCTTTACCAGCAACTACTAAAGCAACAAACTCAGATTCCATTGTCGAGTTTGTAATGCAATATTGCTTCTTGGAAACCCAAGAAATGGACCCTCCCCGAAGCAAAAATACCCAACCAGAAGTTAAGGAATGGTCCTCCATGTTGAATCTTCTCAATAATGGAGCCTCTCACGATTTAGGGTTTCTCTGGAACACTCAGGGAAGATAGAGGCTGAAATGAAGGCATATCCTTCTTTAAATAGGGTGCAAACCCTGAAAATTAGGGTTTCTTATTCCAGCACCGACTCGCCGAGTCGGGTCACTTATTCATGCGATCCTTTCATGACTCGGCTCGCCGAGTTACCTTTCCAACTCGCCGAGTTCAAACCTCCATTTTCACTTCAGACCCCCCGATCTCTTGCTTTGGAACTTGGGATGTTATAGTTCTCCCCCACTTAAATTAGGCTTCGTCCTCGAAGCCTGCTGCAACATACCCTTCCGGATAACACTCCCGTAACGCAGCCCCTAGTCACACACTGACTCTGGTTTTTCCAATACTACTATCGGGTTCCTAAAAAAACAACTCTTTCCTTACATAGTCATGACAACTGCTTCAAGCCGACCACCGACTTCTTTCTCTAACAACCATACTTATCAACCAATGATCACCCGCTGATACTTCCATCATTCTAAACCACACAATCACTTGTCTCTTACAAAACTAGATATTATCATGAACCACTGGGTCCTGACTCGGTACCAAGCCGCTACCTCTTTTTCCTCGACTGGCATATTCTTTATCAAAATCACTTCTGGGACTTATCCCGCTTCCTTTCCGAATCCAACTCATCCTTCAGCTCCTAAGCAACTCCCATGAGCTCTCCTCTACAATCACATACACGTGTTGAACCTGCTCTAACATTCTCGGGTTGGAAAAACCCGACACACTGACGATACCTCCAAACATCCCCAGGATGAATTAACGCTACATACATAACCTCCTGATCACAACCATACCGGAAATCCAAGGCTCTATCCTTGCATCCCTTCCGAACTCCTCTAGTTCTATACCACCGGAAATTCCTCCACAACCTCAACAGACACCTAATCCGGATGCGCTTCCATACCACTGGCACAATCACAGTGCTCAAAAACCATAATTGAAATACTCTCAATCATTCATCCTCACTACTGCTTTCACTTCCGTGAACCAACACTCCCTCCCGAAGTTACATACATTTCCCTTTCCTTATCCAAGGAAATCTACTTGCCAACCTTGCCACTTCGGACAAGCGCCACGGTGCTCACACCCCGCTCTACACTATCCCTTGTAGAGTTGCCGCTACTCCATGCATCGCTCATGCTCTGAATCTACTTGCAAGGACTCTCGGGTCCATGCATTGCCTTCCACTAACATGATCAATACCCGGGGCCAGACTCACTGCTTGCTACTGCATAGCAGCATTCTCAAATCACTTTCCGCATACCGATCTACTTACAGAGTCTTCAGCATGACTGGACCGCTTTACCAGACCTTCAGCCATATCTGGACCACTCTCACAACCATCAGCATATCTGGACCGCCCTCCAGGGCCTTCAGCCTGTCTGGACCGCTCAAACTATCATACATCATCCCAAACTATTCCTCCTGGGAATATCTCCCATACATACTGTTCTAGCCCTATAGGGGTTCCGAAATCTAACTCCACTCCATATACTCAGATCCCAGCCTAATCCTAGGCCTCACAACTGTTTGATTAGTGTCTAAGGCTATAACTATATTTGGTAAGTACTTGACCCGGTTGTGCATGGTCCTTTTGGGTTGCCTTCACCATAGCAACTTGACATGATGATTTGTTAAGAGAGAAGAGATATTATTGTTAATATATTATGAGAATAATATATTAAAGGAATAATATTGTTATTTGATTAATATAATTCATATATTAATTAAGAATTAATTTGGTGACTTAAAGAGGTTAATTGAATAAAGGGGCATAAACTGTCAAATGTGTGATAGTTGTGTTTAGGGCTATGTATCCTTATGGATATGAGGGTGGACAAAATTTAGGGTTTGGGAACCTTAAAATCGTCCAAGCCTAGTATCTAAGAGGATCTTGGATTGCTTAGGACCTAAGTTATTCAATTAGGGTTTAAGGTGAAACCCTAGTAGCTCATAGTATAAATAGACCCATAGGGTGAGGAAAATCGCCACTCATGCAAGGAAAGGAACCCTAGGGCCGATTTCCCACTCTATCCTCTCTCTCAATATCATCCTCTTGCTAGTTGGTGTTTGTAAGCCATTAGAGGAGTGACAATTGTGACTCTAAGCTCCAAGAAGAAGAAGTATCAAGTAAGTAATCCAAGGTATTGTTCTAGATCCAATTTCATATGATTAGATTCAATTTTTTACATTAGATCTAGTATTGTAAGTCTTGGATTCAATGCATGTTCAATTAGAGAAACCTAGATCGAAGCAATTAGGGTTTACATGTGCACATAGGAAAGTTCTTATGGCTCAAACCCATCAACAACAACCAATCACTCTTTTCCGAAATCCTTGGTCTGTACTCCGCCCCATCGGTCTGTCACTTACTCATACCAGCCCACACTCTTGGCTGACTGAAACACTGTTGGATCCCAAACAACTAATCAAACTCTAATGCTTATCGATCCTCCTGAGAATTTTCCAATTCTCCCCACTTAAAGCACTGACTTCCAACCACCGGTGACCCAACCGGCATCACTTAAATAACCCTACTCACATGTTCCCCTTATCCATGAACTGATTCCCTCTACACGAGCAACCTCCACAAAATCACTTCCCTGCATCGCACATCACAAACTCTAAGGGAGTTCGACTCTCCGCTGAACACTTCTCAAAACGCAATTGTTGGATAAGGTGTCTAAGTCCATAACTTATTTGGTATATACTTGACCCGACCCGGCATGGTCCATTTGGGTTGCATCTCACCCGAACTATTTATGGATAATTTTATGAGAGTTATACACATATGTTTATTAATATATTATAAGTTATAATATATTAATATGAAGTTATGTTATTTAATTAGTATTAGTCTTAAATTAATTATGAATTAATTTAGAGATTAAAAGGAAGACTAATTAGATTATGGGCTATTGTTTTTATATAGTGTGGGCTAACACTCATTTGTTAATGGGCTAGGCTTATATGGAAGTCCATGGATGATCCATGGAGCTTTTAACCCATGGATCCTTGGAAAAGCAAAGGTCATGGGTTATTAGGGTTTCACCCTAATCATGTACACTATATAAGCATGCTTATGTTGCATGAAATGGCCACTAGTGTGACTAGTGTGACTAGTGTTACTAGAGTATGTGTGTTTGTCTGTGACCGATTTCTATGTGTGTAAACACTCTCTCAAAGTTTCCAAGAGTTTGTGGTGATTTGTGATTCCATTTGAGGCATTCACACTATTGGTGCTTGGCCCTCAAACTCCTTAGGAATTGAACTCATCATCAAAAGGTATGTAACCTCATCTAATTCTTTTATGTTTAAAAGTACCTCATGCCATGTTAGATAGGTTATGAACCTTGGAAAATTATTATTTTGCATGTATTTAGACAAACATAGATCCAAGGTTTATTAGGGTTGCATGCACACTTAGGAAGTGTTAGATTGCTCAAAACCCAATAGTGGTATCAGAGCCTAGGCTTGCTTGTTTGAATACTTGATGCAAATTGTTGAAAATCGAAGATTTTATGCTGTCTGCACAGCTGACTCGCCGAGTCCATGAAGGGACTCGACGAGTCCAAGGCAAAACTCATCCAACTCGGCGAGTGGTTCATGCACTCGACGAGTTGGACCCCCAGACAACATATCTTCGAGTTTTGGTGCTGGAATTGGTCTAGAATCATTACCTTAAACTGTTTTGGACTCATAAAACCTGTTTTTGATGTGGTAATGATGATGGTGGACCAATTTCAAAGTTATAATCAAAATTCCATGATTTTATGTGTTCATATAATTCTTGAAATTTTGATGATCATGTTCATGTTCTTATGAATTTAGAAGATGATAGGAATTATTTGCTGAATTGTTTAGAATTAATTCTTGATCATTTATGTGTTTTAATGGAGTCCATAATTTGTCCTCAAGTTATGGATATCCAAAGGTCACTTTTATTTAACACACACTTAAAACACATAAGTTACATGAAAATGAAGAGTCTTCATTTTTATGAACCTTTAATTCGTAAGTTATGAAATGAAAAGTCTTGGATGGTTACAAAAGATGAAGAGTCTTGTCCTTAAGTTATGGAGGTTCAAGAGTCACTTCATTAATAAATATAAATAAAGTGTAACCTTAATTAATTCCATAAGTTATAAAAATAAAGAAAAGTAATTCTTTTATTAGTTTAAAGTCTTCCATAACTTGTCCTCAAGTTATGGAACTTGAAGAGTTTTTGGATTAAAACTACTTTAAACACATAAATCATGGAATTAATTAGTTTTGAATAGTTTCAAAACTTTCCCTCAAGTTTTGGAATTTGGAAAAGTTTCACACACTTTAATAAACTTTAATTCCAACACTTAGAATTTTAAAAGTTAAAATTCAACACCTATACTATTTATAACATTAATGGTTAATTATTATATATATGTATAAGAACAAGTCGTTTTTACCGTTAGTAGGCCTCATTCACGAAGCCGGTCTATAAGGTGGGTATAAGGTTGTTGCCTATAAAATGGCGACTTAATGGGTGTCCACTCTCACCCACCGCTTGCTTGATCGGTGGAGGGTCGTTAGCCGAACGGGTAGAACAATGACTTTAAATTCTCATTAAAAGTATAATGAATATTATAAAGTAACTAAATATTTTTTATTTAATTCCCAATCTTAGTTACTTTAGGAAAAATGTGAATTTGGTGCTAGCCCATTGAATTCACACTTTGTACCTTACCAAGTCGTTGGTGGAGCGTGTGTGGTTAACCGGCACACTAACTTGGACTAGTAAGGATCACGAAGGGTGACTTAATGTTTGTCATAGATCAATGGAGCGTGTGTGGTTAACCGGCACATTGATTAGGTGATAATATTAAGGGTACCAAGTGAATTGGTATGGTTATTCACACCTTGTTTTGTGATCCTGGGCATCCCAGTCACAAAATTTGAGAGGGCACACTCGAGATTGAAACATGCCATTGAAAAGCTCAATGAATCTCAAAAGATCTAGGAATTTCAAATCCAATTAAAACCTAATAAATTATTTTGTTTTTCATGGTGGAAATTGGTGAATCGTCATTCGCCTACCTTCAAATATTTTATAGCTTGGATTACGGCATCCCTCTTCCAAATTATAAAATATTGTGTTGGGTCCTAGCCTTAATATTTCATATTGGGTGTTATATTAAGGACTTTGAATCAACTAACTTGATTTTCTCCCATTATAGATGTCTGGTTCAGACAACTATGATCTTCCCAAATCTCTTGAAGATGGTGTCCCTCAACATCATGCTTCACTTCCTCCACCTCCTCCAATTATTCTCCCTCACCCACAAGTTCTTGAAAAATTTAAAGTCACTCAATCCCTATTGGCAAGCATAGTCTATGTGTGCTCACATCTTGGAGATAAAGTCACATATTGACAAGCCGGGAGAGTTGGGTGTCAAAGTCTCGTGAAAGTTGGATGTTCAATCACTTTCTTAGTAACATAGTGAGTCTCTTTGGGACTACTATGAGGCAGACTATGACATGACCCTTAATGATGTTATCTATTTGCTTGGTGTTGTGGAACCAGCAATGATTTGGAACACCAGTAAAGCAAATTTGATTAAAAGAACAACTTCCCAAGTCTTAAATGGACATTGACAATGGTAGCATTGGATATCTAGAAAATGATTTCTCTTCCCAATGGAAAGGGATCGGCCATAGTCAACTCGGTTGACCAAATGGTAAAGAGAAAGGCTAAGTCTGAGATAGTCTCATGTGCCATTACCAAAGGGTCCATGTGTTTTGTTGCCAAAGGAAGGGGCATTGGTTGCGAAGTTGCCCTATTCACCTGAAAGGTCATAAGGTTGATCAAGTCAAGAGGTTTGACTCTACTTCGGGTAAAGTCCACTGTCTAACTCTATTAAGTTCCTATTTGGAGATTCTTATTACATAATGTGAATGGGTCACATGCTGATGTTTTTAAGAATCAAAGAAAAGATAGGAAGCTTAAAGTAAGTATATGTTGATTCTGATTGCAAAGGTGGGTTTCGATCGCATGGTTCGGCAATCAGAATTTTGAGTTGTTACTTAAGAGTTATAATATATTGCTTATGAATAGATAACAACAAGGTTTTCATGTGGATTGTAAGGATAAGTTTTTCCGCAAAGTTTTAAAATAAAAGAAAAAAGGGTTTTAATTTTATTTATTTTAAAAATATTCTTACAATGGCATCTGTGGAAAATTGTTGCTTATATGTTTCCAGTAATAGCAATATTGGAAAGTGGATTTGATTCTTTCATTTGTGATAGTGTCTGAATTTACCGAATGAAGAAAGTTTTTCATCACCCAAGTTTCAATTGGACAGAAACTTGGAATCATACAAGTTGTATTGTATGATGAATGAGAATTTTCATCTTTGAAAATTAAGACTAATTCTTTGATCACATGTATATGTGAGTCAATTGAAGGACTAAGGAATTAGGTACACTGGGTGTGCGCTGGTCAAGGTCCACCACAAAGATTGGTTTGTCATGATTTACTTATAAGGTTAAGTATAATTCTGTAACATTGGAAAGGTTACAATGTATGACAAAACAAATGAGAAGAATCAAATTAGGCAGAAAGATAAAAGTTTCTCAAATCTGAAAGGATGGGAGAGCACTTTAGTATCGTATTTCATGATCATCTTAATGATTATGAAACCATATCACAAATTCATACTCTAAGGACGTCTTAGTGTATTGTTATGGCTAAGAAGAGAGGTCATGAATTGTTGGACTGGTTAAAATCAAGAAGATGAGTCATACTTCGTTCCAAAACAATTCTTAGAGTCATACTCCAAGATTGTAGCTTTGAGTGACATAAAGGAAGATTTAATTAACACTAGTCAAATGTAAGAGTAAAATGTTTTCTACTCTTGTACATTTGAGATTGGTAAGTTGTGATGTCTTGGATGAGACAAAGACCAACTAAGATCAATTGTGTGAAGTGTTAGTCTTGATAAGAATCCGCATTGTCCCTTGAATATTTGTTTTGTCAAGGAATGGTTCTTGACTGGGGAAACTTATATGTCAAGGGGACAGTAGGAGCCTTAAAGATCCTGAAAGAGTTTCAAGATTTAATCAAGAGTAAAACCTATAATTTATCACTAGCACACAACTTAAGGTTTGCAACCTATCGTGTTGACATAATTCTTATTTCTGTACCTACTTCAAATAAGTTGAATTTGCATGTGAGTTATCAGAGTTCAACTTGGAAGCATTGGTAGGCCTTGTGCTACCAAGGTGACAAGAAACTAAGACTGAACAAGTTTAATCGATGTAAGGCTGAATTTGTCACTAATCTTATCTTGTGATTATGGTTTTGACAAATTCACATGGATAGGAACTCATACACTATGAAATCTAAGTGTCATAAGGTTTCTCTCTGATTCATGAAAATGATGGTGAGGAAACGCTTTCACTAAGTAGATTTTACGCAGATATCAATTGTGTTATTTGCATTTTCAAAAGTCGTTAGTGGAGCGCGTGTGGTTAACCGGCACACTAACATGGAGTTGTGAGAAATGGAAAATGCCTAAGCAATTGAGACTATGATTACGGCATCCCTTTTCATAGTCCTGAATATTGTTTAGACACACATGTGAGCTATCTAAGAAAGGGTGTATGAATCTAAATTTCAGAAGTCCAGCAAATTTCTGGAAATATGTCAGAGCTAGTGGGAGCATAAGTGTTATGCTGATAATCATCATGTTAGTGGGAGCATGATTATTACGTTTAGTGTTGCAAGTTAGCAATGTTAATTATAGAAACAAAGTTTCAATTCGTGAAGTTGCAGGGGTTGAAAAGTTGCTTTGCTATAATTAAGGGAGAGGAAATTATACTTCATTTCAATTGTAGAAGCTTAGATTGAGATTTTAATCATCTTTAGTCAAGGAAATATATATGAATTTTATGTTGGAATGGTTCAACTTGAAGAAATTCTATATATATTGCGTTTTCAAAATTCGATTATGATTACGGCATCCCTCTTCATAGTTAAATTTTGAAAATATGGCAAATAAAAGTTATTGTAGCAAAAGACTGGTCTGGTATCATGTCTTTATGTCAAACATCATGAATCGTGTCCCATATGCTTCGGATATAGGATCGATTGCATGTGCTATAATATTCATCTTTTCTAAATTTTCCAAATGCTTAAGGCATTGAGAAGGGAAAAATCTGGAACTGGATATGACTAAAGTGATTAAGCAATTGTCGAGGACAAATCTGAGGTTCGCCAAAGATTGGTTGCTCAGGGACAGTTGGAAGTATCATGTAAGTTGTCGGAAAGGACCATATTGACATATTCTGAAAAAAAGTAACTCTTGTTCGGAAGTGATAGTCAAAATGGGACTATGGAAATGTCTCCATAGGTGGAAGTTATTCAATCTATGTAAGATTAGAAAACCTTAATGCAAGAAGAATGTTCAAAGCAATATACTTTGAATATGAGACTTCCGTTCCATAGAAGTTGACCTTCTTTGGAATACTCTAAAATGACTGGTGACAAGGTTTTGGTGACTTTGTGCATAATCATTAGAAGAGGAACATTGCATAAAAGTTTAAAATCTAACAGTTTTTTTTGGTAAATGATAGGAATCGGGGATTCTCACATTTACAATAAGGATTTGGGATTGTGAAATGAGTATCATTGGAATCATGTTCAATTGATCTACATCACAATGTAAGGATCATAGACAAACATAGTGTGCATACTTGGAGTATGGCATAACTATTGTTTAGAAAAACAAAGTGTACATGCCAGGAGCATGGGAAAGCTATTGTTTTTATTCAAGTCCTAAGTTGATTGTTTGAAACATTATACAATGAATAATGTGTAATCAATATGGTGATAAATAAAAGGTGGTTCTATTTATATTCAAAATGGTTCTGAGACCATAGTGGATTCGATTATTATTGTGTTTCACTTTGCATGTTTTGACTTCCAAAATAGCTAGGTTATTCTTTCCGAATGACTAAGTTATTTAAACACTCCACAGTCGTTCATATGTTGGAAGTAGGTATGAATCAAGACTGTCATGAATCGAGTTTGTAGATGGCTAAATGGGTTTAGTCATAGCAATGGTTGCTACAACATTCATGAGTGCTCATAAGTTATGAGTATTGGAATAAACCCACGCTCACTTGTATCACTTCATGGAATTTATCTCGAGTGATCGTGAGACGGTAATATCATATAAATCTTCAAACCTAGAGATATGAGTTGTTACCTATGAGTTGGTTGTGCATTGATTGCACGTAAACGCATCAATAACTTGATGTTATAAAGCGTGCCTTTGTGTACAATTCAACAAGTAGTAGAACAAGCATATGAGCCGAAGTTTATCTGTTCCTTCTAGAAATAGAAGCGATATATGGGCCCCTCGATGATTTTGTTGTGACCAATGTACCGGCCGTTCAGAACTAAAATTGATGTGTTCGATTAAGTTCTTTGTCAAACAAATCGGAAATCGGGAAACAAACTGTTGGACAATAAGTACGACCTTGTTCCATGTATTTGTCCGGCTGATATCATGAGAACAGAGGATTATTTGATCACTTATCTAAAATGGCGCTTCATAGTTCAACGGAGTTTTCGAGAGCTACGATTGTTGGTTGGTTTCTGAAGTAACATATGCAAATATAGTTATTAGACTTATCCAAGTAGGAGTCTGTTGGATAAGGTGTCTAAGTCCATAACTTATTTGGTATATACTTGACCCGACCCGGCATGGTCCATTTGGGTTGCATCTCACCCGAACTATATATGGATAATTTTATGAGAGTTATACACATGTGTTTATTAATATATTATAAGTTATAATATATTAATATGAAGTTATGTTGTTTAATTAGTATTAGTCTTAAATTAATTATGAATTAATTTAGAGATTAAAAGGAAGACTAATTAGATTATGGGCTATTGGTTTTATATAGTGTGGGCTAACACTCATTTGTTAATGGGCTAGGATTATATGGAAGTCCATGGATGATCCATGGAGCTTTTAACCCATGGATCCTTGGAAAAGGAAAGGTCATGGGTTATTAGGGTTTCACCCTAATCATGTACACTATATAAGCATGCTTATGTTGCATGAAATGGCCACTAGTGTGACTAGTGTGACTAGTGTTACTAGAGTATGTGTGTTTGTGTGTGACCGATTTCTATGTGTGTAAACACTCTCTCAAAGTTTCCAAGAGTTTGTGGTGATTTGTGATTCCATTTGAGGCATTCACACTATTGGTGCTTGGCCCTCAAACTCCTTAGGAATTGAACTCATTATCAAAAGGTATGTAACCTCATCTAATTCTTTTATGTTTAAAAGTACCTCATGCCATGTTAGATAGGTTATGAACCTTGGAAAATTATTATTTTGCATGTATTTAGACAAACATAGATCCAAGGTTTATTAGGGTTGCATGCACACTTAGGAAGTGTTAGATTGCTCAAAACCCAACAGCAATTGCTATACCTTACATCCAGACCGAAAAGCCTAGTTCCCCGTAAACCATCCTCCTGGATGTTAACCAACTACGACTCCCAATACCAAAACCATCAATCATATGATAAGGCAGCCGAAAACACGAACAAACACAATACTATGAATCATGCGAACAAGACTGGCAGATATACAATACTCCATAATAACCACAAGATAACAAGATAACAAAATGGAAACATACCCGCAATTGCATTCGGATCTGCTTTGACCTCCTCTACTGTGAGCTGAAAGGCGCACCCCTGAGCCCTCGGAGGATCCGTTCCACCCTGGCCCCCACCAGTAGTCCTCAAAGTGGCCGGTGCTGGAACCTGCACTGGCCTGGAAACTAGTTGTGGACACTTGGCCCTCATGTGGCCAACCTGATGGCACTGATATCAAATCCTCATATCCTGAACTGGGGCTGACTGACGGCAATCCCTCGCATAATGCCCCACTCTCCCGCACTTGCGGCACGCACCACCAGACCTACAAACTCCAGTATGACCCTTCCCACGCTTCTCACAAGTGCGGCCGCTCTGACTGTCCAACCCGGAATCAACGGTCTTGGACTGTTTCGGCGCCGGTTGCGACTGCATCGGGGACTGCCTCTGCTTTCTCAACTGTAACTCAATCTCCAACTCACGCCACCGAGCGGCCTCCTGCAACTCCAGTAAGGTCTCGCACCTCTACGTAGACACAAACTACCTGATATCCCTCTTGAGCATACTAAGATATGGGGACATTTGAGCCTGCTCTGAAGCAAAATTGGGGCAAAACATTGACCTCTCCATGAACATCCTGGTGATCTCCGTCACCGACTCTGAACCCTGCTTCAACTCCAAGAACTCTTGAGCCAACCTCTCTCTCTCAACTCTCGGAACATATCGAGTATTGAACATCTCCTGGAACTGATCCCATGTAACTGCAGCCCATTGCGCATCAGAATACGATCCCGTAGTCAACCTCCACCAATCCTTTGCGCTGAGCCATAAAAGGTTCAAAGCACACCACACCCTCTAATCCACAGGGCATGAACACGTGAAGAAACAACCCTCCATGTCCGACAACCACCTCATAGCAACGATCGGATCCTAAACTCCATCAAAATTAGGGGGCTTCGTATTATCGAAGTCCCGATACTGAAAACCTCGACTAGTTCCTCCCCCTGCCACTAATACAACCGTTGTAGCTGTCATGGCAGCTGCCTCCGCAAGAGATGCATAGCGCTCATCAAAGTACTCAACCATGGCGGTCTTGATCGACCCAAACATCTCTGACAACTCAGCCCGGAACATAGCAGCAACCTCATCATGCAGGATCCCATGAATCCTAGCATCCAACTCATCTGTACTCATATGACCAATGACCTCGGGTAGTACTGGTCCATCCTGACCACCCTCTCCTGATCCCGATCCCGAACCGGATCCTGCACCGAGACGTCTCGTAATCGCCATACTGAAAATACGCCACAAGAATATTAGGCATTCCTCATAATAATCTCGAGAACTAGCTCCCAACAAAACCCTAGGGGTTGTGACTTCCTTGATACGTGTATGGGTCCTGTGCTTTCAGTAGTACGGGCCCATACTACCTTCCACACCTACCTATATTTGTATTAAGTATTATCGCAACACCCTAACAATAGCATATACATAACGAACACTCGACTCTTAGAGGAGCACCACTATCCCATAACCGACCCACCGGTCTCACGCAATCCTCCCATCTATGAAATTTCCACCAACCATGCAGCACTAGTGTATTCTAGTCATACATAACGCTGGACCCTATAGACTTTCGAATATCCAATCCTACCCTAAGCTCCCAATCATACAAGAACAGAACATAAGGCCAAATCAAACATTCTCAGGCTATAAGATTTTAATTATGTATAACCATGATGCATACACTAAATAACTACAGTAATGATGTCAATTTCATACAAAGGAAAACCTAGGCTAACAGGCATCATATAATCAAGCAATTCTATCATGCAATTCCTGAAGATCCCTAGCCTAGTACTAGCATGTTGTTCTAACATATCACATAATCAAACAACTTGTATGGTATTTTGGTGTCTACTAACTGGCTCCGGCTGATCGTACCCTCTGCGTCCTCCTTTACTTATTTCAAAAAACCTTTTGAAAACCAATTTATTAAAACATTTTTGAAAACCTTTCCTTGATTTGAGACTGGATTCACACAAATGTTCCTCCAATTCACTCAAACCAAGGCTCTAATACCAACTTGTAACACCCATAAAACTCGAGCCAAATTAAAACATTTTAATTCATTTAAAACCAATAAGTTCATACAGTTGTTTTCAAAATAGTTAAACATTAGAGAATCTCCTAGAACCATATCATAAAAATCATAAACATGAGGAGCGGTACGATCACGCCTTCGCCTTGCCACGGTCTCCTGAAGTACCTGAAACAATACACTGAAACTGTAAGCCCGAAAGCTTAGTGAGTTAACCCCAAAATACCTACCACAATAACATACACATATCATATAATATCAAAAACAAAACAACCATGCATATCAAGTTTGCGGTGTGGCTGGTCCGCCTACCCCAGGCCTTCAGCCCACCCGGTCCACTCTCTCTTCGAGTCTACAGTATGACTAGTCTGCCTGCTCCGGGCCTTCAGTCCACCTGGTCCACTCTCTGAGTCTACGGTATGACTGGTCCGCCCGCACCGGGCCTTCAGTCGGTCTGGTCCACTCTCCGAGCCTCGACACGTCTAGTCCGCCCTCTTAGGGCCTTCAGCATATCCGGACCACTCGCCGGGCCTTCGGCCTAACCGGTCCGCCCTGGGTATGTTGGCCTACAGCATAAAGCAGGACCCGCCTCAAACCAACCCTAGTCCAAACAACCATGTGCACATAAACATATAATCATATAACAATTCATATCCAATCAAACCGATCTAGCAAATCACATATCATAACAACATCTTAACCAGGATACCGACCTAACCGGTCACTAACATAGCATCATCCTATAAACTAGGATACCGACCTTAACCAGGTCTCAACATACACCATCCAATATACCAGGATAACGACCTTAACTAGGTCTCGAACATACACCATCCTAATAACCAGGATACAAACATAGCAAGCAATAACATATCAAACAGATACCCGGATTTCAATCCGATAAAAGGGTCGGCCTTGGTGCCATAGACCCTATTGATATAGTGAGGATAACTCACCTACTATAGCTGACTGAAGAGATAAGATCATGCTGCTCCGACCTCCGACGCGAACTCCGCCATGGAACACTACCAATTAACCAAATCCAATAATTACCAAAGTACCCTTGGAAGTCAAACTGGTCAGCCCTTGGTCCAAGTCAAAGTCCTCAGTCAAAGTCAACCTTCCTGGTTGACCCTACTTGCCGAGTCCACCCGTTGACTCGTCGAGTCCCTATACTCAGAAACTCCCAATCACGACTCAACTCGCCGAGTCACCCCAAGACTCGCCGAGTCCAACGATCTTCGAGTCTCATCCTGCTCAACACACCGAGTTGTCCCTCAACTCAACGAGACACAACTTAACCAGAAAGGGCTAGGGTTCCACAACCAGGCTCGCCGAGTCCAAGGCTATCTTCAACAGACTCGTCGAGTCGTTCTTCCAACTCGCCGAGTCCACACATGACATCTTCATTCAGACGATTACAGGCCATTCCATTGCTTCCAATACATATATCTGGACTCCTAGGGCCAGATTCACACGTAAAGTTTCCAAATTTATGTGCATGCAAGGCTCAACAAGCTCCAACCAAGCTACAAGAAGGTTTTGGGACAAAGGCACTCTCAAACAAGCCCAAAGATGGATGCTTTCTGCCCTTATGGCTCCAATACAACCTAGATCTAAAGTTGCAACCTCAGATCCAACCTCTAAACCCGAAATGGATCCCAACCAAGCTAAAGAATCCCCAAAACAACCACCATGGTTGACAATAAGGAAAAAGGCTTAAGGCAGTGGCTTCTTACCCCAAAGATGAGTCTAAACTGATGTAGACTTCAGATCCACAAGCCCTCTTGATGCTATCCTCAATTTCCTCCAACTTCTCTTCACAAATTTCTCCTTCCAAGCTTCAATCTTCTCAACAATGGAGCCTCTCACGATTTAGGGTTTCTCTCAGAATACTCAGAGAAGATAGAGGCTGAAATGAAGGCATATCATTCTTTAAATATGGTACAAACCCTGAAAATTAGGGTTTCTTATTCCAGCACCGACTCGCCGAGTCTAGCCTCCGACTCGCCGAGTCGGGTTACTTATTCACGCGATCCATTCTCGACTCGACTCGCCAAGTTACCTTTCCAACTCGCTGAATTCAAACCTCCATTTACACTTTACACCCCCGATCTCTTGCTTTGGAACTTGGGATGTTATAAGACTTTCCATTATAAACCTGGCTTTCTGCCTTAGACAAAGCGGTTGTATTATCACAAAGGATAAAAATAGGTGTTATCGGTTTAGACCACAAAGGAATCTCATAGAATAAATTCCTTATCCACTCTGCTTCTTTACCAGCAACTACTAAAGCAACAAACTCAGATTCCATTGTCGAGTTTGTAATGCAATCTTGCTTCTTGGAAACCCAAGAAATGGACCCTCCCCCAAGCAAAAATACCCAACCAGAAGTTGAGGAATGGTCCTCCATGTTTGTTATCCAACCTACGTTCTAATGACCTTCTAAAATTGAAGGACTCCCCAAGTAACTCAAACCATAATCCATGGTTCCCATGAGATACTTAAACACTCTATTTACTGCTTGCTAATGTTGAGCACGAGGATTACTAGTGTACCTGCTCAATTTACCCACAACAAAACCAATATCGGGTCTGGTACTTGTTACGACATACATCAGGCTACCAATAGCCTTAGAGTCTTCCAACTATGAAATAGGAACACCATTATTTGACATTAGTTTCACACTTGGATTCATAGGAGTACTCACGGGAGAACAATGGGTAAAATTAAACCACTTGAGAATTTTCTCAATATAATGATTTTGAGTTATTACCAAACTTTTGTTCATCCTTTTAATTCTTATTCCAAGAATTACATCAACCTCTCCTAAATCTTTCATGGAAAACTTGGATGATAACAATTTCTTGTTTCATCCACTTGATTTTGGTCAGTACCAAAGATCAACATGTCATCTACATATAAGTAAATGATCACTCCAGCTCTGGTAGCATCATCAAATCTATTATAAACACATTTGTCACATTGGCTTGTCTTGAAACCAGAAGACAAAATAACCTCATCAAATTGTTTATTCCATTGTTTATTGGCTTGTTTCAACCTATACAAAGATTTGACACGTTTACAAACCATATGCTCTTTTACCGGGCATAATGAAACCTTCTGGTTGTTTCATGTAAACTTGCTTGTCAAGATCACTATTTAAAAAATCTGTTTTCACATCCATTTGGTGAATAACCAAATTGTGGATACTTGTCAAGCCAATGAACAATATAATAGTAGAAATACGTGCAACCAGAGCATACGTATCAAAATAGTCAACACCGAGTTTTTGTCTAAAACCTTGAATGACTAACCGGGATTTGAAATTGTCAATAGTCCTAGAAAGATTTATTTTCTTTTTGAAAAGCCAGTTGCAACCAAGTGGTTTAGAACCTGGAGGCCAATCAGACAACACCCATGTGTTGTTCTCAAGAATTGATGACATTTCATCATCAATTGGTTCCTTCCAAAAGGCACTATCACGAGACTCCATGGCCTCTTGATATTTCTTAGGATCATCTTCAATACTATAGCAATAAGAGTATCCAAGATTAATTTCATCCCTTGAACCTTCCACCAAATACACTTGGAAGTCGGATCCAATTTTTTTCGCAATTTGGCCTATTTTTCTTCTACTAAGCTCTTGTGATTCTTTTACTTTACCACCATCTTGACTTTCTGAATTTTGCACTTTATTAGTACCAAAAGTCATATCCTTAGGCCTTTGAATTCATGAAAAATGCATCTCATCAAAAATTGCATCCCGTGACTCGATAACAGTGTTAATCGAAATCGAATCATTAGGTTTTGTTACATAAAACCTATATGACTAGGAATGTTCAGCATATCCAATGAATATTCAATCAATTCCATGTTCTCCCAAAATTTTCTTTTTTGGGCTCGGTGAGTTTTACAACTGTCCGACATCCCCAAACCTGAAAATAACTCAAATTCGGCTTTTTCTTGAACCAAAATTCATATGGGACTGTTTTTTTCCTTTTATTTGGAACCCTATTTAATAAATAGTAGGTCATTAACATGGCCTCTCCCCAGAATCCTTCACTCAATCCCGAGTATGACAACATCGAGTTTACCATTTCCTTTAAAACTCGATTTTTTCGTTCAGCAATACCATTTTGTTAGGGTGTGTAAGGTGTCGTGGTCTCATGAATGATACCCACTGATTGGAAGTATATGGGATCCATATATTCACCTCCCCTATCAGTCCTAAGACATTTAACCGGAATGCCCAATTGCAATTCCACCTCGGTTTTGTATATTTTGAATTTATCTAAGGTTTCATCATTAGAATGTAACAAATACACATAGCAAAATCGAGTGCAGTCATCAATAAAAGTGACTACATACTTTTAATTTCCCAAAGAAGGAGTGGAGTGAAAATCACACAGGTCACTATGTACAAGTTCTAAAACAGATGAATTTCTAGTAACACTAGGAAATGGCTGTTTTGTCACTTTTATAAGCAAGCATGTTTTACATTTATCAGACGTCATATCAAAGACTGGAATTAATCCATCTTTTGACATCACATGCATCCTTCTAAAGTTGACATGACCTAATCTTACATGCCAAAACACAGATTTATCAACATTAGAAGTAGAAGATACAAATGCAGAATTTTGAACAGGTAATAATTTGTCAACAATATTTAAACGAAAATTCTATTATTTAAATATCCAAAGCCAATAAACATTCCACCCTTAGATAAAATAAACTTATCCGACTCAATAACTTGTTTAAAATCATTAGAATTCAAACAACTAGAATTAACAAGATTCTTGCGAATCTTGGGAACAAACAAAAAATCAAACAACTTAATTGTCTTTCCAGAAGTAAATTCAAAACACACGACACCTAAACCACAAATAGGAATAAAAGAATTGTCTCCCATTTTTAGCACCAACCCATCTTCAAGCGGAGTTAATGTTTCAAACATCCATTTATCTTTGCATGCATGGTTCGTTGCCCCGAAGTCGATCCACCAAGCAACATCATCATCATGTACATAGAATGATTCGAGAATGAATGAAACATAGTAAACATAAGTCTGATTAGAATCATCAAAGTTAGTAAAAAACTAACCTCCTTTAACTTGGCCCGAAGACACATTTACTTTCCATTGGCTCCACTGTTTCCAACATCAGTGTTGCCTAAATTCACACGACAATCACGCTTACAATGCCCAACTTGATTGCACCTCCAACAAACCAAATCATTTCTCTTTTTGTTGGAGTTTTTTTGGACATGTTCATGCATATGTTTTCCATGTCCTTTGTGGTTTTGGCTCCTTGTTTTGTTTTCAAACATATGAACCGAGGGCTATCCAGATTCAACTTTTCCTTTGGGTTTTTTTAGATTTGTCACTTTCCTTCACACAAATAGATTCTTCAATACGAATGTGACTAGCAAGTTGAACCAAAGAAAGTTCCTCCTTTTGATGTTTCAAGTTGTGTTTGAAGTTTTTCCAGAATGGAGGCAGCTTGTCAATGATGGTTGACATAGTAATGTATTCATCCATATTCATATGACGCAGTTTAAACTGACCGAATATGCCAAGGAGTTCATTGTATTGTTCAGTAACAAACCTTGAATTGTCCATCTTATAATTTTTAAATTCATTAACTAGAAACTTCTTTCCAGAAGCATCCTCGGTGATATATTTCAATTTAGTGCTGTCCCAAAACTCCTTGGTACAGAAGGCTTCACTATGGATGTCAAATAAAGCATCAGACATACCGTTCAAAATGTGACCTTTATAGATGTAGTCATTGTTGTCCCACTTATGTATCCTCCTTATCTCTTCAATTGTCTCAGCAGCACCTTCTTCAGCCTCCGTTGGTCTTGGAGTAGTCAGCACGTATGCTGCTTTTAGAGTAGTTAGCATGAAGTTTATCTTCTTCTTCCAACACCTGAAGTTGACACCTTCGAACTTCTCTAGCTTGGCAAACTTAATGGTCATCTCGCGGATTGATTCAATCATCTCCAGGAACAGAGAATATCAGTTCGAATGTTAGAACAAGTAGAGTTTGTAGTGGAGATCTGGATACCAAATTGGATCGTGAGAACACTTTCCGAATTGATATTTCTACCTTATGCCTAGGTTGCAAGAAATGCAGCCTAGGATGATCCAAGTCAACACTTACGATTCTAGGCACAAAAATCATAAGCCAAATTGCTAGAAAGATTTTGCGAAAGTTTAAAGAAAATGAGAGCTAATGTTCGTGTGTGTCTTCTCAAAAGGAAGAGTCGTTTATATAATAAATGATATTAGGGTTTCATTAGGGTTGGGCTGTCATTAGTTACTTTTGAAGCAAGTCTGGGTAATCCGGATTTTAATGAGGATTTAGCGGGACCCCAGCCAGGGGATCTGCCTTTTGGAACTCGCTAGGGGCGCTACCCCTAGACCACACCAAAGGGGCGCCGCCCCTATGGAAACCTCGGACCCAGGTTCGCTTCCCCTGGACCCCCAACTTGTTATCAAACCGGCTTCTAATTTGATCTTATACATGCATGCACTCCGCACCAACCCGTACATATATTAGAGTACAAATTATGAAGCCCTTTAGCTCACATGTTAGTTCTAGTTACATAAATGACATGATGACACTAAAATCACCAACAATTTGTTGTCGGTTTATTTTCTAGTCCCTTAACACTTCATATCATGAGTAGGCTGCTAGAACCAAGGAAATAACCCAAAAAATGCATGTAAACTCCCAATATCGAACATATGACTGATTTTTGTTTTGAGGACTTTGTTTTTGGGATTAATGGATTGTAAACTTTTTTTTGTCCTAAATGATTTCTTTTAAGTCCTTTAACACTTAAGATCAAGTGTGTCAGTTTGAATCAACAATATAGTCTCAAATGCTTGAAAAACTTCATATACACACATATTTTGGGATTTTGAATATGGAACAAGTATGATTCTTTTTCATGTCTTTGGATCTATTTTATGGCATGTTCAAGGTTTCTAATATCACTATTGAGTTCCCTTGATCTTTCTTGGGTTTTTTTGAATTACAGAACCAAGAAAACAATATCTTTTGTCTCGTTTTTGCCTTAAAAACCCTAGATCGAAGAGCTCTAATTTTGGAGTGCTTTGGTCCATAAAATCTTATTTGAACTAAGTTTTGTGATTAAAACAAAACCCATATCATGTGTCAAAAGTTTAGTTTGATGTGAATGCTTAAAGTGAGAAATAAGCCAGTTTGGGGTTTTGTGTGTACGTGTTTGCTGTGAACTTGGTGTGTAACCTAAGAGTTTGGAAAGACATATACCCTTATACTTGTATAAAAGTATAAATAAAATGCAAGTTACATATTATCAGGGAATAATCTAAATTATAGTTATTGGCTTAGGAAGTAGGTGCTCGAAGAGGGAAAAGCTCATCTAGCTTCCGTTAGTAACGTTGTTAAGATTCCACATTAATTCATGTGAATTTCTCACTATACTATATATTATAGTATGTATCCTAGTGTGCTAGGATATAGTTAGATTTTGGTATGTTGTTAGATAGGTAGACTTGTAGATCGTTACGTGTGTTGCAAAATTGTCTGTTTATCTGAATTATGCATATGTCGACATATTTGTGAAGGGCTAAGGCATCCAACTTTATGTGTATGGCTAATAAAGTGGGTAGTATAACTATAGGTTGAGGGACAGTAAGGGGTGAATTGATGACAAGACCAACATGAAGTGTTGTGACTCAAGATATTTACATCGGTCGTGTTGATGGCAAGATCAACTGAAGATTTGTCAGCCTAGACATCCATTGGATTTGTGCGGACATGGTTGCATGTATGTTGCGTGTAAATTGTTGTATGTGGTATTCGGGGAACTCACTAAGATTTGGCTTACAATTGTGGATTAAAATGTTTCAAGTACTTCAGATGATCGTGGGAAGGCAAAGACGTGACTGTACACACATCGACAACTTCGTGTTTCGTATTTCCACATTTATGATTTTACTTTGATTTTGGGAATGTAAACTTTTGGAACAATGGTTTTATGATGATGAGTTAAGAAAATGACTTTCTTTTCTGAATATATAAAAAAATTGTTGTGAAAAATGGAACGTTACAAGTAAAAATCTTAAATCTGTCACTAGAGATCGTAGATCTATCAAAGATCGCAGATCTAGAAAAAGGATGATTCACATCTAATGGCCTTGTCGTAGATCTAATATTAAACACACATCAAATTTGGTGGTGTTTCGCCAAATATCAGAGAGAATGATATGGGTTAATAGAATGCGGCCGAGGAAGCAAATATGGTAGTGTTTCATCGGACATTGGAAAAAGCGTATGTATCGGAGGTGATGGTTCATGCCAGATCTGATGCAAAATGATGACTTATGGGGGTCAACGATAGGCATTGGTGGCAGTAGAACACAACTATGTGAGTGGAAGGTGACAACGACGACAACGATGGTAGGTGGTTTTTGGTCGTAGAAGGGGGGAGGGAATAAAGAGTTTCATCATTGCATCTTATGAGAAAAATGAGAACTATACGTTAGATCTAGATTTTGAGATCAAATTTTTTTTAGTAAATTACATGAATCGTCCCTCGTGCAAGTGCCAAAATGCATGTTTAGTTCCTATTTTTTTAAAAATTAACTTGGACCAGCTCTCGTTTATTTAACACTTTCATACCTCATCCCTTCGGATATCAACAGACCGTTTTGCCCTTATTTAATTATTTTTGATTTATTTATTAGTTATTAATGATTAATCTATTAAAAATATTGTTTGTTAAATGTTTAATCCATTAAAAATTATTTAATAATTATTGTTTTGTATATCCAAGTTCCTCTCTTTCATTATAAGTCTGATCTTCAAACATATCCACCAAATCGTTGGAGTAATATGAAGTTGCCGAAAGAAGATGACCTTACTAGCGGGTTTAGAGAAAAAAAACTAGAAAAACAAAGAAATTTCTTAAAGCTCATTGAAGACGATAAATGATTTATAGATCTGAGATGACGAGGTACAGATCTTTAATGAAACAGATCAAACTCGTAATAATCCCTTTGTGATCTTATGTCTTTAGTCATACATGATCAAAATGATTTTTTTATATATACTTAAGTTGTTTACTTCTTAATTTTTACGGTTTGTAGCATCATAAATTATATATCATATTAAAAAGTTAAATTTGATTACACTATTGACGTTTTAATGAACATCAAGTTATAATGTATACTAGGTGTGAGACCTATCTATTAAATGAGTTTATTTTTAAAAAATTAAATATGAAATTTTAACAATTAGAGAAATTTGAATTTATAAGAAAAATGAGAAAATTTTTGAATTATCAAAATTAAAGATACTTTAATACATTGAATACATTACATATATAAACATTTTCTAATAAATACCTTATACATATATTAACTTACATATTAAATGTGAAATTTTAATTTGATAAAATGAAAAATAAAATGAAAAATACAATAAAATGACAAATAAAAAATAGAAATATTCAAAATTTTAGAAAATGTCATGTATCCAAATGAAAGAGAAGAAGACATATGGCAAAAAAAAATTGATTTATTAGGGAGAATTTCACAACCATTATCTTGCTATAAATTTTGAATATGAGTTTATTTTGGTAAAAAATTTCGGTTCGATTCGATCTTACAACTAAGATTTTATAAAACGTAAACGAACTTAAGTAATATATCATGTATAAACTTGTTTGGTAGTTAATTATTTTGTACTCTAGTATGCTAATTTTAATGCAGTCACCTTTTTAAGGAATATTATAATTATTCCCTTTTCCTTTGTGGACAAATAATGGTTATGCCTTTGATTAAATAAACATATTCCTTACTTTATGATATATATATTTTGGATAAAATATTAACGAGTTAAAAATTCTAAAAAGATTATAGCCATGCACTTTTAAGAGTGTTGTTGGCTCCTTATTGGTTCATTTAAAATCTTAAAAAATTAAACTTTGCTGACAACCCATTATAAATGATTTAAATACTACAATTGTCTCCATTCTTGTTGAATTAATTATTACAAAACTAATAGTCAATTCATATATATATATATATATATATATATATATATATATATATATATATATATATATATATATATATATATATATATATATATATATATATATATATATATAGGGTCGGTCCATTGATTTTTAATGCTCGGGGCGAGATTCTAAACTAATGCCTTTATTTATTTAAAAAAAATAGCAAAAATGAAATAAATTTTACAGTCAAACCAAAACAAGGTTATACAAACAAAATCATACATAAAATTCATCTAAAACGATGTCTCCTTGCATTTTTTGAAGCAAAAACATCTATTATTCAAAAAAAAAAAAAAAAAAAACTCAATAGATTTTCAGAAACAAAATCATACATAAAATTCAAAAACATCCGTATCCAAAGCCTGAAGTTAACAATCCATATCCACAACCTAAACAAAAAAAAGTATCTTTTAGATTTTCAGAAATTAAATTAACATATTATTCAGAAATCAAAAACACAATCAGATTATTCAGATTTCAGAAAACCATCACACTTTCAAAAATCAGAATTTAAAAAACTCAATAGATTATATAAATCAAATTATTCTGAATTCTGAATTCACTTCTCAGAAAAATCAAAATCAGATTCATATATATCACAAATTCACAATGTTTCAGAAATTAAATTAAGATATTATTCAGAAATCAAAAACACAATAAGAATATTCAGATTTCAGAAAACCATCAGATTTTCAAAAATTCAGAAATCAACAGCTTATATAAATCCAATTATTCAGAATTCTGAATTCACATCTCAGAAAAATCAAAATCAGGTTCATACATATCACTACATCAGATTTCTAGCAATTGTGATAACTTAATTCAGAAATTAACTAAAAATATCACATTCAACAATAGACAAAACTTATATTATTATATAAAAAAAAATTAAAATCAGCAACTTAATTTGATCATAAATCACAAGAGAAGAAAGAAATTACCTGGAAATAATGAAGCTTAGTGTAATCCAAGATGAACAACAATGCAAGTCTGCAATTTTGGATGAGTTGGACCGAAAATTTCACTTCTCCAGACTCCAGGAACCTTAATAAAAAAACTGAAATTTCAAAAAATTTAACCAATACTCACTATCAAATTTTCGAAACATAAAGTATTCAAGTAGGTTATGCAAGAAATTTGAAATACTAGAAAAAACTTACCGGATTAGGACCTTAAGAGGAGAAGTATTCATTCAATCACTGTATCCACCTTTGAATCTTCACTTTAAGTCTTTAGCACAATAGAATTAGAGCAATAGATAAACTAGTAGGGACGATTCAGACATTCAGTAGATGACGATTCAAGAAAGAAAGAAAGAAGAATATATGAGAACTGGAGAAGTCGATTTATCAAGAGAGAGGGCAAGAGAAGTGCTGAACTGTTGAGTGTTGAAGCAATGAATCGGAAGACTGGAAGAGATAATAGGGCAGTAGGCGATTGAATTGATGCCGACTAAATCTTGATTGTCCATCTCCATTCTCCAGCAGGGACGCTAGGGACGCCTCGTGTTCTTCATCTTCAATTATTAGAAGTATAGATCGAAGAGTCGTAATTGTTGTAGCGTTGTAGTTGCTGCTATTAGGTCTCCAAAAATTTGTTGCCCCAAGTCTTGAACGTGATGGTTTACTGGACTAGTGTTCAGTCTTCTTAACAGCCTCACAGGCCCAAATATACCCTAATACATAATACCTATAAGAGGCTATGAAAAATTGATGCCCCATTAGAAATTGCTGCCCTGGGCCATGGCCCTTCTCGCCCTGGGCTTGGGCCGGCACTGTATATATATATATATATATATATATATATATATATATATATATATATATATATATATATATATATATATATATATATATATAGAGAGAGAGAGAGAGAGAGAGAGGTGGGTTCAATTGAGAAAATAAAAAAGGTTGAGAATGGGGCAGGTCTTGACCCTGATCCGATCCAAACCCTTAACAATTATATGAGTTTGGAGCATAGTTTTTGATCCATTTACCCGTTAACGACCCGTACCCGCTAACCATTTTATTAAAAGGGTCGGGTATTGATTATCACCGATCCGCTCCGTTTATAACACGCCCCATATAAATTTTAGAAATATAAATTTATATTTTATATTGCCCAAATTTATATTTTACATTAAATTTCAATCAGAAGTCCAAAGAGAAAAGGCCAAAGACTAAATTGTGTTTACATAGGACTCGACGACTCAACTTCTAGACTTCCAGTCTTCTCCCAAGAGTGATGATTTCATTTCATTTATATTTTATCATGTAATCACCAATTTCATTTATAAGTCAATAAGGTCATTTATCAACCGAAAGAAAGTTTATAATTGTTATTCTCTGTCAATGCAATCGACGATCAAAAACCAATTGGAAGTAACTGAAATAATGATTATAATTCCAATAGAAAGTCCTCGAGTACATAATGTGTTTTCTAAATCAAAACTTAGTTTTATTAAATAAATGTGATTTTATGATTTAAATAAAATGTGTTTGATTATTCAAAACACTTACGGGTTACGGGGCGGGTTTGGATATCTGTTGATTCGGTGGATAAGGGTATGAGTTTGATTATCTGAAACCCTGCGGGTTACGGAGCGGGTTTGGATCGGATTTTGAAATTTGTTAAAAGAGTTTGGATCAAGGTCGATTCGCTCCAAACCTGCCCATTGCCAGGTCTACCTCAACCTGATTGGAAATCTAAAGGTGCAATATATGTTACGGGGGTATTTTCTGCAAAATTATGAGTTTGATAAATTTGCCCTTTATCTTGTTGTCATCAAAAGTGACTTTTTCTTACTAAACATGGTAAACTCTCAAGGTGAATGTGAGACAATAGGGTCCAACTTGATTTGGTTGTTGTTGCTTGTGTCCCTTATGCAAATTCTGTTTTTTTTTTTTTGCTCATGGGGAATCCCTGTAAAGCGTGTGCGAATTGGGATTCATGGCTGCTTTGGAAGTTCTTTGTTGTTGCTTCTAATATTTTACGAGTTTGTGGAGTTTTCATTTGATTCCCATTCGTTTAAATGTTCATGATCGAAAACGAACCGATGATGGTCATGGAAACGACATATAGTAAGTTGAAGCTTTCAATATTAAATTGATTGATGAAATTCTCCTTTAATTGTAACTAATTGTTTTAACTATAATCTTTAATTTGTGAAGGGCATTTTAGTAACATCATATATAATTTTAGATTTTAGATATGCTTTCTAATATCAAATTGCTCTAGTTCTAAATAAATTATTAGTTTGGATATAAATGTGAGTTTTATAATTTTAGACGGATATATGTTTAATTTTAAAGTTTGTAAAAACATAGAAGTAATATACAAAGCTTGTAAGGTTATGTACGAAATTTTCACTAATTAGTGATCCATGATTAATGTTTAGAACGAGTTTGGAATAAGTCTTTCAAATGATATTGTTTACAATTTGTATATTTTTTTATTTTTTTAGTTAACTTTTTAAAAATAAATATTAATTAAATAGATCATACAAAATAAATTGATCGAAATTATGATATTCCAAAAACAACGATTGACTAATAATATATAGTCATCATTTTTTTTTAATAATTTGATTAATACATTTGCCAATTACTTTCTTCCACATCCAAAAGTCCATTTTGTATTATTTTTCTTGTTTATTAACTATTTAAAAAGAAGAAAACAAACTAATTATATTAAAAATCGGCAAATGTGTGTTATAATGATTAATAATGTTTTTCTACACATGAAACAAACACGTAATTTGCTTCTTACTTAATGGAATCAAAATCGAATAGGGGCACCACCGTATATGGGTACGTGGTCATTAATATATTAAATTAAACACGGCTTTATTTTAAAAGAAATTATAACCGAAACTTTTTTATTTTTTTATTAAAAAGGTAAAAGAGAACAACTTTTCTTATTATTTACAAATCAACACTAAAATCCGATTTGCTAATTATAAAACGATTTTTTTTATTTGTTTTGTTAGGGAAAGTTGCTATTATAGGCAAGAAACAAGGAAACAATAATTTAATAATTATATACTAACATCCATATCAGGATAATGTCAT
Source organism: Lactuca sativa (assembly GCF_002870075.4). Classification (NCBI taxonomy): domain Eukaryota; kingdom Viridiplantae; phylum Streptophyta; class Magnoliopsida; order Asterales; family Asteraceae; genus Lactuca; species Lactuca sativa. Next base: position 245,348,749 of record NC_056627.2, on the reverse strand, counting down.
TAATCTTTCAATTGTGACATAGGTTTATAATAACTATTTATATCAATACAATAACACTTGTCTTTTAAAAATAGTCACACTATAACATCAAATATATATATATATATATATATATATATATATATATATATATATATATATATATATATATATATATATATATATATATAGTAAGGATAACTTAAATAAATGATATAATGATATTTGTTATATGCAATTTCTTTTGAAGTTACTATGCCCGTTTATCATATTAATTATAATTTCCATTTCTAGCTATTAATTATTTTTAATAGTTATATAACTGAATACGTTAATAAAAATTTAAATAAATATATATGATATTAAATATAATACAATAAGCAATGATTACTAATTTTCTTTGCAATGCTTTCGTATATTGAAAGACCATGGCAACATAGCTGGCGGCAAATTGACATATGGCATTGCAAATTAAATTGAAAGACGCGATGCAAATGCTCTTAGGAGTCACCGCTTGTGCACTGTGCAGGTTGTACAAGTATCAAAAAATGAACTGCAACGACCAAAAGCGTGAAAGTCCTTAAAGAGCTATGGCAAAAACTAGAAATCACTAAACTCCATTGTTTATGGTTTTTAATATATATATATATATATATATATATATATATATATATATATATATATATATATATATATATATATATATATATATATATATATATATATATATATATATATATATATATATATATTGAGTGGAGTCAAATGGAAATGGAAATCAGTTAATAATCATACATTCCAATGATCATTTTGTTAAAATACTTAAAATTAACTTTCAATCCATAATTAGAACACAAATTGTTTAGGCAAATTGCATGAAAGACATTAAATTGTATAAAATTGTAATTGTAATACTATTTTTTCTAAATTAAGACACTAAATTTATATTTTTGTTGCAAATTTAACCAATCGACATGGTTGTTTCAGGTATTTAATGTTTCTCAGTTGCTGATTATGAAAAAAACTAATGTAACTTTTATATATGTTCTTGGAAAATATTTCTGTTCAACTGAACTCTTATATAGATTTGTACTCATTTTCCGTTATTTATTTTTCCTTTTAGAGCATCATGATTTTGAGAATTGACTTTTCAAGTTCTCTCCGGTGGTTTATTATCTCAGAGTTGTGTAAGCAAGACATAGAAGATTTCCTTTATGAGATGTTACCATGGACAACATTTCCTACATTGCTTACACCATTATGAGACGATGAATCATTTCAACGACCTTAGGAAGATATTTCACAAAATCATGAACTTCCAAGAGAGGAAAATAAGAAGAAATTAGGGGAAGTGAGTATATATTTACATAAAGTTTTAATTTAGCTAATATGTTTAACAACTAGAATCATATGTTGAAGCTACATCATTTTGTTGCGTAGTTAGCAAGTGAGAAATATGAAACTCTGAAAGGAAATCGTTCGATTGATTAAATGTGCAAAAAATGTGTAAAGTTACCGACTTAATTGAGAAAAAAAATACAATGTCAAATTTGAAATTTTATGTAAACTTAATGTACTTTATGCAATTTGTCTAATTATTCAAAAATATTTTATTCAACTTAAATGATAATACTTGACAATTTAAGGGCATGTCACGAACCATATATAAATGTTCTTATGTTTTGGCTCTAAAATTGGCAAAATATATGTGAAAAAATAAGCCATTATGATAATGAAACTTAAAATTAATTGGTAAAATATAATTTATTTTCATTTCTACTAAGTGCATCTCTAATAGTTAATTAATTTATGTGTTATTTCATCATTTTATTAGCTTTAACCTAAAATTAAATAACATTTTTAATGGTCAACCTTTTCAAATAGTTTTTTCTTTAATTTTACCTTATCTATGTTTATCTATTTAATATGTTCTATATAACCCCTTTGTGACAACTGAAAATTTTGAGTCAAGAATATAACAGTGTACAAGTGATTTCATAATGTAACATTGTTACAATAAAACTTGGAAGCCAAAAAGGGCATTGGTTGTATGAGTTAATATATATATATATATATATATATATATATATATATATATATATATATATATGTGTGTGTGTGTGTACTTATACAACTAATGTCCTTTAGTTGTATATATATATATATATATATATATATATATATATATATATATATATATATATATATATATATATATATATATATATATGTGTGTGTGTGTGTGTGTGTGTGTGTGTGTGTTGCAAACCATATACGTAATTAACCATTTAAAAAGTCAACAAGCTAGAATAAGTCAAGATGGAACCACTTCCTTTAATTGTTTTCGGCCTAGGACCTAATACATGGGATTTCGGTCATGCTTAGACTGAAATCACATGTGATTTCGCTTTGCTTTAGGACCGAAATTACATGTGATTTCGGTTGGAGCATGGGACGAAATCACATGTGTTTTGGGTGTCTTCTTGTGAGTTTTCTATGAGATTTCGGTTTAAGGAAGGAAAGAGATAAGGATAGTTGACTTTAACAAGTGATGTTTCACCATTTTCCCATGAAAAACAATACCCAGTGTTTATCCAAGCAACTAACCACCAATTTACCAAGAAAATATCAACTCACGATACTTCCTTCTCTAAGAACGAGTTCACCATAAAATCATCCCACCACTTTCATTTCTACTACCTATTACACCATATCCTCTCAAGAACCAAGACCAAGATATCTTCCAAGTTCAAAATTTCCCAAGTTTGTTCTTAGTATTTTGGTAAGTATTCCTTCAAAATCTAGTGTGTTTATACATTTTTATGTAAGTTTCATCCTGTTTGCACATATTATTATATGTTAAAACCCTTAGGATAATAGCATTTCGAAGGAAGTTCATCAACCCATTCAAGAGTTTAGGCTTGGAAATCTTCACATCATCTCCTCAAACAACCCACAAATCCACTCAAGGTGAGTTCACACCCCCCCCCCTATTTTCAAGATTTTCATGTTTTAGGGGGAATACAAGTCAAAAATTGTTTATCACACAAATACTTGCATGTATTATCTTTATGTTAAAGTATAAGTCATTATTTGCATAAGATTTGATTATTACTAGCTTTGGTACAAATATTTGTGATATATTAGTTTCAAATGCAAAACTAACAAAAACAAAACATGATCTATGTTATAAAAATCATGAGAAAATTTATGATTTGCAAAAGTTTAAGGTTTTTTGGAAACTTTTTACCATAACATAGTTTTCTAACCAAAAAGGAGTACATTCTAGTTATTTCACTATTTTGTGGGTTACAACCCAAAAATATGATGTTTGACCATACATTTTGGAAACAAGACAAGATAACAACTTCGTATTTATATGAAAGATTATATAAATAGTTTCAGCAAACAAACAAGATAACTATAATTGGTATAGTTTGGGAGTCAAAAACATTTTACTGTCATTCAGAAGAAACATATAATTATTTAAACGTATAATTATTTCACTTACAAGAAAAAGGAGTTTTCAGTTCACGTAAATTGGTTGATACGGGTTGTGAGAGATTTAGCTTCATCGTACCTATCAGAGTACACAACTAAGACCTGCATTATAACCAGTGTCTCTTGGGGGAGAGTGTGACACTTGTGTATAAATCTATAAGGGATTGACAACCCTGACCTAAACTGTTAGCTATAGTTAGACTGACAGGTCTGGGGTGACAAATGTCGTAAATAGTTCCGACACCTGAAGAATGTCGTTCAGGAAACTAGTCGCATTAGTATGGTTATAATAACTCACATAGCGTATTAACAAACAATTGGTTTACGGGTTCAACGTACCTTCAAGTAGTTTTATATAGAGATAAAACTTCATAACACTAATTTTCCCAGTACAACATTACTTACATTTTTAGTCTTTGGATTAAGACTTAAAGTTCATTTTTATAAGAAAATATTGCATTATCTGGAAGTATACACTATCATTTTACAAGATACAGTTTCAAATCCTTCTCATACAAAACACTTATGAACTCATCAACTTAATTGTTGACACTTTTTAAAATCACTTGTATTCTCAGGAAATCAGTAAACAGGTAACTACAAGAGTTTTTCGGTGGATGGAACATCGTCGCATCTCGTTATCTATTTTTGTCATGTACATTTGATATCATGTAAACGATGTTTTCAAGTACAATGTAACTTATTAAATATTCAATACAATGGTTGTGATGCTTTGATTTCTATTGTTCAATTGTTATGATATTGTACATGAAGTCATCTGCCCCCAGACGTTTCCGTTGTTCTGTTTTGGGGGTGTGACAGATTGGTATCAGAGTATTGTTTATAGTGAATTAAGTATATCAAACCATGTAAGATATACAACTATAAATACAATGGGGCTAAAATACTATGACTAAAAGTATACTTTTAAAATATAAGTATTTTTGTAAGAGTATACATACATGCATACATACTAGGACAACATCGTAATATTATATATATATATATATATATATATATATATATATATATATATATATATATATAAGTATTCAGATAAGTTAAACACTACGATTAAGCCTGGGCAGTTATGTAATCATATATGGGATAATATAGCCTGATCAACTATATTTATACGAGATATGACCAACATGTGTTTAGGAATATTCACGGATGGCAACGAATTTAAAACTTACCAACCCTAAAACCCTAGAATCAAACATAAAGATTTAAAATACTATAGGAGTATTTTAGAATACTACAAAATAATACACTTAAGTTTCATGTATTTCTCATATCTCCATTCTCGCACAGACATCATGACACGATTTCACATGCTCGGAGACCCCTATTTCCCTAACCAGGGAAATTGTGGGTGGATCGAAGAGGATCCCGAAAAGGATCCTTAGGAACTAATGGAAGAGGAACCCGAGGAAGAACCCGAAGAGGATCCAGAAGTGGAGGAAGAAAAAGATGAGGAAGAGAAAGAGAAAGACTCAGATGCAGAGTCCGAAGTCATATATCCTCCTTACGTCGCCCGAGTTCCCGCACACCGCTTGGGCTACCATGGACCTATGCCCCGTTGGGCGGGAGACTTGGAGAGGTGGAGCAGGCAGCAACACCAACGCTCGCCATACGACATGCATCGAGGTTTCTATAACCTCAGCCATGGAGGACCGACAGACAGGGACCTCCTTGTCATGGTTCAGCGAATCACACACCTCGAAGATCAGACTAGGGCGTTGGCCAACCGGATCATGGAGCTAGGAGCCGTTGCTAAGGCCACTAACGCATTAACTTGATTTCTGGAGAGGGACTACCCCTGGACATGCCATCTCATTGACAGTCTCTACAAGGACCTTACCACCGCTTGAGCAGAAGTACGAGAGTATCGAGAGACATACACGACTCTCGAGGAAAGGGTGATTGCAGCTGAGCGTCGAATAGCAAAGTTACAGGGTGCCTCGACTTCAACCTCTGAACCACAGGAGACGATCCGCCGTGGGTAGTACATATACTACTCATATCTTGTTTCATTTATGAGAAAGCGTTAGTGCTACTCTTTCATGTAGACCTTATTAAAGGTCAAATTTTCAAAAACAATGTACTAGTACTGTAATATTAATGAATTGAGTATGGATTTTTATTTCATTAGATGTTTTATTTGTTATAAAACTGTTTAATTGTTATAGTAAAATTCATTATGAGTTGCTTTCAAATTTCAATAACAACTAGACTCGGTGTACAAAACAAGGCATTTCATTTCGGTGATGCCCGATTCATAACTTTCTTGAAAACTTATCGTCATTCCACCTTTAAACTTTATGGCAAAAGTACGCCACCAAGGAGGTCAAACATGCGCAAGAAAAACACACCAACAGCCCCACCACCGCCACCACCTCCACAAATGGATTCAGCTGTGTTCCAGGCTGCTGTAACAGCCGTTGTAGCCCAAATCAGCAGCAGCAACAACAACAGAAGCGGAACAGGTACTGATAGTTCCAATCAGGGAGAAAACCAAGGGCACCCGCAGATGTGCTCATACAAAGTATTCATGAACTGTAAACCCAGGAAGTACCATGGTGACGACAGAGTTGTTACCCTGACAAGGTGGTTCGAGAAAACCGAGTCTGTCTTTGAGATCTGCACCTGCCCAGACGAGTTCAAGGTCAAGTATGTCGCATGCTCATTTGCAGAGTCAGCCTTTTCATGGTGGAACAACCACGTTAAAACTTTGACTCTAGTTGTTGCCAACTCCATGAGTTAGGAGGACTTGAAAGCGATGACGCTCGAGGAATATTGTCTAAGGAGCGAGTTGCAGAAGCTTGAACAGGAGTTGTGGGAACACTCCATGAAGGGTTCTGATATCACTACTTACACTTCCCGATTCAACGAATTGGCAACTTTGTGCCCGAGAATGGTTACTCCAGAGGCCAAGAAAGTGGAGCTTTACATCTGGGCACTATCCCCTCAGATACAGGGGATGGTCATATCTGCCAACCCGAGCACCCTCGACAATACCAAGCGCCTGGCACAAACTCTTGTCGACTAGGGAGTTCGTCAAGGTATTATAACCCCCACACCCGAGCAAATAAAAGGAGGTAACAACAGAGGAAGTTTCGGAACAAAAAGAAAGGCCAATCCGCTCAAGTCCTAGCCAAGAAGCAACAAACTGTGGCTGTCCATGCCATCACCGCTCCTACTCCAGCTAAGCAATACGCTGGGACTCTTCCGAAGTGTGACAAGTGTAGCTACCACTACCATGGTGCCAGTCAAGATAGAAAATGTAATAACTGCAACAAGAAAGGACACACCGCTCGATACTGCAGAGCAATTGCACAACAAACCACCCAAGCCGCTAATACTGGGCTGAGTCGCGCATGTTACGGTCGTGGTGAGACCGGGCATTTCAAGAGGGATTGACTGAAGGCACAAAACGAACATGGTGGGACCATGGGAAGGGTTCTAACGATGGGGGCATGAGGAGGCTGTGAGGGATCCCACCATGGTTACTGGTATGTTCCTCCTAAAAAACTCATATGCATGCATACTATTGATAGTGGTGCGAAGAAAAGCCTCATGAGGCACCTGTTTAAACACTTACGGAAACAAAAACCCCAAACACTAAATGAAACATTCACAATAGAAACGGCCAATGGAAAGACATAAAGCACTAAGGATATATTTGTAGGATGCACACTAACTCTAAACAATCATTCCTTCCGAGTCGACCTTATGTCGGTCACAATAAGTAGCTTTGATGTCATCATTGACATGGATTGGTTGAGCCGTCACCATTCTGATATTTTCTGTTACGAAAAGGTAGCCCGCCTTAACCTACCAAATAACGAAGCCCTCGTCATTTATGGCGACAAACCCGACATGAATCTACAAATCATCTCATGCATAAAGGCTCAGAAGTATCTACGTAAGGAATACCACGCCTTCCTAGCCCACATAGTGGATGAGAAACAAAAAGTGAAATACATCAAAGATATTCCCGAGGTCTACGACTTTCCTGATGTATTCCCAGAAGACCATCCGAGAATCCCACCCATACGCTAAGTCGAGTTAAGAATCGACTTAATACCAAGAGCCACCCCCGTGGCCAAATCCCCATACCGCTTAGCACCGGCAGAAATGCAGGAACTGTCCAGTTAGCTAAACGAGCTGCTAAGCAAAGGATTCATCTGACCGAACTTCTCACCTTGGAGAGCACTGGTCTTGTTCATGAAAAAGAAGGACAGATCTTTCTGCTTGTGCATAGATTATCGAGAACCGAACAAGCTCACTATGAAGAACCATTATCCCTACCTCGAATAGACCACTTATTTTATCAGTTGGAAAAATCGAGCTACTTCACAAAGATCGATCTGAGGTCGGGGTACCATCAACTGCGGATACATGAGGAAGACATTCCAAAGACGACATTCAGAACTTGCTACAGTCATTATGAGTTTGTGATGATGCCTTTTGGCTTGATTAACACCAATGATGTTCATGGAATTAACGAACCGTGTGTGCCGGAATTATCTCGATAATTTCTTGATAGTATTCATCGATGATATACTAATTTACTCACGAAGCAAGGAGGAACATAATCGGCATCTACGACAAGTTTTAGAAATGTTAAGGGCATAAAAACTATACGCCGAGTTCTCAAAGTGTGAGTTCTGGATTCGAAAAGTCGACTTCTTGGGGCACGTAGTCAGCAAGGAAGGGATACACATGGACCCTTCAAAAGTCAAGGCGATCAAAAACTGGGCAACACCAAGAACACCGACAGAGATCCGCCAGTTTTTGGGTCTTGTTGGCTAGTACCGAAGATTCATACAAAACTTCTCCAGGATTGTAAAGCCACTCACTACCTTGAACTAGAAGGGAGTGACATTCAGTTGGGGGAATAATCAAGAAGCCGCCTTTCAAACGCTTAAACAAGCTTTGTGCAGTGCTCCAATGTTGTCTCTCCCAGAAGGGACCGCAGACTTTGTGGTGTACTGTGATGCATCGAAGCAGGGCCTAGGATGTATGCTTATGCAATGAGGGAAGTGTTGGATTTTCATCATCACTATAAGACTTCCTAAGTGCACATGCAACCACAAATGCTTTGGATCTATGTTTTCTCTAATTATACATGCATTTTCTTTTTCCAAAGCATTCACCCTAGCTAGCATACAATTGAAGCTATATATAATTAAAACATAGTTAGGATGCATAGCTCTTGAGTAGGGTAGAGTTCTTGACCTTTGGAAACTTGAGCACCTCAAGTTTGATGCCTCTAATGGTTCATAAACACCAATATGCAAAGGAGGTTTTAAGAGAATAAGTTACTTGACTCTTTTGAAGGTGCAACCGATTTTGGTTCATCGAGGGGGCTATTTATAGTTGTGGCAAGTGCTAAGGTTACACTTTGTAAACCCTAATGATCCATGACTTTCCACATTCCTATGATCCATGGGTTTAACCTCCATGGACTATCCATGGGTTATATTATTGGTTTAGCCCACTTATATAATCATGGATCACTTAGCCCATACTATAAGTATTATTGATTTGCATAATCAATCCCTCCATATTTAATTAGTCTCTTTTGACCACAAAATTAATTCTAAATTAATTCTTGGACAATACTAATTAAATAACCATATTAATATATTATACTTATAATATATTAATAAATCGTTAATAACCTTATTCTCATAAAACCATCCTATCAAATTGCACTGGTGAAGGCAACCCATAAGGAGCATAATACTATCAGGTCAAGTACGTACCAGTTATAGTTATGGGCTTAGACACCAAATCCAACAGGAAGGTCATCGCCTATGCCTCAATGTAACTCAAGACTCATGAGGTCAATTACACCACGCACGACCTCAAACTCGGAGAAGTGGTATTTGCCCTGAAGATATGGAGGCATTACCTTTACGACACAAAGTTCACCATCTTCATAGATCATCAGAGTCTTCAGCACATTCTCAATCAAAAGGAGCTCAACATGAGACAACAACGATGGGTTGAACTACTAAATGACTACGAATGTGAAATTCGTTATCATCCAGGAAAGGCCAACATAGTAGCAGACTCCCTGATTCAGAAATAATACTCGGGTCGCCGAGTAAAGTCACTAACCATGACCATCCATTCACACCTATCCGCGCAGATCAAGATGGCACAGTTAGAAGCCTTGAAACCCAATAACATCACAGGTGAAACATTGCGAGGAATGCAAAAAAACTTCAAGGTCTGGGATGATGGAACTCGTTGCTTCATGACTCGAATTTGGACACCGAGATTCGGAAGGTACAGAGATGTTGTCCTGAACGAGGCTCACAAGACAAAATACTCCGTTCATCCCGGTTCAGACAAGATGTATTTGGACCTCAAAAAACTTTATTGGTGGCCGAACATGAAAGCAGAGATCGCTACCTATTTGGGAAAGTGCCTGAATTGTGCCAAAGTCAAGGTAGAATATCAAAAGCCATTGGGTTTGCTTCAACAACCGGACATACCCGAGTGGAAGTGAGAGCAGATAACCATGGACTTCACAACCAAGTTACCCAAGACAACGGGTGGACTTGACACCATCTGGGTGATTGTTGACATGTTAACCAAATCCGCACACTTCCTACCAATAAAGGAGACCGACAAGATGTAGAAGCTCACAAGGACGTATATTAAAGAAGTCGTGCGACTACTGATGGGTTTGAGCCATAAGAACTTTCCTATGTGCACTTGCAAACCATAATGCTTGGATCTAGGTTTCTCTAATTGAGCATGCAATATATCCAAGGCTTACAATTCTAGATCTAATGTAAACAATTAAATCATATCATATGAAATCAGATCTAGAAGAATACCTTAAGTTGCTTGCTTGAAACTTCTTGTTCTTGGAGATTAGAGTCACAATTGGCACTCCTCTAATGGCTTACAAACACCAACTAGGAAGAGGATGATCTTGAGAGAGAGAGAGGAGGTGAGAAATCGGCTCTAGGGTTCTTCCTTGCAAGAGTATGGCCAATTTCCCTCACCCAAGGGTTCTATTTATACTATGAGATACTAGGGTTACACCCTTAACCCTAATTGAATAACTTAGGCCCTAAGCAATCCAAATATCCTCTTAGATCCGAGGATTGCATGATTTTAAGGTATCCTAACCCTAAAATCCGTCCACCCTAATATCCATAAGGATACATAGCCCAAAACACAACTATCACACATTTGACAGTTTATGCCCCTTTATTCAATTAACCTCTTTAAGTCACCAAATTAATTCTCAATTAATATATGACTTATATTAATCAAATAATATTATTATTCCTTTAATATATTACTCTCATAATATATTAACAATAATATCTCTTCTCTCTTTACAAATCATCCTATCAAGTTGCTATGGTGAAGGCAACCCAAAAGGACCATGCACAACCGGGTCAAGTACTTATCAAATATAATTACAGCCTTAGACACTAATCCAACAGTCTCCCACTTGGATAAGTCTAGTAAATATATATGTAAACACAATCTGATTAGCAATCGTAGCTCTCAAAGACGCTGTCAAACTCTTATCTTATCAGTATCCTATCCTTTAAATAAGGGATCGTACAGTCCTCTATTTAGAAATTGTGTGGACAATCTTATGGAACTTATTGTCCAGCAGTTGGTTTCTCGATCTCAGATTCATTTGACATAGAACTTAATTGAACACATCAATCATTCCTGACCGTGCCCGGCACATAAGTCAAATCAAATCATCGAGGGGCCCTGATATCGCTTTTACCCTCTCAGGATAAAAGTAACAAATAAACTTCGACTTATATGCATTTACTATTTACTAATCAACTATATACAACAATGCGTTTTATGACATCAATTTACTGATGCGGTTTCGCACTGTCAATGCACAACCAATTAATAAAAAATAAACCGTATATCTTGGTTTTAATACCATATGATATTATCGTCTTGCGATCACTTGCATTACGTTCCATAAAGTGACTCCAGCAAGCGCGGGTTTATTCCAATGCTCAAAACTTGTTCATAAGCACTCATGAACGTTGCAGCAAACCTTTGCTATGTCTAATACCTTTTAGAGAATCTACACACCAATTCATGACAATCTTCATTCATACCTACTTCCAACATATGAACGATTGTGGACCATTCGAATAATTCGATTATTCTTAATAACTCAATTATTCAGGAAGTCAAAACATGCAAAGTGAAACAATAGTTAAACAATTAACACGAGACAGTAGCTTTACTTATAAATAATACTCCTTTATTAATCATCAAATGTCAATTACATTTATCTATTACATGTTTCCAAACTATCTAATCTAAACTAATATCGTCTTTCAGCCCAATGCTCCTAGCGTGCTGCAAATGCTTAACCCTACTCAGTCCCTTCGTAAGCGGATCTGTTGGGTTATCTTCTAACGATACCCTATTTAATACGAGGTGTCCTTCTTCTACTCGATGTCTAATAAAGTGATATTTTCTGTCGATATGCCGAGATCTACCATGATCCCTTGGTTCCTTGGTCAAGGCAACCGATCCTTCATTATCACAGAAAATGTCCATAGGCTCCTTTATTACAGGCACAACTCCAAGGTCACCAATGAAGTTATTCAACCACATCGCCTCCTTTGACGCTTCGCTCGCTGCAATATACTCGTATTCGCACGTTGAATCAGATACGGTCTCTTGCTTGGAACTTTTCCAAGTCACTGCTCCTCCATTAAGGGTAAAGACCCAGCCCAACTGCGAACAGTAGTTGTCCCTGTCGATCTAGAAGCTTGCATCACTATACCCTCGCACCTTTAAGTCATCACTCCCTCCGAGGACTAAAAACCATTCCTTGGTCCTCCGAAGGTACTTAAGTATATTCTTGACCGCAATCCAATGAGCTCTGCCAGGGTTCCCTTGATATCTACTGACCATGCTCAAAGCAAAGGCCACATCAGGGCGAGTACAAGTCATAGCATACATGATTGAGCCAACTGCGGAAGTGTAGGGTACTCGACTCATCTCAGCTATCTCAGCTTCTGTACTCGGACTTTGAGGCTTACTCAATTTGGCATTACTCTGTATCGGTAGTTCTCCCTTCTTCGAGTTTTCCATACTAAAACATTTTAGTACCTTATCCAAGTAAGTATTCTGACTAAGTCCTATTAGTCTCTGACTTCGTTCTCTCACTATCCTTATTCCCAAAATATAGGAAGCCTCTCCGAGGTCCTTCATAGCAAAGCACTTCCCGAGCCAGGACTTAACCTCCTGCAGAGTCAGGATGTCATTTCCTATGAGCAGTATGTCATCGACATACAAAACGAGGAAGCTAACTATAATCCCACTGGCCTTGACATATACACATGATTCATCTTCACTTCGTACAAATCCAACCTCTTTGAATTTCTCATCGAAGCAAAGATTCCATCTGCGAGATGCTTGCTTAAGTCCATAAATGGACTTCTCAAGCTTGCACACTCTATTGGGATGTTTCGGATCGACAAAACTCTCTGTCTGAGCCATGTAAACATCCTCATCTAACTTGCCATTAAGGAAAGCGGTCTTGACATCCATCTGCCATATCTCATAATCATGAAATGCAGCAATGGCTAGCATCACCCTAATAGACTTTATCTTAGCAATTGGTGAGAAGGTGTCATCATAGTCAACTTCGGGAGTTTGAGTAAAGCCCTTCGCAACCAATTGTGCCTTATATGTGTGTACATTCCCATCCACGTCGATCTTTTTCTTGAAGATCCATTTGCACCCAATCGTCTTACGTCCGGGCACATTGTCAACCAAATTCCAAACTTGGTTGTCATACATGGACTGGATCTCGCTGTCCGTTGCCTCTTTCCATTTTGCAGACCCTGGCATGCCATGGCTTCCTTATAGCTATTAGGTTCATCTAGATTTATTAGTGTACCATCACTAATATACGTGTCCCCTTCAGTAGTAATATGAAAGCCATAAAACTGGGGTTGAACTCTAATTCTTTCGGAACGTCTAAGAGGTAAGGACTCGTTAATTGGTTCAACCGGAGTTTCCTCCTCGGGTTGAGCGCCAACGTTAGAGGTTCCTTCATCACTCGACTCTTGAATCTCTTCAAGATCGATTTGCCTCCCACTGTCCCTTTGGCTTATGAGTTCTCACTCTCGGAAAACCCCTCTCCTCGCAACGAAGACAACATTGTCACTCGGTCTATAGAAGAGATATCCAAAGGATTTCTGCGGGTAGCGGATGAAAATACACCGCTCACTACGAGGTTCAAGCTTGACGTGAGTTTCTCGTCTTATGAAAACATCACAGCCCCAAACCTTGATATGTTCCAACGAGGGAGCTTTCCATGTCCACATCTCATGAGGTGTTTTGGCAACCTTTTTGTAGGGACTTGGTTAAGGATATGGGCGGCAGTCTCTAAGGCATACCCCCAGAAAGAGATAGGTAGTGAAGCACGACTCATTATAGAATGAACCATGTCTAACAGGGTTCGATTATGCCTTTCTGCCACACCATTCAACTGCGGTGTCCTAGGTGGCGTCAATTGCGAAACTATTCCGCATTCCTTGAGATAGTCGTGGAATTCAAGACTTAGGTACTCTCCTCCTCGATCGGATCGAAGCATCTTGATTTTCCTGCCCAATTGATTCTCCACTTCATGTTTGAACTCTTTGAACTTTTCAAACGTTTCTGACTTGTTCTTGATTAAGTAAATATACCCATATCTACTATAATCGTCGGTGAAAGTCATGTAGAAGTGGTTCCCATCCTTTGTGGTGGATCTAAAGGGCCCACACACGTCGGTGTGTATGAGATCCAATAAACCCTCACCCCTCTCACAAGTGCCAGTGAAGGGTGACTTGGTCATCTTTCCAAGTAAACAAGATTCGCACGTGTGATCTTCCATAAGGTCGAATGACTCCAACACTCCATCCTTTTGGAGTTTGGCTATGCGCTTCTTGTTGACATGCCCAAGACGACAATGCCACAAGGATGCTTTATCCATACTATTGGAAGAATCCATACACAACACATCATTTCCTAGGTTATCTACAACCATAACAGTTTCATAAATTCCATTAAAAGGCATTGCTTCAAAATATAAAACACCATTTAGATAAGCATAAATTGAACCATTCTCATTATTAAATGAATATCTAAATCCTTGTCTAAATAAACCAATAAAAGAAATGATGTTTCTTTCCATATCTGGCGAGTAGCAACAATTATTTAAATCTAAATTCAATCCATTACTAAGCACTAAAGAATACACTCCAATCTTGGTCACAGGCGATGATCTTCTGTTCCCCATGATTAGATTTATTCTTCCACGCTCCACATCCCTATTTCTTCCTAGTCCCTTCAAATCAGAACAAATGTGATATCCACATCCTGTATCAAGAACCCAAGAAATAGCACGAGATGAATCATTAGATTTAATTGTGTAAATACCTGCAAAAGATGGCTTGATCTTCCCATCCTTGATGGCTTGTAGATATTATGGGCAGCTTCTCTTCCAATGCCCTATGTTGTGGCAATGATGGCACTCTGCCTCCTTTGGGTTTGGGTTGGGCTTAGCAGGATCAACCTTGGTCCCGCTAGAAGAGGAAC
This sequence comes from Lactuca sativa, assembly GCF_002870075.4. NCBI lineage: Eukaryota > Viridiplantae > Streptophyta > Magnoliopsida > Asterales > Asteraceae > Lactuca > Lactuca sativa. The sequence continues at coordinate 245,333,650 of NC_056627.2, read as the reverse complement.
CATCTTGGGACTTTTCCTTGCGATGGTTCTTTGAAGAAGCCTTCCTCTTCTTGCCCCTTCCCTGCCCAACAGCCAAAACAGGAGCAGTGGGTGGATTGGGAGTTAGCGCAACAGACTTGTCCTTGAGGTTGCTCTCAGCAGTCCTTAGGAGCCCTTGGAGTTTGCTTAGGGTGTCCTCTTCTTTGTTCATGTGGTAGGTCATCCTAAATTGGTTGTAGCATGAGGGCAAGGAGTGAATAACAATGTCGATAGCCAAATCTTCCCCAAAGTTGACATTCAACTTGCGAAGACGATCAACATACCTGTGCATCTTTTGCAAGTGCACGGTTAGAGACTCTCCACTTCCCATTTTAGCAGTGATCATATTCGTTATGATCTCATAGCGCTCTTGCCTCGCGCTTTGGTGGTATCTCTCCATCAAGTCTAGACGCATCTCATAAGGATAAATGTCCTCATAGGACTTTTGGAATTCGGAGTTCATCGTGGCTAGCATGATGCAATGGACTTTCGTTGCATCACGCTCATGGGTCTCAAAGACAACCATTTCTTTGGGAGTAGCAATTTATGGATTGATCTTCTCGAGTTTTTCATCGAGAACATACTCTTTGTCCTCGTAACGCGCGATCGTGCGAATGTATCTTATCCATTCGCTAAAGTTCGATCCGTCAAAAGTCACTTTTTGACAAAGGCTCATTAACGTGAATGAGCTAGCAACAACGTTGTTCGCGATAGACATCTACAAATAGAAAGGAACAAAGTTTGATTAGATTTAAGTCCCTAATTAACACCCAAAAGAAAAATTAGGGCTAGGACCCAACAACATTATTTACACATTAGAAAAGGGATGCCGTGATCCAACATGCAATAATTTGGAGGTAAGTGAATGACGATTCACTAATTTTTCACCATAAAAAACACAAGCTTAAGTTATAAATGTATTGAGAATTCCTAGATTTCTTTGAGATTCATCAAACTTTTCAATGGCATGTTTAAATCTCGATATGCCCCTCTAGTTTGTGACTGGGATGCCGAGGATCACAAAGCGGGTGTGAATAACCATGCAAATCTACATGGTGCGTTCATTGTTACAGTCATCTATTCGATGTGCCGGTAAACCACACACGCTCCATTGAAATATGACAAACAATGAATCACCCTTTTCCACCTTTGCTTTGAACCAATTAGTGTGCCGGTTAACCACACATGCTCCACTAATATCTTAACAAGGGTGCAAAGTGTAATTTCATGGGATTGCATCAATTCACTTTTCCTAAAGTAACTAAGATTGGGAATTTTATGAAATACATTTAGTTACTTTATATAGATACATTATACTTATTAATGAGGAGAGGATTGCCCTATCCTACCCGTTCGGCTAACGACCCTCCACCCGTCAAGCAAGTAGTGGGTGTGAGTGTACACCCATTAAGTGCCATTTTATAGGCAGCAACATTATACCTACCTTATAGACTGGCTTCGTGAATGAGGCCTACTAACGGTAAGACTAGCATTTTTAAATTATATATATATATATATATATATATATATATATATATATATATATATATATATATATATATATATATTAAGCTTGTAATAATATATTAGTATAGAGTTGAATTTTAAACTTGTAAAATTCTAGGGTTTGAAATTTAAATTATTGAAATTAAACTTTTAATCACAAAACTTAAATTTCAAAACTTGAGGACAAGTTTTAAACTTTTCAAAACATAAGGATCAAATAGTAAATAATACAAATCAACTAATTAGATTATTTAAATTTGATCTAATCAATATTACTTGCAATACAATTCACCAATTTAATTCAAATAATCAATTATTATCATATAAGGAAATTATTATTCAATTTAATGGTAATTATCTTTTGTTTGGTCAAGAATATACTCCAATATATCATAAAATTCGCATTTTAATGACCCAAAACAATTAAGGCAAGTATCCTCAAGCAAAACAGCAAGAAATCCCGAAATTGACTCTTTCTGGCGCTAGAACTCGCCAAGTTCCTCTGTGAACTCGCCGAGTTGGAGCTACTCGCCGAGTCCACATTGGAACTCGCCAAGTTCACCAGTCAGAAGCATAAAAATCGAATTTTTCAAGCAACAAACAATTAACCAAAGCATCGATTCAATAGAAATCAATCAAAGCTCTGATACCATTGATGGGTTTGAGCCATAAGAACTTTCCTATGTGCACATGCAAACCCTAATGCTTGGATCTAGGTTTCTCTAATTGAACATGCAATGTATCCAAGGTTTACAGTTCTAGATCTAGTGTAAACAATTGAATCATATCATATGAAATCAGATCTAGAAGAATACCTTAAGTTTCTTGCTTGAAACTTCTTGTTCTTGGAGCATAGAGTCACAATTTTCACTCCTCTAATGGCTTACAAATGCCAACTAGCAAGAGGATGATCTTGAGAGAGAGAGGAGGTGAGAAATCGGCTGTAGGGTTCTTCCTAGCAAGAGTATGGCCGATTTCCCTCACCCAAGGGTTCTATTTATACTATGAGATACTAGGGTTACACCCTTAACCCTAATTGAATAACTTAGGCCCTAAGCAATCCAAAGATCCTCCTAGATATGAGGCTTGGACGATTTTAAGGTATCCTAACCCTAAAATCCATCCACCCTAATATCCATAAGGATACATAGCCCAAAACACAACTATCACACAGTTGACAGTTTATGCCCCTTTATTCAATTAACCTCTTTAAGTCACCAAATTAATTATCAATTAATATATGACTTATATTAATCAAATAATATTATTATTCCTTTAATATATTACTCTCATAATATATTAACAATAATATCTCTTCTCTCTTTACAAATCATCCTGTCAAGTTGCTATGGTGAAGGCAACCTAAAAGGACCATGCACAACCGGGTCAAGTACTTACCAAATATAGTTACAGCCTTAGACACTAATCCAACAACTACATGGGGTGCCAATATACATCATCTACTGTGACATCCCCATTTTCACGGACATAAAAGTTCGATTTTGTTTATGCTTTATAAAAATCCGAGTACCTCTTTTAATAAAAATGTTGCAGAATTTGTTCCCAGTAAAACATGATAAATACGTTATCAAAGCATTTCCAAAGAAAAGTATTTTTATTCATTTTAAAACATTTGGGATGTCATCATCAATACAGAAACATAAGCATAAACAAAACTTATATTCATTATCACTAGTGATTTATATCTTCTTAATCTCTCAGTGTAATGTGACTTCATATCAACACTTGTGATATAAATAAGTTGGAGTGGGTCGGGTTGGGAAACATGTTGAGTACATAGGGTTTTCAACCCAAAATAATATAATTATTATGTTTATTCATCAAATAGTTAACCCACTTACCCATCCCCATTATTGTATTTACTCTTAAGGATTTACCTAAGAATCAGCTATTCCTCATTCATTCATTCCTAAGGATCATCCTAAGGAATTGGCACGAAGTCCATCATCACCGAGTCTAGGAACTAAGTATGCATAGTTGCCAGGGTTTATACAACAGGCACTAAGTCTGCATAGTCACATGGGTTTAGGTACTAAGTCTACATAGTCACCAGGGTTTAGGCACTAAGTCTACATAGTCACTAGGATTCGAGCAGTAAGTCTGCATAGTCGCCCGGGTTTATCTTGTTTATTGAAAGTATCGTTTTCGAGAGTCCACTCACAATACATGTCAATGGGGTTTTAGAGTACACCGGTGAACAAAATCGTTCACAACACCTATAGGTTGCGAGCCTGCTAGTGTTCCACTGGACTATCTAGAATAGTCCGTGGTTGTCATCCATACTCTGCTAGATGACGGGGCCGACATTTGGGAACAAGGCTTCTCACATCGTCCACCTCTCACCCTTACCTCATGGTCTATATCACCTCTCAACTCATCATCCAACTCATATTTCATCTACCTATGTTTTACCCAACATATTATGTAGATATAAATACATATACAGTTTAAATCATATAAAACTTGTATAAAATAGTTCATCCAACATAAATAGCAAGGATACAGATAATATGCACACATAGCATGTAGTTTATATAAATTACTTCATATCTATGTGTAACATGAAAGTAACTATGCACTCACTTGATGAGGTGGCGTCTCGGTACTTGAACAACGCTTCATTTACTTTAAAATAATTTCCTTCGATGAAACCTAGTATTATTACCACTAGATTTTAGTCTAATATTTACCGTGACTAATTATTAGTCTTATTATTATTATTATTATTATTATTATTATTATTATTATTATTATTATATAAGCATTTAAAAAATATTTTCCAACCACTATGTACAGACAGGGGCCAGACATAAAACACCGGAGGCAATGACCATTTTGGCATATAGCACTTCTGAAATCTACAACCCTATGCGGCCCTTTAAACCAGATTCGTCGTGTCGCGAGTAGTTAAAAATATATTATAACGACACTTATATAATTCATAATAATAGCCCAAATATTTATTATAAGTTCATAATAACAATATTAATTTTAAATATAAGCTATATTAAAATAGGGTAAGCATAACTTACTTACAAGGGGATTTTAGCTAGGAGTCGGGCTTTGCAGGGGCAGAACTTCGTCGCTGAATCTTTCTATGAAAGATTCGTACAACGCTTCAACACTCACCTTACTATACTAAAACTACAGAAAGAGAAGTCGAATCACGAGGGACCGAAATGCTCGGGGATAAGAAGAGAAAGACTCTTGATTCTAGAGAATGCCGTAAGAAATATGAGAGCCCAAGGCTCTTATTTATAGTAATTGAAATTTCAAAAACTACTCTCATAGTTACTTAATGACCTTATAGTTATATAAACAACTAAACACCCCTTTATATACTATTTTAAATAGATTTAACGATATTTGTACTAAACTAATATCAAAAGTATTCAACACTAGTCTTATAATGACCGCATCGTCGATACCTTTCTAATGATATATACATATGTATATATATATATATATATATATGTGTGTGTGTGTGTGTGTGTGTGTGTTCGTATATATGATTTATACTTTATTTTAATACGTAAATATGCTATGATAATTTGTAACTCGTTCATACGAACTCCATTTTTGACGCTCTTTATATCCACGTGTAGGTGGAGATGTACTCTACAACTTTCATTTAGACTCCTTCGGCTAATTTTGAATTTATTTTTAAAGTTAGATTTTTAACAGGTCGGGACAGGAAAAGTCCGTTAAAAATTCATAACTTCTTCATTCGACGTCCGTTTTTGTCTGTCTTGTTACCGTTGCGCTACTTTAATGAGATCTTTAATTCTCATTTAGGTTGCGTTGGCCAAAAATCGATCGATCTAAAATTCGAATTTCAGGTCGTGCACTGTTATGCCAAATCTTAGAAAATTCATAACCTCCTCATACGAAGTCAGATATGGGCGTTCTTTTTTTATATGTTCTCGGCTTAACGTATACTACAAATTTTGTTTAGATCACTAAGGATAAAAAGCCATCTATCGTAATTTCACTTTTTATGTCTCCCGGTGCCGTGCTGGTTTTGCCGTAAAACTTCGACGGGCCGTAACTTCTTCGTTATAACTCGGATTTCAACGTTCTTTATATGTATGGAACCCTTGTAACATATACTAACACTTGGTTAAGATTATTACTTCTAAATAATCTTCCATAAAAAACTCATTTTTGACCAAACTCGACATGAGTACATCCTATCACCCTCAAACATACGGTCAAAGCGAAAGGACCATCCAGACGCTAGAAGACATGTTGAGAGCATGTGTGATAGACTTTGGTAAGGATTGGGATAACCATTTACCACTTGTTGAGTTCTCATACAATAATAACTATCACACTAGTATCAAGGTCACATCGTTCAAAGCTCTTTATGGACGTAAGTGCAGATCACCTATGTGATGGGCTGAACTGGGTGACACACAACTAGCAAGAGGACGAGTGCCTAATAGCACTCTCACCGGACCAGAGATCATATAAAAAACTTTATTGGAGAAGATTGTTTAGATCCGCGAACAATTAAAGGCGTCCCGGGATCCGCAAAAGAGCTACGCTGATAAGCGACGAAAACCCTTGGAGTTCCAGGTTGGCGACCGCATACTGTTGAAGGTCTCATCCTGGAAGGGAATGATACGTTTAATCAAATGTGGAAAGCTAAAACCAAGGTATATCGGGTCATTCGAGATCCTTGCTAGAATAGGCCCGATGACTTAAAAGCTTCGACTACCAAAAGAACTCAACAATGTACATCCCGTGTTCCACGTGTCCAACCTGAAGAAGTGCCTTTCTGATGAAACTATGGTGGTCCCACTCGACGAGATCGAGGAAAACGAGAGTCTACACTTCTTAGAGGAACCTGTGGAAATAATGGGTAGGGAGATCAAGAGAACGCAACAAAGTTGTATACCAATAGTGAAGGTCTGCTAGAATGCCAAGCGAGGGCCTGAATTCACTTGGGAGCAAGAAGATCAGATGAAATACACACAACTTTTCCTCTAGTTGCAAGAACCCATCCAAGATGCAAAAGTTCAGGACGAAATTCCCTCTAACAGGGGGATGATATGAAAACTACAAATTTTGAGTCAAGAATACAATAGTGTACATTTGATTTCACAATGTAACCTTGTTATAATAAAACTTGGAAGCCAAAAAGGGAATTGGTTGTATAAGTTTATATATATATATATATATATATATATATGTGTGTGTGTGTGTGTGTATGTATATATATATATATATATATATATATATATATATATATATATAAACTTTGAAAATAAAAAGGACATTAGCTGTATATATACAGGTATATATATATATATATATATATATATATATATATGTGTGTGTGTGTGTGTGTGTGTATTGCAAACCATATACGTAATTAACCTTTGAAAACTCAACAAGCAAGAATAAGTCAAGACGGGACCACTTCCTTTAAGTGTTTTCAGTCTAGGACCCAACACATCGAATTTTAGTCATGCTTAGACCAAAATCACATGTGATTTAGGTTTGCCTTAGGACCGAAATCACATGTGATTTCGGTTGGAGCATGGGCCGAAATCACATGTGTTTTGGGTGTCTTCTAGTGAGTTTTCTATGGGATTTCGGTTTAAGGAAGGAAAGAGATAAGGATAGTTGAGTTTAACAAGTGATGTTTCACTATTTTCCCATGAAAAACAATACCCAATGTTTATCCAAGCAACTAACCACCAGTTTACCAAGAAAATATCAACACACAGTACTTTCTTATCTTAGAACGAGTTCACCATAAAATCATCCCACCACTTTCATTTCTACTTCCTGTTACACCAAATCCTCTCAAGAACCAAGACCAAGATATCTTCCAAGTTCAGAATTTCCCAAGTTTGTTCTTAGTATTTTGGTAAGCATTCCTTCAAAATCTAGTGTGCTTATACATTTTTATGTAAGTTTCTTCCTATTTACACATATTATTATGTGTTAAAACCCTTAGGATAATAAAATTCCAAGGAAGTTCATCAACCCATTCAAGAGTTTAGGCTTGGATATCTTCACACCATCTCCTCAAACAACCCACAAAATTCACTCAAGGTGAGTTCATACCCCCATATTTTCGAGATTTTCATGTTTTAGGGGGGAATACAAGTCAAAAATTGTTTATCACACAAATATTGTTGGATTAGTGTCTAAGTCCATAACTATTTTGGTATGTACTTGACCCGATGGTGCATGGTCCTTTTGGGTTGCCTTCACCAAAGCAACTTGATAGGATGAATTATGGAGAGAGAGGATTAATTCTGATTTATTAATATATTATGAGAATAATATATTAAAGGAGAAATCATATTGTTTAATTAATATTAGTCAAGAACTAATAAAAATTAATTTTGTGGCTAAAATATATTAATTAAATAAAGGGGACTAGAACTGTCAATTGTATGATAGTTAAATATTGGGCTAATGGACTCCATAAAGGATGGAGTGGACGAATTCTATGGGGAAACCCATTAGAAATCGTCCAAGGCCTCTAAGGAGGGAGTCCATGGGTTGCTTAGGGCCTTTTCAATTAAATTAGGGTTTCCTTGTTAGATAACCCTAATAGCCTCACTGTTTAAGGACCCCAAGAGCACCAAAACATGGCCAAGAGTTTCCTTAGGGTTTCTACACGTTTTTGGGTGCCTCCTCTCTTATAATTCTTCATCCTCTTGCTCTTGGTGTTTGTGAGCCATTAGAGGAGTGACACTTGTGACTCTAAGCTTTCTAAAGCCATTACAAAGGAGGATTTGAGATTGTTATTGCTACATAACAATCAAGGTAAGATCTAAACCCTATTTTATGTTAATATGATTAATGGTATGCTAGATCTAGGGTTTATAGCTTTGGATATTCAATTGCATGTTCATTAGACAAACTAGATCCAAAAGCTATTAGGGTTTGCATGTACACCATAGGAATGATGTATTGCTCAAAACCCATCAAATACTTGCATGTATTATCTTTATGTTAAAGTATAAGTCATTATTTGCATAAGATGTGATTATTAATAGCTTTGATACAAATATTTGTGATATATTAGTTTCAAATGCAAAACTAACAAAAATAAAACATGATCTATGTTATAAAAATCATGAGAAAATTTATGATTTGCAAAACTATAAGTTTTTCTTGGAAACTTTTTACCATAATATAGTTTTCTAACAAAAATTAGTATATTTTAGTTATTTCACTATTTTGTGGGTTACAACCCAAAAATATGGTGTTTCACCTTAAATTTTGGAAACTAGACAAGATAACAACTTTGTATTTCTATGAAAGATTATATAAATAGTTTCAACAAACAAACAAGATAAACCATAATTGGTATAGTTTAAGAGTCACAAACTTTTTATTGTCATTCGAAAGAAACATATAGTTATTTAAAAGTATAATTATTTCACTTATAAGAAAAAGGAGTTTTCAGTTCACGTAAATTGGTTGATACGGGTTGTGAGACATGTAGCTTCATCGTACCTACCAGAGTACACAACTAAGACCTGCATTATAACTCGAGTCTCTTGGAGGGAGAGCGTGACACTTGTGTGTGTGTGTGTGTGTGTGTGTATATATATATATATATATATATATATATATATATATGGGATTGAAAACCTTGTACCTAAACTGTTAGCTATAGTTAGACTGACAGTTCTGGGGTGACAAATGTTGTAAACAGTTCCGACGCCTGAAGAACGTCATTCAGGCAACTAGTCGCATTAGTATGGTTATAATAACTCACATATCATGTGAAAAAAAACAATTGGTTTACGAGTTCAACATACCTTCAAGTAGTTTTATATAGAGATAAAACTTCATAACACTAATTTTCCCAGTACAACATTACTTACATTTTTAGTTTTTAGATTAAGACTTACAGTTCATTTTAATAAGAAAATATTGGATTTTCTAGAACTATACACTATCATTTTATAAGAAACAGTTTCAAATCCTTCTCATACAAAATGCTTATGAACTCACCAACTTAATTGTTGACACTTTTCAAAATCACTTGTATTCTCAGGAAATCAGTAAACAGGTAACTACAAGAGTTTTTGGGTGGATGAGACCTCACCGCATCTCGTTATCTATTTTTTTCATATATATTTGATATCATGTAAATGATGTTTTTGAGTACAATGTAACTTATTAAATATTCAATACAATGGTATTGATGCTTTTATTGCTATTATTCAAGTGTTATGATACTGTACATGAAGTCATCCACCTGCAGACGTTTCCGCCGTTTTGGTTTGGGGGTCTGACACCCCTCCATTTTAATTAGTCATTTTTAAACAAACATCATATTTTTAATAGAAAATATTTTAATAAATATTATTATTAGACATTAATGTTAAAATAATATAACACTTGTTTTCGTAACATGTATTATTTCAAAAGATGTAAATTGGTGTGAGACGAGTATGTGAAATAAAACTTAGATTTGCTTAAATTGGATATTTTTTTTAGCAAAATGTAGTTGAGAAAGTGATAAATCTTTTTGAGACAAACGCGTAGAAATAAAAATCGTCAAAAATGAAGTTTGTATGAAAACGTTATGATCATTTTTAAGATTTAGATGAAAGTAAATTTTGCTATTTTGAGAAAGTCAACATAAGTGAAGTTAACGGTCAACTTTTGATTACCATGATGTGGTGGTATACTTGCCATGAAATAGACATGCATGAGTCATGAATACACATGGCGAGATGGAGTCTATCTGATGACCAAGACGTGGTAGTAGATTCACCATGATGTGGTATGTGGCAAGTCACTGAGACACGTGGCAAAATTGAAATTTACTTAATCACCATGATGTGGTATGTTTATGGCCACAACATGGCGCATTGCAGAGTATAAATACGTGAGTCGTGTGTCATTTTGAGAGGTTTTGGCATGCGGGATTGGAGATGTTGCTTAGGAGTCATTTACATGAGATTACTAGGTGAAATTATACGATTGTATGGGAGATATGAGGTCGAGTTACAAGATACCTTGAGGTATCTTTTACCCATTAAATTCTAATTATGATATGTGATAGATATTGAGACTTGATATACCTGAGTATATGTTACGAGTGTTCGTGATATGGCGCTATTACAGACCCGTTAGTGAGATTGCGAGTAAATCTAACGAACAATGATTTAGTCAAAACTATAAGGTTATAAACCCTAATATATGAAATATGACCTTTAAAAAGAATTAGTGTGAGAACAAGAATCAATGTGTGAGAACAAGAATCAATGTGCAAGGACAAGGTTTGAAAACTCAAACCTTGAGTTAATCTTTAAGATTAATTTCTGCTCTTAATAAATAGTTTCAGTTAATTATGGTAAAGCAGTCAAGACTTGAAGATAATTAATCAACAAAGTACTAAAGTAATAAATGAAGTAAACTTGAGTATAATCAATGCAAAGACAATTTAAGACAAAAAGAATGTAAATGAAAGAAGTTTTACTTGCAAGAGATAATAGATTGATGTGAAGAGAATATCGATAGTTCTATTCTTGGTTCTTTGTGTTTAACTCATGAAACACTCACTCCTTAAATAGAAAATGAGGAACTTGTTACAAACAGCTGACACATTCTAAGGACTGGTTATAACAAAGTGTTTAACAATCTAACACTTAAAAGATTCACACGATATAGTCCTAAGAACTATTACATCAATATAAAGACAAAAAGCATTTAATACTAGTAAAAACTTCTGACTTCTGAGTACTTGATCTCGGAATTCCTCTTGTTTCGGAACACTTCACATCTCGGAAACAAGGTGAATTTGGATCTTGATTGCTTCGGATTGCTAGAGGTTCACTTTTCATGTATTAACAATCTCCCCCTAAGTAAACTTGGCAATCAATCAACTTAGTTGACTTCTTCGGATATGAAGAGGTAAGCACGTTAGAGACAACTTCGAACTTCTAAATACCACTTGAGGTGATTGATAAAATTATTCTTCACATGCCCATGAGAATCAATCTTGGGAGCATTGGAGTTGAACTTTTGCAGAATGGATGAAGGAATGATATTCTTATCCAAGAATCAGATGAATTCTTTCTTCTTCGTCTTCTTTCTTAGATAGATGTATCTGAGTTCTGGTTCTTCGAGGAGGTGTGATCAGCGACTCTTTTAGAGTATCGTTTGGTTTCTAGGCAGGAGAACCTTCATCAAGTGGGACGATTCTCGGAGATGGAATAGGAGGCAGCATAGACTGAGTAGCTATGAATCCATCAACGGTGAGCTTAGTCTTGATTTTATCCATTTCATGGCTTCTTTGAAGTACGTCTACCAAGGATGATGGCCAAGTGACAGAAGACCATATCCTTCTTTTTTCCGCTGATAGAACCTTTTTCAGATATTTCCAAGGAGCTTGAAGTCCTACAAAAGCATTTGTGATTAAGTCGTCATCTTTTTCTTCCTCTTCTTCTTCATCTTTTGTTTGAGGGTCCATGGATTCAACCTGTATTAAGTCTTCATCATCAGATTTATCTCGGGGCGTGAATTCTGAGGCAGGTTTCCATTGAATAGTTTGACACTTGCGACTAGGTCCTTCTCCCTCTCTTGCTTCGAAAGGCTCTGTATCTGAGGCAAGTCTAAAAGTGGCTTGAACTTCAGACAATCTTTCGAATACTTTTTGAAAGCTCATATTGATTTGCTTAGAGTGAGCATCATATGCTTCAGCTGTGGGGGCTTGGACTTTTGAATGATCAAACAAGGTGCCCAAGATGGAGAGCATTTCGCCGAACTTGTTGTTAGGAACGTCAACGATGTTCCAACAAGCTCAGAGTAACTTGATTAGGACATGTTGCATGATGTGGTTGAGTTCATCCATCTTCCTGATTTCTTTTTCTAACCTTTGGATTAGTTTCTCATGACACACATAAGTTTGCTTGATCAGCTCATTTGCTGGGCTAATCATGTCGTCATGGATTTTTAACATGGTAGTGGTGGTAGAGATGTGGTGATCCAGGCTGTCATTGTTCTATTGCTCTACTTCTTCCAATGTATGCTTGAAATGTATGGAGATGAGATGATCAAGTTGATCCGCTCTTTCAGCTTCCGATGGACCAACTTTGTTTAATCTCGGAAACAGATTTGAGTATGAGATCGAGCTTTGAGTCGAGGCTTGAGACTTTTTCATCAAGCTTAGAGTCTAGTTGTGCCACGGATTTATCAAGTGAGTCGAACTTTGAGAAAACTATTGCTACATTGTCTCAGAGTTCCAGAAGGGAAAATGGATCAGCAATATTGTCATCTGATGAGCCAGTGTCCGAGGTGGAACTCGTAGAATCATCATCATCACCACCTTTATCCCCTTGAGGTTCAAAATGAGAGGGATTTGTTTATGTTTCACCTCGGTTGAGTGTTCTTCATCCGAGGGCGTTTGGAAGGCACGAGCTTTTCCTGTGGCAATGGTCTGGGTTGGATCCGAAGAGATAAACTCTTGGTCTGTTTCTTCATATATGGGAGCAATGAACGACAAGTTGCTGTGAATGGCCCATTTTTGCATGGAGATGAGAGTGGATTCAACTTGAGCTCAAGTCAACTCTAGATGTCTCGTATGAACTCTGTCAACAAATTCATTCCAATTATCGTCAGCAGAACCTGGTCATCCTTTACATGAACCAGGTGTTGGATAAGGTGTCTAAGTCCATAACTATATTTGGTATGTAATTGACTCGATTTAGCATGGTCCATTTGGGTTGCATGGCATCAGAACAATTTAGATAGACTTTTGTGAGAAGAGGATATTTATGATTTATTAATATATTATAAGTTATAATATATTAATATGAATTATTTAATTAGTATTGATCAAGAATTAGTTTGCAATTAATTTTTTTCGATCAAAAGAGACTAATTAAATAAATGGGGATTGATTTGGTAAATCATTCATTCTTATAACGTGGGCTTATGATCCATAGTTCTTCATGTTGGGCTTAACCCATATGGTGACCCATGGATACTCCATGGAGGTTAAAACCTATGGATCATGAGGAATTTGGAAAGTCATGAGTTACATGGTGTAACCCTAATGTGCACACTATATAAGAAGCCTCATAGCTCATGAAATGACACCTTTAAGTGATAAGAAGTGAGAACTAGCCGATTTGTGAAGCAAGTGTTCTTCTCTCAAGTTATTCCAATTGTTTGTGGTGTTGTGTGAAGCATTTGAGGCATCATATTTGGGGTGCTAGGCTCACAAAGTCTTAAGGAATCAAAGCTACAAGAAAGGTATGTCACTCTACTAGAGTTTTGTATTACATATACCCCATGATATGCTAGTTAGGATGAAACCTTGGAAAAATGAATGTTTGCATGTATAATAGAGAGAACTTAGATCCAAGGTTTCTAAGGTTGCATGCACACCATAGGAGTGTTAGAATTCTTAAAACCCTACAGTAGTTTCAGAGCCTAGGCTTGTTTTCAATTATACTTGATGCTACTTGCTAAAAAAAGTCAATTTTCTGCTCACGGTTTTGTGAACTCGCCGAGTCCAATGGGGGACTCGACGAGTCCTTGTTGAAATTCATCCAACTCATCGAGTTGGTTCATGCACTTGACGATTTGGAGGTTGTGACATCCCCAAAATCACGGCCAGAAAAGTCCGATTTCATTTATGCTTTTAAAATAAATTCAGAGTAAATCCATTGATTTAAAAGAGTTGCGGAATTTGTCCCCAAAACAATACATGATAAAATAAGGTTTATCAAAGCATTTCTTAAAGAAATGTATTTTCATTATATATCAAAACTCGGGATGCCATGTTCCGATACAGACACAAAAGCATAAACAATAAAACATAGACCTTACACAGTTATATACAACACTGGTCTATAAACAAAAACTTCTTCACAAGTTCTCCAACTTATGCTCTCGCGCCACTACCTGTAATACAAAGAAACTGAGTAGGTCACGCTTGGGAGCCTGGTGAGCATATAGGGTTTTCAACCCACAATAAATAGTTATATTTAATTTCACCAACCAACAATAACCCGATTACCCATTCCCGTTATCCTCACTTTACGTCCCTATGACAACAACTATTACAAGGGACCTAATCTAGGATTTTCATCGAGACGGACACTACTACAAAGGGGTTTCCTCAGCAATGAATTGTTTGATAAGGTGTCTAAGTCCATAACTATTTCTGGTATGTACTTGACCCGGTTTGGCATGGTCCATTTGGGTTGCATGGCATCATGCATTTGGATAGACTAAAATGAGAGAAATAGCACTTATGGTTTATTAATATATTATAAGCTCTAATATATCAATAGTATTGTTTAATTAGTATTGATCAAGAATTAATTTGGAATTAATTAAGTGATCAAAAGAAGACTAATTAAATATATGGTTTGATTGTGTAAATCATTCATACTTGTATAGTGGGCTAAAGCTCCATGGATTATCAAGTTAGGCTAAAACCCATAGGATGCTCCATGGATGCTCCATGGCGGTTATATAACCCATGGGTCATGGAAATGAAAGGTGATGATAATTAGGGTTTACATGGTGTAACCCTAATTGTAACACACTATATAAGCATCATGTTATTCACCAAAATCAGCACTTAAGCAAGAAAGAAGAGGGCTAGCCGATTTGAGTAGTGTGGCATTTCTATCAAAGTTTATTCCAAGTGTATTTGGTGTTGAGTGAGACATTTGAGGCACAACTCTTGGGGTGCTAGGCTCTCAAGGTTTTCAAGGAATCCAAACTACTATACTGTATGTTTTTCTAGCTTATTTTATGTTAAAAGTTCCCCATGTATGCTAGTTAGGATTATGAACCTTGGAAATCAATTTTGCATGTATCAAATGTCAACATAGATCCAAGGTTTCTAGGGTTGCATGAACACCTTAGGAGTGTTAGAATGCTCAAAACCCTACATGAATGTCCTAAGGAAACCATGAAGGGGATAGAATACAGCAAATGAACACCCAAGTTCACTACACCTACAGGTTATGAGCCTGCCAGCATTCCACTGAACTGTCTAGAAAAGTCTGTGGTCGTCATCCATATTCTGCTGGATGACTAGATCACAATCACATTGAGGCCTCTCATCATTTTTATTTCATCACACATCACTATCTACCCATGTTCTACCTAACATATTTGTAGATAAAATATACTTGTTTATATACAGCTTAAAACATGTATAACACATTCATTCAATACTCATACCACATAACAAATAGTACATAATTACATAGCACGTATTTCATAGAGTATAATTCATATATGTGTATTATCGGAAAACAACTATACACTTACTCATATCATATATATAATATATTCATCAATACTTGTATTAAAATCATGTATATGAAAGGGACTATGCACTCACTTGATAAGATATTATCGGACAACACTACGGCTCTAAATGTAGTATTCTTCGGTGAAACCGGGTGATGTGTGTAAAACCAATTAGTTTTAATCCTACTAACTTAAACACAAAGACAAACACACGAAAGGCAGTGTACTTATCGATTAGCAGTTTAGTTAAGGTAAGTAGGGTATCAAACACAGGGAACGGTAAACAATTAAAATAAATGTTAATATTATCTAAATAAAACAAGTATTAGAAAGGGGGTTTTCTCTAGTTTTGCAAGACTAGAAACTTAAACAATTAACTAAAACTTAAACTAAGAAACTAAGAGCTAAGCAAATAAAAATCAACTAAATTCAATAATAAAGAAGACTTTTGTTTAGGTTCGAATCATTTATTCCTATGGTTGATTTTATGACAAGTGCAATGGATTAATTGGCATCGGCTACCAATTAGTGTGATTAGGTTCACGTTCGCTATTACTAATTCTTAGAAAACAAATTAATTCAAGCAGTGATCAGTTGATTAAACCAATGAGTTTCCTAGTTTATTGATTCGGCTTAAGTAAGACTTGTAATTAGCTAATCAAATTGGTGATTCAATTAACCTCTTGTTGATGGTGTATCACACAAGCTCACATATTAATTTACCTATCTTCTAGTTAATTCTAGTTTCACATTCGTTATTCCTAGAAATATAACTATGAGGTCGCATAAAACATATGAAATTTATAACTAAGAGGTGTTCATACAACTTAATTACTTGATATCTTAACGGATAATAGTTATTAACATATGAGGTTCTTTAACAAGCTTAACAAAACAATATCACCAATTAAAATTAATCCTAACCATAAAATCAAACCATAATCACAAAATCATCTATCCTAAACAGAAGGTATGAGTTTTAGCTTATGATTACAACAGAAACAAGCTAAAAAACGAAGTCAATTGGTAAAAACATAGTTCAAACAAGAGATTAGGTAAAGAGTAAACTTGATTTTTCCTTGATTCTCCTTAAAATTGAATGTAGGGTTGGTTCCTTCGCTTCCCACGCTCCAGTAGAACCTTTAGTCGACAATTGGCCTGCAAGGGTTCATTTATATCCTAGGGTATCGGGCAGGAATTCCCTTTATATAGATTTTCACAAAAAAGAGGTGACTCGTCGAGTCTAGTGACCAATTCGGCGAGTCCTTTTGGAATCAACATTTTCTCAAAACACGAAAGTCATCCAAAATTGTGTCTAGTTTTCAGAACATTTTGAATCTCGTCAATCAGATTTATGGTTCACTAGATATGGATAAAACACTGACGAGGGGCCAAGCTGTCCAGCAACATCCTTCTTTCTTCAAAATCCAAGATCCAAGCCTCCAATCGCTAGTTCCGCTTCCTTTTCTATCCGTGCATGCCATTGTTGCTGAAATATGAAATTCTAAACTAATTAAGCACCTTTTGTTCATTAAATGACATAAAATCAACATAAAGTATTAAGATAATGCATTAATTTTATAACTAAATATGCCATATCACCGGGATATCTTCACACACCGGGTTTCTCACGGGCAGAGCTTCGGCTCGGAAACTCTTTTTTTCTCGGGATCTTCGGAGCTTTGGTACTTGCTTCGGGTCTTGAGATGATACTGGGGCTTCAGGGGTATAACTTGCACATAAATCGAGGTAATATGGAGTGAGATAGAAGATATTTGGTAACCCTAAACGGCTAGCCTCACATTCTATTTATAGGAAGTTGAAAATCTATGCTCACGCTGTGACCAACTAATTCTCACGTCGTGAGCTTGAATATGTCAATGCGTTTGTCATGGCCACTTGCCCTGGAAGGTGTCCATTACCTGCTCACATTGTGAACACTGTGCTCACGTTGTGAGCTCTGACACAGGTGGAAGTTCGTGCCCCGAACTTCAGAAATTCATATCTTTTGCATACGAGCACCGTTTTCGATGTTCTTTATATGCATGCGTAGGTGAGATTATGCTCTATAACTCTCGTTTAGACTCTGTCGGCTAATTTTCAATTTAACTTTTATTATATTATTTTTAGTAGGCCGGGACAGGAAAACTCCGTCAGAAATTCATAACTTCTTCATCTAACGTCCGTTTTCATCTGTCTTTTTACTGTTGCATTACTATCGACGAGATCTTCGATTCTCGTTTAGATTTTTCCGGCTAGAAATCACTTGATCTCATATTCGAACTTTTTGCTGCGTACTGCTAAGTCGAAACTTCGAAAAAACATAACTTCCTCATACGAAGTCAGATTTAGACGTTCTTCTTATGCACACTCTCGGTTTAACGTATTATACGACTTTTGTTTAGATCACTAATGCTAAATATCGCTCTATTGTAAACTCACTATTTACGTCATGCAGTGTCGTACCAGTTCTGTCGTGAAACTTCGACATGTCATAACTCCTTCATTATAACTCGGATTTCGGCATTCATTATATTTCTGGAATCCTCATAACGACTAGTACAACTTCATGTATAGATATCGGTATTATCTAATATTTTATTATTACGGTTATTCGTGTTCTTAATTCATTCAAGTCACACAATTAAGCATAAAACACATAATACTCAAATAATACATTTCTATTATTTCAAAATGAGTTAGAAAGGTTAACCTAGACTATTACATCAATATTAATGCCTAGCCTAGAAACACAGGAATTACAATTCTCTCCCCCTTAGGATTATTCCGTCCCCAGAATCACATATCAACAAACAAATGCGGATAGCGGCTCATCATGTCACTCTCCATTTCCCAGGTGAGATTTGGCACATTCATATGTTTCCAACAGACAAGCACTAATTCGACCATCTTGCGTCGTAACTTCCTAGTCTTATGGTCAACGATTGCCTCTGTTATGAATACCATTCAGTTCCTCGGGTAATTCTAGCTTGTAAGCTTGATTCACAATCCTCTGAAAAATTTTAAACGGTCCAATAAACCTTGGACTTAACTTTCCCCTTTTACCAAATCTTATAAGTCCCTTCCATGACGAGACTTTAAGTAAAACTGAATCACCAACTTCAAAAGTCATCGGTCTTCTTTTCTTGTCAGCATAGCTCTTTTGATGATCCTGAGCTGCTAACATTCTTTCTCTAATTATTTTCAGCTTTTCAGCAGTCTGATGGACTATATCAGGTCCAATAAACTGCTTTTCCTTAGCCTCAAGCCAATAAGACGCCGTACGAAACTTCTGTCCGTACAAAGCTTGATAAGGTGCCATCTTTATGCTCGAGTGGAAACTATTATTGTAGGAAAATTCTACCAAAGGAAAATCTTCATCCCAGTTGCCTTGGAATTCCAGGGTACATGTTCTCAGCATATCTTCAAGTGTTTGTATCGTCCGTTCGCTCTGACCATCAGTCTGTGGATGTTAAGTTGTACTCAAACACAACTTGGTACCCAATTCCTCTTGTAGACTTCTCCAAAATCGCGAGGTGAAACGGTTGTCACGATCTGACACAATCGTTAACGGAACACCGTGAAGCCTCACAATTTCCTTCACGTAAGAATACGCAAGCTTATCCATATACCATTTCTCATTGGCTACTATGAAATGCGCACTCTTAGTGAAGCGATCAACGACCACCCAAATCATGTCGTGACCATTCTTTGTTCTGGGCAGTTTAGTGACAAAATCCATAGCAATGTCTTTCCATTTACCCATAGGCACAAGTAAAGGTTCTAAACTCCCGTATGGTTTTTGATTTTGTGCCTTGAACCGCGCACGTGTCACACACTCTGCCACGTACTTTGCAATATCAAGCTTCATCGTCGGCCACCAGTAATAGGGTTTTAGGTCGCTATACATTTTAGTGCTGCCAGGATGAATTGAGTACATGGCTTTGTGAGTTTCTTCCATCAGAAGATCTCTTTTTCCTCCTAACTTAGGTACCCAAATACGATCTTTGAATACCTTCAGTCCATGACCGTTTGTACCAAACACCAACGTTTTTCCCAAACATTCCTCCTTCCGGTCATTCTTTTCAGAAGCTTCCTCTTGAGCTTTCGTTATACTTTCCACAATGGTCGAGACAACTTCTATTCTCAACTCTTGTGGCCTTTTCCTTTCAAGATTAACTTTCCAACTGAGAGCATCAACGAAAACATTTGCTTTACCAGGATGGTAAAGTATCTAACAGTTGTAATCCTTAAGTAGTTCTAGCCAGCGTCACTGCCTCATATTTAATTTTTTCTGACTAAAAAGATATTGGAGACTTATGGTCAGTGAAAAGTTTTCACTTCATGCCATAGAGGTAATGCCTCCATATCTTTAGAGCAAATACTACCGCTGCCAACTCCAAATCGTGAGTGGGGTAGTTCTTTTCAAGCTCTTTCAACTGTCGAGATGCATATGCTATCACCTTTTCTCTTTGGGTCAAAACACAACCCAACCTAACCCCAGACACATCGCTATAGACAGCAAAGACTTCAACTCCATCGGGTAGAGAAAGAATCGGTGCTTCACATAATTTCTTCTTTAGCAACTCGAATACTTCTTTATGCTTATCACTCCAAGTATAAGTAGCTCCTTTGTGGGTCAAAGCTGTTAGTGGAGTAGCGATCGAAGAAAAGCCTTGGATAAACCTTCGGTAATTTCCGGTTAATCCCAGAAAACTTCGGATCTCTGTGGGACTTTTCGGTTGTTCCCACTTCATCACAGCTTTAATCTTTGCTGGATCAACCATTTTCCTTTCTTGGTTGACCACATGACCCAAGAATTGGACTTCTCGAATCCAAAAATCACATTTGGAGAACTTTGCATACAACTTCTCCTTCTTCAAGACTTCCAACACTTCTCACAAGTGTTGGCCATGCTCCTCTTGGCTTTTAGAGTAAATCAGAATGTCATCTATGAACACTATCACCGATTTATCAAGGAACGGTTTACAAAACCTGTTCATTAAATCCATGAATGCTGTTGGAGCATTGGTTAGTCCAAAAGACATAACCAAAAACCCGTAGTGTCTATATCTTGTTTAGAATGCAGTCTTTTCGATATCCTGCTCTCTCACCTTCAGCTGATGATATCCTGACCTTAAGACGATCTTTGAAAAATAACTTGAACCATGTAGTTGATCGAACAGGTTATCAGTCCTTGGCAATGGATATCTATTCTTTATCGTTTCCCTGTTAAACTCTCTGTAATCAATGCACATTCACATACTCCCGTCCTTTTTCTTCATGAATAACACCGGAGCTCCCCAGGGTGATGAACTAGGTCTAATGAAATTGTTGTCCTACAAATCCTGAAGTTGCATCATCAGCTCCTTCATCTCCGTCGTTGCTAGTCCTGAAGGTGCTTTCGCTATTGGCGTCGTCCCTGGTAACAAGTCTATTCTGAACTTTACTTGTCTATCAGGCGGTAATCTAGGAAGATCTTCGGGAAATACTTCCGGATAATTACACACCACAGGAATGCTCTGTATCTCCTTTTTCTCCTTCTTTGCATCAATTATGACTGCTAAATATGATGTACATCCTTTGGCCAAACACTTTATGGCTTAATTAGCGAAATGATTCTAGAATTTACTTTGTGTTTGTCCCTATACACCATAAATGACTCTTTCCCTAGCGGGTTTACTTTTACTATCTTCTTCTTGCATAATATCATAGCATCATTGGCACTAAGCCAATCCATTTCCAGCACAATGTCGAAACTGTTTAGTTCGATAAGCAATAATTCCTCGTGGATCTTATTCCCATTCAATTCAATGAAGATATTTTCCTGTGATGGTAACAGGTACAAACTTTCCACTAGCAACCTCTAATAATAAAGCATTATCTAGTCTATCGACAAGAAAAGCTAGTTTTCTACCAAATTCATGCGAAATAAAGGAGTAGTTGGCTCCAGAATCAAATAATCTTTGGGCAGGCAATTTGTTTACGAGAAAGGTACCTGAAGCGACATCAGCTTCATCTTTTGCAGCCTCAAGTGTCATCTGAAAGGCTCTTGCCTTCGGCTTTGGTGGAATATTGGGTTTTACTGCCTCCTTTTTAGGACAGTCTTTCAAAATGTGCCCCTCTTCGTTACATCCAAAGCACACTCTCTTGTTGGACGGACACACATGGGCATAATGCCCAGTTTTTCCACATTTGTAGCAGGTCACTTCCTCACTACATTTCCTAGAGTGCTTTTTCTTGCACTTTCACACCATTTCACTTTGCCTCCAAACTTCTTCGAATTAGACTTCGAAGATTTGTTTTTCTTGCTGGAACCCAAAGTTCCTTCAAACTTTCTCTTATCACCAACTTCAACCTTGTTGGCTGTAACGACGTAAATTTTCAAAACAAATTTTTCTCATTTTAAACACAAAATATCTCAAATCATCATTCTCAAAATCATAAGTGTATCAAATGTCAATATTAAAAAAAAAATCCCAGAATCATAAAACAACTCCTCGCCAGTGTGTACAATCACACCGGTGCCTTGCTACGATCCTAGGAACTACCTGAAACACATAACACGCAAGCACATAGCTTAGTGAGTTCCTCAAAATACCACACACAAATCATTAGCCACTCGAGGCTATAGCTCAATGAGATCCTCCAGTCAATGTGTCTCAGTGGGTCCCTCTGGTCCAACAACTCAAATGGAACCTCTGGTCCCTCAACTCATCATCTCAATATAATACACAGAAAACATAACACAAGCAAATAGCAGGATATCTCATTACACAGATCATACACATAAGACCCTTTGGTCACACAAAAAAATTACCACTCAAGGTAAGTATAGTGAGAAGACTCACCTCGTAAGCTAATGTATGAAAATCTCGCACTTTGGATCTCGATCTCTACCCACCGGTCTAGCCTCCGCCTAACACATAATAATTATCCCTAATTAATATTGGCCCCCAGGAAGCTAGATTAACCCTTCTTCAACTCACAGAAGGGTAAAAGACCATTTTACCCCTCCAAGGCTTAATAGTCCTCAATCTTGACCAAACCCTAAAAGTCAACAAAAGTCAACAGCAGGGAGTACGCTGGGCGTACTCAGATGCTTACAGAATCGGGGGTGCTCAACCCCTATGTTGCGCGTACTGGGTTTACGCCTAGCGTACGCCCCAGGTTCACTCTTCTCACATTTTTGGTCTGAATCCATTAAGACATAAGCTCATATCTCAGATCTGGACCTTCTAATGCCTCTTAGCCCATAAAGTCATCGAGTTTAAGCCTTTGCATGGCTGCAAAGTCACCATCCTCCAAAAATACACACTCTTTTGTCCCAAAGGTTTTATAACTCATGCATGGAATGATTTCACCAACCAAGATTGGATTTTTATGGCATCCCACTACTCATACACTCAAAAGGGGTTGGTCCTAGAATCTGGAGTTCAAGATCTCATCAAGACTCCACCTTTATGGGACAAAACCCTAAAATGCTCAACAGAACATACTCATAAGAAGGAAAGGTAAAGTCCGAAACTTTATACCTCTAAGAGAAGCTTCACACCCAGATTTGCTCAGATCTAGAAGCTCGGACTCCAACTCTCCTTCTTCAATGTCTTCTCTTCTCTTCAAAACCACACAAACACTCCTCCAAAGCTCAAACATACACACACAATCTCAAGAATGGAGATTAGGGCACTCTTAGAGTTTTCTCTCTAGAAATGGTGGCCAAAAATGAGGCCATCATGTTCCTTAAAAAGGGGACTCACCCCAAATTATGGTTGCATTCTGGGCTTAGTACCCCCGGTGTACTCACGGGTACGCCCAACGTACTGGGTTGTATCCACGTTACATGCAGGCTGAAAAGTACGCTAAGCGTACCCTCAGGTACGCCCGGCGTACTCATTCCTCACTCTTTTATAATTAAGACCAATAACGACAATAGCCCAAAAGATTAAGGTTCTCGGGGTATACCTGGACTCGGGATATTACACTGGCGGTTCTTCCCTTGATCATGTCCTCAACAGACTTGGCGGCCCAAATAGCTACCTCCAGAGTAGGTGCCTGACGTACTAGCACCACATACTCCCATGGGAGTCCCTTTGCGTATCGATCAACTTGTTTCAGCTCATCTGGGACGATTTGCAAAGCAAACTCCATTTTGTCTTTAGAGGCATTGGTGTAATCATCGACTGACATGCTGCCTTTTGTCAATGTCAGAAACTTATTCTCCAACTCCAGTAGATTTTGGGCCGAGCAGAACTTGCGCTTGAATTGCACCAAGAACTTTTCCTAAGTCAGTTATAGTGGCTCATTAGGGCTTAGGATCTTCCCCAGAGTGTTCCACCAACGAACAGCTCCACCCCTGAAATGACGTACTGCAAAAGTGGTCTGCAACTTGCCTCTGCAACCACACGTCATGAAGGCTAGCTATATTTCCGAGATCCAATCCATAACTCCGATCAGATCCTCCTTTCCAGTGAAGGTCGATGGTTTGCAAGTCAAAAATTCTTTGTACTTGCATCCAAGTCCATCAATTCTTCCCTCCTGGTGGTTTTGTCTAAGTAATGGTGTAGTGACAAAGAACATGGTTTGGCATGCGGAATTAAAGCTTGCATAATTGAACATGGTGATTTGGGTGTTTAAGAGATATATTGAATGTATATGGTGTTACAAAAAAAGATCTAGATCTAGGCTACATAAATAACACACACTTACACACTCACTTTTACATTTCTCAAGCACACCTCTACAAGTGGTATGAACCCACTATTTATAGAGGTGTTTACATGTCTCTCTCTCACTCTCTAACAAATGGGTCTAAAGGCTAAAGCACCACATGCAAGTGGGTTTTACAAAAGTCAAACATTTACAAAGTCATGAATGAATAACTTTGCACCCCAACATTCTCCCCCTCAAAGTTAGGAATGAATGACCCACTTCAAATCTTCCAAAATCAAGCACTACGCGGTTCGAGCCTTAAAGGTGACACATGTCGAAACGAACTTCAATCTTCAATTCTTCCATGACTCTTCAATTTGGGCTCTAGGATGTGAGACCATACAAACCAAGCAGCAACGAATGATCAAGAGTATCCCAAACTCCAAATAATCACCCAAATATTGCACATAAAAACACACCCCAAAAATCTTCAATAATTCCAAACCCATTTCGAATACATCACTTCCGAACTTCCAATTGCATCATCTTGTAATCTTCAAAACTTCAAGATCACTTTGGTCTTCAAATCCGCATAATATGAAAAATTCAAGTTCGAATTTCCATATAAAACTTCTCCCCCTTTTTACAATCGAAATTTGATTATAAAACTCCAAAGGAAAAAGAACGTGCTCTATTCGGAATTTTTCATGTTAAAACTCCCCCTTAACATGTGGCATAAACTTTGTGCTTCAATCTGGAAAAACCAAAAAATAATCAATTTTTATTGTCGTTCCCGGATTGCCTTTGACAAAAATTCTCAAAAATGGGTAGAAATTGTCAATTTCAAAATTCTGCAGTGACCCGTTGCGCCCAAAACAACTTAATATGCGAAACTCTAACCCATTTGCGAAACCGGGCATAAAGCGTAAATTCGCACAAACTGCAGAGACCAGATTTGAAAATTCTGCAATTTCATCATTTTATGACCCCATTTGCGAAGTTGGACCAATTGTGTAATTTCATGAAAATATCAGGGACCAAATGCGAAAATATCTACTTTCTTCTTCTCCAATTCACTAATCAGTAAAGACTTCACATCTTCATTCACATTCCTTCGCATCTTTCACCCAATTAACCAAATATGCGAACCCAATCTCTATAACCAAATGCGAATCCAATGGTTATAAGCAAATGCGAATCCAATGTTACAACCTTATATGCGAATGAAACACTTTTATATCAACCCAGTTATCAAATGCGAACATTATTCTTGAGACCCAGTTGCGAACTTCTCCAAATCACAGATTGTGAATCTTGTTTGACAAACAAACAAATTGGTACTAGATGCGAATGACCCATATCACAACCTTATATGCAAATGTTCTTGACCATCTTCTTTGGATATCAATCGATTCCACTCTTTCTTGACTTCGCATCGATCGACAGCAACATACATTGACTATTGATTCGCATTTCCAGATCAACCATTCAATTATCACATATCCATTAACATACCTTGCTTCCCAGTCGATCCAAATCAACAATCGACATACATCATTTGTTCGTTCCCAAACCAACAATCATTGACCAAAATCATCTAAGCCATTCGCGATTCAATCCAACAACTTCCGAATAATCCAAAATTAATGATGCGAACATCGATCGATTCCAAGTCTAAAATCAAATCATCTAAGTTCGATTCTGGTACTACTCGTTATGAAGTCTACCCAAAACATCTCGATTCCAATCTTCATTCTCATAGCCTTCATTCCCAATTCATTCCTTTCGTTATGTGTATCTTTGTTCCTCATAAAGACCATAAATCCAACTAATTTTCGAAATCAAATAAGATTTCGACATCCACAGCCAATATTCAACTTGTATCAAACAATTTCAGCCTTCAATTCAGCGATTCATTAATTTAAAATTAAGTTTGACTTTTCTTTTCAGAGTTTGACTTTTTGAAATCAAAGTGCAAGAAACACGAAATTCACTATTCTATCATCGAATTTCAGATCAAACAATGAATCTTCAACTTGTTCTTCATTCCATAGTGTTCTTGACCAAGATTTATAAGATCTCAAAATCAATTTCCGATTTCAAAGTCTAGATACGAACAAACCCGATTTCATCATACACAAATCATATGAAATCGATTTACAACTCTAGATGAACAAAAAAAACTTTAATCGATTATCAATAAGGTTGAAACGAAAATGAATCGCATGAACATCTTGATCAATAATTGGAACAAAAACAGCCGAATGTACTACTGAGAATGCATACGCAGAACAAAAGTGAATACCGAGTCAAATAGATTTAATGGATTTTTGGGCTTAACCTTTTTGAGATATAGGATCAAAATAAGATGTTGGGCTAAAAAAATGACTGATGAACAGTAACAGTTGAATAATTTCGCTGAATCTTTGAATAAACGAAATGGATAGATTTTTGAATTTGTCTTTGGGCTTGAAATTTGGATCATATGAACAGTCACAGATTCAAGATATTATATCATAAAATGAATTTGAGCTTAAATCTCAATTCAAACGAACACTTGCAATTTGGAAATTGAATCAAACAAACGAATAGGATTGGATCGGCACTTGATCAACGAAAAAATTATTGGATCATAACGAACGGGTTTTTCAAAAAAAATTGATCCAATGAGTCAAAATGATCACAAATCAAGAACATAACGCACGATTTCAATGAAATTAAGAGAGATCATAGAGAGAGACTCACCAAAATTGATCAAATTGTGACAAAAATTGCCAAACCGAGAATCGTTCTTCAAAAGTCACGTTGATCGTGAAAACCAAGCTTTGATACCAATTGTAGTGACAAAGAACATGGTATGGCATGCGGAATTAAATCTTGCACAATTGAACTTGGTGATTTGGGTGTTTAAGAGATATATTGAATGTATATGATGTTACAAAAAAGATCTAGATCTAGACTACATAAATAACACACACTTACACACTCACTTCTACATCTCTCAAGCACACCTCTACAAGTGGTATGAACCCACTATTTATAGAGGTGTTTACATGTCTCTCTCTCACTCTCTAACAAATGGGTCTAAAGGCTAAAGCACCACATGCAAGTGGGTTTTACAAAAGTCAAACATTTACAAAGTCATGAATGAATAACTTTGCACCCCAACAAATGGTGGGTTGGCTTGACCAACAGTCCCACTGAAGTTACCTCCTTCCGAATGCCCTTCATTCAACTCGGGTTGTTCAATCGACATTGAAAGTTCTTCACGATTCCGCCATAGCAGACGTCTCGTTTCTTCCATCTGATGATCAACATTGTTTAAATTATCAATTGTACACCAGCCATTGTTATTGGCTCAGGTGTTGCTGCTATATTAACCACTCGCTCAATCACAGGTGGATGATTCCTGTCTTCGTTCAGGTTTCCAACTCCACTTCTGGTTCTTACCATTTTTTATCTACACACCGAATAAGGTGAATTTAGATCCTTAATCACAATAGACAATTAAATCATCCTTCTCACTCCGAAACGTTTACATGTTAGTTCTAATATCGTAGTCCTACGCTTAGAATCCTAAACACATAAGGTCTCCGGATCAGGTTGGCAACAAACCATAGATCCAAACAAATAATATCATATGTGGCAAACATATAACATTTAGCATATAAAAGCATTTTAGGCAACTTTCCTAAAATAAACTAGTGCTCGTATCTAAAATATAACACACACTAACTCACATTCTTCACTTAGCATTCTAAGTTTAAGTCTAAAACTCCTAAAAATTCCTAATTTGCTTAAACTAAGGCTCTGATACCAACTGTGACATTCCCAAAATCACGGACAGAAAATATGGGTTGCATTTATGCTTTTAAATTAATTTTTGAGTAAATCCATTGATTTAAAAGAGTTGCAGAATTTGTCCTCAAAACAATACATGGTAAAATAAGGTTTACAATGCATTTCTTAAAGAAATGTATTTTCGTTAAATATCAAAACTCGGGATGTCATATTCTGATACAGACACAAAAGCATAAACAATAAAACATAGACCTTACACATTTATATACAACTACTGGTCTATAAACAAAAACATCTTCACAAGTTCTCCAACTTATGCTCTCGTGCCACTACCTGTAATACAAAGAAACAGAGTGGGTCAGGCTTGGGAGCCTGGTGAGCATATAGGGTTTTCAACCGACAATAAATAGTTATATTTAATTTCACCAACCAAAAAAATAACCCGATTACCTGTTCCCGTTATCCTCACTTTACGTCCCTATGACAACAACTATTACAAGGGAACTAATCTAGGATTTTCATCGGGATGGACACTACTGCAAAGGGGATTCCTCAGCAATGAATGTCCTAAGGAAACCATGAGGGGGATAGAATCCAGAAAATGAACACCCAAGTTCACTACACCTACAGGTTAAGAGCCTATCAGCGTTCCACTAAATTGTCTAGAAAAGTTCGTGGTCGTCATCCATATTCTGTTGGACGACTAGATCACAATCACATCGAGGTCTCTCATCATTTTTATTTCATCGCACATCACTATCTACCCATGTTCTACCCAACATATTTGTCAATAAAATATACTTGTTTATATACAGCTTAAAACATGTATAACATATTCATTCAATACTCATACCACATAACAAATAGTACATAATCACATAGCACGTATTTCATAGAGTATAATTGTAACGACCCAAAAATCATGACTAAAAATTTCTTTTAAACATTACTAAAAATAGATTTGTAACAACGTATCATAAGTCAAACATAACCTTTGAGTATTAAATTCAAAACGTAATATCATTATCAGAGTCAAACATTCCCAGGCTAACTGACTATGGTGTGTGCTCTGCAATCTTCCCGAGCTCCTCTTTCGCAAACCGAGTACCTGAAACCAAAACTGAAAACCGTAAGCACGAAGCTTAGTGAGTTCCCCCATCATACCATATACCATACAATCACATAGCATACATACTGTCGGGCAATTCTGGGGTGCCCGACCTACCCGTGTCAAGCCATTCTGGGGTGCTGACCTACCCGTGTCAAGCCATTCTGGGGTGCTGACCAACCCATGTCAAGCCATTCTGGGGTGCTGACCAACCCATGTCAAGCCATTCTGGGGTGCTGACCAACCCGTCGGTCCTAACAACCGACCCTCGGGGACTATTCCACCCCCTACTGCTACTATCACATATATCATAACATAAACATACTATCAGACATATATGGGGTGCCTGAACTACTCTTCGGTCCTAACAACCGAACACGGGGACTGGTCCCCTCATACTACCTCTATCGCATATAACATAACAAGCCAGCATGCAAACATATCATCACATACTGTCAGACGTATCTGGGGTGTCTGACTACCCTTCGGTCCTAACAACCGAACACTCGGCTACTAACACATACAACATATCATGCTAGCATATAACATATCAGGTACTAGCGAACTTAGATGATATCACAAAGACAATCATCTATCATACAACTCCTACTGGTGGGTCGGCATTGTGGCCTTAGGCCCACCGCTACTGGAAGGTAACTCACCTGATATTGCCGAACTGCCGCTGCTAACCCCTTCGACCGCTACCTGACCGCTAACTCCGAATTGCTGCCCCGCTAGCTCCCTGAGCTACCAACAACAACCCAACACTTAGTCTAACTGACCTCCAAAGGTTAACCAAGTCAACTCTGGTCAAAGTCGATGTCCTGGACAAAGTCAACCCTCCAGGTCAACCCTACTCGCCGAGTCACCCTGCTGACTCGCCGAGTCCATAAATCCGAAGTCCTTCCACTCGCGACTCTACTCGCCGAGTCAGCCCCTGACTCGCCGAGTTTACTGGTTCTCGATTCCTGTCCTGACCAACTCACTGAGTCCTGGCTCGACTCGCTGACTCGAGTCTTAACTCGAAGGATTTAGGACCACTCGACCTGACTCGCCGAGTCTAAGAACAGACTCGCCGAGCACACGACAAACTTCATCCAACTCGACGAGTTGTTCATCCAACTCGCCGAGTTCATGCCCATCTTCATCCGACTCGACGAGCTGTTCATCCCACTCGTCGAGTTCCTCCTCATCTCCAAACTACTCGCCGAGTCCACTCGAAGGACTCGTCGAGTCCACTAAGATCCACTTACATGCAGAGGACTTCCGAGTCATGCATGAGCTTCAAACTATAGATCCACCCTCCCCAAGCCTATTTCCCACGTAAAGTTGCAACCTTTACGTATAGAGAGTGAGATCTAGGCAAAATACATCCATAGCTAGGGTTTAGGACCAAGAGACTCCAATTTCCACCCAATGGCTGATACTTTATGGGATTACATACCAAAATAAACATGGATCTGAGGTAGCAACCTCAGATCTGGACCTCAAGCTCAAGATTGGTCTTAAACATGGCTTAAAAGCCCCAAAACTCATAACCAAGGAAAAATATGGAGGAGAGAAACGAATTGATACCTTCCAATGCTCTGAAATGCTTCCCAAACTTCAGATCCAAAGCCACTCCCTGATGCTTCAAGGATTCCCACTCCTTCTTCTTCCTTAAACCCACTCAAAAATGGCTAGAAGCTTGAATGAACACAATGGGGGCTTAAGGTGCGGCGTTCTGGGTGCAAGAGGCTGTAAAGGAGCCCTAGGAAGAAGATTAAGATGCTTAAATAGGCTCCAAGCCCCGGATTTAGGGTTTTCCTCGCACAGACCAGACTCGCCGAGTCCACTTGGCCGACTCGTCGAGTTGATCACTTTCTTATCGACCCGGATCCCGCTCCGACTCGCCGAGTCCTTCCTTTGACTCGTCGAGTCCCTCTTAAATTTAGGGTTTCCTTTACTTTCTTGGCTTTCAAAATCCTGGGTGTTACAACTCTCCCCCACTTAAACTAAACTTCGTCCTCGAAGTTTGCTATGATCAACTGCCTGCGAACTGCCCCCAATTCTCTGTCTGGAAAACTAACACCCCTTTTGTCCGACACTCCAGCCACTCACCATGCCGATCATTACCATTGGAACATGCTGAATCCCTCTCTTTTCCATAATTTCCTCAACGATACTTCCTCCGACTGAAAATCCTGCTGCCTCCCATTTGCCTACCGGATGCACTGAGACTACTCTGGTCTAACCAATCTCCCTATATCTGAGTTACCGGACCCCCACCGGTCACTACACTCCATCACAAACTCCTAGTCTCTTCCAGCGACTCCTGAAGATACTTCGACTATCTATAATTGTTATATCTATTATGCCGCTCATACTGAAACGATGCTGCTGGAACAGCTTGCTTATATCCCATCTGATTACTCAACTCCTACTAACTCGAGCCTTCCATCCTGAAAGAAAGGCTACCTGCCTAGCTATCCTTACAGATCACTTACACTTGGCAGAAGGTTCAACTGATCCTGCTGAGAAAGACTTGCCATTTCCAAATCAACCAACTATACCGACAGCACTTGCATTCCAACACAAAACTAATACTGACCCGAAACCCTGAAACCTTCCAAACACTGAACTGCCTGCAATAATGAACATGCCTGAAACACTAAACTGCCTGAAACGCTGAACGGCCTGAAACACTGAACTGACTGAAACACTGAGCTGCCTGAAACACTGAACTCCAACCCAACTGTGGAGTCAAGGGACTCCTCACTTAGTCACTTCCACGACTCCTGAACGAAATCTTCCTCTAGGACTAGTTTCCACTAGTTATCCTGTCACTGTGGCTCTAGCAACCTTCCGATCCAACCGATCGGGTTCATATGTCACATCCTGACATCCTCAGTTCCACGACTAACAACATGGTGGCTCCCAGACTGACGGTAGCCCACAACACACCCGAACCCCAACGGTCCACTGCGACTCTGATCTCATAACTGATGTGACGATCTATAGCCCAAATTGCTGACTTAGCCATAACTGATCCCTTTGGGAAATCCGAAAGCTAACCCGTGGATTCCCATATCCTCACTGCTGCACCCGAACTGGTGGGTACAACTGCTTTCCCGCGTCTAACATGCGCTCATGCTACCTACCAATCTGATAAAAGGTTGCGACTACGCTCGCGGACTTACAACTCCCTAATACTATCTGGCTGCTAGTGGATGCTACGGCTACCCCCGCAGACTTACAACACCACTACCACTACCATCTGACTGCTAGTGAATGCTACGGCTACCCCCCCGCAGACTTACAACACTACCACTATCTCGAGAACATCCTGACTATCCCTAGTCCCGCTAGTGATTCCTCATCCCGATTTCTAAAAAAACCAGTCC
This sequence comes from Lactuca sativa, assembly GCF_002870075.4. Lineage (NCBI taxonomy): Eukaryota > Viridiplantae > Streptophyta > Magnoliopsida > Asterales > Asteraceae > Lactuca > Lactuca sativa. The sequence goes on along the minus strand of NC_056627.2, from coordinate 245,300,896 downwards.
TTAGACTTTGAATTCTGCATCATCCTCGACATCTTATATCCTTGATAAACTAAGCGCTTCGTCGAGGAATCCTTCGGCTTGGTTCCCAAACCAACCGTCTACTAATCCGGATACAAGAAGCTATTGTTGGGAAGTTTCCAACCTCCCAAGTCCTGAATCTACGCAACCTGCATGCTGCCTCAGACACTGGCTACTAATACGAAAACATCTCTTGTTACCCGTTCTCAGGATCTTCATTCCGACTCTCATGCGTCCGACAGGTGGGCCTCCAATCTTGGATTCCCAACCAGCTTCTAACCATCTCGATTACATGAACTAACTGCTGGGAAAAATTCTCGAACTCCTAATTCTGAACTCCTCAATCCATCCATCACTGTGCTACTACCATTTTTTTTTTTTTAAAAGGTCGCACACTCATTCTGAGTCTGCGAGACTCTTATCCATATACACCCGGAGGGTTCTCCCCCACTTCGATCCTGCTTACCCCTTGCTGCTTCACACTCAAAAGAGATCCCGATCTTTGCTGCCATTCCATAATCATTCTGCTAAGGAACCCAAGCCTGCCATAGCTAGGGATCTAACCAATCCATCTCTTAACACTATGCCACTCCGAACTAGCGTGACGCACCAAATCCCTCCCAAGCATGCTACAATTTCCGCAACCTAGATAACCTGCTCTATTGGGGAGCAACCGCTGACTATCAATCTAAAACCAAGGTATGCAAATGGCATATAACTCATTCACAAGCAGGCAACATAATACTCATAGATACTTGCTTACTAACATCGATGCAATACCATAACCATAAAGTTACTACAAAGGAAGGAATTCAACAACATACCTGAGATCTAGTGCGGCTCAATCTTGACTTCCTGTGGAACGATGGGTGCCTGACCCTGAACTCTCTCCACCACCAAGACGGGACAGTGAGACCTGAAATGACCTGGCTGATGACAATGAAAACATCTCTGATCCTGCTTACAATCCCGATACACATGCCCCCTTTTCCCGCACTTGAAACACCTGAACTTGTGACAAGCAAACCCATGAGTTCCTCCACACTTACCACACACCTCTAGGTCCTCCCGACCTCCAGCGCCCGAGTCAGCTGAGTAGGACTCCACACTTCTTCCCAATCTCCCTGCGACACATACTCGCTTCCTTTTCCCGAGTTGCCCATCCAAACCAATCTCCTGCTCCTGAGTGACCCCGACTACTCCATCAACCGTATGAAGAGCAGTTGGTTGTCCCTGGAACTTAACGGCCAAACGATCAGTGACCCGCTCAATGATGTTGGGTAACTCCTCACGAATGACTAGCGAAACCTCATTAGCTACCCAATCATGCAAGGGTCTCTCCCGGAGGCAGGGTGCCCCACTCACTCCTGACCCCTGATGGTAAAAGTCAGAAATGGAATCCCCCTCTCTGATGGATCCCCGATCTCCATAAGAACCGGGCTCTAGACGAGCCCCAAACTGCCCTGAAACTATCCCGGCCCTAAAGGCCTCAAGATGACTGTCCATGAGCTCCACAATGGCCTCTCTAACTGAACCGAAAATCACTGGAGTCTGATCGATGATATTACGCATGATCTCTGCAGAAATGAAATCCCTCATCTGATCGTCAAGCTGCCCAACTCCAAAACCTGAGCCAGATCCCTCATCGACGCCTGAACTGCTAACTGGTAGCTCGCGCAATGTCACCATGCTGAAAATATAACAAAATCCTGATCAATTTACATACTACTGCTGAGGGACCTCTCGCACACTCTACCATTCCCTGGTTTCGTCTTGGCCCCTCTTGAATCGAGTACGGATCCTCTGCTTTCAGTAGTATGGGCCCCTACTACCTTCCACATCTATCCGTACTTTCCTCAAGAGTTACCTCAACTCCACCAAATCCCCTTTTCTCTACTACTGATCTCTGCTACTCTCATCCTAGGCTTGCCCTAGGGAACTTCTGACTCCACCCCAACCCAGTCCTCAGCTGCTGAAGGCCTCCTTGTAATGCCAATTAGCCACCACCTGAATACCATCACATGCAATGAGGCTCGGATAATCCTTCAAGTAAAAGTCTCGTCCCTACAACGGTTAGACTCAGACGAGAGCTGCGCAGTAGGGCCAAATCCAGCACTCTGAGATTATTCAACCCTGATCACATGTGATGTGACGTATTCACCTAATGGCTAACTCCCATCACTCAGAGTCCCACAAAGCACAAAGCAAGCAACATTCGGATAAAGGAAACATACTCAGGCAAAACTATTCTTATAACAAGAAACTACACTAACACATAATGCTAAGCTCATACTATCAGGCATAACCTACACAGGCTATCCTATTACCGTCTACTCATTACTAGCATGCAATTCTCATCAAGCTGGAACACATAAAGCAGGCACATAAGGCATCATCCTAGATCCTTAGTCCTATTCTAGCATGCTGTTCTACTGGAGCTGGAACTGAAACTGAACTGAAACTGAAACTGATATTGAAAATAATAACATAACTTGTGTGGGTAAATTGGGAGTACTCACTTGAGCTCGGTTGATTGCATGCACCACACCTTTTTCTCTTTTCAAAGTTCTTTTCTTTCTGGATTCTTTTTGCTTTTCTAAAACTGTTTTTCATTCTCCAAAATTCTTTTTACAAAAACTGTCTTTTCACATTTTGAAAACTTTTTTTTTTTTTATCCGACCCCTCAGTTTGAGTTCAGGCACACCCGAGAGTATGCCCGAATCCCTCAAACCAAGGCTCTGATACCAACTTGTAACGACCCAAAAATCATGACTAAAAATTTCTTTTAAACATTACTAAAAATAGATTTGTAACAACGTATCATAAGTCAAACATAACCTTTGAGTATTAAATTCAAAACGTAATATCATTATCAGAGTCAAACATTCCCAGGCTAACTGACTATGGTGTGTGCTCTGCAATCTTCCCGAGCTCCTCTTTCGCAAACCGAGTACCTGAAACCAAAACTGAAAACCGTAAGCACGAAGCTTAGTGAGTTCCCCCATCATACCATATACCATACAATCACATAGCATACATACTGTCGGGCAATTCTGGGGTGCCCGACCTACCCGTGTCAAGCCATTCTGGGGTGCTGACCTACCCGTGTCAAGCCATTCTGGGGTGCTGACCAACCCATGTCAAGCCATTCTGGGGTGCTGACCAACCCGTCGGTCCTAACAACCGACCCTCGGGGACTATTCCACCCCCTACTGCTACTATCACATATATCATAACATAAACATACTATCAGACATATATGGGGTGCCTGAACTACTCTTCGGTCCTAACAACCGAACACGGGGACTGGTCCCCTCATACTACCTCTATCGCATATAACATAACAAGCCAGCATGCAAACATATCATCACATACTGTCAGACGTATCTGGGGTGTCTGACTACCCTTCGGTCCTAACAACCGAACACTCGGCTACTAACACATACAACATATCATGCTAGCATATAACATATCAGGTACTAGCGAACTTAGATGATATCACAAAGACAATCATCTATCATACAACTCCTACTGGTGGGTCGGCATTGTGGCCTTAGGCCCACCGCTACTGGAAGGTAACTCACCTGATATTGCCGAACTGCCGCTGCTAACCCCTTCGACCGCTACCTGACCGCTAACTCCGAATTGCTGCCCCGCTAGCTCCCTGAGCTACCAACAACAACCCAACACTTAGTCTAACTGACCTCCAAAGGTTAACCAAGTCAACTCTGGTCAAAGTCGATGTCCTGGACAAAGTCAACCCTCCAGGTCAACCCTACTCGCCGAGTCACCCTGCTGACTCGCCGAGTCCATAAATCCGAAGTCCTTCCACTCGCGACTCTACTCGCCGAGTCAGCCCCTGACTCGCCGAGTTTACTGGTTCTCGATTCCTGTCCTGACCAACTCACTGAGTCCTGGCTCGACTCGCTGACTCGAGTCTTAACTCGAAGGATTTAGGACCACTCGACCTGACTCGCCGAGTCTAAGAACAGACTCGCCGAGCACACGACAAACTTCATCCAACTCGACGAGTTGTTCATCCAACTCGCCGAGTTCATGCCCATCTTCATCCGACTCGACGAGCTGTTCATCCCACTCGTCGAGTTCCTCCTCATCTCCAAACTACTCGCCGAGTCCACTCGAAGGACTCGTCGAGTCCACTAAGATCCACTTACATGCAGAGGACTTCCGAGTCATGCATGAGCTTCAAACTATAGATCCACCCTCCCCAAGCCTATTTCCCACGTAAAGTTGCAACCTTTACGTATAGAGAGTGAGATCTAGGCAAAATACATCCATAGCTAGGGTTTAGGACCAAGAGACTCCAATTTCCACCCAATGGCTGATACTTTATGGGATTACATACCAAAATAAACATGGATCTGAGGTAGCAACCTCAGATCTGGACCTCAAGCTCAAGATTGGTCTTAAACATGGCTTAAAAGCCCCAAAACTCATAACCAAGGAAAAATATGGAGGAGAGAAACGAATTGATACCTTCCAATGCTCTGAAATGCTTCCCAAACTTCAGATCCAAAGCCACTCCCTGATGCTTCAAGGATTCCCACTCCTTCTTCTTCCTTAAACCCACTCAAAAATGGCTAGAAGCTTGAATGAACACAATGGGGGCTTAAGGTGCGGCGTTCTGGGTGCAAGAGGCTGTAAAGGAGCCCTAGGAAGAAGATTAAGATGCTTAAATAGGCTCCAAGCCCCGGATTTAGGGTTTTCCTCGCACAGACCAGACTCGCCGAGTCCACTTGGCCGACTCGTCGAGTTGATCACTTTCTTATCGACCCGGATCCCGCTCCGACTCGCCGAGTCCTTCCTTTGACTCGTCGAGTCCCTCTTAAATTTAGGGTTTCCTTTACTTTCTTGGCTTTCAAAATCCTGGGTGTTACAATAATTCATATATGTGTATTATCAAAAAACAACTACACACTTACTCATATCACACACACACACATATATATATATATATATATATATATATATATATATATATATATATATAAAATACATTCATCAATACTTGTATTAAAATCATGTATATGAAAGGGACTATGCACGCATTTGATAAGATGATTATCGGATAGCACTACGACTCTAAATGTAGTCTTCTTCAGTGAAACCTGGATATCTTCACACACTGGGTTTCTTGCGGGCAGAGCTTCGGCTCGGAAACTCTTTTCTTCTCAGGATCTTCAGAGCTTTGGGGCTCGCTTCGAGTCTCGGGATGATACCGGGGCTTTGGGGATATAACTTGCACATAAATCGAGGTAATAAGGAGTGAGAGAGAAGAGATTTGGCAACCCTAAAGGGCTGGCCTCACTTTCTATTTATGGGAAGCTGAAAATCTATGCTCACATCGTGAGCTCGAATATGTCACTGTGTTCGTTATGGCCACTTGCCTTAGAAGGTGTCCATCATCTGCTCACGTTGTGAACACTGTGCTCACGTCGTGAGCTCTGACACAGGTGGAAGTTCATGCCCCGAACTTTAGAAATTCATATCTTTCGCTTTCGAGCTCCATTTCCGACGTTCTTTATATGCACATATAGGTGAGATTATGCTCTACAACTCTCATTTAGACTCCGTCGGCTATTTTGACTTTAACTTTTATTATATTATTTTTAGTAGGCCGGGAGAGGAAAACTCCGTTAGATATTCATAACTTTTTCATCTGACGTCCGTTTTCATCTGTCTTTTTACTGTTGCGTTACTATCAACGAGATCTTCGATTCTCCTTTAGATTGTTTCGGCTAGAAATCACTTGATCTCATATTCGAACTTTGGGTTGCATACTGCTAAGTCGAAACTTCGAAAAATCATAACTTCGTCATACTCAATCAGATTTAGACGTTCTTCTTATGCACGCTCTCGATTTAAGGTATTCTACGACTTTTGTTTAGATCACTAAGGCTAAATATCGCTCTATCGTAAACTCACTATTTACATCATTTAATGTCGTACCGGTTGTGTCGCGAAACTTCGACAGGTCATAACTCCTTCATTACAACTCGGATTTCGGCATTCATTATCTTTTTGGAATCCTCGTAACGACCACTACATCTTCATGTATAGATATCGGGCTTATCTAATATTTTATTATTACGCTTGTTTTTGTTCTTAATTCATTTAAGTCACACAATTAAGCATAAAACACATAATACTAAAATAATACATTTCTATTATTTCAAAATGAGTTGCAAAGGTTCACCTAGACTATTACATCAACATTAATTCCTAGCCTAGAAACACGGGCGTTACAGAGGCCCTGAGTGCACAATTTTGAGTTTCAATGCTGGAATTGGACTTGGTCATTACCCTAAACTATTTTTAGACTGTTAAACCTATTTTTGATGTGGTAATGATTGTGCTTATCCAATTTCAAAGAAATTTGTCAAAGTTTCAGGTTTTATAGTAAAGTTTATATGATTCTTGAAAATTGTTGATATGAATTATGCATGCTTATGAGTATTGTTAGATCATATAAATTATTTGACATGCTTGTTAGTTTAATTGTTGATCTAAATGTTTTTAATGGACTCCATAACTTGTTCTTAAGTTATAGAATTCCAAGAGTCTTTTCCATTAAAAAAATTAAAAGTCATAAGTTATAGAAATGAAAGGTTTGAATAGTTTCAAAACTTGTCCTCAAGTTTTGGAATTTGTAAAGTCACTTTAGAATACTTTAATTCCAAACCCTAGAATTTAAAAGTTTAAAATTCAACCTTTATACTATTATATTATTAAAAGTCTAATATATATATATATATATATATATATATATATATATATATATATATATATATATATATATATATATATATATATATATATATAAGATCAAGTCAGTCTTACCGTTAGTAGGCCTCATTAACGTAGCTGGTCTATAAGGGGGTATAAGGTTGCTGCCTATAAAATGGCAGCTTAGTAGGTGTCCACTCTCACCCACCGCTTCCTTAACTGGTGGAGGGTCGTTAGCCGAACGGGTAGGATTGGACTATAAATCTCATTAAGTATAATGATAGTAATAAAGTAACTAAACCTTTTATAAATTCCCAATCTTAGTTACTGTAGGAACCCTAAGAAATTGATGCTAACCCATGAAATTACACTTTGCACCTTGCTAAGTCGTTAGTGGAGCGTGTGTGGTTAATCGACACACTAACTTGGACTAACAAGGGTGGCTTAAGGTTTATCATAGATCGGTGAAGCATGTGTGGTTAACTGGCACATCGATTAAGTGATAAAATTAAGAGTACCAAGTTAATTTGCATGGTTATTCACACCTTGTTTGTGATCCTCGGTATCCCAGTCACAAACTTGAAGGGCATAATCAAGATTTAAACATGTCATTGAATTGTTCAATGAATCTTAAAAGATCTTGGAGTTTCAATCCAATTAAAACCTGATAATCTGTTTCGTTTGACATGGTGGACATTGGTAAATCGTCATTTACCCACCTTCAAATATTTTGTAGCTTGGATTACGGCATCGCTCTTCCAAATTATAAAATATTGTGTTGGGTCATAGCCTTAATATTTCATTTAAGTGTCTTATTAAGGACTCTTTATCTAATCTAAACTTCTCTTTCTTCCTTTTCAGATGTCTTCCAAGAATGCTTCTGACTCGAACCCTACTGGCTCCTTTTCTCTCATGAATCTTTGTGGGAGAGTCATCTTTGATGGGACTAATTTCAATGATTGGATTACAAACATAAGGATGGTCACTCGCTATGAGGACAAGGAGTATGTCCTTGATAAGGAGCTAAAGGTTATTGATGAGTCTTCTGCTACACCAGAAGAGATTGTTGAGTACACTACCCATGAGAAGGATGCCACTAAGGTATCTTGTATCATGTTGGCTACCATGACAGCAGAACTCCAGTAATCCTATGAATATTTCTACCCTTATGATATGCACTAGGACCTGATGGAAAGATACCATCAGAGTGCTCGTCAGGAAAGGTATGAAGTCATCACCTCCATGATAACAACAAAAATGAAGGATGGAGAGTCCATCATGGGCCACCTACAGAAAATGCAAAGATTTGTGGACTGTTTGCTAAAGTTAAATGTGAACTTTGATGAGGAGTTAGCAATAGATATCATTCTACACTCCTTACCCTCTTGTTATAATCAGTTCCGCACGACCTATCATATGAACAAGGAGGAGGTCACACTTAGCAAACTTCAAGGACTGTTAAGGACTGTTGAAAGTAGTCTCAAAGGTAAGAATGTTGTTACCACTCTTACCACCGCCCCTGTTCTGGCAATCGGGCAAGGTAAAGGGAAAAGGGGGAAGACGCCTTCGAAGGGTACTAAGGGAAAGTCTCTTGATGGATCCTCTTCGAGTGGAACCAAAGGGGGTTCTACCACTCCCTCTTCCAACCCAAAGGATGTACAATGCTTCTACTGTCAGGAAAAAGGTCACTGGAAGCGAAGTTGCCCCAAGTACTTGCAGGATGTTAAGTATGGGAAAGTGAAACCCACCTATGTGGTAATTTACACTATATTGTCTAATAACTCACGACATACTAATTCTTGGGTCCTTGATACAGGGTATGTAATTCGCATTTGTTCTGATTTGCGGGGCCTAAAAAGAAGTGAGGATGTGGAGCATAAGAAGATAAAATTGATCATGGGGAATAGGAAAGCTTCACATGTCACCAAGATTGGATTTTTTTCTTTATTTCTTAGTAGTGGGTTAATATTCGACTTGAATAAATGTTGTTACTCGTCTAAAATGGCATGAAATATTATTTCCTTTCATGGTTTGTACAAACAATGATTTACTTTTTCATTTGATAATGAATGTGGTGGTATTAATGCTTTTTATAATGGTGTTTTTTATTTTAAAGCATTACCTTGTGATGGTGTATATGAAGCTGTGTCGGTTGTAAACAACTTAGGAAATAATGTATTGCATATTGATTCTTCCACTAGTTTGGATAAGGCATCCTTGTGGCATTGTCGTCTTGGACATGTCAACAAGAAGCGCATAGGCCAACTCCAAAAGGTTGGAGTCTTGGAGTCATTTGACTTAAAGTCAGCTGATAGTTGCGAATTTTGTTTACTTGGAAAAATGATTAAGTCACCCTTCACTGGTACTTTTGCTAAGGGTGAAGGTTTGTTGGATGTCATACACACAGATGTGTGTGGACCCTTCAAAACCACCACAAGGGATGATAACCTCTTCTATGTGACTTTTACTGATGATTACAATAGGTATGGCTATATCTACTTAATCAAGCATAAGTCAGAAACCTTTGAAAAATTCAAAAAGTTTAAACAAGAAGTAGAGAATCAGCTGGGAAGGAAGATAAAGATGTTCTGATCCAATCGGGGTGGTGAGTATCTTAGTATCGAGTTCCTTGACTATCTTAAGGAATGTGGAATTGTTTCACAATTGGCACCTCCCAAGACACCACAGCTGAATGGTATGGCTAAGAGGCGCAATCGAACCTTGTTAGACATGGTTCATTCCATGATGAGTCGAGCTTCGTTATTAATCTCATTCTGGAGGTATGCCTTAGAGACTGCCGCCCATATCCTTAATCTAGTCCTTACCAAAAAGGTTGTCAAAACACCTCATGAGATGTAGACTGGGAAAGTTCCCACTTTAGACCACATCAAAATTTGGGGTTGCGAGGCTTTCGTGAGGTGTGACATTCATGAAAAACTCGAACCTCGAAGTAAGTGGTGTATTTTCATCGGCTACCCACAAAAATCTTTTGGTTATCTTTTCTACGAACCGATTGATAATGTTGTCTTCATGGCGAGGAGAGGAGTCTTTCATGAGAGAGAGTTCATAAGCCAAGGAAACAGTGGGATGCAAATTGACCTTGAAGAACTTAGAGAATCAAGAGGTGAAGGAACCTCAAACACTAGGAATCAACCTGAGGAGGAAACTCTTGTTGATCCGATTGATGAGTCCATACCTCTGAGGCGTTCCACAAGAGTTAGGAGCACACCTAATTTTTATTATGGTTTCCATGTTACTACAGAAGGTGATGCATTTATCAGAGATAGTACGCTGATAAATTTGGATGAACCTAACAGCTTCAAGGAAGCCATGGCAGGCCCTAAGTCTAACAAATGGAAAGAGGCTATGGACAACGAGATTCAGTCTATGTATGACAATCAAGTTTGGAACTTGGTTGACAATTCAGTCCATGTTGATGCAAAGTACCCTAATAGACTATGTAAGCTTGAGAAATCCATCTATGGATTAAAACAAGCATCTCGCAGATGGAATCTTTGTTTCGATGAGAAAGTCAAAGAGTTTGGCTTTTCGAGGAGCAGGGATGAGTCTTGTGTATATGTTAAGGCTAGTGGGAGTATATTAAGCTATTTGGTATTGTATGTGGATGACATACTACTCATAGGAAATGACATCCCAACCTTGCAGGAGGTTAAGTCCTGGATTGGGAAGTATTTCTCTATGAAGGACCTTTGAGAAGCTGGCTATATCCTAGGGATAAGGATATTGAGAGACAGGAGTAAGAGACTAATTGGACTTAGTCAAAGTACCTACTTGCATAAGCTGCTGAATAGATTCAGCATGCAGGATTCCAAGAAAGGTGACTTACCGATCCAGAGTAACACCAAGCTGAGTAAGACTCAAAGCCTGAGTACCAAGGCTGAGATAGCTGAGATGAGTCGAATACCATATGCGTCCGCTGTAGGCTCTATCATGTATGATATGACTTGTACTCGCCCTAATGTGGCCGTTGCTTTGACATGGTCAGCAGATATCAAGGGAATCCTGGAAAGGCTCACTAGACTACGGTGAAGGACATTATCAAGTACCTGCGGAGGACTAAGGACTGGATCCTTACCCTTGGTGGGAGTGATGACTTGAGAGTAGTCAGGTATAGTGATGCTAGCTTTCATACAGATAGGGATAATTTCTGCTCTCATTCGGGCTGGGTCTTTACCCTAAATGGAGGAGCAATTACTTGGAAAAGTTCCAAGTAGGAGACAGTAGCTGATTCAACTTGCGAATTAGAGTACATAGCAGCAATCGAGGCGGCGAAGGAGGCAATATGGCCGAAGAACTTCATTGAAGACGTTGGAGTTGTACCAACTATAAAGGAGCCTATGGAGATTTTCTGTGATAGCGAGAGTGCAATTGCCTTAGCCAAGGAACCAAGGTATCACGGCAGATCTAGGCACATCGACAGAAAATAACACTTCATTAGACATCGAATAGAAGAAGGACTCCTCGTGGTAAAGAGGGTATCATTGGATGAGAACCCAACAGATCCCCTCACGAAGGGATTGAGTAGGGTTAAGCATTTACAGCATGCAAGGTGCATTGGGCTGAATGATGATATTAGTTTTAGTAATTAGATAGCTTTCGAAACTTGTAATAGTTGAAATGTAATTGACATTTGATGTTTTAATAAAAAGTGTTTTTATTTAGTAGTATGCTACTGTCTTGTGTCAGTCATATACTATTGTTTCATTTTGCATGTTTTAACTTCCAACATAATTATATTATTCAAACTATCCACAATAGATCATACTTTGGAAGTAGGTATTAAAATAAGACTGTCATGAATGGGGTTTGTAGATTTGTCTGAATTGTATTAAACATAGCAATTGTTGCTGCAACATTAATGAGTGCTCATAAGTTATGAGTATTGGATTCAACCCACGCTCACTTGTATCACTTCATGGAATTTATCTTAAGTGATCGTGAGACACTAATATCATATAAGTCTTCACACCAAGAGATATGAGTTGTTGACTATGAGTTGGTTGTACATTGATAGTACGAAAACGCATCAGTAACTTGATGTTATAAAAGGTATTGTTGTGTACAATTTGATAATTAGTTAGTATAAGCATATGTGTCACACCCCCGAACCAGAAGGCAGAAACATCCGAGGGCAGAGGACATCATTGTAAAGTATCATAACAATTGTATATAAATGAAACATAACAACACAAACATTCATACATTAACATTAAACTTACATTGTTTAAAATACTCGTTCTGTTCATACGCTAAACACAAATAAAAAAAAGTAGAAATAACATAAAGCAACGACGCCAAACCTCGGTCAGGGTGAATATATGTCTACTAGATCCCTAAGAATACAAGTCGTTTTGAAAAGGACAACTAGAAAGTTGGTGAGTTCATAAGCATATTTATAAGAAAGCTTTGAAAAATTTATATTCATAGTATGTTGAAAATGTCCAAAGAATCTAATATTTTCTCATGAAAGTAGTTTGTAAGTCTCGTTCCAAAATCATGTATAACTACATGTATGTTGTTTAGTTTTCCTTTGCTTGTTACTGAAAAGATAGTGTTCCATCAAAATCCTATATTTTCTGTATATAAAAGATGTTGTGGTCCTTAAAAACCCTGAGATCGAAATTGTGAAATCAGTTTACCAAATATATGAAACATAGTTATGTATTTTATAAAAGTAGCAGGGTGTATATTCTCTGTTTGTCTCTAAAAAGAAAGTGTTCCCCATAAAATCCTATATTTTATGTACATAAAAGATGTGATCTTAAAACCCTAAGACCGAAGTTGTGAAATCCATTTACAAAATATGCGAAACATAGTTTCGGTATTTTATGAAACTGTTGGGGTGTATATTCCACATAATTCCAATGTCCAAAAGGAACCTACTCTATGAGTCGTTTACAACCATACTAATATGACAAGAACGCCTGCCTTGACATTCTTCAGGCGTCAGATACAGTCCAGATATTTGTCATCTTAGACTGGCCGGTTTAGCTGTAGCGAACAACATAGGTGTGGGGTGTCAACCCCGTATAGATCTATACACAATTATTCCGCTCCCCCTCTAGGGGACTCTGGTTATAAACACAGGACTTACAATGTACCTAGATAGGTACAACGAAGAAAACAAAACTAGTCTCACAAGAGCCTTAACGGAATTTACGCGAGTTTTTCTCCCTTTATTAAATAATAAAAATAACATCTTCCTTGTGTAAAATTATGACTACAGCTTTATGACACGCATTTTTCTGCTTTATGACTTACAACTTATCACTTTGGTTTCTGAAAGTTTTATGACATGCAAATAACTCTATCAGAAAAGCCATGTTTTGTACATTTTCTTGACGAAATTATTTATATTGAATATTTATAAATAATCACTAATAGTTTGTGAACTTGCAAAAAGTTATGAATATGACTTAGGCCTCGTTTGTTTTTCTATAAAAGTACTTTTTGAGCACTTTTCTCTTCTGGAAGGTAGATGTTTTGCAAGTGCACGTTAATGTTCCAAGTTTCAAAACAAAAAACACCTTAATGTTCCAAGTTTCAAAACCCTTAAAATAGTAGCAGCATAACATGATTGATTTACTAGCAACATTTATTTTTAGAAACATAACCATGTTTTGTAGGGTGTTTTGACATACCCAAAATTTTATGAAGATCTTTGCAAACAAAATGTTCTTTCTTGTTGTGACTAAAATATTGTCAATAATTTCACCAAAACTTCATATAGATCCATGAAAATTTATAATGTTTCAATGTTTGCACAAGTTTTAGTGGAAAAAGTATTTTTAACCAAAATTTATCAATTTGGTGTATCTTATCGTATATCTACCTAGTAGCTTAGTTTTATTTTTAATATAATACAAAATATGTAGATCTATACAAAGATAACTTAGTTCTAACATCACGAGGTTTGTGAAATCTCAAGTTTATAAAGTATTAACATGAAATAATATCATTTCAACACACATAAACACCTAAACATACAAATACATACAATTATCCAACAATTTAAACAAGATTTGACTTGTATTCCCCCCCTCCCCCCAAAGAGATGAAAAACTTGAAAAGAGTGGGGTATGAAGCTCACCTTGCTTTGGTTTGGTGGATGATTTGAAGAGATGTTGAGGAGTTTCCAAGTTCTAACACTTGAAGAGATTGATAAACTCTTTGAACTTGAGGATATCCTAAGAATATTAACACATAATTTTATGTGTAAATATGATGATATTAACAAAATAACATATGGAATCACTAACTAAAACTTGAAAAACTTACTAGGATCTAGGGAATTCTTTGAAGAATTAAGACTTGAAGCTTGAATACTTTAAGAGTTATTTAGGAGTTTACAGAAAGAGAATGTGATAAATGGGATGTGTGAGGAGTAGTTTACGCTTATAATGAATCAGGGGGTGACTTGACACTTGCTTAGATTACCGATGGATAAAGCTTTGTTATATATGGTTAAAACATGTTTTACTAGAATTTGCATGGGAAATTCGCAAAAGACAACTCATCAACCGTAAACACTTAAAATATCTAAGTGTTTATGCCCAAGATACTCCTAGGGAAGTGTTTATGGTAAAGGTTTGGAGTCTTTTTGGTGTTTACGACCTAGGTGATGCCTAGGGTGGTGTTGATGGTCAAGTTTTGGAATATTTATGGTGTTTATGGCCTAGATGTTGCCTAGGATTGTGTTTACGCCCAACCATCACATTCATAAGGTGTTTACGCCCCAAAGATGCTTTACCCTTTGAGTTTACGGCCAAGATGCTTCCTAGAGAAGTGTTTACGGCCAACTAAGGCTTCTTAGGGTAGTTCACGGCCAAAGGTGATTTCTCTTTGGATTCATGGTCTTGGATGGGTCCTAGGAAAGTGTTCATGGTCTAAATTAATAGCAAACTTAAATATGTTGTCCTTACAATTCAAGTGTTCAAGATTGGGACACCATCACAAGTTCTTGTGTTATCATTACTCGATCCTTATTTGATGGCATTATAGATTGAATCCTAATTTATTTGCCCCACAGTGTCTTGCTATCATTTTCTAAGAGGTTACTTTATATGTGACTTTCAAGGTGTATACTTCCATACACATGCACTTATGCTCTAATGTATTTCAAGGTTTTTCTATGTTAGAGGGTTACAATTTAGACATTGTTTGATCCATATATTTCGGTTTGTCACATCATCCCCCCGTTAGAGGGAAATTCGTCCTGAAATTCAAATTCTATGAGGAATATCAAGGGTTGAGGAAAAATTGTATGTACTTCTGTTCCTTTTGATCTTCCCGTTGTGAGATCCTCGATTGACGTTCTAACGGATCTTCGCTATTAGTATTTGGCCTTGTTCTTTTGATTTCCCAGTCTAGGATCTCCGCATGCTCTTCTTTGGGTGTGGGTTCTTACTTACCTTGATCTCATCGAGTGGGATTGCTAGAGCTTCGACGGTCTGACACTCTTTTAGGTTTGAATACATCGAATGTGGGATGTATGATGTTAAGCTTTATGGAAACCGGAAGCTATAGGTTACCGAAACTATCCTGAGTGGATTTCAGAAGATGGTGCTTCTGGTGTTCTAGGAGTAATGTTCCTAGACCTTTAGGATTGGCACTTATTGTTTCCAAGGTCGAGGTTGCGTGTGGTGCAGCTAGCCTTATGAATCCTAGACTGCCTCGGGAGTTCTCTTTCTACAGAATCCTGAACTAGTGGAGTGTCGTCTGTTGTTTGATTCGTAGGGTTGGCTGAGGGGGGCATCGATTCATAATAGGGGATATTGATTCTCGGCGATGGGTTTGCTTGACACTTAGCGTTCAAATGTTCTATGGGCAATTCGCTTCTCCTCTTCAAGAGTCGGACGGGCGTTTTCCTATGGTTAGAGGCTTGGTCTAATAATTTCTTTGTAACAGCCCGGAATTTCAGGTATTGTTATATTTATGATTTTGGGTGTTTAAGAGGGGACTCGGCGAGTTGGAGCCTAGACTCGCCGAGTAGGGTCGCGGATCTGGTCGCGGGTTCGCGACTGGACTCGACGAGTCCGGGTATGGACTCGGCGAGTCTGCGCTGTTTAGCGAAAACCCTAACCGTTCAGGTTTGGGACGTATATGAGGGGCTTTATGGCCGTCATTGTTCACCCTAGTCCTCTGAGAGAAACCCTAATTCGTTTGTGAGCATCTGGAGCAAGGTAGAAGACCATTGTTGATTTTGGAAGTGTTGTTTTGCAAGGAAGAGGAGGCTTGGTTAAGGGAACAACAAGGGAAGCCACGTTCTGAGAATTGGGGACACAGAGAGCACATTATTCAGGTAATATTTCGAATTGCATCCTTCTATGATTGATGTGTATATGGATTTAGGGTTTATTGAACCCTTTTGTGGCTAGATTGAGTGTTACCTTAGTCCCCCAAACGATTGGAACCCTGTATTGGGATCTTTGGAAGTCCAGAATGTCCCATGCCTGAGCATTTCGTGAATCAATGGAGGTTTTGGATTGGAATCCTTATGCCTTAGGTCAAAATATAAAATGTGAGTCATGGGGTGTATTATGAGCACCGAAATGAGGACCTTACGTGATGAATCAGTCTAGGAAGGCCAGACCTATGAATGGTCGGAGCAGTTCTGACCTTAGAAAGCAGTTTGAGCGGTTGCATGGCATGGACTCGCCAAGTCCGATGAACAGACTCGGCGAGTAGCTTGAAGATTAACTGGGACTCGTCGAGTTGTTCTTCAGACTCGGCGAGTTGAGTCGGGGTGGCCCCGCGATTCTTCCAGGAGGAACTCGTCGAGTCAGGGAACATACTCGACGAGTAGAAAGGGAATCTTAGAGAATTGGTGAGGACGTCTAGACTCGCCGAGTCGCCCTAGCACTCGCCGAGTCCGGTCAAAGTTGACCGTTGACCGTTGACCAGAGTGGACCTGTGTTGACTTCTTAGGGATAGTCAACATTAGAGATATAAAGTGTTAACTAGGGACATTATGATGTTATAGGAGGATTAGAGCTCGGAGAATCGGGCACGAGGGATTCCCAGGTTGTGAGATATCGAGACACACGAGGTGAGTCTTCTCACTATACTTTACCTTGATTAGGTAACCAGAGTTACATGATAGAGTGTTTGTATGCTATGTATGTTATGTGTTGCACTGCATTCGTCTATGTGATTTATGCTATGCTTGTGTACAGAGTTAGAACCTGAGGGTTCACAGAGTATGGGTGCACGGACCCACAGAGTTATAGCCTCGAGTGGCTAATATGTGTTATATAGTATTTTGGGGAACTCACTAAGCTTTATGCTTACAGTGTTGGTGTTAATTGTTTCAGGTACTAGTGAGGATCGCGGGAAGGCGCCAGCCTGATCAGTGCACACACGCGGGATTTTTATATTATGTGATCTTGGGGATTTTATATATGTTATGAAATGAATTACAAACAATGATGTTTTTATGAATATTGAATGAAGTTTGTCTTTATTAAATGCGAAAAATTATTTTTAAATTCACGGTGTTACATTCTTGACTTATTAGGTCTTTCTATTTATTGGACCATATATGTTCATGTGTTGGTCCTAAGTGGTATCGGGGCTTTGGTTACTGGTATGGTTCAAAGAGTCGAGTCGATTCCAACTCAACTTAGTACCTGGGTGATGTTTCTGGAAGAACTTCAGGAATATTTGGGGGAGGTGGTAAACCTTTTGGATTCCATTGATATCCTTTGTTTCCTATTTCTCATATTTATTATGGGGCTAGGAAGGAGTGTGTTCTCTCTCACCTAAGTACTCGTGAGTCTAGATGTTAGAGGTGGTCTAGGGATTTGTAGTTAGGAGTTGAAAGAGTTTTTGTTAATCGATTGGGTATGGCGAAAGTCTCTTTGTAGTGCTTGAAGCTGGTATAGAAAGGATCAAGCTAGTTTATGACAAGTAGAAACGTTGTACTTCTTATAGTAACAGATGCTAAGTCGACTTGGAATAGCAGACGATTGTTTAAAACAGTAGCGTATTCTTCATATATATCCTTGAATGCTTCTAGTTTGTCTTTGTTATTATTACAACGAACATTTCATAATGTAATCCTTACAATGTTCTTCTATAATCGCTTGACGTATACAAGTAAGGTATAATTAAGGTCGAAAGGCAGTCGACTAAGCGGACCTAATGTTTATATTAAATCATCATAGCTAGTCTGGGAGGATTGCTAGATTCTCTACGATCGATGTGGTTTTGTTCGGATGAGGGGATATTTTACGACCACGTTATTAATTTGGAAAGAAAAGTAATTATTGTTAAGATTTGATGCTTAATTTTTAACTGTTTAAAGATGTTCCAAAAATCTTGGTGGAATTCCTTGCTGTTTCTTCATGTCCAACTGTCAAACTCCTCCCATTTCTTCGTTATTCTTCTTAGTTGGACAATTCCACTTGAAATGCCCTGTTTCACCACATGCACGACATACTGGGCTTACTTTTGGGTTGGAGGTTCGAGTGACACATAGGGTCGGGGCCTTATAGTGGCGGGACGTGTTGCCCTTTCTTGATGCACCTATTGCAATGCAACTTTCTGCAGACTCCATTATGATGGAAGCTGCACTTGTTGCATTTTGGGAGGCTTCCAACATATGGTCGTACTGGTGTTGGTGTGGCAGGTGTCATGTCAGTTTGGGCAGCAACTGTGTGTGGTTTATTCAAGGGTCTCTGAGTTGGCCGTCTCTTCTTCTTACTCCCAGATTTTCGCTTCTTGTTTCTAGTTTTGGGTTTTGGGGTGTCTTGGTAGATTGCCACTCGTTGGTTTCCTTGGTTGCTACTACGATTGGACTTGTCGGCATTGGTTCCATTTCCATTTGGATTGTAGGTGTTGAGTTGTGCCATGACGGCTGTCACCGCAGCTGTTACGGCGGGTTGGAACGTAGCGGAATCTATTCGCAGAATTGGTGTCTCACCGGTCGGCTGGTTATTCCCGTGGGAAGACATGATTCTGTTGCACGATATGAAACAAGGTCGTAAGTAACTGGGGTCATTTCTAGTTGGATCCAATTTATAAATATGGACTTATGCATGAACGTATATGTTGGATTAATGTCTAAGTCCATAACTATATTTGGTAAGACTTGACCCGACCCGGCATGGTCCATTTGGGTTGCATACCATCATGCACTTGAATGAGAGAAATAAGACACTTATGGTTATTAATATATTATAAGTTCTAGTATATTAATAATAAGAATAATAAGATTATTTAATTAGTATTGATCAAGAATTAATCTAGGATTAATTAAGTGATCAAAAGAAGACTAATTAAATATATGGGTTGATTGTGTAAATCATCCATACTTGTATAGTGGGCTAATGCTCCATGGATAATCAAGTTGGGCTAAAACCCATAGGATGGTCCATGGATGCTCCATGGTGTATTTGTACCCATGGATCCAAGGAAATGGAAAGCCATGACAATTAAGAGTTTACCCTAATTGTGTAACTATATAAGCATCTTATTATTGAGGAAAAATCGGCCACTAGTAGTATTCTAGAGAGGGCTAGCCGATTTCATGAGTTGTAAGAATTCTCTCAAGCTATTCTAAGTGTTTGATGATTGTGATTCCATTTGAGGTGTCACACTTGGGGCACTAGGCACTCAAGCTTCATGATGACATTCTACACCAAAGAGGTATGTATTCTATCTTGCTATAGTTATTGTTTTGTATGCTAGATTAGGATAATACCTTGGAAGTTCTTATTTGTATGTATAATAGAGAAAACATAGATCCAAGGTATTTAGGGTTGCATGTACACTTAGGAGTGTTAGAATGCTCAAAACCCAACAGTGGTATCAGAGCCTAGGCTTGTTTTCTTGTTATACTTGCAAAAGAAGCTGGAAAATCGAGTTTTGATGCTGTCTGCCCAGCAGACTCGCCGAGTCCATAAATGGACTCGCCGAGTCCAAGGCAAAATGCATCCAACTCGCCGAGTTGGTTGATGCCACTCGCCGAGTAGGAGCCCCAGACAGCATATATTCGAGGTTTTTGGCTAGAAATGGACTAGGAACGTTACCCTAAGTTGTTTTTGATCTTATAAACTTGTTTTTGATGTGGTAATGTTCATGCTAATCCATTTTCAAAGATAATTGTCAATAGATTCATGTTTTGTATTAGTTTAAGGTTTAGACTAATTACATGAAAAAGTTTGATTTGAATTATCTTGTTCTTATGAGTTGCTTAGATTAATAGAAATGTTGAGTGAAATAGTTGTTTTCAATCCATTTTAATCTAAGAGTTGAGTATAAAATGTGTTTGTGTAACTTGTCCTCAAGTTACATGAAGATTCACATTAAAGACTCATAAAACTCATAATAGTTGGCAATGGTTAGAAAATGAAGAGTCTTGTGTCATTGAATAACTTTTTATGACTCCATAACTTGTCCTCAAGTTATGGAAGTTCAAGAGTCACTTCATTAAAGAAAAATATGTAACCATAATTAAATCCATAAGTTATAAAATAAAGAAAAAGTTAGTTCTTTTATTAGTTTAAAGTCTTCCATAACTTGTCCTCAAGTTATGGAACTTGAAGAGTTTTTGGATTAAAACTACTTTAAACACTTAAGTTATGGAAATTAATTAGTTTTGAATAGTTTCAAAATTTGCCCTCAAGTTTTGGAATTTGAAAAGTTTTCAAGTATGAATACTTTAATTCCATGTTAGCCCTTAGAATTTTAAAAGTTAAAATTCAACCCTTATACTTTATAATATTATAAGTTAATAATATATATATGTATAAGAGTAAAGTCAGTCTTACCGCTAGTACGCCTCATTCACGAAGCCGGTCTATAAGGTGGGTATAAGGTTGTTGCCTATAAAATGGCAACTTAATGGGTGTCCACTCTCACCCACCGCTTGCTTGACTGGTGGAGGGTCGTTAGCCGAACGGGTTTGACAGGACTAGAATTCTCCCTTCATTAAAAGTATTAATGAAAAATACTAAGTAACTAAACTCTTAATAATACCCAATCTTAGTTACTTAGGAAAAAATGTGAATAAGGTGCTAATCCATGAAATTACACTTTACACTTTGTCTAAGTCGTTAGTGGAGCGTGTGTGGTTAACCGGCACACTAACTTAGACTTAACAAGGTAGGTAAAGGGTGACTTAATATTTATCATAGTATCGATGGAGCGTGTGTGGTTAACCGGCACATCGATTGAGGGGTAATTTATTAAGGGTACCAAGTGATTTGCATGGTTACTTCACACCTTGTTTTGTGATCCTCGGCATCCCAGTCACAAAACCTGAAGGGCACACTCGAGATTGAAACATGCCATTGAACAGTTCAATGAATCTCAAAGATCTAGGAGTTTCAAAACCAATTAAAACCTAATAATTCATTTCGTTTATCTTGGTGGAAATTGGTGAATCGTCATTCACCTACCTTCAAATATTTTATAGCTTGGATTACGGCATACCTCTTCTAAGTTATAAAATAGTTTGTTGGGTCCTAGCCTTAATATTTCATATTGGGTGTCATATTAAGGACTTAAGATCAACTATCTTGAATATCTCCCAAAAGATGTCTGGTTTAGACACTTATGATCTTCCCAAATCTCTTGAAACAAGGTTTCCTAATGAAGATGATGTCCCATGGATATCATACTTCTTTCTCCTCCTCCAATTATTCTCCCTAACCCACAAGTTCTTGAAAAGTTTAAGGTCACTCAAGCCCTATTGGCAAGGCAAGGTCTAGGTGTGAGCACATCTTGGAGATGTAGTCACATATTGACAAGCCGGGAGAGTTGGGTGTCAAAGTCTTGAGAAAGTTGGTGGTTCAATCACTTTCTAAGTCACATAGTGAGTTCCTTTGGGACACCTATGAAACAGACTATGACAAGACCCTTAATGATCTTATCTATTTGTTAAGATCAACTTCCTAAAACTTTATGGACATTGACAATGATGACATTGGACATCTAGTAAAGCATTCTCTTCCCGATGGAAAGGGATCGGCCATAGTCAACTCGGTTGACCAAATGGTAAAGAGAAAAGCTAAGTCTGTGATAGTCCTGTGTGTCTTTATCAAAGGGTCCATATGTTTATATTGCCAAAGAAAGGGGCATTGGTTGCGAAGCTGCCAAAATTTACCTCAGGATGTTAAAGTCAATAAGTTTGACTCTACTTCAGGTAAAGTCCACTATCTAACTCTGTTAAGTTTCTATTCTGAGATTCTTGATACATGATGTGACTGGGTCACATGGTGATGTTTTAAGAATGAAAGAAAAGTGAAGAAACTTAAAGAAAGAATATGCTGAATCTGATGGCGTAGATGGATTTCTATCGCGTAGTTTGAAGATCGAATTCTTGAGCTACTTCTTAGGAGTTATCAGATATTGCTTAAGGAATAGATAACAACAAGTTTTCATATGGATTGTAAGGATAAGTTTTTCCGCAAAGTTTTAAAATAAAAGGAAAATTTTGATTTTATTTATTTTAAAATATCCTTACAATGGCATTTGAGGAAAATTTGTTGCTTATATAATTCCATTAAGAGCAAGAGTGGAAATATGAAATTGATTCTTTCATTTGTGGTAATGTCTAAATTTACCAAATAAGGAAAGATTCTCATCACCCAAGTTTCAATTGGACCGAAACTTGGAGTCATGCAAGTTGTATAGCATGATGAATGAGAACTTTCAAGTTTTGGAAAATTAAGACTAATTACTCGGCCACATGGATGTGTGAGTCAAGTAAAGGACTAAGGGATCGAGTACACATTCTTGTGCACTGATTAAGTCCACCACAAAAGATTGATAAGACTATTCGTCATAGTTTACTAAAGCTCAGTAAATATGATTATACTTACAAGCTTAAGTGTAACTCTGAGACATTGGAAAAGGTTCCAATGTATGGCAGAGCGAATAAGAAGAATCAATTTAGGCAGAAGGATAAAAATTTCTCAAATCTGAAAAGATGGGAGAGTACTTTAGTATCAGCTTTTGTGATCATCTTAATGATTAAGAAACCATAGCACAATTAGTTCTCTAAGGAAATCTTAGTGCATTCTTATGACTAAGAAGAGGGATCTTGAATTGTTGAAATGGTTAAATCAAGAAGATGAGTCATACCTCGTTCCAATACAAGTCTTAGAGTCATACTCCAAGATTGTAATTTGAGTGACATGTCTTAAAGAAGGTTTAAAACACTTGTCAAATGTAAGAGTAAAAGTTTTCTACTCTTGTACATTTGAAATTGGTAAGTTGTGATGTTTTGGATAAAACAAAGACCAACTTAGGCCAATTGTGTGAAGTGTTTGTCTTGATTAGAATCCACACTATATCTTGGATATTTGACAAGGGAGTCTTATATGTCAAGAGGACAGTGGGAGTCTTAAAGGTCTTGAAAGTCTCAAGAACTAATCAAGAATAGAACCTGAAGTTCTTCACTAGCACACGACTTGAGGTTTATAACCTATCGTGTCGACATATTCTGTGCCCATTCCAGTTGAAGTTGGCTTTGCATATGAGTTCTTAGAGTTCTCAATGTGTTGCATAACAACTTGGAAGCAATGGCAGGCCCTTGAGCTGCCAAGTGGCAAGAAGTTAAGATTGAGTTCAATCCATATGGTTTTGGATTTGTCATTATCTTTGTCTTGTGACTATGATTTTGACAATTCACATGGATAAGAACACATACACCATTAAATCTAAGTGTCATAAGGTTTCTCTCCGATTCATGAAAATGATGGTGAGGAAACACTTTCACTAAGTAGATTTTAGCTAGATAGCAATTGTGATATTTGCATTCTCAAAGTCGTTAGTGGAGCGCGTGTGGTTAACCGGCACACTAATATGGACTTGTGAGAAGTGGCAAAAAGGTCTAACCATTATGATTACGGCATACCTCTTCATAATTGTTTAGACTCACAAGTGTGCTATCTAAGGGAAGGTGTATGATTTTGATAAAGTCTTATCAAAACAATCTAGTATCAGAAATCTGAACTTTGGTAAGAAAGTCAGCTGATTTTTGAGTACATGTCAAAGCTAGTGGGAGCATAAGTGTTATGCTAATAATCATCATGATAGTGGGAGCATGATAATTATGTTAAGTATTGCAAGCTAGCAATGTTAATTATAGAAAACAAAAGTTTCAATTGGGAAAAAGTTGTTTTGCTATAATTAAGGGAGAGGAAATTATGCTTCATCTCAAATCTATAAGCTTAGATCGTGAGGTTTTAATCATTTAGTCAAGGATATATATATATGAATTTCATGTTGGAATGGCTCAACATAAGGAAATTCTATATATGGGTCCATTATTTGCGTTCTAAAATTCGATTATGATTACGGCATCCCTTTTCATAATCTGAATTATGAGAACTTGACAAATTGAAATGGACATATTATAGCAAAAGACTAGTTTAGTCTTTATGTGAGACATCATGAATCGTGTCCCATATGCTTCGGATATAGGATCGATTACATGTGCTATATTCATCCGTTCTAAAATTTTCCAAATGCCTGGGGCATTAAGAAGGGAAAAGGTTTAGAACTGGATATGACTAAAAGGATTAAACAATTGTCGAGGACAATCTAAGGTTTACCAAAGATTGGTTACTCAAGGACAATTGGAAGTATAGTGATAATTCTGGAAGGACCATATTGACATAATCTGTAAGGAGGCAACTCTTGTTCAGAAGTGATAGTCAAAATGGAATCTGGAAATGTTTCAAAGTTAGAATTTTCAATCTGTGTAAGATTAAGGAAACTTAATGCAAGAAGGATATTTCCAAGGAGTTGATCTCCTTTGGAATACTCTGTAATGATTGTTGCCAAGTCTTTATGACTTTGTGCATAATCATTACGAGAGGATCAATGCATATAAGTTTAGAATCTAACAGATTTCAGTAAATGGCATGAATTTGGAATTCTTGCATTTGCGGTAAGGATTTGGGAGTGTGAAAAGAGAATCATTGAAGTTATGTTCAATTGATCTAGTTCACAAAGTAAGGATCATAGACAAACATAGTATGCATACTTGGTGTGTGGCATGACTAGTGTTTAAGAAAACATAGTGTACATGCTTGGAGCATGGGACAACTATTGTTTTAAATTCAAGAATAAAGTTGATAGCTGAAACAGTATACAATGAATAATGTGTAATCATATGGTGATAAATAAAAGGTGTTTTGTTTATGTTCAAAGTGTTGATACCATATTGGATTCAATTATCATTGTGTTTCATTTTGCATGTTTTGACTTCCCGAATAAACTGGGTTATTCTTCCGGAATGACTAAGTTATTCAAACCATCCACAGTCGGTCATATGTTGGAAGTAGATATGAATTAAGACTGTCATGATGGGTTGTAGAGGTCTAAGGTGTTGGACAAGGCTACAACAATCATGAGTGCTCATAAGTTCTGAGTATTGGATTCAACCCGCGCTCATTGGAATCACTTCATGGATTTTATCACGAGTGATCATGAGACGATAATATCTTATATTCTTCAAACCTAGAGATATGAGTTGTTACTATGAGTTGATAGTACATTGATAGCACGAAAACGCATTTGGTAACTCGGTGCTATAAAACTTGCCTTTGTGTATGATTCAACAAGTAGTAGAACAAGCCATATGAGTCGAAGTTTATCCGTTCCTTTTACCTTCGGGATAAAAGTGATATCTGTGGGCCCCTCGATGATTTGATGATGACAAATGGAAGTGCTCGGCCGGGCCAGGACTGATTTGATTTGTTCAATTAGTCAGTTGTCATAAATCGGAAATCGGGAAACAACAAATGGACAGAGAGAATGATTATAATCCATGTCTCAGTCCATATGATATCTAGAATGGAGGAATATATGATCCCTTATCTAATGGACAAGTCACTGACAAAGGTCAGAGTTCATCGACAAGGTCAGAGTTCGACAGAAGCTTTTGAGAGCTACGATTGCCGGTTGGTTCCTGAAGTCATACGCAATAATAGTTTTAGACTTATCCAAGTGGGAGACTGTTGGATTAATGTCTAAGTCCATAACTATATTTGGTAAGACTTGACCCGACCCGGCATGGTCCATTTGGGTTGCATACCATCATGCACTTGAATGAGAGAAATAAGACACTTATGGTTATTAATATATTATAAGTTCTAGTATATTAATAATAAGAATAATAAGATTATTTAATTAGTATTGATCAAGAATTAATCTAGGATTAATTAAGTGATCAAAAGAAGACTAATTAAATATATGGGTTGATTGTGTAAATCATCCATACTTGTATAGTGGGCTAATGCTCCATGGATAATCAAGTTGGGCTAAAACCCATAGGATGGTCCATGGATGCTCCATGGTGTATTTGTACCCATGGATCCAAGGAAATGGAAAGCCATGACAATTAAGAGTTTACCCTAATTGTGTAACTATATAAGCATCTTATTATTGAGGAAAAATCGGCCACTAGTAGTATTCTAGAGAGGGCTAGCCGATTTCATGAGTTGTAAGAATTCTCTCAAGCTATTCTAAGTGTTTGATGATTGTGATTCCATTTGAGGTGTCACACTTGGGGCACTAGGCACTCAAGCTTCATGATGACATTCTACACCAAAGAGGTATGTATTCTATCTTGCTATAGTTATTGTTTTGTATGCTAGATTAGGATAATACCTTGGAAGTTCTTATTTGTATGTATAATAGAGAAAACATAGATCCAAGGTATTTAGGGTTGCATGTACACTTAGGAGTGTTAGAATGCTCAAAACCCAACAGTATATATGTCACATGTTTTGGTTTGCACGATTCTCATTGTTTCGACCTACATCCCTATGATATATTAATGGTGATAAGTGGAAATAGCCATTTCTCGAACGTTTATGTTTATCAAAATAGTACATAGTGATTAGCGCACTTAGTTGATTCAGATTTCATGAGTTTTTGGAGAGCGGACCTCCCTTGATTTAACGCTACTAGTGTAACGAAATTCAAAATAAGCCTAAGACCTAATGTGAGTAGGGTAGTGATGCTCATATGTCGAAATAGCGCACAATGAGCTTGGCCATTTCACTCCTTTCGCGAGTGGCCTCAACTACACTCTGCGTTGCTTGAACTGCCCTAGCTTCAGCTACAAGGAGTTGCTGCCTTAGGGTGGCCACTTCCTTCTCTAAATAGCGTAGGCGGTCGGTAAGGTCCGCTTACACCGTGTATTGGTTCGGTGTTGCTCCCGAAGAATGAGGGTCGCTAAGGATCCCTCTGGTGCCTTCATATTTGTCTAACTCTTCATCGGAATTCTCCCACTCATAGTCCGTTACATGGTGTTCTACGGGACCTGCTTCTAGGTTTTCTTCTTGAACCTCTTCCGGCTCCTCTTCGACCCATCCGTTGGCCACTAGGGAATTGTAGTAGTGGTCCCCGAGCTGGAACTCTACCATGTTGTATGTACGAGAATGGAGGTATGTGAAGCGGGTAGAAGGTTCATGTGCGAAGGTTATATAATATCCTAAAATACTCCTACAGTATTTTAAAATTTTATGTTCTATTCTAATGTTCTCTTGCATGTATAGTTGATAAGTTTTAGGCTTGTTGCAACACCACTATCACTCCCAAGCACATGTTAGTCATATCTCAAATAAATATTGTTGATCAGGCTATATTTATCCCATGCATGATTACATAACTGCCTAGGTTTGACTCTAGTGTCCACCCTCTAATTACTTTTGTTTTCTTCTCATTATGATATTGTTCTAGTAAGTATGTATACTTTTATAAAATACTTGTATTTTTAAAGTATACTTTTAGTCAAAGTGTTTTAGTCCCATGGTTTTTATAGTTGTATATCTTCTATAGTTTGATATACTAGTTCACTATAAATATTGATCCGATACCAATCTGCCACACCCCCGAACCGGAACGGCGGAAACGTTCGGGGGCGGACGACGTCATTGTACAGTATCATAACAATTGTATATAAATGAAACATAGCAACACAAACATTCATACATTAAAATTAAACTTACATTCTTTACAATACTCATTATGTTCATACGTTAAACACGAATAACAAAATTAGAAATAACATAAAGCAGTGACGCCAAACGTGGGTCAGGGTGAATATGTCTACTAGATCCCTGAGAATACAAGTCGTTTTGAAAAGCGTCAACTAGAAAGTTTGTGAGTTCATAAGCATATTTGTAAGAAAGCTTTGAAAATCTTGTGTTATAGTAAGTTAAAAATCTCCAAAGAATCCAATATTTTCTCATGAAAGTAGTTTGTGAGTCTTGTTCCAAAATCGTGTATAATTACATGCATGTTCTTTAGTTTTCCTTTGCTTGTTACTGAAAAGAGAGTGTTCCCAAAAAATCTTATATTTTCTGTATATAAATGATGTTGTGGTCCTTAAAAACCCTGAGACCGAAGTTGTGAAATCAGTCTACCAAATATACGAAACATAGTTCTATATTTTATAAAACTAATAGGGTGTATATTCTCTGTTTGTCTCTGAAAAGAAAGTGTTCCCCAGAAAATCCTATATTTTCTGTGCATAAAAGATGATGTGATCTTAAAACCCTAAGACCAAAGTTATGAAATTCATTTACAAAATATGCAAAACATAGTTTTGGTATTTTATAAAACTGTTGGGGTGTATATTCCACGTAATTCCAATGTCCAGAAGGACCCTACTCTATATGAGTCGTTTACAACCATACTGATATGACCAGAACGCCTCCCCTGACGTTCTTCAGGCGTCAGATACGGTCTAGATATTTGTCACCTTAGACTCGCCGGTCTAGTTGTAGCGAACATCACATGTGTGGGGTCAACCCCGTATAGATTTATACACAATTATCCTGCTCTCCCTCTAGGGGACTCTGGTTATAAACACAGGACTTACAATATACCTAGATAGGTACGATGAAGAAAACGAAACTAGTCTCACAAGAGCCTTAACGGAATGTACGCGAATTTTTCTCCCTTTATTAAATAATGCAAATAACATCTTCCTTGTGTAAAATTATGACTGCAGCTCTATGATATGCGTTTTTATGCTTTATAACATACATCTTATCACTTGGTTTTCTAAAAGTTTTATGATGGCAGCTTATGACATGCAAATAACTCTGTCATAAAATCCATGTTTTGTACATTTTCTTGACAAAATTATTTATATTGAATATTTATAAATAATCACTAATAGTTTGTTAACTTGAAAAAAATTATGAATATGACTTAATGTTCCAAATTTCAAAACCCTTGAAATAGTAGCAACATAACATGATTGATTTACTAGCAACATTTATTTTTAGAAAAATAACCATGTTTTGTAGGGTGTTTTGACATACCCAAAATTTTGTGAAGATCTTTGCAAACAAAATGTTCTTTCTTGTTGTGACTAAAATATTGTCAATAATTTCCCCAAAACTTCATATAGATCCATGAAAATTTATTATGTTTCAATGTTTGCACAAGTTTTAGTGGTAAAGGTATTTTTAACCACAATTTACCAATTTGGTGTATCTTATCATATATCTACCTAGTAGCTTAGTTTTATGTTTAATATAATACAAAATATGTACATCTATACAAAGATAACTTAGTTCTAACATCATGAGGTTTGTGAAATCTCAAGTTTATGAAGTATTAACATGAAATAATATCATTTCAACACACATAAACACCTAAACATACAAATACATAAATTATCCAAGGATTTAAACAAGATTTGACTTGTATCCCCCCCCCCCCCCCCAAAGAGATGAAAAACTTGGAAAAAGTGGGCTATGAAGCTCATCTTCCTTTGGTTTGGTGGATGATTTGAAGAGATGTTGAGGAGTTTCCAAGTTCTAACACTTGAAGAGTTTGATAAACTCTTTGAACTTGAGGATATCCTAAGAATATTAACACATAATTTTATGTGTAAATGTGATGATATTAACAAAATAATATGTAGAATCACTAACTAAAACTTGAAAAACTTACTAGGATCTAGGGAATGCTTTGAAGAATTAAGACTTGAAGCTTGAATACTCTAGGAGTAATTTAGGAGTTTACAGAAAGTGAATGTGATAAATGGGATGTATGAGGAGTAGTTTACGCTCATAAAGAATCAGGGGGTGACATGACACTTGCTTGGATTACTGATGGATAAAGCTTTGTTATATATGGTTAACACATGCTTTACTAGAATTTGCATGGGAAATTGGCAAAAGACAACTCATCAATCGTAAACACTTAAAATATATTAGTGCTTACGCCCAACATGCTCCTATGGAAGTGTTTATGGTCAAGGTTTGGAGTCTTTTAGGTGTTTACGCCCTAGGTGATTCCTAGGATGGTGTTCATGGTCAAGTTGTGGAATCTTTATGGTGTTTACGGCCTAGATGTTTCCTAGGATTGTGTTTGCGCCCCAAAGATGCTTTCCTTTGAGTTTACGGCCAAGATGCTTCCTAGAGAAGTGTTTACGGCCAACTAAGGCTTCTTAGGGTAGTTCACAGCCAAAGGTGATTTCTCTTTAGATTCATGGTCTTGGATG
Source organism: Lactuca sativa (assembly GCF_002870075.4). Taxonomy (NCBI): domain Eukaryota; kingdom Viridiplantae; phylum Streptophyta; class Magnoliopsida; order Asterales; family Asteraceae; genus Lactuca; species Lactuca sativa. Next base: position 245,270,625 of record NC_056627.2, on the reverse strand, counting down.
GGTCCTAGGAAAGTGTTCATGGTCTGAATTAATAGCAAACTTAAATATGTTGTCCTTACAACTCAAGTGTTCAAGATTGGGACACCATCACAAGTTCTTGTGCTATCATTACTCGGTCATTGTTTGATGGCATTATAGATTGAATCCTAATTTATTTGGCCCACCGTGTCTTGCTTTTATTTTCAAAGAGGTTACTTTATATGTGACTTTCAAGGTGTATACTTCCATACACATGCACTTATGCTCTAATGTATTTCAAGGTTTTTCTTTGTCGGAGGTTTACAATTTAGACATTGTTTGATCCAAATATTTTGGGTTGTCACAGTATGAGTCGAAGTTTATCTGTTATTATAGTCCTTGGAGGATTAAAAGCGATATCTTGGGCCCCTCAATGCATCTGTTTTAACTTATGTGCCGAGCCCGGTCAGAACTGAATTGATGTGTTCGGTTAAGTTCTTTGTCAAACAAATCGGAAATCAGGAAACAAACTGTTGGACAATAAGTACGATATTGTTCCATGTATTTGTCCGGCTGATATCTTGAGAACAGAGAATTATATGATCACTTATCTAAAATGGCACAACTTAGTTCCACAAGACTTTTAAGAGCTACGATTGTTGGTCGGACCCTGAAGTCGTACATGAAACTATAGTTATTAGACTTATCCAAGTGGGAGACTATTGGATAAGGTGTCTAAGTGCATAACTATATTTGGTATGTACTTGACCCGATTTAGCATGGTCCATTTGGGTTGCATGGCATCGGAACAATTTGGATAGACTTTTGTGAGAAGAGGATATTTATGATTTATTAATATATTATAAGTTCTAATATATTAATATGAATTATTTAATTAGTATTGATCAAGAATTAGTTTAGAATTAATTTTGTGATCAAAAGAGACTAATTAAATAAATAGGGATTGATTTGGTAAATCATTCATTCTTATAAAGTGGGCTTATGATCCATAGCTCTTCATGTTGGGCTAAACCCATGTGGTGACCCATGGATACTCCATGGAGGATAAAACCCATGGATCATGAGGAATGTGGAAAGTCATGAGTTACATGGTGTAACCCTAATGTGTACATTATATAAGAAGCCTCATAGCTCATAAAATGGCACCTTTAAGTGATAAGAAGTGAGGGCTAGCCGATTTGTGAAGCAAGTGTTCTTCTCTCAAGTTATTCCAATTGTTGGTGGTGTTGTGTGAAGCATTTGAGTCATCAAATTTGGGGTGCTAGGCTCACAAATTCTTAAGGAATCAAAGCTACAAGAAAGGTATGTCATTCTACTAGAATTTTGTATTACATATACCCCATGATATGCTACTTAGGATGAAACCTTGGAAAAATGAAAGTTTGCATGTATAATAGAGAAAACATAGATCCAAGGTTTCTATGGTTGCATGCACACCATAGGAGTGTTAGAATGCTCAAAACCATACACCATGTATCAGACCAGTTGGGGCTCTAGAAGTTGGAGGGACAACTCTAACTTCTGAGAGCTTAGGATTCGAGGCAGGGGCCCCAGATCGTGCTTGCGTAGAAAGAAAAGGAATGTGCGAAGTGACATGTGGGTTTGTTCCAGGGGTTTCAAGGAAATTTTATCAACACCTACACCATCTTGTTGGGAAAATAGGGTGGAATATATGGAGACTCCCCATGAGTGTGTGCCTGTGATATTGAAGCTCCGAAAGGGTACTGCGGAAGAGTGTTCAGGATGGGTTTTTGGACATCCAGAGTCATATGGAATGTCATCATGTGATTCCTTTTGATAGGAACCACTGAATTTGGATCTCTTTTTGGCTAGGAATTTGGAATTATAAGTTTTTGTTTTAGCCATCTTTTTCTTTTTGGTTGGTTTGTTCACATCCGAGGGCTGAGGTTCATCCAAGACCGGGGCAAACTGTTTTGGGAAAAACACAGTCAAAGTCTCCAAATGATGTTTCAGAAATTATGAATCGGATGGAAGAACTACCAACATATGTTGTGGCAACCTACGAGTAGGTCCGAAAGTGGACTGGTTCAGAAGTCTATATGCTTTAATAACTTTGAACGAGAGAAATACCTCTTTTGGTTCAGTGTTGATAGGAATTGGCTCTTGTCTTTCTCTGTAGAGTTGTTGAAGTGTAAGGGCCCATAACCTCAGAATGGAAATCTCGTTTGGATTTCTAGTGATGCAAACTTCCGTAAGTATTGCCATAGGACTTCGGTCAAATTGACTACACTTTTCCTTCCTGAATAGATGTTGTAAATGAAACATCCCAAAAATACAGTCCAAAATTTTCATTTTTAATTATTCATAAAAACCATAAATACCATCCATCATCTCATAAAACACAATTACTGTATCACATAATCATCATAACAATATACTGTATCAAAACTATGTGTCAAAATATCAGAGTCCAAAACATCCCAGGATGAACGAATGGTGTGTGCACTGAAATCATCCCGAGCTCTTCCCTTTGCTACTGGAAGTACCTGAAACCAAAACTGAAAACTATAAGCACGACGTTTAGTGAGTGTCCCCAAACTACCCCATACCATACACATAACATATAACATGCAGGTAGGAGATACGGGCCTCGCCCACACTCAAAGAGATACGGGCCCCACCGATACTCAGCTAACTATGAGATACGGACCTCGCCCACACTCAGCTACCTCAGAGATAAGGGCCTCACCTACACTCCGTTGGCTAGGAGGTACGAGCCTTACCCACGCTCTGCTATTCGGGAGATACGGGACCCCGCCCACACCCCGCTAACTAAAAATACATACAAGTATCACACGGACAACAAATATAACTACAATCTACCAGTTCAATAACATACTCAGATAATACTAAGATACGTGCCTAACCCACACTTAGCTACTAATCATAAACTAGTCTAAGATACGGGCCCAACCCATACTTAGCTACTCTACACGGGCGACATTAGTGCCTTAGACCCGTTCTTACAGAAGTAAACTCACCTCTCAAGCTGGCTAATGAAATCTCGTGTGAGGAATCTCTGACTACTGCTCCAACGACTCTCTGGCTATCATTAACATAAATCACTTAGTCAAAAACTGAGAATCCTTCTAAGGGTAAAATAACCATTTTGCCCCTGGACAAAGTCAACATTCTAAGTTGACCCAACTCGTCGAGTTGACCTATTAACTTACCGAGTTCTATAACTCAAAAATCCTGAAATCATGATCCAACTCGTCAAGTCATCCCCCTGACTCGCCGAGTTCCCTGGCTGCTCATAATCGCGGTTTGGCAAATCAACTCGTCGAGTCCCTTCACAAACTTGTCGAGTTCTACCTTAAACTAAACCGGGACAACACGACTCAACTCATCGAGTTCCTCTATGGACTCGACGACTTCCTCTGTTTATTTGGTCCATCTTAACAGATTAAGCCTCTACTTTCCAAATCCAAAGTCCATACTTCATCTACAGACTGGAAATGCCCTTTTAAGTGTAAAGTTTCCAACTTTACCCGCTAATAATCCTACTTAGTGGATTTAGCTAAAACCGTAGTTCATTAGGACATAGATCTTTGTCTAAATGCCTTTTTACTCCAACCTAAAGCATGAAAACCGAGATTTAGGTCCTAGACACCAAATGAACATGTAAAGTCTCAAACTTTACTTCCATGTATGGCCTTTTAGGGCTTAAAAGGACATAATAACGTCCTTAAGCTTGCATCGGGCTTCCATAGTCATAAAGTTTGCACCATTATGCCATGAAACCCCTTATAGATCCTAGATTTGAAAGGTAAGCCACTTGGGATGTCCATATCCCAAAGATCAAGATTCTTGAACCAAAACCCTCATAAAATGGAAATAAGGGGATCTAATAAACTAATAGCCAAGCTAGAGACTTGATTACCAGAAAATGATGAGGATGGAAGGAAAACTTTGGATCTACTATCTTCTCCTTGAACCTTATAGGTCCTTCTTCTTCTTCTTCTTCTTCTTCTTCTTCTTCAAGCTTCAAGAACACACAAAAATTACTTAAGAATGGCTCACACACTCAAAAAATGCTCTAGGGTTTCGTGGATTAGGGTTTAGGACTTGGAGGCTGGAAATGAGGCCATAAGGTTTGGATTAAGATGCTTAAATAGGGTGAAAAACTCCGAAATTAGGGTTTCACTCTGGCAGACCTACTCGCTGAGTTGAGGGCTCTTAACTCATCGAGTAGATTGCTTAAAAGCCCTCATCCAATCTCGTTTCTACTCGACGAGTCTGGGGCTCCTAACTCGTCGAGTAGCTCTACAAAGATAAATAAATTATGATTAAATGCGTACCAGGAACCAGGTGTTACAGTAAACTTCCAAAAGTCAGAATGTAATCTCTTATGATTAAGAATGTTTATATCATACAAGATTAGGAATATTATTATTGCTCCCAATAGTTTTTAATAAACAAAGATGTTACTTCATTTTATTATAAAAACATACTATATGTTTTCATACACTAGTAGAATATTATCCTTTAATGACACACATTGAATGTCATAAAAGGGTACAAATGACACACATATGTGTGTCATTGAAGCCCTTGTCATAAAGAAAGACGACATGCATTTGCGTTTCGTAACCTTAAGGTACGTATTTACGACACACAATGCGTGTCATAAAGGTGTATAGATGACACATAATGTGTATTATTGAAGCCCCTATCATAAAGGAAATCGAAACACATTTTCGTGTTGTAACCTTATGATACACATTTACGACACGCATTGTGTGTCATAAATGATATAGATGACACACAATGTGTATCATTAAAGCCCTATCATAAATGAAGATGAAACACATTTGTGTGTCATAAACTTCAACAACCATTTAAGACACACATTTACGACACACATTTACGATATGCATTTACGACGTGTATTTACGATACGCATTTACGACGTGCATTTACGCATAATACAGAAACAAATATATACCAAAACATTCAATTTCATATAAATTTCAAACAAGTCATCAAAAACATTGTACACTCCATGTCAAAAAATGATGTTACCTAACATTTCACGGTTAACAAAAATATTGTTTGTCGATACGAAATATCACTAATAAACGAATCTTGTAGTAAAAGACAACAATTCTTCATAGATTTCATAAGTATCATCATTTGTGTATTGAACTTTGCGACCCTCGAACTAAGAACTAATTACACATAACATTTCAATTATAAAAATGATCCTTTATTTAACAGTGATTAGTATGATATATTAAACAAATAAACATAAAATGTGAATACAATAAATACCTATTTCTTAATGTGAATACAATAATTCGTAAGTAATATAAATTATAAAAAAAAATTAAGAAATAAGTATTTATTGTATTCACATAATATGCTTTGATAATTTATATTACTTACGAATCAATAATTTGCTTCAACTGCAAATTCACATTGCTAGAACTCGGGGAATCATGATAATAGTCGTAGCCAATTTCATGTCTAGTTCAGACAACACCCAATGTCTTCTACAAAAACCAAAAACCAAATTAAGTCAAACAACTTAGTTACTAAAATAAATAGGTAATTATTGTATTTAACATCAAATGACAAAATCAAACCTTGGATTATAGGGCATTATGATGATTTCATTGTCCTTTCCTGTAGACAACCAATCTGCAATACTTCTATTTGCATCATCAATATTTTTAGATTTCCCTTTAGGATTAATTAGCAAGATTACAACTGGTTCAAGAAACAAATTCCATGATCTCTTTTTGGCTACCCACACTTGATTTTCTTAAATAAGATTATGTTAACATATGAACACTAAATTGATTAAATAAATTTAGTTTTAAGAGCAATTATTAAAATTAAAGTTAAGCACTTACATCATATAAGACACAATGAAAACACATGTCACTTCATTCAATGTAAGAAGTGCCTCAAAATCATCCCAATTTAATTATATGTAACCATCGTACCTAAAATGCTCGTTCTCAAACTGCACTTTTGTAGAATTAATCCTTAAAACTTTTCCATCAACCATAATTACATTCATTTTCAGAATACTACTTTTTTTCAATTCTTATCATTGTCTTTATATGTGCTCTTATCCACCTTCTTTGTATGATCTCATTTTGTTTCTCCATTTCTTTTCCCTTTCTTTTTACTCTTCTCGTTTTCTTTTTGTTTCTCCTTTTCATTTCCATTCTTTTTACTCTTCTCTTTTGTTTCCTTTTGTTTGTCCTAATCACATGGTTCTCTTAGCAGTTTTTTTTGTCTTCTTTTCTCTCTTATTACTTCCTAATTCTTCTTGTACATGTGTTGTATGTTTTTTCAATGGTTTTGCCACCGCTTTTCCTTACAAAACCTATAAATAAATTTTTAAAATTAGACATCATATATATATATATATATATATACACACACACACACATACATACATACATACATACATATATACATAAATATGCATTAAATGTATGTAAATAGTATTACAAGCTCAGAGCATCGAATAACTACATGTCTCGACTAACTTAGTATGTGCCCAAGTGTATCTTTGACCTTCACAAAGAACTCATCTTCAAGTGGAATGGGTAGTAAAGTTTCTCCTTGTAAACTTGTTTCCATCATAACTTGAATGTTTTCACCTATTGCATATAGATAAAAAGTAATTAAGATCCAATTTCTAAAAAATAAAAATATTTAAAATATTAAATATTTTTTATAATAACTGAGACACTATACTTCATTATGGCCCCTTAAGGAACTGCATTTGCAACAACATCAAGTCGTCAACCGCAAGAAGACATGAATTATCCTACAAATATAGTATGTTAGTTTGTAGCCAAGACTTATAATGAATTCTTACTTTTAAAATAAAAAGTAAATACTTTGAAATAGACTTACAAGGGATTCTTCAAATGGTTTGTTTTCAAAATATTGAATATTTTCCCATATTTGGCAACTTACGCATTTAAAAACATTACACACACCACTTTTTAATTTCTCTAAGTCATCATCAATTTTGGTTATTCGTTTATCCACCCTTTCGATCTCAACCTCCAAGTAATGCTTAATATTTTTGGGTAAACAAAAGTATTGTTGTGGTGTTATAAATTTACCCATCTCACATACACGATCATGTTGTTGCTCAGTACCCAATACATGTGTAAGAATATCATGTGTTCCACATGTAACCTCTCCAAAACTTCCCGAATTCTACAACTCATACTGTAAAAAATGGGAGATGAAAACAAAAAATGGGACAGTTTTTGTGGATAGATTGTTGTTATATTGTTCTTAACTAAAAAAATTGTTGTTATGCTACCAATCAATCTGGTTCCTAATCCATGGACAGATTGTTGTATGAATCTGTGGACAATTTGTTGCTCTCTCTCTCTCTCTCATGTTTGACATTCAACCTGTTTAATTATTCTTATTAGAGAATGGTACTTTAAAAAATACACCAAATATTAGATTTTTCAAAGTATAAATTAATATGCTTTAATAGTACACAAATCAATGAAACTTACAATTCTGTTAACAATCATCTTGACATGTGAGTCATAACCTCCTATTTTCAATTCTCTTTTTATTTTCCACAATATAGTCCTATCAATCTCCTCTTACAGTCGAACATTTGCACTTTAGTGGTCCTTCTAATTGATATCTGTTAGATAGAGCCGTTAAGTTGAATGAATTTTAGATAAAGATAATTTATTACATTTTGTGATACTTCACCTAAGGACCATTTGTCAAATTCCGATTAGACCATTTGTGAAATTTAGAAGAAGTTTATTAAATCTTTTATTAATTACAATAAATCAAATAAAAAGACAAAAAAACTAAACACAGAAAATATAATATTTATATAAATAAAAAAAATAAAACCTACTAATTTTAATCATCATGCAAATATATTTTAGTTAATACAAAAATAAATTTTGTTGTCTAAACTTTATCTAAAATATTCAAACTACAATACATCATTAATTATTTATTTTCTACTTTTTATCTAAAAAATTGAAGCATAAATATATAATATATTACTTTTTAATTTTTGAGTGATTTAATTTTCAAGATTTATCTTTAATTTTTCTTATAAAAATATATTTATTTTAATGAAAAAAATACAATGTGTTTTTATAAAAAAAAAATGTTATTTTAAAAATAACAGAATGGTGCTATTTTATTTTAAGCATATAAGTATGTAGTTTTGAGTTATAAGTAAAATTATGTTTCAATTTTGGTTTCGTAATATAAGTACGATAGATTTTCTATTGGTTCGATATAAACTTTTAATATTTACTTTTAAAAAAAATATTTAGTTTTATCAAGTTTTATATATAAATTCCTTAATAAAGACACAAACTATTCATAACAAAATTTAAAAAAAAAAAAATCTGTTAGCTAATAATAAAATAATTAAATATTTATAATTATTGTAGCCTTTTTTCACCTATGTTGATACTCATGCTAAAATAATTAATCTTATGGATAGTATGACATTAATTCCATTTAATTAAGTTTCTTTAAAGGAAAGTAAAAAAAAAGACTTTATATTTTTAAAAGGTTTGTGTTTCAAAAATAATAATATATCATATATTTCTTTACAAAAATAAATATATTTGTATAAAAAAATAAAGATAAATCTCGAAAATAATATAACATAAAAATAAAAAATAGATAAATGATCTTTTTATACTTCAAAACTTTTTATATAAAAAAAGAAATCGAAAATATTTAATAATGTATTGTAGTTTGAATATTTTAGATAATGTTTAGACGAAAAATTATTTTCATAATAAATAAAATATATTTACATGATGATTAAAATTAATAAATTTTACTTTTTTATTTATATAAATATTACATTTTGTATGTTTTAGTTTTTATCTTTTTATTTGATTTATGATAATTAATACAAGATTTAATAGACTTCTTTTAAATTTTACAAATAGTCTTTAGATGAAATTTTATAAATTATTGTTTAGATGATGTTTAATAAAATTTCACAAAATGGTATTTATCAAAAAAAATCCATCAATTTAACAACTTCATCTAATAGACATCTACTAAATTAACCACTGGATTGCAATGTTTTATTCGGAAAAATCATTTATATAAGTAAAGTTTCATAAAATAAAAATAAATAAATAAATAAACTGTTTTGAATCAAAATCATAAAAAACATTTGTTAATTTTTTTTTTTTCTAAAAATAATAATAAAAGAAGTGTAATAATGTTAGACGTTTTTTTATGAGAAAACCCATACTCTCATTTGGCGCGTGAACAAAACTCCAGATAACTGGCAAAATATCTGAGCGTTGACGGCCCCACAGTACTGTTTCCAGCCCCACCGCCGTGACCTCCATGCTTTCACAATAACCTTAACTACTTCTTCATATATATACTAACACTCAACTCCTTCTTCCTCACACTCTTGAAGTTGAAATCATGGATTCTAACGACATCATCGCACCTTTCATCCTCAAAACCTATCAGATGGTCAACGACGCATCACTCGATGGCTTCATACGCTGGGGAATCGCCAATAACAGCTTCATCGTCGTCGAACCCCTCGATTTCTCCCAACGTCTCTTGCCTGCTTACTTCAAACACAATAATTTCTCGAGCTTTGTTCGTCAATTAAACACTTATGTAAGTTGAGCATTCGCAATCACTTCTTTTTGTATTTGTTTCTGAGTTTCTGAGTTTCTGTTTCTGTTTCGATCGTGTTTTGAGGTATTGATTGATTTGGTTAACGAATTTTAGGGTTTCAGAAAAGTGGATCCTGATAAATGGGAGTTTGCGAACGAGTGGTTTTTGAGAGGACAGACGCAGTTACTGAAGAATATAGAGAGAAAAAGGCAGATTCATAATAGAAACTTTATGCGAGGAGAGGAAGATGAAGAAGATGAGATGGCGATGGAGATTGCGAGGTTAAAGCAGGAGCAAAAGGCTCTAGAACAGGAGTTAGTCGGGATGAACAAGAGGCTTGAAGCGACGGAGCGTCGGCCGGAGCAAATGATGGCGTTATTGCATAAAGTAGCGGAGGATCCCGAGATCTTGCCACGTATGATGCTTGAAAAGGATCAACGATCGAAACGGTTGTTGAAAAAAAAACGACAACGGAATTTGATTCCTCCGCCGCCGCCGTCGTCTTCGTCGAGGGTAAAGTTCGAGGAGGAAGAGTGTCAGATAATCGAAGGATGGACCACTTCGTCACCGGAGGCTTATTATGGTAATGAACCGTTTTGGCAGTCATCTTCATCGCCGAATACACCGTCCATGGCATGGCCAATGTCCAAGGTCGGCAGCGGTGGCGGCGGCGCTGCTGTTAACATGGAATACGCACCGATGAACGGTATTAACAGGTATGTAAATTTTACAGATGGAATCGGCGGTGGGTATGATATAAATTACTCCGGAGGTCCTTCGCCGGAGCCGGACGTTAGGCCCTCGCCGGCTTATCCATTTTCACTGTTGGGTGGCGGTTTTTAGCTACAGTTTAATTAGTTTCGGTTATTATAAATATTAGATGATTAGATGATTGTAATTTATTCCCTATTTTGTAATTTTATATAAAATTATTGAGAATCAAATCTCGATTCTTATTATATTCCCACCATACAACTACAATTCAATTTAAAACATTTAAATATTTCAACTTGCCATCATACTTGCTACACAATAATTCTCACAATCTATCATAAGATATCACACATTAAATGCTTTAAAAACCTTAAATATGTAACGTTGGTGCATCACTTATTTTTCTTACTAAAATGAATATGGTTTCTATTTTTGTTGATTCAAAACAATAACTTTACATATGTTAGGATTATTGAGTGGCTACGAAGCCTTCCATATTCAGATAAAGATTTATTCTTTGTATCGGGTCCAATCTAACAACTTTTTACAGGTTATTGAAAAGTACAGAAATATAGATTCATTTTATGTACCTAGCTCACATTAAAAACCCCTAGTGGGTGGTAAGGTGTCATTCCAGATGTCAAGATGAACAAATTAGACATTAACATTAAAAAAAAAAAAACAAAAAAAAAAGAAGAAGAAGTTAATGAACTGAATTTAAAGGAGTCGGATTGATAATAGACAATACTTTGTATGATTTCTTTATATTCTTCTAAATAATTAATGTATTGTGAAATACCAAAATTAGATTATCATAATAAGAATTTAGTTTTATCAACAAAATGTTGCATAAGTATAAGAAAGCTGATTTTTCCACTGACCCTTTTTATTCATCCACTGCAAAAGAAGTGAGTAGACAATTATACCCTCCTAACTTTGGAAAGTGTTAACGACGCATTGCTCCAAACGCGCACGCACGGAACGAACCTTCTTCCTCTTTCGGCGCTGCTTCTTTAGCCGACATTACATTTGGGTGTTTCTACAATCCAATGGAGATTTTGTGTTAATTTGATCTGCCATTTCACTTATGAATTTCTTATTCGTAGTGAAATCGTTTGCAGAATTAGGCGATTGATGCTTTGATTTCGGTGTACATAATATGTAATCGATCTTGGCAAGCTATTTATTAGTGGGATATCATGGGATACAAATGAAGAACGCCTACATCAGTAGTCTAGTAGGGGCAATGAGGTTTTGGAGTCAATGATTATGTAGGATCGAGCCACTGGTCGTGCTCGTGGATTGACTTTGTAGTCTTTGCAGATCCTTCTGTTCTAGAAAGTCACCAAAGAGAATCACATTGATTGCAGAATGGTAAATTTTCCAATCATGAAGTTCATGATTCTCATTTTAAATTATACACAATAATCACTTTCTAATTTTTGTTTGAGGCAAAGATGGCGGTTCCCAGAGATGAAAAAACCACAATGATTAGAAACATTAATAACATCAAGACTTCACCTGGGCAAAAATGAACAATAATTGTAAGATCGAGGTTCAGTTGATGCTCTTCAAAGGGTTAAACTATCGACTAATTTATGAAATTAAGGAATACCCTAATATTTAACAAAACCACACTGGAATATTGACATCCATGTAGTAAATGTGTGTGCACAATTTCCGCCAGCCAGACACAAAACAGAGGTGAAGGAAGAAGAACTGTTAATTCGCTTCATCGTGAGTGTTTTGAGTGTGTTTTGATTGAACTTTCCAAACCTAAGATATCTCTAAAACGAGGGTATAATTGTCCATCCATATTTTCCCAATGGATGGATAAAAAAGCTTTGAGGTAAAATCATCACCCTAAGTTTAACGATATATTTTGACAACCTTCGTTTAGTGTCAACCCACAATACAAAAAATTATGAGCATCTACGTGGCTCTTATATGCCAACTCACTCTAATACATCATTAGATCTAATATGATAGTAACCAACTATAATAAATTAAAAAAAAAATTATAACATGTTATTTTTTTCATTAATTTTATCATATTTTATTTTATGATAATTTTAAATTAAATTATATCTACGTATGGTTTATGGTTTTTCTATTTTATTAAATTTTACATAATTTTTAAATTCAATAACTGTAATAAATAAAATAATAAATTGATATCATATTCATTAATGTAAACTTTCCTTCTAATTTTAGAATTTCTAAATTGAAGCTCAATTTTTTTTTTTACTTATCTAAATTGTTTGTTTAATTTAAAAGACAATGAACACTTCAATTTCAATAATTCAATATTTTTTTTTATTTTCTTTTAAATTCAAAATTGTCAAACATGTAGACTTTCTTATTTAACTTTTTTTTTTCTAAATAAATTCATGTAATACACAAGTCTCACAACTAATAAGTAAATAAATTGAAATGTTCATATTTGTTATAAAGACAAATAAAATCCCTATGAATCATTCTATGACATCATTTTATAATAATAGTTTCTACAAATATGTTAGAGCTTTTTTATTTGAAACAACATAATTTTTTGTTTATCTTTTTCCCTATATGCAAAGAGAAAACTAAAAATATAGTCGTGACTAGCATAGTAACCATCGAAATTCGAAACCATAGGTATATAGGCAAACTTACGGTCAGACCTCGTTGACTAGCAAAAATCACAAAAAATAACTATTTTTTCGTAGCCATGAGCTACTGTTTTGAGGGTCATCTACTCTTTCAGAGTCCATCGGCCCAAAAATATATAAAGCTGTAAATTTCATTTAGATCATTTTCGTGGTTTTGAAATGAGAAAAAAACTCTTTCAATGGAGGCTACAAACAACAACCAGATAACTTTATGATTCTTTGAGTAATTTTGTATTTTTCGTGTTTATGACAAATTTTTCAACCTCCGATTTGATTTTTTGTTGGATAAGAAATGAAAAAAAAATTAAAACCATAAGCTTCATAAGAAGCCTACGGGTGTACAAGCACTTAATGCATATTTTATGCATTGAGTGCTTGTACATCGTAGGTTTCTTAAGAAGCCTATGGTTTTCGTAATTTTTTTGTTTAGTCATATTTTTTTATTGTAGCTTCTACACTATGAAATATAACATCATTGAATTGATTTTTGTTTAAAAAAAATTGTATGTTTTATGTTTTTATACAAAACACTAGATTTTTCGAAAACTACTCTTTATGAAACCATAGATTTTATATATATATATATATATATATATAAAGCCCAAAAACCGTAGTCAAACTTGTGTTGGCCATAGGTTTTCCAAAGAAAATTAAATATCCTCCTACCAATATTAAATAAGGACATATTTTTAAAATATTATTAATTTTATCAAAATATAAAATATGACACAATTTCATATAAATAGAAAAATAAAATCAAAAATGATATTTAATTTCTCTTTTTCAATACTTACAATTTTGTTAGCTAATTTAGGTTTGCTTCTAATTTTTGACTAAAAAACAAGAAATAATTAGTAAATTTGGCTATATTTTTCGTTTCCTCATCTATAAAATGAAATTTGTATTAGATTTATGCATACAAAAAGTGTCACAATTGACGAATACAGTATTAAGGCTAATTAAAATTAATTAAATAAATTTATAATTTGGTTTGTAAGTGAACCTTGGTTTGAGGGAAGTGGTGCTAAACATAATTTTAAAGGATTTAAAATGAATGCTTTATCAGAATTTATAATGATAAACAATTACTTTAGTTTTTAAAAGTTTTCAAAGAAAGAGAGCCGATGTTAATCTATTTGAATTGGTTCGTTGAAATATAGTCCGAGATTTAGTTCTTTACATCAGTTTAACTAGCGTGATTCTTTTATTTTTGTATGTTGTAATTTTTCTAAAATCTTGCTAGTTTGTTTTTAACATGATTCCGTGTTAAAAAAAAACAATATCTTTAATTTATATAATAATAAAATATAAAGCAATTGAGAAAGACAAATTTTCTTTTAAACAACAATTACAATAATAAAATTATTATATAAAATATAGAGCATTGAAAGTTTAATAAAAACATGATATATATATATATATATATATATATATATATATATATATATATATATATATATATATATATATATATATATATATATATATATATATATATATATATATATATATATATTGTTATTTGGAATACAAAAAAACCCTAAAAATTATAAAAATACATAAAAAAAATACTTAGAGATCACAAAACTTTTTTTTAAAATTTTTTTTTGTAGAAAAATCGTAGCCTTTTTAATAAAATCTCTGAAAAAAAAATCATTTAAAAAAAAAAAAAAAAAACTTTCACCGATTTTATACTAAAAGCTACGATTTTTTCATAAAAAATTCAAATTTTTTTTTTTTGTGATCTCTATGTATTTTTTTATGCATATATATATATATATATATATATATATATATATATATATATATATATATATATATATATATATATATATATATATATATATATATATATATATATATATATATATATATATATATATATAGATAAGAGTTATACGATATAATAAAAATACACGACACGAAATGAAATTGGGACAAAACTGAAATTCGAAGTCGTGTTCGTTTCGTGTTCGTATGAAGTATAAAAAACACGATATCATGTTGTGTCATGTTCTTGTTCAAAATTCGACATGAAATTGATATGATTTAGCATTTATTTGTCTTGTTTTTTGTGTTCGTCATGTTATGTATGATTAAATATTAATTAAATAAACTAATTGTTATATTATGTTATCCTTGTCGTGTCGTTTCGTGTTTGTCGTCTTCTAATTGGTTTTATTTTTGTGTTAGTTAAAAACACGACATCATGTGGTGTCGTGTTCGTGTTACATAAAACGTTGTCATATCGTGTCGTGTTAAAAAAAACACGACATGGTGACCCGATTTGCCACCCGTAGTAATATATTCAACGAAGTGGTTCGTGGTCTAAGTGGCCACGACCGTTGTGCGTGCCCACCAGCCCGTACCTTCATGGTCGGGTGTGGTCATGGTGATTTATGGTGGGGAGAACAAAGGACCATGATTCTTCTTCTCTATCAGGCCTCAACCTTCTGCTCTTTTCTTTCTTCTCTTCTTCATCGCAGAGAGTATTCTATGGTTTTGTGGTGGCTGGTCTAGAATCTCTTCACAACTATTGTCATGGAGAGTATTACTGATGACCTCAGACATTAAACCCACTTTGACAAATATACTCTCTCCTTCACCAATAGGCAATAACCATTGGTCTACTTATAATATACCTTAAATTTACTTGTGTGTGGGTGTATATATATATATATATATATATATATATATATATATATATATATATATATATATATATATATATATATATATATATATAAATTTTGATAACCGCTAATCTTAAACCAAAAATAGTTTAAGACTTTTAGACAACAGACATTGGCTTTTTTCAACGGCCTAAGACCATAAAAATCTTTAAGTTTGATAGATGGTGTCACATTTTTATGTATTTTAGGTTCATTCACACTGTAGTTTTGGGTATGTTTTTATATTCTTACTTTTCTAGAAGGTTTAGTCGGTCATCTATCGGTTACCTACACAACTTGTACGCCACGTTGGCACTAATTCTGCATTTTAAGCTGAGATGAAGACCGGCAAGACAATGAATGTTCCCCTTTTTAAAAAAATAAGTCTTAGATGATAAAAATTGGTAAGAATGAATGGAACCCAAACACTTCCTCCCACCCTTAAAGCAATACCATTACATTGGAACTACTTTTACTTATATTTGTGAATTTTTAAATATAATGTATAATAATGATTATTATTACTATTATTACTTTGATTATTCTTGTTGTTGTTATATATTTTTATGAATATATACATAAATTTGAAAAAAGTTTTTTAATGTATAAGAATATTTTTAAATCTAAAAAAATACGTTTTTAAATGTATAAATATATTTTAAAGGTATTTATTCATTCAAAAAACATATTTACATGTTTCAGTATGTATTTGTATATTTGAAAGCCTATGTATATCTTTAAAAGCGTATTTATATATTTAAAAACATATTTATACATTATAAATTATATTTATTTGGATTAATAGATATAGATATGTATTTATTTCACATATAAAGTATCATATACATATAAATATGAAAATATCTATTAATATGGTTTATATTGTACAAAACACATATTTATCGGTATACAATACATATTTATGCCTATTTATATGATAAAATATGTGTAAAAAACATATAATAAATATGTTGTTTATACAATATAAACCATATTAATTGGTATTTTTGTATTTGTATTTATACGGTGTTTTCATACGAAATAAATACATATTTACCTTGTAGACAATGTTGGTCGTTGTGCTTGACAAGTTTCCTTCTTCATCCATGATTAGCACCTATATCCTCCATGGTTGTTACTCTAGACAATTCAATATACACTTATTTGTGGGTGAACACAAGTTTTACTTATAATAACCCAACTCTCGAAAGGGATTGACCTTGGTTTTTATTGATTGTCTTTGCAAAAAAAAACAACACCATGGGAATTGTTTGCAGATCAATTTGAATGACATCTGTTTATCGTGTGGATTTAAACGAATCATGGGTATGAACGTTTGAGCTCCAACATTAATCCCAAAATGATTTTTGTTTCAATCACATGTGTTGATAGGTTGATTACACACATGTGTGTCCCATTATGTAGTCTGAGATTGATCAATATTGCGCAACAACATTACCAGAGCCCCTACTTTGAACTTTAATTCATTTTAGGGTATTCATAACAATTTTATCGAGTTTAAAACATCAGGTGAGTAAAACACTTCGGTCATAAAAAGTGTACCTGTTAGAATTGCATAATTTGTTTGAACTTAAATATGTTCCCGAATCACCTATCATTTATTAAGCATATATTAATTGTCTTATATACTTCTTTATTTCAGGTGCCAAAATAGCACGTTGATGAAACTAGTTGCTAGTTCCATCACTTTGTAATTCTGATAAAAAAGAAGGATACAAAAAATCAACAATTGCCTTAATCAGATCACGAACATATTTATGCCACATGTACTCCAGGATTCGAATTTCTTCTTGGCCATCATTATCCTCACCCACGACACCATCACTAATGTTCGATATCCATTGGGCAAATTCAATTACTTTAGCGACGTGTTTTGGATTACAACCTGTGACATCCCCATTTTTATGGTCATTTTAAAGCTTATTTATTTATGCTTATTTAAAACAGAGTTTATTTATAAATGCGAAATTTGGTCTCGTAAAAGTATTTCCGAATAAATACTTTTCATTGATTTATAAAATCTTAGAATGTCATAATTGATACAAAACATAAGCATAAATAGGCCTTACAATATCTTAGACTATCAGTCGATATCTCCTTGAATCTCTCATCTTTCATATAAATTTGTACTGCTACCTGTGATATAAGAAGCTCAGTAAGTCAGGTTGGGAAACTTGGTGAGTATATAGGGTTTTCAATCCACAATAATATAATTAATATGTTTAATTATCAAACAGTTAACCCAAATTACCCATCCCCATTTTCTTCTTTATTCTTCACTAAGGATCTATCCTAAGGGTCATCATAGTCATCGTTGCTGGCAATATTGTTATAGGGATTTCTCCACAATACGTAGCAGTTGGTTTTCTTTCTATTTTCATTCCTAAGGATCATATTAATCATCGTTACTGACAATATTGTTACAGGGATTTCTCTGCAATATGTGTTAGTAGGTTTTCTTTCTATTTTCATTCCTAAGAATATGTCCTAAGGACCATCTTAATCATCGTTGCTGACAATACTGTTAGAAGGATTTCTCTACAATACATGTCAGTAGGTTTTTTCTATCTTCATTCCTAAGGATCTATCCTAAGGATCATCTTAATCATCGTTATTGACAGTATTGTTATAGGAATTTCTCCATAATACTTGTTAGTAGGTTTTCTTTATATTTTCTTTCCTAATGATATGTCCTAATGATCATATTAATCATCGTTGCTAACAGTACTGTTACATGGATTTTTTTTGAATACATGCCAGTAGGGTATAATACATCAAATGGGCACGAAGTCCATCGCCTATAGGTTACAAACATGCATCTGTTCCATGGGAATATCATCAAATAGTCTGGTGGTCGTCACTCATAATTTTTTAGGTAGCTACATCATTGGTACACTAGTACCATTCCTACCTTGTTAGTATACTAATACTAAAAAATTCATGACATACTATTGTCATTTTCATCATTCATCGTACTATGACATCTTATTAGCTTCATCTCTTATCATACTATGACATCTTAACTCTCCTTAATCTTCTCATTACCCTTCATTAACTAATATATTATATTCATGAAAATACATATACGACATAAGTCATATAAAATTTATCTTTATAATATTTCATCAATCACATAACATCTTTGTACATTTATTCTTCACTAAGGATCTATCCTAAGGGTCATCATAGTCATCGTTGCTGACAATACTGTTATAGGGATTTCTCCACAATACGTAGCAGTTGGTTTTCTTTCTATTTTCATTCCTAAGAATCTTTCCTAAGGATCATATTAATCATCGTTACTGACAATATTGTTACAGGGATTTCTCTGTAATACGTGTTAGTAGGTTTTCTTTCTATTTTCATTCCTAAGAATATGTCCTAAGGACCATCTTAATCATCGTTGCTGACAATACTGTTACAAGGATTTCTCCGCAATACATGTCAGTAGGTCTTTTCTATCTTCATTCCTAAGGATCATCTTAATCATCGTTATTGACAGTATTGTTATAGGAATTTCTCCATAATACTTGTTAGCAGGTTTTCTTTATATTTTCTTTCCTAAGGATATATCCTAATGATCATATTAATCATCGTTGCTGACAATACTGTTACATGGATTTTTTTTAATACATGCCAGTAGGGTATAATACATCAAATGGACACGAAGTCCATCGCCTATAGGTTATAAACATGCATCTGTTCCATGGGAATATCATCAAATAGTCTGGTGGTCGTCACCTATAATTTTTTAGGTAGCTACATCATTGGTACACTAGTACCATTCCTACCTTGTTAGTATACTAGTACTAATAAATTCATGACATAATATTGTCATTTTCGTCATTCATTGTACTATGACATCTTATTAGCTTCACCTCTTATCATACTATGACATCTTAACTCTCTTTAATCTTCTCATTACCCTTCATTACCTAATGTATTATATTCATGAAAATACATATACGACATAATTCATATAAAATTTATCTTTTTAATATTTCATCTATCACATAACATCATTGTGCATAAGCACATATAACATTCAATTATCTAAATATTTCATATCTAAGTGTAAGATGAAAATAACTATGCTCCCACTTGTTAAAGTAGATGATTGAAAAGTTAGGCAGCGCCTCGCCTCAGTACTTAACTTTTCCTTCGATAAGAAATAGGTTCATATCACTAAGTCTTAGTCTTATATTCCTGGTGACTAATGATAGTCTAGATTCCTCAATAATCCTAATATTTACATCAAGATCTATCAAGTAAAGAACAAGCAGGTAGGATAATATCGGAGGTAGGGTTTTTGGTATATAGGGTATACTATTTGGAATTCTCACATTAAGATCCTCACTAAATTCATTCTATACATCATCCTTGTAAGTAGATCAATCAATATAATTACTTGGAATCACTGATAAACCTTATGTATAGGTTCATAATAATGACTATGAATATAAATATAAGTTACACTTAAAATATAATAAGTTTAGCTTAACTTAATTGTTTCTAGAGAAAACAAGGAAATTGCATGGGTAGAATCTCGATCCGAAAGCTCTATATCTCAGATGCTCCAGGGCCTCACTACAATGGCAGGAAACTAGAAAGTAAAGGGACTAGAGGGTGGAAGGTATTCCAAAGTATTCTGGGAGAAAAGTGTGAGAAAATCAGCTGTATTTTGAAAGTTTAAATAGGGTTGATATGATTGTGAGCTGCTCGTATGGTGGGAGCATGCCATGCACTTGGTAGGGGAAGGGTGATGTGGCTTCAGTCGCTGCTCGACAAGTGGCAAATTTCTAGAGGAATGTCAATGCGCGCTGCACCTCTTCTCTGGGCGCACAATTGTGTGCAAAAAATCTTATTTTCTTTAAAAATTCATATCCTCTCTGTATAGGCTCCATTTTCGATTTTCTTTATATTCACATGTAGCTATCGATGAGATATACAACTTTCATTTAGACTCCGTTGGCTAATTCTCACTTTATTTTAAAGGTATATTTTTTTAACAGGATTAGACTGTTAAAATTCGTATAAAAATCATAACCTTCTCATATGATATCCATTCTCGACTGTCTTTATATCTACAGATCGGAAATGATGAGATCTTTAACTATCGTTTAGATTATTTTTCCTAACAATCGACCAGTTTTAATTTCGTTTTCTGTGTCACATACGGTTGCACTTAAATTTGTGAAAATCATAACTACCTCTCACGAAGTCAGATTTGGACATTATCTATATTCACCCTATCAGTTTGATGATTACTATGACTTACGTTTAGAGTACTTAGGCTAATAAGCAATCTATCTAAAATTCACTTTTTATGATACGTATATTCATGTCGGTTTAATCGCAAAACTTCAAAGAAGCATAATTTTTCATACGAAGATGGATTTCAAAGTTCTTTATATGTATGGAATCCTTGTCACATATACTATCACTTTGGTTAAGGTTATTTTTCCTAAATAGTCTTATTTTAAAAAGACATTCTTATCGGTTATTATATTTCAATTGTCTAGCCCGAATTTACGAGCGTTACAATTTTCTCCCCCTTAGGATGATTACATTTGGGAATCATCAACAAAACTAGGCTTGTATAATGACTCTGTATGCTACATTTCCATACTAGGTAATAGCCATAACCTTTATGTCTCTTCAAATAACTCTTGGACTTCTTGACTATTGGTGGTGCTCTACCTTGCACTTACTCTTCATTCAAAATTCGATCTTCATCGGAGAATCCTACTCCTTCTAGAATCGACTTGACCAATGATAAGATATTTGATTAGTGTAATAGACCATTGGGTTATGTTCTAATGACCTTCTATCACATGATGCAATGGCCAGAATCAGGTCTCTTTGAGTCAGACTTTAGCACGAAAGATACCTACATTCATGTTCTAGTGTGATATAATCACATTATAGTAGCTATAAATTCTAGCTACAGGTTGCTTAGTCTTTAACGATGACCGTGATACTTCTATTTATCGCTTTGATCATCTTTTCCTTCAGTCTTTTTAATTAAAGTCAGAAGCTACGTCGAACAAGGTTCTCTGGACCCAGTAACTTACTTCGTAGCTTTTATCTTTGTCGGACTCGATTTGTTATGACCACTAGGGTCGGGATAACATTCATTTGCTTAGTCATCATAAAAAAAAGGTAATGATGGAAATGAACGAAACAACTTAACTACTAGTGTCTTGGTATCCTTGTGTCTCTTCCTGATTTAAGTGCGAGTCATGTAGTTCTGGTAGTATAAGCCTCTACTACCTTTCACACCTATTCATACTCTTCCCAAAAATTGTCTCGTGATTTCCAAGTCACCACGAAAGAAAATCATATAGCAATTTAACATCTTAGATAATGTAACATAACTAAGGATTATATTTGAAACACCCAAAAAATACAGTCCAAAAATTTCGTTTTTAAAATATTAATAAAACCATAACTCATAAATTATTATAAATGAAATCATAAACCATGTGTCTCAAAAAATCACATCAAATGTTGTATCAAATCATATGACAAAATATCAGAGTCTAAAACGCCCCAGGCTGAACTATGGTGTGTGTACTGCAGTCATCCTGAGCCCTTCGCTTTGCTAGTGGAAGTACCTAAAACAAAATTGTAAACCATAAGCGAAGCTTAGTGAGCCCCCCAAGCTACCACATACTATGCACAAAATCACATACTGGGCCTAGCCCACTGCATCTGATCCCGCTTGACATTGGACGAATCCGACATCGGGCCCCGCTCAGCATCAGATCGAGGTCCGACATAACTTGGGCTTAGCCTCTGCATCGGGCCCCGCTTTGCATCAGACCGAAGTTTGGTATACATATCATATCAACAAGCATAACATATACATAAACATAAGAATAACATGAAAGCTAACATACCTCGGGCTTGCCCCGACATCGGAACAAAGTCCAGAACACATAATCATACAGATGCAAGAATCACAAAGACATCAAGCATACTAACTTCCCCGGGCTTGCCCCGGTATCAAACCGAAGTCCGAAACATAAAATCTACATCGTGCTAACCCCGGCACATTCAATCACCCATAAACGGTCCAGCCGTGGTGCCTTCGACCCGTTCCTATAGGAGAAGACTCACCTCTCAAACTGAATGCTGAACTCATGCATGAAGAATCTCTGCTGGCTGCTCCCACGACTCCCCGACTAACTCTATACAATAATACTTTGTCAAAATCTGATAATCTTCTTAGGGTAAAATGACCATTTTATCCCCTTGGTCCTACTTGGTCCATACCTAAGGTCCAAGACCATTATACAAAAGGCCCCACACTAGGTAGGCTTCCTAAGCCCACTAGTGGCCCACTAATGGCCTAATTTTCTAAATTGAGCCCACTCCCTCTTACGGGCCTTACCCGAAGCCCAAACATATTCTTAGCCCAAATTATTTCACTTTTGATGGCCCACTAAGGCCCAAAGACCCAAAGTCCAAAGTATGGGTCAAACCGACGCCCAAAACACACCAAGCCCATATATGTTGAGTACGCGAGGTGTACTCCTATGTACGCTAAGCGTAATGGCTAAATGGCGTGTACGTTGCACTTACTTGCATGTACGACCAACGTACTTCTCTGTTAAGTCACTTTTCCCATTAAGTGCTTAATACTCTAATCCAAAGGTTATAATCACAGATCCAAGTCCTCTTCAGTGTCTTGATCCATAAAGTCGATCACTTGGTGGCTTGTAACCCAGCAAATGAGCCCAAACATAGAATAATAGCAACTAACTCCATGAAATGGCTAGATCTCATGCATGGTTACATAAAGGCCTTAAAGGTTGAAACTTTACTTCTAGGAATGCTCTGAGCTCCAAGGGTGGCAACCCTAAGCTCAAAAACAAAGTTGCATGATAAAGATCCATCCTTTGGACCTAAAAAGTTCCAAGGCTCCATAATCCTAGATCTAATCTTTTAAGAGGAAACTTGGAAGATTTATACCTCCTTTGAGTGCCAAAATATGAAATAGTCCCAGATCCTTGAGCTCAATATACTCAAGTTCTTCTTCTTCAACTCCCCTTCTCTTCTTCCAAGCTTTTCTTCACCAAAATAAGCTCAAAAGGTCAAACACACAACAATGGAGTATGAGGGCGTATTAGGGTTTTCTGAGGGTGAGGGACTGGTAAGGAAGCTAGGCTTTGAGCCATAATGGGGTATTTATAAGGATAAAACCCTAAAAATTAGGCTTTTGAGTCTACTCACATATGTTGCACGTACGTGCATGTGCTCCCCGCATCCTAGGCGCCTCTACGCCTTGTGTACGCTAGGTTACGCCCAACGGGTGACTTATGGGCAGCCCAACTACTTGGCCCACTCCAAAAATCCACTTGTCCCATTATTAGTCCAATAAAAAATATTAATTACTTAAATTAAATAATACCTTGAGAGACGGCTGTTACAATTCTCCCCCACTTGTCTTAGACTTCGTCCTTGAAGTCTGCTGTGTCTGAAAACAACTCTGGGTAGTGCTCCCTCATCTGCTCCTTGGGCTCCTAAGTCCACTCTGATCCCTTACGATGCTGCTACTGCACCTTCACTAGCTCGACCCTCTTATTCCTCAGTTCCGTCATCTTGCGATCTAGAATCGCCACTTGTCTCTCAATGTAGTTCAGGCTTTCATCAACCTGAATATCCTCAAGGGGTACCACTGCTGAATCATCCACTAAGCACATCCGCAACTGAGAAACATTGAAAGTGTTGTGAATCTGGCAGAGCTCAGTGGGAAGACCCAACCAATACGTTACCCTGCCCACCAGGGCAATGACTCTGAAAGGACCACAAAACCTGGGGCCCAACTTGCCCTGCTTCCGAAACCTGATAACACCCTTGCAGGGTGACACCTTTAGGAGGACCATATCGCCCACCTGAAAATCTAATTCTGAACGCCTCCTGTTGGCGTAGCTCTTCTCCCAACTATGAGCAGTCTAGAGCCTGCTTCGGACCTGCTGAATCCTCTCAGTAGTCTTGAGTACTACTTTAGTACTTCCCATAACTCTCTGACTGACCTCACCCCAATAGATTGGGGTCCTAAACTTCCTCCCATAGAGCATCTCAAAGGGAGGTCGGTCTATGCTGGCATGGTAACTGTTGTTATACGAAAACTCCGCTAACGAAAGATACATATCCCAACTGCCACAGAAATCTAACATGCATACGTGTAGCATGTCCTCGAGAGTCTGTATCGTCCTCTCGCTCTGTCCGTCTGTCTGAGGCAGGAAAGCGGTGATGAAGTGGAGACGAGTACCCATCTCCTCATGAAACCTCTTCCAAATTCCGGAAGTGAAACGGACATCTCGGTTTGAAACCACCGAGACAGGCACCCCATGCCATGCCACTGTCTCTCGCACATAAATTTTGGCCAACTTCTCGGCCGATATGGTCTCCTGGATTAGGATAAAATGAGCGCTCTTGTTCAAAGGTTCCACGATGACCCATATCGAATCTACTCCACGTGCGGTCCTGGGAAGCTTGGTAATGAAATCCATGGTGATACTCTCCCATTTCCACACGGGAATATCTAGCGGCTGCATCTTTCCGTGTGGTCTCTGGTGCTCGACCTTGACCTTCCTGCAGGTCAAGCACCTCTCTACATACCATGCTACATCCCGCTTCATGCAGGGCCACCAGTAATTAGGGCGAAGATCTTGGTACATCTTCTTCGCCCCGGGATGGATGGAGAACCTCGAATTATGGGCCTCATCCATCAGAACCTGCCATACTCCACCCCTGTACGGAACCCAAACAATCCCATGTAGGGTCAACAACCCTCGACTGTCATAATCAAATGAGGCCACTCAACCCACAATCCTTTCACACTTATGGCGCTCTTCCTTCAGGCCCTCAACCTGCGCCTCTCTAATCTACTCCAACAGTGGAGTGATCACCGTCATCCTCAGGCATAAATCTCAAATCGGAGCAGCTACCGCCTTGCGGCTCATAGCGTCGGCCACCACATTGGCCTTGCCCCGGTGGTAAAGGATCTCACAATCATAATCTTTTACCACATCTAACCACCGACGCTGCCTCATGTTCAGATTCGACTGATCCATGAGGTACCTCAAAATTTTATGGTACGTGTAAATGGTACAACGGACCCCATAGAGGTAGTGTTGCCAAATCTTGAGGGCGAAAACCACAGCCCCCACATCTAAATTGTGTGTCAGATAGTTAGCCTCGTGGGGCTTCAGCTGTCTCGAGGCGTAAGCTATCACATGACCCCGCTGCATCAACACTGCTCCCATACCTGTGATCGAAGCATCACAGTAGACTACGAAGTCATCTACACCCTCTGACAGAGTGAGAATCGGTGGCTCGCACAACTACTGCCTGAGCGTCTCAAAGGCTGTATGCTGCTCAGGTCCCTAACGAAAAACCACCGAATTCTTGGTTACTCGAGTCAATGGAACTGCAATCTTGGAGAAGTCCTGAATAAATCTCCAGTAATACCCTGCCAGACCCAGGAAACTCTGAATCTCAGTTGGAGACCTAGGAATCTACCACTGCATTATGACCTCTATCTTGGTCAGATCGACCAGAATACCCTTCTGGTTGACAAGATGCCTAAGGAACTGCACCTCACGTAACCTTAACTCACACTTGGAGAACTTCACAAAAAGTCTCTCCCTCCTCAGTGTCTCCAGAACCTCTCTCAGGTGCTCCTCATGCTGCTCCTGAGTCTTGGAGTAAACCAAGATATCGTCAATGAAGACTATTACAGACCGATCTTGCATCGGTCTGCACACGTGGTTCATGAGGTCCATAAACGCGGCTGGAACATTGGTGAGCACAAACGGCATCACCACAAACTCATAATGACCATAGCGAGTCCTAAAAGTTGTCTTCAGTACATCATCCTCCCTAACTCGCATCTGGTGACACCCTGACTATAAATCAATCTTGGAGAACCAAGATGCTCCCTGAAGCTGGTCAAACAAATCATCTATCCTCGGAAGTGGGTAACGGTTCTTCACCGTTACCTTCTTCAGCTCCCGGTAGTCTATGCACATGCGATGTGACCCATCCTTCTTCTTCACAAACAGGATCGGGGCTCCCCATGGTGAACTGGTCGGCCTGATAAAAACCTTGTCCAGCAGCTCTTGCAGCTGCGTAGACTACTCCTGCATCTTAGGAGGAGCCAACCGATATGGTGCCTTGGCTATCGGAGCTGCACCAGGGACTAGGTCAATCCGAAACTCAACCTGTCTCTCCGGAGGTATCCTAGGTAAATCCTCCAGAAATACGTCTGGGTACTCTCGCACTACTGGTACATCATAAAATGTTTCCTTACCCTTATCCTGAGTATCCATGACATAGGCGACGTACCCTGCGTAACCCTGCTAAAGGTGGCGCCTCGCTCTCGCTGTTGAGCATAAAATTGGTCCGCGATGTGGCCTCTCGCCCTGGATCACTAACCCTCCCCTACTAGGAGTGTGAACCCTCACTAGCTGCTGCTCGCAGTCGATCACTGCCCCATTGGGGCTCAACCAATTCATACCGACTATAACCTTATTCCCTCGCAGGGGAATGGGGACCAAATCCATTGAGAACTGCTCATTAAATAACAATAGCGTACATCCTCTATGAACCCTCGTGACCCTGAAAATCCTGTCATCTACTATCTTAACATCAAGTGGTCAATCCAGCTCCCCCGGAGCTCTACTAAATCTCTTGCTAAGTTCGAGCGACAAAAAAGATCGGGTGGCACCCGAATCAAATAGTACCAAAGCTGATATGCAGTTCACTAAGAATGATCCAATAACAAAACACATAAACATAAGTAACAGACAATGAAAATAAAGAGATAAGTGAAAGATACATACCCGTCACCACGTCAAGCGCTTCTCGTTCCTCCTCTGCTGTCAACTGGAAGGCTCTGCTCTTGGCCACTGGCGCCTCTGCCCGGCCCTGGCAGTCATTTGTGATCCTCAATGTTGCAGGAGCGGGTGTTGCCACTTGCCCTACTGCTGCTAAACTCGGACAATGGGACCGATTGTGTCCCTCTGATTGCAATGAAAGCAAATCAGATCTGATGATGCCGTGGTGGTGGTAGTAGTTGTACAATCCCTGCTCATATGCCCAATTCGGCCACAATTGAAGTAGTCGGAACTCCCTGCCTTGCACACCCCATCGTGCAACTTTCCATATTTGCCATAACGGTTGCGGCTCTTCTGGCTCCTAGACCTGTGGTCAGACACCTTGGGCTTCTTGCCTGAACTCTCCATGCCAGAAGCCACCTCTAGCTTCCTCTTTCTCTCCATCTCTAAATCAATCTCTTTCTCACGATTCCTCACTATCATATCATCCAACGTCCTGCAGCTGGAGCGGA
This sequence comes from Lactuca sativa, assembly GCF_002870075.4. Taxonomy (NCBI): domain Eukaryota; kingdom Viridiplantae; phylum Streptophyta; class Magnoliopsida; order Asterales; family Asteraceae; genus Lactuca; species Lactuca sativa. Next base: position 245,242,573 of record NC_056627.2, on the reverse strand, counting down.
TCACAAACTGTCTGATATCACTCCTCAACATCTCATGATATCGGGCCTTTTTCATCTCCTCGTCCGCCACGTACTGTGGAACGAGAAGGTCCATCTCCCTGAACTTGGTGGTAATCTCCGCCATTGTCTCAATCGTCTGTTGTAAATCCTAGAACTCCATAGCTAGTTGTTGCACCTCTATCACGGGTGCAAACTCGGCTTTGAACCTAGATGAGAAGTCATCCCAGGTCATGGTATCAAGAGTTGCATCATCACTGATGGCATGTCCGATCTCTTCTCACCAGTCTCGTGCCCTGTCCTTCAGAAGACAGGACGCAAGTCGAACCTTGTCCCCCTCAGGACATCTGCTAGTGCGGAATGCATTGGCGACATCCACCAACCATCTGGTGCTCATAATGGGGTCCCGAGGCCCATGGTAGTCGGGAGATCCACTAGCTCTGAACTCCCTGAAATTCAGGGTGCACGACCCCATCATGGCCGCCACCTCAGTGCGGAAGGCACTCATCCTCTCATCTAACAACTCCAAATTACCCTCCTTGATCGTGCCGAAGATCACAGGAGTCTGATCCAGAATACTGCGTGTGATCTTAGACGAGATGAACTCCCTCGTCTGCTCATCTAGCTGCTCGACTCCAGAGCCTGAACCTGATCCTTCATCGGCACCTGAACTGCCGACTGGTCTAGTGCGTAAAACCATCATTCTGAAAACACATCAAAACAAAAGTTAGAACGCTAATCATATCTCGAGGGATACCACATACTACAAGTTTCCTAGACTCGTCTCAGTCTTCCTTCATTCGAGTACGGATCCTCTGCTTTTAGTAGTACGGGCCCATACTACCTTCCACATCTATCCGTACTTTCCTCAAGATCTGCTTTGACTTCACCAAGTCCCTTCTACTACTAATGCTTAATGCACTACTCTCATCCTAGGCTTGCCCTAGTGTAATCGCCATCCCACTCTCCGCCATCAGCTGCATAAGAAGTCCCTGATATCTTCCCTTAACTAGCTCGTGAATACTATTACATATCACTCAGACTAGATAATTCTTTGAATGGGAGGTTCTACCCTACAACGGTTAGACTCAAACGAGAGCTGCGAAATAAGGCTAAACCTAACCTTCTGAAATTATTTAGTCCTTGCAATATGTAACCTAACATATTCGTTTACTAGTTAGTAAAAGATAGATAGAGCTCCTAAAAGCACAAAGCAAGTAGCATTCGATCATTGAGTAACCATAATCAAGCATATACTACTCAGGCTATCATACCGGCTAATCTGTACTAGCATGCAGTTCTTATGACGCTGATAAACATATAACAGGCACATAAGGCATCCTTCCTAGATCCTTAGTCCTAATCTAGCATGCAGTTCTCATAATCATATCATAACATATACTTGTATGGGTAATTTGGGAGTACTTAATTGAGCTCGACTAATTGCATGCACCGCACCCTTTTCTCCTTTTCAAAATTCTTTTTGTTTTTTCTAAAACTCTTTTCTTTTCTTAAAATCATTTTTATAAACATGGTTTTTCTTTTGAAAACTGCTATACTAACTCCTTAGTTTGAGTTTACAATTACCCAAAAGCGTGCCTGAATCCCTCAAACCAAGCTTCTGATACCAACTTGAAACACCCAAAAAAATACGGTCCAAAATTTTTGTTTTTAAAATATTAATAAAACCATAACTCATAAATTATTATAAATGAAATCATAAACCATGTGTCTCAAAACATCACATCAAATGTTGTATCAAATCATATGACAAAATATTAGAGTCTAAAACGCCCCAGGCTGAACTATGGTGTGTGCGTTGCAATCATCCCGAGCCCTTCCCTTTTCTAGTGGAAGTACCTGAAAACTAAACTGTAAACCATAAGCACGAAGCTTAGTGAGTCCCCCCAAGCTACCACATACTATACACATAATCACATACTGGGCCTAGCCCACTGAATCGGGCCCCGCCCGACATCTGTCACACCGCCAAACCAAGGATGGCGGAAACGTCTGGGGGTGGCGAACTTCATGTGTAGTGTCATAACAATGAGTATAATAGTGCTCTAAGTAAATACAACCATCATAAATATAATTGAAAAAGTTACACCATAGTATGAGTTTACATATTTCAAATTCAATTACACTATGATGACAAAATGATCTATTTGACGCCTTAGCATCCCATTCTCAAAAACCGCGGGTTACTTGTTTCACTGATTTCCTGAGAATACAAGTAGTTTCGATAAAGTGTTAACAATTAAGTTGGTGAGTTCATAAGCTTTTGAATGTAGAGTTTGAAAACCCTAGTTTCTACCAGTATGTATAGTATGTTTTGTTTGAAAACCATGGTTACCACCAGTATGTATAGTAGTTTTATTATTTGAAATAAAACCGAGTATTGTATCCCGAATTTGAAATCCCTTGCTCTTAGATGTAATGTATACCCAAGAAAAATCCAAAATTTTCCTTTTAAAATGTTATGTAGTCTTAAATCCCAAGACCGAGTATATGAATGTTCGTACTTGTAACGAAGAATGCAGTTTTAAATAGATAAACCCCCCTTTTTAAAATAGAAAAATTCCCATAAACTACGCGTGTGTCATTATCTCCTTATGTGAGTCGCTATGACTATACTATAACAGAGAAGCCTGTTGCGACATTCTTCAGGCATCGGAAATGAAATGACATTTGTCAGCCCCGATCGGCCGATAAGGCTGTTGCAAGCAGCATGGGTGTGGGTTGTCAATCTCAATATATATCTATACACAATTATCACGCTCTCCCTACAAGAGACTCTGGTTATAACCATTTCAAGAAATTTTAACCCGTACTCTAAGAGTACAATGAAGACGTGTCTCACAATTTACGATAGTGAGTTTACGTATAGTATGCGTGTAAAAACCTTTTCTTTGGTGGAATTGAAATCCCTTGTTGTTTTGTATGTTTGAAATGTGAAATCCCCAAACTATACCCTTTATAGTTTATTTTGTAGTAAATGAAAAGCCCATTTGTATTGAGAGTAAAACCCTTTTTATGTAATATGCTTGTATTGAAAAATCCATAAACTATACCCATTTTAGTTTATCAAATAGTAGTTGAAACCCATTTGTATTGAGGGCAAAAACGCCTTTCGGTGTAAGTAGTAATTTAGCAAACACAACTATTCTTACTATGTTTCATCTTGTATGTTTGTAATGACAAAGGACTCTTATAAATCAGTGAGAAATTTTCTGTTATTTTAATGTACCACAACAAAAAACATATGCAAAATATGAAGTCATCAAAGATATATACTTTACTCAACATGTTACAAAGTGTTATGAAAATTATAAGCTGTTAACTAGTTTTTAACTTTTATGCATTGTTTTGGGAAAATCACAAAAAATCATACGAGGTCGAAAAGTGAATCTGTAAACTCTAAGAGTTTATAAAATGTGTCTACTTTGTTCATAATTTTTATTATGATTTTTGAATGTCCCGAACCTGTGTGAAAATGTCCATATTCACAGACTGGTCCGAATTCATAGCTACAGTGATAGACAGTTTTATAAAAATCACCATAAATTGTAGAAAAATCGTGTGAATATTTGAAACTAGTCATTTTAAAGGTATAAACCTAAACTATTTTCACCTAGTACAATTTTGAAAACAAAAATGTTTAAGGTGTCCAAAACAGTCTGTGAATGGAACTAAACTTTCCTGTGGAAAGCTGATGTTTGAGTTTAGTTAAGTTTTTGGTAACTTAACTTGTATTCTCCCCCTAAAACTTGAAGAAAACATAAAAATTTGGGGGTATGAACTCACCTTGAGTGATCTCTTAGGATGGATGATGAAGAGAAGAAGTTTCCAAGTCAAGAACACTTGGGAGCTGCTTGAAGATTCAAAGATTTTATGAAGAAATATGATGATATTTGTGTAAGGAATCCATGATTTGAGTGAAAGGGTGTAAGATAATCAAGTGTAGGATGAAGATACTTAGCAAAATTGGAGGAGAATGCTCAAGAGCAGCCTTGAATTTCGACTTTAGAGAGAGAAAGTGAGAGAGAGAGAGAAATGGGTTTGCTTTTTGGTGAAAGAGTGAGTAATGTGGGAGGAGAGATAAGGATTTTCCAGATCTTTGATCAAGATAACTGGCTGGAAACGAATGTGAAAGGACAAATAATTGACTAGGTAGGGATGAATAGTGACTGAGGGTGGTCATATAGTGGGTATGGGAGGTAGCTTGTGTCTTTGCTTTATGGAAAAGTCAACACTCCACCTAAATATCTTACCCAATAGATTTTATTCATGGACAAGGATTTCCCTCAAAATGTGATTAAATTATGAATATTTAGGATCCTATATGCCAAAATATGAGTTTGGGTGAAAAGCCCACGTTAAAATCATGAAAAACGAGCTTAAAACGCGAAAAGGATCGAAAACCGGGAAAAGAAGGCGAATTCCGAAGTCTGAGGCGAGGGTTCGGTCCTCGGGTGCTTAGAACCGAAGGTAGGTTCGGTCTATGGGCTAGGAACCGAAAGCTGGCTGATCCGATAATTCTCACAGGCGAAAGTGTTGGGTGGGAAGCGAAGGCGAAGTCAGGCGAGAAGCGAAGGCGAAGTGGGTTTCGGACCGAAGGGGAGGTTCGGTTCGCTAGGGCTCGTTTCGGTCTTCTGAAGTTCGGTCCTAGTGGTTCGGTTATTATAGCTGGCTTCGGTTCTTAGAGTTTCGCCTCTTAGGATTTCGCTTCTTAGGTCTTCGCTTCTAAGAGGTTCGGCTCCATTAGGGTTTCGGTCCTATAGGGTTGTTTTACCAATAGAGAGAGATAGATCAAGAGAGATTGAGAGAGACTTCGTTTGTGACCTTTGTGAGTGTTTATCTTCAAAATGCAAGGTTTGTAAACCCCGTTTTGCCTTGTTATGAGCATTATACGCCCCCCGGAGGGTATAAAATAATGTTTTATCGAGTAGTTCCATCACTTACCCTGATTAGGGTTTAGATTTTCTGAACACGTGAAGACTCAAAGTAATACTTTGCATTAAAATAGGATGTTGTATAATAGTAAACACGATGTAAACCCTAATATACAAGGGTTAATTGAGTTGACCGGTTTGACTTGTTGACTTTATTTGACTTTGACTTGACCAAAAATTAACGGTTGTCACATCATCGCCCCGTTAGAAAGAATTTCGTCCTGAAATTAGCACTTTGACCAGGACTTTGAGAGTTAGGGAAAGATGCGGGTATTTTTATTTCATCTGGTCTTCACGTTCCCAGGTGAACTCGGGTCCTCGTTTTACGTTCCAACGGACCGTCACAACAGGGATGCAACTTTGATTTCGTTCTTTTGATCTTTTGATCCATGATTTCTATCGGTTTTTTCCACAAAGTGGAGACTCTCGTCGAGCAAGCACTTCTTTAGTTTGACACATGGAAGGTAGGGTGTACATTTTTGAGTTCTTGCGGTAATCGAAGTTTGTATGCTATCAGGCCCATCCTATCAAGGATCCTGAACGGCCCGATATACCTTGGATTCAATTTCCCACGTTTACCGAAATGTATTAAGCCTTTCTAGGGAGAGACTTCTGATAGTACTCGATCTCCGACCTAGGATTTCAAAGGCTTTCGTTGGTTGTCCGCATAACTCTTTTTTCTGTCTCTGGAAGCCTTTAGTTGCCCTCGGATGTGGTCAATCTTCTCTGTAGTTTCTCTTATGATTTCCGGGCCAGTGGGGGTGCTGTTAGGGACATGTCCCTTAACTAACTGCGTGACACCCACTTCGGCCCAGCACATAGGGGATCTGTACTTCCGGCTGTAAGGAGCTTCAAATGGAGCGTCCTCAATGTTAGGGTGATAGTTGTCGTTGTATGAAAATTCAATGAACGGTAAGCGGGTATCCCACTCTTTTACCGAAGTCAATCACACAAGCTCCTGGCACATCTCCAAGGTTTGAACAACTATTTCCCTTTGTCCGTCGGTTTGTAGGTGGTAGGCCGCACTCTTGTCTAGCCTAGTCCCTGTAAGGACTGCCAGACTCGTGAAATGAATCTAATATCTCTGTCAGGGATATTGGATATTGACGCACCCTTATGGGCAGCCCAACTACTTGGCCCACTTTGATAAGGTCCACTCCAAAAATCTACTTGTCCCATTATTAGACCAATAACAAATATTAATTACTTCAATTAAATAATACCTCGAGAGACGGTTGTTACAATTCTCCCCCACTTGTCTTAGACTTCATCCTCGAAGTCCGCTGTGTCTGAAAACAACTCTGGCTAGTGCTCCCAAGTCCACTCCGAGCCCTTACAGTGCTGCCACTGCACCTTCACTTGCTCGACCCTCTTGTTCCTCAGTTCCTTCGTCTTGCGATCTAGAATCGCCACTAGTCTCTCAATGTAGTTCAGGCTTTCATCAACCTGAATATCCTCAAGGGGTACCACTACTGAATCGTCCACTAAGCACTTGCGCAACTGAGAAACATGGAAAGTTTTGTGAATATGACTGAGGTTAGCGGGAAGATCCAATCGATACGTTAACCTGCCCACCCGGGCAATGACTCTGAAAGGGCCAATAAACCTAGGGCCCAGCTTGCCCTGCTTCCGAAACCTGATAACACCCTTACAGGGTGACACCTTCAGGAGGACCATATCGCCCACCAGATACTCTAAGTCTGAACGACTCCTGTCGGCGTAACTTTTCCACCAACTTAACACTCCAACCTTTAGTTGTTTGAATGCTAAGATGGTCTTATATCGGTTGCTGCAGTCACAACTTTCAAACACCATCTCCATCTTGGAGATCCAAGTATATAACTTCTACTCCTATTGGGTTTCTAATAATACTTGGTGGTTTAGCAGGCATGAAATCCTTATACTTACATCCATATTTCTCAATCCTATCATCAAGATTGTTCTTTCTTACTACTTGGGTCTCGGCCTGGCTAACAGTCCGACTATAATTTCCTTCCTCCAAACACTCATCTTCTAGCTCGTTTTGCACGAAAGTTGTAGTAGGCTCTCTTCTATTTTCTCGAATGAGCTATCTCATTTCTTCACGCTATTCAGCTAACAGATCCCTAATCATTCCCATCATGACAGGTTTAGTTACTGGCACTACTTCAGGTGCACGTTCAATTACCTGAGGATCAGGCTGACGGTTTCCATTATCGTTCCGCAATTTGCTTTGTGTCCTCACCATAATGTTATGTACATCAATGTATGCATTCAATGTACCAAGCGAATAATATAGATATGGAAGGTTTTGACGTGTAATCCTCCTTATTACTCTGAAAAGTTGTATGTCAGTTCTAAGACCGTAATTAAACATTAAGAAACCTGAACACATGAAATTTCCAAATTTCTAGGTTGGTAGCAGACCTTACATCTAATCAATTAATATCAGTTTAGGCTCCCAAAAGCATGTTATAAATCATTTAGCATATAACAACACATTAGGCATTTTTCCTAAAGAAAGTGTGTTAGTGTCAATTCAGGTGTACTACCTAAAATATAATAGACACACGTCTCACGATCATCACTTAGCATTCTATGTTTAAATCTAGAAATCCTCCAAATTCCTAGTTTATTTAAACTAGTGCTCTGATACCAACTATGACATTCCCATTTTTACAGCCATTTTTAAATTTGTTACTTATGATTATCTGAAACAGAGTTTATTTATAAATGTGGAATTTGGCTCTGTAAAAGTATTTCAGAAGATTTTTTTCATTGATTTATAAAAGCTTGGGGTGTCATAAATAATAGAAAACATAAGCATAAATAGGCTTTATTGTATCTTAGATTATTAATCTACGTCTCCCTGAATCTCTCATCATTCATGTAAATTTGTACCACTACCTGTGATACAAAAAAGTTGAGTGGGTCATGTTGGCAAACCTGGTGAGTACATAGGTTTTTCAACCCACAATAATATAATTAATATGTTTAATTATCAAACAATTAACCCAATTACCCATCACCATTTTCTTCTTTATATTTCCCTAAGGATATATCCAAAGCGTCATCATAGACATCGTTGCTGACTGTATTGTTATAGGGATTTCTCCGCCATACGTATTAGTAGGTTTTCTTTCTATTTTCATTCTCTTCATTATCGTTGCTGATAGTACTGTTACATGGATTTCTCCTCAATAGATGTTAGTAGGTTTTATTTCTATTTTTATTCCTAAGAATTTGTCCAAAAGATCATCTTAGTCACCGTTGCAGTTAGTACTATTACAAGGATTTCTCTACAATACGTTTTAGTAGGTTTTCTTTCTATTTTCATTCCTATAGATCTATCCTAAGGATAATCTTAATCATGGTTGCTGACAGTACGGTTACACGAATTTATCCGCAATACATGTCACTAGCTTTTATTTCTATTTTCATTGCTAAGGATCATCCTAATCATCGTTGATGACAATATTGTTACATGAATTTCACTGCAATACAAGTCATTAAGGTAGAGTACATCAAATGGGCATGAAGTCCATTACCTATAGGTTGTTAACCTGCTTGGGTTCCATGGGACTGTCATCAAATGGTCTGGTGGTCATCACCTATACTCTGTTAGGTAACTACATCATTGGTACACTACTATCATTCCTACACCGTTGGTACACTAGTACGATTTCTACATCGTTTGTACACTAGTACTATTAAAGTCGTGACATCCAATTATCTTTTTCATCATTCGTAATACTTTTGCCTCTTATTTTCTTTATCTCTAATCATACTATGGCATCTTAACTTTCCTTAAGCTTCTCATTACCCAATGTATTATATTCATGAAAATACATATACAACATAAATCATATAATAGTTATCTTTACAATATATCATTTATCACATAGCATCTTTCCACATAAACACATATATCATTCAACTATCTAAATATTTCATATCTATGTGTAGGATGAAAGTAACTATGCACTCACTAGTTAAAGTGGATAACTGAAATGTAGGGTAGTGCTTCGCTTCATTACTTAGCTTTTCCTTCAATGAGACCTAGGTTTTGTATCACTAAGTCTTAATCTTATATTCTTGGTGACTAATGATAGTCTAGATTCCTCACTAATCGCAGTCTCCACATCAATATCTATCAAGTAAGGAACAAACCATGTAGGATCATATCGGAGGAAGGGTCTGTTTGGTATACAGGGTATACCATTTGGAAATCCCACTTCAGACACCTCACTAAATCAAGCCTAGCCATCATCCTCTAAGTAGATCAATCAATATAATTACTTGGAATCATATATAAATATTTTTATAGGTTCATAATAATGACTATGAATATAAATATATGTTACACTTGAAATAAAATAACGGTAGGTTAACTTCCAGTGTTTCTATAGAAGACTGGGAAATTGCATGGGCATTATCTCGATCTGAAATCTATATATCTCAGGGAGATCTAAGGCCTCGCTAAAGTGGTCGAAAACTAGAAAGTATCTGGACTAGAGGATGGAAGGTGTTCTAGAGGGTTTTGGGAGGAGAGTGTGAGAAAATGATGTAACGTCACAAAAATTAAGGCCAAAAATTTCAATTTCTTTGAATAATAAAATCCATCTTTCAAAACATGTTCATAAAACTATAATAAAACGAAATATGATCAAAACATCAAAATACATCAGAGTAAAGTAAAATGCGGAACAACGTGGTGTGTGTGATGCGATCATCCTTAGCTCTTCCCCTTGGATCTGGAAGTACCCGAAACATAAACTGAAAACCATAAGCACGAAGCTTAGTGAGTTCCCCAAAATACAACATACCATATATATTTTCCAGGGTCAAGGTTGTGCTAGGTCTATTTCACCCCCATGTCTACTTCACCCCTGAGTCTATTTCAAATCATGTGTCGACCCAAGCCGTACCGGGTCTATTTCACCGTCAAGTCTATTTCAACTCATATGTCAGCACAAGGCTGTGCCAGGTCGGTTTCACCCCCGGTTCTATTTCACCCCACATATATATATAGAAAACATGCATACACACATATAACACATACAACAAGAGTCACAGAGACTACAAGCACATAACATATCCTAGTGTCCTACAGTATAGTGAGCAAACTCACTTCGATCCTTCTGATAACGAAATACGTAGGCTGCTGCAATTGGTAATCACCTCACTAATCAAACAAACAAAACCCTAATTACTAATTAGGTCAATAACCACAACCTGGGTCCCGACTCCTCAACTTCACTCCTAGGGTAAAAGATTATTTTACCCTTCCATTAATGGGCCCAACTAACTTGGCCCTACTCATAAACCTAAGGCCCAACCATGGCCTAACAGACATAAAACCCAAAATCCAGTTAAGGCACAAAGCCCAAAACAATCTCGAGTCCAAAAGGCCCAAAGCTTTGAAAGCCCACTTCACCGAGTACGCTCGATGTACTCCTCTTACGCGTGGAGTTCGAATGTTGACTCGAAAACAACCAGTTGACCCAGTACGCGTAGCGTACTAGGAATTACACCCCGTGTACTGGTCAAATTCCCATTTGTCCAATTTTGTCTTGACCACTTAAGGTTTAACGTCCAAACTTCAGTTCTACTTCATTTAAAGGTATTAATGCATAAATTTGGCAACTTTACCACTTTGCATGTCTTAATGGGACCCACAAACCCGACATCTCCATTAAGACCCATAATAAGGACTCTAACTCATGCATGTTCCAATAAGATTCATCAAGATAACATTTTTTACACAAAGATCATCAGAGAGGTTAAGATCTAGCATTCCTAGCTCCTGGAGTGGCTCAAACTCACAAGGAGAACTGATAAGACCATAAAAAGTTCAAAAAAAGCCCTAATCTCAATCTAACATAAAGAGGTTTCAAGATGAGAAGTTTATACCTTCTTGTAACGTCCCATTTTTCTCAACCAAAATTTGTCATTTTTTTAAGGTAAAAATTCCGAATTTCTAAATCCATTACTAAGAAATCGTTTATTCCAAATTACATTTATTAAAAAAAAATATAGTATAGTAGAAAACACGGAACCCTCAATGCTGCTGACGAGTGTGTACAGTTCTACCTTCGCCTTCCCATAGCCACCGAGGGTACCCGAAACAATAAACAAATAGATAAGCATGAAGCTTAGCGAGTTTCTCCCAAAATACCCCATATGATAAACATACAAGCATGTATAATGGTCCACAACCTCCCAGTTGGAATGCCCAGGCCCAATCAGTCCGTGGGAATGGAATGCCAACATGCAATGGGTCTAATCAGCCATCGAGTTGGAATACCCAGGGTTTGTTGGCCTACCGCCTCAACCTACCCTCTCTTCCAAAGCATCCATACCTACAACTTACAGCCGACTCGCACTGGGTAGCTTGACCTACAATATGAAGCAGGACCGCCTCAACCCACCACTACAATAATCAAGTAGGCACATAATACAAGCAAACATCAAACATACAGCTCACTACCGTCTACAATTCCTCTCACATCATACAATCTTGTTACCATCCATCCTCTATGAAATGCGTAACCATAGGTAACTAGAGGTGAGATAGCCGCTCGAACAGATGATCCTACTCTAGAGCCACAACCAAACAAGGAACAGGTAAAAGAGCCTAGATCAAGAGTTCTTAGGCTATCCTACATGACTATAGACAGTCCCAAGGGCACTCCACCAGAGGATAACCAACAAGTACAAATAACAAACAAATCTACAGATCACTATGGCAACACAACATACTCGATACCAGGATACAAATCTACCACATCGCTACAACATAACAACATACTCGATACCAGGATACAAATCTAACATATCACTACAACATAACTACATACTATGTATCAAAATCCAAAGAATGCATGAACATATATATTCAGAGGTGAGATAGCCACCCGGACAAGTAGTCCTACTCTAGAACCACGACCAAATAAGGAACAGGTAAGAGAGCCTAGACCAAGAGTCCCTAGTCTATCCAACATGACTATATACAATCCTTAAGGCATCCTTATACTAACATATAACCAAAACTAGTGGGCCGACATTGGTGCCTTGACCCACGGTACAATGAGGCGAAACTCACGTGAAATGAGAAACTTGAGAACACCATGATACGCTCCCTACTACACTACTTGCTCCCACGATTCCACTAACATCATAATCAATAAATTTTTAATCACCAATCAAAACCATCAAGTTTGACCTAAAGTCAAACTTGGTCAAAGCTAACAAGTGAACTGAGTCAACCCACCCGAGTCAATAAAGAATGTGTGCGTGGGGCGTACTCCAAAGGTACGCAGGGCGCACTTAAGCATTGACCACCATTATGGAGGTTGACCAGTACATGCTGCGTACTTAAATTACGCATGGCATATGCCCAGTCTTCCAAAAAACAGATTAAGAGCTCAATGCCTTAAGCTCTTACGTTCAGCTTCCAGATCCAAGGCCAAATCATCCTCAATAGTCATAAAGTTTCCAACTTTATGACTTTTCATGTCCGTTCAGTGCTTAACTCAACATCTTAATATATTAAGACCCTCTAAAGAATGCACGAAGCAAAACCAACCATTATGACCCCATTTTTATGACTCTAGACCCTTCCTAAGGTCTGAAAGGACTAATTAATGGTTCAAGAACATGCCATGCTCAAGAAACACCATATCTAATACAGAAAGAACCTAAATCAATCCCAAAACAAGATCTAAATGAACTACACCAATTTCAGAACTTTATACCTACAAGATGGTCTCTACTTCCTTCCTTCTTTTTCAAAGGCACAAAATACACACTCCCAAGCTTAGAAATGCTCCACAAGGTGGATTAGGGTTGCAAGGACGTTTGAAAGGATGGAGGCTGATAGAAGGAGCCAAGGTTAGGAATTAATGATGAATAAATAGGGTGCAAACCCTAAATGTTAGGGTTTGGAACTTGACCATCTATGCCTTGCGTACACAAAGTGTACGCCCAGCATACGTGGCTTCGCCCCAAAAATCCAAAAGTGGCAATAACAACCCCTCCCATCCTCAAGTCTTAAATTATAAGGGCCAAAATGCAATAAATCTCAACATAAGGGTTCAAATCAGAAGTACCTCATCATTGGGATGTTACAATTCTCCCCCACTTAAATCATACCCTCGAAATCCTCTATTGAAACTAACTCAGAGTAGGCTCTCGTATCACACCTTGGGCCACTCAGACGATTCTCCCTAGAACCCAATCCAAGCTAAAAGTCGGCTCACTCAGGCGACTACCTTCCCTTACTATCCTTAACCCAATCTAAACGAAACTCATGCACCCTGACCAATAACTAATCCTTGACCCACTAACTTTTACCACTGAAGAAAACCTTCACAATCCTCCCAAAACCCAGGAATCCAATACCTCGATAGAATCTCAAGCAAATAAACTATCTCGGAATGCATTTATTATAACTACTTTAGAAGATGATCCATACGGGATCCATCCGACCCTAAATTAGCTTGGCGATACTACTGGGAAATGGAACTCCTGACCATCCACTGTTGTTAAACCATTCACCCGAAAACAAGGAGACTCCTGCAAGATAACCGCTACAGACAAACGCATACAATGCTAGCATATCCCACCACTTCCTAACCATAATACCTAACTTCTATCGAAAATCACATAGTCGGGGACTCTCAAAACTACAATCACCGAATCAACTCTATCAATTTACTTCCCTAAATTGGAAGTCCATCATATCTAAACTTCATAACCCATATTCCCGGACGGATATTCATAATGCAACCACTCCGCAGGAGGCTTTCTAAGGCACAACTGATACTCCCAACAACCCTTAACCGATCACTTATCCAAATCATCCGGTTCGTTTGGGTTTTCTTACCAACTTCCGAATACACACATCGGCCAACCTTTCGGCCGAAGAGCTCTCTCGAATGGCCAAAAAGAGGGCACTCTTGGTGAAACGACCCACGATGTCAAAATGGGATATCACGGTTATCCACCATTTATATTATGCTAGAATCTGGCAACTTCAGAATCCCTCGATTCCCAAGCTAACCTGAACTCTAACATTTGATCCCAACAATTGATATCCAAATATGCAGGAAAATATGAACCCACACAATATTTAAAAATCTCAACACATACAATCTGACAAAAATTATGATTAATCCATTCATAACAAGAAGCCAAATTCAACTAGGCTAATTAAGATAATTCCATTCAAATGATCATCCAATATTACTACTAAACGTTGAAACACAAACATAAATTTCAGATAACTACCAATACCACCACAATTGCTAAAATGGGATATCACGGTTATCCACCATTTATATTATGCTAGAATCTGGCAACTTCAGAATCCCTCGATTCCCAGGCTAACCTGAACTCTAACATTTGATCCCAACAATTGATATCCAAATATGCAGGAAAATATGAACCCACACAATATTTAAAAATCTCAACACATACAATCTGACAAAAATTATGATTAATCCATTCATAACAAGAAGCCAAATTCAACTGGCTAATTAAGATAATTCCATTCAAATGATCATCCAATATTACAACTAAACGTTGAAACACAAACATAAATTTCAGATAACTACCAATACCACCACAATTGCTAAAAAGAAGAACTACCAACTCAACTCTCGGTCTTTGGAACTTCGGCAGTCCCATTAAGACCGTCGGGCAACTGCCAAGCTAAGGGTGTAGGATCCAACTCCTCACCGAAAACAAGAAAATGACAACGACCTCTAATGTAGCCTTCCTGACCGTAATGAAAACAAACTTGTGCACTCTGCCTACAATCGCTTCCAAAATGACCCTCATCGCCACACCTACGACAAACAAAAGATCGGAACCTCCCTCCAACAGATCCCGAACTCTGAATAGCGGACTTGAACCGCTTCGCTGTAGGCTGGTACTGATATGAAGCCTAACGCTGCACCCTTGTCTGGGTCTCTATCTCAAATTTTCACCTCCTTATGATATCCTGAACCTCAGCGAGAGAACCTTAGCATTGGATGGACATGAACTGCCGAATATCCGAATTGAGCATGCCTAAATACAGTGTCATCTGAGCTTGCTCAGAAGCGACAAACTCAAGGCAAAACATCACTCTTTCTGTAAACATATTGGTGATCTCCATCACCGACTTGGTCCCCTGACTCAAGTCCATGTACTCCTGATCAAGCCTCTCCCGCTCTACCAATGGAACATATCTCGAGCAGACCATATCAGAGAACTGCTCCCATGAAACTGCAGCTCACTGCTCGAGGGTGTATGAACTAGAAACCAATCTTTCAATCAAGACCTCAATGATCTTGAAGATGCCTTCAACGTACTAGAAGAATACAACATGAAGCTAAATGCTTCTAATGCCATTTTGGAATAAGATTAGGCAAGTTCTTTAGATACATGGTGACTAAAAGAGGAATAGAATCAAGCCCAAAGCAAATAAAACCCATCATCGATTTAAGATCCCCATCTTCGACATAGGATATTCAAAGACTA
Organism: Lactuca sativa; assembly: GCF_002870075.4. Taxonomy (NCBI): domain Eukaryota; kingdom Viridiplantae; phylum Streptophyta; class Magnoliopsida; order Asterales; family Asteraceae; genus Lactuca; species Lactuca sativa. The sequence continues at coordinate 245,227,115 of NC_056627.2, read as the reverse complement.
ACAGGAAGAGTAGCAGCTCTAAATAGGTTCATCTCAAGATCCTCAGAGAGGTCTAAACCATTCTATGACATCTTGAAGAAGAAAAAAAATCGAATGGACTAAAGAGCACGAAGATGATTTGAAGAACTTAAAAGTATTTAAGTTCTGCACCCTTGTTGGTGAAGCCACTAGATGGGGAACCACTCCTCCTATACCTTTCAGTATCTACTAACGTTGTAAGTGTTGTTTTAGCCAAGAATCTCAATAGAGACCAACATCCCATATACTATGTAAGTAAAATTCTCCTAGATCCTGAGACCGAGTATTCCCATCTTGAAAAACTAATACTTGCATTAGTAACTGCTTCCACAAAATTAACACACTATTTTGAAACATATACTATACATGTGAGAACTAATTACCCCATCAAGAATGTTATGTGAAAACCAGAGATATTAGGTAGGATGGAAAAGTGGTCCATGAAGCTAAGTACATATGACATCAAATATGAACCAAGATCAGTAATAAAGTCACAAGCACTACCAGATTTTGAGACTGATTTCAGTGATGATCTACAACCTGAAGCATAGTTGGAAAATGAGGAACTCCAAAAAGAAGAAATCATTGGAAGATGGACAATCTTCACTGACGGATCCTCAAACTTTAGAGGAACAGGCCTAGGGATCATACTAAAATTGCTCTAGGGGGTCATCATACCCCAGCCAGTCAACTGTGAATTCGATGCAACGAACAATGAAGCTGAATATGAAGCATTGATCATGGGATTACAACTAGCCAAGGATCTTCTGATCAAGGATCTTCAGGTATTCATCGACTCCTTATTGTTAACTAATCATTTTAACGGATCCTATGCAGTAAAAGGCGAAAGACTAGCACTATTTCTCAAAATCCTCAAAAAGTTGGCCTCCAAATTTGAAGCTTTCAGCCTAAGCCAAGTTCATAGAGAAGAGACTATTGAGGCAGACGCACTAGCAAACCTAGATCTTCCCTTAGGATTCTGCCAGAAGTCAAGATCCATATATCCCACATACTAATACTAGCAATAGAATATCCCTTAAACAAATCAGATGATCCCAATCACCATAACCAAACAACCAACGTGGCAATAATCGAGGATACTGATCGTCAACTGCTTCCTCTGGATCCTAATTGTCAGGATCCCAACATTCAAGATCCTCCGCATCACTCCAACTCTTAGATCAACCCATTTTAGAATATCTCCAAAATGAAACAATCCCAGGAGAGTAGAAAAGTGACAAAGCATTCAAGATAAAAGTCACATGATTTGTGATGATCCAAATAAAAATAAACAGCAAATCCACGGCAGGTATATTGTGACAACCCGAAATTTCCATTATGTACAAACAATATCTATTCAATAGAAGCTAGTCCAGTTTCAATGAACTTCAGACTTTTCCGATTAAGTTTATGTACATTAGGGTTTACATTTAAGGAGATATCAGGAGAGTGGATGCTCATGAGTTTGTGAAACTTGAGCATTTTAACACTTCATCATGTTAGAGTCCAATTCCAGAATAAAATATTTTCTGCCAAAATATTTCAAGACTATAAATAGATTTTTGAACTAAATATTTCATTATTCACATTTCCAACTAGAGAAAAGCCAATTTCTCTCTCACGGATCTTCGGGTTTTTATCCCAAATCGTGAGTTTACTTTCCTAGATGTGTTTTAATACTTGTTATATGCTTAATAACATTGTTTACATGTCTAAAATGAGAGATCCGGGAGTTTACCGCCCAAGAACGTTCTTGGGGAGTAAACTCCAAAGGAAGGGTACTAGCTATAGGCCACGGGGAAGCAGTTGCTGACCCGACAGTGGTGACTGGTACGTTCCTCCTCGATAACTCCTATGCATGCATTCTGTTCGATATTGGAGCGGAGCGAAGCTTCGTAAACCATAAATTTGCTCGCATGCTTAAACAATGACTACACGCACTCAAAGAACTATTCACAGTAGAAATGGCTAATGGAAAAACTAAAAGTACGAATAGCATATACTTAGGTTGTACCCTAACTCTAGATAACCATTCATTCCCAATCGACCTCATGCCGGTCTCAATTAAAAGCTTCGACGTTATCATCGGCATGGATTGGTTAAGTCTTCATCGCGCCGACATCATGTGCTTCGAGAAAGCAGTCCGTCTAAACCTTCCGTCTAACGAAACTCTTATAGTATACGACGACAAAACCGGTGCAAGTCTCCGTATAATATCCAGTATTCAAGCACAGAAGTATCTGCGCAAAGAATACCATGCATTCCTTTCTCACGTCGTCGACACAAGCCTCGAAACGAAAGAACTAAAGAACATGCCAGTAGTGAGCGACTTCCCCGACATTTTCCCAGAAGAACTATCGAGGTTACCTCCGCAACAACAGGTCGAGTTCAGAATCGACTTAGTCCCAGGAGCTACCCTAGTAGCCAAGTCGCCCTACCGCTTAGCACCAGCTGAGATGCAGGAACTCTCTGGTCAACTTAAGGAACTGCTCAGCAAGGGCTTTATAAGGCCGAGCTTCTCACCTTGGGGAGCGCCGGCCTTTTTCGTTAAGAAGAAAGACGGATCATTCCGTATGTGTATTGACTATAGATAACTCAAAAAACTGACGGTCAAGAATCGTTACCCTCTGCCTCGCATAGACGATCTATTTGACCAACTGCAAGGGGAAAATTATTTTTCCAAAATTGATCTGAGATCCAGATATCACCAGTTACGAGTACTAGAGGAGGATGTGCCGAAGACAGCCTTCCGAACTCGTTACGGACATTACGAGTTCGTGGTGATGCCATTCGGATTGACCAATGCGCCTGCAGTCTTCATGGATCTGATGAATAGAGTATGCCGACCTTACTTGGATCAGTTCGTCATCATTTTTATTGACGACATCCTGATCTACTCCCGAAGTAAGGAAGAGCATGGAAACCACCTGCGAAAAGTTCTAGGGACATTACGAAAGGAGAAACTTTATGCGAAGTTCTCGAAATGTGAATTTTGGATCCGAAGAGTCGAATTCTTAGGACATGTGGTAAGGGAAGAGGGAATCCACGTGGACCCGTCCAAAATTAAAGCCATTGAGAACTGGTCAGCACCGAAGACGCCTACAGAAATTTGTCAATTTCTAGGCCTCGCTGGCTACTACTGCAGATTCATACAAAACTTCTCCCGAATAGCGAAACCTCTTACAACCCTGACCCAGAAAGGCATGGCCTTTGACTGGGAAGAGAAACAAGAGAGAGCGTTCCAAACGCTCAAACGAGCCTTGTGCACCGCGCCAATACTATCCTTCCCCGAAGGGATACAAGACTTCGTAGTTTATTGTGATTCATCAAATCAAGGGCTCGGGTGTGTTCTGATGCAGCGAGGTAAGGTCATCGCCTATGCCTCGAGACAGTTGAAGACACACAAAGTTAACTACACGACACACGATCTTGAACTAGGAGCAGTGGTGTTTGCTCTAAAGATCTGGAGACATTACTTGTACGGAACGAAAAGCACTATCTTTACCGACCACAAGAGTTTACAACACATTTTCGATCAGAAGGAGCTCAACATAAGGCAACGACGGTGGGTCGAGCTACTCAGTGACTATGAATGTGATATTTGTTATCATCCGGGTAAAGCCAACGTAGTAGCAGACGCCCTAAGTCGGAAGGAATACTCTGGTCGCAAAGTCAAGTCATTATCAATAACCATCCATTCACACTTGTCTAAGCAAATTCAGACGGCTCAACTTGAAGCCATGAAACCTGAAAATGTGACGAGTGAATCCCTTCGAGGAACGGACAAGAATTTAGAAACCGAGGGTGACGGAGCCTTATATTTCATGAACCGGATCTGGACACCGAAACACGGTGGTTTCCGAGACTTGGTCATGACCGAAGCGCACAACACTCGGTATTCCGTCCACCCAGATTCAGATAAGATGTATCTGGATCTTAGAAAGCTATACTGGTGGCCTAATATGAAAGCAGAGATTGCTACCTTCGTAAGTAAATGCCTTACTTGCGCAAAGGTGAAGGTCGAGTACCAGAAGCCCTCTAGTTTATTGCAACAACCAGAGATTCCAGAATGGAAGTGGGAGCGGATCACTATGGATTTCATAACCAAGTTGCCCAAGACAACGGGTGGACTTGATACCATATGGGTCATCGTCGATAGGTTGACCAAGTCTGCACACTTCCTGCCTATCAAAGAAACTGAAAAGATGGAGAGGCTTACGAGAACATACATTTGGGAAATCGTACGATTACATGGTGTACCTATGTCCATTATCTCTGATAGAGATAGTAGGTTCACCTCAAGATTCTGGCAATCACTACAACATTCCTTAGGAACAAGGCTAGACATGAGCACAGCCTACCATCCACAGACCGACGGACAGAGTGAGAGGACCATCCAAACACTGGAAGATATGTTGCGAGCCTGCGTGATTGACTTTGGGAAGGCATGGGATACTCATTTACCCCTTGTCGAGTTTTCCTATAATAACAGTTATCACACGAGCATCAAGGCTGCTCCATTTGAAGCTCTCTACGGCCGAAAGTGCAGATCTCCTCTGTGCTGGGCTGAGGTGGGTGATACCCAATTAGCCAGGGGGCAAGCTTCCGACAATACTCTCACCGGTCCGGAGATCATTCGGGAAACAACAGAGAAAATTGTTCAGATCCGTGAACGATTAAAAGCCTCTAGAGACCGACAGAAGAGCTACGCTGATAAACGAAGAAAACCTTTGGAATTTCAGGTGGGAGACAGAGTCCTTCTCAAAGTCTCACCCTGGAAGGGCTTGATACGCTTCGGAAAGCGTGGGAAGCTTAATCCGAGGTACATAAGGACTTTCGAGATTCTTGCAAGAGTCGGCCCCATAGCTTACAAACTCGACCTACTCGACGCACTTCATAACGTACATTCTACATTCCACGTATCTAAATTGAAAAAGTGTCTGTCCGACGAGACTCTTGTAATCCCACTCGACGAGATTGAGATCAACGAGAGCCTCAACTTCGTGGAAGAACCTATAGAGATCATGGACCGTGAGGTCAAGCAGACAAAGCAAAGCCGCATCCCTATCGTGAAGGTTCGCTGGAACGCCAAGCGAGGACCGGAATTCACTTGGGAACGCGAGGATCAGATGAAACTGAAATACCCTCGTCTTTTCGCTTAACTGTTTGTAACTTCTTATTTGCTTAAATTCTAATTTCGGGACGAAATTCCTTCTAACAGGGGGATGATGTGACAACCCGAAATTTCCATTCTGTACGAACAATATCTATTCAATAGAAGCTAGTCCAGTTTCAATGAACTTCAGACTTTTCCGATTAAGTTTGTGTACATTAGGGTTTACATTTAAGGAGATAACAGGAGTGTGGATGCTCATGAGTTTGTGAAACTTGAGCATTTTAACACTTCATCATGTTAGAGTCCAATTCCAGAATAAAATATTTTCTGCCAAAATATTTCAGGACTATAAATAGATTTTTGAACTAAATATTTCATTATTCACATTTCCAACTAGAGAAAAGCCAATTTCTCTCTCACGGATCTTCGGGTTTTTATCCCAAATCGTGAGTCTACTTTCCTAGATGTGTTTTAATACTTGTTATATGCTTAATAACATTGTTTACATGTCTAAAATGAGAGATCCGGGAGTTTACCGCCCAAGAACGTTCTTGGGGAGTAAACTCCAAAACGAAGCCTAAAAGCTACCTGGTCCCATTTTATTGTTAGGTAACTAGTTAAGGACATTATGTATGATCTTTTAAGGCTAGAACACAATCAAGAACACTTAGCTTTTGGAGTTTACGGCCCAAGAGTTTCTTGGACCGTAAACACCATTTTTCAAGGGCTTAAAGTGCCCTAAACACCCCCTAAGGCTTTAGACATTAACCCTCTAATACTTGTAACTTGAATGCGGAGTAAATTAAATCAAAATCATCCCTAAAGGGGAGTTTACGGCCAAGAAATGCTCTTGGGACGTAAACTTCAAGTAAAGGCACCAAAGTGTGCCTAAAGTCCCAATTAGCCTTAAACAAAAGTCTAGGATTTATCTTTTGTGTGCAAGAGGCTTAAAATAATTAAAACACACACCCCATAGGAGTTTACGGCCGTTAATTCTAGGGGATATGGTCTTTAGGCCGTAAACTCCTCAAAGGAGCATTCTAAGGCCCTAAACTACCTAAAGGATTAAAGCTCCAATGCTAGGCTTATTCTAGAATTCATGTAGCACCTTAAAACACCCAAAACCACCAAGAGTGGAGTTCACGGCCGTTAACTCAAGGGTTTACAACCGTAAACTCCAAAGGTGGGGTTTGTTGGGTGGTAAACTCATATACAAGGTCATTTGGTACATTAAACCCCTTTAGCCTTGTCCCGTAGCAACTTAGATGCAACCATTAGGACCTATAACACTTATACAAAGTGTTTACATGTTCCTTGTAACAACGCAAATTTTCAAACAAATTTTTTCATTTAAAAAATAAAGTAGTTTCATCCAAACAAGGCATAATTATTCCAAGTGTTATGTCAAAATACAATTCATAGAACTCCCAAGATCTCAAAACATCAATCAGTGTGTACAGATCACGCCGGCGCCTTCCCACGGTCCTCGCTAGTACCTGAAACACATACATAACAACTGTAAGCATAAATGCTTAGTGAGTTCCCCAATATACAACTTACGCACATACGCCTTTCCAGGCCCTGACCTTCCGGTCCATGTGTCTCAGGGGACTTCCGTCCCTGCTGGGTAAACCTTCCGGTCCTACCCACGCCGACCTTCCGGTCCATAACACAACGCCTTCCGGCCCATAACGTAATCGCCTTCCGGCCCATAACATATTCGCCTTCCGGCCCATAACATACTTAGCACATATAACAAATAACTTACCACATATAGCACATATATCACATATCATATCTGACCTTCCGGTCATACAGTCAAACCCTTCCGGGTACAGTATAGTGAGAAGACTCACCTCGTGAATATCGAAAGCTAGCAAATCCCGAAATCACTCGTACTCGATCCGCCGAGCTACAATCTCCCTATAACATCATATATCTCTTATTAACACTTTTATCTTCTAAGTTTGACTACTCCTACGAAGTCAGACATAGGTCAACTCTGGTCAACGGTCAACGGTCAACTTGACCGGACTCGGCGAGTGCTATGGCGACTCGGTGAGTCTAGACGTCCTCACCAATTCTCTAATATTCCCTTTCTACTCGTCGAGTATCCCTCTTGACTCGACGAGTTCCTCCTGGAAGAATCACGATGCCACCCCGACTCAACTCGCCGAGTCTGAAGAACAACTCGACGAGTTCCAGTTAATCTTCAAGCTACTCGTCGAGTCTGTTCATCGGACTCGGCGAGTCCATGCCATGCAACCGCTCAAACTGCTTTCTAAGGTCAGAACTGCTCCGACCATTCATAGGTCTGGCCTTCCTAAACTGATTCATCACGTAATGTCCCCATTTTGGTGCTCATAATACACCCCATAACTCATAATTTACATTTTGACCTAAGGCATAAGGATTCCAATCCAAAACCTCCATTGATTCCCGAAATGCTCAGGCATGGGACATTCTGGACCTCCAAAGGTCCCAATACAGGGTTCCAATCGTTTGGGAGACTAAGGTAACATTCAATCTAGTCACAATAGGGTTCCATAAACCCTAAATCCATATACACATCAACATAGAAGAATGTAACTCGAATTATTACCTGAATAATGTGCTCTCTGTGTTCCCAATCCTCAGAACGTGACTTCTCTTGTTGTTCTCTTAACCAAGCCTTCTCTTCCTTGCACAACAACTCTTCCAAAATCAACAATGGTCTTCAACCTTGCTCCAGATGCACACAACCGAATTAGGGTTTCTCTCAGAAGGCTAGAGTGAACAATGACGGCCATAAAGTCCCTCATATACGTCCCAATTCTGAACGGTTAGGGTTTTCGCTAAACAGCGCAGACTCGCCGAGTCCATATCCGGACTCGTCGAGTCCAGTCGCGAACCCACGACCAGATCCGCGATCCTACTCGGCGAGTCTAGGCTCCAACTCGCCGAGTCCCCTCTAAAAACACCCCAAAAACATAATTATAATAATACCTGAAATTCCGGGCTGTTACAACTCTCCCCCACTAGGACTAGACTTCGCCCTCGAAGTCTCACTCTGAAAATAGCTCCGGATGTTGCTCCCGCATCTCACGCTCCGACTCCCAAGTCATTTCCGATCCCTTCCGGTGTTGCCACTGAACCAACAGCAGAGGTACCTCCTTGTTCCTCAGAACCTTGATCTTCCGATCCCTGATGGCCACTGGTCTCTCGGCATAATTCAGGCTCGCATCCACCTGAATATCCTCTAATGGAACCACTGCCGACTCATCGGCTATACACTTCCTCAATTGCGACACATGAAAAGTGTCGTGGATCTGCCCCAACTCTCCTGGCAACTCCAAAGGATAGGCTACCCGGCCTATCCTTGCAATCACACGAAATGGCCCAATATACTGGGGTCCCAACTTGCCCCTCTTCCTGAATCGAATCACTCCTTTCCAAGGAGAGACCTTCAGGAGAACGAAGTCGCCGACTTGAAACTCAAGCTCGGATCGGCGTCTGTCTGCATAACTCTTCTGTCGGCTCTGGGCGGTCAATAACCTCTGCCTAACCTGCTGAATCTGCTCTGTCGTCTGAAGCACGCTTTCTGTACTGCCCATCACTCTCTGCCCCACCTCTCCCCAGCAAATGGGGGTTCGACATCTCCTGCCATACAACAGCTCAAAGGGTGGCATACCAATGCTCGAATGATGGCTGTTGTTGTAGGAAAACTCTGCCAAGGGTAAATACGCATCCCAGCTACCCCCGAAATCTAATACACACGCTCGAAGCATGTCCTCCAGCGTCTGAATCGTTCGCTCACTCTGGCCGTCTGTCTGGGGATGGTATGCGGTACTAAAATGCAATTTAGTACCCAGCTCCTCATGGAATTTCTTCCAGAATCTAGAAGTGAAGCGCACATCACGGTCTGAAACAATCGAGATCGGCACCCCATGCCGAGATACCACTTCTCTCACATATATCTCCGCCAACTTCTCCGCTGAAGAACTCTCACTGATGGCAAGGAAGTGTGCACTCTTCGTCAACCTATCCACAATCACCCAAATGGCATCGACTCCTCTGGCGGTCCTCGGCAATTTGGTGATGAAATCCATAGTGATCTGTTCCCACTTCCACTCGGGAACCTCCAATGGCTGCAACTTGCCATGTGGTCTCTGGTGCTCGACCTTAACCCTACGGCAGGTCAAACACCTCTCAACGAACCATGCGACGTCTCTCTTCATACAGGGCCACCAATACTCTTTCCTCAAATCCAAATACATCTTCGTAGCCCCGGGATGGATCGAGAATTTCGATCGATGAGCCTCTTCCATCAAAGTAATACGCGTACCACGAATAGCATCCAATACTGAAACCAAACCAACGACCCGTCCATCCGTAACGAACTCTGAAACCAAACCAACGACCCGCTCTCTCTTCTGCATCTCTGGTTGCACAGCCTCGGCCTGTGCCCCACGAATAGCATCCAATACTGGAGCTATCACAGTCAATCTCAAACATACATCTCGCAGTGGAGTGCTCTCCGCCCTGCGGCTCAATGCATCGGCTACCACATTAGCCTTGCCTGGGTGGTACAGGATCTCACAATCATAATCCTTGACCACATCCAACCACCTCCTCTGACGCATATTTAGGTTGGGCTGATCCATCAAATATTTCAAGCTCTTATGGTCCGTGTATATCGTACACCGAACCCCATACAAGTAGTGACGCCAAATCTTGAGAGCGAACACTACTGCCCCCAACTCTAAATCATGCGTGGGATATCTCGCCTCATGAGGCTTCAGCTGCCTCGACGCATAAGCTATCACATGACCCCTCTGCATCAACACTGCACCCAGCCCCGAGATCGATGCATCGCAATATACTACAAAATCCTCCATCCCTTCCGGGAGAGCTAATACCAGGGCTTCGCACAACCTTTGGCGAAGTGTCACAAAGGAGGTCTGCTGCTCGGGTCCCCATGAGAATGCAACACCCTTCCGGGTCAACCTGGTGAGCGGCATTGCGATCTTGGAGAAATCCTTAATAAATCTCCGATAGTACCCTGCCAACCCAAGGAAGCTCCTGATCTCAGAGGGTGACTTCGGCACCTCCCAACTCATCACCGTCTCAACCTTGGCCAGATCGACCAATATCCCTTCCTGATTAACTACATGTCCTAGAAATTGGACCTCCCGCAACCAGAAGTCACATTTGGAGAACTTTGCATAAAGCTTCGCCGATCTCAATACCTCAAGGACCTCCCTCAAATGCTCCTCATGCTGCTCTCTAGATCTCGAATACACTAGAATATCGTCGATAAATACAATCACTGACCGATCCAACATCGGCCTGCATACCCTGTTCATGAGATCCATGAACACAGCCGGGGCATTGGTGAGCCCGAAAGGCATCACCACAAACTCATAATTCCCATATCGCGTCCTAAACGATGTCTTCTGGATGTCCTCATCCCGTACTCTCACCTGATGGTACCCTGACCTCAGATCGATCTTGGAAAACCAAGATGCTCCCTGCAACTGATCGAATAAATCATCGATCCTCGGTAACGGGTAACGGTTCTTGACCGTCAACTTGTTCAACTCCCGGTAATCAATGCACATCCGGTGTGAACCATCCTTCTTCTTGACGAACAGAATAGGTGCTCCCCACGGCGAGCTGCTCGGCCGAATGAATCCCTTCCCCAGCAACTCCTGAAGCTGCGAGGACAACTCTTGCATCTCTGGAGGTGCAAGACGATAAGGCACCTTAGCAATAGGCGCGGCCCCCGGAACCAGATCGATACCAAACTCTACTTGCCTCACAGGAGGTACTCCCGGCAGCTCCTCGGGGAAAACATCTGGAAACTCACGCACCACTGGGACCTCCTCAACTGATCTAGGTCTCTCGGAAACCTCCCGTGTATCCATCACATACGCCACAAAACCCTTACAGCCCTACTGTAGACACTGCCTCGCCCTAGCGGCCGAACAAAAAGCTGATCGCGAACGGGTACCCTCGCCGTACACCGAAAGAACTCCCCCACTAGGGTCTCGTATAGTCACCAGCTGACGCTCATAGTCGATGACGGCGCCGAATCGGCTCAACCAGTCCATGCCCACAATGACACAGACATCACCCATCGCAATAGGAATCAGGTCAATCGGAAACTCAACCCCGAAAATCTCTAACACACATCCCCGAAGAACCTCCGTGGCACAAATCACTCTCTCGTCAGCTATAGAAACTCTCAGAGGCCGGCTCAACGACTCACGACTAGCGTTGATATGCTGACTAAAAGCTAAAGATACAAAGGACCTACTAGCACCCGAGTCAAATAACACTAAAGCAGGCACAGAGTTCACAAGGAAAGTACCTACGCATATAATAACATAAGTATAACATCGCGACATCAAAATAAATACATGAAATACAGCATACCTGCCACAACATCGGGCGCAGCGCGGACCTCCTCTGCAGTCAGCTGAAAGGCTCTCCCACGAGCCCTCGGGGCCTCGACCTTCACCGGTCGAGTCGCAGTAGTTCTGGCAGTAGGTGCAGATCCCTGAAGAAGCTGAGGGCACTCGGCCTTCCGATGGCCTGTCTGATTGCAATGAAAGCAAACCGTAAACCCCTTGGGGCACTCCCTAGCAATGTGCCCCTCCTTGCCACACTTGTAGCAAGCACCAGATCGACACGCCCCATCATGACCCTTGCCGCACTTTCCGCAAGTGCGGCCCTTCGGACCTCCCGTCCTCGAATCGGCGGACTTGGTCCGCTTGGCTGCCGACTGAGATTGAGCCGGCCGCCGGTCCACCCGCTGAGACTCGGCCTCCTCCCTGGCCTGGGGTCTCCAACTCGATCTCGCGCCTCCTGGCATTCGCCTGAAGCTCAGCAAAGGTATGATAGGTGGAGTTTGACACAAACTCCCGGATATCCCTCCTCAAAACACCCAAGTACCGGCTCATCCGAGCCTGCTCTGTGGACACCAGCTCGGGGCAGAACATCGCCCTCTCATGAAACTTCCGCGTGATCACCGCAACCGAATTAGTACCCTGCTTGAGGGTCAAGAACTCCTGAACCAATCGTTCCCTCTCCACCGGGGGAACGTACTCGTCTCTGAACATAGCAGTAAACCCCTCCCATGTCACTGCTGAAATCTCTGCCAAAGTGAAGTTCGCCGTCACGAACTTCCACCAATCCTTCGCTCCCAGACGGAGCTGGTTCAAAGCGAACCGTACCCTCAGGTGCTCCGGACATGAACAAGTGTAGAAGCACCCCTCAATATCAGCGATCCACCTCATCGTAGCAATCGGATCCTGCGTCCCATCGAACTCAGGTGGCTTCGTGTTGCTGAACTCCCGGAACAGCAACGAGTCACCCCCCTGTGGCCTGGCAGCGGCCACAGCTGCGGTAGCTGCTGCAGCTTCAGTCAATGCGGCGTACCGCTCCTCAAACGTCTCCATCAGGGTGGTCTTAATAGACCCAAACATCTTCGGGATCTCAGCCCGGATCGCTGCAGCCACCTCCTCATGAATCATCTGACGAATCTCCTCGTCACTCACACCGCTCGAACTCGCTCCGTGGCGTGGTCTAACCATGATGTCTCTGAAATACAACATAAAACTATCAGAGACTCCATCGAGTATAATCGCACTCGATAACGCAACCCTACTCAGTCTCCGATATCCAGGGATTCTTACTTGGGTCTCCCACTGACCCGGTGTCTTCGGTAGTACGGGCCCAATACTACCGACCACACCGCATCAGCATTCATCCCAAATCTTCCTCCCCAAACCCCTGATAGTGAGTACTCTACTTTTGATATGCACTATCTTCCTGCACGCTATCAAGCATCTCATATCGGCAAACTCCCTAGACTAAGGCATCACAAATCAGGCCACTCTAGTCCTATCATGAATACCTAGTCTTCTAGCATGAATAACAATTCATATCATAACTCATCTCATAACATAACATTGTAAGGTATTTTGGGGATCTTTACCGTTCGGGCGCTGACTGATCGTACACACTGCTTCTTTCTTGTTTACCACAAAATCATTTATAAAAGTTTATGCCTTTATTTTTAAAAGTTTTCCTCAAATCCTCGGTTTGAGTTCAGTTACGCCCGAAGGTGCACCCGAATCCCTCAAACCAAGGCTCTGATACCAATTGTAACAACGCAAATTTTCAAACAAATTTTTTCATTTCAAAAATAAAGTATTTCCATCCAAACAAGGCATAATTATTCCAAGTGTTATGTCAAAATACAATTCATAGAACTCCCAAGATCTCAAAACATCAATCAGTGTGTACAGATCACGCCGGCGCCTTCCCACGGTCCTCGCTAGTACCTGAAACACATACATAACAACTGTAAGCATAAATGCTTAGTGAGTTCCCCAATATACAACTTACGCACATACGCCTTTCCAGGCCCTGACCTTCCGGTCCATGTGTCTCAGGGGACTTCCGTCCCTGCTGGGTAAACCTTCCGGTCCTACCCACGCCGACCTTCCGGTCCATAACACAATGCCTTCCGGCCCATAACGTAATCGCCTTCCGGCCCATAACATATTCGCCTTCCGGCCCATAACATACTTAGCACATATAACAAATAACTTACCACATATAGCACATATATCACATATCATATCTGACCTTCCGGTCATACAGTCAAACCCTTCCGGGTACAGTATAGTGAGAAGACTCACCTCGTGAATATCGAAAGCTAGCAAATCCCGAAATCACTCGTACTCGATCCGCCGAGCTACAATCTCCCTATAACATCATATATCTCTTATTAACACTTTTATCTTCTAAGTTTGGCTACTCCTAGGAAGTCAGACATAGGTCAACTCTGGTCAACGGTCAACGGTCAACTTGACCGGACTCGGCGAGTGCTATGGCGACTCGGCGAGTCTAGACGTCCTCACCAATTCTCTAATATTCCCTTTCTACTCGTCGAGTATCCCTCTTGACTCGACGAGTTCCTCCTGGAAGAATCGCGGTGCCACGCCGACTCAACTCGCCGAGTCTGAAGAACAACTCGACGAGTTCCAGTTAATCTTCAAGCTACTCGTCGAGTCTGTTCATCGGACTCGGCGAGTCCATGCCATGCAACCGCTCAAACTGCTTTCTAAGGTCAGAACTACTCCGACCATTCATAGGTCTGGCCTTCCTAAACTGATTCATCACGTAATGTCCCCATTTTGGTGCTCATAATACACCCCATAACTCATAATTTACATTTTGACCTAAGGCATAAGGATTCCAATCCAAAACCTCCATTGATTCCCGAAATGCTCAGGCATGGGACATTCTGGACCTCCAAAGGTCCCAATACAGGGTTCCAATCGTTTGGGAGACTAAGGTAACATTCAATCTAGTCACAATAGGGTTCCATAAACCCTAAATCCATATACACATCAACATAGAAGTATGTAACTCGAATTATTACCTGAATAATGTGCTCTCTGTGTTCCCAATCCTCAGAACGTGACTTCTCTTGTTGTTCTCTTAACCAAGCCTTCTCTTCCTTGCACAACAACTCTTCCAAAATCAACAATGGTCTTCAACCTTGCTCCAGATGCACACAATCGAATTAGGGTTTCTCTCAGAAGGCTAGAGTGAACAATGACGGCCATAAAGTCCCTCATATACGTCCCAATTCTGAACGGTTAGGGTTTTCGCTAAACAACGCAGACTCGCCGAGTCCATATCCGGACTCGTCGAGTCCAGTCGCGAACCCACGACCAGATCCGCGATCCTACTCGGCGAGTCTAGGCTCCAACTCGCCGAGTCCCCTCTAAAAACACCCCAAAAACATAATTATAATAATACCTGAAATTCCGGGCTGTTACATTCCTAAGTGTCCTAACTTATTTCATTAAGTTATTATTTGGCTAATTAGTTATATATATGCTTATTATATGATAACTAGGCTCGTGCGTGTGAACAAGTCTCCGTTTGCCACCTAGCACGGTATCCGACACTACAATCCAAACAGCTCACCACAAGTGAGTTCATACAAGTTCAATGTTTTAAATACTTACCGGGGGGGGGGGGGAATACAAGTTCAATGCTTATAGTTATTGAAATCAATCACATGTGATTGCATTAATCACATGTGATTAATAACTAGAAAACCAATGATTTTATCACTGTTCAAACTGTTTATCAAACTGCTTTACTTTGAAATGTTTTACAAACACTTTTACTTACCAAATACTTTTATTTAAACTTCGTTATTCTTCTTATAAATTGCATGCCCATGTATGTATAGATATATAAGCAATGTTTAAAGGGCTTAGGAAGGCCATCCGCCCTATTTCCTTTTTCTCGATTTGGATGTGGTCTGGTGGGATTTCGGGTGACCATCCGAAGGTCGTTTCAATATTAGTTATATATCAATTATACATATATAGACATAAAAGTACTTCCATATTCATGCGTACTATACACATTACCAGTAAGTTACCATCGGGGTAACACAAGATCATACTACTACAACTGTTAGATAAATGAGTCAGTTCATTCATGATTCTATACATTACATTACTACTAGAACATATACAACTATACTAGGAGGAGAACATATACAACTATACTAGAACGAGAAACATTACATTACATATACAAGAATACGTTAACAATTGTGATCCATTGTATCGGAGTATGCCTTAAATGTCATGGCCCGAGTTGTAGCCAAAATTCTCTTGGAGGGAGAGCGTAAGTTTGCGTATAGATCTATACCGGATTGACTATCCTACACCTTGCTGCTAGCGACAGTCGGACCTGTAGGTCTGCGGGTGCCAAACGTCATTTCGTTATTACGACCATTCGTATGTCGTTGTTACCATTCGATAGTATGGTGCAATTATCACATTTTACCTTAATATAAATCCGGTTTAAGGTAGTTAGTACAGCAGTAGTTCCTATAATACAAAACTACAGTACTACAATGATTTACCCATTACATATTTTTAGTGATAACCTCACTTAAACATTAATGTACAAACTATATTTGTCAAATGATAGTTACACTTGGGAAATTACACACTTTTACAACAAACGAGCATACAAAACAGTTAAGTCTTGGTAGAAGGCTACTTTAATAGAAAATATAGGTTTTTCTGAGAGATTCAAACTTTTACAAACACTTACATACATTTTGCAAACTTATACTTGAGACACGTTCAAACGTTTTGACAACAAACATCGACACTAAAATACTTATGAACTCACCAGCTTAATGCTGATAAACTCTTTCAAAATAACTTGTATTCTCAGGTCATCAGTAGACAGGTACCGATGCCAGCTTTTGAGAAGATGGAGCGCCTTCAAGACTCATCATATTATTTTGATTTACATTATATTTTTGGTGTCTAAAACTGTATAGAACACGCTTGTATTAAAATTATATATTTAATGCAATGGATGATGTTGTTTGCTTATTTACATTTACTGTGTTGTGATACTTTACATGATGTCCTCCGCCCCAAAACGTTTCCGCCGTTCTTGGTTTTGGGGTGTGACAGATTGGTATCAGAGCATTGTTTATAGTGAATCAAGTATATCAACCCATAAAAGAGATACTAAACTATAAACCCATTAGGGATTAAAGCACTCTGACCAAGAGCCTATACTTTAAATATTAAAATATTTAATTAAGTGTACTAGTCTGCATTCATACTAAAATCAGTGTCATAACGACAAGAACAAAAGTATTACGATTGTTAAATATCACAAGTGAGCTTGGGGATGTATGGTCAGTCCTGGGAATGGCATAGCCTGATCAACTATGCTGGTCCTAGGAGTGATTAGCATGTGCCCTAGAATGGTTGTGATGTGTTAACAAGTCTAAAAACTTACCAACAATACCACAAGAAGATCAGTAGAACTTAAACTTAAAATACTATAGGTGTATTTTGTACTACTAGTACATGTATACTATATTCTTATACCTCTCTTCTCGCGTAGATTTAAATGGCTGGATTCCATCACGGCGACCCGTACTTTCCAAACGAAGGCAATGCCGGGTGGATCAAAGAAGAGCCCGAAGATGAGCATCCAATCCCTTTGGATGATCACCTCGCAGAAGGATTTTCTGACGGATCTGACTCCGAGCCTGAAGTCAACAACCTACCGCTAGTAGGTCAAGCCCCGAACAACAACCCCCGACCAGCTTTTCCAGGTCCTACTCCTATGTGGGCAACCAACTTGAATCGATGGAGTGATGAACAGGGTCAGCCCTTACCATACTTGGGGGACCGAAGCTTTTATACCGTCAGTGAAGGTGGTTCTGCTGACCGAGCTCTGCCCGTCTTTATCCGCAGGATAGCTCGTAATGTTGAGCAAGGTCGAGCGGCCATCGACCGGGTCATGGAGATTGATGCCAACTCTGGTGTCAACACAGTCCGCATCCACCGTCTTGAAGAAGACATGGAACGGACCCGGAGAACAAATAAAACCCTGCAGCAACAGCTAGCTGCCTCACGAGCTGAAGTCTTGGAACTTCGAGCCCGTCAAAGGGCTCAGGAGCGACACCTTCAAGAGGTGTTTCGTCAAGTGTCCGACCTCAGGGCTCGCCCGAGGAATTCCCATCGCCGTTAGATGATGCCTAGTACATCTCTGTCTTTTGGTTAAGGAATAGCCTTTAACATCTGTGCTCTATGTAGCACTTATCTGTAAAATATTCCTAACTTTCAGTACTCTAATTAGGAATCTAAGAACTATCAAACTTATCTGTATGGTATGATGTAAGACCTACTGTTAGGTCGATTTTCCTTGAACTTATTACATCAGTAATACCAGTATTATTGACATCTATCGAATCTGTGGGAAAAATCGGTACATTTGTGTTTCCTACTAATATTCCTTGTTGTGATTTCAAACACTCATTCAACTGTTGGGCTATGGTTAATTAGTCCATGTGTCACTCTCACGTTGCTTACAAATTGATTCTTACCATTTTCTTATCTTTATAAACTTATAGCTGAAAGATGCCTCCTCGCAAATCTCCCAGGAATAACCCTGCACCTCCACCGCCTCCGGTCATCGATACTGCAGCCCTGAATGCTGCCGTAGCTGCAGCAGTGGCGACTGCCATGGCTCAGTATCAGTCAACTGATACTAGCAGAGGTGGAACCCCTGTGGAATCAACCCTAGTTGAAACCCCTGTGCGCTCGAGAGAGTGCTCCAACAAAGATTTCACCAATTGCAAGCCGAAGCCTTTCTATGGCACCGGCAGAGTCATTGCCCTCTCGCAATGGTTCGAGAAGACTGAATCAGTCTTTGAAATCTGTTCATGCCCTGCGGCGAGTAAAGTCAAGTATGCCGCATGCACCTTTGAAGGAAAGGCCCTGACATGGTGGAACGGCCATGTTAAGGCACTAACCCTCGTCGTAGCCAACGACATAGGCTGGGAAACAATGAAAGACCTCATGATTAAGGAATACTGGCCGAGGGGCGAAGTCTAGAAACTGGAGCAGGAACTTTGGAACCTGACTATGAAGGGCACCAATGTGGTCGCTTATACTGCCCGATTCAGCGAGCTGGTGGCCCTCTGCCCCAATATGGTTCCCACTGAGGGGAAGAAGATCAAGAGGTACATATGGGGGCTAGTGCCTCCGTATCAGGGGAATGTTCTAGCATCAAACCCCGCTACCTTCGACAGTGCCAAGCGACTGGCACAGCGACTCATTGACCATGGAGTCAAAACCCCTACAACCACAACCACCCTAGCCATCCCGGAACCCTCCAAACCCGCTGACACTAAGCGGAAATTCTGGGATGAAAAGAAGAAGCAACGGGCTGCCAAAAAGCAACAAATTGTGGCAATACATGCCGCAATAACCCCTTCTGCTGCTGCTACTACAGCTCCGGTGGGTCAGTATGCTGGAAGTTTGCCCAAGTGCAACAAATGCAACTACCACCACAACGGCCCCTGCCGTGAAATGCAGTGCTCTAACTGCAACAGGAGAGGACATACAGTCTGATTCTGTAAGTTCCCGGCACAACCGATCACCCAGGTCCCTGGCTCTAGCGCGAGCCCGACCTGCTATGGATGTGGCGAAGCAGGCCACTATAAGAGGGACTGCCCAAAAGCAAAGAATGATGGTGGAGCAGGAAGGGTACTAGCTATAGGCCACGGGGAAGCAGTTGCTGACCCGACAGTGGTGACTGGTACGTTCCTCCTCGGTAACTCCTATGCATGCATTCTGTTCGATAGTGGAGCGGAGCGAAGCTTCGTAAACCATAAATTTGCTCGCATGCTTAAACAATGACTACACGCACTCAAAGAACTATTCACAGTAGAAATGGCTAATGGAAAAACTAAAAGTACGAATAGCATATACTTAGGTTGTACCCTAACTCTAGATAACCATTCATTCCCAATCGACCTCATGCCGGTCTCAATTAAAAGCTTCGACGTTATCATCGGCATGGATTGGTTAAGTCTTCATCGCGCCGACATCATGTGCTTCGAGAAAGCAGTCCGTCTAAACCTTCCGTCTAACGAAACTCTTATAGTATACGACGACAAAACCGGTGCAAGTCTCCGTATAATATCCAGTATTCAAGCACAGAAGTATCTGCGCAAAGAATACCATGCATTCCTTTCTCACGTCGTCGACACAAGCCTCGAAACGAAAGAACTAAAGAACATCCCAGTAGTGAGCGACTTCCCCGACATTTTCCCAGAAGAACTATCGGGGTTACCTCCGCAACAACAGGTCGAGTTCAGAATCGACTTAGTCCCAGGAGCTACCCTAGTAGCCAAGTCGCCCTACCGCTTAGCACCAGCTGAGATGCAGGAACTCTCTAGTCAACTTAAGGAACTGCTCAGCAAGGGCTTTATAAGGCCGAGCTTCTCACCTTGGGGAGCGCCGGCCTTTTTCGTTAAGAAGAAAGACGGATCATTCCGTATGCGTATTGACTACAGAGAACTCAAAAAACTGACGGTCAAGAATCGTTACCCTCTGCCTCGCATAGACGATCTATTTGACCAACTGCAAGGGGAAAATTATTTTTCCAAAATTGATCTGAGATCTAGATATCACCAGTTACGAGTACTAGAGGAGGATGTGCCGAAGACAGCCTTCCGAACTTGTTACGGACATTACGAGTTCGTGGTGATGCCATTCGGATTGACCAATGCGCCTGCAGTCTTCATGGATCTGATGAATAGAGTATGCCGACCTTACTTGGATCAGTTCGTCATCGTTTTTATTGACGACATCCTGATCTACTCCCGAAGTAAGGAAGAGCATGGAAACCACCTGCGAAAAGTTCTAGGGACATTACGAAAGGAGAAACTTTATGCGAAGTTCTCGAAATGTGAATTTTGGATCCGAAGAGTCGAATTCTTAGGACATGTGGTAAGGGAAGAGGGAATCCACGTGGACCCGTCCAAAATTAAAGCCATTGAGAACTGGTCAGCACCGAAGACGCCTACAGAAATTTGTCAATTTCTAGGCCTCGCTGGCTACTACTAGAGATTCATACAAAACTTCTCCCGAATAGCGAAACCTCTTACAACCCTGACCCAGAAAGGCATGGCCTTTGACTGGGAAGAGAAACAAGAGAGAGCATTCCAAACGCTCAAACGAGCCTTGTGCACCGCGCCAATACTATCCTTCCCCGAAGGGATACAAGACTTCGTAGTTTATTGTGATTCATCAAATCAAGGGCTCGGGTGTGTTCTGATGCAGCGAGGTAAGGTCATCGCCTATGCCTCGAGACAGTTGAAGACACACGAAGTTAACTACACGACACACGATCTTGAACTAGGAGCAGTGGTGTTTGCTCTAAAGATCTGGAGACATTACTTGTACGGAACGAAAAGCACTATCTTTACCGACCACAAGAGATTACAACACATTTTCGATCAGAAGGAGCTCAACATGAGGCAACGACGGTAGGTCGAGCTACTCAGTGACTAAGAATGCGATATTTGTTATCATCCGGGTAAAGCCAACGTAGTAGCAGACGCCCTAAGTCGGAAGGAATACTCTGGTCGCAAAGTCAAGTCATTATCAATAACCATCCATTCACACTTGTCTAAGCAAATTCAGACGGCTCAACTTGAAGCCATGAAACCTGAAAATGTGACGAGTGAATCCCTTCGAGGAATGGACAAGAATTTAGAAGCTGAGGGTGACGGAGCCTTATATTTCATGAACCAGATCTGGACACCGAAACACGGTGGTTTCCGAGACTTGGTCATGACCGAAGCGCACAACACTCGGTATTCCGTCCACCCAGATTCAGATAAGATGTATCTGGATCTTAGAAAGCTATACTGGTGGCCTAATATGAAAGCAGAGATTGCTACCTTCGTAAGTAAATGCCTTACTTGCGCAAAGGTGAAGGTCGAGTACCAGAAGCCCTCTAGTTTATTGCAACAACCAGAGATTCCAGAATGGAAGTGGGAGCGGATCACTATGGATTTCATAACCAAGTTGCCCAAGACAACGGGTGGACTTGATACCATATGGGTCATCGTCGATAGGTTGACCAAGTCTGCACACTTCCTGCCTATCAAAGAAACTGAAAAGATGGAGAGGCTTACGAGAACATACATTAGGGAAATCGTACGATTACATGGTGTACCTATGTCCATTATCTCTGATAGAGATAGTAGGTTCACCTCAAGATTCTGGCAATCACTACAACATTCCTTAGGAACAAGGCTAGACATGAGCACAGCCTACCATCCACAGACCAACGGACAGAGTGAGAGGACCATCCAAACACTGGAAGATATGTTGTGAGCCTGCGTGATTGACTTTGGGAAGGCATGGGATACTCATTTACCCCTTGTCGAGTTTTCCTATAATAACAGTTATCACACGAGCATCAAGGCTGCTCCATTTGAAGCTCTCTACGGCCGAAAGTGCAGATCTCCTATGTGCTGGGCTGAGGTGGGTGATACCCAATTAGCCAGGGGGCAAGCTTTCGACAATACTCTCACCGGTTCGGAGATCATTCGGGAAACAACAGAGAAAATCGTTCAGATCCGTGAACGATTAAAAGCCTCTAGAGACCGACAGAAGAGCTACGCTGATAAACGAAGAAAACCTTTGGAATTTCAGGTGGGAGACAGAGTCCTTCTCAAAGTCTCACCCTAGAAGGGCTTGATACGCTTCGGAAAGCGTGGGAAGCTTAATCCGAGGTACATAAGGACTTTCGAGATTCTTGCAAGAGTCGGCCCCTTAGCTTACAAACTCGACCTACTCGACGCACTTCATAACGTACATTCTACATTCCACGTATCTAAATTGAAAAAGTGTCTGTCCGACGAGACTCTTGTAATCCCACTCGACGAGATTGAGATCAACGAGAGCCTCAACTTCGTGGAAGAACCTATAGAGATCATGGACCGTGAGGTCAAGCAGACAAAGCAAAGCCGTATCCCTATCGTGAAGGTTCGCTGGAACGCCAAGCGAGGACCGGAATTCACTTGGGAACGCGAGGATCAGATGAAATTGAAATACCCTCGTCTTTTCGCTTAACTGTTTGTAACTTCTTATTTGCTTAAATTCTAATTTCGGGACGAAATTCCTTCTAACAGGGGGATGATGTGACAACCCGAAATTTCCATTCTGTACGAACAATATCTATTCAATAGAAGCTAGTCCAGTTTCAATGAACTTCAGACTTTTCCGATTAAGTTTGTGTACATTAGGGTTTACATTTAAGGAGATAACAGGAGTGTGGATGCTCATGAGTTTGTGAAACTTGAGCATTTTAACACTTCATCATGTTAGAGTCCAATTCCAGAATAAAATATTTTCTGCCAAAATATTTCAGGACTATAAATAGATTTTTGAACTAAATATTTCATTATTCACATTTCCAACTAGAGAAAAGCCAATTTCTCTCTCACGGATCTTCGGGTTTTTATCCCAAATCGTGAGTCTACTTTCCTAGATGTGTTTTAATACTTGTTATATGCTTAATAACATTGTTTACATGTCTAAAATGAGAGATCCGGGAGTTTACCGCCCAAGAACGTTCTTGGGGAGTAAACTCCAAAACGAAGCCTAAAAGCTACCTGGTCCCATTTTATTGTTAGGTAACTAGTTAAGGACATTATGTATGATCTTTTAAGGCTAGAACACAATCAAGAACACTTAGCTTTTGGAGTTTACGGCCCAAGAGTTTCTTGGACCGTAAACACCATTTTTCAAGGGCTTAAAGTGCCCTAAACACCCCCTAAGGCTTTAGACATTAACCCTCTAATACTTGTAACTTGAATGCGGAGTTAATTAAATCAAAATCATCCCTAAAGGGGAGTTTACGGCCAAGAAATGCTCTTGGGACGTAAACTTCAAGTAAAGGCACCAAAGTGTGCCTAAAGTCCCAATTAGCCTTAAACAAAAGTCTAGGATTTATCCTTTGTGTGCAAGAGGCTGAAAAGAATTAAAACACACACCCCATAGGAGTTTACGGCCGTTAATTCTAGGGGATATGGTCTTTAGGCCGTAAACTCCTCAAAGGAGCATTCTAAGGCCCTAAACTACCTAAAGGATTAAAGCTCCAATGCTAGGCTTATTCTAGAATTCATGTAGCACCTTAAAACACCCAAAACCACCAAGAGTGGAGTTCACGGCCGTAAACTCAAGGGTTTACGACCGTAAACTCCAAAGGTGGGGTTTGTTGGGTGGTAAACTCATATACAAGGTCATTTGGTACATTAAACCCCTTTAGCCTTGTCCCGTAGCAACTTAGATGCAACCATTAGGACCTATAACACTTATACAAAGTGTTTACATGTTCCTAAGTGTCCTAACTTATTTCATTAAGTTATTATTTGGCTAATTAGTTATATATATGCTTATTATATGATAACTAGGCTCGTGCGTGTGAACAAGTCTCCGTTTGCCACCTAGCATGGTATCCGACACTACAATCCAAACAGCTCACCACAAGTGAGTTCATACCCCTTTAAATTAAATTAACCTTTGAAATACTTTAAATGTTTTAAATACTTTACCGGGGGGGGGGGGGGGGGGGAATACAAGTTCAATGCTTATAGTTATTGAAATCAATCACATGTGATTGCATTAATCACATGTGATTAATAACTAGAAAACCAATGATTTTATCACTGTTCAAACTGTTTATCAAACTGCTTTACTTTGAAATGTTTTACAAACACTTCTACTTACCAAATAGTTTTATTTAAACTTCGTTATACTTCTTATAAATTGCATGCCCATGTATGTATAGATATATAAGCAATGTTTAAAGGGCTTAGGAAGGCCACCCGCCCTATTTCCTTTTTCTCGATTTGGATGTGGTCTGGTGGGATTTCGGGTGACCATCCGAAGGTCGTTTCAATATTAGTTATATATCAATTATACATATATAGACATAAAAGTACTTCCATATTCATGCGTACTATACACATTACCAGTAAGTTACCATCGGGGTAACACAAGATCATACTACTACAACTGTTAGATAAATGAGTCAGTTCATTCATGAGTCTATACATTACATTACTACTAGAACATATACAACTATACTAGGAGGAGAACATATACAACTATACTAGAACGAGAAACATTACATTACATATACAAGAATACGTTAACAGTTGTGATCCATTGTATCGGAGTATGCCTTAAATGTCATGGCCCGAGTTGTAGCCAGAATTCTCTTGGAGGGAGAGCGTGAGTTTGCGTATAGATCTATACTGGATTGACTATCCTACACCTTGCTGCTAGCGACAGCCGGACCAGCAGGTCTGCGGGTGCCAAACGTCATTCCGTTATTACGACCATTCGTATGTCGTTGTTACCAGTCGATAGTATGGTGCAATTATCACATTTTACCTTAATATAAATCCGGTTTAAGGTAGTTAGTACAGCAGTAGTTCCTATAATACAAAACAACAGTACTACAATGATTTACCCATTACATATTTTTAGTGATAACCTCACTTAAACATTAATGTACAAACTATATTTGTCAAATGATAGTTACACTTGGGAAATTACACACTTTTACAACAAACGAGCATACAAAACAGTTAAGTCTTGGTAGAAGGCTACATTAATAGAAAATATAGGTTTTTCTGAGAGATTCAAACTTTTACAAACACTTACATACATTTTGCAAACTTATACTTGAGACACGTTCAAACGTTTTGACAACAAACATCGACACTAAAATACTTATGAACTCACCAGCTTAATGCTGATAAACTCTTTCAAAATAACTTGTATTCTCAGGTCATCAGTAGACAGGTACCGATGCCAACTTTTGAGAAGATGGAGCGCCTTCAAGACTCATCATATTATTTTGATTTACATTATATTTTTGGTGTCTAAAACTGTACAGAACACGCTTGTATTAAAACTATATATTTAATGCAATGGATGATGTTGTTTGCTTATTTACATTTACTGTGTTGTGATACTTTACATGACGTCCTCCGCCCCAGAACGTTTCCGCCATTCTTGGTTTTGGGGTGTGACATATATACCTTAGATTCCTAGAAGATCACGAAGCTGCATAAGTCATAACATCCTATAATCTGTAGAACCAAAGGCATAGCAACATCCTCTATGCACAAAAATGTGTTGCATGCCAAAGGCATAACAACATCCTCTATTAACCTACAAAACCATTACATCCTATAATCTCCCTTTGGCCATTCATGAAATGGGGAATGCATATAATTGGCAAGTTACCAAAAGCTCCTGGTGGAAAGGTTTTCATGTTAGTGATGCTGGACTACTTCTTGAAATGGATAGAGGTCGAAATCTTAGTTCAATTACAAGACAAGGAAGTAGTCTCATTTATCAAATGAAATATCCTGACCAGGTTCATGATCCTTACTGAGATCATAAACGATAAAGGATCCCAGTTCATAAAAAAAGGACTAGAGACTTTTGCACGAGTTAGGGGATTAAAATGATAATTTCCACTCCGGTTCATCCTCAGGGTAACAGTCATGTTGAATCCAACAATAAGATCATAATCAACAACTTAAATAAGAGGTTAGAGGAGAAAAAGTATACGGGCAGAGGAACTTTCTTTTGTCCTATGGCCAGATAAGATCGCTTCGAAGACAGCCGCTGACCAAACTCCATATCCCTTGGTGTTTGGAGCAAAAGTCGTGATCCCTACTAAAGTAGTAATACCAATGGCAAGATACCAATTGTAAGATCATGAGAATACGATAGGATCCTAGCCAAGGATCTTGAAACTATCGATGAACTCAGAGATCTTGTTAGGATCCACATTGCTACTCATCAACAAAGGATCACTAAAGAAAATAACAAGAACATCAAAGTTAGAAGGTTCCATGTTGGTGACTTGGTACTTAGGAAAACATTCTAAAATACCAACGATCCAAGTGCAAGCAAGTTGGCACCTAAATGGGAAGGACCATATCTCATCGACTCAAAATAAGGAAAAAGGGGGTTATTAGTTAGCTACCCTTGAAGGGAACGTTTTGCCAAGATCCTGGAATGCCATTCATCTAAAGGCATACTTCATGTAAGTTGCGTAGATCATTTTTGATGAACTCAAGGTACATTCTCTTTACCCTTTACTTTTATCTGTTTCTTTACCCTTCTAAAAACCATTAATAACTTAAGCATCGGAGGGGCGTTAGCCAAGCAAACTCAAGGATCCTGACACAACGAGGATCCTAATATTGAAGGATCCCAATAGATACATCGTTTTATGATCTTAATGATTGCAATATGAAAATCTCCTAGTAACTACGAATAGAGACTGATCATATCTCCTACGATTAAGGGTACTTAATCCCCTCTAAGGCTTAAAGAGCTAATTACCTCTTTCATACGAGTTAAGTTTTCTACACCTTGATTGGATGCATGCAATCTCACTATGGGATGATAATAAGGGGATCATTTGGTGACTTCGCAAACCTCTTATTTCTGAACATGCATCGAGATCCTGACGATTAAACCTAAGGTTAATAACACTGACATGTCATCGTAAGATGGGATTTTCCCTAGTAATCTCCTAAGATTAATAACACCGACGTGTTATCTTAAGATGGGATTTTCCCCAATAATTTCCTAAGGTTAATAACACCGAAGTGTTATCCTAAGTTGGGATTTTCCCTAGTTATTTCCAAAGTTTTTTTTAACACTAACGTGTTATCTAAAGTTGGGATTTTCCCCAGTAATTTGCTAAAGTTTATAACATTAATGTGCTATGCTAAGTTGGGATTTTCCCTAGAAGTCTGCTGAACATTGTTGTGTTTTCATAAGATGGGATTTTTCCCCAAAAAAATGCAAGGCTTATAGCACTATCATGTTGCAAAACAAAAGATTTTTTAGTTATTTTTCAAGATGAGGTTTTTTTTTTCAATTGATTCCTAAGGAAAGATCCTTACCAAGTTCACTAAGTTATGGCCAATCAAGGATCCTCCCTGATAAACTCCTAAAGAAAGGATCTTTCCATATGAAAACTTCAAAGTCATATGGAATTCAAAGATTTCTCTTAATACAAAAGGTCACAAATCCCAAGGTTAACTAGGTTCCCTCTATCCTTATTAAACTATTTCGATTATAACTAAAGATTTATTTCTAAGGATCCTAACCGGCCTAAGATCCTAAAATGATAGACTGAATAATGCAAGATATCAAGATTTTGAAATTTGTTGCAGGATGCTAGCCATCTGAAGAAATCTTGTCACTATAACCACGCAAATCAATCATACAAGCAGAAATATTAAAGCATCCATGGCATGAAAAGGGGTTGCCCACCAACCCCATAAAAAGTGAAGTATTGTCTTACATACCCAAAGGATTAAAAGTTATTTTTAACTAAATAAAATCTAAGCTGCAGAATGAGCACTACCTTCCCGAGCGAGATCCATCTCCTCTCCTCCTTCTTTTGGATGCAATGTAGGATCCTGAATGGCAACAATAGGCTCGCCAGTTAATTTTCTCAGGGCCTTACGCCATCCAACCACATTCCAGGATCCCGTATTCTTGAGATCCTACGCAAGCTTAATTTTCGCCTCCGAAACAGCAACAACAACACTCACCTTCACTTCTGCAATGACCTCGCCCATGTCAACCACATGCTCATCTTCTTTCTCAGCTTTTACCTTGGTCAGCTTCTCCACCTTCTGCATGAGCTACTTGTTTATTCCCTCCTGCTCCTTAAAAAACATGCTATGTTTGAGCAAGCTAGTCCTTGAGATCCTCATGGTAGCGAGAGACGTGTTCAGTAACCTAAAAAAACAATGATAAGTAGAAAATAAAATTACATGAAAAATAACACAAGAATGCTTATGGATTGGGAGAGGGAGATCAACTTCTTTAACGCCTCGTCTGTTCCAAGATTCTCAACATCCTAATCATTAGATGGTTTCCTCTTGCAAGATGTCGGGGTCTTCACAGTAAGATCAAGTTGATTCTTCTTAGGAGGAAAAGAAGGAGGGGTCTTTTCCTTTTTCACAATAAGCAGGCCTCTAGACATGTCATCTTCAAGCTTAAATAAGACAAATCAAGCACTAGAATGAGTATTCTTGGATCCTACATATTGATAAGGATCCCTATAAGTTCTGGATCCTAATATAGAAACAGATAAATACACTAAGAAGGATCCTTACCGGTGTCCATTGAAGTCGTGGTGGACGAAGATTCTTGAAGTTTAGGACACTCAAACTTGAATGATCTGGCATCTGAAACTAAAGCAAGAAAATTCATGATCGTATCCTCATTATCAATAGAATCATGTCTCAGAAAAAAGTATTTTCCTTCCCGGATCGATCGTTATGTTTTGTTTTCAGAATAAGAGGAGGTTTGTTGGTCTTGACCTTAAGCAGAAAAAGTGAATTCCTAAAAGTAGCAAGTTTATAAACATAAGCCAGCTCGGCAAGGCCTACATCTAAATTGTGGTAATGGTTCACTAGATCGATCTAGTATAAAATCCTCCAGATGACGGGCATTGCTTGAAGGTACAAAAGATTGGTGGCTTGAAAGAAATCTGTAACGCCCACGTTTCCAGACGAGGCATTATCTTTGATGTAACAGTCTAGGTTAACCTTTGCAACCCGTTTTGAAATAATAGAAGTGTATTATTTAAGTATTATGTGTTTTGTGCTTAATTTCTTAATTATGTGGTTTGATTAATTAAGAATAAAAATAAGCGTCAAAATTTAAGTGTAAAATAAACTTGATATCTTTGGATAATGTTGTAGTAGTTGAAACGAGGTTTCCGAATATATAAAGAACGCCCAAATCTGACTTTGTATGAGGAAGTTATGATTTATTGAAGTTTCGACTTAGCGGTATGCAGCCCGAAATACTCGATTTGAGATCGAGCGGTTTTTAGTCAAATAAATCTAAACGAGAATCGAAGATCTTGTTGTTGGTATCGAAGCGATGAAAAGTTAGGCGAGAACGGACGTCAAACAAAGAAATTATGAATTTATAACGAAGTTTTTCTGTCCCGGCCTACTAAAAATAAATAATAAAAATAAAGTCAAAATTAGCCGACGAAGTCTAAACGAAAGTTGTAGAGCGTAGTCTCACCTATGCGTGGATATAAAGAACGCCGAAAACGGAGTTCGTATGAAGAAGATATGAATTTCCGAAGTTTATTAAATAATTTGTATTTAAATTTAATCTTTAATTCGGATGTATATCCGAAGGAGTCACCGATCTGATCCGAAGTACGCCCAGCGTACTGCTGTATGCCCCGCGTACCGCGAAGCATGACGCACCTCGCACTCAAGTGACTTCGGATACGTAAGCAATGACGATTTCGGACCAGTACGCCCCGCGTACTCCGAAGCTCCAGCCTCCTATAAATAGGATGCGAGGGCAGCCGACTCAATTGTTGTTTTCTCTCTTCTCTCTCCCGTTTTGCGTGC
This sequence comes from Lactuca sativa, assembly GCF_002870075.4. Taxonomy (NCBI): domain Eukaryota; kingdom Viridiplantae; phylum Streptophyta; class Magnoliopsida; order Asterales; family Asteraceae; genus Lactuca; species Lactuca sativa. Next base: position 245,197,122 of record NC_056627.2, on the reverse strand, counting down.
CAGAAGCACCCCGAAGCCCCGGTAACATTCCCGAGTCCCAAAGCAAGATCCGAAGCCCCGAGAATCCCGAAGAGCGTGATTCCCAAGCCGAAGCCCTGCCCGCGAGAAGTTCGATTTTTGTGAAGATCTTCCAGATCTGCGGAGAGATACTACTTCTACAAGCCGTAGTGCTGTCTGATCGTCTTCTGATCAAGTGAGTGTATACTACCTTTCATAAACACGATAATAATACAATTATGGTTTGAGTGTATTAAGTATATTGTTGTTTATATGTGTGAGTGTGTAGTTACTTTCTTTTAACGCATAATTATGAAGTATTTTATATGAAATACGTGTTATGTGTATAATTTTGTTGTTATGTGCGTGAATGTATATTCATTCTCTTCTATCTCATAGATTTGATTTATTTTCTATGAAATACGTGTTATGTGGGTGTGCCTCGTCTATTATGTGGAATATGTATTGAATGAAAATGATATACAGGTTTTAAACTATGTATGAAAATATATATTTCATCTACTAATATGTTGGGTAGAACATGGGTAGATAGTTGGTGTGTAATAAACAGATGAGAGGCCTCGATGTTGTTGTTGTTGTTGATCTAGTTATTCAGCGGAGTATGGATAACGACCACAGACTCTTTCTAGACAGTCCTGTGGAACGCTAGCAGGTTCATAACCTGTAGGTGTTGTGAACGATGTGTTCACCGGTGTACTCTATCCCCCTCATGGTTGCCTTTAGGATATCTATTGTTGAGGAAACCCCTTAGCAGTAATGGCCGTCCCGATGGAAATCCTAGATTAGGTCCCTTGAGATAGATGTTGTTTTAGGGACGTAAAGTGAGGATAACGGGAATGGGTAATCGGGATATTGTTGGTTGGTGAAATTAATTATAATTATTTATTGTGGGTTGAAAACCCTATATGCCCACCAGGCTCCCAAGCCTGACCCAGTCAATTTTATTTGTATTACAGGAAGTGGCGCAAGGGCGTAAGATGGATGAATCATCGAGTTGTTTTGTTTACAAGTCTGTATATGTATATATTTGTTGAATGACTTGTAATGTTATCGTTTATGCTTTATGGTCTGTATCGGAACATGACATCCCGAGTTTTGATTATATAATGAAAATGCATCTCTTGATGAAATGCTTTTATAAAGATTATTTTATCATGTTTTGGTTTGGGAACAAATTCCACAACACTTTTAAATCAAAAGGATTTACTCTGAAATTATTTTAAAAAAGCATAAATGAAATCGGTCTTTTCTGGCCGTGATTTTGGGGATGTCGCAGTTGGTATCAGAGCATTAGTTTAAGCAAACTAGGAATTTGTAGGATTTCTAGGCTTAAACTTAGTATGCTAAGTGGAGATTATGAGATGTGTGTCTGATATATTATAGACACGAGCACTAATTTATTTTAGGAAAGTTGCCTAAAATGCTTTTATGTGCTAAATGTTATATGTTGCCATATATGATATTATTTGTTCGGATCTACGTTTTGTTGCCAACCGGATCTGAAGGTTTATGTGTTTAGGATTCTAAGCGTATGTATACGATATTAGAACTAGCATGTAATCGTTTGGAGTAATAAGGTGAAATTATTCGGTGTGTAGATCAAAAATGGTGAGAACAAGGAGTGGCGTTGGAAACGCAGAAGCAAACAGGAATCAACCGCAAGTGATTGAGCAAATACCTGTTGTAGCTGCTACACCAGAACTAATCACCATGGTTGGAATGCAAGCCATGATTCGGGCTATGCTAGCCGAACAAAGGGATGAGATGCGACAGATGTTGCATGATAAAAGGGACGAACCTATCATACCTATTGAGGAACCCGAATTGATTCCCGAGCAATCGGAGGAAAGGGAACAATAGTCGCATTATGAGTCAAGTTGGGACTCAAGGAGAACGAAGGAACGATCTGGAAAGGAGAAACAACAAGGATGGGCGAATGTACAAGAATTTCTTGGGTGCCAAGCCGCCAAGTCTTTCTGGAAGCCCGAAGCCTGTTGAGATTGTGGATTGGATCTCCGAAATGGAGATGGTATTTGAAAGTTGCGACTGTAGCTACAAACAGAAGACTGTCTTTGCAGTCAGACAACTGAAGACTGGAGTCTTGAGTTGGTGGAAGTTGTTGGCAGATACTATGCCACGAGGAGAAGCCCTGAAAATGTCATGGGAGGAGTTCTTGGAATAACTAAGGGTGCAGTATTGTTCAGAGATAGATCCGATTGACCTGAACAATGAGTTCCAAAACTTGAAGAAGGGGAGGATGAGCATAGATGACTATGCTACTGCATTCACTGAGAAAGTGAAGTTATTTCCGTACCTAGTGCCAACAGAACTCTCCAAGATTGAGACGTTTGCTAATGGACTGCCTGCCGACTTTGGTCCGACAGTCAAGATGGCAACTACTCTGAAAACGACTGTTCATGCAGCTAAGAATGTGGAGGCCCAGCAGAAGGAAAAGGGTCTGGAAAGGATAGATGTTGGTGAAAAGAGGAAGTTCGATGGAACTTTAGGGTCCAACAAGAAAAACAAGTTCTCGAAGTCTAGTTCGAGAGGAGGAGGAGGTGAAGCGAAATGGTGCGACAAATGCAAGAAGAAGATAGTTAAATTAAACCTGCATGGGAAAGATTCGTTTATGGTGTATGGGGACAAACGCAGAGTGAATTCTGGAATCATTTCCCTAATGAAAGCCAGAAAATGTTTGACCAAAGGGTGTACATCATACTTAGCATTCGTGATCGATGCTAAGAAGGAAAAGAAGGTGATGCAGAATATTCCTGTTGTGTGTGATTATCCGGAAGTATTTCCCGAAGATCTTCCTGGATTACCACCTGATAGACAAGTGGAGTTTAGAATAGACTTGTTGCCAGGGACAACGCCAATTGCAAAAGCACCTTATCGATTAGCACCGACGGAGATGAAGGAGCTGATGATGCAACTTCAGGAGTTATTGGACAAGGGTTTCATTAGACCTAGTTCATCGCCCTGGGGTGCTCCGGTGTTATTCGTGAAGAAGAAAGATGGAAGTATGAGAATGTGCATCAATTAAAGAGAGCTGAACAAGGCAACAATAAAGAATAGATATTCGTTGCCAAGGATTGATGACCTATTTGATCAATTGCAAGGTTCGAACTATTTCTCGAAGATCGATCTAAGGACAGGATATCATCAGCTAAAAGTAAGAGAGCAAGATATCGAGAAGACTACATTCAGAACCAGATATGGACACTACGAGTTCTTGGTTATGTCGTTTGGACTAACCAATGCTCCGGCAGCATTCATGGATTTGATGAATAGGGTTTGTAATCCGTTCCATGATAGATCCGTGAAAGTGTTCATTGACGACATTCTGATTTACTCGAAAAACCAAGAGGAGCATGGCAGACACTTGCAAGAAGTGTTAGAAGTTTTGAAGCAGGAGAAGCTGTATGCAAAGTTCTCCAAATGTGATTTTGGATTCATGAAGTCCAATTCTTGGGTCACGTGGTCAACCAAGAAGGGATAATGGTTGATCCAGCGAAGATCGAAGCTGTGATGAAATGGGAACAACCGAAAAGTCCCACGGAGATCCGAAGCTTTTTGGGATTAGCCGGATATTACTGAAGGTTTATCCAAGGCTTTTCTTCGATCGCTACTCCGTTGACAGCTTTGACCCACAAAGGAGCTACTTATGCTTGGAATGATAAGCATAAAGAAGCATTCGAGAACCTAAAGAAGAAACTATGCGAGGCACCGATACTTTCTTTACCCGATGGAGTTGAAGACTTCGCTGTTTATAGCGATGCGTCTAGGGTTGGATTGGGTTGTGTTTTGACCTAAAGAGAAAATGTGATAGCATATGCGTCTCGACAGCTGAAGGAGCATGAAAAGAATTACCCGACTCATGATTTGGAGTTGGCAGCGATAGTTTTCGCTCTGAAAATATGGAGGCATTACCTCTATGGCACGAAGTGCAAACTTTTTACTGATCATAAGAGTCTCCAATATCTCTTTAATTAGAAAGAATTGAATATGAGGCAACGACGCTGGCTGGAGTTACTCAAGGACTACGACTGTGAGATACTTTACCACCCCAGTAAGGCTAATGTTGTTGCTGATGCTCTCAGTCGGAAAGTCAATCTTGAAAGGAAAAGGCCAAGAGCGTTGAGAATTGAAGTTGTCTCGACCATTGTGGAAAGTATAAAGAAAGCTCAAGAGGAAGCTTCTGAAAAGAATGACCAAAAGGAGGAACGTTTGGGCAAAACGTTGGTATTCGGTGTAAATAGTCATGGACTGAAGGTGTTCCAAGATCGGATTTGGATACCTAAGACAGGAGGAGTCAGAGATCTTCTGATGGAAGAAGCTCACAAAACCATGTACTCGATTCATCCCGGTAGCACTAAAATGTATAGGGACCTAAAACCCTACTACTGGTGGCCGACGATGAAGCTTGATGTTGCAAAGTATGTGGCTGAGTGTGTGAATTGTGCTAGAGTAAAGACACAACATCAGAAACCGTACGGGAGTTTAGAACCATTGCCTGTGCCTATGGGTAAGTGGGAAGACATTGCTATGGATTTTGTCACTAAACTGCCCAGAACAAAGAATGGTCACGACATGATTTGGGTGGTCGTTGATCGATTCACTAAGAGTGCGCATTTCATAGCAGCCAAGGAGAAATGGTCTATGGAGAATCTTGCAAATTCTTACGTGAAGGAAATTGTGAGGCTTCACGGTGTTCCGTTAACGATTGTGTCGGATTGCGACAGCCGTTTCACCTCGCAATTTTGGAAAAGTCTACAAGAGGAATTGGGTACCAAGTTGTGTTTAAGTACAGCTTACCATCCGCAGACTGATGGCCAGAGTGAAAGAACGATACAAACACTTGAAGATATGCTAAGAGCATGTACCTTGGAATTCCTAGGTAATTGGGATGAATATTTACCATTGGTAGAATTTTCCTACAATAATAGTTTCCACTCAAGCATTAAGATGGCACCTTACCAAGCTTTGTACGGACAGAAGTGTCGTACGCCGTCTTGTTGGCTTGAGGCTGGGGAAAAGCAGTTTATGGGACCGGAGATGGTTCATCAAACTGCTGGAAAGTTGAAAATAATTAGGGAAAGAATGTTAGCAGCTCAGGATCGTCAAAAGAGCTATGCTGACAAAAAGCGAAGACCGATGACTTTTGAAATTCGAGATTCGGTTTCGCTTAAAGAAATCTGTAACGCCCGCGTTTCCTGACTAGGCATTATCTTTGATGTAATAGTCTAGGTTAACCTTTGCAACCCGTTTTGAAATAATAAAAGTGTATTATTTAAGTATTATGTGTTCTGTGCTTAATTTCTTAATTATGTGGTTTGATTAATTAAGAATAAAAATAAGCGTCAAAATTTAAGTGTAAAATAAACATGATATCTTTGGATAATGTTGTAGTAGTTGAAACGAGGTTTCCGAATATATAAAGAACGCCCAAATCTGACTTCGTATGAGGAAGTTATGATTTATTGAAGTTTCGACTTAGCGGTATGCAGCCCGAAATACTCGATTTGAGATCGATCGGTTTTTAGTCAAATAAATCTAAACGAGAATCAAAGATCTTGTTGTTGGTATCGAAGCGATGAAAAGTTAGGCGAGAACGGACGTCAAACAAAGAAATTATGAATTTATAACGAAGTTTTTCTGTCCCGGCCTACTAAAAATAAATAATAAAAATAAAGTCAAAATTAGCCGACGAAGTCTAAACGAAAGTTGTAGAGCGTGCTCTCACCTACGCGTGGATATAAAGAACGTCGAAAACGGAGTTCGTATGAAGAAGATATGAATTTCCGAAGTTTATTAAATAATTTGTATTTAAATTTAATCTTTAATTCGGATGTATATCCGAAGGAGTCACCGATCAGATCCGAAGTACGCCCAGCGTACTTCTGTATGCCCCGCGTACCGCGAAGCATGACGCACCTCGCACTCAAGTGACTTCGGATACGTAAGCAATGACGATTTCGGACCAGTGCGCCCCGCGTACTCCGAGGCTCCAGCCTCCTATAAATAGGATGCGAGGGCAGCCGACTCAATTGCTATTTTTCTCTCTTCTCTCTCCGATTTTGCATCGTTTTGCGTGCCAGAAGCACCCCGAAGCCCCGATATCATTCCCGAGTCCCGAAGCAAGATCCGAAGCCCCGAGAATCCCGAAGAGCGTGATTCCCGAGCCGAAGCCCTGCCCGCGAGAAGTTCGATTTTTGTGAAGATCTTCCAGATCTGCGGAGAGATACTACTTCTACAAGCCGTAGTGCTGTCTGATCGTCTTCTGATCAAGTGAGTGTATACTACCTTTCATAAACACGATAATAATACAAGTATGGTTTGAGTGTATTAAGTATATTGTTGTTTATATGCATGAGTGTGTAGTTACTTTCTTCTAACGCATAATTATGAAATATTTTATACGAAATACGTGTTATGTGTATAATTTTGTTGTTATGTGCGTGAATGTATATTCACTCTCTTCTATCTCATAGATCTGATTTATTTTCTATGAAATACGTGTTATGTGGGTGTGCCTTGTGTGTTATGTGGAATATGTATTGAATGAAAATGATATACAGGTTTTAAACTATGTATAAAAATATATATTTTTATCGACTAATATGTTGGGTAGAACATGGGTAGATAGTTGGTGTGTAATAAACAGATGAGAGGCCTCGATGTTGTTGTTGTTGTTGATCTAGTTATTCAGCGGAGTATGGATAACGACCACAGACTCTTTCTAGACAGTCCTGTGGAACGCTAGCAGGTTCATAACCTGTAGGTGTTGTGAACGATGTGTTCACCGGTGTACTCTATCCCCCTCATGATTGCCTTTAGGATATCTGTTGTTGAGGAAACCCCTTAGCACTAATGTCCGTCCCGATGAAAATCCTAGATTAGGTCCCTTGAGATAGATGTTGTTTTAGGGACGTAAAGTGAGGATAACGGGAATGGGTAATCGGGATACTGTTGGTTGGTGAAATTAAATATAATTATTTATTGTGGGTTGAAAACCCTATATGCTCACCAGGCTCCCAAGCCTGACCCACTCAGTTTTATTTGTATTACAAGAAGTGGCGCAAGGGCGTAAGATGGATGAATCATCGAGTTGTTTTGTTTACAAGTCTGTATATGTATATATTTGTTGAATGACTTGTAATGTTATCGTTTATGCTTTATGGTCTGTATCGGAACATGACATCCCGAGTTTTGATTATATAATGAAAATGCATCTCTTGATGAAATGCTTTTATAAATATTATTTTATCATGTTTTGTTTTGGGAACAAATTCCGCAACACTTTTAAATCAAAAGGATTTACTCTGAAATTATTTTTAACAAAAGCATAAATGAAATCGGTCTTTTCTGGCCGTGATTTTGGGGATGTCACAAAATCGAAAATGATGCTCGAAAAAAGGTGTTTAAGACCCAAAGAAAAGGAATATTCAGGGAAGCATACCCAAGAAGTAGAAACGAAATCAGGCTGAATAGAAGCTTTGGTGGACCTGAAGATTAAGTCGGAGGGAAAAGCTCCATTGGCTTTCAGAGACTGCATGTCTTCGTCATTAAAGGAGCATACCGCATCATAGACTAGGATCCCATGATCAATGAAGTCATTTTCGTGAGGAGCAATAATCCTAGCACAAGAATAGGTTGCCTTCTTGCCCATGATCAGAAAAGAGAAAAAACAAAAAGAGAAGAGAGAAAAAGGAGTTTCTTTTAGAGGTGACCAGAGATAATCGGAAGAGATATTGAAGAAGGTAAAAGGAATAGACAGGTTTACCCTAGTTAACCTAGTGACAAAGGAGAAAGGGTATGATTTGACTGGGTGATGATTACTATTGAACATATAGCTCCTATCCGATTAGGGTTTAAAACTCAAATCTCTTATCTCTTTTATTCATTATTTTTTAATTTATAGCTCTAAATATCCGGAAACTAATATTAATATTTTGCAGGTATAATTTGAGGACAATTGTTAGAGGCAGGATACCATAATTATATTCATGATCCTTAATATTTTTTAAGTCACAAGATCCTTAAATATATCGCAGAATCCAGACTATTTCACTAATATTTCCTAACAAATATAACGGCTATATTTTTCTTTCTTTTTCTCATTAGGGCATAATTATTCAATGAGAGACTCATTCTCAATGAAGAGTCATCTCAACCTGGAAAAAGACCTGCAATACCAAGTCAAACAATGTTCATATGCTGATTCCGGAGGATCCCGGAATTATCAGACTTCTTGTTACTTATGTTAGACTATAAAAAACACATGTATTTAGCACACTACACATACGACTAGCTTGATTACTACACTTGTACTTGTATTGCCTTCATCATCTTTGTAATATCATATTTAAATCAATAAAACACATCAAGGCATGTGACCATTATCATCGTCCAAGGTTTTATGTCGGAGATCCTACAAAGGATCCAGGGCTTTCCTTGTAGCTCAGTTGTCTCTTTTTTAATTACTATTTCAACACTTGCATTACCTTAAATACCACAGCGTCTCATACAATTTGATTAGATTTCACTTGATCATTTTTTGACCAAAACAATAATCAAATGTAAAAATTAGAATAAGATGTATTTTTTTGGCTTATCTATACAACAAATGGTAGTGTACACCAAAAACGATTCTTCTATATACAGTTTGTTGTGTCCTGCTCACTTCCATCCATTGCGAAGTGCGAAAATTCTTCTAATTGTTATTTATCTCAAAAGTTTATAGATCACGGTGAAGATTATTTTGAAAATTATATCAAACATAAATATGAAATCTATGAATAAAATGAAATATTAATCTAGTAGTATGTAATGAAAATATCTAAGATTTGTAATCGAAGATTGAAACGGGGGCGAGGCTACGTGCATGTAAGGTGGGTCATTGGACCCACCTATTTTTTAGTTTATATAACATTACTATAGAAATTTTTTGATGAGCCACCATTAAAATAATTTAGGAACTAACTTACACATTGTTAGGGGCAGGATCCTTGAATCATATTCAGGATCCTCAAATACTTCTGAAGCCTCAGGATACTTAAACATATCCCGAGATCCTTACTATTTGTAACACCCGGAATCTAGAGGGTTAATTGTGGAAATATTGCCAATTTGAAGTCGAACTCGGTGAGTTGGAGGAGCCAACTCGGTGAGTTGAAGATGATGAATCGCTAGAATTTAACGGGTCTACTCGATGAGTTGAGGAGTCTAAACTCGGCGAGTAGAGGTTGTTTTGGTCGCGAGATTAATGAGCCAACTTGGCGAGTTGGAGGAGCCAACTCGACGAGTTGGGCGTTGTTAGAGAAACCCTAATTTCAGGATTTTGCACCCTATTTAAACACCTTAAGTCCCGGGTGTTGGCCTCATTTCTAGCCTCCATAGACTCTAGCCCTAATCTCGAAACCCAAAAGCCTTTTTGAGGGTTGTGAGCCCTTTGTGAGTGTGTTTTGGTGTGTTTGAAGCTCTTGGAAGAAGGAGAAGCTTGGTGCAACGTGGTGATTCAAGTAGAAGCCTTCAGATCTTGATTATTTGCATCATTTCCAACATATTGTGGGTATAAAGTTCTATACTTGCTTAATATTTGATTAGATCTCTTTTTGGGTTGAGTTTTGATGCTTTTATCCATGTTTGGGTGATTGGTGGGGTTGAAGGACGTCCCAAGTGCTATTCTTCCATATCTATGGTCCTCTTGAGCTCTTTTGGCATAAAGGTACCAACTTTTATGGTCCTAAGGGCTTAATGCATTCATTAAGTCCTTCTTTTGGACTCTTTTAAGCTTTTGAACTCATTCTAAGCATGAATAAGTGTAAACGTGGAAACTTTACATGGCCATCTAGCCTCATATGGTTAGATCTGCATCTTGGAGTTGTGTCCTTGTGGAATAAGTGCTTAATGATTAAGTCCTTAACCTTTTTAGTTTAGGGTTTGGGTTTTGAACCCAATTTGGTGGTTCTTAGGGGTAAAGTTAGAAACTTTACCCTTCTTAAAGCCATTTCAGTTAAGATCTGAGTGGGAGAAGCTGTAGTGCAAATATAGCGGCTTAATAGTTTGAGTTGTTTGGTCCCGGGTGAACTTGACGAGTTAGAGGAGATAACTCGACAATTTGTTTTGGTTATCCCCAATTCTTAGTTACTGAGGGTCAACTCAGCGAGTTGATTAGACAACTCGGCAAGTTGGACCGGTTTCTTTCCGACTTTGCGATTGTCAGAGAAACTCGGCAAGTTAAAGGATAAAACTCGGCGAGTTGGGTCAACCCAGGCGATTGAATTTGACTTTTGACTTATGCCTTTGATCAAGTTTGTCCCACGAGGTGTTTGAAGCAATCTGAATTGGAAATGTAGGCTTAGGATAAGGCCCACATGGGATTGGGCACCAATTTGGAAAATTGGGCCATTAGTGGGCTTTCATGGATTTTGTGGTTTTGGATCTTGTTGGCTTTGGGCTTGGGCCTTAGCTATGAATCTTATTGGGCCAGGGGTAAAATGGTTATTTTACCCCAAGTATGGATTTTGGATCATGGTTTGGAACCCAATTGCTAATTGGGTGATATTTTGGTATTGTTAGCTCGAGGAGTTGTTAGGGCAGTAGTTAGGGATTTATTACAATGAGATTCAGCATTCGAGGTGAGTTTCCTTACCGGTTTTAGCGGGTCGAAGGCACCAATGTCGGCCCATGTTTATGTTATGCTGATAGAATGCTAACTGTCTTTTGTTACTCTAGCATGTACCTGTGTATATTTGCTTTTGGACTAAGGTCCGATACCGGGGAAGCCCGATGACTATTTGTATGTTGTGCATATTACATATGTATGTGTTTATATTCTTTCCGAGCTTAGCTCGATGACTGGGCGGGGCTCGATGACCGGTCAGGGCCTGATGACTGGGCGAGGCCCACTATATATTTATTGTATGTTTGGTATGTGGTATTTTGGGGGAACTCACTAAGCTTTGTGCTTACGGTTTTCAGTTTACGTTTCAAGTACTCCAGTTTTCAAATGAAAGGGGCTCGAGACGATCGCAGCGCATACACCCGTGTTTTCTGCAATATATGATCTTTGGGAATGAACTCTGTTAATGGTTTTATTTAAATGCTTTTTCAATGTTTGGACAAAGTTACAATGGTGTTTTGAATATAATGAAAATGAGAATTTTAACGTTGATTTTTGGGATGTTACACTATTACGACTAATATTTCTTACATTTGTAACGACTATATTCTCTGTATTTTTCTCACATGTGTAGAACGAGTTAACACAAGACCCATTCTCAATGGAGAGTCATCTTAACCAGGCAAAAGATCCGGAATAGCAAGTCAAATAACATTCATATGCTGATTCCGAAGGATCCGAAATTATCAGACTTCTTGTTATTAGCATTAGACTATAAATAACACATGTAACTAGCACACTACAAACACATTTAGCTCATCTACGACACATGTACTTACATTTACACATTAATCTCTATAAATTGACATTTTATATCAATAAAAACATCAACGCAAATGATTATTATCACCTCATTCGGGAATCACGTCTACCCAATCAACCTTATCCTCTTCCTCTATTCCTCCTATTTACTCTAAATACGTTCCTCCACCCTAAGCAGGAGCTCCCAAGAAATCCTCTGAGGCACCAAAGAAAAACACTTCTCCGGTCGCTACCCAAGGATTTTAGGATCCTCCTATGCTGATTTTGAATAATGAAATCCTCGCTATGATGAAAAGACTGGAACGAAAAGTCACTCAAAACTAGGAGGATAATAGGACAATACTCAAGGAAGTAGAGAAAATGAGGGCAAAGATCCACAAGCTTCAAGAAGCAGCACCCTCGATCTTGCATCCCAAGATCCTAAACTTCGACAACACGGAATCCTCAGCGAACCACCGTGACATAGGATCCTGGATACTAGCCTCTGTTCTCTCTTGGGTGCAACTCCAAGAGAGCAAGTCCATACAACCCAGGGTCCCAACAAAATCTCCGTCACTCCCAATAAGAAGGATCCTGGTAACTTCGTCAAATAATATCTTTGCTACTAACTCTTTGGATGTTGATGTAGGAATGAGCCCGCTCATGGCCAAAGAACTTCAACAGCTATGATAGATGATCTCAAGTGTACCTACAATAGTCTAAACTATACCGGAAGTCTCCCCAATAAGCCAGAAAATCTTGAGATTCACTCTGCAATTGCTGACACCGAGGTCCCAAAGTGCTTCGAAACTCCCAGCATGAAGCCTTATGACGGGACCACAGATCCTAAGGAACATGTGGCACAATATAGGGAAAAAATGGAGATCATCCCCATTCCCACACACTTGAAGGAAGCTTGCATGTTCAAGGGTTTTGGTTCCACCCTCACAGGACCCTCCTTGAAATGACTACTAAATGCTCCTCCTTACTCTATTACTTCATTTGCACATTTAGTTATTATTTTTAACAACCAATTTTCTTGTAGCAAAACATTCAAAAAGATAACTAATGATCTCTATTAGGTGGTTTAGGATCCTAAGGAATCGCTCAGGAATTTCGTGAATAGGTTTGGCAGAGAAGCTCTAAGTATCCCCAAATGGAAACTGTCGTGGAAGCCTTCACAATGGGCCTAAAGTAAGATTCTCCTTTCTACGAAACCGCGTAACGAACCCATGCAAAGGAATTGATGAAGTAAGGAGTAGAGCACTAAGGTTCATAAGGCTCGAAGAAGACAATGAGATCCAGAAGAGGAGCAACCCTCCAATCTCATATGATAACCCCAATAGGAAGGCCGAATCCTCGGCCCAAAGATTCCATAAACCTAAACCTTAATCCAGACCCGATCATCATAGGGTTAATGTCCTTGAGGGTGAATGGGAAGAAGAAGAGTTCCCTAAGATCACTGACTACTATTTTTATGTGGATGTTTTAGGTTTAATATTTGTTGTGTAGGATCTTGGCGACAAAGTGAGATGGCCAAGAAATGGGGAAAAGTCCACCGCCTAGAAAGATAAATCCAAATGGTGTGCATACCTACTAGCAAGGGATATCTTAAGGAGATCCTCAGAAGAAGAAAGGAAAGATCTAGAGAAAAGGATTAGGATCCTCATATGATCCTAGAAAAACCATGATTCCCTCCTACAGATGCTAATGTAATCAATGTAATTTCTGGAGGATCTGACATTTGTGGCACCTCTTATTCTTTAGCAAAAATACATGCTAAAGTATCGAATACTGAGAAAGAAGAAAGGCCACAGAAAAACACATCGATCACAAATGAGAAGGAGATTACCTTCCACAAAACAAATAGAATAGACATCTAGGATCCTCTTCACGATAGATTGTTGATCATTCTTTACATCGTCAATCATTTTTTTAGAAGGATCCTTGTAGATGGAGGATCCTCAATCAACATCATACTTCTGGACGCTTTGAAGATGATGAACATCCCTGAAGGCAAAATAATAAGTACATCCTTGGTTCTAGTCAGATTTAGTAGCGAAACAAAACATACCTTTGGCAAAATAAAGCTACCGATTTACATATATATATGGGTAAATTTTATGCAATGCTTTTGTGTAATTGATACATTGCCCTCCTATAATGTTATACTAGGTAGACCCTGGATACACGATATGAAGGCTGTACCCTCGATATACCATCAATGTGTCAAAACGCCCACTCCATGAGGGACAGTAAAGATCACAAGTGATCAATAAGAATCCAAGGAATGCTACAAGACTTCGATGAAATCTTCAACAAAACTAAAAAAACATAGCAATTAAAGCAGGGGTCACGAGGTGTGTTGGAGACAAGAGAACATGGTATAAAAGAAGTGCCCTTGAACCTCGAGGATCCTGAAGCCAAAATCCTCATAGGATCCTCACTGCCAGAACAAATGGAACATGAATTAATAAAGTTCTTGAAAGATAGAAACAAAACATTCACCTAGAAGCATGAGGATATGATAGGTATAGACAAGAATATTATAACTCATAAAATTAACCTTGATCCTTCTTTCAAACCAATACACTAAAAAAGAAGAAAGTTTGCACTCAAAATAAACCAGATCATCCAAGAAGAAGTAGAAAAGCTCCTCAAAACATGGATGATCTAGGAAGTCAAATTCCCAAAATGGCTAGCCAACGTGGTTGTAGTACAAAAGAAGAATGGTAAGTGGAGAGCATGTATAGATTATACGAATCTCAATAAGGCTTGTCCAAAGGATCCTTTCCCTCTACCACACATAGACTCCATGATAAACACTATTACTGGTCATGAATTACTAACGTTTAGGGATGCATCAGCAGGGTTCCAACAAATCCAAATGGAACCATCTAACCAAGAGGATACAACGTTCATGACCCCAACATGTATATATTGTTATAATACCATTCCATTTGGTCTTAATGGATCCTATGCGGTAAAACGATAAAGACTAGCACTATACCTCCAGATCCTCAAGAATTTAGTCTCTGAATTCAAAGCATTCAACCTAAACCAAGTTTCTAAAGAAGACAATGACAAATCAGATGCTTTAGCCAATCTAGGATCCCACTAGAAACTAGGATCCTGATAATTCACATGATGATCCCAACAATTGAAGATCCTACTAAAAAAACTGAAGGATCTCGATGATCACAAGGAAACAGTCAACGTCGCTACAATCAAAGACCCTGATCCTCAACTTCCTCGTCAGGATCCTAACATCAAGGATCCTTCCCCAACCTCAAGCTCCTAGATCCAACCCAATGTTGCAATTGAAGATCCTGCTAAAAACGGAAGGATCCTCACGATCACGAGGAAACAATCAACGTCGCTACAATCAAAGATCCTGATCCTCAATATCCTCATCGGGATCCTAACATCAAGGATCCTTCCTAACCTCAAGATCCTGGATCTAACCCATTGTGGAATATCTCAAAAATAGAATCATCCCAAAATAAGAAAAAAGTCACATGGCATTTAAGATGAGGGTCTCACGTTTTGTGATAATCCAAGACATGTATACAGGAAATCCATGACAGGTCCATACGTTATATGCTTAGAAGATCAAAAGGTTGTAGAAGTTTTCAAAGACATACACGAAGGAGATTGTAGCAACCACACTGGGGGCCAATCGTTATGCTCCAAGGTATTGAGGACAGGATACTACTGGCCAACAATGAAGAAGGAAGCTTTCATACACGCACAAAGATGTGAAGCATGTCAAAGATATGACAACATCTTACACCAACCAACAAAACATTTACATCCCATCATCTCCCCTTGGTCATTCATAAAGTGGGGGATGGATATAGTAGTAAAATTACCTAAGGCACCAGGAGAAAAAGTCTTCACGTTGGTAATGATTGACTACTTCTTGAAGTGGATAGATGCTGAAACCTTTGCTCAAGTATGAGACAAGAAAGCGGTCTCGTTTATCAAGCATAATATCCTGAATAGGTTCAGGATCCTTTCATAGATAATATGTGATAATGGATCCCATTTCATAAGCAAAGCGACTATAGACTTTTGCACTAGTTGGGGGGTTAAAATGATAATGTCCACTCATGTTCATTCTCAAGCTAATGGCCAAGCCGAATCCAACAATAAGATCATAGTCAACAATCTAAAGAAAATGTTGGATGAGAAGAAAGGAAGATGGGCAGAATAACTTGCTCTCATCCTATAGGAAGATACGATCACTTAAAAGGGAGCCACTGGCCAAACTCCATACTCCTTGGTGTTTGGGACAGAAGCTATGATCCCTACTAAGGTGGTAATCCCACCAACAAGATATCAACCGCAAGATCAAGAGAACAACGATAGGATCCTAGCCCAGGATCTTGACACTATTGATGAACTCAGGGATCTTGCCAAGATCCACATTGTTGCTCATCAATAGAGGATCACTAAAGCATATAACAATGACATCAAAGTCAGAATATTCCAGGTAGGTGACTTGATACTTAGGAAATCCTTCCAAAATACAAAGGTTCCTAATGCAGGTAAACTGGCACCTAAATGGGAAAGACCTTATCTCATTGATTCGAAAGCAGGAAAGGGGAATATTGGCTAGCCACCCTTGAAGGTAATGTCCTACCAAGATCCTGGAATGACATCCACCTAAAAACATGTTGGATTAGGTGTCTAAGTCCATAACTATATTTAGTATGTACTTGACTCAGTTTGGCATGGTCCATTTGGGTTGCATGGCATCTCAACAATTAGTTAGAAAAAATGAGAAAAAGGACACTTACAATTTGTTAATATATTATAAGTTATAATATATTAATACGAAATCATATTATTTAATTAGTATTGATGAAGAATTAATTTGGAATTGATTTTGGGATCAAAAGGAGACTAATTAAATATATGAGGATTGATTATGTAAATCTTTCATTCTTGTATGGTGGGCTTATGGTTCCTGATGCTCCATGGAGGTTAAAACCCATGGATCATGAGGAAATGAAAAGCCATGCACACCTAGGGTTTACGTGGTGTAACCCTACATGTGACACACTATATAAAGAACCTAACATGGAGTAAAATCGGCACTAAGACTATAAGGGCGAGGGCTAGCCGATTTTGTGATCAAGTGTTCTTCTCTCATGTTATTCCAAGAGTTGTGGTGTTGTGTGAAATATTTTAGGCATCACATTTGGGGTGCTAGGCTCACAAGGTCTTAAGTAATCCAAGCTACAAGAAAGGTATGTCATTCTACTAGTTTTTTATATTACAAGTTCCCCATGCCATGCTAGGTAGGATGAAAACCTTGGAAAAATAAAATTTGCATGAATATTAGATAAAACATAGATCCAAGGTTTCTTAGGTTGCATGTATACCATAGGAGTGTTAGAATGCTCAAAACCCATCAAAATACACTTCATGTAAGTTATGTCGATCATTTTAAAAAAAACTCAAGGTATGCTCTCTCTACCCTCTACTCTTATCTGATCCTTTTTATTATTGTGAAAACCAATATTGACTTAATCATCGGAGGAGCGTTAGCCAGGTTAATGCCCACCCCAAGCTAATATTTGCTTCACGTAGGAAATCAAAGATCCTAACATTCAAGGATCCTAACCGGTAGGGATCCTGACATTCGAGGATCCTATGATTTAGGGATCTCAATAGATACATAGTCTTGACGATTCCAATAGATACTTATCCAGATAACTACGAATGAAGATTAATCATCTGTCATACGGATAAGGGTACTTAATCCCCTCTAAGGTTTAAAGAGTTAATTAGCTTATAAAATTGTTTACTGGAAAACATCATCGATATCATAACACCCCATAAATCAAATGTCATAAAACATGTCATGGAATAATAATAGTATCAAAGTACAATCCGAAGAACATAATAGTGCGGAAATCATGTGTGTGCGATGCGCTACTACCGTGCCGGCTCCTTCCTCTTCGCTGAAGAGGTACCTGAAACAAAACTGAAAACTGTAAGCACAAAGCTTAGTGAGTTCCCTATTCATACCGCATACAACATAAGGCATGTCCCTCGGTATCTTTCAACTGGTATCTAACTGGCATGACTGGAGCTAGGCTCCCCTTCGGTACCTTTCAGCCGGGAGCTAACATCCCCTTCGGTATTTCACAACCAATAACCAGGAGATAACCACCCCTTTGGTATCTTTCCACCAGTAGCTGGGAGCAAACCTCCCCTTCAGTATCTTTGAACCGATAACTGGGGACTATTTCACCCTACCACTACCACATAATAGCATATCATGAACATATATCTAGGCATGCATGGGCGCTGTCTACCCCTTCATAATCTTTCAACCGGTAACTGGGGCTGTTTCGCCCCTACTATTAGTAACACATTTAGCATTTTATCACATAATCATAACATATATCAGCAGCCTAGATAATTATCACAAAGACAATCATCTCTACTATAATCTCCTACTGGTGGGTTGGCCTTGGTGCCTTAGACCCACTTTTACTGGAAGGTAACTCACCTTAGTGTCGTGAAGTCTCCGAACTGTCCTTGCTGTCGGGATCAACTCCTCTCGATTCCTACACATAATGATCTTCCTTAATTACCATTTCATGGACAACTCATGTCAAAGTCAAAGTCTAGGTCAACACCTTGGTTGAAGTCAACTATGGGTCAAAGTCAACATCTAGCTTACTCAACTCGTCGAGTTGACCCACCAACTCGCCAAGTTCCATAGTCCTTAGAACACTAAAAGCTTTGACCCTACTCGTCGAGTCTTTCAAGAACTCATCGAGTTCTCCTTCATACGAGGTCGGGGTTTTCTATCACTGACTCGCTGAGTTCATCCTTGAACTCGTCGGGTCCTTCTCATGCAAGAAGGCACATCTAGTCCTGGACTCGCCGAGTTCCTTATGAACTCGTCGAGTTCGTCTTCATGTAGTTGGGTCTTAGTCTTGAACACGCCAAGTTCCATGATCTTCACGTCCATATTCACATCCATCTTGTTGAATCCTCTTCTAGATTCTACCAGTTCGATCAGAAACAGAAAAGGTTAGGGAACCATAGCCCGACTCGCATAGTCCTACAAGCGACTCGTCGACTCCCCCAAAGTCCAAGTCTACCAAGTCGATTTTAGTCGGGCTCAATGCATACAGAACATAGATTCGACCTCCTAAGGTCCATATTACACGTAAAGTTGCAAACTTGATGTTCATTCATGGGGGTATTTGGCTCAAAAGGCCGTAAAATGAGGTTATATGATGCATGAGACTCCCATGGCCATAAAGTTGGCACCTTTATGCCATGGGAATCCTCAATGGTTCCAGATCTGAAGCTCTGCCCCTTTGGAACCACAAAACCCCGAAGTTGGATCTATTAAAGCTTAGAAAAGGTAGAAATGAACCCTAACTAGAGATCTAAGAGATAGATGGTCAAGGTTGAAGCTTTTTACCTTGAATGAGCTGGTAGTGAAGCAAAACCTCTGGATCTACTTGATTCTTCTGGAACCCCTAAGCTTCCACTTCCTTCTTCAAGCTTCAAACAACTAAAACACACAAAAATAATTCAAGAACACTCCAAAAGCTTTAGGGTTTCAAGTTAGGGCTTTTCTGGACTTTGAGAGACGATGGAAGCTGAATTCGGACAAGATAAGATGTTTAAATAGGGTGCAAACCGAAAATATTAGGGTTTCATCCAGGTAGAACTACTCGCCGATTCAGGTTCCCTACTCGTCAAGTAGGTTACTTAAAACCCGCGTGCAAGGTCTAGTCTACTCGAAGAGTTGGGCCTCCAACTCGTCGAGTCCCAGTGTAAAACATGCAATTATTTAAATTCAAAATATATACTAGGAACCAGGTGTTACAACTCTCCCCCACTTATTTCAGACTTCATCCTCGAAGTCTGCTGCTGCATCCAGAAAAAGCTCAGGGTACTGCTCTCACATCTCGTCCTCCGGCTACCAAGTCCATTCTGAGCCCTTGCGGTGCTGCCATTACACCTTCACCAATTCCACCCTCTTATTCCTTAGGCCTTCGACTTCCTGTCGAGGATAGCTACTAGCCGCTCGATGTAGTTCAGACTGTCATCCACCTGAATGTCCTCTAGTGGTACCACTGCAGAGTCGTCTACCAGGCACTTCCGTACCTGGAAGACGTGAAAGGTACTGTGAATCTGGCTAAGCTCGGCTAGAAGATCCAACCTATACGCCACCTTGCCCACCCAGGCTACAAATCTGAATGGTCCAATGTACATGGGGCCTAACTTGTCCTGCTTCCTGAATCGGATGACACCTTTCCAAGGTGACACCTTCAGGAGGACCATATCCCCGATCTGGAACTTTATGTCCGAACGGAGCTTGTCGGCATAACTTTTCTGCCAACCCCGAGCAGTCTGAAACCTGTTCCGAACCTATTGGATCCTCTCTGTCATCTTGAGTACCACCTCGGTACTCCCCATGACCCTCTGTCCAACCCTTCCCCAGCATATTGGGGTCCTGCACTTCCTCCCATAAAACATCTCGAAGGGAGGACGGTCAATATTCGCATGGTAGCTATTGTTGTAGGAAAACTATGCCAAGGGAAGGTAGGTGTCCTAGCTACCACCGAAGTCTAAGACACATGCCGGCAACATATCCTCTAAGGTCTAGATGGTCCGCTTGCTCTGACCATCCGTATATGGGTGAAAAGAGGTACTGAAATGCAGACGGGTACCCAAATCATCGTGAAACTTCTTCCAAAATATGGAAGTAAACCGCACGTCTTTGTCTGAAATCATAGGGACTGGCACTCTGTGTCGAACTACTACCTCTCGGATGTAGATATCGACTACCTTCTCAGCCGAGATGCTCTCTTGGATCAGTATGAAATAGGCACTCTTGGTCAATCGATCCACGATGACCCAAATCAAATCTACTCCTCGTGCGGTCCTGGGAAGCTTGGTGATGAAATCCATAGTAATATCTTCCTATTTCCACATGGGGATGTCCAACGTCTGCGTCTTGCCGTGAGGCCGCTGGTGCTCTGCCTTGACCTTCCTGCAGGTCAGGCACCTCTCGACATACCAAGCTACATCTCGCTTCATGCAGGGCCACCAGTAATCAAGACGAAGATCTCTGTACATCTTTGTCGCCTCAAGATGAATAGAAAACATGGATTTATGCGCCTCCTCCATCAGCACCTGGCACACACCTCCATCATATGGAACCCACACCCAACATTGTAGTGTCAACAACCCATGTGAAACGACCCAAAAATACGACCCAAAAATTTCGTTTTTAATACCATCAAAACTATAATCAGAGTATCATATAAATAAACCATGCGTGATACGTCCCAAAAGATAACAAAGTACCGTGCGGAAAATGTAACATGCTATATCCAAAACAACAGCTAGATCAAATCCAAACTAAAGCTGAAACGGTGGTGTGTGCGATGCCGTCATCCAGAGCTCTTCCCTTTGCTTGCGGAGGTACCTGAAACCAAAACTGAAACTGTAAGCACGAAGCTTAGTGAGCTCCCCCAACTTACCACATACCATACAACAACATATAAACACATATTGGGCCTTGCCCACTGCATCGGGCCGGGGCCCGGAAACTGCATCGGACCGAAGTCCGGAACTGACTGGGACCTCGTCCCCTGCATCGGACCGAAGTCCGGAACTGACTGCATCGGTCCGAAGTCCGGAACTGACTGCATCGGACCGAAGTCCGGAACTGACTGCATCGGACCGAAGTCCGGAACTGGCTGGGACCGTGTCCCCTGCATCGGACCGAGGTCCGGGACTGACTGCGCATAACATAGCATATCATAACAATTTATACTGCATACTGCATCGGGCCGTGGCCCGGAACATAAACACATACACATAGCACATAAAACATGTCTGAACCACGAAGGCATCAAACATACTAACTACTACATCGGACCGAAGTCCGGAAACTACTATTAACTGGACGGGCCGGCCAGGTGGCCTTAGACCCGTCCTTACGGGAAGGAAACTCACCTCGTAAGCTAGCGGATGAGAGTGCGGCTCGGAAAGCTAACGGCTGCTGCTCCTGAATCTCCTCGGCTACAAATCCATAAACACACTCAATCAATCACTAACACTACACTCAGGGTAAAATGACTCTTTTACCCTTGGTCAACGTTGACTTACTCAGGGCTGACTCGCCGAGTCGGGATATCCGACTCGCCGAGTCCTAGACTCTCCGCTTAACTCTTACACGCTGTTACTCGTCGAGTGTGGCATCGACTCGACGAGTACCCTCTGGATCCAAGAACTCAGATGATCTTCATCCGACTCGCCGAGTCAGATGAACAGACTCGACGAGTTGTTCTTGATCCTCAAGAAGATTGCCTTGGACTCGCCGAGTTGTATGAACAAACTCGCCGAGTCCCTTCATCACTGAGTCTACTCTTAACTCGCTGAGTCCACTCCCTAACTCACCTCGTCCACTCGACACTGAAGGAACCGAAGAACTCGGGACTCGCGACCGGACTCGTCGAGTCGTTCTTCCGACTCGCCGAGTCGCCGCCATGCAACACATTTTTACTCGATTTCTCTTAAATCCAACACATGCAAATGATAGATCTGGGTCCATTAAGCTGTTTTACCACGTAAAGTTTCCAACTTTACGTGCACAACTACATGATTGAGGGAAATAAGACTAAAATATGCACAATAGGGGTAGATCCATGGCTAACATGCAATGTAACCCCAAAAAGGCAGTGGATCTGGACTCTACCACACCCCAACACTCAGATCTAAAGATGTTTCGGCTTAACAACACATTCAAGCAAGCATAAAGCTTGGAACAAGCATCAAATAACCCTTAAAAGAGCTCTAATGGAAGTTTAAGCATGAAACCAGAAAGGAACTCCGAAAATACCTCAATAAGTTCACCCTTGACCTTGGATCTTGGCACTAGAACACGTTTCCTTGCTTCCTTCTTCTTCTCCTTCTTCACTCCTTCACAAAATGGGACAAGATCACATATAAGCTCACAAGAGGAAGGTTTAGGGTTTCTCACAGTGCTCTCAGGGGGAAAGTGACGAGATGGAGGCTATAATGGGGTTTAAATAGTGAGCAAACCCGGGGAGTTAGGGTTTCACCCAGACGGACGGACTCGCCGAGTCCAGGATATGGACTCGCCGAGTCGCCGGCTCCCGCGTGCACCAGATGCGCGACCCGACTCGGCGAGTCAGGCTAGAACTCGCCGAGTCCCTCTTGAAAACTTAGCCCAAATCAAATTAATTAACATACCGGAAAACGGGTCGTTACAATTCTCCCCCACTTGCTTCAGACTTCGTCCTCGAAGTCTGCTACGGCTGGATCTGCGAATAACTCCGGGTAGTGCGTTCTCATTTCTTCTTCAGCCTCCCATGTCCACTCAGACCCCTTCCGATGCTGCCACTGCACCTTTACCAGCTGAATTACCTTGTTCCTCAAGGTCTTGGTCTTCCGTTCCAAAATTGCTATCGGCTTCTCGATATAATTCAAGCCGCTATCGACCTGGATATCCTCCAAGGGAACGACCGCTGTCTCGTCCACTAGACACTTCCTCAACTGCGACACGTGGAAGGTGTTGTGTATCAAACTGAGCTCCTCAGGGAGATCTAACCGGTAAGCGACCCGACCCACCCGGGCCAAAACCCTGAAAGGTCCAATAAACCTGGGGCCCAATTTGCCCCTCTTCCGGAACCTGATGACACCCTTCCAAGGTGAGACTTTCAAAAGAACCATGTCTCCCACCTGGAACACCAAGTCTGAACGCCTCCTGTCGGCGTAGCTCTTCTGTCGACTCTGCGCAGTCTGCAGTCTATTACGGACCTGCTGGATCAGTTCCGTCGTCTTGAGCACCACTTCGGTGCTCCCCATGACCCGCTGACCGACCTCGCCCCAACAAATCGGGGTCCTGCACTTCCTGCCATATAACATCTCAAAAGGAGGTCGATCAATGCTCGCATGATAGCTGTTGTTATACGAGAATTCCGCTAAGGGAAGGTACGTATCCCAACAGCCCCCAAAATCCAGAACACATGCCCTAAGCATGTCCTCGAGAGTCTGAATCGTCCTCTCGCTCTGCCCGTCAGTCTGAGGATGAAAAGCGGTGCTGAAATGGAGACGAGTACCCATCTCGTCGTGAAACCGCTTCCAGAATCTGGACGTGAAGCGAACATCTCGGTCCGACACTACCGATACCGGCACCCCATGACGTGCTACAATCTCTCGCACATAGATATCGGCTAACCTCTCCGCCGATATGCTCTCCTGGATCGGAATAAAATGGGCACTCTTCGTCAACCGATCCACCACTACCCATATCGAATCTACTCCACGCGCGGTCCTGGGAAGTTTGGTGATAAAATCCATGGTGATGTCCTCCCATTTCCACACGGGAATATCCAACGGCTGCATCTTGCCGTGAGGTCTTTGGTGCTCCGCCTTGACCTTCCGGCAGGTCAAGCACCTCTCAACGTACCAAGCGACGTCCCGCTTCATGCAGGGCCACCAATAATCAGGTCGAAGATCTCGATACATCTTCGTCGCCCCTGGATGGATAGAAAACCGAGACTTATGAGCCTCGTCCATCAATACTTGCCGTACCCCACCCCAGTACGGTACCCACACCCTACCATGAAGCGTCATCAAACCCCGACTGTCGTAGTCGAAAGAAGCTACTCGACCCACTATCCTCTCGCACTTCTGCCTCTCCTCCTTGAGACCCTCCATCTGGGCTTCCTTGATCCGCTCCAACAAAGGAGTGATCACCGTCATCCTCATGCACAAATCCCTGATAGGGGCCGCCGACGCCTTACGGCTTAGGGCATCGGCCACCACGTTGGCCTTCCCTGGATGATACAGGATCTCACAGTCATAGTCCTTCAGCACGTCCAACCATCTCCTCTGTCTCATATTCAAACTAGGCTGATCCATAAGGTATCGCAAACTCTTGTGGTCCGTGTAGATAGTACAGCGGACCCCATACAGATAATGTCTCCAAATCTTGAGGGCAAATACAACTGCCCCCAGCTCCAAGTCGTGGGTAGGATAATTAGCCTCGTGAGGCTTCAATTGTCTCGAGGCATAAGCCACCACGTGGCCTCGCTGCATCAACACTGCTCCCATACCTGTGATCGAAGCATCACAATAGACCACGAAATCCTCAACACCCTCTGGCAAGGTAAGGATCGGAGCCTCGCACAATCTCTTCCTGAGAGTCTCGAACGCCGCCTGCTGCTCAGGCCCCCAACGAAAGACTACCGACTTCTTGGTTAGTCGGGTGAGCGGCACTGCTATCTTGGAGAAATCCTGAATAAACCTCCGATAATACCCTGCCAATCCTAGGAAGCTCCGAATCTCAGATGGAGACCTCGGGACCTCCCACTGCATCACGGCCTCAATCTTGGCCGGGTCAACCAAAATACCCTTCTGATTAACGAGATGCCCAAGAAACTGCACCTCGCGTAACCAGAACTCGCACTTGGAGAACTTAGCGAACAGTCTCTCCCTCCTCAAAGTCTCCAACACCTCCCGCAGGTGCTCCTCGTGCTGTCCCTGCGTCTTGGAATACACCAAGATGTCATCGATGAACACTATCACTGACCGATCCAGCATCGGTCTGCACACGCGGTTCATGAGATCCATGAACGCGGCTGGGGCATTGGTGAGCCCAAATGGCATCACCACAAACTCATAATGACCATACCGGGTCCTGAAAGCAGTCTTCTGAACATCCTCATCCCTGACCCTCATCTGATGGTAACCGGAGCGTAGGTCGATCTTGGAGAACCAAGACGCTCCCTGGAGCTGATCAAACAAGTCATCTATTCTCGGAAGTGGGTAACGGTTCTTCACCGTTACCTTGTTCAACTCCCGGTAATCAATACACATCCGATGCGACCCGTCTTTCTTCCTCACAAATAAGATCGGCGCTCCCCAAGGCGAACTGCTTGGTCTAATGAAACCCTTGTCTAACAGCTCCTGAAGCTGTGTAGACAACTCCTGCATCTCAGGGGGAGCAAGTCGATATGGTGCTTTGGCTATCGGAGCCGCACCAGGAACCAGGTCGATCCTGAACTCAACCTGCCTCTCAGGAGGTATCCCCGGCAAATCCTCGGGAAACACATCCGGGTAATCTCGAACAATAGGAACATCATCGATCGTCGTCTTGCCCTTATCCCGGGCATCCAAGACGTAGGCTACATAACCGGCGCAACCCTGCTGAACGTAGCGCCTCGCCCTAGCGGCAGAGCAGAAAGTCAATCCTCGCTGGGGCCTCTCGCCCTGAACCACTATCTCTCCCCCACTGGGAGTGCGAACCCTCACTAGCTGAAGCTCACAATCAATCACCGCCCCATTGGGGCTTAGCCAATCCATTCCCACAATAACTTTATTCCCGCGCAGGGGAATTGGAACCAAATCCACTGAAAACTGCTCCTCAAATATTTGAAGGGAACACCCTCTATATACTTTGTCGACCCTCACGGTCCTATCATCTGCTATCTCAACCTCTAACGGACAATCCAGTTCCCCCGGAGCTCTGCTAAATCTCTTGCTAAGCGCAAGCGATACAAATGATCGGGTGGCCCCCGAGTCAAACAATACCAAAGCAGGGATGCCGTTCACCGAGAACGACCCTAAATAAAACGTACCATCAAATAATATTCAAACGATATATTAATAATTAAAAGATGAAAGAAATGTACATACCCGTCACCACATCAGGAGTCGCTCGCGCCTCCTCTGCTGTCATCTGGAATGCCCTGCTCTTCGCCACCGGCGCATCAGCTCGGCCCTGACGGCCATCCGTGATCCTCAAAGTAGCAGGGGCGGGTGCATGCACCTTCCCTGCTGCAGCTAAACTGGGACACTGGGACCTTTTGTGTCCCCTCTGATTGCACTGAAAGCAAATCAGGTCTGATGCTGTAACCGTAGTGGCAGGGGCCGTACAATCCCTACTCATGTGCCCGGTCCGACCGCACTTGTAGCAGCCGGAACTCCCTGCCTTGCACGCCCCCTCGTGCAACCTCCCACACTTGCCACATCGACCGTGGCTCTGCTGACCCCTGGACCTGTGATCTGAAACCTTGGGCTTTTTGCCCACACTGCCTGCACCCGAAACCGCCTCCGGTTTCCTCTTCCTCTCCATCTCGAGATCAATCTCCCTCTCTCTGGCTCTAGCAATCATGTCGTCCAGTGTTTTGCAACTGGACCGGCTCACAAACATACGAATGTCGCTCCGCAACATCTCGTGATAACGGGCCTTCTTCATCTCCTCGTCTGCTGCATACTGAGGAACAAGAAGGGCCCGCTCCCTGAACTTGGCGGTGATCTCCGCCACTGTCTCGGTAGTCTGGGTAAGATCCTGGAACTCCCTGGCTAACTGTTGCACCTCAATGACCGGTGCGAACTCCGCTCTGAACCTGGTAGAGAAATCAGCCCAGGTCATGGCATCCAATGCCGCATCATCCCTGATGGTATGTCCTACCTCCTCCCACCAGTCACGTGCCCTGTCCTTCAGGAGACAGGACGCCAATCTGACCTTGTCCCCCTCGGGACATCTGCTAGTGCGGAATGCGTTGGCCACATCCGCCAACCACCTGGTACTCGCTATGGGGTCCCGTGCCCCGTGATAGTCAGGAGCTCCGCATGCCCTGAACTCCCTGAAAGTGAGTGTGCGCGACCCCATCACGGCCGCCATCTCAGTACGGAAGGTACTCAGTCTCTCATCCATCATCTCCAAAATGCCCTCCTTGATCGAACCGAAGATCACAGGAGTCTGCTCAAGTATGATGCGAGTAATCTCAGAAGAAAGGAACTCTCTGGTCTGCTCATCGATCTGTCCGACCTCCGGGTCGGATCCCGATCCTGATCCTCCTCCGACATCTGAACTGCCGGCTGCTGGCCTCGGACGCAAAACTACCATTCTGAAACATATCATAACAACATCAGAACATTGAAATATTTCAAGGGATCATGATACGACTACTAGCTTCCTGGTCTAATCTTGGCCTTCCTTGATTCGAATACGGATCCTCTGCTTCCAGTAGTATGGGCCCCTACTACCTTCCACATCTATCCATACTCTCCTCAAGAACTGCCTCGACTTCCCCAAGTCACTTCTACTGCTGCTATTCCCTGCTATTCTCACCCTAGGCTTGCCCTAGAGAAAACTCGAGCTCAATACGACTGGTCCTCAGCTGCTGTAGGTCTCCTTGCACTGCCAGTTAGCCATCACCTGAACACCATCACATGTGATAAGGATCGGATAATCCTTCAAGTAAAAGATCCGTCCCTACAACGGTTGGACTCAAACAAGAGCTGCGCAGTAGGGCCAGTTCCAGCACTCTGGGATTATTCAAACCTGATTACATGTGGCGTGACGTGTCCACCTAATGGCTAACTCCCATTACTCGGAATCCCACTAAGCACAAAGCAAGCAGCATTCGGACAAGGGAAACAGACTCACGCAAGCTATTCTTATAGCATTAAACTGCACTAGCATAGGGTGCTAAGTTCATACGATCAGGCTATTCTACTGCTGTCTACTCAATTCTAGCATGCAATACTCATAGAGTTGTAACACATAAGCAGGCACATAAGGCGTTCTCCTACACCCTTAGTCCTATTCTAGCATGCTGTTCTACTAAACTGAAATTGAACAAATAACTTGTATGGGTAATTTGGGAGTACTTACTTGAGCTCGGTTGACCGCATGCACACACCTTTTTCTTAAAACAATTCTTTTCCTTCTAAGTGTTTTCAAAATTCTTTTGTAAAAACATTTTATTAAAATCTTTTATTTCCCTATAGTTTGAGTTCAGATACACCCGAGAGTGTACCCGAATCCCTCAAACCAGCGCTCTGATACCAACTTGAAACGACCCAAAAATACGACCCAAAAATTTCGTTTTTAATACCATCAAAACTATAATCAGAGTATCATATAAATAAACCATGCGTGATACGTCCCAAAAGATAACAAAGTACCGTGCGGAAAATGTAACATGCTATATCCAAAACAACAGCTAGATCAAATCCAAACTAAAGCTGAAACGGTGGTGTGTGCGATGCCGTCATCCAGAGCTCTTCCCTTTGCTTGCGGAGGTACCTGAAACCAAAACTGAAACTGTAAGCACGAAGCTTAGTGAGCTCCCCCAACTTACCACATACCATACAACAACATATAAACACATATTGGGCCTTGCCCACTGCATCGGGCCGGGGCCCGGAAACTGCATCGGACCGAAGTCCGGAACTGACTGCATCGGACCGAAGTCCGGAACTGACTGCATCGGACCGAAGTCCGGAACTGACTGCATCGGACCGAAGTCCGGAACTGACTGGGACCGTGTCCCCTGCATCGGACCGAGGTCCGGGACTGACTGCGCATAACATAGCATATCATAACAATTTATACTGCATACTGCATCGGGCCGTGGCCCGGAACATAAACACATACACATAGCACATAAAACATGTCTGAACCACGAAGGCATCAAACATACTAACTACTACATCGGACCGAAGTCCGGAAACTACTATTAACTGGACGGGCCGGCCAGGTGGCCTTAGACCCGTCCTTACGGGAAGGAAACTCACCTCGTAAGCTAGCGGATGAGAGTGCGGCTCGGAAAGCTAACGGCTGCTGCTCCTGAATCTCCTCGGCTACAAATCCATAAACACACTCAATCAATCACTAACACTACACTCAGGGTAAAATGACTCTTTTACCCTTGGTCAACGTTGACTTACTCAGGGCTGACTCGCCGAGTCGGGATATCCGACTCGCCGAGTCCTAGACTCTCCGCTTAACTCTTACACGCTGTTACTCGTCGAGTGTGGCATCGACTCGACGAGTACCCTCTGGATCCAAGAACTCAGATGATCTTCATCCGACTCGCCGAGTCAGATGAACAGACTCGACGAGTTGTTCTTGATCCTCAAGAAGATTGCCTTGGACTCGCCGAGTTGTATGAACAAACTCGCCGAGTCCCTTCATCACTGAGTCTACTCTTAACTCGCTGAGTCCACTCCCTAACTCACCTCGTCCACTCGACACTGAAGGAACTGAAGAACTCGGGACTCGCGACCGGACTCGTCGAGTCGTTCTTCCGACTCGCCGAGTCGCCGCCATGCAACACATTTTTACTCGATTTCTCTTAAATCCAACACATGCAAATGATAGATCTGGGTCCATTAAGCTGTTTTACCACGTAAAGTTTCCAACTTTACGTGCACAACTACATGATTGAGGGAAATAAGACTAAAATATGCACAATAGGGGTAGATCCATGGCTAACATGCAATGTAACCCCAAAAAGGCAGTGGATCTGGACTCTACCACACCCCAACACTCAGATCTAAAGATGTTTCGGCTTAACAACACATTCAAGCAAGCATAAAGCTTGGAACAAGCATCAAATAACCCTTAAAAGAGCTCTAATGGAAGTTTAAGCATGAAACCAGAAAGGAACTCCGAAAATACCTCAATAAGTTCACCCTTGACCTTGGATCTTGGCACTAGAACACGTTTCCTTGCTTCCTTCTTCTTCTCCTTCTTCACTCCTTCACAAAATGGGACAAGATCACATATAAGCTCACAAGAGGAAGGTTTAGGGTTTCTCACAGTGCTCTCAGGGGGAAAGTGACGAGATGGAGGCTATAATGGGGTTTAAATAGTGAGCAAACCCGGGGAGTTAGGGTTTCACCCAGACGGACGGACTCGCCGAGTCCAGGATATGGACTCGCCGAGTCGCCGGCTCCCGCGTGCACCAGATGCGCGACCCGACTCGGCGAGTCAGGCTAGAACTCGCCGAGTCCCTCTTGAAAACTTAGCCCAAATCAAATTAATTAACATACCGGAAAACGGGTCGTTACACCATGGCTATCATAATCGAAGGAGGAAACGTGCCCCATAATACTCTCCCTCTTCCGATGTTCCTACTTCATAGCCTCCTGTTGGGCCTCTCGGATCTGCTCCAACTGTGGAGTCACTACTGTCATCCGTAAGCAAATGTCTCTGATCGGGGCAGCCTTGTGACTAAGAGCATCGGCCACCATATTGGCCTTCCCTGGGTGGTAGAGGATCTCAAAATCGTAATCCTTCACCACATCTAGCCACCGACGCTGCCTCATGTTCAGATTCGGCTGATCCTTGAGTTACCTCAAACTCTTTTGGTCCGTGTGAATGGTACATTGGACCCCATAGAGGTAGTGTCGCCAAATCTTGAGGGCGAAGACGACCGCCCCCAACTCCAAATCATGCGTCAGGTAGTTCGACTCGTGAGGCTGCAGCTGCCTCGAAGCGTAGGCGATAACATGCCCTTTCTGCATCAATACCACACCCAACCCTGAGATGGACGCATCATAGTATACCACAAAATCCTCCACGACCTCTGGCAGGGCGAGGATCGGCGCCTTGCATAGCCTCTGCCTTAATGTCTCGAATGTTGCCTGCTGCTCAGGCCCCCAACGAAAGACCACGACTTTCTTCGTCAACCGGGTCAAGGGTATGACTATCTTGGAGAAGTCCTGAATGAATCTCCGGTAATAGCCTGCCAATCCCAGGAAACTCCGAATCTTAGATGGAGACATCAGAACCTCCCATCTCTTCACGACCTCCACTTTGTCCGGGTCGACTAGAATAGCATTCTGGTTGACAAGGTGCCCAAGAAACTGCACCTCGCGCAACCAGAACTCACACTTGGAGAACTTGGCATACAAGCTCTCCCTCCTCAGGGTATCCAAAACCTCTCGCAAGTGCTCCTCATGCTGCTCCTGCGTCTTGGAGTAAACCAAGATATCATCAATTAAAACTATCATAGACTTATCCAACATCAGTCTACATATGTGGTTCATGAGGTCTATGAACGCGGCAGGAGCATTGATGAGCCCGAAGGGCATCACCACGAACTCGTAGTGGCCATAGCGAGTCTGGAAAGCAGTCTTATATACGTCCTCGTCTCTAACCCTCATCTAATGGTAGCTTGACTACAAATATATCTTGGAAAACAAAGATACCCCCCTAAAGCTGGTCGAAGAGATCATCAATCCTTGGGAATGGGTAACGGTTCTTCACCGTTACCTTGTTCAGCTCCCGGTAGTCTATACACATCCGATGCGACCCGTCCTTCTTCTTTACAAACAGGATCGGGGCTCCCTAGGGTGAAGTGCTCAAGCTAATGAATCCTTTGTGTAACAGCTCATGCAGCTGTGTAGACAACTCCTGCACCTCGGGAGGAGCCAACTGATATGGTGCCTTGGCTATCGGAGCCGCACTAGGGACCAGGTCGATCCTGAACTCTACCTGTCTCTCCGGAGGTATCCCAGGCAGATCTTCCTGGAAAACATCCATGTACTCTCTCACCACTGGTACATCACTCATCGTCACCATACCCGCCTCTTGAGTATCCATAACATAGGCGACATACCCTGTGTAACACTGCTAAAGGTAGCATCTAGCCCTAGCTGCTGAGCATAAAGTTGGTCCACGTTTGTGGCCTCTCGCCCTGAATCACCAACTCTCCCCCACTTAGGGTCCTAACTCGTACCAACTGTTGCGCGTAGTCTATCACAACCCCATTAGGGCTTAACCAGTCCATACCGACGATGACCTTGTTCCCACGCAATGGTATGGGAACCAAGTCTACCAGGTAGCGCTCCTTGAACAACCCTCAAAACACAATCTTTGAAAACCTCTGATCCTCAAACTGATCCGTCATCAGCAATCTCGACCTCTAGAGGGCAATCCAACATGCCTGAAGACTCAGGGAACCTCTTGCTAAGTGAAAGAGAGACAAATGATCGGGTAGCACTCGAATCGAACAACACCTGTACTGGAATACAGTTCACATGGAACGATCCTAAACGAAACACATAACATGGCACATAAATATCATAATAAACATATAATAAAAGCTAGGGAGAAGAAATCATACTTGTTACCACATCGGGTGTGGCGCGTGCCTCCTCGGTAGTCAACTGGAAGGCTCGGCTCCTCACCACTGGAGCCACTGTCTTGCCCTGTTGGCCATCAGTAATCTGCAGGGTCGCTGGAGCTGGCACCGCCACTGGCGCTGCTGCTATTATCAATCTAGGGTAATTGGCCTTTTATGGCCCTTCTGATTGCAATGAAAGAAAATCAGGTCTGATGTCTGAATGGTGAGGGTAGAGGAAGTACACTCCCTGCCTAAGTGTCCAGTCTTGTCGCACTTATAGCAACCTGATCCTGACCCAGCGCGACAAACTCCCTCATGTGACCTACCGTATTCCCACAGCGGCTCCAGCCCTGCTGGCCCTTCGACCTAG
Source organism: Lactuca sativa (assembly GCF_002870075.4). Classification (NCBI taxonomy): domain Eukaryota; kingdom Viridiplantae; phylum Streptophyta; class Magnoliopsida; order Asterales; family Asteraceae; genus Lactuca; species Lactuca sativa. The sequence continues at coordinate 245,164,361 of NC_056627.2, read as the reverse complement.
AGTTGAATACCTTGCGATTCTTCCCTGAAGCCCCAGCAACATGCTCCGTCTCTGGCTTCCTCTTCCTGAGGTGCTCCAAGTCAATCTCCCTCTCCCTCGCCCTAGAAATCATAGAATCCACGGTCGGGCATGTTGAGTAGCTAACATGCTCCCAAATGTCCACCCTCAACATTTCATGATAGCGGGTCTTTTGCATCTCCTCATCTCCAGCATACTGAGGTACCAATAAGGCCCTCTCCTGAAACTTGGCGATAATCTTCACCACCATCTCAGTAGTTTGTCTTGTGTCGAGAAACTCCTTGGCCAACTGCTGAAGCTCTACAGCCGGTGCAAAATTAGTCCTAAACCTGGTCACAAAGTCTGACCAGTTCATAGCCTCAATGGCTGAGACTCCCAAAGAACCACCAACTGACTCCCACCAATCTCTAGCCATGTCCCTCAAACATCCACCAACATACCGAACCTTCGACCCCTCAGGGCAAAAGTTAGTTAACTGAGCAGACTCCATATCTGCAATCCATCTCCTTGCAACAATGGGTTCCTTCACCCCGTAGAATTCTGGCATACCACATCCCCTGAAGTCCTTAAAGGACAGCGTGCGCGCCCCTGACTAGCTAGATGCCCAGTCACTCCTAAATGCCCTAAGGCGATCCTCCATTAGCTCAATAATCCCTTCCTTGATCGACACAAAAATCACCGGGGTCGACTCAAGGATACCTCTAGTGATCTCAGAAGCAATGAACTCATGTAGTCCCTTGTCAACTGGCTCGTTACCTGATCCTAACCTTGTTCAGAAGCTAGTTAACGTATTCGTTTACCAGTTAATTAAAGATAACTAGAACTCCTAAAAAGCACGTAGCAAGCATCATTCGGACATTAAGTACCCAAACCAAGCATATCCTATTCAGGTCATCATATCACTGTCCAATCAGTTCTAGCCGGAAATTCAATAAGCATATATAGCAGGCATGTAAGGCATCTTCCTAGATCCTTAGCCCTAATCTAGCATGCAGTTCTCATACATATACAATAGGTATATAATTCATCCTCCCTAGATCCTTATCCCTAATCTATCATGCAGTTCTCATAGTCATATAACATCATAACATAACATGTATGGGTATCTTGGGGAAAACTTACTTGCGCTCGGCCGGTTGCACGCATCACACACCTTTTTTTTCAAAGTTCTTTTCTCTTTTCAATTTCTTTTCAAACTCCTTTTTATAAAATGATTTTACTTTTGAAAATTTTCATACCAAGTCCTTAGTTTGATTTCAGACACACCCGAGAGTGTGCCTGAATCCCTCAAACCAAGGCTCTGGTACCAACTTTTAACATCGTAATCTTCAAGACCAAAAATTTCATTTTTAATTAAGTAGCTTATAAAATTGTTTACTGGAAAATATCATCGATATCATAACATCCCATAAATCAAATGTCATAAAACATGTCATGGAATAATAATAGTCTCAGAGTACAATCACAAGAACATCATAGTGCGGAAATCATGTGTATGCGATGCGCTGCTACCGTGCCTGCTCATTCCCCTTCGCTGAAGAGGTACCTGAAACAAAACTGAAAACTTTAAGCACAAAGCTTAGTGAGTACCCCCATCATACCACATACCACATAAGGCTTCGGTATCTTTCAACCGGTATCTAACTGGCATGACTGGGAGTTGGGCTCCCTTCGGTATCTTTCAATCGGTAACCGAGAGCTAACCTCCCCTTCGGTATCTCACAACCGGTAACCAAGAGCTAACCTCCCCTTTGGTATCTTTCAACCAGTAACTGGGAACTATTTCACCCCTTACCACTACCACATAATAGCATATCATGAACATATATCTAGGCATGCATGGGTGCTATCTACCCCTTCGGTATCTTTCAACCGGTAACTGGGGCTATTCTGCCCCTACTATTACTAACACATTTAGTACTCTATCACATAATCATAACAAATATCAACATCCCAGTTAATTATAACAAAGACAATCATCTCAACTATAATCTCTTACTGGTGGGCCGGCCTTGGTGCCTCAGAGCCACTTCTACTGGAAGGTAATTCACCTTAGTGTCGTGAAGTGTCCGAACTGTCCTTGTTGTCGAGATTAACTCCTCTCGATTCCTACACATAACGATCTTCCTTAATTACCATTTCATGGTCAACTCATGTCAAATTCAAAGTCAAGATCAACAACATGGTCAAAGTCAGCTTTGGGTCAAGGTAAACATTTGGCTTACTCAACTCACCGAGTTGACCCACCAACTCGCCGAGTTCCATTGTCCTTAGAACAATAAAAGCTTCGACCCTACTCGTCGAGTCTTTCAAGAACTTACTGAGTTCTCCTTCATACGAGGTTAGGACTTTCTACCACTGACTCGCCGAGTTCATCCTTGAACTCGTCGAGTCCTTCTTCATGTAAGAAGGCACATCTAGTCCTAGACTTGTCGAGTTCCTTATGAACTCGTCGAGTTCGTCTTCATGCAGTTGGGTCTTAGTCTTTAACTTGCCGAATTCTGTTCTTGAACTTGCCGAGTTCCATGATCTTCAGGTTCATATTCACATCCATCTTGTTGAGTCCCCTTCTAGACTCAACTAGTTCGATCAGAAACAGAAAAGGTTGGGGAACCATAGCCCGACTCGCTGAGTATTATGAGCGACTCGTCGAGTCCCCTAAAGTCCAAGTCTACCAAGTCGATTTTAGTCGGGATCAATGCGTCTAAAACAAAGATCTGACATCCTAGGGTCAATATTACTCGGAAAGTTACAAAGTTGAGGTTCATGCATAGGGTTATTTGGCTCAAATGGCCCTAAAATGATGTTATATGATGCATGAGACTCCCATGTCCATAAAGTTGGCACCTTTATGCCATGGGAATCCTCAATGGTTTCAGATCTGAAGTTCTACCCCTTTAGAACCACAAAACCCCGAAGTTGGCTCTACTAAAGCTTAGAAAAGGTAGAAATGAACCCTAACTAGAGATCTAAGAGATAGATGGTCAAGGTTGAAGCTTTTTACCTTGAATGAGCTGGTAATGAAGCAAAACCTCTGGATCTACTTGCTTCTTCTGGAACCCCAAGCTTCCACTTCCTTCTTCAAGTGTCAAGCAACCGAAACCCACAAAATGTCTTAAGAACACTCCAAAATCTTTAGGGTTTCGAATTAGGGCTTTTCTAAACTATGAGAGACGATGGAGGCTGAATTGGGACAAGATAAGGCATTTAAATAGGGTGCAAACCCTAAATATTAGGGTTTCATCTAGGCAGACCTACTCGCCGAGTCAGGATCCTGACTTGTCGAGTAGGTTACTTAAAACCCACGTCCAAGGTCTAGTCTACTCGACGAGTTGGGCCTCCAACTCGTCGAGTCCCATTGTAAAACATGCAATTATTTAAATTTAAAATACGTACCGGGAACCAGGTCTTACACTCAAGTTGGGATCTTCCCCATAAATACAAAAGGTTTATAACATTTTCATGTTATCATGTGATATGGGATCTTCCCTATGGAATACATAAGGTTTATAACATTTTCTTGCTATCATACGATTTGAGATTTTCCCCAGTAATTCACTAAGGCTTGTAACGCTAACATGTTACCCTGAATTGGGATTTTCCCCAGTGATTTGCTAAAATTTATGGCATCGGCATGCTATCTAAAGTTAGAATAACCCCCAGAAAATATGCAAGACTTGCAACATTACCATGTTAGAAAAACAGGATTCTTCTAAGTTTTTTTTCAATTCAAAATTATTTCGAAGTGATTCCTAAGTAAGGATCCTCCACAAAGTTCACCAAGTTATGGTTCCTCATGAATCCTTCCTGATTAACTTCTAAAGCAAGGATCCTTCCATACGGAAGCTTGAGGATCATACGAAACTAAGTGAATCATAACTTCAGTCAAAAGATAATCAGGTTCTATATATCCTTTAACGTTATGTTTCAAAAGGTTTATTAACCTAAAAATATCTTGATTATTTCAAAATCGCAATTTTATGACTAATCGTTTCAGGCTAATCGGATGTAAAAAAGTTTTAACTTTTAGGGTCCTGACTATGTAAGAATCATTAGAAATCCTAAAATCATATCAAGCAAAATTAAACATGCAAGTAGAAAAGTATGAAACAACCATTCATAAACAAACAAGTGGTGCATCGATTCTATAAGAAACAAACACTGTCTTATAAAAAATCATGCAAAATATTCTTATCTAATAGGCCTAGACCGTGGCTTGGTCATCATCGCCTAGGGTGTTCTCCTCCTCATTCGCTTTTGGCTGCGGCCTTTCAAGATCCGCATTGGTGTTGGCATGATCACCCTTCAGTTTGGCTAAGGTTGCTCGCCACCCAGCCAGATTCCAAGATCCTGCGTTGGCCACATCTTAAGATAGTTTGATCTTGGCCTCCCAAACAGTTAGAGCAACGCTGGCCTTTACCTCGACGATCACCTCCGCCATTTGCGCCTCATTCTCCTCCTCTTTCTTGGCCTTCTCTTTACTCAAGAGTTTCACCCTTTTTAGGAGGTCCTCATTGGTTGCTTTCCACATCTTCACTTGCTCTTTGAGGACTTGCTCGACCCTATCAGTCTGAATCCTCAGATCAGCTGAGATATGATCGGAGACCTAAAAAAAGACATCAGAAGCGATAAAGAGAAAAATGTGAAAAGCAAAATGGTGTTGGAACTCACAGCCCAAGAAAAGGAAACCAGTTTTTGGAGTGCGTCCTCCACCCTGAGATTCTCTTAGCTTAAGTCCACGGTCCCAACAATTTTTCTCTTTTTAGATCCTGGAGTCTTCATTGTTAGATATATAGGGGTTTTTTGACAGGGAAAGAGGATGAAGCCTTCTCCTTCTTTACCACCAATTGATTACTAGACATGGCTATATCAAAATTGGCGAGAGTGAAGTGAGCATCGAATCGTGTAACTTTGGATCCTAAGCAAAATAAAAGGACCGTAAGAAGTTAGGATCCTCAACAAAAAAGAAGAAGAAAATAGAGGAAGGATCCTTACCTTTCAACATGGAGACAGTTATAGAAGAACTGAAGACTAAATGACCTCTCTACTTAAATATACGAGATTTTAGTGATCTCGAAAAATTCAAAAATGATTCCAGAGAAGGGGTAAGAAAGTCCTAGGGTAAAAGGATATTCCCGAAAACAAACCCAAGAGGGAGAGACAAAGTTATGTTGGATCCTAACATCAAAATCCCTAAATATGGTACTGGTAGGAAAAGTTCCAACCGACTTCAGGGCCTCAATGTCATAATCATTGAAGGTACAAGTTTCCTCGTAAAATAAGATTTTCTGGTCCTAGAAATCATCATCAAGAATAGCGATGATGGTGGAACGAGAACAAGTCGATTTTTCGACCACGACTAAATATAAGAAGGAGAAAATAAACAAAAATACTACCTTCAACGATGTTCTATGAACTTCCAGAAGAAAAGCTAAGAGTAAGATGAGATTGAAAAGCTCTATATCATATTTATACATGAATCATGGAGAGGTAGAAATGTGATTTGACTCATTCTAACGGATAGAAATCTACCCGTTGAAATTCAAATTACCCATCCGATAGAGATTTTTACTTTATTTTTTACTTAAAAATTATACCTCTAAATATTTAAACACTAACGATTATATTTCGCAGGTATAATTTTGGGGCAATTGTTAGGGGCAAGATCATTGAATCATATTTAGGATCCTCAAATACTTTTGAAGCCTCAGAATCCTTAAACATATCTCGGAATCATGACTATTGCCACTAATATTTCTGACATTTGTAACGACTATATATTTTTTTTATTTTTCTCACATGTGCAGAACGAGTCAACAAAAGACCCATTCTCAACGGAGAGTCATCTTAACCAGGCAAGAGACCCGGAATACCAAGTCAAATAACGTTTATATACTGATTCCGAGGGATCCCGAAATTATCGGACTTCGTGTTATCAACATTAGACTAGGGGTGAACATTTGGACCGAACTGGACCGGACCGGCTCTTGGACCGAACCGGTTATGGAGAATATTGTGGACCGTGGATCGGACCGGATGAGTTGTGTCTATGTCCGTGTCCGGGTCCGGGTCCTGGTCCAGGTTTGGGTTTTCCGGTTCTTGGACCCGTTTGGACCGGTATAACTTTAATTGCATAAAGTACAAGTCGTTAAAATAAGTTTTTGGGTTTGATAGAACTCGTTCAAACAAATATATTATTGGGTTTGATACGATACAACGTGGATAAATGATTACATTTCCCTTTCATGCATAACTAATCTACCTTGATGTTAGAATATTATAACATGCAAAATTAATTTTCCAAATAAAAGCAACTAACATATAAATAATGTTCACCGTGATCCCTTTCATATGATTTATCTTTCAAAAGTACATAAAATACATAATTATAATCTAAAATAATAGTTAAAAAGTTGAAATATTTAATCTTTGATAGTTCAACTTTGAAGGATTGTAACTCACTGAATATAATACCAAAATCAACAAAATTATAGTCTAAATTCATCTACAAACTGTAAACTAAATGTTGGAAAAAACCGTAGGTCAATCCGACTTAAAACGAATGAGTTATGATTGTTTAAAAATTTTCACAAATTACAATTTTTTTTTAAATCGGGTCCAACCGTTTCTAAACCCGGTAAAAACCGGACCGAACCGGGAAAAAAGCCGGATCGATTTTGATGGATTCCTAGAATCAAGAACCGGATCGGGGGTCCAAAAAACCGGTCTGAAGATCTTATCAAGGATCAAAGGCTTTCCTTGTAACTCACTTGTGTCACATTGATCATCATTTCATACTTGATTTACCATGAACATCACAGTCTCTCATACAATTTGGTTGAATTTTACTTAGTCGATTTTTGACCAAAATACCCATAAAATCTTAAACTTTGTATATAAAATTTTCTATAGAAAAATTAGTAAACCATATGATTTTTTATTCTAGACTTGTCACTGAATTGAAACCTCAATGTTTAAACTTTATATAATGTTTGTATTATTTATGAAAAAAATATTGACCTTGGTAATTTAATAACTAAATATACTTTTGAAAGAAACAAATGTATTTGTTACATTGTTTTGAAATTTGTTGGCATTTTATATTGTGAAAAAAGTACATTATTATAATATGTATTGGTTGAATTCAAGCAACCAATCAGAAGACAGGAAATTGAGAAAAAGAGGCGCAAATAATTGGTCTACAAGTGCGTCACAGACTTGATAATCCTCATGGAGCGCACGTGACAGCGAGTGGGAGTACACAACGACAATAATCCAAAATTTCTGTATTATTATTATTCCTACGGATGAATATCGGAACTGGATATCTATTTTTTTAAATCGGAACAGTTTTGGAATTGTCGGTTGCAGAACCCGAACCGTCTTGAGCAGTTTCGGTTTCTAAAGTTACGGAACCGTCTTAAGCAGTTCTGGTTCCGATTTTTATTTTTTTGAAACCGCTGGGTACCCGTTGGAACCAGTTTATATATGTGTGTGTGTGTTATTTAGACCGATTTAAAATATATTGGTTCGATTTTGTCCGTTTTTATTCCGAATTTATTCGATTTCGACTGAACTAAATTACAGTTTTATTGAAAAATTTTAATAAAGTTGATGTAACCGGGTTACCCGTTCTAGAACCGGAACCGCCTGTTTCGAAAATGGTTCCAAAAATTTAACAACTACCTAGACCGGTTCCTGTTCCGGTTTTAACTTTCTACTAACTGCCGGTTCTGGTTCCGGTTATCGCCAAATAAGATGGGTACCCGCCTATACTCATCCCTAATTATTATATATTAACAAATTTAATACTTTTTAGTTATCAAGTTGATTATTTTTATAATCTAACAATTTCTTTTTAACGGCAAACCAACCTAACAAATGTTAAATCGGGACTTTCTTTTATAATCGTCTTATGTTTTACAATAACGTAATCATTAAGTTGGATTAGGATTAGAAGTTTGCCTAACTACTTGAACTAGTTTCCAAATTTCCCAACAAGATCATGTGAGTATTGAGTCATGTATCCAATTATACCTTGATACTATTATTTAAGATATTTATAATTAATTTTTTTAACGGACAGATTAATGGTTAACAGTTAGCATCACGTAATCGTTAACGCTTAGATTATATGTCGAAACCTCTATTCTAAGTGACAAAATCTCTATAACTAGTGACATTGACATATCCATAATAAAATTAACTTTAACAATAATTGTTTTTTAGTCAAATATTTTTCAAAAATTATCTGTCATTTTCAAAATACTATATTAAAATATCTAATAATCACATTTTAAGTCATCTACTCCCCATTCGCTATGCCAATTTAACTTTTTGTTCGGTTTTAGTGAAACCAAATAGCTTCTTGAAACTCTAAAATAGTTTTTTCGTTAGAAATTCACAATTTGAGTTTTAAATCTAAAAGTTATTTTTTCTAGAAAAATTAATCTTTCTTGTCGAATAAAGTTAGTCTACAAATAGTACAAAATGTTACATGTTATATATGTTGGTCATTTTTGTAAAACCAAAAGATGGGTTATTTCCTTATAATTCAAGATTTTTAATGGTTAATTTTATAAATATCAATTAAGTTTAACATTATTACTTTTTAACTATAAGTAGGAAACAGATCCATATAAATATCGGCTCAAATATATTGACTTTCGAAATATGTTGTTTAATTTGACCTTATAAACAAATTTTTAAAAGTTCATATGCAAAATAAATATTTTATTTACTTAGACTTAAAAAATAATATTTTATGTACTTACTACTTATACTTAAATATAAACATTGCATACACATTAAAACATTATATTTTCTTATAGAAATAAACAAAGGCCTCGAGATGCTTCTTTTCTTCTCAATACAAAAACCTTCTATAGAGACTCTATAAGAACATTACTCATACGATTTTCTTCGGAATAAAATATGTAGCCAAATTCCCGACTTGAGAAGATATTACATCTCTAAATGCCTCAAATTTTCCCTTTTTTCCTGTTGAATGGATTCAGGCAAAACTTTGATATCGATTATCAGTGTGTCGTTGAGCTTTCATTTCTCATTATACTATTTCAAAAACAAAGTCATCTTGTGTTTGTAGTCCCTCTAGGTCCTTGTCAACATTGACATGCAACAAGGGGTATCTTGCAGACAAAATTTAAAGTTAAAGACGGTTGTTGAAACAACTTATATGTCATGTATTTAGTAAATTGTTCACATAAATAAAATTTGATGCTTTTAATAATTGCATATGATCAATATGTTTACACTCCCGAAACGTGTATACACCAAAACATCTCATCCAAACTTGAAAATTCTAGAAATATTATATCCCAATGCATGCACAATAATGTATGTTGTCATGGTTTTAATGATATGTATAATATTTATTTTGTATATAAGATTACAATTAGCATTCACCAACACTTACTCCTAAAATTACATTACAAAGAATCTCATTCTCATATACAAATGACAGCTTTAACCTTCTTTAAAATAATTGAACTTGAGAGAGAAATACTTTATGATTTGAAGATGGATCGTGAAAGGATGAAATACGTACAAGGGTATGGGACACAATTAATACAACCCACCAATAGAAGTTATCAATACTTTGAAACCTTTTTGCATCCCCTGACTCCATAAACATAGATATTACACAACTATACGTTGTTGTCAAGAGGGACATGCAACAACAAAGAACCTTAGAAAAGGTGTTAATGGTGTTAGAGGGTAGAATGAATTTTAAAGTATCATTGCTTAAGAAACTCATGAAGATCTTAATTTTGTATATTCTAATGAAGTTTCAATCTATATTCTTTTATTTTTTTTCTTTTCTATATTGTTAACGTATCCTACCAAGAATACGTCAAAAATAACAGAACCGTCAAATGGTTTGGGCAAAGACCGGCATACACCTAACGTCGGGGCGTCGCTCTCACGATCCCACATTCATTCCTTGGCGACCAAGCATCAAAGCAAGTGTCGAGACAAAATAGTACTAGACGCCCCACAGAGCGACAACCGTACCACTCAGAACATCGCTCTTGGCAACCCTGCACCAATGGTAAACAATTACGTGTGGAACACGATCTACCAATCAAAGGCCGTCTTCCCCTGTCACTCCTTAAAAGGTGCAAGATTCTGTCAGGGATTTGTTCCCCCGACCACAGGTATAAAAAGGACCCTTCTTCTCTAAAAGGAGGGGCCGGAAAAATAGATCTCCAAAGTCTTTTCTTACATTTCCACCTTCTCTCTAAGAGAAAAACTAACTTGGTCGTCAGAGCTTCGTTCCGGGACTGCCTCCCGGGCGAAGACTGATGAGCTTGTTTCCTATGCAGTGATTCTCAGGCCCTCTATTCCATTCTTCAAAGAGACGGAGTCAAGTCGGAGACTTGTTACAACAGTTGGAGCCATCCATGGGACTCTAACCTACGACGCTCTTAACAAGTTGGCCTCAATGTCCTTTGACCACCTAATTAAGAAGGTATTGGTAGAGGTCCTTAGATAAAGGAGTATCAAAAACAATAAAGTCGATGCCATAGTAGAATCGTCGGGTTGTACCAAGCCATACTAGAATATCTAAATCATGGGATCCTCCAAGATAACCCAGATGAGGCCAAGCAAATAAAAATCAAAGCCCCACAGTTCGCCGTAAAAGGAATGCAGCTGTACAAGAGAGGCAACCAAGCGACATGGCTCAGATGCATCTCGCTCGAGGAAGGCCAACTCCTCCTAGAGGAAAGCCATTCGGGCGAAGTGGGAGCACATGAGGGGGCACGTGCACTCACGGGCAAGATATTGCGTTTTGGGGTATATTAGGCCAACGTGTACACAGATGACAGACCCGACGAGGGTCACAAGGAAATTTTCGGAATGCTAGACATTCGCCCCATTCCAGAATCAGCCAACAACAACCATGATCAGTATCAGCAGCCCATGGCCCTTCCACCAATGGGGCATCGACATCATCGGATCGTTCCCGATGGCCCCAGGGGGATTGAAGTTCCTTCTGGTCGTAGTTGACTACTTTACAAAGTGGATCAAGGCAGAACCCCTAGCCACAGTCACGAGCAGGCAGATGATCAGATTCATGTGTAAAAAAATCCTCACTCGGTTTGGCACCCCCAAGGTCCTAATAAGCAACAACGACACCCAGTTTGAGGGAAGCCCCTTCAAAGAACGGTGCGAGGAAAAGCGGATCCATCGTCGCTTTACCTCAGGCGCATACCCCCAGGAAAACGGCCAGACCGAGGTATCAAACAGGACCATCATGAACGGGCTTAAGAAACGTCTGATGAAGACAAAAGGGGCTTGGACGGAAGACTTGCCAACAGTATTATGGTCATACCACACTACCACAAGGTCAGGGACGGGAGAGACACCCTTCAGCATAACATATGGCACGAAAGCGGTGCTCCCACTCGAGATTCTGAGTGAATCATTGTGGGTAACCAGTTTCGACGAAGGCTCGAACGAAGAAGAACGATGATAAGACCTGGACATGTTAGACGAGAAACGCCAAGCCACTCGACTGCGACAAGCAGCCTACAAATCCTATACAGAAAACATTTACAACAAACGGGTACATGTAAAGAACTTCAAGGTAGGGGAATAGGTGTTGAGGAAGAACGAGGCTAACCACTCGGAGCCACTGGGAAGTTAAGTGTGACCTGGGAAGGACCCTACAAAATAGTGGGGGCACGCCGAGATGGATCATACACACTGGAAGCACAAGACGGGAGACCGATACCCCGAACATGGAAATGCGCACAACTTGCGCCACTTTTATTTGTAAAAAAACAACTGGCAAATGGTATAACCAAAGGAGAGGGATAGTGATGCTCAGACCTCCATCCTAAAAGCTACAATTTGGTCAAATATTAACATAAAGATGCTTAAGTTGTCTTCAAAACTTTCCAATTAATAGAGTTTCGCAAAATAGTAGACTAACCTTGTTAGTCAACATACACACACACACGTATATAAAACATAAATACAAACGCAAGGAGAAAAAGGGGCGTGCACGGATTTACCAAACGACAACATGGGCTGATCACCCCCATTGTTTGGGCAGAACAAATTCCCAACAGGCAACCACAAACCTCGGTAAGAGATGATCCCCTTATGTACATGTCGGTTTAAACAAGAAATAAAGCCTTCGGGCTTTCAAACCAAACGTAACTAAATGGTCCGAAGGATCATAACCTTCCGCTGACAATTTAACACACACGAGTCCAGGGAGCCTCGAGGTGACAATCTCGGTTCATCTTAAGCAACCACAAAAGAAAGGCAATTGTTCACTCAGTTATGGACCAAAAAGCAAGCCCTACAAAATACTCTTCAGGGAGACCCCTCCCCAAACATATATATATATATATATATATATATATATATATATATATATATATATATATATATATATATATAAAGCTCGCAAGAACGGGCAAACATTAACGATGAAGACCACGCAAGGTCGAATGTAACAACATTCCGCAAAGTACATACAAAAAATGAGAAAGAAGCAACAAACAAACAAAAACGCACAACAAAAATAAACCCTGACGAGGTTAAGTCGAGGCAGCGCCCCCAGCGCCACCGTATGGCACGTGTTCTTCCTCTTCAGAACATAGTTGGCGAAAATCAGCAAGGCCGAGCTCGCCCGAACGGAGATAAGAAGCGAAGTCCGTCTCGGCAAAAGCCCTGATGACAGTATGCATTGCATCAACGGATTGCGCCGCAACGTCTGGATTAGACAAGCCAGGGTAATTTCCAACCGACCATGCTCATGCCATCTGCTTCCCCTTCTCTATACCATCAGCCATCACGCGGCCTTCAAGCGACGAATCCCAAGTGCGAACTCGCTACTCTTGACAACACGGTCCACCACACAAACCACTCCCTTATGGAGAACCCACGCTAAATCAACCTCCAATATTTTCCTCCTCGAGTCCTCAGCAGTGAACTGATCGTCTTGCAGTGTCAAACGCTCTGCCAATGCCTCTTTCTTCGATACGAAAATTTGGACATGCTGAGATAAGATATCAACCTCCTCATTCAGAGTCGCCACCTAAGCTTCCACAACAGTCTTCTCCCCATACAGCACGAGGTAGCGCTCATGAAACTTGCGTCGCTCCTCTTTGAGAATCCAAACCTTCTTCGCGAGCTCGTCACGCTCAGATTTAACAACAGCCAACTCCACTAAATTAACTACTATGTAATGAAGACGGCTAACAGCCGCCACCAAGTAGGGAGCAACCTGAGCAGCAACATACTGAAGATTGTTTGTCATGTGAGAATAAGAAAAAGCATCGAGAGCCTCCATACTAGCCAGAGGCAATGCATGTTTGCATCACTCACTGGCGGGGGCCTGTTCTGACAAAAGGGAACCAGGCGTGAGGTCCCACCCATGGAGATACACACAAGTAGCATGCGAAGATGAAGGACCCGCCATCGACGGGGCACCACCAGGAATAGAGGGCGGAAAGGAATAAGTGTGCACAATGCCTAGTTCCCACGTCTGGTGCAAACCTGCCGTCTCTATCGCCTGCGGGTCATCATTATCAACAATCTCAATAACAACAAGTGACTTATAAAATAGAGGGTCAATGTTGTGTTTCCGATGCAAACGCCGACCAATGGAACTGCCACTAACATCCTCCTCAAGGGCGGACTCCACAACAGCAGACTGGCGCTGGGAAACGACTTTAGCACCTGTGACACATGATCCTCTGACCCCCGCCTCGACAGGAGGGAAATCACCCTCAAAGATAGGGCAAACTCTAGCTGGAGTCGGCAACGCCTCCACTTGAGGAACTTCGTGATACTGAAGATCCCCTTCAAAATCCCCTTGTAGCACTTGCTCAAGAGACAAAACCTCTCGCTACCAGCAACAACAATAATGCAAAACCACTTCTTTTCAGCAAAAGAAACACAATATCAAAGTAAAGAAAGGCAAAAGGGGGTGGGGTGGGGGGAAGAAGATAACATTTACCATTATTGTCCACAAAAAACTAAGGCATCTTTCCGCGTGACCTCCAAGAAGCACTCATTCTGGCTGCTTCCAATACGCAGTCCGACCAGTCTTCGCCGTTAAAACAAATTCCTCTTAACGTGCGAGCCACCGAAAAACGACCTCCGACAGTTGGGGTGCCCAATCCGAAGCCATGGGCTCACGAGGATACTCCAACCAAATCACTTTTAACCCACAGCCACCGATCCCGCCAATTCTTCTGAGACGCTTTCTGGTTAACTATAAAGGAATGCGTATTACGACGTTAAGAGAAAGTGTGAACGCCTGTATGAGTAGACGAATTGAAGAAAGACTGGAATGCTTGAAGATAGGGAAGCACCCCCAATGCTCGACACCCTAACTCAAACCCAATTATCTTATTCTCAGCGTTTAGGGTCAAGTCATGAATAGAGAAACCGTATTCCCGTATAACCTCGTCGAAGAAATCAAATACAGGAGGCTGAAACCCAGCCTCCAATATTGCTACCAGAATACCCACTTTCCCTACTAATGGTTGATAAATCGTAGACCCTTCCGACAGGAATTTAACGCCATGCTCAGGCAGGAAACCAAATCGGAATTGAAGGGACTCGAACTCCTCGGTGTAGGAGCGACTCCTGATCTAACAGAGGCCATCAAGAACCGGAGAGAAAAAATATGGGAGAAATAAGAAATGATAATAGAGGATGAGACGGCGGATTATGGAAAGAGTAAGTGTATAGCCATTCTTAAAGAGAGAACCCTTAAATAACATGAAACAGGAAGAAATAGAAGAAGAAAAAACATAACGAAACGACGTTGTCTCGCCAGAACGGCTTTATTACACGTCATGTATCGTTCCCACCAAACATGTGCCCAGAGCTAAGCTAGAACTACTCAGCTACCTCAAGCAAACGCTAACGTCTACTAGCCTATGGGACTTGTTAACGTATCCCACCAAAAATATGTCAAAAATAAAGGAACCATCAGACGGTTTGGGCAAATACCAGGTTAGGCCTAACTTCGGGCCCATGCTCTCACGAACCCACATTCATTCCTTGGTGACCAAGCGTTAAAGCCAATATCGAGACAAAATAGTACCAACCGCCCCACAGAGCGACAGTCATACCACTCAGAACGTCACTCCTGGAAACCCTGCACCAATGGTAAACAACTAAGTGTGGAACACAATCTACTAATCAAAGGTCGTCTTCCCTTGTCACTCCTGAAAAGGTGCAGGATTTTGTCGGGGATTTATTCCCCGACCACAGGTATAAAAAGGCTCCTTTTTCTCTAAAAGGAGGGGCCGAAAAAATAGATCTCCAAAGTCTTTTCTTACATTTTCGCCTTCTCTCTATGAGAAAAACTGACTTGGTCGTCGGAGATTCATTCTGGGACTGCCTGCTGGGCGAAAACTGGCGAGCTTGTTTCCTGTGCTCTGATTCTTAGGCCCTCCATTCCATTCTTCAAAGAGACAGAGTCAAGCCAGAGACTTGTCACAACATATATAATAGTCATTTTTTGTATTTTTAATTTCTTTATGATACAATCCATTAACCATATCCATTAAAATAACAAGGAACATTATTATCATAATTAAAACAAACCCAAAAATCTTATAAAAACCATCAACATAACTGAAACATTTTCATTGTTAATACAAACCCAAAAACCTCTTAAAACCATCAACATATGTTGAAACATCAATATAGTGTAATATGAACACCCTTTCAAGTGGTACTAATATATCAATAGCTATTTCATACATATTTTTCAACATAATTAATTTAATACAAAATATATGATCATTAACAATATTTACGATTGTTTACAAAAACCTATTTGTAAATATGTAACATATACAAATACTTAAACATATTAAGTACTTTTCTTAATATATTTATATTTCCTATAACATATTTAAAATCATGCTTGGTGCATAAGTCAAGACAATGTTTATACGTCAAAATATATTTAGTGCAACTAAAGATCTTAAGGAAAAAGACTATCATATGTTTGGTGGTATATCCAATGTTGTGAGACAACTTCAACTTCTTTTATCGCTTAATCTGTTCGGTGTTGAGTTGGATTCCCCAAGGTCAGTCCTAGGGATGAGCAAAAGGACCGAACCGGCCGGAACCGGACCGGACCGGGGAACCGGCTTCGGCCAAAATCAAGAACCGAACCGGCCCGGCGGTTCTACCGGTTCCCGGTTCCTACCGGTTCTTGTCGTGTCTTCAAATGTTGGAACCGCTCCTTGAAAAATAGCATCATACGGTTCCGGTTTTTGCTGGTTCTACCGGTTTTTGCTGGTTCTACCGGTTCCGGTTAAATCGGTTCCGGTTGCTACCGGTTCTCCAAAAATCCACAAAAATAAAGTCTCGGTCCCGGCCCGACCGGTTCCATCGGGTTCTGGTTCTGGTACCGGTTCCGGCCGGTTCCCTGGTCCATATGCTCATCCCTAGTCAGTCCATACCAATTTAGGGCCTAGGGAAAAATAAAAGATGTGACCATTCAAATAAACATCGTCAAAATTAATGTATGAATCAGTAACATAAATGAAGCAAATATGGAACTTACTATTGAAAATAAAACTCATTTAAGTTTTAATTAATTAGTAGTGTAGACATTAATATCAGTTAGCGTTAAATAAATATGATTGCAATGTAATATCTAAAGGGTAGTTACACACACATACTATATCTCTAGCAAAAAATTTAGGATCTTCAAGTCCTCTAGATTGTTTGTACAATTCAAGATCACAATAGTGTAGTAGAAAAACCTTAAGAATGCTTGATCCCTCCGATCAATGAGACATGGTTTTGTTGTACATCCAAATGAGAACATTACCAAGTACATAAACAAAGTTCTTAGCCAGTATGCCCAACGTACTCATAGAGTACACCCAACATACTCGGCTAGGGACCAAAATGAAAAGAATTCACAAATTAGGGGTTAAAAGGAACATACGTAAAAATTGCAAGTGTTACAATTTTCCCCGACTTGAATCAAACTTCGTCCTCGAAGTCCGTTATGGTAAACAACCCCAAATAATGCTCCCTCATCTCGTCCTCGAGCTCTCATGTCCATTCTGAACCCTTGTGGTGCTGCTACTGCACCTTCACCAACTCAAAAACCTTGTTCCTCAAGGTTTTCTTCTTTCTGTCAAGAATCGCCACCGGTCTCTCGATATGATTCAGGCGATCATCCACCTAAATATCCTCCAATGGAACCACTACAGAATCATCAACTAAACATTTCCGCAACGTAGAGACATGAAGCGTGTTATGGATTTGACTAAGCTCCTTGGTAAGATCCAAGCGATAAGCAACCCGATCCACTCGAGCCAAAACCCTGAAAGGACTGATGTACCTGGAGCCCAACTTGCCCCTCTTCCTGAATTGGATGACACCTTCAGGAGAACCATATCCCCAACTTGGAACACTAGATATGATCAGCGCTTGTGGGCGTAACTCTTCTGCCGACTTTGTGTTGTCTGAAGTCTACCATGAACCTGTTGAATCAACTCGATAGTCTTGAGTACCACTTCAGTACTCCCCATGAATCGTTTACCGACCTCACCCCAACATACCGGGGTTCTACACTTCCTCCCATAGAGCATCTCAAAAGGAGGTTGATCAATGCTGGCATGATAGCTTTTGTTATACAAAAACTCCGCCAAGGGAAGATACATATCCCAACTCCCACCAAAACCAATATGCATGCCCACAACATATCCTCCAAGGTCTAGATAGTCGGATTACTCTGAATGTCAGTCTGCGGGTGGAATGTCGTGCTGAAATGCAGACGAGTACCCTACTCCTCATGAAACCTTTTCCAAAACCTGGACGTAAATTGGACATCCCTGTCTGAAACCATTGAAACCGGCACCCCATGCCATGCCTCAACCTACCTAATGTAAATTTCCGGCCAAATTTTTGGCAGAGATTCTCTCTTCAATCGGAATGAAATGCGTGTTCATGGTCAATTGATCCACGATGACCCATATTGAATTCACTCCACGCGCCATGTCTGTGGCACTTTCGTGATGAAATCCATGGTGATCTCTTCCTATTTTTAAACAGGAATGTCTAGCGGCTGTGAATTGGTGTGAGGTCACTGATGTTCGGCCTTGACTTTCCAGCAAGTCAAGTGTTACATCCCCATTTTCACGTCCAGAAAAGACCGATTTGTTTATGCATATTTAAAAATAAGAGTATCCTTTTTGAAGATTAATGTTGCGAAATTCATCCCCAGAAGATATGATAAGTATATTATCAAAGCATTTCGAAGAAATGTATTTTATTTATGTTAAAACATTAGGATGTCATCGTCAATACAGAAACATAAGCATAATGAAATATTAAAAGCCTTATAGTAATTAAACTAGTGGCCTAATACTATCTCAGCTGAATGTATCTTTCATATAGCCACCTGTGATACAATAAACTGAGTGGCTCAGGTTGGGAAACTCGGTAAGTACATTGGGATTTCAATCCCACAATGTGATAATAATGTATATCTTAAACCTGCAAATCCAACTATTATCATTAACACAGATATATCATATATCTAAAACAATTTATCCCATCCCATCGATTCCAACATATAGATCCTATACAACGATCTTACAAGATCTAGCCTAAAGGATCAATATGAACAACAAACTGACGGAGTTGCTTTGGAAATTCCCTGGCAGCAAACGAGGATCAATAAATACATCAATTGAGGGGAATGGAATAAGTTTCACCACAAACCTTCATCTGTAAAAACAACATGACAATTAAGTGAGGGGTGGTTATCTAGATAGTTGTTCCTAGCAATGGTCTGACATTGTGATGTATTTTACCCCCAAACTCACCCAATCCGACAATACAACATCAGGCATACCTGTTAGTAGCCTATTACTGACACACGCTAATGGGCAGTCTACAAAGTTCCTTATATACTTCGTGAAAGGAAGCACCGACACACAAAGCTCATCAAAAGAAAAGTATGGGGAGATACTAATAAAGTACTCTCGTACGCTCCCATACCCCAACACACAATGGTGTCAAAAAAGGACTTTGTACATGATAGTACTCCTGGCATATTATAGTAACCTGGTATGAGTAGGACTCATACCCCAAAACTAAATAATACCCCTGCACAAGTAGCACCTAAGACACAGAGCTTTGAAAAAGACTTGGTATATAGAAAGTTCTTTTGTACGTAGGATATACGTCACAAATCATCAACATCCCCGAACAAAGTTTCTACTCTCCATTCCGATCAACCACGTACCCTTAAGTCTTATTTCATCACTAAGCAAGCCTACAATGCTTATAATCAACTTTCAATACTAACTCTGTTTCGGCAACACTAACCTAATTTAGTGTAATATTTTATACAGAGTATTAAGTATTAACATACATTTATCTTCTCAATTATAATACTTCTATTATTATTATCATGTAATACATCTCAACACATATAGAACCATGTCTGGTCCGCATAGTGTATATCATCAAATATACATATAAAAAATATTTACAGATAATAAGCATATAACTCACATATAAACTATCAACATATATTTAACACTTTTATTGATACTTTTATTAAAATCATGTTCATGAAAGGGACGATGCACTCACTTGTTAAAGTGACGACTCGTAATTCTGGAAACGCTTCACTTCTAACAATTGCCTTTTCCTTTGATGAAGCCTAGTATAATTATTACTCAGTTTTAGTTTAATATTTATTGCTACTAATTATTAGTCTAGATTCGTCATTAACTCAAAGTCTACTTCAAGATCTATCAAGTAAGGAACAACCAGGTAGGATCATATCGAAGGTAGGGTCCTTTTGGTATAAGAAGTATACGGTTTGGAAATCCCATTTTAAACACCTCACTAAATCACAGCCTAGACATCATCCCCGTAAGTAGATCAATCATTATAATGACTTGGAATCACTGATAAATCTTGTTTAAAGGTTCATAATAATGATAATGAACTTAAACATAAAATATACTTAAATTATGGTAAGCATAATTCATTTACAAGGGGGTTTAGCAAGGAACTGGGTTCTGCACGAGCAAAAATTTTAAGCTGAAAGCTCTTCTTCTCAGGGCTTTTCGGTGCTTTAGGAAGTGCTAAGGAAAGTATTAGAGGGTTTGGGGTGTTTGGGAGAGAATGGGTGAGAAATGTGTGAAGAACGGAGTGATTTTCGCCTTCTATTTATAGGTTTTCTGAAGGCGAACGTGGGGCGTTAAAGAGATGAACGTTGGCCGTTCGCATGCCACGTGTCACCGTCTCGTTCCAATCCATGGGGAAGAAGGTGCAACCCAGATCGCACCACGTGTCATTCGCAGATTTAGCACAAAATTAATTATCTTCTAAAATCCGTAATTTTCACATGCAAGCTCCGTTTTGACGTTCTTTATATCTGCCATCAGAACCTGACGCGCATGACCGCAATAAGGAACCCACACCTCCCGATGGAGATTCTATAACCCTTGGCTATCATAATCAAAGGAAGCCACCTGTCCTGCAATGCGCTCAATCTTTCGGTGCTCTTCCTTCATAGCCTCAACCTGAGCCTCTCAAATCTGCTCCAAGAGTGGAGTAATCATTGTCATCTTCAAACACATATCCCTAGTAAGAGCTGCGACCGCCTTGCGGCTGAGAGCATCAACCACCACATTGGCCTTCCCCGGATGGTAAATGATCTCACAATAATAATCCTTTGACCACATCCAACCACCTATGCCGCCTCATGTTCAGATTCGGCTCGTCCATCAAATACCTCAAGATCTTGTGATTCGTGTAGATAGTAAAGTGGACCCCATAGTGGTAATGTCACCAAATCTTGAGGTTAAACACCATAGCCCCCAACTCCAAGTCATGTGTCAGATAATTTGTCTCATGAGGCTTCAACTGCCTTGAAGCGTAAGCAATAATGCGAACCATTTGCATCAAAACTGCACCCAAGCCTGTGATCGACGGATCACAATAAACCAAGAAAATCGTCAACACCCTCAAGGTGGTTAAGAATCGGCGCCTCACATGATCTTTGTCTCAAGGTCTCAAAACTTGCATGTTCCTCAGGCCCCCAACAAAAAGTGACAATCTTCTTCGTCAATCAAGAGGAACTGATATCTTGGAGAAATCTTGAATAAATCTCTGATAGTAACCTATCAACCCATGGAAACTCTACATCTCAAATGGATACCTCGGGACCTCCCATCTCATCATAACCTCGCCTTGGCCGGATTGACCAGGATACCATTCTGGTTGACAAAGTTCCCCAGAAACTATACCTCATGCAACCATAACTCACAATTAGAGAACTTTGCATACAACCTATCCTTCATCAGGGTCTCTAATACCTCCCTCAAATTCTCCTCATGCTACTCCTGGGTCTTGGAATAGACCAGGATGTCATCAATAAACTCAATCATAGACAATCTAACATAGGCTTGCATATGTGATTCACGAGGTCCATGAATGCGGCTGGAACATTGGTGAGCCCGAAGGGCGTTACCACGAACTCATAATGTTCATACTGAGTTTGGAAGGCTGTCTTCTGCACATCCTCCTCTCTGACCCTCATCTAATGATAACCCGATAGTAGATTGATCTTGGAAAACCAGGATGCACTTTGATGCTGGTCAAACAAGTGATCAGTCCTCGGGAGTAGATAACGGTTCTTCATCGTTAGCTTATTCAGCTCCCGGTAGTCATTACACATCCGATGTGACCCATCCTTCTTCTTCACAAACAATATTGGTGCTCCCCAAGGCAAACTACTTGGTCGAATGAATCCTTTGTCTAACTATTCCTGCAGTTGTGTAGACAACTCGTGCATCTCTGGGGGTGCGAGCCGATACAGTGCCCTGGCTATCAGAGCCGCACTGGGAACCAATTCAATCTGAAACTCCACTTGCCTTTCTGGAGGCACTCTTGGAAAATCGTCCGGAAACACATCCGGGTACTCCCTTACAGTCGACACATCATCCATAGTCGACTTACCATTCTACCAGGTATCCATAACATAGGCAACATATTAGGAAAAACCCTGCTGAAGATAGATTTTGGCCCTAGCTGTTGAATACAGAAGCGACCCACTTTGAGCACTCTTTCCGTGAACCACTAACGCTCCCCCACTTGGCATACGAATACGTACCATCTGATGCTCACAATCAATCTCCTCCCCATTGGGGCGCAACCAGTCCATTCCTAAATTAATATTTTCCCACACAAAGGAATATGAACCAAATCAATCTAATACCACTCACTGATCATCTCCAGTATACAACCCCGATGAACCCTCGATACCCAGACTGATCTATCATCCGCAATCTCAACCTCTAATGGATAATCTAGCTCTCCCAGAGAACCAACAAATCTCTTATTGCATGCAATGGATACAAAAGATCGGGTAGCCCCTGAATCAAACAATACCAAAGCAGAGATACCCTTAACAAGGAACAATCCTAAAACAAAAAACACTGATATAAGCGGAAAATGAACATAGATAAAGAGATAAGGAAAAGATACATACCCGTCACCACATCAAGTGTTGCACGAGCCTCTTCGGTTGTCAGTTGAAAGCCCTGCTCCTCACATCAGTCGCATCCTCCTTTCCCTATTGGCCATGAGTAATCAGTTGAGTCACCAGAGTTGGTGCTGCAACTGGTCCTATCGTAGCTAAACTTGCGTAATTTGCCTTCTTATGTCCCTTCTGATTGCAATGGAAGCAAATTAGATCAGATACTTGGGTAGTGGTTGTAGCATTGCAATCCCTGCTAAAATGACTCGTCTTGCCGTACTTGAAGTAGCCGGAACCACCCATGCTACACGCCACATCGTGCGTCTTGCCGTACTTTCCACAGCGGCCCCGACCCTGCTGGCCTCTCCATCTCGAATCAAAAACCTTGGGCCTCTTGCCTGAACCCCTTGAACCCAAAACCTAATCTGGCTTCCTCTTCCTCTCCATCTCCAAGTCAATCTCTCTCTGGCTCTCGAAATCATATCCTCTAGTGTCCTGCAATTGGATCGGTTCACAAACTGCCGAATATCACTTCTCAACATCTCATGTTATCTTTCCTTCTTCATCTCCTCATTCGCTACACACAACAAAACCCGCAACGCCCTCTCGCGGAATTCGGCGGTGATCTCAACCACCGTCTCAGTAGTCTAGAGAAGTTCCTAAAACTACCTCGCCAACTGATATACCTCAATCACCGATGCAAACTTCGCTAGAAATCTTGTCACCTCCAACTAATCTCAAGCTCTGTCTTTCAAAAGAAAGGAAGTGAGTCTGACCTTTGCCTCCTAGGGACAACTACTAGTGCGGAAGACATTAGCGATATCTGCTAACCAACGTATACTCACGATCTGGTCCTTTTACCCGAAGAACTCCTGAGCCCCACATGCCCGTAACTCCCAGAAAGTCAACGTGAGAGATCCCATCAATGCTACCATATCATAACGAAAAGTTCCCAAGCGTTCCTCGAGAACCTCTATAATACCCTTCTTGGTTATACTAAAGATCACAGGAGTCTGCTCAAGTATGCTGCAGGTGATCTCAGACGAAATGAACTCCCACATTTGCTTATCCAACTATCCGGCCCCAGAGCCCGAACCAGAACTACTTCCAGAACCTCCTTGTGTCGCCGCCATACTGAAAATAGACCATACAAACCATCAGAACACATATATATATATATATATACATGGAGGAGTCCCAAAATCTTTAAGCTTCCTAGTATCATCATGACTTCCCTTGACTCAAGTACGGATCCTCTAGTTTCACTAGTACGGGCCTATACTATCTTCCACATTTATCCGTACTTTCCACAAGGTTCGCCTGGAATCCTCCAAATCACTCCCTTATCTATCTATATAATCCATAACAAGACAATTCTCCTAGAACCAAATCTCTTCCTACGTTTCCTAGGGTAGTCGCCACACCATTCTCTGTCATCAGCTAGAGAAGGAACTCCCCTAACACCCTGTAACTAGCTCATGAATACTATTACGTGTAACCGATGAAGGGTTTTGAGCATTCTAACACTCCTAAGGTGTACATGCAACCCTATAAACCTTGGATCTATGTTTTACTATGATACATGCAAATTGTTTTTCCAAGGTTCTTAGCCTATCTAGCATAGAATGGGGAACTTTTAAACATAAATGCTAGAAGAAGAACATACCTTTTGTTGTTTGGATTCCTTGAGAACCTTGTGAGCCTAGCACCTCAACTGTGATGCCTCAAATGTCTCACACAACACCACAACACTTGGAATAACCTTGAGAGAAGTTCACTAACACTCAAAATTCGGCTAGCCCTCTTATACTTCCTTCTACTGCCGATTTTGCTAGTCTAGGGGTCTTTATATAGTTGTGGCACAAGTAGGGTTACACCAATTAAACCCTAATTTCCATGGCTTTCCATATTCCATGATCCATGGGTTTGTAACCTCCATGGACTATCTATGGAGCACCTTATGGGTTTTAACCCAATCCATACAAACCATGGATCATTAGCCCACTATACAAGAATAGATAATTTACACAATCAACCCCATATATTTAATTAATCTCTTTTTGATCACTTAATTAAATCCAAATTAATTCTTTGATCAATACTAATTAAATAATATTATTAACATATTAGAACTTATAATATATTAAAAATCCTTAAGTGTCATTTCTCTCATTTAGTCTATCCAAGTGTTGAAATGCCATGCAACCCAAATGGACCATGCTAACCGGGTCATATACATTCCAGGAATAGTTATGAACTTAGACACCTAATCCAACAGTCTCCCACTTGGATAAGTCTAATAAATATAACTGCAAGAATGACTTCAGGAACTGATAAGCAATCGTAGCTCTTTCAAGAGCTCGCAGAACTGAGATGATGATGATACGCCATTTTAAGATAAGTGATCATATAATCCTTTATGCTAGACATCAGCCGGACAAATACATGGAGCAATGTCTTACTTATTGTCCAACAGTTTGTTTTCCGATTTCCGATTTGTTTGACATAGAACTTAATTGAACACATCAACTTAGTTCTGACCTGGCCCGGTACACGGGTCAACACAAAATCATCGAGGGGCCCAAATATCGCTTCTAATCCAAGAAGGACCAGATAAACTTCGACTCATATGCTTGTTCTACTACTTGTTGAATTATACACAAAGGCGCGTTTTATAACATTTAGTTACCAATGCGTTTTCGTACAATTAATGTATAACCAACTCATAGGAAACCAATCATATCTCTAGGTTTGAAGACTTATATGATATTACCATCTCACGATCACTCGAGATAAATTCCATGAAGTGATACAAGTGAGCGTGGGTTGAATCCAATACTTAGGACTTATGAGCACTCATGAGTGTTGTAGCAACACTTTGCTACGTCCAACATCTTAGACATCTACAACCATCTACATGACAGTCTTGATTCATATCTACTTCCAATATATGACCGATTGTGGAGAATTTGAATAATATGAAATACCATAACATAATTATTCTGGAAGTAAAAACATGCATAATGAAACGATAGTAAAGGATTGACAAATATAGCAACACTTTACTGATAAATAAACAACAACTTTTATTCATCATCAAATGTTAATTACACTTTACACATTTCAAAGCTATCTAACTACTAAAACTAATATCATCCTTCAGCCCTATGCACCTTGCATGTTGGAGATGCTTAACCCTACCCAGTCCCTTCGTCACGAGGAGTCCTTCTTCTATTCAATGTCTGATGAAATGGTATTTTCTGTCGATGTGTCTGGATCTCCCGTGATCCCTTGGTTCCATGGCTAAGGCAACTGCACTTTCACTATCACAGAAAATCTCTATAGGCTCCTTTATAGCTGGTACAACTCCAAGGTCTCCAATGAAGTTCTTCAGCCATATAGCCTCCTTTTCTGCCTCGCTTGCCGCTATATACTCTGATTCGCAAGTTGAATCAGCCACTGTCTCCTTCTTGGAACTTTTCCAAGAAATTGCTCCTTTGTTTAAGGTAAAGACCCAGGCTAACTGAGAGTGGAAATTATCCCTGTCAGTCTGAAAGATAGCATCACTCTACGCTAATACTCTCAATTTATCACTCCCACTGAGGGTATGGACCCAGTCTTTAGTCCTCCATAGGTACTTGAGAATGTTCTTTACCGCAGTCTAGTGAGCCTTGCCAGGGTACCCCTGATATCTGCTGGCCATGCTTAACGAAAAGGCCACATCAGGACGAGTACAAGTCATACCATAGATGATCGAGCCTACAACGGAAGCATATGGTACTCAACTCATTTATGCTATCTCAGCCTCTGTACTCGGGCACTAAGTCTTACCCAGTCTAGTGTTACTCTGGATCGGTAACTCTCCTTTCTTGGAATTCTGCATGCTGAACCTATTGAGCACTTTATCCAAGTAGGTACTTTGACTAAGACCAATTAGTCTTTTACTCCTCTCTCTCTCTCAAAATTCTTATCCCTAGGATATAGGCAACTTCTCCATGGTCCTTCATAGCGAAACACTTCCCAAGCCAGGACTTCACTTCTTGTAGAGTTGGGATGTCATTTCCTATGAGTACTATGTCATCCACATATAGTACCAAAAAGCTAACTATACTCCCACTAGCCTTGACATATACACAAGATTCATCTTCACTTCTCGAAAAGCCAAACTCTTTGACCTTCTCATCTAAACAAAGATGCCATCTGCGAGGTGCTTGCTTCAATCCATAAATGGATTTCTCAAGCTTACACACTCTATTAGGGTACTCTGTACTGAGAAAACCCTCTGGCTGACTCATGTAAACATCATCAACTAACTTTCCATTAAGGAAAGTGGTTTTAACATCCATTTGCCGTATTTCATACACATGAAATGCATCAATGGCTAACATAACCTTAATAGACTTAATCTTCGCAACTGGTGAAAAGGTCTCATCATAATCTACTCCCGGAGTTTGAGAAAAGCCCTTTGCAACCAGTTGTGCCTTATAAGTGTGTACATTACCATCCATGACGGTCTTCTTCTTTAAGATCCATTTGCACCCGACTGTCTTATGACCTGGTACATTGTCAACCAAGTTCCAAGCTTGATTGTCATACATGGATTGTATCTCGTTGTCCATAGCCTCTTTCCATTTAACAGCCTCAGGGTCTGCCATGGCTTCTGTGTAGCTGTTAGGTTCATCCAGACTTACCAGTGTGCTGTCAGGGTCTGCCATGGCTTCTGTGTAGCTGTTAGGTTCATCCAGACTTACCAGTGTGCTATCACTGATAAGTATATCACCTTCCACGGTAATATGGAAACCATAGTAATGCTCAGGTGGATTGCTAACTCTCGCGGAACGCCTCAGAGGTACAGACTCTTCTGTCGGATCAACATGAGTTTCCTCCTCAGGTTGATTGCTAGGGTTTGAGGTTCCTTCACCACTTGACTCTTGAATTTCTTTAAGGTCAATTTTCCTCCCACTTTTTCCTTGGCTCATGAGTTCTATCTCGTGAAAGACTCATCTCCTTGCTACAAAGACCATATTATCACTAGGTCTGTAGAAGAGGTAACCGAAGGATCTCTGTGGGTAGCCGATGAAAATAAGCCTCTCACTTTGAGGTTCAAGCTTATAGTGAGTCTTGCGCCTCACGAAAGCCTCACAACCCCAAATCTTGATGTGGTCCAGATTGGGAACTTTTCCGGTCCACATCTCATGAGGTGTTTTGGCAACCTTCTTTTTAGGGACTAGATTAAGGATATGGGCGGCAGTCTCTAAGGCATACCCCCAAAATGAGATTGGTAGCGAAGCTTGACTCATCATGGAACGAACCATATCCAACAAGGTTCGATTGCGCCTCTCAGCCACACCATTAAGCTGTGGTGTCCTGGGAGGTGTCAATTGTGAGATAATCCCACATTCCTTAAGATAGTCAAGGAACTCTGTACTAAGATACTCACCACCTCGATCGGATCAAAGCATCTTAATGTTCCTACCCAACTGATTCTCCACTTCTTGTTTAAACTCTTTGAATTTCTCAAAGGTTTCTGACTTATGCTTGATTAAGTAGATATATCCATATCTACTAAAATCATCAGTAAAAGTCACATAAAAGCAATTAGCATCTCTTGAGGCTGTTCTGAAGGGTCCACACACATCAGTATGTATGATATCCAACAAACCCTCACCCCTAGCACAAGAATCAGTGAAGGGTGACTTTGTCATTTTCCCAAGCAAACAAGATTCACAACTATCATCCGACTTTAGGTCAAATGACTCTAAGACTCCATCCTTTTAGAGTTGGCCTATGCGTTTCTTACTTACATGTCTAAGGTGAAAATGCCATTATAATGCTTTATCCAAGCTAGTGGAAGACTCGATACACAACACATTATTTCCTACGTTATATACAGTTGACACAGTTTCATACACACCATCACAAGGTAATGCTTTAAAATAAAGAACATTATTAAAGAAAGCATTAATACCACCACATTCATTATCAAATGAAAAGTTAAACCTTGTTTGTACAAACCATGAAAGGAAATAATATTTCTCACCATTTAGGAAGAGTAACAACACTTATTCAAATCTAAAACTAATCCACTACTTAGCAACAAATAATAAACTCCAATCTTGGTGATAGGTGATGATTTCCTATTCCCTGTGATCAAGTTTATCTTCCAATGCTCCACATCCTCACTTCTTCTTAGTCCCTACAAATTAGTACATATGTGAATACCACAACCTGTATCAAGGACCTAATAATTAGAATGGGGTGAGTTATTAGACAATATAGTGTATATTCCTACATGGTTGGGTTTTACTTTCCCATCCTTTACATCTTGCAGGTACTTTGGGCAGTTTTGCTTCCAGTGCGACTTTTCATGGCATTAGAAGCATTCAGCCTCTTTAGGGTTGGCAGAAGGAGCGAAGAAATCTTTCTTGGTTCCACTTGAAGAGGAGCCATCAAGGGATTTTCCCTTGGTACCCTTTGAAGGGCTCTTCCTCTTCCTTCCTTTGCCTTGCCCAATTGCCAGGACAGGGGCCGCGGTAGGAGTAGGAGTAGTAACAGCCGACTTACCTTTAAGTCACTTTCTGCTGTCTTGAAAAGTCCTTAAAGATTGCTGAGTGCAACTTCCTCCTTGTTCATGTGGTATGTCATCCGAAATTGATCATAACACGAAGGTAAGGAGTGCAAAATGATGTCAATTGCCAACTCCTCAGGGAAGTTCACATTTAGCTTCAGCATACGGTCTACATACCTTTGCATTTTCTGCATGTGGCTCGTGATGGGTTCACCATCCTTCATTCAGGTTGTTATCATGGAGGAGATGATTTCATATCTCTCTTGACAAGCACTCTGATGGTAGGGGTCCATCAAGTCTTGGTGCATCTCAAAAGATTAGTAGTCCTCATAGGACTTTTCGAGCTCAACTGTCATTGTGGCCAACATGATACATGCCACTTTGGTAGCATCTCTCTCATGTGCCTGGTATTCAGCGATCTCCTCAGGAGTAGCAAACGACTCAAGTTCCTTAAGCTCCTTGTCAAGGACATATTCCTTGTCCTCATACTGAGTGACCATCCTGATGTTCCTGATCCAATCCATAAAGTTGGATCCATCAAAAATGACTCTCCCACAAAGTTTCATGAGAGAGAAGGAGTCGACAGGGTTTGAGCCAGAAGCAACATTGTTGGAAGACATCTGAAAGAAGAAAGACAAGTATAGGTTAGATATAAAGATAGTCCTTAATAAAACACCCAAATGTAATATTAAGGCTAGGACCCAACACAATATTTTATAACTTAGAAGAGGGATGCCGTAATCCAAGCTATAAAATATTTGAAGGTAGGTGAATGACGATTCACCAATTTCTACCATGAAAAACGAAATAAATTATTAGGTTTTATTTGGTCTTGAAAATCCTAGATTCTTTGAGATTCATTGAACTTTTCAATGGCATGATTCAATCTCGAGTGTGCCCTTCATGTTTTGTGACTGGGATTCCGAGGATCACAAAACAAGATGTGAAGTAACCATGCAAATTACTTGGTACCCGTAATGTTTATCACTCAATCGATGTGTCGGTTAACCATATGCGCTCCACCGACCTATGATAAATCTTAAGCCACCATTTGCCTACCTTGTTAAGTCCAGGTTAGTGTGTCGGTTAACCACATACGCTCCGCTAACAAATTAATCAAAGTGCAAAGTGTAATTTCATGGGTTAGCACCTTATTCACACTTTCCTAAAGTAACTAAGATTGGGACTTTATAAAAACATTTAGTTACTTTACATTCATCGTACTTTTAATGAGGATTTAAACTCCTTGTCTTACCCGTTCGGCTAACGACCCTCCACTAGTCAAGGAAGCGGTTGGTGAAAGCGGACACCCATTAAGTTGCCATTTGGTAGGCAGCAACCTTATACCCCCCTTATAGACCGGCTTTGTGAATGAAGCCTACTAACTGTAAAGCGACTTGTTCTTATACATATATATATATATATATATATATATATATATATATATATATATATATATATATATATATATATATATATATATATATATATATATATATATATATATAACTTATAATATTATAAATTAGAAGGGTTGAATTCTAACTTTTAAAATTCTAGGGGTTGGAACTAAAATTTTTAAAAGTGACTTTACATGTTCCAAAACTTGAGGGCAAGTTTTGTTACTTTCAAAACTTTTCATCTTTCATAACTTATGAGTTAATGGTTTTCATAAAATGAGAGAGTTTTCATTTTATGTAACCTATGTGTTTCTTAATGGATTTTAAAAGAGTGACTTTTTGGTAATCCATAACTTGAGGACAAATTATGGATTCCATTAAAACACATAATGATCAAGAATTAAACTAACAAGCAAGTTATAAATAATTCCTATGATCTTCTAAACTCATAACTTCATGAACATGCATATCAACAATTTTAAGAATCATAAATAAACCATATAAAACTTGAAATTTTGATAACAGCCATTGAAAATGGATTAGCATAACCACTACACCATCTAAAACAAGTTTTATAAGACCAAAGCAGTTTAGGGTAATGTTTCTAGTCCATTTCTAGCAACAAACTCGAAAAATTGCACTCTGGGCATTCTACTCGTCGAGTGCATGAACCTACTCGACGAGTAGGATGATTTTAGGCATGGAATCGTCGAGTCCCCCCATGGACTTAGCGAGTTCACCCAGCAGATTAAATATTTTTCGACTTTTTTCAACAATTTGCATCAAGTATCAAATAAACAAGCCTAGGCTTAGATACCACTGAAGGGATTTGAGCATTCTAACACTCCTAAGCTGTACTTGCAACCCTATAAACCTTGGATCTATGTTTTACTATGATACATGCAAATTGTTTTTCCAAGGTTCTTAACCTATCTAGCATAGCATGGGGAACTTTTGAACATAAATGCTAGAAGAAGAACATACCTTTTGTTGTTTGGATTCCTTGAGAACCTTGTGAGCTGAGCACCTCAAGTGTGATGCCTCAAATTTCTCACACAACACCACAACACTTAGAATAACCTTGGGAGAAGTTCACTAACACTCAAAATTTGGTCCGATGCAGTTAGCCGGTTGAATTTTTAATATTATAATAGTATAACGGTTGCATTTTAAACTTTTAAAATTCTAGGGTTTGGAATTTTAATGTTTCATAAATGTAATTTTAAAATTCCAAAACTTGAGGGCATGTTTTGAAACTCTTCAAAACCTCTTGAATTCCATAACTTCAGGAGTTAATGTTTCATTAATGAGACTTTTCATATTCTATAAGTTGAGGACAAGTTATGAAACTCTTCAAGAAACATTTAGATCAAATTTAACTAGTAAAATTATCATATAATTATTATTTACCAAATTGACCTAATTTAACTCATAAAGCAAGATAACTTCAAATCAAAAAATTACAAATTATTAGCTTATCATATAAACTAACAACTATCTTAAAATTTTTACAATTATCTATCAATTGGATGAGGATAATCACTACCATATAAAAAAATAGATTTTATGAAACAAAACAGTTTGTGGTAATGATCTGAATCCAATTCAGGCACAAAAACCTGAAAAACTACCAACAGACTGTCCAACTCGTCAATTCAAGCAATTGACTCATCAAGTTCCTCATGTGACTCGTCAAGTTCAGTCCGCAAAATTAGTTTCATTTTTGCTTCAACTTTGAACAATTAACCATGCATCAATATAACAGAAAACAACCTGACTCTGATTCCACTGATGGGTTTTGAGCACGATAACATCCCTATGATGCACATACAACCCTAATGCTTTGGATCTAAGTTTTCTTTAGTTATAGATATATTATTCTTTTTCCAAAGCATGAAGCCTAACTAGCATACAAAAATTGATATTTGAATAACAAAAAGTAGTTAGATGATTACCTCTTGTTGTAGCTTGTAGAATTTGGGCTTTCAAGAGCTTGGCACCTCAAGTGTGATGCCTCAAATGTTTCACAAAACACCACCAACAAATGGATTACATTGCGAGAGAGCTTGGAGCACCAAAAATCAGCTATATCCTCTTAGAATACTCTTGGTGCCGATTTTAGGGGCTTAAAGGTTACAAATATAGTGTAGAATTCCAAGAGTCACTTGTAAACCCTAATTCTTACACTAAGGCTTATGATCCAAAAATTGATTTGGACTAACACTTCATGGACTATCTCATAATCTTAGTCCATCACAAATAAATCATGCATTATTAGCCCAAACCATATGTATCACGGATTTACATAATCAACCACCGTTAATTTAAATAGTCTCTTTTGATCACTAAATTAATTCCAAATCAATTCTTGATCAATAGTAATTAAATAATATGATTTCTCAATTAATATATTACACTTATAATATATTAATAAATCTCAAATAACCTCTTTCTCAAATATCCATCCTATCAAATTGTTCTGGTGAATGCAACCCAAAATGGACCATGTTATTATTGAGTCAAGCACATACCAATTATAGTTATGGGCTTAGACACCTAATCCAACAACTAGATCTACCATAAGGAACCATCAAGTTAGGATCTTTATGATGAGTTTTAGCATAAACATACAATCCTATGTGTGCATGCAACCCTAATAAGATCTATGTCTTCTTTAATTGAACATACCATATGAAAAACAACATTTGAACCCAAGATCTATAGATAATAATCGAAAATTACATAATAAGGATTAAGATACATACCTTTGATTGTTATGTAGTAATAACAATCCAAAACCTTGTAGATCTTGAAGCTTGAGAGCAAGTATCACAAGTGTAATACCTCTAATGAATCACAAACACACTTAGCAAGAGGATGAGATGTGAGAGGGAGGAAGATGCCTCAAATTTCGGCTATAACTCTTTAGGGTTTCTAGTGGCCGAATTCATCAGGGGTATGGGTTTTTATATAGTGAGGTGACTTAGAGCCAGAGCTAGGGTTAAGAGTAGGAAACCCTGATTACTTTTCTTAAGGACCAAACCAGCCTCAAACCTTCCATCTACAAGCCCTTGGATGAAAATTATAGGGCTTCTCTAGAAGATTTTCGTCCAAGCCACTTTAGGAGGGTTCTAGAGCTTTTTTCCTCAACTATCAATAAATTGTCAAACAATCTTTGTGCTTTTAATCAATTCAATTAATCCTAAAATTAATTCTAATTAATTTTGATTAACTATTAATTAAATAATATGATTTCTAATTAACATATTATTTACATAATACATTAATAAATCAATCATTTCAATTTATTAATCAAATTAATAAATTCTTCCTCTTTCTCAATTACTAATCTTGTGTAGTTGCTAGTATGAAGGCAACCCAAAAGGATTGTGGTACTATCAATTCAAGTATATACCAACTATTGTTATGGGCTTAGACACCTAATCCAACTGTCTCTCACTTGGATAAGTCTAATAACTATAGTTTCCAGTATAACTTCAAAAAACTGATTAGCAAATTGTCGCTTAAAAGCTGTTGTCGAACTCTGACCTAGTCAGTAATGTGTCCTAAGTTAAGTGATCATATAATCCTAAGTTAAGCTGTTGTCTAATCCTTTGTTTCCCAATTTCCAATTTGAAATGACAAGGAACTAGTATTCAAACACATCAATTTAGCCCTGGCTAGGCCCGACACTATATAACAACATCAAATCATCGAGGGGGCCAAGATATCGCTTTTCCCGTTAGAGCAAAAGGAATAGATAAACTTTGACTTATATGCTTTCACTATTTACTCATAAAATCATGAACAACAATATGTTTTATAACATTAAGTTACTGATGTGTTTACGTATCATCAATGCACAACCAACTTGTAAACAACAATTCATATATCTTCGTTTAAAGATTATAAGATATTATCGTCTCAAAATTACTCGTGATAAATTCCATGAAGTAATTCTATGAGCATGGATTAATCCAATACTTAAATTCTCCATTTCAAAAGTATTCATGAATACTGCAGCAAAACTTTGCAATGTCTAGACAGTTAGACAATGTACAACCCAATTCATGATAGTCTTTATTCACTATTTACTTCCAAAAGTATGTAAGACCGTGGATTATTTGAATAATATAATCATTCAGTAACTAAAACATGCAAAATGACACAATAATAAACAATTGACAAAAGATAGTAAACAATACTCCTAAATAAATCTCCATTAATTATTCATCAAATGTCAATTACATTATTTGTTAAAGTTTCTAAATATCTATCTAACTATTAAAACTAATATCATCCTTAAGACCAATGCTCCTTGCATGCTGAACATGCTTAACCCTAATCATACCCTTTGTGAGGGGATCTTCATGATTCTCTTCTAATGATACCCTCTTCATGACGAGGTGTCCTTCTTCTACTCGATGTCTGAGAAAGTGGTATTTTCTATCGATATGTCTAGATCTGCCATGATCTCTTGGTTCCTTGGTTAAGGCAACCACTCCTTCATTATCATAGTAAATCTATATTAGTTCCTTTATGGTTGGCATAACTCCAAGATCTTTGATGAAGTTCGTCAAACATAAAGCCTCCTTTGATGCTTCACTTGCGGCTATATACTATGATTCACAAGCAGAATCAGCCACGGTCTCCTATTTGGAACTTTTCCAAGTTACTGCTCCTCCATTAAGGGTAAATATCCAGCCATACTAAAAACAAAATTAGTCTCTGTCTGTCTGAAAGCTGGCATCACTATACCCAGTTACTCTCAAGTCATCACTGTCACCAAGTACAAGGACCAAGTCCTTAGTTCTTCACAAATACTTAAGAATATTATTAACTTCTATCCAATGAGCTTTACCTGGATTTCCCTGATATCTACTACCATGGTCAAAGCAAAGCCCACATCAAGACGAGTACATGTCATAGCATACATGCTCGATCCAACTGCGAAAGCATATAGAACTCGACTCATTTCTGCTATCTCAGCATCAGTACTCGAACTCTAAGTCTTACTCAGTTTGGTATTACTCTAGATAGGAAACTCTCCTTTCTTGGCATTCTCCATGATAAAATGCTTTAACACTTTATCCAAATATGTACTCTGACTAAGTCCAATTAGTCTTTTACTCCTATTTCTCAAAATCCTTATCCCTAGGATATATGCAGCTTCTCCCAGATCCTTCATAGCGTAACACTTTCCAAGCCAAGACTTAACCTTTTGCAAAGTTGGAATGTCGTTTCTTATGAGGAGTATGTCATCAATATACAACACTAGGAAGGTTACTATAATCCCACTAGCTTTGACATATACACAAGATTCATCTTCATTTCTAGAAAAGCCAAACTCTTTAACTTTCCCATCAAAGCAAAGATTCCATCTGTGAGAAGCTTGTTTCAATCCATAGATCAATTTCTCAAGCTTACACACTCTATTGGGGGACTTAGCATCCACAAAACCCTCTAGTTGATTCATGTAAACATCCTCAGCTAACTTCCCATTAACGAAAATGGTTTTGACATCCATCTACCAAATTTCATAGTCATGAAACACAACTATAACTAACATTACCCTAATAGATTTAATCTTAGCTACTGATGAAAAGGTCTCATCATAGTCAACCCATGGGGTTTTTGAGTAAAGCCCTTTTGCAATTAGTCGAGTCTTGAAAGTGTGCACCTGTCCATCCATGTCGGTCTTCTTCATGAAGATCCACTTGCACCCAACTGTCTTACGACCTGGTACATTGTCAACTAAATTCCAAACTTGATTTTCATACATGGACTTGAGCTCACTGTCCATTGCCTCTTTCCATTTGGCAGACTCAGGGCCCGCCATGGATTCCTTGTAGTTAGAAGGTTAAACCAAATTTACCTGTGTACTATCACTGATAAACGTATCACCATCTGTAGTAATATGGAAACCATACAACTCAGGTGACATTCTAACTTTATTGGAGCGTCTAAGAGGTAATGACTCATCAATTGGATTGGAATTTCTTCCTCAGGTTGATCCACAATAGGTTCAGAGGTTCGTTCATCGTTTAACTCTTGAATTTCTTCAAGATCAATTGTACTCCCACTGTCCACTTTGGATATGAGCTCTCTATCGCGAAAGACTCCCCTTCGTGCTACGAAAACCACGTTTTCACTAGGTCTGTTGAACAAATATTTAAAGGACTTATGTGGGTCACCGATGAAAATACATCTTTGACTTCGAGGTTCAAGCTTGCTGTGAGTCTCTCGTCTAATGAAAGTTTCACAACCCCAAACCTTGATATGTGCCAGCGAGGGAACCTTCCATGTCCACATCTCATGAGGTGTTTTGGCAACCTTCTTTGTTGGGACAAGATCAAGAATGTGGGCGGAAGTCTCTAAGGCATACCCCTAGAATGAGATTGGAAGTGAATCTTGACTCATCATGGAACGAACCATGTCCAACAAGGTTCGATTACGCCTCTCAGCCACACCATTGAGTTGTAGTGTCCTAGGAGGTGTCAGTTGTGAAACTATTCCACATTCCTTGAGGTAGTCGTGGAACTCGATACTAAGATACTCACCACCTCTATCAGATATTAGCACCTTGATCTTCATGCCCAATTGATTCTCGACTTCTTGTTTTAACGCTTTGAACATTTCAAAGGTTTCTAACTTATGCTTGATTCAGTAAATATATCCATATATGCTATAATCATCAGTAAAGTCACATAGAATCGATTTGCATCCCTTGTGGCAGATCTGAAAGCCCCACACACATCTATGTGTATAAGATCCAACAATCCTTCACCTCTTTCACAAGAACCAGTGAAAGGTGATTTAGTCATCTTTCCAAGTAAACAAGACGCATGTATCATTTGAACTGAAGTCAAATGATTCCAACAATCCATCCTTTTGGAGATGGGCAATGCGTTTCTGGTTGACATTCCAAGACGACAATGCCACAAGCATGATTTGTCTAAACCATTAGACGAATCAATTTGAAGAATGCTATTACCTAAATTGTGTACAACCATCACAATTTCATACACGCCATCACAAGGTAAAGCTTCAAAATAAAAGACACCATTATTATAAGTATAAATAGATCCATTCTCATTATCAAAAGAATATCTAAAACCTTGTCTATATAAATCATGAAATGAGATGATGTTTCTTGTCATCTCTGATGTGTAGCAATAATTGTTTAAATATAAACATAACCCATTACTAAGCACTAAAGAATAAACACCAATCTTGATAACATGTGATGATCTCCTATTGTCCATGACCAAGTTCATCTTCCCATGCTCCACATCCTCACTTCTTTTTTGCCCGTGCAAATCAGAACAAATGTGAAAACCACATCTTTTATCAAGGACCCAATAATGAGAATATGATGAGTTTTTAAATAAGATAGTGTAAATACCTGCCAAGGTTGGCTTCACCCTGCCATCCTTTATGTCTTGAAAGTCTTTGGGGCAGCTTTGTTTCCAATGCCCTTTCTCATGAAAATAAAAGCAAGTAGCCCCTTAGGATCAGAGGCAGGAGGAGTGTCAGAATTGGTCTTTCCTTTGGATTCATTACTTGAGGACCCAACTTGGAACTTTTCTTTCCAATTCTGCTTAGGAGAAGCTTTTCTCTTCTTCCCATTTCCTTGCCCGACCGCCAAGACAGGAGTAGTAGCAGTAGGAGTGGAGGCAACACCCTTTCCCTTCATTCCACTTTCAGCAATTCGCAGCAGGTTCTGAGGTTGAGCCAATGTGGTCTCTTGGTTGTTCAAATGATAATTCATGATGAACTGATCATAACAATTAGGCAATGAGTGCAAGACTATATCAATAGCCAATTCCTCGTCAAAGTTCACATTAAGCTTCACCAGGCATTCCACATATCTTTGCATACTTTGCAAGTGGCTACTAACAAACTCACCATCTTTTATTTTGCTGGTGATGAGGAACTTTACTACCTCATATTTTCCTGACGAGCTTGTTGCTGGTACTTTTCCACCAAGTCCATGTTCAACTCATATGGCCAGTAATCCTCATAGAACCTTTGAAGCTCAGGAGTCATAGTAGCCATCATGACGCATGCCACTTTGGTAACATCATTGTAGTGTCCCCTATACTCATCTTGTTCTTCAAGAGTAGCTATAGTTTCACCAATCTCAAGGAGTTCCTTCTTGAGCACGTACTCTTTGTCCTCGAAGCGTAGATCCATATTGATGTTACGCATCCAATCATTATAATTGGTGCCATCAAAGGTAACCCTCGAGCAGATTTTCAAGAGTGAGAAGTTGTTGGCGGAGGAACCAGAAGCATCATTAGGAGTTGACATCTGAAAAACAGAAAGGACAAGTTTTAGTTAGATAAAAAGATTCCTCAATATAACACCCAAATGAAATATTAAGGCTAGGATCCAACTAGATATTTCACAACATACAAAAGGGATGTCTTAATCTATTTGTGAAATAAATAAAGGTAAGTAAATGACGATTTACCAATTACACTAGAAAAATGAAATTTTAAATAAATTATGTTTTAAATGAAATTCCTAGATCTTTTTGAGATTCATTGAACTATTCAATGACATGTTTAATCTCGATTATGCTCTTCCATTTGTGATTGGGATACAGAGGATCATAAACAAGATGTGAATACCATGCAAATTAGTTTGGTACTGTCGATGTCATTGATCTCCTAATCAATGTGTCGGTTGGTCACACACGCTCCATCAATCTATGATAATTTACGAGACACCCATTGCCACCCTTTATTAGTCCATATTAGTGTGCCGGTTAACCATACACACTCCACTAAAGAATTATATAAAGTACAATGTGCAATTTCATGGATTAGCGTCAATTTCACATTTTTCCTAAAGTAACTAAGATTAGGAATTTATGAAAAAAATATTTAGTTACTTTATTAATTTCATTATACTTATTAATGATAATTAAGTGTCATATCAAACCCGTTCGGCTAACGACCCTCCACCAATCAAGGGAGCGGTAGGTAAGAGTGGATACCCAATGACGATCATTTACAGGCTACTTCCTTAACCTCCCCATATAGATCGGCCTCATGAATGAGGCATACTAGCGGTTCGACTGACTTGTCTTATATATATAGTACTATTAGACTTTTAATGTTACATATAGTATAAGGGTGTATTTTTAAACTTTTCAAAAATACTAAGGCCATCTTTTAAAATTTCAAAATTAATATCCAATTAATAAAATTAAAATATAACCGATCATTAATTTTAGATAAGGATATCAAATTACAATTTAAAATATTCAGGTTTACACACTTAAACTATATTATAAAGGGTAATTATCCTAATTAATTTTAAACAATATCAAAAACCAAAATTTTGCATCTCACAGCTTACCACATCGTGGTCCCGGAACAGAAATCATATTCTAAAAAACTTTTACTTGTTCAAGTTCATATTAATATCAATTCAATAGAAAACTAAACCTATGCTCTAATACCACTGATGGGTTTTAGCATAAACATACTGTTGAGTCTATTTGTGTTGCGTCATGGGCCTCATGTTTTGTATCCGGATTGGGCCTGTCCATCCGTGATTATCTAGTAGGGTTATAATATAAATATGCATGCATGTATGCATAATACGAAATTGATTATTTATGTTCATTGTTTGTAACCTTAAACACCTCTACAATCGAAGTTCTTAATCGAGCTCTTCTGAGGTGCTAAAGTATTAATTATACGACATATTCAAAGCCATACTCGTGTTCTTATTTACATTCATAACTGTTTTCTTGCATAGAATCTAACAATCCTAATAGAACTTTATTATAACAATTGGTATCAGAGTAGGAGATTGTGTGATCAATACACATTCCTTCTGTATTCAGAATTCCTTAGGGTTTCCGCTTTTATCGTATAAATAAAAGTTGTCTTCTTTGTTTCGACGGAAACTCTGTTTCAGATAAAACCCTAATCTTAAGTTTACAGGTTTGATTCTAGAAGCTCACCATTTCTCACGAAGATTCGCAAACAAATCCCATCAACATCTCAAACAGCATTGGATCTACTACCAGGATACCCATACTCTACACTCAAGACTATGAAGTATGGGCACATCACTTTGAAGACTACGTGGTTGGATCTGAAGATAATGGCTATCTCATCTGGGAAGCCATCATACTTGGACCGTTTGTTCATTTGGGAACGAACACGACAGTTAAGACCCAAAAGGAATATAACAAGCTGGTGGCGGATGAACAGAAGATGCCACAGGATGAGAAAGACAAGATATTGTGTAACATGTAGGCCATGAGAATGATAAGATTCGCCCTGTAATCTGACACGTTTCGTTTAGTTAGTTCATGCACGACGACCAAAGAAATATGGGATAGGTTGAAAGAACTCTATTCAACTGATGAAGACTTGGAACACTCCATTCAAACCTTGTTGCTGTCAGAATTTGGAGTTTTTGAACAGAAACCAGAGGAGAAACTCATACAAACTTTCGATCGGTTCAATCATCTCCTAAGTAAGATGATCAAACACGGAATAGAAAGAAAGTTGATTGAGCAGAAGGTGAATTTCATGAATGGGTTGAGACCAGAATGGATGGCTGTGGTTTCTACTGTGAAAGCGCATGAAGAGTTTAAATCTTACTTGCTAGCGAAACTTATGGGAATACTTAAGTCCCATGAAAGTGTAGTAACCAAAGAGGCGAAAGTGGTTTCTGGTGTGGGATCGCTGGCTACTGTCTCAAAAGGAAAAAGTGTTGCAGAAGAAGAGGAAGAGTCTGATATGTCTAAGTGTGACCTTACAAGCGAGGAGTATGCTATGATGGTCACCAATCCAAAGAAGTTTGCAAGGAGAAAATTTCTCGTTAACAAGAACCGAAACTGGAAGGGAAGTTATAGCTCTGAGAAGGTGACGGATGAAACGAAAATCTCCTATAAAAAGGATGAAGATAAGAAAGAGAGCAAACTTGCAGGAGACTCAGGATACAACTGCAATTACTGTCACGGCAAGAACCACTTTGCCAAGGATTGCATGCTAAGAAAAATGGCTGAGAAAAGAGATGATGAATATGACGAGGCGTACTTTATGCGCAAGTTGGAAGAGATCAAGAAAAAGAAGGCGACTAACAGTTCTATGAATGCCTTGATTGTACAGGAGAATGTTGATGAAGACGAGTTCGGTGGCATGGAAGTTTGGTCAACCGACTCTGAAGATGAAGAGGTGAGAAAGCCCACTCATGGAAAGGCTTATGTGGAAAAGGATGTAGGTTCGGCTGGAAAGTGCTTGATTGTCACAGCTAGTTCATCAACTGAAAGTGCTAGTGAGGAACCGAACCTGACTGAAAACAAATGTTTTGCAGCAAAGCCAGTTAGTGAGCAGATCAACGTCTGCGATCATTTGATCAAAAAGGTACAATCTATCGTATAATCTCTTAAAGTTCCAAAAACAGAATATGAAGAAGAATTAAATGAATTAAAACTTAAATTTTCTAATCTAAGAGGAAGTCTCATGCAAACTCAGTTAACAAATTCTAACCTAACTGACCAAATCAGCAGGGTGACAACGAAGTGTGGGGAGAGATGAATGTGGATAGAGCTGAAGGAGCAGGAGTTAGTTAGGGCTAGGGATGAAAGTATTTATTTGCAAAGAGACAATCTAACGTTTTTAAAACAAAGGAATGTTTTTTGTTTAATTGTTAAGCGTTTATATACTAATATAGCTCAATTGCATTTAAGTTGTGAGATAGGAAAGAAAATTCATAAGATGATTTTGCCATTTCTTGAATTTAAGGAAGATGAGGTTATAGCAGAATGTGAATCAGAAGTGTCATCAGAAGAGACATCCATGTCTTACAAAATTGGACTGGACAAAATAGAAACCTTCATTGATTCTAAGGAACACAAATGTATGCTAAAAGATATGTTAGATGAAAATGATAGGTTGAAAATTAAGTCATGCACTATTCAATCATTTGACCAATCCAATGCCAAATTAACTTCTGATAATAAAATGGACATAGAAAA
Organism: Lactuca sativa; assembly: GCF_002870075.4. NCBI lineage: Eukaryota > Viridiplantae > Streptophyta > Magnoliopsida > Asterales > Asteraceae > Lactuca > Lactuca sativa. The sequence continues at coordinate 245,121,834 of NC_056627.2, read as the reverse complement.
TACCTTTGAATTTGATGATGAAAGTGAGATGAGTGAAATCTCAGTAGAAGATGTGGTTGATTGCTCTGAGTTTATGAAGAGCGAAACCGAGATGAGAAACCCCTAATTTCTGAAAATTCGGTTGAATTCGCTTGCCTGTCAAAGGATAAGAAACAGAAACTCAAAGAAAAGGCTATGGTTTATCAAAAGGTTCAAACCGTGCCAAATCAGGTTTATGCAGTTACAGGGGTCACTCCAAAGCAGACGTCAGAATTAAGAATCATGGTCGACAAAGATAATGTTGAAGGGTGCGACGACTACTTATGGTCAGCTCCTATTGATAATGTAGACGAAACTGTAGGCTTGTCTGAGCAGACTTCTTGGAGAGTTAAAGGAAGATATGTTGCTGAACCCATAAACAAACCCTCAAATTTTGACAAACCAAGCACAAGTGGAACCAAAGAAATCCCTGAAGAACCAAAAATTCTAGCCAAAACAACCGAAACTCAAAAAGAGAAGCCAAAGGCCAGCTTCAACATCCACAAATCACAAAAGGAGCTAGCTGAACAGAAACGCTTAAGAAATCAAAGATATGCAAAGAATCCGAATGAGCGAAAAAGTTACTGGCAATCTCAAAATCCCAACTATGTCCCTCCAAAGAGAGCATCAACGGACAAAGGAAAGGAAAAACTAAAGGAAAATTTCAGTCCAAGTTCCTACTATTCCAAGTCTCATAACCGAAAGTCCACTTTCGGTCCCCAGTCAAGTTTCGGTCCTAAACCCAGTTTCAGTCCCTCCAAGTCCCAATGCAAAGCAAATTCTATGGAGGACATCAAAGGAAAGGGAAAGCTAACATCATATTTTAAGTTCCATAATAAGAAATCATTAGCTAACCCTAGGAGTCAAAAGAAAAATCAAATACCATCTAACAAACCAACCAATGCACTAAAATTTAAACAAGATAAAACTAAAATCAAAGTGTATACAATTCAAAGAAAAGATCAAACCACTTTAGTAAAAAGAACATATTTGGTTGATATTTCTACTGCAATTCCATTTTCTGTGAAAGACTCACAAAGACCCAAGCGACTTTGGGTTCCTAAATCTTCTTGAATTTGCAGGTAATTAGTGACGAGCAGTTCGATGATGAATGGTATATAGATAGTGGCTGCTTGCGTCACATGACGGGAAGGAAGGAAGAGCTGAGGGAGTTTCGGTCCCTGAAAGATGGTGGGTGTGTAAAGTATGGAAATAACTCCTATGGAACAATCAAGGGATACGGTATGATAACAAATGGAGATTTCTCGATTCGAAAAGTGGGTTATGTGGAAGGATTACAGCATAACCTCATCAGCGTGTCACAATTAGTTGTGGGAACAGGTCTGAAAGTATCATTTGATGATGAGGGCTCTGAGATAATTGAGAAACAATCCAAGAAGGTTCTGTTGAAATTTGAACGCAAGGGAGAGATGTATCCTTTAAATCTCAATTCAATACGAGGAAAACCAGCAATATGTTTGATGTCAAAGGCAAATACAGATGAAAGCTGGTTATGGCATCGACGATTATCGCACCTGAACTTCAAAGACATTAATACGTTGGTGCTTGGTGATCACGTTCGAGGACTCTCTCTTCTCTCTGTGTGCAGCGTGTGAGATGGGCAAACAAAGCAGAAAGAGCCACCCTAAATGAATCAATACAAAGATTATTGAAGCTCTTGAACTCTTGCACATTGACTTATGTGGACCTTCTGCTATAGAAAGCTTCGGTGGTAGTAAGTACATTCTTGTTATTGTAGATGACTTTTCATGCTTCACCTGGGTTTTCTTTCTTAAGCAGAAATCAGATGCAACTCCCAAGTTGAAGACATTTATCAAGCAAGTGGAAGTGCAGCTAAGGAAGACGGTGAGGAATATCAGAAGTGACAACGGTCTTGAATTCAAGAATAACGATTTTGAGAGCTTTCTGGATGACAAGGGGATAACTCCCAATTTTTCGTCCCCTTATACACCACAACAGAATGGGATTGTTGAAAGAAGAAACCTTTCTTTATGTGAAGCAGCCAAAACCATGCTCAGTTTCGCTTCACTTTCGTTATATTTTTGGGCTGATGCAGTTGCAACCGCATGCTACACTCAGAATCGGTCCTTGCTCAACAAGAGATTCTCAATCACTCCATATGAGATCTTAAATAATCGGAAACCAAATGTCAAAATTTTCCACATATTCGGTTCAAGGTGCTTTATTTTCAATTCAAAAGAGAACTGGAATAAGTTTGACGTCAAAGCCGATGAGGGAATCTTTCTGGGTTATTCGCTAACATCAAAAGTATACAGAGTGTTGAATAAATGCTCAAAAAAAATCGAAGAAACCTATTATGTCACCTTCGACGATAATTACATGAATAAAGTTCAAAGAAGTGAAAGTGACTTAGGAGAAATTTTTCCAGAATCTGGACAAGTCTCGGTTCCAATAGCCAACCTGTTTGAAGAGTACATGCGGCTGTTTGATGAACCAGAAAAAGCGGCACACTTAGAAGCAAAAGCAGCAGACAACAAAATTGATAATCCCAAGAAGATTATAGATGAAGCTGCCAAAGAGATGGAAAGTGAACCTCCTAAAGCTAAGGGTGATCCACCATCTACTGGCTCAAAGTTTCAGGGGGAGAGTTCAACTGCATCAAAAACAAACAAAGTATATTTCGAGGGGGAGAATCCAATTCTGTCCCCACTGCATAAAGGTCAAGGCGAAGGGGAAAGTACTGCCGCAAAACCACCCAATAGTAGTCCTATCGAGGGGGAGAATCCCACTCCCACAGAGGATGCAAACTTTGATGCTACAACAGATTACACTTCGCCAATTGAGGGGGAGAAAGGAAATGCAACTGACGAAGGTGATGATGATCAATCAGAATTTGAAGTTAAAGTGAACGCTGAGTTAGATCCAGCATATGATCCAAACTATCCTCCGTTAGTAAAATGGACCAAGGACCATCCCAAAGCATAGATTATTGGTGAAACTTCAGAAAAAGTTCTTACTCGTTCTCAATTAAAAGCGAAACAAACTGCACTATTCTCTAAAGTTGAATTTTGTATGTTTAATTCATTGATTTCCAAGGTTGTACCAAAAACTATAAATGTTGCACTTGATCATTCAGATTGGGTCCAAGTAATGCAAGATGAACTTCATGATTTCGAACGCAACCGAGTTTGGAGGCTGATTCCCACACCAAAGGATGCTTCTGTGGTTGGCTTGAAGTGGGTCTTTAGAAATAAGTTGGATAAGGAAGGGAATGTCATTCACAACAAGGCTCGGTTGGTGGTCAAAGGTTATTGCCAAGAGGAAGGAATAGACTATGAGGAAACCTTTGCTTCTGTAGCTAGGTTGGAATCAGTAAGAATCTTCTTGGCGTATGCTGCTCATAAAAACTTCGAAGTTTTCCAAATGGATGTCAAGTGTGCCTTATTGAATGGAGAATTGGAAGAAACTGTTTATGTTGAGCAACCACCCGGGTTTGTGAACGAGAAATTCCCTGATCATTGCTATGTGCTGGATAAAGCAGTCTATGGATTAAAGCAAGCACCGAGAGCTTGGTATGAAACTTGAACTCGCTTCTTAAAAAAGTCAAAATTTAAACAAGGTTCGGTTGATCCAACCTTCTTTCGAAAGAAAGAAGGCGAACATCTTATGATAGTTCAGATTTATGTTGATTATATCATCTTCGGCTCTACGAATCCTAGCTTAACAGCTGAATTCAGGAAGTTGATGGAGACTAAATTTGAAATGAGCACAATGGGTCCAATTAATTTTTTCCTTGGTTTAAATATTAGACAGGGACCATAAGGTATATTTATCAACCAGGAGGCCTACACAAAGAACTTGCTGACGAAATTCGGTATGACGGATGACTCAAAAGTGAACGTTCCTATGGCATTTAGCACTAAGTTAACACCATCTCTGGAAAAACCTGTTGTCGACATAACACTATATCGTCAAATGATAGGGTCCCTTATGTATCTAACAGCTAGTAGACCGGATATTATGTATTCTGTTTGTTATTGTGCTAGGTTTCAAGCTAATCCAAGAGAACCTCACATGGTGGCAGTGAAGAATATATTCTATTACCTGAAGCGAACCTCATCTCTCGGTCTCTGGTATCTTGCAAGATCTGGATTCTTCATTCAATCTTTTTCTGATGCTGATCTTGGAGGATGTGGTCTAGATCGAAAGAGCACTACAGGTGGATGCCAACTTCTTGACGGAAAACTTGTCAGCTGGCAGTCCAAAAAGCAAACCTGTGTGTCATTTTCAGCAGTCGAAGCTGAGTATATAGCTGCAACATCCTGTACTTCTCAAGTAATATGGATTCAAAGTCAACTGAGAGATTACGGGCTAAGTATTAAGAAGATTCCTCTCTATTGTGACTCAGAAAATGCAATAAGGATTTGTCACAATCCAGTACAACACTCAAAAACTAAGCACATTGCACTTAGATATCATTTCATCAAGGATCATGTAGAAGATGGGAATGTGGAAGTACATTTTGTTCGATCCTCTAATCAACTTGCTGACATATTCACGAAGGCCTTACCTGAAGCAAGTTTCAATAAAATTTTACAAGGCCTGGGAATGATGGAGGCAGAGTCGGTACCGAATCCTCAAATCCTGCACTAAAAATTTAAACAGACGAAATGGAGCGAACGCTCGGTCTATTTCGGCTCTGGAATTTTAAGGAACCGAAATGAACCGACCGCTCGGTCTATTTCGGCTCATTAATTTTCGGGAACCGACCGCTCGGTCCATTTCGGCTCTGGAATTTTAAAGAACCGAAATGAACTGAACGCTCGGTCTATTTCGCTTCACTCCTTAAAGATAAGGTTTCGGTTGTATATTCTGTATTTTCTATAATATCTATTCTTTTAACTACTTTCTGTTTTTTTTTTCTGGAAAACTTCAAAAATTCCAAAATATTTTCTCTTTCTGTTTTTATTATTTTTCAGAAAACTTCAAAAATTACAAAAATATTTCTCTTTCTGTTTTTATTATTTTTCAGAAAACTTCAAAAATTCCAAAATTATTTTCTTTTGTTTGTTTGCTATTTCTTTTAATTAGGTCATAAGTGTACCAGTATAACCGAATTTGGAGCTAAGGCAGGTACAATCTTTTAAGTAAGAACTAGTTAAGAGTCTCTACAAGCATGTTGTTGTATCTTAACCAACGCCTCTACGACTTAGAGCAAGGCCTTAATGATTCAATCTATACCCGTCATATCTTCCCAATCAGGCTATTAACATCAACTCAAGCTACCTTACTCTCCTCATATGAGTTAAGAGTTTATCTGCTTAGTCATGTCTTTATAGCAGAAGGTACTTTCGGTTCTTTAGCCATCCTCCTTACATTCTCCATCAACTTTCGGTTCACCACTGTAACCCTTGAGACTCTCGGTTCTTCCACTGTGGTTTATGGTTACATAAATTCTGTGTTTTTGATCTTAGATACGTACTGTAACATCCAAAATTTCAAAACAATTTAAACTTTTCAAAAACCACCCATTTTAATAATGTTGTTACAAAAAGGTTTTCAATACATTATTTAACAGAGTATTTCCCAGGTTCAATTCATTTAACACCAACGCGAGGAACAGTACGATCACGCCTTTGCCTTGCCACAGACTCTTGAGAACCTGAAACATAAACCACAACTGTAAGCCCGAAAGCTTAGTGAGATACCCCCAGAATACCAACCACATATACGCCTTTCCAGGCCCTGACCTTCCGGTCCTCAACACAACATAATCGCCTTCCGGCCCATAATATAATGCCTTCCGGCCCATAACATATTGCCTTCCAGCCCATAACATATTGCCTTCCGGCCCATAAGCATACAATGCATACATAACATAACAAATAATCATATAGCAGTTCATAGACAACAATCAATCAACAGATCACATACCATAGCATTACTCTACGAGATACCGGTCTGGCCGGTCACTAGCATACCTTACTCTATGAATCAGTCAACATACTAAATGCATACATACGCCTTTCCAGGCCATGACCTTCCGGTCAACATAGTAACGCCTTCCGGCCCATAACATATATTGACAACTACCCGGATTTCCATCCGATAAAAGGGTTGGCATTGATGCCATAAACCCTAGCGATATAGTGAGGATAACTCACCTCGAAACTGCCGACTGAGCAGATAGCTCAAGCTGCTCCGATCACTGATACGATCTCCACTCCTGGATAGCCGCCAATGCACTGAACTCAAACGATAAACAACAATTACCAAAATACCCCTGGAACCACTGGTCAACCATTGATCAAAGACAAGGTCAAAGTCAACCCTTGACTGACCTTACTCGTCGAGTCAACCCAATGACTCGCCGAGTCCCCATACTCAGAACTTCACTTAACCCGCGACCTAACTCGCCGAGTCACCCCAAGACTCGCCGAGTTCAACGACTCTGAGTCCACTCGTCCTTGACTCACCGATTCCTTAAGATTCCCTTCCTACTCGTCGAGTATCCCCTCTTACTCGACGAGTTCCTCCTGGAAGAATCGCAGGGCCACCCCGACTCCACTCGCCGAGTCTGAAGAACAACTCGGCGAGTCCCAGTCAATCTTCAAGCCACTCGCCGAGTCTGAAGAACAACTCGGCGAGTCCATGCCATGCAGACGAGCAACTGCTTCCTGAAATACGTATGGTCCCGAAATACACAATCATGGGACCTTCTGGACCTCTAACCATCCTATTACTGGGTTACAAACGCTTGGGTAACAACATAATAGTCCATCTAATCACCAAATGGGTTTCACAAACCCTAAATTCGTGCACACATCAATATAGCAGAAATGATCCGAAATATTACCTGAATAACACCCTCTCTGTGTCTCCAAACTTCAGAACTCGATCCCCTTGATATTCCTTTGGCCAAAACTCTTCTTCTTCTTGCCTAACAAATTCTTCAAGGTTCCAAAAGCTTTCTCCCCTGCTCTAGACGTCCATAACGATTAGGGTTCTTCTCAATCGGCCAAAAGACGGACAATGACGGCCTAAGAGGCGTTATATACGACCCAAAACCAAACGGCTAGGGTTTCTGCTGAACAGGGTCGACTCGCCGAGTCCATATCTGGACTCGTCGAGTCCAGTCGCGAACCCGCGACCAAGTCTGCGGTCCTACTCGGCGAGTCTAGGCTCCAACTCGCCGAGTCCCCTCTTAAAACACCCCCAAAACATAATTATATTAATATTTGAAATTCCGGGCTGTTACACGTACACCACGTGCTGAGTGAAACCCAAAATCCAACATCTATAATGAATTGATGGTGAAACATTGCATTCAAGTTCTTACTGGTTACCCATTGAAATCTTATTTTTATTTTTGCATGATCTTTTATGAATTTGTCTAACACCAAGGCTTTTCTTCCCATAAAGATCCAGTTTATTTTTTGTTTCTAAGATTTCTATAACTTCTTTAGTCATTATAAAATATATCCTACCTACTTGTTCAACAGACCACATCGGTCTCACAAGTACTTTTTCCAATGTTCGAACTTACATTAAGAATCGACGTTCGGTTGAAGTTAAGCCACCTTAAGCCTATGACTTAAAAAGAAGCTTTTCATTGTTTCTCAACAAACACTTGATCGTATTTTTCGGGAAACCACACAAGCACTTCAAGTCTATCTTGATTCTGAAGGAAGCGATTCTTGCCCGGGATCACCTGCTTTCTGTCGTATAACGAGACATCACTCACATCCCATACACATTTGCTTTATTTCTTTATCGTTTTTCATTCTATTGCACGAAAATTTTATTTTTCCAAAATTCTAGTTGCTGTTGGTTCAAGTTTTGTTTAAACAGGGGCAATCATATTTCTTGAAGTAACACTGAATTTCAAACGACGATTGAGGATAAGAATTTGGGCGCGTGAATTTAAACGGTCTCTACACCCACGCGTGCTGACGTTTACCTGGGAGTACCCAACCAGTCACATCGCGCTTTTTCAGGCGACGTTTTAGTGATCACGTCATTATCGTCATGTTCATTCTCTCTCCTGGCAACGGTATATAAAGGGGTTTTCCTTTATTTGTCTTTTACCAGCAACAAATTCTCTCAAGATTACAAAGCAAGTTCCAATTGTTCATCTTCCTTCTTCGTTCAACAGTGGTGACTTCTTCTTCCGTTCACGATCAGACTACTTCATCTACATTGCTTTCAATCAAGCCAAATCAAAATATGATCATCGAACTTAACCCGTTTTTTTATGATTCATATATGCTTCATGTTGTTGAATGTTTGAAGTATTCTCCAGTGGTTGTAGCCATAACGCAAGTTGAAGCCATTCCGATGTCGCTATCATCGCAAGTCTACTCTACGGCTTCATATGACAAGAACAAAGAACACATTTACTTTCAAATACATAATAAGAAGGCTTCTATTTCAACGAGGCGATTTTGTTCATTGATGCATCTTGCTATGGATTCCTCAGTCATCTCGCCAGACTTTATCATGACTACACAGTTGTTCTCAATGCTTTACGAGATGGGATATATGGATGTGCTCACCACAGTCACAAAAGTTAAAAAGTCTTGTTTACCATCTCAATGGAATGGTTTGCTAACTCTTCTCATCAAGAGTTTGGTAGAAAGGAGTGGTGGATCGGATGGCACTAGCAAGGGTTTTCTAACCCTTTTATACGGTCTCTACAATGGCATCAACCTTGATTATGGGACGATTATCTGTTCTCAAGTGGTGCAGAGCCTCAATACTTCTACGAGGCATTCATAAATTTCATGTGGACGTTTCTGGACTCTCATTACAAGGAGAGCAATTGACACTTTGGCCATTCCAGTTATGAAGGATGCCTTGGTTGCATCAGTTGCTACGTTTCACATGAAGAAGATCATCATCTCTGATCCAATCAAGTTCCCTCACAATGGCTCCATTCCTGAATCCATGTATCGTTGTGTCACAACCGAAAGTCATGTTATGGCGGATTACAGGAAGCTTACTCCTATGGGACCGAGAGTCCTTACTCCAGAACAGAAGGCTGCCCTGGAATTTGTTGACAAGCCTAGCAACCGAGGGAAACACACTACCACAAAGAAGGAGCCAACAGAGGAGGATAAGTCTAAAGCTTCTAAGTCACGGAAGCGAAAGTCTGATAAAGGAGATTCTTCTAAGTCCAAGAAGATTAAAAAGATGGAACGGAGGTCCAAGAGTCCCACTCCTCCCAGCTCAGAAAATGATAAAGAGGATGAAGAAGAGGAAAGTCATCATGAATCACCGAGAGGTAATACACCTCCCAGATCCCCAACTCCAACCGAACCCATTCATAACAAAATTCCTACCCTACCTCCATCACCAAAACAGACTATTTCAGTTTCGGTTGCTACCATTCCTCCTATTACTACTTCCTCACAAACAACAACTTCTTTATCACCACCTCCACCAGTTACTTATATTCCTATTTCTACAACTCCATTACCACCTCCTATAATTTCCCAACCCACCACCACTACGATTCCTGAACCGACAGTGGGGGTCAACGTATCTGATACGGGGACCACTACTGTAACTGAAACTCCATTCATCAATAAACCACTTTCACCCACCCACTCAACCGATACCGTTGCTACTCTCGGTGGTGAGAATGACGAGTATGACTCTACATACTTTAGTCCATATCGGTTTCCAACTGATGAGGATGATGATACTCCTATCACTAGCCAACATTTGCAAAGCATTAATGAGAAACTCGATCGATTGCTTGAAGACAACAAAGCCTATAGTGGTGTGTGTGACATCCCCAAAATCTCCGCCAGAAAAGACCGATTTTCATTTATGCTTTTTAAACATTTTCAGAGTAAATCCTTTTGATTTGAAAGACTTGCGGAATTTGTTCCCAAAAACAAAACATGATAAAACAATGTTTACCAAAGCATTTCATAAAAGAAATGTATTTTCATTATACAATCAAAACTCGGGGTGTCATGTTCCGATACAGACCAATAAGCATAAACGATAACATTACAAGTCATTCAACAAATATATACATATACAGACTTGTAAACAAAACAACTTGATGGTTCGTCCATCTTATGCCCTTGTGCCACTTCCTGTAATACAAATAAATCTGAGTGGGTCAGGCTTGGGAGCCTGGTGAGCATATAGGGTTTTCAACCCACAATAAATAATTATATTTAATTCCACCAACCAACAATAACCCAATTACCCATTCCTGTTATTCTCACTTTATGTCCCTAAAATAACTAACACAAGGGACCTAGTCTAAGAATATTTCATCGGGGCGACAACACATGCTTTGGGGGTTCCTCAGCAATATAAGTCAAATAAGGCAACCATGAGGGGGATGGAGTACAGCGAATGAACACCCAAGTTCATTAACACCTACAGGTGGCGAACCTGCTAATGTTTCCACAAGACTATCTAGAAAAGTCTTTGGTCGTCATCTAAACTCCGCTAGATGACTAAATCAAACAACAACGAGGCCTCTCATCTGTTTATTACACACCAACTATCTACCCATGTTCTACCCAACATATTAGTAGATAAAAATATACATTTTTATACATAGTTTAAAAACTTGTATAGCATGCTTTAATCAATACATATTCGACATAACAGATGAGGCACACACACACATAACACGTATTTCATAGAGAATAATCATATCTATGAGATAGAAGAAAGTGAATACACATTCACACATATAAACAACAATATACTTAATACACTCAAACCATACTTGTATTATTATCGTGTTTATGAAAGGTAGTATACACTCACTTGATCAGAAGATGATCGGACAGCACTACGACTTGCAGAAGTAGTAATTCTTAGCAGATCTGGAAGATCTCTACAAAAATCGAACTTCTCGCGGGCAGAGCTTCGGCTCGGGAACCGCACTTCTCGGGATCTTCGGGATCTCGGGACTTGCTTCGGGACTCGGGAATATTATCGGGGCTTCGGGGTACTTGTGGCATGCAAATCGATGCAAAATGGGAGAGAGAAGAGAGAAAATAGCAACCCTAAACGGCTGGCCCTTCAAATCTATTTATAGGGCAAATTTGGCCCTTGCCACGTCGTGGCAACCTTTTTCCACGTCGTGGGCTTGGTCTTCACTGCATGCGTCATCCCAAGTTGCATCTGGGGGCCTCCCGGAGGTGACAGGAGATTTGCCACGTCGTGTCACTGCTTGCCACGTCGTGGTCTCTGACAGTTTTGGGGTTTCGCGCCCCGAACTTCAGAAATTCATAACTTTCGCAAAAGAACTCCGTTTTCGACGTTCTTTATATCGTCGCGAAGGTGAGATTATGCTCTACAACTCTCGTTTAGACGCCATTGGCTAATTTTGACTTTATTTTTAATATATTATAAGTATATTACTTATATATTATCTTTAGTAGGCCGGGACAGGAAAACTCCGTTCGAAATTCATAACTCCTTCATCTGAACTCCGTTTCCGTCCGTCTTTCCGTCGTTGCACTACTATCGATGAGATCTTAAATTCTCATTTAGATCACTAAGGATAGATATCTATCTACCTTAAATTCACTATTTACGTCGCGCTGGGTCATGCCGGTTCTGTCGCGAAACTTCGACAGGTCATAACTTCTTCGTTATAACTCGGATTTTGGCGTTCTTTATATATTCGGAAACCTCGTTTCAACTACTACAACATTAACCAAAGATATCAAGTTTATTTTACCCTTAAATTTTGATACTTATTTTTATTCTTAATTAATCAAACCACATAATTAAGCAATTAAGCACAAAACACATAATACTCAAATAATACACTTCTATTATTTCAAAATGGGTTACAAAGGTTAACCTAGACTATTACATTGCTAAAAAATGGCAAGCGCGAAAACACAGGCATTACAATTCTCTCCACCTTAGAATGATTCTGTCCCCGGAATCACACATCAACAAACAAATGCGGATAGCGACTCAACATGTCACTCTCCGTCTCCCAGGTGAGATTCGGCCCATTCGTGTGTTTCCATCGGAGAAGCACTAACACGACCATCTTGCGTCGCAACTTCTTTGTCTTTCGGTCAACGATTGCCTCTGGTTCTTCAATCAACCTTTTGTTCTCATCGATTCTCAATTCAGAAATTGGAATTATGTCAGGAACTTCTCCCGTGAACTTCCTCAAATTACACACATGAAAAGTGTTGTGAATTCCATTCAGTTCTTCTGGTAGTTCGAGCTTGTAAGCTTGGTTCCCAATCCTCTGAAGAACTTTAAACGGTCCAATAAACCTTGGACTCAACTTTCCCCTTTTACCAAATCTTATAAGTCCCTTCCACGGCGAGACTTTAAGCAAAACCGAATCTCCAATTTCAAAAGTCATCAGTCTTCGCTTCTTGTCAGCATAGCTCTTTTGACGATCCTGAGCTGCTAACATTCTTTCCCTAATTATTTTCAACTTTTCAGCAGTTTGATGAACCATCTCGGGACCCATAAACTGCTTTTCTCCAGCCTCAAGCCAACAAGACAGCGTACGACACTTCTGTCCATACAAAGCTTGATAAGGTGCCATCTTAATGCTCGAGTGGAAACTATTATTGTAGGAAAACTCTACCAATGGTAAATGTTCATCCCAATTACCTAGGAATTCCAAGGTACATGCTCTCAACATATCTTCAAGTGTTTGTATTGTTCTTTCACTTTGACCATCAGTCTGCGGATGGTAAGCTGTACTTAAACATAACTTGGTACCCATTTCCTCTTGTAGACTTTTCCAAAACCTTGAGGTGAAACGACTATCACGATCCGATACAATCGTTAACGGAACACCGTGAAGCCTCACAATTTCCCTCACGTAAGAATTCGCAAGCTTTTCCATAGACCATTTCTCCTTGGCTACTATGAAATGCGCACTCTTAGTGAATCGATCAACAACCACCCAAATCATGTCGTGACCATTCTTTGTTCTGGGCAGTTTAGTGACAAAATCCATCGCAATGTCTTCCCACTTACCCATAGGCACAGGCAATGGTTCGAAACTCCTGTACGGTTTCTGATGTTGTGTCTTTACTCTCGCACAAGTCACACACTCAGCCACATATTTTGCAACATCAAGCTTCATCGTCGGCCACCAGTAGTAAGGTTTCAGGTCCCTATACATTTTAGTGCTACCGGGATGAATCGAGTACATGGTATTGTGAGCTTCTTCCATCAGAAGATCTCTGATTCCTCCTGTCTTAGGTATCCAAATCCGATCTTGGAACACCTTCAGTCCATGACTGTTTACACCGAACACCAACGTTTTGCCCAAACATTCCTCTTTTCGGTCATTCTTCTCGGAAGCTTCCTCTTGAGCTTTCTTTATACTTTCCACAATTGTCGAGACAACTTCAATTCTCAACGCTCTTCGCCTTTTCCTTTCAAGATTGACTTTCCGATTGAGAGCATCAGCAACAACATTAGCTTTACCGGGGTGGTAAAGTATCTCATAGTCGTAGTCCTTGAGTAATTCTAGCCATCGTTGTTGTCTCATATTCAATTCTTTCTGACTAAAGAGATAGTGGAGACTCTTATGATCAATGAAAATTTTGCACTTCGTGCCATAGAGGTAATGCCTCCATATTTTCAGAGCGAAAACTACCGCTGCCAACTCCAAATCGTGAGTCGTGTAGTTCTTTTCATGCTCTTTCAGCTGTCGAGACGCATATGCGATCACCTTATCTCTTTGGGTCAAAACACAACCCAATCCAACCCCAGACGCATCGCTATAAACAGCAAAGTCTTCAACTCCATCGGGTAAAGAAAGTATTGGTGCCTCGCATAGCTTCTTCTTTAGCTTCTCGAATGCTTCTTTATGCTTATCACTCCAAGCATAAGTAGCTCCTTTGTGGGTCAAAGCTGTTAATGGAGTAGCAATCGAAGAAAAGCCTTGGATAAACCTTCGGTAATATCCGGCTAATCCTAAAAAGCTTCGAATCTCCGTGGGACTTTTCAGTTGTTCCCACTTCATCACAGCTTCAATCTTTGCTGGATCAACCATTATCCCTTCTTGGTTGACCACGTGACCCAAGAATTGGACTTCACGAATCCAAAAATCACATTTGGAGAACTTTGCATACAACTTCTCCTGCTTCAAAACTTCGAACACTTATCGCAAGTGTCTGCCATGCTCCTCCTGGCTTTTCGAGTAAATCAGAATGTCGTCTATGAACACTATAACGGATTTATCAAGGAACGGATTACAAACCCTATTCATCAAATCCATGAACGCTGCTGGAGCATTGGTTAGTCCAAACGATATAACCAAGAACTCGTAGTGCCCATATCTAGTTCTGAATGCAGTCTTCTCTATATCTTGATCTCTTACTTTTAGCTGATGATATCTTGACCTTAGATCGATCTTCGAGAAATAGCTCGAACCTTGCAATTGATCAAACAGGTCATCAATCCTTGGCAACGGATACCTATTCTTTATTGTTGCCTTATTCAGCTCCCTGTAATCATTGCACATTCTCATACTTCCATCTTTCTTCTTCACAAATAACACCGGAGCTCCCCAGGGTGATGAACTAGGTATAATGAAACCTTTGTCCAATAACTCCTGAAGTTGCATCATTAGCTCCTTCATCTCCGTCGGTGCTAATCGGTAAAGTGATTTTGCTATTGGCGTGGTCCCTGGTAACAACTCTATTCTGAACTCCACTTGTCTATCAAGTGGTAATCCAGGAAGATCTTCAGGAAATACTTCCGGATAATCACACACCACTGGAATATTCTGCATCACCTTCTTTTCCTTCTTAGCATCAATCAGGAATGCTAAATATGATGTAGATCCCTTGGTCAAACACTTTCTGGCTTTCATTAGAGAAATGATTCCAGAATTTACTCGCCGTTTGTCCCCGTACACCATAAATGAATCCTTCCCAGGTGGGTTTACTTTAACTATCTTCTTCTTGCACAAAATTTCGGCATCATTGGCGCTAAGCCAATCCATTCCCAACACGATGTCGAAACCATTAAGTTCGATAGGCAATAATTCCTCGTGAAACTTATTCCCATTAAGGTCGATTAAGATGTTTTTCATACGACGGCTAACAGGTACAAACTTGTCACTAGCAACTTCGACTAATAAAGCATTATCTAGTCTATCAACAGGAAAAGCTAGCTTTCTACCAAACTCATGCGAAATAAAGGAGTAGTTGGCTCCAGAATCAAACAAAATTTGAGCAGGTAATTCGTTTACGAGAAAGGTACCTGAAGCGACATCAGCTTCATCTTTCGCAGCCTCAAGTGTCATCTGGAAGGCTCTCGCCTTCGGCTTTGGTGGAATGTTGGGCCTAACTGCCTCCTTCTTCTTCGGACAGTCTTTCAAAATGTGCCCCTCTTCATTACAACCAAAACACATCCTTTTGTTGTTCGGACACTCATTGGCAAAATTTCCAACCTTTCCACACTTGTAGCAGGTTACATCCTCGCTACATTTCCCAAAGTGCTTCTTCTTACAATTATCACACCACTTCGCTTCGCCTCCTTTTCCTCCACCAAACTTTTTCGAATCAGATTTCGAAAATTTGCTTTTCTTACCGGAACCAGATGTTCCCTCAAACTTTCTTTTCTCACCAACCTCAACCTTGTCGGTGGTTCTCCCCTTAATCATGTTCTCAACAGACTTGGCAGCCCAGATAGCTGCCTCTAGAGTATGTGCCTGACGTACTGGCACCTCATACTCCCATGGGAGTCCCTTCGCATACCGGTCCACCTTTTTCAGCTCGTCTGGGACGATACGCAAGGCAAACTCCATCTTATCGGTGAAGTTATTGGTGTATTCATCAACTGACATGCTGCCTTTCATTAATGCCAAAAATTTATTCTCTAACTCCAACAAATTTTGAGCCGAGCAGAACTTGCGCTTGAACTGCACCAAGAACTCTGGCCATCTCAATTGTAGTGGTTCATTAGGGCTTAACGTCTTCCCTAGAGTGTTCCACCAATGAACGGCTCCACCTCGGAATTGTCGCACTGCATAGATAGTCTGCAACTTGCCTCTGCAGCCACATGTCATGAAATCTAACTCCATTTCGGAGATCCAATCCATAACTCCAATCGGATCCTCCTTTCCATTGAAGGTCGATGGTTTGCAAGTTAGAAAGTCCTTGTACTTGCATCCCATTCCATCATTCCTTCCATCATGGTTGTTTTGCCTAACTATCGGTGGGTTGGCTTGACCAACAGAACCACTGAAGTTTCCACCTTCCGAGTGCCCTTCATTTAATTCAGGCTCTTCCACTGAAGTTTCCACCTTCTGTTGAAGCAACCGTCTAGTTTCATCCATCTGACGATCCAACATCGTTTGAATCATCATTTGCACACCAGCCATGGTTATTGGCTCAGGTGCTGCTGCTACGACAGGTATTTGTTCAATCACTGGTGGTTGATTCCTGTTTTCATCAACATTTCCAACTCCACTTCTTGTTCTCACCATTTTGATCTACACACCGAATAAGGTGAAATTAGATCCTCATTCACGATAGATATTCAAATCATCCTTATCACTCTGAAACGTTTACATGCTAGTTCTAATATCGTAGATGCACGCTTACAATCCTACACACATAAAGTTTCTAGATCCGGTCGGCAACAGACCATAGATCCGAACAAATAATATCATATATGACAACATATAACATTTAGCACATAAAGCATTTTAGGAAACTTTCCTAAAATAAACTAGTGCTCGTGTCTAAAATATCACAAACACGTCTCAAAATTTCACTTAGCATTCTAAGTTTAAGTCTAGAAATCCTACAAATTCCTAGTTCGCTTAAACTAATACTCTGATACCAACTGTGACATCCCCAAAATCAGGGCCAGAAAAGACCGATTTTCATTTATGTTTTTTAAACATTTTCAGAGTAAATCCTTTTGATTTGAAAGAGTTGCGGAATTTGTTCCCAAAAACAAAACATGATAAAACAATGTTTACCAAAGCATTTCATAAAAGAAATGTATTTTCATTATATAATCAAAACTCGGGGTGTCATGTTCCGATACAGACCAATAAGCATAAACGATAACATTACAAGTCATTCAACAAATATATACATATACAGACTTGTAAACAAAACAACTTGATGGTTCGTCCATCTTATGCCTTTGTGCCACTTCCTGTAATACAAATAAATCTGAGTGGGTCAGGCTTGGGAGCCTGGTGAGCATATAGGGTTTTCAACCCACAATAAATAATTATATTTAATTCCACCAACCAACAATAACCCAATTACCCATTCCCTTTATTCTCACTTTATGTCCCTAAAATAACTAACACAAGGGACCTAGTCTAATAATATTTCATCAGGGCGACAACACATGCTTCGGGGGTTCCTCAGCAATATAAGTCAAATAAGGCAACCATGAGGGGGATGGAGTACAGCGAATGAACATCCAAGTTCATTAACACCTACAGGTGGCGAACCTGCTAATGTTTCCACAAGACTATCTAGAAAAGTCCGTGGTCGTCATCTAAACTCCGCTAGATGACTAAATCAAACAACAACGAGGCCTCTCATCTGTTTATTACACACCAACTATCTACCCATGTTCTACCCAACATATTAGTAGATAAAAATATACATTTTTATACATAGTTTAAAAACTTGTATAGCATGCTTTAATCAATACATATTCCACATAACAGATGAGGCACACACACACATAACATGTATTTCATAGAGAATAATCATATCTATGAGATAGAAGAAAGTGAATACACATTCACACATATAAACAACAATATACTTAATACACTCAAACCATACTTGTATTATTATCGTGTTTATGAAAGGTAGTATACACTCACTTGATCAGAAGATGATCGGACAGCACTACGACTTGCAGAAGTAGTAATTCTCAGCAGATCTGGAAGATCTCTACAAAAATCGAACTTCTCGCGGGCAAAGCTTCGGCTCGGGAACCACACTTCTCGGGATCTTCGGGATCTCGGGACTTGCTTCGGGACTCGGGAATCTTACTAGGGCTTCGGGGTACTTGTGGCACGCAAATCGATGCAAAATGGGAGAGAGAAGAGAGAAAATAGCAACCCTAAACGGCTGGCCCTTCAAATCTATTTATAGGGCAAATTTGGCCCTTGCCATGTCGTGGCAACCTTTTTCCACGTCATGGGCTTGGTCGTCATTGCATGCATCATCCCAAGTTGCATCTGGGGGCCTTCCGGAGGTGACAGGAGATTTTCCACGTCGTGGCACTGCTTGCCACGTCGTGATCTCTGACAGTTTTGGGGTTTCGCGCCCCGAACTTCAGAAATTCATAACTTTCGCAAAAGAACTCCGTTTTCGACGTTCTTTATATCGTCGCGAAGGTGAGATTATGCTCTACAACTCTCGTTTAGACGCCATTGGCTAATTTTGACTTTATTTTTAATATATTATAAGTATATTACTTATATATTATCTTTAGTAGGCCGGGACAGGAAAACTCCGTTCGAAATTCATAACTCCTTCATCTGAACTCCGTTTCCGTCCGTCTTTCCGTGTTTGCACTACTATCGATGAGATCTTCAATTATCATTTAGATCAATAAGGATATATATCTATCTACCTTAAATTCACTATTTACGTCGCGCTGGGTCGTGTCGGTTCTGTCGCGAAACTTCGACAGGTCATAACTTCTTCGTTATAACTCGGATTTTGGCCTTCTTTATATATTCGGAAACCTCATTTCAACTACTACAACAATAACCAAAGATATCAAGTTTATTTTACCCTTAAATTTTGATACTTATTTTTATTCTTAATTAATCAAACCACATAATTAAGCAATTAAGCACAAAACACATAATACTCAAATAATACACTTCTATTATTTCAAAATGGGTTACAAAGGTTAACCTAGACTATTACATTGCTAAAAAATGGAAAGCCCGGAAACACAGCCGTTATAGTGTGGTCCTCAAAGCCTTTCTGGAAACTACTCTGGAACAATATATGGAGTCTATTGAAAAATCCACAAAAGCTGTTGATGCTTCTACTTCCTCTTCCAAAAAGGCCTCAACTGCTGTTACTGAGATTGTTCAAACAACTCAGATTTTTCTTGAGTCTCTGAAAGGGCATGCCAACACAAATGCAGCCAAGGTACAAGCCTCTGTGGATTCACTTTCTAAGTCCCTTCAAGAAGAAAGCACCAAGTTTGAAGCTGTTCGTTCTTCCATCCAAAAAGAGAACACTTCACTTCTCGGTTCTGTGTCTTCTCGGCTGGAATCTCTTCATGCTGATCTCGCTAAAGAAAGTGCTTTAAAGGAAGAACTTGCCTGTCAATCAACTCAGCTTGAAGTTCAGAAGGTTCAGCTCGCTCACGCTGAAAAGGAAATTGGTTTGTTGAAGACTCAAAGAGTTGTTTTTTGCAGCTGTGCAGGGGATGTTAAGGATATGCTCACCAACATTCTTGGTGCTCATGATCCTATTATAACTTTGACCATTCGGAATCATCTCACCACAAAACTGACTCCTGCCATTTCCATGTTACATGAAATGAAGGGTGTTTCGGAGGTATCCTGACCTCCAAAACAAGGGGGAGAAAGTGCTTAACCGAAAGTGACTGTGAAAACAGAAACTACACAACAAAGTGTTCAACCGAAAGTGACTGTGAAAACAGAAACTACACAACCAGAAGTCCAAGTCACAAATAAATTGAAGGATAATGTAGCTTCAGGATTTGGTACACAAGAAAAGACCACTGATGATAGTGATAGTGATGTTGGTGAAACTATTGCTGAGGCTCTCAAGAGAAAGAAGAGGGACCTAGAGTTGGATGAAACTCCCAAAGTTGCAAAGGAAGCAGAGGAGAGGGAAAGGAGAAACAAGGAAAAGAAGAAGCCTTGAACTGTAAGAAGGCCTTGTTTCCCTTATGGACCAGAGAGGCACTTATCAATCAAGCTATAGAGTTTCCAAGTATTTATTGGTTGGAACTTGTTGCTTCGTTTGACTGTGATAACTCGAAGGACTCGCAGTTCGATATGTCGATAACAAGAAAAGCATTCACGTTTCATTGCTTTGACTCGACTGCTGAGGTTCCTTTTCCTTATCCGAAGGTTGACCAAGAGTTGATTGACTTCTATCTGAAGTATGGCCAACCTCAGTATCTAACATGAAGTGCCCAGAAAATTGTGACTGTTAAGGTGCTCAAACCCTCACCTGCTGGGAGATTTGTCAATGTCAATTTTAAAATCACTCGAGGTTCTGCAAACTCTGTGTCAACTATCTCTCTAGCAGACCTTCCTAGTTTGAATCCCCATGACTGGATTCTGATATACAACATTCTGCTCACTAATCCGATGGAATATGAGACGATTATGGAACACTTAAAGAGAATGTTGGCCTCCTACATCCATGAAGTTGCAACTATGGATCAGGAGATTGCGAAGGTTATGAATAAGAAGCCTACACCAAAACTTGGAGATGTAAGCAACATGAAGATGGGTCAAATTGATTCAACACATTTGACTGTGATGTTTACCAAAGGCGAAGCTCACAGGTTTGTATTCGCTCTTGTGGATAAACACTTGTTTTCTACCGACTGCTTGGAGCATATAATCAATATAATTCATCGGTGCAAGCAGAACTCTGAAGCTGACAAGAAGAACTTTGCGGATATGCTTCGGTGGTACATTACATTTTGTTATCATCTTTTGGCCATCATACCGAAGGTGTTCAAGACAGTGAAGAAGTCTTCTGTTGCTAAACAGAATTGAGGTTTCGGCTCCAAAGACGCAAAGGGGGAGATTGTTGAGTCTATTCGTGTTGCGTCATGGGCCTCATGTTTTGTATCCGGATTGGGCCTGTCCATTCGTGATTATCTAGTATGGTTATAATATAAATATGCATGCATGTATGCATAATATGAAGTTGATTATTTACGTTCATTGTTTGTAACCCTAAACACCTCTACAGTCGAATTTCTTAATCGAGCTCTTCTGAGGTGTTGAAGTATTAATGATACTACATATTTAAAGCCATACTCGTGTTCTTATTTACATTCATAACTGTTTGCTTGCATAGAATCTAACGATCCTAATAGAACTTTGTTCTAACACATACAATCCTATATGTGCATGCAACCCTAATAAGATCTATGTCTACTCTAATTGAACATACCATATGAACAACAACATGTGAACCCTAGATCTATATATAATAATTGAAAATCACATAATAAGGATTAAGATACATACCCTTGATTGTTATGTAGTAATAACAATCCAAAACCTTGTAGATCTTGAAGCTTGAGAGAAGGTATCACAAGTGTAATACCTCTAATGAATCACAAACAGGCTTAGCAAGAGGATGAGATGTGAAAGGGAGGAAGATGCTTCAAATTTTGGATACAACTGTCTAGGGTTTCTAGTGGCCAAATTCATCAAGGGTATGGGTCTTTATATAGTGAGGCGATTTAGAGCCAAAGCTAGGGTTAAGAGTAGGAAACCCTAAATGCTTTGCTTAAAGACCAAACAAGCCTCAATCCTTCCATCTATAAGCCCTTGGACGAAAATTCTAGGGCTTCTCTACAAGATTTTCGTCCAAGCCTCTTTAGAAGGGTTCTAGAGCTTCTTTCCTCAACTATCAATAAATTGTCAAACAATCTTTGTGCTTTTAATCAATTCAATTAATCCTATAATTAATTCTAATTAATTTCTGATTAACTATTAATTAAATAATATGATTTCTAATCAACATATTATTTACATAACATATTAATAAATCATTCATTTCAATTTATTAATCAAATTAATAAATTCTTCCTCTTTCTCAGTTAAACATTCTATCTAGTTGCTAGTATGAAGGCAACCCAAAAGGACTATGCTACTATCAATTCAAGTATATACCAATTATAGTTATGGGTTTAGACACCTAATCCAACACTTTATACCTCAAATAGCTTACAAAGTTGATCAAGATTCTGGATCTTCAAGCTCCAAGGCCACCAAGCTTTACTTCCTTCAAGGGGCCAAAAACACCATAAGATCACACAATGGCTCACAAACACTCAAATGAGGCTAGGGTTTCGTTCTTAGGTTTGTAGAGGTGGAGGCTAGTCATAAGAGACTCCCAAAGCAACATAAGTTGATTAAATAGGGCACAAACCCTAAACATTATGGTTTGCCCCTAATTAGTGTACGTCCAACGTACTCCCACGTACGCCCAATGTACATTGGTGCCTTCACGTCCAACCATCGAACCAATACACCCAACATACTCATAGAGTACACCCATTGTACTCGGCTAGGGACCGAAATGAAAAGAATTTACAAATTAGGAGTTAAAAGGAACATACCTAAAAATTGCAAATGTTACAATTCCTCTTGTTTAGCTCGGCCTTAGCCCAATCGCGTAACCCATCCTTAAAGTAGAACATAGTGTCCTTATCCGAAAAGTCTTCAATTTCCTTCATGATAATTGTGAACTCTTTTATGTAGTCGGCCATAGTGCCTCCTTGACGCAACTATCTTAGTTTCCTCATGGCTTCTTTAGTGGAATTGTGTGGGACATAGTGCTTATTTAACTCGATTTAGAACTGATCCTAAGTATCGATGGTGTATGCCTGCTTCTCTCGTTCAATATACTTCCTCATTCACCAAAGTTGGGTGGATTCCCGCAGAAACGTTGGGGCATTTCTGTTCTTCACAATATCATCAACTAAGCCACTTACATAAGGGGCCGTCTCACGGATAGTTCTGATTTCATCTCCAATAGTCTTCTTGTGGGCAAGCAACTCTTCATAGATGGCACCAAGTTATTGTTTCACTTCAATAGTCACATCATTGATCATAGTTTTGGCAGCTTGTGACATTTCAATATTCTCTTTAGTTAATGACTTGATCATCTCTTACATGTCACTGATATGAGTCTGTATGCCTTCCATAACCGACTCCAGATTAAGAACACGAGTTTTGACATCTTCCCCAGAGCTACTACATGATAGGAGGGGGGCTGGATTTGCTTCGAGACTTGGACGTTGGTCTTCATTTTTTCAGCTTCTCTGCTACGATCATCATCATTTTTGGGAGTAAAAACAGAATCATCTCATTCCATTGTATTGCGAACCTTCGAGGAAGTACCTAGGATAATCCTTTGCTCTTATACCACATGTCACAGAGTTGATTTCAAACCCGTGCGACCTTGGCAATCCTACTATCAAAGATGCCAAGTAAGTCGATAATAGAATGAGAGGTTACTAAGAAACACCTGCAAATCAAAAAGCTAGGAACTTTGTATTAATTGTAGAGAATTTCATAAGTACAAATAAGAAGGGGAAGAGTCCTTTTTATAGGCTCCCATGGAATACAAAGAATTGTGGAAATCAACAACCAAGCAAACTAAAAGACAAGGAAATGAAAGGGCGTGTTAGCTATCTAACTAGTGGGTTGGATTAGAGCCAACTAAGCAACAAATGGGTTTCCTGGATTTGGGTTGTAACATTCGTGATCGAAAATGGTTAAAAACGTTTTTATTGGAATAAACATCTTTATGGTTATATATTTATTAACAAAAAAAGACGTTATTTTTTTTTGTAAAGGTAGTTCCCCTTTATAGGTTTCTATAAATTTATCTTAACATAAACATTTAATTTATTTTATGTTAAGGTGAATGGTATATCTCACACGCCAAGGAGCATGAAAAGCTTTCAGATAATTAAATAACACCGCCAAAAACCACCACTGTGGTTGTTGGTATACTTCAGCAAAGGAGAATAGAAATAGGAAGAGGGTTGCAAATAGACGTGGCAGTTGTGTCGTGTTGTGCGGATTCGTGTCGTGCCAAAAGAGTAAACGGGTTCAAAGTGATTTACCATAACCTGATCCGTTTAATTAATGTGTCATGTCGTGTCAACCCGTTTATTTTTGTGTATAGTTCGTGTCGGGTTTTGTGTTAGACGTATACCTTGAAATATGTCATGTCATGTAAGGTTGAAACACTAAACATGTTTAAAGAGTAAGAGTTGGAAAGGAAAAAATAATAGGGAGACAAAATAGATAAAGTTTTAGCAAGTTCAGACTTCATATGACAAAATGGAAAAAATAGAAATTATTAGTTTAGATGACTAAGTTAGTTCCACGTTACAAAATGACTCAATCCAAATGTTTTCTTTTATTTATGGTTTTGGTTTTAAATCTTTCTAATTTATTTAAAGAATTCAAAAAACTTGTATATAAATAAATTGGTTATTTTCGATTTAAAATTTTCAACTCTAACTTTACTCGTTTAATTTTCGTATTGTATCGTATCAACTCGTCTATTTAAACGGGTTGAAATATCTTAACCAAACTTATTTACGTCGTTTTGGTTTTTAACACAACTCGTCTATTTAAACGGGTTGAAATATCTTAACCAAACTTATTTACGTCGTTTTGGTTTTTAACACAACTCGTCTATTTAAACGGGTTGAAATATCTTAACCAAACTTATTTACGTCGTTTTGGTTTTTAACACTTACAGATGTAAGAGAAAAAAAAAAAGAACAAGAAAGATGATTGATTGGTTGCTTTCTGGTCACATATCACGAAACGTAATGCACCGAAAATTGTGTGCACGACCATGGCTACCAATCACTTGGCCACGGGAGGAACTCATGGCTTGTATATGCGAGGCCTAATAAAAAAATCTTATAAGAACGTATTTATCATTAAGTTTTAATTAAATCAAGTGTGGAATCAAAAGTTCAAAACTGTTATTTTAAATTAAATAAAAAGAAAAGGTGATATGCGTTGGAAAATCTGGGGTAGATTTAATATCTCAAGATCCTTTTTGTCCGATAACACGCACTTTCCAGTTTTGTGTTTCGGCCAATGACAGGATGACACGTTATCGAATGGAGATTACCCACGTTATATGGTTTCCAAAGTTAGATGGCCACGTTTCGACCTGTGGATTATTTCAGCCCTACTTTTGACGTTGTATACAGTTCGTATTTTTAGTAAGTTAAGATCGAAGCTTAAATTGACCCATCCCATTTCAAATAGAAAATTAAATTATCATAATACGAAAAATAAAATAAAAAATATCTAACTTTATAAATATATATTAGTTATTTAAATTTTGATGTAAAATAAGCAACGATGATTTTAAATTTAAACACTAAAACTATAATAACTAATATAAATTTATGGGCACTTTTGTAAAAAAAATAAAAAACCTTAATTACAATTTGAATTTAATTTAAATATTTAAATAGTAAATACAATAAAACAAAACGTATATAAAGCCCACAAGTCGACTATGGTGGACGTATAAAAAAATTTGATTATGTGTGTTTTCACAAATTAGTATAATTAAAATTTATTTGTAAATTGCGTGATCTTTGTTACATAATGTTATAAAAAATCATGTTGTTTTTTTATGTTATTATAACTAATTTAAGTAATATTTAAATATTTTAAAAGAACTACGGTTAAAAAATAATCCAGGTATTTTGCTGTTCCAATATATATATATATATATATATATATATATATATATATATATATATATATATATATATATATATATATATATATATATTTATTTATTTATTTTGTTAGGTTAAGTTCATATGAGACGATTTAATTTTGTGAGACCGTGAAACGTATTTTTTTATTTTTTTTAGTTAATTCAAGTTCCGAAAATAATATTTAAAAAAAGAATTTTTGGATTTTTTCCATTTATTTTCCATTTTTAAATTATTTTTTAGAATATGTACAGTGTAATATTCTATTAGAATATTTCACGTATTTTTCAAAAAAAACGAGATTTTTTTAATTTTTTTTTAGTTAATTCAAGTTCCGAAAATAATATTTAAAAAAAGAATTTTTGGATTTTTCCATTTATTTTGCATTTTAAAATTATTTTTAGATTTGGTCTCAGGGTCTCATAAAATTAGAATGGTCTCAAATTAACCTGAACATATATATATATATATATATATATATATATATATATATATATATATATATATATATATATATAGAGAGAGAGAGAGAGAGAGAGAGAGAGGAGGGTTCAATTGAGAAAAAAAAAGGTTGAGAATGGGGGAATCATTCTCAGCCACTCATTTATTTTTGCCGCAAAAGCCTCCGTCGTACCAGCAGAAATGGGAAAGGAATAGACATGTGTTTTCCAACAAAACATGTTTCCTTAAACTATGCTAATCATTAACTAAATATATACAAAAACATAGTTTTTTCGTTTTTTTATAATTTTTAAGAAATTATTTTTATCGAAAAATGATTTTAAATATACCAAAATTCATGATTTTTTATTCTCTACAAATAAACATCCACATTGATATAGTTTTAAGATAAAATAAAAAATTTATTTTTTTTATATTTTCAGCTATCGTTATTCATAAATGAATAAAAATGAATCATATTTTTACTACAGTACATTCGTTATTCAGTTATGAATAAAAACTATGATTAATTTTTTTTTTTTACAATTTAAGTATCGTTCATATATGAATATAGCATATGATAAACATAGTATATTCATATTTAAATATTAGACGATGCATTCACTTATGAATATTACATAGTATATTGACTTGTGAATATTAGATATTCACTTGTGAATATTAGATGATATATTCACTTATGAATATTAGATAATATTTTCATATCTGAATATTACAGAGTATTACATGGTATATCACATGTGAATATTACATAGTATATTCATTTGTGAATATTAGATGATATATTCACTTATTAATATTACACAGTATATTCACATATGAATATTACACAGTATATTCACATATGAATATTATAAAGTATTTTCACAAATATATATAATTTTTATATGTTATTCACATATGAATAACATACAGACTTTCCTGTCAAATGATCCAACCAAACACACCATACATTTCTATCCAAACAAGATTAAACAATAGCAAACAAACATCCATGAAATCATTGTCATCTGTTTTCTTTCCTGTCAAATGAAACAAACCAAACTCCCTTCGTTATCGTTGCTTTCCAGTCAAACCCCTTTCTCCATCTGTTCATGATGAACACACCAAACCCGATCAAATCCTTTTCCCCCATCTACTCACCCGTTGAACATCGATCACCCAAACACCCACCTAACTGATTTACAATCAAAATAAAAGAAACGAGAAGAGGACTGTACCAATTGAAGCAGCAACTGCCCCATCGAGATCCTTCAGCACTTCCCGTCGATTACCACAGCTAAAAGCCACCATCTTCTAGACTATTTCCGTCGATTGGAACCTCGGTTTCCCTTTATGCCTTGGCTCGTTGACCCACTAACGCCGATGCCATCTTCCCTCGCCTCCCTCTCTCTTTATTTCTCGCCGGCAGGAAGCAAATGAGAAGCAGCGGACGTCCGACCCAATCTCCTAGCAAAACCAAACCCTCGCTTCTGGCTTCTTTCCGATCGCAATCTCCTAGAAAAACCAAACACCTCCTCCTTTGGTCTAGTCAAAACCACAGAGACCATCTCGGTTTGCGAGTCGGGCGACGAACCTCCGTGCTTCTCCCCCTTAATCAGATGAAGACGAGCACCGAAGAATCTTCACCTTGGTCTCCTTTGCTGCCGACGACGGGAGGTGAACGAAGGGTTGCTGCAAATCCCGCTGTGTTCGTTCATCGATTCGCTTCTCGTTTTCCTCTCGCCATCATCTACTTCGTATCCCCTTTACGGCTTACCCGATCAAAAAAAAATGGATTAATGATGGTTTAATCGAAGAAATCTGGATGATTGTTGAAAGTTGGAGAAGAAATTTGGATGATGAACGATGAATAAGTTTGAACTATAGATACGTATTTGATATTAAAGGTTATTCTCATATTTACAAGTTTGACATCATGTCTTTTTATGCTTGAATAAAATGAGTGGCTGAGAATGATTCCTTCATTCTCAACCTTTTTTATTTTCTCAATTGAACCCACCTATATATATATATATATATATATATATATATATATATATATATATATATATATATATATATATAGGTTCAAATGTTTTCACTATCTATTGTGTGCCTGTATGATTGATTCTGGATCAATCATTTTAGTTATTTTAAGAAAGTAATTAATGCTTATTAAATGTTGAAGATGTAATTAATATATCTTCAACATGTAATATACATTAATTACTTTCTTAAAATAACTAAAATGATTGGTCCAGAATCAGTCATACATGCACACAATAGATAGTAAAAACAAAATTATTTAACTATATATATATATATATATATATATATATATATATATATGGTTAGGTTATTTTGTTTTTACTATCTATTGTGTGCAATAAATATATATATATATATATATATATATATATATATATATATATATATATATATATATATATATATATATATATATATATATATATATATATATATATATTAAAAGAAGAGTGGCGGACAATCGCAATTTATTTGGGGCTTTTAATATTTTAATATTTTAATTTTTAAAATGCGGACTAATCATATCTCCCGGTTTACATGATTACATCCACTTTTTTTGGGGACCAATTTGAAGGTTGTGTTAACAAGAGTGTGACATCAATGGTAGCTTACACGTGAATAACGGATTTTAGAGTTCATTTTTCGCGCAATTTGCCAATTTACCAATCAAATTGATATCTAATGGTTCTAATTGATATAATTATACGGAAAAAATAATCATAACTACTATTACCAAGTTTCTTAGAAAATAGTTAAAAGTAAAAAAAAAAAAATCATGTAAATTTTTTTAATTGCTAAAACGTCATTTTGGTATACATTTAACTGTTAAAAAGTCATTGATTGCGAATTTTTTTTTTCCTTAACTATACTTCATAATTTTTTCTTATGTAATTACTTTTTGATAAAATTTGACAAATTGTCCTAATGTGTTCCAGTTTTTCTCTAAAATAGTTTTTATGATTTTTTTTTGTTCCATAAATAATCATTTTGGAACAAACCTTGCATACTAATGATTCTTATGACAAACACCATAGCATACCAATGATCTTTATGACTAACACCATTAATTTTTCTGTTAAATATAACATGAAATTACTATATTACCCCTATTTTATATATATATATATATATGTGTGTGTGTGTGTGTGTGTGTGTGTGTGTGTGTGTGTGTGTGTGGGTGTTTATGTGTTGGAGCCGCCTTCAACATCCACCTTCAAAGCTTCTTTGTTCTTGACCAATCACAAAATTATCAAGCCCTTTACATATCTCTTTAGGTGTTGGGAAGTTATGCATCAAATCAGATCCTCCCAAATGTTGGATTAATGTCTATGTCCATAACTATAATTGGTAAGACTTGACCCGACCCGACATGGTCCATTTAGGTTGCATGGCATCATGCATTTGGATAGACTAAAATGGGACAAATAACACTTAAGGTTGGTTAATATATTATAAGTTCTAATATATTAATAAGATTATTTAATTAGTATTGATCAAGAATTAATCTAGGATTAATTAAGTGATCAAAAGAAGACTAATTAAATATATGCGTTGATTGTGTAAATCATCCATACTTGTATAGTGGGCTAATGCTTCATGGATTGTCAAGTTGGGCTAAAACCCATAAGATGCTCCATGGTATATTTGAACCCATGGATCCAAGGAAATGGAAAGCCATGACAATTAGGGTTCACCCTAATTGTCATTAACTATATAAGCATCTTATTGTTGACAAAATCGGCCACTAGACTATGAGTGATATAAAGTGCTAGCCGATTTTCATGAAGTGTGTATATTCTCTCAAGTCTTTCCAAGTGCATATGATGTTGTATGAACCATTTGAGGTGTCACACTTGGGGCACTAGGCACTCAAGCTTCATGAAGACATTCTACATCAAAGAGGTATGTAATTCTAACTTGATATATTCATACGAATCAATGTTATTATGCTAGTTAGGATGAATACCTTGGAAAGTTCATGTTTGCATGTATAATAGAGAAAACATAGATCCAAGGTATTTAGGGTTGCATGTACACTTAGGAGTGTTAGATTGCTCAAAACCCAACAGTGGTATCAGAGCCTAGGCTTGTTTTCTTGTTATACTTGCTTAAACTGCTTAAAAATCAAATTTTGGTGCTGTCTGCACAGCAGACTCGCCGAGTCTACTGATGGACTCGTCGAGTCCAAGGCAAAAAGCATCCAACTCGTCGAGTTTGTTCATGCACTCGACGAGTTGGACCCTCCAGACAGCATATATTTGACTGTTTTGGTTGGAATTAGACTAGGAACATTACCCTAAGCTGATTTTGGACTTATAAACTTATTTTTGATGTGGTAATATTCATACTAATCCAATTTCAAAGATAATTGTCAATAGATTCATGTTTTGTATTAGTTTAAGTGTTATGCTAATTACATGAAAAAGTTTCATTCAATTATCTTGTTCATATGAGTTGCTTAGATTAAAAGAAAAGGTTGATTGATTATGTGTATTTGATCCATTTTAATCTAAGAATTGATTCTAAAATGTGTTTGTGTAACTTGTCCTCAAGTTACATGAAAAGTCACATTAAAGTTTCTTAAAACTCATAAAAGTTGGGAATGGTTACAAAATGAAGAGTCGTGTCCTCATTAAATGGTTTTATGACTCCATAACTTGTCCTCAAGTTATGGAGGTTCAAGAGTCACTTCATTAAATCATTAAAATGTGTAACCTTAATTAGTTCCATAAGTTACAAAGAAGAAGATTTACATTCTTTAATAGTTTAAAGTCTTCCATAACTTGTCCTCAAGTTATGGAACTTGAAGATTTTTTTAATTAAAACTACTTTAAACACATAAGTTATGGAATTAATTAGTTTTGAATATTTTCAAAACTTGCCCTCAAGTTTTGGAATTTGAAAAGTTCTCTTATGAATACTTTAAATCCAAGTTAAGCCCTTAGAGTTTTAAAAAGTTAAAATTCAACCCTTATACTTTATAATATTATAAGTTAATAATATATATATATATATATATATATATATATATATATATATATATATATATATATATATATATATGTGTGTGTGTGTGTGTGTGTGTATAAGAGCAAGTCAGTCTTACCATTAGTAGACCTCATTCACGAAGCCGGTCTATAAGGGGGGTATAACGTTGCTGCCTATAAAATGACAACTTAATGGGTGTCCACTCTCACTACTGCATCCTTGACTGGTGGAGGATCGTTAGCCGAACAGGTAGGACAAGGACTATAATTCTCCCTTCATTAAAAGTATTAATGATAAATACTAAGTAATTAAGCTTTTATAAATACCCAATCTTAGTTACTTAGGAAAATGTGAATAAGGTGCTAACCCATGAAATTACACTTTGCACTTTGTTTAAGTCGGTTAGTGGAGCGTGTGTGGTTAATCGGCACACTAACCTGGATTTAAAAAGGTAGGCAAAGGGTAACTTAATGTTTATCATAGTATCGGTGGAGCGCGTGTGGTTAACCAGCACATCGATTGAGGGGTAAATATTAAGGGTACCAAGTAATTTGCATGGTTACTTCACACCTTGTTTTGTGATCCTCGGCATCCCAGTCACAAAACCTGAAGGACACACTCGAGATTGAAACAATGCATTGAAAAGTTCAATGAATCTCAAAAGATCTAGGTGTTGGATTAGTGTCTAAGTCCATAACTATTTTGGTATGTACTTGGCCCGATGGTGCATGGTCCTTTTGGGTTGCCTTCACCAAAGCAACTTGATAGGATGAATTATGGAGAGGGAGGATTAATTGTGATTTATTAATATATTATGAGAATGATATATTAAAGGAGAAATCATATTGTTTAATTAATATTAGTCAATAATTAATTAAGAATTAATTTTGTGGCTAAAAGATATTAATTAAACTTAAGGGACTAGAACTGTCAATTGTGTGATAGTTGAATATTGGGCTAATGGACTCCATAAAGGATGGAGTGGACGAATTCTATGGGGAAACCCATTAGAAATCATCCAAGGCCTCTAAGGAGGGAGTCCATGGGCTGCTTAGGGCCTAAGCAGTCAAATTAGGGTTTCCTTGTTAGATAACCCTAATAGCCTCACTATTTAAGGATCCCTAGGGCACCAAAAACGTGGCTAAGAGTCTCCTTAGGGTTTCCAGCCGTTTTTGGGTGTCTCTCCTCTTCTTCTTCTTCATCCTCTTGCTCTTGATGTTTGTGAGCCATTAGAGGAGTGACACTTGTGACTCTAAGCTTTCTAAAGCCATTACAAGGAGGATTTGAGATTGTTATTGCTACATAACAATCAAGGTAAGATCTAAACCCTATTCTTATGTTAATATTGATTATCACATGCTAGATCTAGGGTTTAAAGTCTTGGATGAATTGCATGTACAATAGAGAAACCTAGATCCAAGCATTTAGGTTTGCATGAGCACATAGGATGTTCTTATGACTAAAACCCATCAGTGGTATCAGAGACATGATTGGTTTCTATTGTATTGATGCCTTGTTTATTTATTCAAGCCTTAAAATCGTTTTTTGTGCCCCTGACTGATAAACTCGGCGAGCCCCATTGTGGACTCGGCGAGTAGCCCCAACTCGGCGAGTTCATAGTGGAACTCGGCGAGTTCAAGCGTCGGTTATAGCTGATTTCGGGATGTCTTGTTGTTTGTCTTGAGGATACTTGCCTTAATTGCTTTGGGTCATTAATTTTCGAATTTTATCATATATTTGTGTATATCCTTGACCAAACAAAAGATAATTACCATTTGATTGAATGATAATTTCCTTATATGATAATAATTGATTATTTAAATTAAATTGGTAAATTGTCTTGCAAGTAATATTGACTAGGTCAAATTTAGATAATCATTAAATTAATTGTTTAATTTAAATTATTTGCTATTTGATCCTTTGTGTTTTGAAAAGTTTCAAAACTTGCCCTCAAGTTTTGGAATTTAAATTTTTGATTAAAAGGTTTGATTTTGAAATATTTAAATTCTAAACCCTAATGATTTGAAATGTTTCAAAACTTGCCCTCAAGTTTTGGAATTTAAATTTTAATTAAAAAGTTTAATTTTAAAAATGTTAAGTTCTAAAACCCTAAGTTTTGAAAAAGTTCAAATTGCACCCTTATGGTTTTATTAAATTAATTAAGTGTATAATTAAAAGAGAGTTAATAAATCCATAGTGATATGGTTTACATTTAATTAAATTAAAAGTATAATTTATTAAATTAGACCACCTAGTAATTTAAAAGTGTAAAATACACCCTTATACTATATATAACATTAAAAGTCTAATATTATATATGTATAACTTAAACTGCTAGTCTTGCCGTTAGTAGGCCTCATTCATGAAGCTGGTCTATAAGGGGTGTTTAAGGAAATTGTCTACAAAATGGCGATTGAATGGGTATCCACTCTTACCCACCGCACTTTTGACTAGTGGAGGGTCGTTAGCCGAACGGGTAGGATAGGGCAAACCCTTTCCATTAAAAATATAATGAAGTATAAAGTAACTAAATGTTTTATACAAAATTCCCAATCTTAGTTACTTTAGGAAAAAGTGAATTTGATGCAATTCCATGAAATTACACTTTGTACCCTTGTGAAGACGTTTGTGGAGCATGTGTGGTTAACCAGCACACTAAATGGTTCTAAGCAAAGGTAGCAAAGGGTGACTCAATGTTTGTCATAGTTCGGTGGAGCGTGTGTGGTTAACCGGCACATCGAATAGGTGACTGTAACATTGGGGGAACCATGTAAGTTTGCATGGTTATTCACACCCTGTTTTGTTATCCTCGGCTTCCTAGTCACAAATCCAGGGGCATATCGAGATTTAAACATGCCATTGAAAAGTTCAATGAATCTCAAAGGATCTAGGAGTTTTTCAATACATTTAAAACCTAATCTGTTTTTCGTTTTTCATGGTGGAAAATTAGTGAATCGTCATTCACTTACCTTCAGATGTTCTGCAATTTGGGTTACGACATCCCTCTCCCAAGATGTGGAATATTGTGTTGGGTCCTAGCCTTTATATCTCATTTGGGTGATTTATTAAGGACTCAATCAATCAAATAACTTGAATTTTTTCTCCCGTTTTGTAGATGTCAAAGTATGACAACTATGGTCTTCCTAAATCCCGTGGAACAAGCTTTCCACATGAAGATGATATTCCACGATTCGATCGAGGAACACGAGATCATGCTTCACTTCCTCCACCTCCTCTTATTGATCTCCCTAACCCACAAGTTCAAAGGCTTGAAAAGTTCAAGCTCACTGTTGGAATAGTGTCTAAGGCTGCAACTATATTAGGCAAGTATTTGACCCGATTGTGCATGGTCCTTTTGGGTTGCCTTCACCATAGCAACTTGACAGGATGATTTATTATGAGAGAATAAATATTATTAATATATTATGAGAATAATATAAGGAATAATAATATTGTTATTTGATTAATATAAGTCATAAATTAATTAGTATTAATTTGGTGACTTAAAGAGATTAATTAAATAAGAGGGTATAAACTGTCAATTGTTTGATAGTTACACTTTAAACTGTAAATCCTTAAGGGATAGGGATTGGACGGATTCTAGAGCTTGGGATAGCTCAAAATCGTCCAAGGCTTATCTAAGGTAAGGATTTGGATTGCTTTAAGGAAAGATTATCCAAATAGGGTTTAAGGGTGAAACCCTAGGAGCCTTACAAGTATAAATAGACCCCTAGGGCAAGGGAAATCGGCACCTCTGCAAAAGCAAAGAAACCCTAGCTGATTTCTAGCCCCTCTCCTCTCTCTCAAATCATCCTCCTTGCTAGTTGGTGTTTGTAAGCCATTAGAGGAGTGACAATTGTGACTCTAGAGCTCCAAGACAACAAGATCAAAACTAGAGATTCAAAGGTAAACTTCAACATCTGATTTTGTATTGTTCTTATACCTAATTAGTCATTAGAAGTCTTGGATCCAAAGCATGTTTAATTAGAGAAACCTAGATCCAAGCATTAGGGTTTTGCATGCCCACATAGGAAAGTTCTTATGGCTAAAACCCATCAGTGGTATCAGAGACTAGATTGGTTTCTATTAAATTGTTGCTTGGTTGTTTGAATCTTGTTTGCAAATTTCGAATTTTGTGTTTCTGTGTCATGAACTCGACGAGTCCCATGGTGGACTCGACGAGTTGGCCTGACTCAACGAGTCCAGTTGGGAACTCGACGAGTTCGAGCGTCAGGAAGGGCCAGATTTGGGATTTTTTCATATTTATCTTATGGAAACTTGCCTTTATCATATTAGATAAACCTTAATCCGATTTTCTGATATATATGACTATAATCTTGATCTAATTAAAGATATTTATCAACTAATAAAATATTTAATTTCCTTATGTGATAATTAATTAATTATTTTGATTAAATTGGTAATTATCTTGCAAGAAATCATTAAATAAATCAAATATGGATAATTATGGAATTAATTGTTAATTGAGATTATTTTCTCTTTGATCCTCCATGTTTTAAATGTTTAAAACTTGTCCTCAAGTTTTGAAATTTATGTTTTGTGATTAAAAGTTTTAATTTAGACAATTTAAATTTCAAACCCTAGAATTTTACAAGTTTAAAATAAAACCCTATACTAATATAATATTACAAGGTTAATATATATGTATAACTAAAATGCTAGTCTTACCGTTAGTAGGCTTCATTCACAAAGCCGATCTATAAGGTGGGTATAAGGTTGCGGCCTATAAAATGGCGCTTAATGGGTGTACACTCACACCCACCACTTGCTTGATCGGTGGAGGGTCGTTAGCCGAACGGGTAGGATAGGGCAACCTCATCCTCTCATTAAAAGTATAATATGAAATACAAAGTAACTACATGTTTTTAAAATTTCCCAATATTAGTTACTTTAGGAAAAGTGAATTGATGCAATCCCATGAAATTACACTTTGCACCCTTGCTAAGAAGTTAGTGGAGCGTGTGTGGTTTACCGGCACACTAATTGGTTCTAAGCAAAGGTGGCAAAGGGTGATTCATTGTTTATCATAGTTCGATGGAGCGTGTGTGGTTTACCGACACATCGAATAGGTGATCGTTACAATGAAGGCACCATGTGAATTTGCATGGTAATTCACACCCGCTTTGTGATCCTCGGTATCCCAGTCACAAACAAGAGGGGCATATTGAGATTTAAACATGCCATTGAATAGTTTCAATGAATCTCATCCGAACCTAGGAATTCTCAATACATTTAGGACTTAAAGTTATGTTTTATGGTGGAGAATTAGTGAATCGTCATTCACTTACCTTCATATTATTTGCATGTTGGATTACGGCATCCCTTTTCTAATATGTAAATATTGTTGTTGGATCCTAGCCCTAATTTTTCTTATTGGGTGATAATAAGGGATTCATATTCTAATCTATCTTTGTCCTTTCTATTTGTAGATGTTGAACGCAAACAACGCTGCTGCTAGTTCATTCACATTGATGAGCCTTTGTCAAAAGGTCACCTTCGATGGAACGAACTTTAGCGAATGGATAAGATACATTCGCACTATTGCTTGCTATGAGGATAAGGAGTATGTCCTCGATGAGAAGCTCGAGAAAATCAACCCTGAAATCGCTACTCTGGCTGAAATGACCGCTTTTGAAACTCATGAGCGTAATGCAACGAAGGTACATTGCATCATGATAGCCACCATGAACTCCGAATTCCAAAAGTCCTATGAGGACATGTACCCGTACGAGATGCATCAAGACTTATTGGAGAGATACCTCCAAAACGCGAGACAAGAGCGTTATGAGATTTTCACTAACATGATTTCTGCTAAGATGGGTCATGGAGAGTCTCTTACCGTGCACCTGCAAAAGATGCAAAGGTATGTCGACCGCCTTCGCAAGTTAAATGTTGACTTTGGGGAAGATTTGGCGATCGACATGGTGCTTCACTCTTTGCCTCCGAGCTATAATCAATTTAGGATGACCTACCACATGAACAAAGAGGAGGTCACCCTAAGAAAACTCCAAGGTCTTTGGAGGGTCGCTGAGAGCAACTTCAAGGACAAGTCTGTTGCACCAACTCCCAATCCGCCCGCTGCTCCTGTCTTGGCTATTGTACAAGGAAAGGGAAAGAAGAAGAAGGCTTCATCTAAGAACTATCGTAAGGTTAAAGCTCGAGATGGTGCCTCTTCTAGTGGGACCAAAGTTGATCCTGCTAAACCCTGCCCTAACCCAAAGGAGGCAGAATGCCACCACTGCCACAAGATAGGACATTGGAAGAGAAGCTGCCCAGAGTACCTACAAGCCATCAAGGAAGGAAAGATCAAGCCGTCTTTCGCAGGTATATATACAATCAAATCTAACGATTCATCTCATTCTATTTCTTGGGTTTTTGATACCGGTTGTGGTTACCAAATTTGTTCTAATGTGTAGGGACTAAGAAGAAATAGGGATGTGGAGGCTGGAAGAATAAATCTAATCATGGGGAACAGAAGATCGTCGCTTGTGACCAAGATTAGAGTGTATTCTTTAGTGCTTAGGAATGGTTTAAGTTTAGATTTGAACAATTGTTGCTATTCACCATAAATGGCTAGAAACATCATTTCATTTCATGGTTTGTTTAGACAAGGTTTTAGATTTTCTTTTAATAATAAGAATGGTTCTATTTTAGCTTATCTAAATGGTGTTTTTTATTTTGAAGCTATACCATGTAATGGAATATATGAAACTGTTATGATTTTCGATAACTTAGGAAATGATGTTTTGAACATAGATTCTTCCAATAGTATGGATAAAGCATCCTTGTGGCATTGTCGTCTTGGACATATCAACAAGAAACGCATAGCCCAACTCCAAAAGGATGGATTGTTGGAGTCATTCGACCTTAGGGAAGATGACACATGCGAGTCTTGTTTACTTGGAAAGATGACTAAGTCACCCTTCACGAGCACGTGTGAAAGGGGTGAGGGTCTATTGGACCTAATACATACCGATGTATGTGGACCGTTTAGATCAACCACGAAGGATGGGAACCGCTTCTACGTGACTTTTACCTATGACTATAGTAGATATGGGTATATCTATTTAATCAAGCAAAAGTCAAAAACTTTTGAAAAGTTCAAAGAATTCAAGAATGAAGTGGAGAATCAATTGGGCAGGAAAATCAAGATGCTTCGATCCGATCGAGGAGGAGAGTACCTAAGTCTTGAATTCCACGATTATCTCAAGGAGTGTGGAATAGTTTCACAATTGACGCCACCTAGGACACCACAATTGAATGGTGTGGCAGAAAGGCGTAATCGAACCTTATTGGATATGGTTCACTCTATGATGAGTCGTGCTTCACTATCAATCTCTTTTTGGGGGTATGCCTTAGAGACTGCCGCCCATATCCTTAACCGAGTCCCTACTAAGAAGGTTACCAAAATGCCTCACGAGATGTGGACAGGGAAAGCTCCCTTGTTGGCACATATCAAGGTTTGGGGTTGCGAGGCTTTCGTAAGACGAGATACTCACGACAAGCTCGAACCTCGTAGTGAGGGATGTATTTTCATCGGCTACCCGCAGAAATCCTTTGGATATCTCTTCTATAGACCGAAGGACAATGTTGTCTTTGTTGCAAGGAGAAGTGTTTTCCGAGAGCGAGAACTCATAGGCCAAGGAGACAGTGGGAGGCAAATCGAACTAGAAGAGATTCAAGAGTCGATAGATGAAGGAACCTCTACTGCTGGCACTCAACTCGAGGAAGAAACTCCGGTTGAACCGATTGACGAGTCCTTTCCTCTTAGACGTTCCGATAGAGTTAGAGTTCAACCCCAGTTTTATGGTTTTCATATTACTACCGAAGGGGATACGTATATTAGTGATGGTACACTAATAAATCTTGATGAACCTAATAGCTATAAGGAAGCCATGGCAGGCCCGGAGTCTGTGAAATGGAAAGAGGCAATGGATAGCGAGATCCAATCCATGTATGATAACCAAGTTTGGAATTTGGTTGATTATGTGCCCGGACATAAGACCGTTGGGTGCAAATGGATCTTTAAGAAGAAGACCGACGTGGATGGAAACATACACACATATAAAGCGCGATTGGTCGCGAAGGGCTTTACTCAAACTCCCGGAGTTGACTATGATGAGACCTTCTCACCAGTTGCGAAGATAAAGTCTATTAGAGTGATGCTAGCTATTGCCGCATTTCATGATTATGAGATTTGGCAAATGGATGTCAAGACCGCTTTCCTTAACAGAAAGTTGGTTGAGGATGTTTACATGGCTCAGCCACATGGGTTTGTGAATCCGAAGCATCCGAATAGAGTGTGTAAGCTTGAGAAGTCCATTTATGGACTTAAGCAAGCATCTCGCAGATGGAATCTTTGCTTCGATGAAAAAGTCAAAGAGTTTGGATTTGTACGAAGCGAAGATGAATCATGTGTATATGTCAAAGCCAGTGGGAGTATAGTAAGTTTCCTCGTTCTATATGTCAACGACATATTACTCATAGGAAACGACATCCCGACACTGCAGGAAGTTAAGTCCTGGATCAGGAAGTGCTTCGCTATGAAGGACCTCGGAGAGGCTTCTTACATTTTGGGAATAAGGATAGTGAGAGAAAGAAGTAAGAGACTAATAGGACTTAGTCAGAACACTTACTTAGAGAAGGTACTGAAACGTTTTAGTATGGAAAACTCAAAGAAGGGAGAATTACCGATACAAAGTAATGCCAAGTTGAGTAAGACTCAAAGTCCGAGTACCGAAGCAGAAATAGCAGAAATGAGCCGAGTACCATACGCTTCCGCAGTTGGCTTAATCATGTACGCTATCACTTGTACTCGCCCTGATGTAGCTTTTGCTTTGAGCATGGTTAGAAGATATCAAGGAAATCCTGGCAGAGCCCATTGGATTGCGGTGAAGAATATCCTTAAGTACCTTCGGAGGACGAAGGAATGGTTCTTAGTCCTCGGAGGGAGTGATGACTTGAAGGTGCGAGGGTATAGTGACGCCAGCTTTCAGACCGACAGGGACAACTACCGTTCGCAGTCGGGCTGGGTATTTACCCTGAATGGAGGAGCAGTGACTTGGAAAAGTTCCAAGCAGGAAACTGTAGCTGATTCAACGTGCGAATCAGAGTACATTGCAGCGAGCGAAGCGTCGAAGGAGGCAATGTGGCTGAAGAACTTCATCGGTGATCTTGGAGTTGTACCTGCCATAAAGGAGCCCATGGAGATTTTCTGTGATAATGAAGGAGCGGTTGCCTTGACCAAGGGACCGAGGGATCATGGTAGATCTAGACATATCGACAGAAAATATCACTTTATTAGACATCGTGTAGAAGAAGGACAACTCGTAGTGAAGAGGATATCATCAGAAGATAACCCAGCAGATCCGCTTACGAAGGGACTGAGCAGGGTTAAGCACTTGCAGCATGCTAGGAGTATTGGGCTGAAGGATGATATTAGCATAGATTAGATAGTAGTAGAAACGTGTAATAGATAAATATAATTAACATTTGATGATTAAATAAAGGAGTTTTATTTATGAGTAATGTTACTGTCTTATGTTAATTGTTTAACTATTGTTTCATTTTGCATGTTTTGACTTCCAGAATAATTGAATTTATTAAGAATAATCGAATTATTCAAATTGTCCACAATCGTTCATACGTTGGAAGTAGATATGAATGAAGATTGTCGTGAATTGGTGCGTAGATTGTCTAAATGGTATTAGACATGGCAAAAGATTGCTACGACGTTCATGAGTGCTTATGAACTGGCTTTAAGCATTGGAACAAACCCGCGCTTGCTGGAATCACCTTATGGAATATGATATATAAAAGGGTGATCGCAAGACGATAATATCATATAGTCTTAAAACCTAGATATATGGTTTGTTATTTGTTAATTGGTTGTACATTGATAATGCGAAAACGCATCAGTATCTCGATGTTATAAAACGCATTGTTGTGTATAGTTGATTAATGAATAAGTAAATGCATATAAGTCAAAGTTTATCTATAACTTTTATCCTAAGTAGGTAAAAGCGATATCTCGGCCGCTCGATGATTTGATTTGACTTATGTGCCGGGCCCGGTCAGAACTGAATTGATGTGTTGTTCGATTAAGTTCTATGTCAAATAAATCAGAGATCGAGAAACCTAAATGCTTGACTAATTATTCCATAGAATTGTCAGCATGATATCTAACAGAGGACTGTACGATCCCTTATCTAAAGGACAAGATTGATTATATCAGAGTTTGACAGCGTCTTTGAGAGCTACGATTGCAAATCGAATTGTACTTGTGCATATAGTTACTATACTTATCCAAGTGGGAGACTATTGGAATAGTGTCTAAGGCTGCAACTATATTAGGCAAGTATTTGACCCGATTGTGCATGGTCCTTTTGGGTTGCCTTCACCATAGCAACTTGACAGGATGATTTATTATGAGAGAATAAATATTATTAATATATTATGAGAATAATATAAGGAATAATAATATTGTTATTTGATTAATATAAGTCATAAATTAATTAGTATTAATTTGGTGACTTAAAGAGATTAATTAAATAAGAGGGTATAAACTGTCAATTGTTTGATAGTTACACTTTAGACTGTAAATCCTTAAGGGATAGGGATTGGACGGATTCTGGAGCTTGGGATAGCTCAAAATCGTCCAAGGCTTATCTAAGGTAAGGATTTGGATTGCTTTAAGGAAAGATTATCCAACTAGGGTTTAAGGGTGAAACCCTAGGAGCCTTACAAGTATAAATAGACCCCTAGGGAAAGGGAAATCGGCACCTCTGCAAAAGCAAAGAAACCCTGGCCGATTTCGGCACCTCTTCTCTCTTAAATCATCCTCCTTGCTAGTTGGTGTTTGTAAGCCATTAGAGGAGTGACAATTGTGACTCTAGAGCTCCAAGACAACAAGATCAAAACTAGAGATTCAAAGGTAAACTTCAACATCTGATTT
Source organism: Lactuca sativa (assembly GCF_002870075.4). NCBI lineage: Eukaryota > Viridiplantae > Streptophyta > Magnoliopsida > Asterales > Asteraceae > Lactuca > Lactuca sativa. The sequence continues at coordinate 245,079,896 of NC_056627.2, read as the reverse complement.
TGTATTGTTCTTATACCTAATTAGTCATTAGAAGTCTTGTATCCAAAGCATGTTTAATTAGAGAAACCTAGATCCAAGCATTAGGGTTTTGCATGCCCACATAGGAAAGTTCTTATGGCTAAAACCCATCAACTCAAGCCCTTTTGGCAAGTAAACATGAAGAAGGAAAGTCAGTGTGTGCACACGTCCTAGAGATGAAGTTACACATTGATAGGTTAAGAATGTTGGGATCCGTTGTCTGTGAGGAGCTGGCTGTTGACTGGGTTCTTCAGTCGCTTCCTGACTCATATAATGAGTTCGTAAGAGAGTACTATATGATGAACCACGACGTGACCCTCATCGATCTCACCTATATGCTTATTTTTGCTGAATCAGAAATGATTTGGCGCACTGGAAAAGCAAAGTTGATTGGTGGATCTGCCTTCCAGACCTCTATGGATATAGGTAATGGCAACGAAAGGGATGCCATGGTCGAAAAGTTTGATCATAAGAGAAAGGCAAAGTCTGAAATAGTTCTGTGTGCTGTTCCAAAAGAGTCAATTTGCTTTTATTGCTAAGAGAAGGGGCATTGGAGACGAAGCTGCCCAGTCTACCTGAGAGATCTAAGAGATGAGAGAGTTAAGACATTTGGCTCTACTTCAGGTAAAATCCACTATCTAACTCCATTAAGTTCCTATTCATTGATTCTTAATACATAATGTGATAAGATTGCATTTGAATGCTTTGCAGGATCAGTGAAAAAAGAGGAAGCTTGATGGAAGAGCAAGATGAGTTTGATCACGAAGAAATGGATCACAATCGCATAGATTCAAAGATCAGATTTGGAGCTTAGAAAGTTATGATAGATTTGTTAGGAATATTTGATTATATAGTTTTTCAGTTGATTTTGCATTGTAAGGACATGTTTTCCGCTGCTTTTATGAATAAAATAATTTTTTTTTATTTATCTTATTTACGTATATCCTTGCAATGAAATCGTCGTGAAAAAATTGATGTTTATGTATTTCTATAAATGGATGTGATTCTTAGTTATGTTATTTATGGTAGTGTCATAATTTTCTAAGTAAGGAAAGATTCCCATCACCCAAGTTTTAATTGGATAGAAACTTGGAATCATATGATTCGAATCATGTGATGTATGGAAATCTAGGTACTTAGGAGATTAAGATTAATTCCTTGATCACACAAGTATGTGAGTCAAGTGAAGGACTATAGGAATAGAACACAATGTTGTGCACTAGTCAAGTCCACGACAAATAACAATAAGACTATTCATCATAATTTACTAAAAGTCTATTAAATGTGGTTATACTTACAAGATTAAGTGTAATTCTGAATCATTGAAAAGTTTCAATGAATAACAGAACGAATAAGAAGAATCAACGAAGGCAGAAAGATAAAAGTTTCTTCAATCTAAGAAGAAGGGAGAGTACTTTTGTATCAGATTTTATGATTAAGAACCATATCACAATTGATCCTCTAAGGACATCTTAGTGCACTAGTATGGCTAAGAACAGGAATCAGAAATTATTGAAATGGTTAAATCAAAAGGATGAGTCGTACTTCATTCCAAAATCAAGTCTTAGAATCATACTCCAAGATTGTGAATTGAGTGACACACACTCATCAAATGCGAAGTAGAAAATTGTTTTCCTACTCTTACACATTTGAATTTGGTATGTTGTGATGTCTTGAAGAAGCCAAAGACCAACTAAGACCAAATGTGTGTAATGTTTTGATATACTAACTCTTGGATATTTGTTTATCAAGAAATGTTTTTGATAAGAGAATCTAATATGTCAAGAGGTCAGTGGGAGTCTAAATGATCTTGAAAAATTTCAAGAACTAATCAAGAGTAAACCTATTATTAAACACTAGCACACGACTTGGGGTGTGTAACCTATCGTGTTGACAAATTTTATTTCTGTGCCAATCCAGCTGAGTGATTATGCATATGAGTTCTACGAGTTCTCAATAGGTTGCATAAGGGCAAACACCTTGTTCAATGAAAGTACATTGACTGGCATAGGTGAGTTGCTAGATAACTTGGAAGCAATGGTGGGACCCTTGATGGCAAGAAATTAAGAATGAACAAGTTCTATCCATAAGAGTTTGAATTTGCCACAAACATTATCTTTCGATTATGGTAATGACAAATTCACATGGATAGGAACACATACACCATAAAATCTAAGTGTCATAAGGTTTCTCTCCTTCATGAAAATGATTGTGAGGAAACGCTTTCACTAAGAGAGATTTTAAGGAGATAGCAACTATGTAAACTGCATTCTCAAATTCAATTATGATTACGACATCCCTTTTCATAATTCGAATTGTGAGATATGGCAATTAGTTTGAACATTTAGAACTTAGTAAGATAAGTTATGAATTAGTTCAGGCACACATATGAGCTGTCTAAGGAAAGGTGTGTGATTTTGAGAAGCTTAGATAAAGGCTTATCGAAGCATATCGTATTAGAAACAATGAACTTTGGAAGTTAATAAGTATTGATTCCTAGAAGTTTAGTTGGTACCTAAATACGTGTCAAAGCTAGTGGGAGCATAAGGGTTATGCTGGAATGAATATAATCATCATGTTAGTGGGAGCATGATTATTATTGAAGTATTGCAAGTTGGAAATATTAATTATAGAAAAACAGAAGTTTCACTTTGTAAGGTTGCAGGGGTTGAAGAGATGTTTTTGCTATAATTGAGGGAGAGAATGTTATACTTCGTTTTCAATCTAAAAGCTTAGATCGAGAAATTTAATTGTATTTAGTCAAGTGTATATTTATTATTTGCATTCTCAAAATACGATTATGATTATGACATCCCTCTTCATAGTTCGAATTTTTGAGAACACGGCAAATAGAAATATTATGACAATATTATAGTAAGAAACTGGGAAGGTATCATGTTTCTATTATGAATTGCATCCCATACGCTTCGGGTATTGGATCGATTGCATATGCTATAATATTCGACCGTTCTAAAATTTTCCAAATGTCTGGGGCATTTAGAGGGAAAAAGCAAATAGAACCGGTTTTGACTAAAATAATTAAACAACTGCCAAGGACAATCCAAGGTTCGCCAAGGATTGGTCGCTTGTGGACAGTTTGAAGTATAGTCATGGATGGACCATATTGACATTATTATGAATAGATAAGATTCTATTTAGAATGAGTTGTCATATGGAAAATATGGAAATGTTTCCATATTGGGAGTTAGATATCGAGAATCAATGTCTAGATTAGAAACTTTTATGCAAGAAGGGTGTTCAAAGGAATGTACTTTGAATATGAGACTTTATGAATATGGAATTGTCTTGTAACAATTTCCATTAGATTATTTTGTAATTTCATTAGCTGAGTCTTAGTGACTTTTGTGCCATGACATTACGAAAAGGACTGTTACATAAAATGTTAGAATCTAATATATTCTAGTAGTGGCAAGAATTTTGTATTTTTTACACTAATGGATTAGGAATTGTGAAATGAGTGTGATTGAAAATGTTATTCAATTATACTATTTCACAAAGTAAGGACCATAGATAAAGATAGTGTGCATGCTAAGAGCATTGGATAATAATTGTTATAATTGAAGTAAGAAGTTGATTACCATAGATGAATTGCATGTACAATTGAGAAACCTAGATCCAAGCATTAGGGTTTGCATGAGCACATAGGATGTTCTTATGGCTAAAACCCATCACTAGGAGTTTCAAATCCAAGTAAAACCTCATAAATTATTTCGTTTTCGTGGTGGAAATTGGTGAATCGTCATTCACCTACCTTCAAATATTTTATAGCTTGGATTACGACAGCCCTCTTCCAAGTTATAAAAGTATTGTGTTGTGTCCTAGCCTTAATATTTCATATTGGGTGTTATATTAGGGACTTTAAATCAACTATCTTGAATATCCCCCAAAAAATGTATGGTTTAGACATTTATGATCTTCCCAAATCTCTTGAAACAAGCTTTCCTAATTAAAGATGATGTCCCATTGAAATCATACTTCTTTAACATCCTCCAATTATTCTCCCTAACCTACAAGTTCTTGAAATGTTTAAGGTCAATCAATCCCTATTGGCAAGCAAAGGTCTATGTGTGATCACATCTTGGAGTTGTAGTCACATATTGACAAGCCAGGAGAGTTGGGTGTCAAAGTCTTGAGAAAGTTGGTGGCTCAACTACTTTCTAAGTCACATAGTGAGTTCCTTTAGGACTCCTATGAAACAGACTATGACAAGACCCTTAATGATCTTATCTATTTGCTAAGATCAGCTTCCTAAAACTTTATGGATATTGACAATGATGACATTGGATATCCAGTAAAGCTCTCTCTCCCCAATGGAAAAGGATTGGTCATAGTCAACTCGGTTGACCAAATGGTAAAGAGAGAGGCTAAGTCTGAGATAGTCCCATTATGAAGGGTCCATAGGTATCTATTGCCAAAGGAAGGGGCATTGGTTGCGAAGCTGCCAAATTTACCTAAGGATGTTAAAGTCAATAAGTTTGACTCTACTTCAGGTAAAGTTCATTGTCTAACTCTATTAAGTTCCTACTTGGAGATTCTTATTACATGATGTGACTGGGTCACATGTTGGTGGTTAAGAATCAAAGGAAAAGTGAAGAAACTTAAAAGAAGTATATGCAGATTCTGATCGCGAAGATGGATTTCACTCGCATGGTTCGATGATCAAAATTTTTGGGCTGTTACTTAAGAGTTATGATATATATTGCTTAGGAATAGATAACAACAAGTTTTCATATGGATTGTAAGGATAAGTTTTTCCGCAAAGTTTTTTAAATAAAAGAAAAATGGTTTTGATTTTATTTATTTTAAGTGTCCTTACAATGGCATTTGTGAAAAATTGTTGCCTATATGATTCCATTGATATCAATTTTGGAAAATGAATTTGATTCTTTCGTTTGTGGTAGTGTCATAATTTATTAATTAAGGAAAGATTCTCGTCACCCAAGGTTTCAATTGGATCAGAACTTGGAATCATGCAAGTTTTATAGCATGATGGATGAGAACTTTCAAGCATTGGAAAAATTAAGACTATGTGTGAGTCAAGTAAAGGACTAAGGGATCGAGTACACATTCTTGTGCACTGGTTAAGTCCACCACAAAAGATCGATAAGACTATTCATCATAATTTACTATAGCTCAGTAAATATGGTTATACTTACAAGCTTAAGTGTAATTCTGAGACATTGGAAAAGGTTCCAATGTATGACAAAGCGAATAAGAAGAATCAAATTATGGCAGAAAGATAAAAGTTTCTCAAATCTGAAAAGATGGGAGAGTAGTTTATGATATATGATCATCTTAATGATTAAGAGACTTTATCACAATTCATCCTCTAAGTGCATTCTGATAGTTAAGGAGATGAGTTATGAATTGTTGAAGTGGTTACATCAAGAAGATGATTCATACTTCGTTCCAAAAACAATTCTTAGAGTTATACTCTAAGATTGTAACTTGAGTGACATGTCTTAAAGAAGGTTTAAAACACTTGTCAAATGTAAGAGTAAAAGTTTTCTACTCTTGTTCATTTGAAATTGGTAAGTTGTGATGTTTTGGTTAAAACAACGACCAATTAAGGCCAATTGTGTGAAGTGTTTGTCTTGATTAGAATCCACACTATCTCTTGAATATCTGACAAGAAAGTCTTATATGTCAAGAGGACAGTGGGAGTCTTAAAGATCCTGGAAAGAATTTCAAGATCTAATCAAGAATAAAAACATGTAGGCCCTTGAGCTGCCAGGTGGCAAGGAACTCAGATTGAGTTCAGTCCATATGAGTTTGGATTTGTCATTATCTTTGTCTTGTGACTATGGTTTTGACAATTCACATGGATAAGAACACATACACCATAATATCTAAGGGTCATAAGGTTTCTCTTCGATTCATGAAAATGATGGTGAGGAAACACTTCCACCAAGGAGATTTGAAGCAGATGGCAAAGGTCTAAACAATTGAGACTATGATTACGACATCCCTTTTCATAGTTCTTAAAATTGTTTAGACACACTTGTGAGCTATCTAAGATACTGTGTATGATATTGATAGAGTTTTATCAAAGCAATCTAGTATCAGAAATCTAAACTTTGGTAAGAAAGTCAATAAAGTATTGTTTTTTTTTTTTAGAAGTTCAGCTGATTTCTGAGTACATGTCAAAGCTAGTGGGAGCATAAGTGTTATGCTAATAATCATCATGTTAGTGGGAGCATGATAATTATGATAAAGGTTGCAAGTTAGGAATGTTAATTATAGAAAACAAAAGGTTTCAATTGGGAAAAAGTTGGTTTGCTATAATTAAGGGAGAAGAAATTATACTTTATTTCAATTCTAAAAGCTTAGATTGAGGTTTTAATCATCTTAAGTCAAGGATATATATGAATTTTATGTTGGAATGGTTCAACATAAGTAAATTCTATATATGGGTCCATTATTTGCGTTCTAAAATTCGATTATGATTACAACATCCCTTTTCATAATCTGAATTATTAGAACTTGGCAAATCATGTGCTATAATATTCATCCTTTCTAAATTTTTCAAAATGCTCAGAGCATTAAGAGGGAAAAGTCTAGAATTGGATATGACTAAAATGATTAAGCAATTGTCAAGGACAATCTAAGGCTTACCAATGATTGGTTGCTCAAGGACAGTTGGAAGTATAGTGTTAATTCTGGAAGGACAATATTGACATAATCTGTAAGGAGGCAACTCTTGTTCAGAAGTGATAGTCAAAATGGAATATGGAAATGTTTCAAAGTTAGAAATTATTCAATCTGTGTAAGATTAGAATAACTTAATGCAAGAAGGATGTCTCCATGGATTTGATCTCCATTGGAATACTCTGTAATGTTTGTTGACAAGTCTTTGTGACTTTGAGCATAATCATTACAAGAGGATCAGTGCATATAAGTTTAAAATCTAATAGATTTTGGTAAGTGGTAGGAATTTGGAATTCTTGCATTTGCAGTAAGGATTTGGGACTATGAAATGAGAATCATTGGAGTTTTGTTCAATTGATCTATTTCACAAAGTAAAGATCATAGACAAACATAGTATGCATAATTGGTGTGTCGCACGACTAGTGTTTAGAAAACATAGTGTACATGCTTGGAGCATGGGACAACTAGTGTTTTAATTCAAGTATAAAGTTGATAATTTGAAACAGTATACAATGAATAATGTGTAATCATATGGTGATAAATAAAAGGTGTTTTATTTATATTCATAAGTTCTGAGACCATATTGGATTCGATTATTATTGTGTTTCATTTTGCATGTTTTGACTTCCAGAATAAACTAGGTCACTCTTCTCGAATGACTAAGTTATTCAAACCATCCATAGTTAGTCATATGTTGGAAGTAGATATGAATCAAGACTGTCAGGAGTTGGCTTGTAGAGGTCTAAGATGTTGGACAAAGGAGTTACAACACTAATGAGTGCTCATAAGTTCTGAGTATTGGATTCAACCCGCGCTCATTTGAATTACTTCATGGATTTTATCACGAGTGATCATGAGACGATAATATCTTATATTCTTCAAACCTAGAGATATGAGTTGTTACTATGAGTTGGTTATACATTGATTGCACTACAACGCATTGGTGACTCTATGTTATAAAACGTGCCTTTGTGTATGATTCAACAAATAGTAGAACAAGCCATATGAGTCAAAGTTTATCCATTCCTTTTACCTTCGGGATAAAAACGATATCTGTGGGCTCCTAGATGATTTGGTGATGGCAAATGTAAGTGCTCGGCCGGGCTTGGACTGATTTGATTTGTTCAATTAGTCAGTCGTCATAAATCTGAAATCGGGAAACAACAAATGGATAGAGAGAATGATTATAATCCATGTCCCAGTCCATATGATATTTATAATGGAGGAATATATGATCCCTTATCTAATGGACAAGTCGTTTACAAAGGTTAGAGATCATCGGCAAGGTCCGAGTTCGACAGAAGCTTTTGAGAGCTACGATTGCCAATTGGTTCTTGAAGTCATACTTGCAATAACAGTTTTAGACTTATCCAAGTGGGAGACTGTTAGATTAATGTCTAAGTCCATAACTATAATTGGTAAGACTTGACCCGACCCGACATGGTCCATTTGGGTTGCATGGCATCATGCATTTGGATAGACTAAAATGAGAGAAATAACACTTAAGGTTGGTTAATATATTATAAGTTCTAATATATTAATAAGATTATTTAATTAGTATTGATCAAGAATTAATATAGGATTAATTAAGTGATCAAAAGAAGACTAATTAAATATATGATTTGATTGTGTAAATCATCCATACTTGTATAGTGGGCTAATGCTTCATGGATTGTCAAGTTGGGCTAAAACACATAAGATGCTCCATGGATGCTCCATGGTATATTTGAACCCATGGAACCAAGGAAATGGAAGGCCATGACAATTAGGGTTCACCCTAATTGGCACTAACTATATAAGCATCTTATTGTTGACAAAATCAGCCACTAGACTATGAGTGATAGAAAGGGCTAGCCGATTTTCATGAATTGTGTATATTCTCTCAAGTCTTTCCAAGTGAATATGATGTTGTGTGAACCATTTGAGGTGTCACACTTGGGGCACTAGGCACTCAAGCTTCATGAAGACATTCTACATCAAATAGGTATGTAATTCTAACTTGATATATTCATATGAATCAATGTTATTATGCTAGTTAGAATGAATACCTTGGAAAGTTTATATTTGCATGTATAATAGAGAAAACATAGATCCAAGGTATTTTGGGTTGCATGTACACTTAGGAGTGTTAGAATGCTAAAAACCCAACACCAAATTCCCATCTCTAGAACCCAACCTGAATCCATTGGTGCTAGTGTCACTGTCATTGCTAAGCTCACTGGAGAGGGACAACAGTTTGAAAGATTGGTGTTGGTGGTGATGATGATGGAAATATTCATCTAATTTGTTTCTTATTGGTATCACGTGAACGGTATCCCAGTCCAGGTGTTGTTCGATTCGGGGGCTACCCGATCATTTGTTTCTCTTGCACTTAGCAAGAAGTTTCCCGAGTCCTCGGGCATGTTGGATTGCCCTCTAGAGGTTGAGATTGTGGACGACCGGTCGGTGTGAGCATCAGAGGTCTTCCGGGATTGCGTATTGAGATTGTTTGAGGAACGGTATCTGGTTGACCTGGTTCCTATTCCGTTCCGGGGAAACAAGGTCATTATTGGTATGGATTGGCGAGCCCCAATGGGGCAGTGATAGACTGCGCGCAACAACTAGTGCGAGTCAGAAACCCAAGTGGGGGAGAGTTGGTGATTCAGGGTGAGAGACCACAACGAGGGCCAGCCTTATGCTCAGCGGCGAGGGTGAGGCGTTACCTTCAGTAGGGTTGCGCATGATATGTCGCTTATGTCATGGACACCCGGAAGGCGGGTAAGGCGACAGTGGGCGTTGTGCCTGTGGTTCGAGAGTTTGCGGATGTATTCCCCAAGGAGTTGCCTGGGATAGCTCTGGAGAGACAGGTGGAGTTCAGGATTGACTTAGTCCCTTGTGCGGCTCCGATAGCCAAGGCACCATATCGGTTGGCTCCTCCCGAGATGCAGGAGTTGTCTACACAGCTGCAGGAGCTGATAGACTAGGGATTCATTAGACCGAGTAGTTCTCCCTGGGGAGCCCCGATTCTATTTTTGAAAAAGAAGGACGGGTCGCACCGAATGTGCATAGATTACCGGGAGATGAATAAGGTGACAGTGAAGAACCGTTTCCCACTCCCGAGGATTGATGACCTCTTTGACCAGCTTCAGGGAGCATCTTGGTTCTTCAAGATTGATATGCGTTCAGGGTACCATCAGATGAGGGTCAGAGAGGAGGATGTGCAGAAGACCGCGTTCCGGACGCGCTATGGCCATTATGAGTTCGTGGTGATGCTGTTGGGCTCACCAATGCTCCTGCCGCGTTCATGGACCTCATGAACTGCGTGTGCAGACCGATGCTGGACCGGTCTGTGATAGTTTTCATTGATGACATCTTGGTTAATTCCAAGACGCAGGAGGAGCACGAGGGGCATCTGCGAGAGGTGATGGAGACCCTGAGGAGGGAGATCTTATATGCTATGTTCTCCAAGTGTGAGTTCTGGTTGCGCGAGGTATAGTTTCTTGGGCACCTTGTCAACCAGGACGGGATTTCGGTGGATCCGGCCAAGGTAGAGGCCATGATGAGGTGGGAGGTTCCGAAGTCTCCATCTAAGATTTGAAGTTTTCTGGGGTTAGCAGGGTACTATCGGATATTCATCAAGGATTTCTCCAAGATAGTTGTACCCTTGACCCGGCTAACGAGGAAGGTCGTAGTCTTCTGATGGGGGCCTGAGCAACAGGCGGCGTTTGAGACGTTGAGACAGAGATTGTGTGAGGCGCCAATCTTAGCCCTGCCAGAGGGCGTGGAGGATTTTGTTGTTTATTGCGACGCGTCTATCTCAGGTCTGGGCGCGGTATTGATGTAGAGAGGGCATGACATTGCTTACGCCTCGAGGCAGTTGAAGCCTCACGAGTCGAACTACCCGACGCATGATTTGGAGTTGGGGGCTATGGTATTCGCCCTCAAGATTTGGCGTCATTACCTCTATGGGGTTCGTTGTATGATTTACACGGACCACAAGAGCTTGAGGTACCTTATGGATCAACCGAATTTGAACATGAGACAGCGTCAGTGGCTTGATGTGGTGAAGAATTATGATTGTGAGATCCTTTACCACCCAGGGAAAGCCAATGTGGTGGCCGATGCGCGTAGCCGTAAGGCAGCACCGATCAGGGATGTCTGTCTGAGGATGACAGTGGTGACCCCACTGCTGGAGCAGATTCGGGAGGCTCAGCAGGAGGCGATGAAGGAGGAACATCGGAAGAGTGAAAGGATTGTGGATCATATTTTCTCTTTCGACTATGACAGTTGAGGATTGTTGACACTACACTGTAGGGTGTGGGTGCCGTACCATAGAGGCGTGCGCCAGGTTCTGATGGGAGAGGCACACAAATCTAGATTCTCCATTCATCCCGGGGCGACGAAGATGTATAGGGATCTTCGTTTGGATTATTGGTGGCCCTGCATGAAGCGAGATGTAGCCTGGTACGTGGAGCGTTGCTTGAACTACAGGAAGGTCAAGGCCGAGCACCAAAGACCACATGGTAAGATGCAGCCGTTGGATATCCCATTGTGGAATTGGGAAGATATTAAGATAGATTTTATCACGAAGCTTCCCAGGACCGCGCGAGGAGTGGATTTGATATGGGTCATCGTCGATCGATTGACCAAGAGCGCCCATTTTATTCCGATTAAGGAGAGCATCTTGGCCGAGAAGTTGGCTGACATCTATATCAGGGAGATAGCGACATGGGGTTCCAGTGTCAGTGATTGTAGACAGGGATGTGCGTTTTACTTCCAGGTTTTGGAAGAAGTTTCATGACGAGTTGGGTACTCGTCTGCATTTCAGCACCGCTTTTCACCCACAGACGGATGGTCAGAGCGATCGGACCATCCAAACGTTAGAGGATATGTTGCGGCCATGTGTTCTAGATTTCGGAGGTAGTTGGGATACCTACCTTCCGTTGGCGGAGTTCTCGTATAATAATAGTTATCATGCGAGTATCGACCGTCCCCCCTTTGAGAAGTTGTATGGGAGGAAGTGCAGGACCCTGATATGTTGGGGAGAGGTTGGCCAGAGGGTCATGGGGAGCACTGAAGTGGTGCTCAAGACAACCGAGAGGATTCAGCAGGTCTGTAGCAGGCTTCATACTGCTCAGAGTCGGCAGAAAAGTTATGCCGACAAGCGCCGATCAGACTTAGAGTTTCAGGTTGGAGACATGGTTCTCCTGAAGGTGTCGCCTTGGAAAGGTGTCATCCGATTCAGAAAGCGGGGCAAGATAGGCCCCAGATACATTGGATCGTTCCGGGTATTAGCTCGGGTGGGCAAGGTGGCGTATAGGTTGGATCTTCTAGCCAAACTCAGCCAGATCCACAACACTTTCCATGTCTCTCAGTTGCGGAAGTGTCTGGTAGACGGCTCGGCAGTGGTGCCTTTGGAGGATATTCAGGTCGATGACAGCCTGAATTACATCGAGCGGCCTGTGGCTATCCTCAACAGGAAGTCGAAGGATCTGAGGAACAAGAGAATGGAGCTGGTGAAGGTGCAATGGCAGCACCGGAAAGGCTCGGAATGGACTTGGGAGTTGGTGAATGAAATGATGGAGCATTACCCAGAATTGTTCCGGGAACGGGCAGCAGACTTCGAGGACGAAGTCTAAGATAGGCGGGGGAGATTTGTAACACCGGTTTCCTGGTACAATTTTTGTTTATGTATTTTTCTCATTTTGCATTGGACTCGGCGAGTTGGAGGCCCGACTCGCCGAGTAGGAGCGAATTTGGCATGGGATTTAAGTGAGGGACTCGACAAGTCCATGCTGGACGAGTAAAAGCCTAACCCGGATGTTTGCACCCTATTTAAACACTCTAACTCGACCTCCCTTGTCCCTAGCACTTCCAGAGAGCTATAGAGCGAAACCCTAGCCCCATATTGTTCTTGTGAGTGATTTTTGGCTTTGTGAAGGAAGTTTGGAGCTTAGAAGAAGAAGGAGGAGGTTGAAGAGTGCAAGGAGGGGAAATAGATCTGAAATCTACACTGTGAGGAGCTTCCATTTAGGTAGAAAACTTCCTACCTTGATCACTAGTTCATTAGATCCCCTTTTTGTCCCTAATTGGTGGTTTTCAAGCCCTAAAACCTCAAACTCCATGTGTTATGCTATATGTTCTAAAAGGACTTCAGATCTGGACCTTATGGACATCTTAGAAGTGTAAAGTCTCTGTGGTTGAAGTGATTGAGGTCCCTATTGAGTGTATGACCTCATAAAGAGCTTGGAATTGTTACTGAGTTAAGAAGGGTTAAGTGTAGAAGGTCCAATCCTTTGTAGCTGCACGTAGAGTTAGCAATTTAACGTGTAACAATAGTCCTAGAAACCCAAATCCTCAAGATGGATGCTCTGGTGAGGATTTGGAAGCAAGTAGGATATCTGCTTGTGGGACTCGGCGAGTTGTTCTCGGACTCGGCGAGTCGGATCGCGAGTCGGTTTAATCGTCCCAAGAAGTGAGTTAAGGGTGAATCAGTGAGTGGGAAGAGGGACTTGATGTGTTAGTACTGGGATAGTAGGAGAAGGACTCGGCGAGTCAGTGCCATGACTCGGCGAGTCCAGTCAACTGGAAGTTGACTTTGACCAAGGAGTTGACCTTGGACCAGGGGTAGGTCAGTCATTTGACCTAAGAATATTTATGAGTGACTAATCTATGTTTATGGATTTATAGCCGGAGGATTACCGGTGCAGCGGTCAGACGTCTAGCAAGCAGATTTTCAGCAGCTACTTTTCGAGGTGAGTTACCTTCCAGTAGCGGTGGGTCTACGGCCACAATGCCAGACCATCAGTAGGAGTGGTATGATTAGATCATTGTCTCTGTGATATACATCTAGGTTTGCTACTACCTGATATGATATGTGCTAGTATGATATGATGCTATGTGCTAGTGACAGTAGGGGAGATAGTCCCCAGATTACCGGTCGATAGGGCCGAAGGGGTAGTCATGCCCAGCCATGCTAGATAGATTATGTGATATGTGTTATGTGGTAGTAGTAGTAGGGGGTGAAATAGTCCCCAGTATCCGGTCGAGAGGACCGAAGGGGAGACCAACACCTAGATATGCTAGTCGGTGTCCGATTGAGAGGACCGAAGGGGAGGCCATCACCCAGATATGCTAGCCATTATCCGGTTGAGTGGACTGAAGGGGTAGGTCGGGCACCCATATATGCTTGATAATATATGTTCGTTATGTGATTATGGTATGTGGTACAGTAGGGGGAACTCACTAAGCTTCGTGCTTAACAATTTATGGTTTTGGTTTCAGGTACCTCTTCATCGAAGGGGAAGGAGCTGACGCGGTAGCGGCACATCACACACACACACACACACACACACTGTTTTCCGCTTTACAAACTTGTTCTGGGATTTGTACTCTGATGTTTGGTTGTTTTCGTATTTTGGTTTTAGACACGATGTATGTTATGAAATGGCTTGATCAGACAATGTTTTATTTACAAATGTTTTCCAAAGCATTGATTTAAAAACAAAATTTTTGGACGTGAAAATTTGGGTCGTTACAATTGGCAACTTACTCGACTGAGAAAACAGGAGGAGAATGGTGGCAGTGAAGCTCTTTCTTGCTCGTCGGAAGATGGGAAACAACACCTCCGGTGGAGGTTTTCTAGGTTAGAGTTCAGTGCAGCACAAAGGAACCAGAAGATGGAAGGAAAATGAAGAGTTTTTTTTTTTTTTTTTTTTTTTTTTTTTTTTTTTTAATTATTAGTGCTCTAAGGGTATATATTTGCATCTCTTATTAAATATATTTGACATGTAAATTTGCATTGCTTGGAAATGATGCTCAAAAGTTACTAGGGATATTTTTATTCTTTCACCCATAATGCAAGCATATTTGTCAAAAAAAGAAAGTCATCTCCTGGACTTAATCCATAATTTTAGGACCTTGACTTTCTACAAAAGTCCAAGGTAGAATGAGGTGGGGGAGAGAGAGAGAGAGGGAAAGAGAGTGAGATAGAGACGTGAGAGATTCATGGAGAGAGATGTATGGTTGATCATTTTCCCATATCTAGTGTGTGACTAAAATGGAAATGTCCCCATTTAAATATTAAAATGCCTTACAAATGATTTTTAGTTTCGTATGTCAAATTCAGTCATCAATTAATTTTATCGAAGGTGGCGAATGATGGGATTCATTTCAAGGATTCCAAAAACCCGAACGGATAAATTTTTCAAGTTGTAGAACTCTGGAAAATTGCTTTTAATGTTTTGCGTCTAAATGGTTTGAAACGTCTGATATTTTGACTTTCACAAATATTTTTATAAAAAAATATTTCAAGTATGAAATGAAATATTAAACCATAGCCTGATTCTAAAAACACTCTCCAAATTTCCATCTGAGCTATACAAGTGCCTTAATGGATTAAAACGATTTATGTCGATCATGCAAAATCAATGTTATACCAATTTGGTTTCTTAAAACAGTCGTATCCTTTGCGTATGAACTACGTTTTGGGCGTTCTTTATATGTTTAGACTCAAGTAAACATGAAATATGAGACTGGAGTATTTTCTTTGCTTACAGACGCTAAATTAAAATTTTCAGTTTTTCAAATGTTAACTAGGGTTATAGTTTGTGCTTTATGATTCGATTCAGAGTTTCAACAATGGGTCATAAAATACAATTTTATATCTTATTTGAATTGAAAGGATACTATATATGAGCCAAAATATGCACTAAAATTCAATAGGTGATGTTACAATAAGGTTTGCGGTGAACTGACTGTTCATAGATTTAGCCCGAAATTCTGGCATGTCACACTTCTTCTTTGAATTGTTCTTCAAATTTGCACTTATAGGCTTCTTGTAGATATTCTTCACCTTATTATTGGAATAATAGGAAACAGCATGATCGTTAGAGTTAAGCAGAGAACCTTCTTCACCTTCTTTCGCTTCTTCATCAGATTTATCCTCTATCTATATTATCTTTGAAAGTAGCACCATCAGACCACCAAAATTCATTTTGTTTTCATTGGCTATCTCCTTTACTTCTGATTCGTGTACCTTTAAAATGTTGTAATGATTTGACAATGAGTAGGTATAAATTTTTTCTTGAGTTTTGATCACAAGTCAGATATTTCTCCATTTCTTTCTTAGTCCCAAAACGAAAGTGAGGTTCAACTCCAAGGTTGTGCGAGTGACCCCATATATGTTGCATTTGAAGATAAGCTCATTTAACCTATAATAATATGCCTCAATAGTCTCATTCTCTTTTTGCTTAAAATCAACCAATTCTGAAATGCATTGTGTCAAAGAGCTCTATTTGGTTCTTTCATTGCCTTGATACTTTTTCCTTTAAGGTATCCTAGATCTCCTTTGTTGTTTTGTAGCCACGAACAGAATTGTAAACAACAGGTGGAAGAGATCCTTGCAGTTGATGGAGACAATTTTTTCATTTGCTTTCTTCTTGTTTCCTTGTGCAATCATATCCTCATCTACTCAAATGTTACCAACTGCTTGAACCAAATCAGCACGATAAGGTCCAATCTCGATAGATCTACAGAAATCCTCATCAATACCATTAAGATAGTCTTCTATACGATCAACCCATTGATTGTAGTACTCAGGAATCAACATTGGAATCTTAGTTGCTGATGCAAATAATTTCACAAAGTTTATCATGGTGTTAACATTGAGATTTTCCAACAGATTGATTTAAAAGAGGAATTTCTTGAAAAGAAATGAATTTGATGCTAAACTGACTGGAAAAAAAATTTGAAGTAGAATCGAATAATCAAAATCGATTAAACGAAGAATTATGTTTCTATCTTGAAAAGTATTGAATTGGAAATATCGACCCAATAAGATGAAAAATGTGAAAAGATTCTTCAATCGATGTCATGATTCTTGCTCGGATACCAATTGATATGTTCTTTAGAAATATGTTTTAATCAATTGATTAGAAAATAGAGTAATAACACGATGATCTAAATAAGATTTGGTTTCAGCACGTTGTTATTCCAAAATCAGTATAGAAAGAGTGTTTGAGCACAAGTGTGTTAAAGCTCTTAAGGTTCCTCTACCCTCTAACTACTCACCCTATTTATAGGGTACTCAAAGAATCAAAAAATACTAGGACTAAACTTCAAAGTACGAACCACTTAATGCCTAGAAAATACATTAGATAATGAAGTCTTGAATACCTTCGCTATTTATAGATGATTCCTAATTAAGACTCTAACAAAAGTTCGACATCTCACAACAAATAAAGATTCTACACAACTCCTCATGAAAGTTCCTCCATAAACTGGAAGTAAAACAAACATCGCGGTCAGAAACAAAAGAGAATAGAACTATGTGTCATGCAACCACCACCTTAATGTTAATCTCGTCTAGCTTCTCGGCGGACGAACTCTCCTGAATATGGATGAAGTGATAGCTTTTGGTCAACTTGTCGACAATAACCCAAATAGCATCAACATCACCCTCAATCCTTGGAAACTTCATGATGAAATCCATAGTGATCTCCTTTCATTTCCACATGGAAATGTCCTACAGTTGCATCTTGTCATGGGTTTTTGATGTTCGGTCTTGACTTTTCGATAAGTTAAGCATCTCTCCGCATGCAAAGCTATTTCCCTGTTCATACAAGGCCACCTGTAACACCCTGTTCCGAATCGTTTCCTAATTCGGGGCTGTAACCCAAAGATCGGTCATAATAAGGCTTGGATCCTTTGGGAAAGAGAGAATTAGACCCCTTTGGATGTGGAAATGTATGTTTGATAATCTAGGAGTTCGGTTTGTGTTTTGAGCCCCAGGGTATACCAGTAAAGTGACAGTCTGAGCCTTTTATGGATTTTGGATTCATTTTCGCAAAGTTTTTAGGCATGAGTGAGTTGATAATAGTGTAGAGATTCTCTTTACCTTTCTGTGGATATAAGGATCATCGGAATCGGACTTAGAATGAAGAAGTTATGGATTTTGGAAGTTTCATGGCTTTAGGGTTAAGCCTAGTATGCTGGGCGTACATAGGAGTACGCTGGGTGTAGGCAGGTAGATCACAGAGCCTCTTTGGAGTATGTTGGGCGTACGAGGAGTACATCGAGCATACTCCGGCTATATGCAAACCCTAATTTAAGGTCTTCAACCCTATTTAATGGCCTTAACTCAACTCCAGACCCTTTTATCTTCAACCTCCATCCCATTAAAACCTAGAAACGAAACCCTAGCCTCTATTGGTGTGATTCTTGAGATTTTGGAGTGATTTCATGTTGTTTGGTGCTCACTGAAGAAAAAGGAGCTTCTTGGATAAGTGTGGGATTGCTTGGAGCTTGTGGATCCAAGCTCTAATCATCTTGATCTACATTCTGGCGGGTTAATGCTTCAAACTTTATGGTTCTCTTGTACAGATCTATTTTTGGGTGGTGTTTCTCCATGTTTTGGTCCACAGGCTGTTGTTCTTTTGAGTACAAGTTACTCTAGGACCTTTGAGCCTCATATTTAGTACTTGTTGAGTTGTTAAGTCATAAAAATGTCATCATGAGGGTTTTTGTTGATACATGCATGATTTAGTGCTCTTAGTATGGATAAAAACAAGGATTGGGTCCCATTAAGTCTTGAAAACTTGGAGCCCAGCTTGCCCTGCTTCCTAAAGTGAATAACACTCTTCCAGGGTGATACCTTCAGAAGCACTAAATCCCCCACCTGGAACCCTTGCTCAAAGCGTCACCGATTCGCTTAACTTTTCTGGTGGCTCTGGGTCGTTAGCAATCTCTGTCTAACTTACTGGATAAGCTCGTTCATCTTGAGCACTATCTCCGTGTTGCCCATCATCTCTATCCAACCTCGCCCTAACAAATAGGAGCCCGACACATCTTCCCATACAGAAGCTCAAAGAGAGGCATGCCAATGCAACCACTATAGTTGTTGTTATAATAAAACTCAGCCAATGGGAGATAAGAGTTTCTTCTCCACCAAAGTCAATGATATAGGCACGAAACATATCCTCGAGTGTATAAACAACCCACTCGCTCTACCCGTCTGCTTTGCGGATGATATGCTGTACTAAAATGTAACTAGGTACCCAACTCCTTGTGAAACTTTTTCCAAAACCTGAAAGTGAAACGAAAATCCCGGTTTGACACAATGGAAGTTGGCGCTCCATGCTTACCCAACACCTCTCGGACATAAATGTCAGCAAGCTTCTCTTTAATGAGCCCTTGCTTATGGCTAGGAACTGAGCACTCTCCTTCAAATGATCTAGTATCACCCATATAGCATCATAACCCCTCGTAGTCTTCGGAAATTTTGTAATAAAATCCATGGTTATATGCTCCCACTTCCATAGTGGAACCTCCAAGGGCTGCAACTTGTTGTGAGGGCCCTAGTGCTCGGCTTTGACCTTCCGTCAGGTCAAACATCGCTCTACAAACCAGGCCACATCTCTCTTCATACATGGCCATTAGTAACTATGATTTATGTAGGTCGAGATACATCTTGGTAGCCCCTAGATGAATGGAAAATCTCGACTTATGGGCCTCCTCCATCAATACTTGTCGAGCCCCACAAGAATAAGGCACCCAAACCTGCCCATGAAGAGTCGAAAGCCCTTAGTTGTTGATATCAAAAACTGAAATCTGACCGATCACCCGCTCACTTTTCTTGTTTTCTTCCTTTATGGCCTCCAAATAAGCTTCTTTGATAATCTCCAAAAATGGGGTCATCACAGTCATCCTCAATTATCGGGGCACTAACCGCCCTTCGACTCAAGGCGTCGACCACCACATTGGCCTTGCATGGGTGACAAAGAATCTTACATTCGTAATATTTCACTACACCCAACCACATCCTCTACCTCATGTTCAAGTTAGGTTGATCCGTAAGATATCATATACCGAACACCATAAAGATAGTGACAACAAATCTTGAGGTCAAAAACCACCACCCCAACTCCAAATCATGACTGGGATTCTTCGCTTCATGAGGATTCAGCTGCCTGGAAGCATCTACAATCACATGCCCCCTCTACATCAACAGAAAACCCAATCCTACAATGGATGCATCAAGTAGACAACAAAATCCTAAACTCCCTCAGGGAGGTCAAGTACTAGTGCCTCACACTTCTTAGGCCCCCAACTGAACACAACATCCTTCCTCGTCAACTTAGTGAGAGGAACAACAATCTTGGAGAAGTCTTGAATGAATCTCCAGTAATATCCCGCCAAACCGAGGAAGCTCCAAATCTCAGATGGAGATCTCATTAATTCCCACCGCATCTCCACTTCATAGGCCCCCAGCTGAACACAACATCCCTCCTTGTCAACTTTGGTTGACGAGGTGTCCCATAAATTGAACCTTGCGTAACAAGAAGTTGAACTTGGAGAACTTGGCATAGAGCATCTCCATCCTCAAAACTCCAAGAATCTCGCATAAATGCTCATCGTGCTGCTCTTTGGTCTTCGAATAGACCAGAATGTTGTCAATGAAGACAATCACTGATCCATCCAACATGGGCCTGAAAACCCAGTTCATGAGATCCATGAATGTCGCCGGTGCATTGGTGAGCCCAAAAGGCATCACCACGAACTCGTAATACCCATAACGAGTTCGGAAGATTGTCTCTTGAAAATCCTCCTCTCGTACCCACATCTGATGGAATCCGAACCTCAAATCGATCTTCGAAAACCACGATGCCCCCTAAAACTGAATGAACAGATCATCAATCCTTGGCAATGGATAACAGATCTTCACCATCAACTTGTTCAACTCCCGATAATCAATGCACATCTGGTGTGAACCATCCTTCTTCTTGACAAAAAGAATCGGTTTGCCCAACTGGGAGGATAAATCTTGCATCTTAGGAGGTGCAAGACGATACGGTGCCTTGGCAATCAGTGCCACACCCAGGATTAGATCGTTTCGAACTCCACTTCCCTCATAGGAGGGTCACCCGGTAACTCCTCAGGAAAGACATCAAGGAAATCGCATACAACAGGAACATCATAAATGGAAACTGATCCTTTCTCTTTCTCCTGAGTTTCCACTACATATGCCAGATAACCCATACACACATTCTGCAAACTCTACCTCGCCCTGGCGGCAAAACAGCAAGCTAATCTTGACCTTGCACCCTCATGGTAGATGGTCAATACTCCCCCACTAGG
The DNA here is from genome assembly GCF_002870075.4 of Lactuca sativa. Lineage (NCBI taxonomy): Eukaryota > Viridiplantae > Streptophyta > Magnoliopsida > Asterales > Asteraceae > Lactuca > Lactuca sativa. Next base: position 245,059,094 of record NC_056627.2, on the reverse strand, counting down.
ATATCGAACTGTCATCATCTACCGCTCATAGTTAATTAGATCCTTAAATTGGCTCAACCAGTCCATACCTACGATCACACAATATATCGCCCAATGCAATAGGGATAAGATCTATCAGATACCCAACACCAAAAACATCTAACACACAACCTCGGTAGACATCAGTAGTGGAGACCGGATGCTCGTCGGGTATAGAGACTCTTAAGGGCCTGATCAACGCCTCCCGCACAAGACTAAAACCACGACAAAAAGATGATGACACAAAATATTGACTCGCACCTGATTCAAATCGCACAAGAGTAGGTACATAATTCACAAGAAAATTACCTACATGCTCAATAAGAGAAGCAACATAAATAAATCAACAAACTAATAAAGAACACATACCATCCACAACGTCTGGAGCTGCTCGGGCCTCCTCTTCTACCAATTGAAATGCTCCCCCTCGAACCCTCGGTGTCTCGGCGTTCCCCTGCCATCCATCACTAATACGCAGGGACATGGGGGCCGGAGTCTGAAGTTACGTAGACAAAAGCTGAGGACACTCAACTTTCAAATGACCCCTCTGGATACAATTGAAGCCGACCCGAAATCCATGGGCAATCCGTAGCCAAAATCCCATCCTTGATATAGATGTAGCAAGCCATCCGAGACCGGTAAGGCCCCTCATGGACATTGTCGCACTTACCGCAAGCGCGGCCCTTCTGGCCTCCAACTCTCAAGTTAGCGGGCTTAGATCGCTTAGTCTCCGGGTGCGATTGCACTGTTCTCCTATCTCTCATGGAATCTCCATCTCCTTTCTAGCTTGTGTTTCCAACTCAATCTCTCTCTTCCTGGCATTGGTCTGTAGCTTATCCAATGTTTGATATGAAGTCTTCGCCTTAAACTCACGGATATCCCTCCATAAAATAATCAGATACCGACTCGCATGTGCCTACTCAGAAGATACGTGCCCTGGACTAAACAAGGCCCTCTCATGAAACATCGTGGTGATCTCATTCACCGTCTCTGTCTTCTGTTTGAGAGACAGGAACTCCTAGCCCAAACTCTCTCTCTCTCTCTCTCAACCACAGGTACCAACTCATCCTTGAATATCTAAGTAAATCTCTCCCATGTCACCATAGTACACTCTACAAGGGTGTAATCAGCCGTCAAAAACTTCCACCAATCCTTCACTCCGTAGCGAAGCAGGTTCAGCACTAAACGAACCCATAGATTATACGGGCAGAAGCAAGTGTAAAAAAACCCCTCGACATCAAAAATACATCATCAGAAGAATCAGATCCCGGGTCGCATCAAACTCAGGTGGCTTTGTGAAGTTGAACTCCCGGTATCACAATGAATCACTTCTCTACGGTCTCGTAGCAGCAACATGTATAGTAGCTGCAAAAATAGCAGACTTAGTGATAACAACATATCGCTCGTCCAAAGTCTCAAACAACATGGTCTTTGTAACGACCAAAAATTTCAACCAATTTAAAATTTTTGAAAACAACCCGATTCCATTAAAGTTATTACAAAAAGGTTTCCAATACAATTTGTTTTAAGTGTTCCCAGAATCTCATCACAATATAAACACGATGAGCGGTATGATCACGCCTTCACCTTGCCACGGTCTCCTGAAGAACCTGAAAAACATTAAACCACAACTGTAAGCCCGAAAGCTTAGTGAGATATCCCCAAAATACCAACCACATATACCATACACGCATAACATGCCATAACATATCCGATCACAGAACAGCCATGCACTTCGGGTCTACTGTGGGACTGGTCCGCCGCACCGGCCAACAGTCCACCTGGTCCACCCTCCGAGTCTAGCCATATACCTCGAGTCTACAGTGTGATTGGTCCGCCCGCACCAGGCCTTCAATCAACCTGGTCCACTCTCCAAATCTAACCACATACATTGAGTCTGCAGTGTGATTGGTCCGCCCGCATCGGGCCTTCAATCCACCTGGTCCACTCTCTAAGCCTACAGTATGACTGGTCCGCCCGCACCGGGCCTTCAGTCGGCCTGGTCCACTCTCCGAGCCTCGGCACGTCTGGTCCGCCCTCTTAGGGCCTACAGCCTATCCGGATCGCTCGCTGGGCCTTCGGGACAACCGGTCCGCCCTGGGTATCTTGGCCTACAGCACAAAGCAGGACCCGCCTCAACCCAACTGCAGTCCAAACAACCATGTGCACATAAACATACAATCATATAGCAATTCACAGTCAACAAGCCGATCAAACAGATCACATAACATATCATCATCCTACCAGGATACCGACCTAACCGGTCACTCGCATAGCATCACCCTACATCTCGAGATACCTATCTCAACCAGGTCTCTAACATATACCATCCTAGCTACCAGGATGAAAACATATCAAAGCAATAACATAACAACAACTACCCGGATCTCAATCCGACAAGGGCCGGCCTTGGTGCCTTAGACCCTGTTGATATAGTGAGGATAACTCACCTCGAAACTGCCGACTGAACAGATAACCCAAGCTGCTCCGATTACTGATACGACCTCCACCACTGGACAACCACCAAGGCACTGAACTCAAAACAATATCCAACAATTACCAAAATGCCCCTGGAAATCACTGGTCAACCCTTGGTCAAAGTCAAAATCAAAGTCAACCCCCGACTGACTCTACTCGCCGAGTCCCCATGCTCAGAATTTCCTTCAATCCGCGACCCAAGTCGCCGAGTCACCCCGAGACTCACTGAGTCCAACAACTCTGAGTCCACTCAAACATAACTCACCGAGTCATCCCTTGACTCACCGATTCACGGCTCAACCAGAAAGATTGGGACTCTTTGACAAGACTCGCCGAGTCCAAGAACAGACTCGTCGAGTCTAAGGCTACCTTCATCCTACTCGCCGAGTTGTTCTTCCAACTCATCGAGTTCCAGGCCATCTTCATCCAACTCACCGAGTTTTTCTTCCAACTCATCGTGTTCTAGCCTATCTTCAAGCAACTCGCCGAGTCCACCCATGTGACTCGCCGAGTACCACCGGGTCTGAATCCATACAGAGGCTTTCCAAGCCATGCAGATGATCCAAACCAAAGATCTACCCTTCCTAAGACCATCCCTCACGTAAAGTGGCAAACTTTACGTGAATCCAAAGAGATCTAGGCCTTTTACACTCTAGGGCTAGGGTTTGGGATAAGATGACTTCACCAAACACTCAAACACAGGGACTTTATGCATATTTGGATCCTCACTACTCCAGATCTGAGGTAGCATCCTCAGATCCATCTTCCAATCCCGAATAACTCATGAAATACTCCCAAAAACCCCAAAACAACCCTCGTGGAAGACAATAAGGGAAAAAGAGCTCAAGACAGAGGATTCTTACCCCAAAGATGAGCCTAAACTGATGTAGACTCCAGATCCCCAAGCCCTCTTGATGCTATCCTCAAATCCCTCCCACTTCTCTTCACAAATCCTTTCTTCCAAGCTTCAATCCTCTCAATAATGGAGTTTCTCACGTTTGGGGGTGTCCTCTGAAACTCTCAGGGGGCATAGAGGCTGAAAAGAGGGTATAACATCCTTTAAATAGGGGGCAAACCCCAAAGATTAGGATTTTCTTCACCCAGCACCAACTCGCCGAGTCCAGCCGCCGACTCGACGAGTTGGCCACTTAACACGCGACCATATTCGTGACTCTACTCGCCGAGTTGCCCTTATATTTTTTTCATTTTGAACCCTGAACTAGCAAACCCTGGATTCGGGATGTTACAATTCTCCCCTACTTAAATTAGGCTTCGTCCTCGAAGCCTATGGCAACTCAACTCCAGAAATACTCCCGCAACGCGCCACTTGGCATTAGCCACACCAGGTTCCTCAAGGCATAACCGCCGAAACCCAAAACTCGTCTCCTCCTTTCTTGCGGTGTCCTGACCACCGTCTCAAGCCGGCCACCGACTTTACCCTCTGATAACTCCACTTAACAACTGAGTACTACTCATGATGCAACACTGCTCCAAATCAAAACCATCACTCGGCCCATATGAGCTAGAAATAACCATGCACCACCGGATTCCCGATCCGAATCCAACTCTATCCATTCCGCTGACAGAAAGACACATCCCTCAATCTCATAGCAACTCCCACGAGTTCTCTTCTTGCAATCACATGCACATGTTGAACCAGCCCTCGCACTCTCGGGTTGGGAAAACCCGTCACACTGACGACATCTCCAAACATCCCCAGGATGAACCACCACTACATACGCACTTCCCTGATCAGAATCACACTGAGAGCCCGAGACTCCCTCCCTGCATCCCTTCCGAGCCTCTTGGCTCTACACCTGCGGAATTCCTTCCGCGACCTCAGCAGACATCCCAAACCGGATGTGATTCCATTCCACTGCCGCAACCACACTGCTCAATGACCATACTCGGATCACTCTAATCATAACTTTGCTCTGCCGCTTTCACTTCTGTGAACTTGAACTCTCTCTCGGAGTTACACTCCTCTCTCATTCCTTTACCAAGGAATCCACTTGGCCGCCTTGTCACTCCGACAAGTGCCACAGTGCTCACCCAACGCTACACCACTCCTTCATAGCGTAACCTCTATCCATCCAACACACATGCTCTGACTCTGATCGCAGGGACTCTCAAGCCCATGCACTATCTCAACTAATCAAGATCACTACCCGGGGCCAGACCTTCTAATGCTGTCACACCGCAACATACACAATCCATATCTTCGAACCGATCCAACAATACCTGCAGAGTCTTCAGCATGACTGGACCGCCTCACCAGGCCTTCAGCCAATCTGGACCACTCTCAGAACCTTCAGCCAATCTGGACCGCTCTCAGTGCCTTCAGTCTGGCTGGACCGTCCTCCGAGCCTTCGGCCTGACTGGTACGCCTACCGGCCTTTAGTCTATCCGGACCGCTCAACTAGCATTCATCATTCCGAGATATCTCTCCGGGAAATCTTCCCATGCATACCGTTCTAGCCCTCTAGGGGTTTCGAACGCTATTTCGATCACAAAACTCAATCCCGGCCTGATCCCAGACCCTCCAAAAATAAGTACCCTTGGTCTGTATTCCGCCCCGCATGCCTGCCACTTACTCATGCCAGCCTACGCTCTTGGCTGACAGAACACTGCTGAATCCCAGACAGCTCAACAATCTCACATAGTCATCGATCATCTGGAGAATTTTCCAATTCTCCCCCACTTAAGGCACTGACTATCAACCACCGGTCGCTATCACCGACCTCCCAAAACAACCCTGCACAACTTCAGACTTACACGCGGACTGATCTCCCACTAGCACTAGCAACCTTCACAAAATCACATTTCCACACTGATCATCCCGCTCGTAAGAAACTCAATCTGCAGCTAACCACTCCTCAGAGGGTAGACGCTACTCGGCCTTCAGACCAATGCCAGGTTTCCACTAACAACCCCTCATAAATGATAATCACGGAATTCCCAAAACTAAACCCTTATCCATACCATAACTCTCAAAAACAACAAATACCACACCAAGAACCACACAAAGATACTAGCACATGAATAATACTCCACAATAATCATAAGATAACAAGACATCAAGGAAGAAACATACCCGCAGCTGCATCCGGCACTGCTTCGACCTCCTCTGCTGCTAGCTGAAAAGCACGACCTTGGGCCCTTGGGGGATCCGCTCCACCCTGACCTCCACCCGTGATCCTCAAAGTGGCCAGTGTTGGAGCATGCACCGGTCCTGCATCGAGCTGTGGACAGTTGACCCTCAAATGTCCAACCTGATGACAATGGTAACAAATCCTCAAATCCCGAACCGACGCTGACTGCCGAAAATCCCTCGCATAGTGCCCTTCCTTTCCGCACTTGCGGCATGCACCACCGGACCTACAAACTCCGGTGTGACTCCTTCCACACTTCCCACAAGTGTGGCTACTCAGATCCCCCACTCTAGAATCAACGGTCTTGGACCATTTTGGCGCCGGCTGCAACTGCACTGGCGCCTGCCTCAACTCACGCATCTGCAACTCAATCTCTAACTCACGCCGCCTGGCGGCCTCCTGTAACTCCAACAAGATCTCGCACCTCTGCGTAGACACAAACTGTCTGATATCCCTCTTGAGCATGCTCAGATATCGAGACGTCTGAGCCTGCTCCGAAGCGAACTCAGGGCAGAACATCGCCCTCTCAGTGAACATCCTGGTGATCTCAGTCACCGACTCCGAATCCTGCTTCAGCTCAAGGAACTCTTGATCCAATCTCTCCCTCTCAACTCGCGGAACATAGCGAGTGCTGAACATCTCCCTGAACTGATCCCATGAAACCGCAGCCCTCTGCGCATCCGAATATGACCCCGTGGTCAATCTCCACCAATCCTTCGCCCCGAGCCTCAACAGGTTCAAAGCACACCTCACCCTCTACTCAGCAGGGCATGAACACGTGAAGAAACACCCCTCCACGTCCAATAACCACCTCATAGCAACAATCGGGTCCTAAACTCCATCGAAGGTGGGAGGCTTCGTATTATCGAAGTCCCGATACTGGAAGCCCCGACCAGCTCCTCCCTTTGCCGCTGCTACAGCTGCTGTAGCCGCCGCGGCCATCCGTCTCTGTGAGAGCTGCATAGCGCTCATCAAAATACTCAACCATGGCGGTCTTGATCGACCCAAACAACTCCAACAACTCAGCCCGGAACAATTCAACAATCTCATCACGCAGGATCTCACGAATCCTCGCATCCAACTCGCACGTGCTCATTTAACCAATAACCTCGGGCAGTACTGACCCGCCCGGAACTCCCTCTCCTGTTCCCGATCTTGATCCGGATCCACTCCCAGCATGCCTCGGAATCTCCATACTGAAAAACACCACACCAAAATCTCAGACACTTTCCACTATCCCAACAACCAACTCTCTCAACCCAACCCTAGAGGTCATGGTTTCCCTGTGCTTCCAGTAGTACGGGCCCATACTACCTTCCACACCTACCCATATTTGTATGAAGTACTACCACAACACCCTAGAGAAAACATGCATAACAACGCTCAACCCTCACAACTAGAGGAACACTGGAAATCTCTCACAAGGAAACCCTAGGCTACAGGCATCACAAATCAGGCAACATTATCATGAAATCCTGAAGATCCCTAGCTTAGCACTAGCATGCTGTTCTAACAAAGCTCAAAAACAAATATCATGTATGGTATCTTGGGGTTACTTACTGGCTCCGGCTGATCGTACCTCCGCGTCCTCCTTTACTCATTTTGAAAACCATTTTAAATACTCATTTGAAAACTCTCCTCGATTTGAGACTGGAGTCACACGAGTGTTCCTCCAATTCACTCAAACCAAGGCTCTGATACCAACTTGTAACGACCAAAAATTTCAACCAATTTAAAATTTTCAAAAACAAACCGATTCCATTAAAGTTATTACAAAAAGGTTTTCAATACAATTTATTTTAAGTGTTCCCAGAATCTCATCACAATATAAACATGAGGAGCGGTACGATCACGCCTTTGCCTTGCCACGGTCTCCTGAAGAACCTGAAAAACATTAAACCACAACTGTAAGCCCAAAATCTTAGTGAGATATCCCCAAAATACCAACCACATATACCATACATGCATAACATGCCATAACATATCCGATCACAGAACAGCCATGCACTTCGGGTCTACTGTGGGACTGGTCCGCCGCGCCGGCCAACAGTCCACCTGGTCCACCCTCCGAGTCTAGCCATATACCTCGAGTCTACAGTGTGATTGGTCCGCCCACACCGGGCCTTCAATCCACCTGGTCCACTCTCCGAATCTAACCACATACATCGAGTCTGCAGTGTGATTGGTCCGCCCGCACCGGGCCTTCAGTCCACCTGGTCCACTCTCTGAGTCTACAGTATGACTGGTCCGCCCGCACCGGGCCTTCAGTCGGCCTAGTCCACTCTCCGAGCCTCGGCACGTCTGGTTCGCCCTCTTGGGGCCTACAACCTATGCGGACCGCTCGCTGGGCCTTCGGGACAATCGGTCCGCCCTAGGTATCTTGGCCTACATCACAAAGCAGGACCCGCCTCAACCCAACTCCAGTCCAAACAACCATGTGCACATAAACATACAATCATATAGCAATTCACAGTCAACAAGCCGATCAAACAGATCACATAACATATCATCATCCTACCAGGATACCAACCTAACCGGTCACTCGCATAGCATCACCCTACATCTCGGGATACCTATCTCAACCAGGTCTCTAACATATACCATCCTAGCTACCAGGATGCAAATATATCAAAGCAATAACATAACAACAACTACCCGGATCTCAATCCGATAAGGGCCGGCCTTGGTGCCTTAGACCCTGTTGATATAGTAAGGATAACTCACCTCGAAACTGCCGACTGAACAGATAACCCAAGTTGCTCCGATTACTGATACGACCTCCACCACTGGACAACCACCAAGGCACTGAACTCAAAACAATATCCAACAATTACCAAAATACCCTTGGAAATCACTGGTCAACCCTTGGTCAAAGTCAAAGTCAAAGTCAACCCCCGACTGACTCTACTCGCCGAGTCAATCCGATGACTCGCCGAGTCCCCATGCTCAGAATTTCCTTCAATCTACGACCCAACTCGCCGAGTCACCCCGACACTCACCGAGTCCAACAACTCTGAGTCCACTCACACACAACTCACCGAGTCATCCCTTGACTCACCGATTCACGGCTCAACCAGAAAGATTGGGACTCTTCGACAAGACTCGCCGAGTCTAAGAGTAGACTCGTCGAGTCTAAGGCTACCTTCATCCTACTCGCCGAGTTGTTCTTCCAACTCGTCGAGTTCCAGGCCATCTTCATCCAACTCGCCGAGTTGTTCTTCCAACTCGTCGAGTCCCAGCCTATCTTCAAGCAACTCGCCGAGTCCACCCATGTGACTCGCCGAGTACCACCGGGTCAGAATCCATACAGAGGCTTTCCAAGCCATGCAGATGATCCAAACCAAAGATCTACCCTTCTTAAGGCCATCCATCACGTAAAGTGGAAAACTTTACGTGAATCCAAAGAGATCTAGGCCTTTTACACTCTAGGGCTAGGGTTTGGGACAAGATGACTTCACCAAACACTCAAACACAGGGACTTTATGCATATTTGGATCCTCACTACTCCAGATCTGAGGTAGCATCCTCAGATCCATCTTCCAATCCCGAATAACTCATGAAATACTCCCAAAAACCCCAAAACAACCCTCATGGAAGACAATAAGGGAAAAAGATCTCAAGATAGAGGATTCTTACCCCAAAGATGAGCCTAAACTGATGTAGACTCCAGATCCCCAAGCCCTCTTGATGCTATCCTCGAATCCCTCCCACTTTTCTTCACAAATCCTTCCTTCCAAGCTTCAATCCTCTCAATAATGGAGTTTCTCATGTTTGGGGGTGTCCTCTGAAACTCTCAGGGGGCATAGAGGCTGAAAAGAGGGTATAACATCCTTTAAATAGGGGGAAAACCGCAAAGATTAGGGTTTTCTTCACCCAGTACCAACTCGCCGAGTCCAGCCGCCGACTCGCCGTGTTGGCCACTTAACACGTGACCATAGTCGCGACTCTACTCGCCGAGTTGCCCTTATATTTTTTTCATTTTGAACCCTGAACTAGCAAACCCTGGATTCGGGATGTTACAGTCTTGATAGACCCAAACATCTCTGGAATAGCCCCTCTGTTTCCTGCGGCCACCTCGACGGAAAAATTTTTGCAGACTCATCATCACTGGCGCTCAGCCTATCAGGGTCTTTGGAGCATGAACCTCAGGTAATCACCATATTAAAATACACACGAAAACCATCAGAATTAGGATAAATCACATAAACAAACACTCACACACTCCTACAAGTTCCTTAGTTCCTTAAGATTCATTCTTGAGTCGCGTACGAATCCAGTGCTTTTAGTAGTCCGGACCCAATACTACCTTCCATTCCAACCCATATTTGTCTCAATTCATCCACTCAAGACCCTAATTCACAAGGACTCTATTTCCCCAGATCAGCTATACAGTCACCCTGCTGGTTCCTTAGAACCACGACTACGCATCTAGATACTAACTCTAGACGACTCCTATAAGTCCCACACCAATGAACCAACTAGTGATCAAATAATGAGAACAAGCTAAAATGATAAATTAAGAAGGAGTAGAAGCAAGATCAATCCAAATGTACACGATTTTTTTATTGAATCAATCATCAGATATAAAGGATATTCCACACAACAATCACTAAAAACAGCTCTACGGAACCGGTCATCTAAGACTCCTATTTATAGGGAACAGAACAACAAACATGTTTAAAACTGAAAACGCTAAGGGATCGAGAACGGCACGTTTTTGGTCCAACCATCCGTAAACCCAATAGAACCCTCAATAAGAATAAACAAAGACTAACAGAGAAAAGCCTAGCACAAACCAACATAATTAGGTCCTAGCAATCTCCCCATTGGTTAGACGCTAGCTTGAATTTATGTCTTGTCGACGATCATCACATCTGAACTTCCCATGGCGCCTTCCCACATCCTCTTTTTATTAATTTCAACGACCATGCCAGTGAACTCTTTAGCAGCAACCACCAGAATATCATCATCGACCATGATCTGATTCTTTGTCAAAGTACGAATATCACACTCACCAAACTGTAGGAGATCCTTTGCTTCAAGAAGACAAATATTACGAGTCGAAAACTTGATGACGTCAGGTAACTGTGGAACAATAGAATTTTTTATCATCTGTTTAGTAGGAGGCCACATCACATTTTTCACGGTATGTTTGGTGTTGGGATCAAATATGCCCTTGGCTTTCTTGAAAAAAGACTTTGCAGTCTTCATCCCATCAAGGATCGTTCGATAGGTTGTGGAAAGGAGCACCAGCAAATTCTGTACGAACAAATTTAGTCCAAGAACTAAAGTCATTTTAATGCGCATAATACTCCACATTTCCACTTTTCCTTTTGACTACCCAGACGTTTTTCTAGTCTTGAATTCCTCACACCTCAAATTCGGACGATCTCCATGGATGTTTTGATTAGATTTTTTCATGAAGAGTAATTTTTCTTTTCCTTGAGATTTAGCTTGTCTTTAAGCTTGTCTCAAAATTAAGATGGGATCTGAAGCAGGTTCTTTATTAAAGCGATCAACAATACGAGTTCCACTGGTTTGGTGAGAAATATCTTCTGAAGCTGGAGTAGGTACACCTGGAGATGTATTGACTACAACAGGCTCAGTTACAGATGTTTTGAACTTGTCGCCAAATTCACTGATTAATTTGTTTTTCAAACCAAAGTATCCAACTGAGAGAGCACCAAGATTAACTTGCAGATCAGAAATCTACCTTGACTTTTGAGCATTTTCTCTCTCAAGCTCGGAAACTCTAATATCCAGAGTTCCAATCCGTACGTCTTTCTCAATAAGCTTTTGATTTAGAACTCCCATTTCCTCCTTGAGCTCAAAAATGGTTGGATGTTCATTATCAGAGCTCCCTACACCAATTGATATGCATTTTCCTCTCAGTGCAAGATTAATACTTTCTCTGGCAAGAAACTTAGAAACTCGTTCAGAAGTGACATCATGCGCTGGTTGAGGGGCAGAAGAACCACCAGGAGCAGAAGAGCTTCCTGTTTCAAAAGTTGTATGAACATAACTGGGCCCCTCGTCAAAAATTGGACTCTCAACTTGAAATGGTTTGGATGTTTCGGTGGTTGTGATTGGATGTTGAACAGTTTGTGCTTGTTCCCTTATAAGCACTCCCGGCTTGGGATCAGCACGTCTTCGTTTTAAAGGTGGTTGGGAGGCTTGAGTCTCATCCAGATCACGATTTGATGGAGTAATAATTGGAGAAACGATTGCTCGGCGAGGAATCCTCACAATTGAATCCACTTCAGCAATAACTTCATCCGTTTGAGCGGGTGATTTAGACGGCAACTTGAGAATGTTGGAGTCTCCCTCAGTCTCATTTGGATTTCTTACAGCGTCATTGACATTATAAAAATCAAAAAAAGAACTCATGTCATCATTACTGACCTCAAAATCAAACCCAAGGTCTTCATCATTTAAACCCATTGCATCGTGTCCTTCATCAATCCCTTCTCCCTCTCCCTCATCAACATTATCATCATCATCATCATCATCAACAACAACAACATCATCATCATCCACATCATCATCATCGTCATCAACCACATTAAACACAAGCAAATGTTCTTCTGCAACAATTGCTATAGGAGGAACAATCTCATCTTCAGGCTCAGAAACTAAAGCATCTTCTTCTTCATTATTTGAAACATCTTCTGGTTCAGAAGCTTCTTCTATCTCAACAAATTTCCCAAAATTCACTAAAGGATTCGTTCCCTTAAACACAACCTTTGAAACCTTGTGGTTCTACTTCATTAGTCTAAAAGTTTTTGGACCCAAGGATTTCAAATCGAAAGTATCATCGTTTCTTTCCAATTCTGGATATTGATCATCAAAGATCATTTGAAGAAACCTTGGGTACATCAAAAATACGTCCTTCTTCTTCCATCATAAGTTGCTATTCATCTCATTTAAGACAAGCTTTGAGAAATTGAAGTCCAAGTCCATGATTAGAGCAACAATGGCACCGATGGATAATAGGGAGATCTCATCTGCTCCTACTTTTCTGCCTGAGATCCAGATAACAAAAGAATGGGCAAGAAAGCGCCAGTAAGGAGGAATAAGCTTCTTTATTGTTGGAGGAAAAGTTCCTTCATAACCCATTCTATGAAGAACCTACCTGATCTGATCTACATGAATTTCAGTTGGGGAGCCTGGTTGATCCTTAAATCGAAGAACTTCTCGGATGGTTTGTATAGACACAATAATTTTTCTCCCTATAATAACAGATTCCACGGTGCCTTCTCCATCTGCTCCTTCTTTGTTGATGGAAGCTTTATTCTAGAATTCATTCACTAACTCCTTATGGATAATGGGATTTGATCAAAAAGCATGAGTAAGCCTGCAGTTGTTAAGTCCATGAACCATGGACTTAAGTTCTTGATGAGCCAATGGAGGATCAGAAAAGCATGCAACAATGTTGTGATTTTTATAAAAATTTAAATCTGCTGTTGGTCTGCATCACACGATCCAAGTGAGAAGATTAAAAAATTAAACAATTTAGATCATATTTCTCAAAACACTGATTTCAATTTGATTTACGTAGACAGAATTAAGTTGATTTTGGTTAAAATGAGCAAGGTTCAAATTATTTGGTCCAAATTTAAGTTGAGTAAGGTTTTTCGGCCGAAAATGCTACACTTAAAATTAGAAATCATTTGAATATGTGTTGAGAGAACAACTTTGAGACACACTTGAACAAAATGGTTAGAACAAGTATATAGCGGAATAGTTAATCTCGAAGGATCTGTTAACTCAACAATAATATTAATAGTTAGAAGTTAGTGAGTTAGATGCGGAGAGTAAAGTAATGTAAATGACAACAATTGTTATATCAAGTATACATGTAAGTTGATTCATAACTTGGAATGCATTCAAACCAAAGTTAGTAAGTGAGATCAAACTTAGTGAATAAGTCACAAAGACTTGCTCCGAAGATTGATTATAATTAGATATGTTTAAGTAAGAAGTGGAGAGTGAAGAGTGATAGAATGATAACTTTAGAAATTGTATTAAGATGAAAGGCATAAGTTATCGGTGATCAAGAGATGTTCAATACCAGAGAATAAGTCTCTATTTATGGACTTATAACTACACTAGATTACAACTCTATAAGCAGCCGTGCAAGGCATACTGGATAATAGAGTGTATTACATAAAAGACAAATACAATAATCTAGCTAATTTGACTGCGGTAGCTGACTCTGGGTGCTGATGCAATTGTGGTAGAGAAATGGTTGCAATAGCTAAGTTCAAGAGGGTCACTTTCATGATTCAACAATTTCCCCCTAAGTGACCTCTTTAACTTTGGTTCAGCTATCAAGTTTGAGGAACTTGATCAAAATCCACCAAAACTTCCTGATGTTTTCCAGCCATGTGATTCTTCTTGTAATCTCGAATTTGACTTCTGCGGTAGTATGCTTCGATCTTTCAACTACGGTTCGGCAGATGTCAAGTTGTTTCTTGGGCAGGTGGTTCATGGCAGTCGTTGGAATGAAGTATTTGACATTGTCAGTCTTCTTTTTGAATATGATTCCAAGTTCAGGAAAGTTTGTTGCGCCTAGAGATCTTTCTTCAAAGCCTTCGGAAGGCATTGGCACAGGTTCAAGAGGTGGGAGATCAAACTTCTTGAGGATGGTGGGATAGATATCCGCATCTATCTTGGCAAAATCACTGACTGTATCCCTCAGAAAAGATTTGGCTTTTTCAAGCATTATCTGCATTTTAGGATGCTTCTCTGATTTGTTTTGGAACACCCTGGAAATGAGGAAGATTTCTTCCGGATTCATAAAAGGAAAGTATGCCTGCGTGCGGATGTAGTCATGCTCTCTTTTGGTGAGGGTATACTGGATAAAATCAGTCTTCATGAACTTCCGCATCTTGTAGTTCTTGACTGCGGATGGTCTATCGTTAGACCATATTTTGTCAATGGAGGAGGTGTGCTTGGCATAGAAACGATTAAGTCTTTCAAACTCCATTGGCAGTCGTTTATGGGCAGGAAGGCTGTAGTCAAATGGCTCAAATACTGCAAAGTATTTGGCATTGGAAGAAATTAGAATATCCCAGTATCCATCAGCAGGAGGTTCAGCATATGTGAGGTGCGGTGTGTAGTCTTCATCCAATAGCCTGTGGTGCGGATTGATCCATGAATTAATCAAGGATTCATCTATCATAGTGTCAAATCCGCATTCTCTCCAAATTAATTCTGCCAGCTTGGCTGCTTTCCAATCATGCTTTCTTTGGGCTATGGCAGGGGAGTCTGTGGAGCTTGCGAATGACATATTCTCCTTAAGATTTTTGAAGTGAGGAGGAGTCTCAGGCTTTTTGGGAATATGCTGAGATGGTTGCGGTGAAGGCTGCGGTGTAGGAATTTTGTTAGTGATGATGGGGGGACTCTAATGATTGGAAAAATCGGAGTGATGGAATTCTTCTTCTTCTTCACTTCCCCCCTCTTGAGGAATGCAGCGCAGGTGCTTCCTCAAGCCATTTCTTAAGTCCATCCACTTTGACAAAAACTTCTTAGAATTGAGCTTTTAGGATTTCTGCCAATTGGGAATTGTTAGGAATGGAGGAGCTGAAGAGCAACTTGTGGATTTCTATGGTAAGCTGGAGGATCTCAGGGCCATGGAAGTTGGAGGAAAGGGATTTCTGCAGTCTGTTGATTGTTGCTTGAAGAATAGAGATAGTGGACTCATAAGCATTATGAGTCTCATCTATCAGTTTCTGAGACTGAGAAGCTTGATCCGCGATGGCTGCCTGGAGATCCGTTTTGATTGTGGTCACCTCCGTGATGAGACGTTCTGCTACAGCCAAGAATTCTTTGTGGTCAGCCTTGCGGTTGTTGTCAAGGGACCGGATTCCCATCTCTACTTTAAGAGAGATGCGTTCAGCAGCCATGCGTTCTCTTGCTTCCAGACGCTCTATTCTTTCAATTAGTGACTGAGGTCCTGGAGCGTCTTTAGGTTGCGGTTGAGTAGGCTTGACCGCAGCCAAGATCTGATCGACTTTGGCTTGAAAGGATAAGAATTCTTTTCTGGTCACTGCATTCTTCTTCTTCTTCTTCTTCTTCTTCTTCTTCTTGGGTTTAGAGTTGGAGTGATGAGAACCATTGGACTCCTCTTCTTCTTCAAACATCATCATGTCATCTTCGGAAGGGTTTGGCTTGTTGACCTCTTGGATGTCTTCATCGTCAAAACCGAAGGTGGGAGCTGAACTGAGTTTGATTGCGGGTTCTTCGTCTTGTGATGGATTGATTGTAGGAGAGGGTGATGGGATGGAAGTTGGAGTACGAGGAACTTTGGAAGTACCTGCGGATGCACCGGAAGCTTGTGCTTTCAGAATTGTTTCTGCCATTTCATCCATCCAGTTTTGAACTTTTTGAATGGTGGCTACAGTATGGGCATTATGGATCTCCTGTCTTTCTTTTGCTGCTGCTTGATTTGTTGCTCCTTGCGGGCTTGGAAAGCCCTTCGGAATGCTTCATACTTCTTGAGTTCAGCTGCGGTTGTTGGTTGATAATGACTCCAAGAATCGCTAGAGTTACTACCATCAATTCCTTGAGTTGGCACCAAGGTGTCCCTTGGGTTCACGGATCCTGGCACATTAGTACTCACCTTGCCTAAACCACCTGTAAGAGATGAAAGCAGAGTAGGATTTCCTGAGCTTCCTCGGTCTCCTTGACCCGTGGTCAAGTCTGGCCTCAACTCAGTTCTGGCATGGGCGAAAGAAGTGCCCTGCGGATGGGAAGGTATTTGTAGTGTTTGGGTAACAGAAAGAAGGATGGAGTGCAACTCCTCTGGAGAAAAGAAATGTAGTCGGGAGGCGCTGGAGACCTTAGGTCGAGAACCAGTGTCATCCTCTTGGGAGTGCACTCGGGGGGAGTCTCCACGTAGATGAGAATCAGAATCAGACTCACTTTCTGAGTCTGACTGAAAAATGATGGTGGTGTTGAATGGGTCTGCGGCCACCCCAAGGACTACTGGAGCCTTTTGAGAGGCTTCAGCATCGGTCCGGTCACGCATATGGCTAGAGGTATCAGTTGTTTTTCTTTTCTTTAGGATAGAGATCGGTTGCCTGTCCTCATCTGAATCACTGCTAGATACAATGGTTGGTTTGGTTTTGCGTTTCTTGGTGGGTGCGGTTTGTTTGGGAGCATCCTTCTTGGGTGTTCTTTGTTTCTTCTTGGATGCCAACTGCTTTCTTCGTTGAGAATGATTGGATAGTGTAGTGGTAGAGGGGACTGCGGTACCCTCAGGGTTAACGACTGCGGATGGAAGAGGCGGGGTAGAAGGGTATGGGGAAATACCCTCCATAGCCTTAATGTGGTCTGAGACATCAACAGTCTTAGGACCAAGAGAAGAGAGGATATGAGTAGGAAACCTGCGGATCGGTCCAAATAGAGTTTGATCAGAAGAAGGGAGGTACCTTTTAAGATCCTTAGTGACGAAGAAGTTGATGTCACTATCCATATCTATTCCAGCGTCTGCATGTAGGTCTGATATGCAGAGAGACCAAAATCTTGCAAATGTGAGCTCGGTTGGGTTTTCCTTCGGGTTCTCCTTGGGAATGTACTGGATGAAATTGTCCCAAAGAATTTGCCTGTAGTTGACCTCGTGTCCGGTGAAGATGCTCCATACCAATTCCAAGAGCTTTAGTCCCATATTGTCAATCCCTCCGGTTCTGCTGGATAGGCAGCGGATGACAAAGTGACACACAGACTGCTAAACCACAGGCAACTGATTCTTTTTGAACTCACCAATCCCTCGAATTGGTTTTTGATACCCCATCTGGTAGAGTGCGGATGTGATGTCAGCCATTGATGGTGAGAAGAATTTGATGGATGGATGAACTAGAAGGTTAATGGTTGTGAGGAACTTTTCTTTGGACAAGATCACCAAAGAACCGTTAATGAGATTGAGATGAACTTCTTGAGGGTTTTACAATGGGCGATAAGTAGAAAAAGCACTCTTAAAGAGAGTAGAAACTGGAACAACGTCTATCAATGCATCAAATGGACCAAACAGAGGGTGGTTCTTGAGAAACTTGATCATGAGCTTGATGAGAGCATTGTATGAAGGATGATCTTCAAACACTGCTCTGAAATTGCTTGATGCGATTGTAGGAGAGTCTGAGGCAGTTGGATTCACCGAACCAGAAGCCTTGGATTGCTTCTTTGATACTCCTGATTTCACTATCGTTGAAGTTTGAAGGTGTTTGAAGAAGAAGTAGAACACATAGTTCTTCATGGTTTTGAGACGGAATGATCGATGTTCAGAAAGCATAAAGTGAATTTAGGGAAGGAGATGGGTTTATAAAAGGGGGTGAAAAAAATGTTTAACCCTAGGTAAAGAATAGAGTAAAACATCGATTGGGTTTTTTTTGGGGGGAATCTATGAATTTTGGATTAAATCTCAGCCACATATAATTAAAACGGGTTGTAAAAGATTTTAGGAGATTTCCAAAAGGCGTTTGCATTTAATGTAAAGTCAGACGCATGTCAATATGTCAGGTAATCGTGGGGGTTGATGGGAGAGGAAGTGGTAACGGATGGGACGTGTTAGGGAGAGGAAAGGACAAATTAAGGATGAGTTTATTGGAAAAACGTTCTTTTTGTCATCATCCCCAAAATAGGTCTGATAAAAGGATTATTCAGAAAGAGAAGGTGACAGTTTCTAAGGAGAATGTTTTATTTTATTTAATGAATGATCATTAAATAGCACACAAAGGTTCACAGGTTGATAAAACAGTTGAGAAATTATCACGACGATTGCGGATGAAAACTTCATTGCGGTTGGAAATGTCATTGCGGATGACCAAAGTAAAGACTGCAGTGAGAAACTAAGAGAAGCACTTGTACAAAAGTTAGTAAACACAAAAAAGAAGGACCCATGAAAGATAGATATAATATATGGTTGTGGTACATCGACTGTAGAACTGGTGATGTTCCAAAACCATCTATTATAAATAACTTTTAGTAAGGACCGCAATGGGGACCAGGAAGGTCTGCGGTGCTTATTAATTCAAGAAGAATTTAGGATCCGGATTCATCATTCCCAACATTTGTAGGAACACATTGTGTTTTGAAGATTCAAGTGCTTTTGTAAAAAAAGCAGCAGTCTCTTCATGAGTAGGAACAAAGATGAGTTCATTATTACCTTTCAGAATATGGACTTTGATGAAATGATACCGTATCTCAATATGTTTAGTCTTGGAGTGCTGAATAAGATTATGAGAGATTTCTATGGCACTTTCAGAGTCATAGTAAATTGGTATCCGCAGCATTCTGTATCCATAGTCTAACAGTTGTGTCTTCATCCAAAGGACTTGGGAACAGCAGCTGGCTGCGGCCACGTATTCTGCTTCTGCGGTAGATAAAGAAACACAACTTTGTTTTCTTGAGGACCAGCTGACAAGTCTTCATCCTAAAAATTGACATCCATCAGATGTACTTTTTCGATCAAGTTTGCATCCGGCATGATCCGTATCAGTAAAGGCTTGAATACTGAAGTCATTGCCTGCGGGGTACCATAGACCAAGAAATTTGCTTCCTTTTAGGTACCGAAGAATTTGTTTGGCTGCAGTCATGTGTGACACTTTTGGTTAAGCCTGGTACCTTGCACACACACCGGTTGCAAAGCCAATGTCAGGTCTGATTGCGGTGAGATACATTAACGATCCAATGATACCTCTATAAGTCTTGTGATCCACTGATTTACCAGAGGGATCAGCAGAGATCTTATATCCGAAGGCCATAGGGACCTTAGCCAAAGAGCAGTTGTCCATAGAGTATTTCTTCAGAAGTTCAGTGGTGTATTTCTCTTGATGAATGAATATCCCTTGCTGAATTTGTTTGACTAGAAGACCTAGAAAGAAGTTAATCTCTCAATTCATGCTCATTTGAAACTTGTTTGTCATGAGCTTAGCAAATTCATCCACCATTCCTTGATCAGATGATCCTAAGATGATATCATCCACATATATTTGTACATGCATAAGGTGAGTCCCGTTTTCTTTTCTAAATAGCATGGGGCAATCACTCCTCTTTTGTAGCCTGAAGAGACTAAGAATTCAGAAAGAGTTTCATACCAAGCTCTAGGGGCTTGCTTCAGACCGTAGACTGCTTTCTGAAGCTTGTAGCAGTGATCAGGGAACTCGATACTTTCAAATCTAGGAGGTTGTTGAAGATAAACCTCTTCTTTTAATTCCCCATTGAGAAAAGCACACTTAACGTCCATTTGGTGTACTTTGATGTTTTTGTGAGAAGCATATGCTAAGAAGATAATTGCTTCCATTCTAGCAACCGGAGCGTATGTTTCATCGTAGCAACACCTTCCAGTTGACTATAGCCTTTAGCAACTAGCCTTGCCTTATTTTTGATAACCGCACCAAATTCATCTAGCTTGTTCTTGAAAACCCATCTTGTACCGATAATAGTATGACCTTGTGGAATGGGAAAAATGTGCCACACTTTGTTTCTTTCAAATTCTTCCAGTTCTTCTTGCATTGTAGAAATCCAATCTGGTTCCAATAATGCTTCATTGATAGATCGAGGCTCGACTGCAGACATAAATGCTGCATAGTGACAATGATCAGACAAATCTTTGGCAAATCGAGTTTGGATACCTGCGGATGGGTTGCCAATAATTTGGCCTGGTGGGTGATCCTTCGTCCATACATGTAAACGAGGGATCAGATGATCAACAGCAGCGTTTAAAGGAATTTTTTCAATATCAGAGGTTGCTTTGGATTGGGAAGGAAGTTCCCCCTGGATTTGTGAACAGCCTGCTGAATCATCTTGACTTGTTGGAGCGAGAGAGACATTTTCTTTGATAGGTTCCCCCTGGATTGTTGAAGGGAGTCTATCTGGAACCTAAGAGGGTTCCTCCTGGACTGCGGATGGGAGAGTGATAATTCTTGGATCGGTTCTAGTGTCAATATGTTCTATGAGTTCATCATTCGAATCCGAAGATACATTTGATGGTAGTGTTTCTCTGCGAGCAGGAATTTGAACAACATTAAGTACTAGAACCTCGATGGTTGCGGCTAGATCTAGAGTAGAGCTTTCCCCCTCAACCGGAGAGGTGGAAGTATTGATAGATACTACTTCAGATGGAGATGGTCCAGAAATATTAGTGTGTTGTTGTTGAGCTGCAGGAGACACAAGAACTTCTGATAGTTTTGTCGTTTCAACAGGATCGAAGAGATCATCATAATTGACTTCAACTAGATTTAAAGGACCGGAAAAGGCAGGAATGTCACATTCCATGATTGTGGTGGTTTGAGTGGATGGAGGGGCATCGCGGATGTGAGAATCATCGAATTTCACATCGAAGCTTTCAATGATCAGCCTTGTACGCCTGGTAAGCACTCGATAAGCAACCTTGTTAGTGGAATAACCAGGGAAGATGCCTTCATCAGACTTAGGTGGAAATTTGTTAAGCTGTTCTCTGTTGTTGATCATGAAGCATCTACACCCAAAAATATGAAAGAAACAAACATTCGGCTTGCGGTTGTTAAGACCCTCATTTGGTGTCTTGTTGAGGCGTTTGCACATAATGCTTCGGTTTTGGACAAAGCATTCGGTTGCTATAGCTTCATCCCAGAAGTAGAGAGGAAGGTGGGCGAAGTTAAGCATGGATCTGGCTGCTTCTACTAGTGTGCGGTTTCTTCTTTCTACGACACCATTTTGTTGCGGTGTGTAGGGTGCTGAGAAGTTGTGAGAAATATCCTTGGACGCCAAGAAACTGTTGAGGAGATGATTAGTGAACTCGGTTCCATTATCACTGCGGATGCGTCTTACTGGAAGCTTGATCTGAAGTTCTATTTCTTTGATGAAGTTTATGAGAATCTGTGGTGTTTCGAATTTAAGTTTGAGGATGAAGACCCATGTGAAGTGAGTGAAGTCATCAACAACAACCAGTATGTATTTCTTGTGGTGGAGACTGGCTACAGTTGAAGGACCGCAAAGATCAATGTACAATAATTCCAGTGGTTCAAAAATAGACGAGTCCATTATTAGAGGGTGACTTGCTTTGACTTGTTTTCCACATTTACAGGCTGGACAGAGAGTATCGTTGCTGATTTTGAGAATAGGGAGACCGCGGACTAATTCTCCAGTGACTAAATTGTTGATGTACCAGAAGTTGAGATGAGCTAGCTTGCGGTGCCATAGCTAGCTGACTTCGGATACAACTTTAGAGAGAAAGCACAATTGCGGTTTACCAATGATTAGAGAGACATCCAGAATATACATTGTTCCTTTGGATCGTGACTTGATTAAGCAAGTGCTTCTGTCACTTGTCATTATGTAACAAAATTGATCATCAAACTCCACTCGATGGCCTGCTTTACATAGTTGGCCAACACTGATGAGATTGTGTTTAAGGCTTTCTGCATAAGCAACCTTCTGAATGGAAAAATTCCCCATGGTGAGAACACCATAGCCTCGTATGATGCCATTTGCATTGTTTCCAAAAGTGAAATTCCACCATTGCATATAGGCCTAAAATCCCGAAGGTACTCTAACCTTCTGTTCATTTACAAGGAGCAGGCACTGTTGATCAACCATTCTTTTTCTTGATCCTCCTTGCACAAAGCCTACAAAAACTAAGTGGTTAATTTGTGCACCCAAGCGAGTTTGGAGCCCGGGGTCACATACGATGTGTTAATTGATGCATGATACGAGGTGGCAAGGACAGGTTTTAAGTGAACTTTCAAGCCTAGTCCTGGGTGTTTGAAGTTCTTTGGAGTTTTGTGAGATTGTGAATAATCACGAGTACTTTTGGAGAGATTAGAAGTGACCCTGAAATCATGGGTGTTTGAAGTTCTTTGGAATTTTTTACATTGACATTGACATGAGAACTTTTTTTCATTTTTCCCGACATTTGACTTGGTCTGAGGTTTTGAAGAAAAAGTATGCTTCTGTCCATTCCGAGGATTGTGAGATTTGACCCTTATGTTTGTGTGTTTTGAAAAGGTGTTTTGTGCAGGTCGTGCAGAGCTTTTGTGATGTGATTTCTTAAACATTTGAGATGACCTTTTGAGTGCCGGAGTTGGCAAAATTCCTTTCCACTTTTGAGATTTTGAGACTAACACTAAAAAGGTTGGAGTAGGTAAAATACCTTTCCATTTTGGATAATTGATAGAATAGATTTGAAATCCATTTGATCGAAAAGACTTATCCTTTTGTTTGGATATTTTTTGAGTATTGTCAGAAACAGTGAACTCCTTTCTTTTTGTTTTCTTGGAAACCGTTTTCTTGAAGTGATAATTTGAAAAAATAAACTTTTCAGGACTTTTTGACTTAGGACATTTCGCAGATTTCATATCTTTTGAGCAAATTTGCCGTTGCTTGCCACGAGAGCGAAATTCTTCTTTAAAAACTCTTTTTTCTTTGGTCTTAGGAGAACCGCAGTCAGTGATATTTAATTGCGGTTTCCTAGAATCTTTTGAGGATTTTGAAAAATAGTGACTCGATTCATCCGAACTTGAGAAATCAGGACTTTGAGAACATTGACCAAATTCAAAATTTTCAATTGGTAATTCATGATTAATTGGTTCAATGGTCACATAACTTTTGACTTTAATTAGTGGATACTTCTTTCGGACAATTGATATTAGGAAATGGGACATATTGCAGTATGTGACTGCGGTCAGAAACACTGCGGTCAAACTATAAGGATGGGAAATCTAAAGAGACTTCAGGACTTTCAATAACAATTTCCTCATCGACTACAAATGATGTCTGAGTGAAACGACCCAAAAATTTCGTTTTTCAACATAACCGAAAACCATAATCTGAGTGTCATATCATGAAACCATACATAATGCATCTCAAAATAATAATAAACCACGGTGCGGAAAACTGTATCATATCCATGACATATAAAAATCAGGAACTAAATCAGCTCCCAGGATGAAAGCTGAAGCTGTGGTGTGTGCAATGCCATCAACCCGAGCTCTTCCCTCTGCTAGCGGAAGTACCTGAAACCAAAACTGAAACTGTAAGCACGAAGCTTAGTGAGCTCCCCCAAATTACCACATACCATACAATAATATATATCAAGCACATACTGGGGCCTTGCCCCCTCCATCGGACCGAAGTCCGAAGCTGACTGACCGGGACCTTGTCCCCTACATCGGACCGCAATCCGAAGCTCACATCAGACCGAGTCCGAAGCTGACTGGGACCTTGTCCCCTACATCGAACCTGAGTCCGAAGCTGACATCGAACCGCAGTCCGAAGCTGACCGGGACCTTGTCCCCTACATCGAACCTGAGTCCGAAGCTGACATCGAACCGGAGTCCGAAGCTGACCGGGACCTTGTCCCCTACATCGAACCTGAGTCCGAAGCTGACATCGGACCGAAGTCCGAAGCTAACTGATCATAACATAACGTATCACTTAGCATGAACACACATAATCCTGTCTGAGCCACGAAGGCTTCAAACATGCTAACTACTGCGTCGGATAAAAAATCTGGATACTACTGCTAGCTAAACGGGTCGGCATTGTGGCCTTAGACCCGCTCCTACTAAAAAGGAACTCACCTCGTGAATTGGCTGCTGAGTGAATAGCTCTGAGGGCTAACTGCTGCTGCTCCGGTATCTCCCCGGCTACAAGTCCATAAACATACTCAATCAAATGCTAAACACTGCACTGGGTAAAATGACTCTTTTACCCTTGGTCAAAGTCAACTCTTGGTCAAAGTCAACCCACGGTTAACCTGACTCGCCGAGTTGGGCCGCCAACTCGCCGAGTCCCTATCCTCACTCCTCAACCCTACTCGCTGCTACTCGTCGAGTATGGCATCGACTCGACGAGTACTCATTCGATCCAAGAATTCAGACAATCTTCATCCGGCTCGCCGAGTCATATGAACAACTCGACGAGTTGTTCTTGAGCATAAGAAGATTGCCTTGGACTCGTCGAGTTTTATGAATAACTCGCCGAGTCCCTCCATTACTGAGTCTACCCTCAACTCGCTGAGTCCACTCCACAACTCACTGGGCCTACTCGACATCACTCAAAAGGAAGAAATCGGGGACTCGCGACTCGACTCGCCGAGTCGTTCTTCCGACTCGCCGAGTCACCGCCATGCAACTATTCTACACTCGATTCTGCTCGAATCCAATACATACAAATGATAGATCTGGGTCTAATAAGCTGATTTACCACGTAAAGTTTCCAACTTTACGTGTACAAACACATGAACAAGGGAATAAAGGCTAAAAAGGCACTTAAAAGGGTAGATCTAGGGTTATGATGCACAATGGCTCCATAAAGACAATAGATTTGGGCTCTACAACCCCTAAATGAACAGATCTAAGGATATCTCGACATAAAATGGCTTCCATATCAACATAAGGCTTGAGAAAAGCATCAACTAGATCTAAAGGGGATTTTAAAGCATAAAAGGGAAGGAGATCCGAAGAATACCTCAAAGAACTCTTGCTTTCCCTTGGATCTTCGCTCTACAATTCTTCTCCTTGCTCCTTTCTTCTTCTCCTTCTTCAATCCTTCACAAAATGCACACAAGATCACTTAAAACACTCAAGAACGAAATAGGGTTTTCTCACAGCTTTAGAGGGTGAAGGAGGCGAGATTGGGTGCTATAAGGTGGCTTAAATAGTGGGCAACCCGGGGATTTAGGGTTTCTCCCAGACGGACAGACTCGCCGAGTCCAGAATATGGACTCGCCGAGTCGCCACTAACACGTGCTCGAAATCCCGTCCCTACTCGGCGAGTCAGGCCATGAACTCGCCGAGTCCCTTTACAAAACTTCAAAATAAATACCAAGGAATCATCATACCGGGAACGGGTCGTTACACTGAGAATCTGAGTTGTCAACATGAGTAGAATATTCAGGAAGAATTTCTTCTATAACACAATTATTACTCAAATCATGAAGTTTTCCAAAGTGGGCTTAGATATCCTCAGGAAATGTTTTGTCATTGACTGGAAACAAGAAGTTGCGGTCTGCTGGGACATAAGGGTGTTCCGGTGTGAACCGAGGTGAGGAGTCTGTTGCTGTTGGGTAACCATTGGACCAACCCCAGTTAAAGGTGTTATCAACATTCCCATTATTAACAAGATTCTCAATGGCCTCAGTTTCATTAAACAGTTTTTCAATTAAAAGATTTAAACGTACAATTTCATTCTATGCTTGATCTCTCTGATTTAAGGCTATTTCTAATTGGGTTTCACTTAACATTCTAGCATATTTTTCTAGCATTAAGTCCTTCTCTAACATTTCCATTTTGAGTCTCTTATTGTCCAAACGTCCTCTAACATGAAACATCTCCTGCGAAACAATGTTCTTCTCATCTAGGCTTTATTGTAGTCTGTAAGGACGGCAGCACAAGTGTCATTGAGTGTGTCTATGAAAGGTTGACAATCATGCATGTTGTAATTTAAATTTTGAATCATGAGTTTTACCTGTTCCAAATGCTGAGAGTTCCATCTTTAGCCATATAGCAATGGTTCTTCTTTAGATTGGTTGAGCCGTCTTCATCAGCAGTTGCTACCATATAGATCTTGCCTTTCCTTTTGCTGAGATCATCTTCATCTTCATCTCCTGATGACCACACTTGATGATTCCTCTTCACTTGAGCAACGTAGGCCTTTCCTTTTTCTTTATCTTCCAGTTCTTGAGCCATTATGAGATAGAAGTCTCTATCTTTCATTATGTTTGCCTTGCAATCCTTAGCAAAATGGTTTTCCTTGTTGCACTTGTGACATATGATAAAGTCACTCTTGTCTTCTATAGAGGTACCAGAGTCAGTTGATTGGGACTGCGGTGGTACTTCTTTGGACTGAGTTTGCTGAGACTATGGTGGAGGGAGAGCGTTTTTGGTGGAACGGAAGCGACTGTTTTGAAAGTTACGGTTGAAAGGTGGTCGATTGAAATGTTGGTTTTTGCAAACTGAAGGTGGTAAGAGATTGAATTTCTGACTGATAAGAGCAATGGCATTCTGAAACTCTTCTTCATCGTCATATTCTGAGTCAGCTTCATATGACTGCGGTGGAGAGTCATACGAGGTGGGATAGGTTTGAGTGTGATGCGATTGGGCTACTAATGCGAGTGGTTCTCCGAAGTCTGAACAGTCCTTGAGTACAGTGGACTCTTGAGATTGCAATTCTCCATAAAGCTTATAGAGAGATAATGAGTGAATCTTCTTGTCACTTTGTAAAATCATTTTGGCTATTGTCCAGTGTCTTCCTAAGCCATTAAGAAACTGCAGATTTGTTTCATGATTGCTGCGGATGGTACCCGCATTGAACAGTTTTGTGACAATCAAGTTGAACCTTTTAAAAGAGTCTTCCAAGCTTTCACCGGAGTGGGCTTTGAAGTTATTGAATTCATTGAATGCTGTGTGAGCTTTTTGTTTTGAGCCTGCTCTGAACCTTCGTACAAGTTTTTGAGAACATCCCAAATCTCCTTTGCTGATTTGCAATTTATGATGATGTCGAAGTTGTCAAGAGCAACTCCACAAGAGATTTCATAAAAGGCAATAGCATCATTTTCCATCTTGTCTAGATCATCTTTTGTGGCTCCGTCAGTTTGGATTGCGGTAAGGACTGGAACGTGGGGTCCTTCTTCTATAGATCTCTAGACATCTCTACCAAGTCTTCTGAGATATCTTTCCATCCTTTGAGACCAGTGATGATACTCATTTGCAACCAGTATTGGGGCTCGATTGGAACCACCAACACCGTTGGAAACATTCAGTGATAACGATTGTGCCATTTAGAAATTTTTTTTGTTTAGAAATGAGCTTCAGTGGTATAGAGGGCTCTTCGAAAAATCAGAGTTTCGATTTTTGAAAAGCAACCACTATGGCTCTGATACCAATTGTTGAGAGAAAAACTTTGAGACACACTTGAACAAAATGGTTAGAACAAGTATATAGCAGAATAGTTAATCTCAAAGGATCTGTTAGCTCAACAATAATATTAATAGTTAGAAGTTAGTGAGTTAGATGAGGAAAGTAAAGTAATGTAAATGACAACAATTGTTATATCAAGTATACACGTAAGTTGATTCATAACTTGGAATGTATTCAAACCAAAGTTAGTAAGTGAGATAAAACTTAGTGAATAAGTCACAAAGACTTGCTCCGAAGAGTGATTATAATCAAATATGTTTAAGTAAGAAGTGGAGAGTGAAGAGTGATAGAATGATAACTTTAGAAATTGTATTCAGATGAAATGCATAAGTTATCGGTGATCAAGAGATGTTCAATACCAAAGAATAAGCCTCTATTTATAGACTTAGAACTACACTAGATTACAACTCTATAAGCAGTCGTGCAAGGCATACCGGATAATAGAGTGTATTACATAAAAGACAAATAAAGTAATCTAGATAATTTGACTGTGGTAGTTGACTCCGGGTGCTGATGCGGTTGCGGTAGAGAAATTGTTGCGGTAGCTAAGTTCAAGAGGGTCACTTTCATGATTCAACAATATGGGTTTTCGGCCGCAAACGGGTTTTCGGCCACAAACGGGTTTTCGGCCGAAAACGGTTTATTGTTCCCATTTTGACGAAAACTTCCGTCAAAATCGCGTTTTTGATTCAAAACATGCAAACCTTGAAAAGAATCGAGTTAAAACATATATATGGAAGTTGCAATCCACTTACAATGTTGAATCAGTGCACAATTTAGATTAAAACACTTAAAAAATGATGAATCCGATGAGATAGCGAAGAGAAAACGCGAATGAACAGTAGAGAGAGGAGAAAAAACCTTTGCGGTTGAAAACTGATGAAATGAAGGAGGCGGCTGAAAATGTTTAGATGTATACCCTAATTTGGCTTTCAGCCCAAAACCCTAAATCCAGTGGTCTTTTTCCTAAAACTATAAATTCAAGCACAAAAATCCAAAATTTTTAATTAAAAAAGAAACATTTTCAAGATTTAAAATTAAACTAAACTAATCTAAAATAAAATAAAAATAAAAATAAAATCTAAAATTTTAAATGCAAACTAAATTTTAAATTTTTAGAAAATAAAAATAAAAATAAAAAATAAAAATAAAATAACACTAATTACCCTTCAAAATTAAGAATTTTTAAAATTTTTGGGATCACAAGTTCTGACACAATCTAAATTTGTTTTTCAGTACCTTGACCTTCATGAATAGATATGGTCAATTGCTGGGATTGTGGTGCACTTAAACACGAAGGATTTTTGACAATTTCGACAGAAAATAAAAGACAAGATATTTCACCTAAATTTCTAAATGAACCATTTAGCTGACGACGAACAAGGATATTGTTGTCCACTTAAATTCAACAGCAAGATCTATAGACAACCTATTAAATGGTTCAATTTTAGATGTGCTATAATGTATGTCCCACTTCCCGATATACCCCGACAATCAAGAGCTTCCAAAGAACTCCTTACATTAGATGAGTAGACAATCATTAACAAAGAAGTCAGATTTAGAAATGCATATGTTATGCCCCAGGTCGGATCTCTTCCAATCACGTAGAGGGGACAACATGTGACTAACACAGCTAGAGGGGTTGAGGGATAGAATGTTACATATACTATATTCCAGATCGGATTATTTCAATTACACAGAGGAGACAACACATGACTAACAGACAAAAATATTGCATAGATAGGAAGGTGCATAGAGATAGAGTTGCATATGTTGCATTCCAGGTCAGATCTCTTCCAATCACACAGAGGAAGCAACATTTGACTGACAGATAGAAAGCAAGAAAACAATGGTAAGCCACAGTTCTAGATACATATGACTTTTGGTGTATCTCGCAGGTTAACATGTTTATCTCACTACTCAATCTACCCAAGCATCATATTGTTAGTCCAAATAGAGCTATCTAAATCCATACTGTCAAGTCCTTTCATTTGTCAATCTAGGCCTAGTCCTTTTGAACCCTTCGTTCCTACCAGCACATTGAGCACAGAGTCTAGACAGTTCACATTTAGTGCCTTACACTTTTTTAAACCGCCCGTTATCACTTAATCTTGATATCACTTCCCAAATAAGCACCTACAAAAGAAAAACATAAGTACATATTTTTGGATTTTTGTTTTATAATTTTTTTGTGTTTTTATTTCCCCCTAAATTTGTGCATAGGAGAGAAAGAAAGGAAAGTGATATATAAAATGTGCAAATTTAAACTAAACTAAAAAATTAGTCTTCAAAACGGATCATTTTTAGAAAGCTCACAAGCACATTGAATCAATATTTATTGAAAGGTTTGGTAAACAAATCTACCACATTATTATCAGTGTGGATCTGTTCCAAACGAATGAGCGAGCGCTCATAACAATCTCGGATAAAATGAACTTTGATATCGATGTGTTGGTTTTGGAATGATGGACTGGATTTTTAGAAATTTGGAAGAGAACATCATTATAAAAAAAGATGGGAGTATCAAGAAAATTCAAACCATAATCCTGCAGTTGATGTTGAATCCAGATAACTTGACAACAACAAGCTGGCATAGCAATGTATTCAGCCTCAGCCATTGAGGTTGATACCGTTTGTTGTTTCTTACATTGCCATGACACTAACCGTTCTCTTAAAACTAGCATCCACCCAATGTTGATTTCCTGTCAAGATCACATCCTCCATAATTGCTGTCAGCAAATGCATATAAATCAAAATCAGGATTTTTAGGATACCAAAGGCCTGGTTTAGGGTTGCCTTTAAGATATCTAAAAATCCTTTTAACAACAATTAAATGAGAAAGTTTAGGATTAGCCTGATAACGAGCGCATTGATACACAACAAACATGATATCAGGTCTGCTTGCAGTCAGATACATCAAAGAACCAATCATTGAGCGGTAGTCTGTTTGATCAACGGATTCCCCATGTGGATATGGAGTCAATAGTGGTCTCTCAGCCATTGAAGTTAAAGAAATTTTTGAGTCTTTAAAACCAAAATTTTTGAGCATGTCTTCGACATATTTTCTTTGATGTAACAAGATTCTAGCCGAATCCTATCGAACTTGTAGCCCTAAGAACATGGTAATCTCACCCAGTGAGCTCATCTCAAATCTTTTCTTCATAACATCCTCGAACTCTTTGCATAGCTTTGTGCTTGTCCACCCAAAAATGATATCGTCAACATATATATGTACAATGATCAACTCTGCATCCACATTTTTGATGAATCACGTATAATCGATCGTTCCCCTTGTATATCCGTGCTCAGGCAAATGTTCCATGAGGGTTGCATACCAAGCTCTGGGAGCCAGATGTAACCAATATAGAGCTTGTCCAGCTTGTAAACATGATTTGGAAACTTTGAATTGAAAAACCCTGGAGGTTGATCAACATAAATTTCCTTCTTCACAACTCCATACAAGAAGGCTTTCCTGACATCCGTTTGATAGACTGTAAAGCCCATGTATGAAGCATATGCTAGGAATATACGAATGGCTTCCAAACGAGCTACCAGAGTATATACTTTTGTGTAGTCTTGACCCTCTATTTTCCTAAATCCACGAATGACCAATCGATCTTTATTGCGCATAATAACCCCACAATCATCATGCTTATTTATGAAAATCCAACGTGTGTCCAAAGACTTCTTGCCTTTCGGTAACTCAACTGTAACATCCCGGAATAGCAAGAGTAAAGTTGAAGGGCTAAAAGTGTAATATGGGAAAGAGCGACTCGGCAAGTCCATGGGTGGACTCGGCGAGTAGAGTCACGACTTGTTCGCGTGTCAAGTGGCCGACTCGGCGAGTCAGTGGATTGGACTCGGTGAGTTGGTGCTGAGTGGAGAAAACCTTAAATCCAGAGGTTGAGCCCTATATAAAGAACATTATGTTTCCTCCCCAGCCTCCTTATCATCCCTTGAGTTCCATAAACCCTAATTTCATGGAGAAACCCCATTGTTGAGTGAATTAGAGCTTGGAGAGGTGGTTGTTGAAGAGATATTGAAGGTAAGAGACTTGGATCAAAGGGCTTTGCAAGGATTCAGGTTAATCTTCTCTTGGAGCTTCCTTTTGAGGTATTATTTCATTGTTTAAGCTGTTAGTATCTAGATTCATCATTTGGGGGTGTTAGAGATCATATCTTTTGATGAATTGGAGTTTAGAGGTTAGATCTGAGGTTGCTACCTCAGATCTGGATTGGAGAAGGGTTGGAATGCATGAAAGTCCCTGTTTGTGAGTGACTGATGGAGCTATCGTGTCCCAAACCCAAACCCTAGAGAGAAAATGCATAGATCTCCTTGGATTCACGTAAAGTTTGCCACTTTACATGATGGATGGCCTTAGGAAAGGTAAATCTATGGTTTGGATCATCTGCATGGATTGGAAAGCCTCTGTACGGATTCAGACCTGGTGGTACTCGGCGAGTCACATGGGTGGACTCGGTGAGTTGCTTGAAGATAGGCTGGAACTCGACGAGTTGGAAGAACAACCCGGCGAGTTGGATGAAGATGGCCTGGAACTCGACGAGTTGGAAGAACAACTCGGCGAGTAGGATGAAGATAGCCTTAGACTCGACGAGTCTGTTCTTGGACTCGGCGAGTTGAGTCGCGGATTGGGGAATTTCTGAGCATGGGGACTCGACGAGTCATCGGGTTGACTCGACGAGTAGAGTCAGTCAGGGGTTGACTTTGACCAAGGGTTGACCAGTGGTTTCCAGGGACATTTTGGTAATTGTTGGTTATTGTTTTGAGTTCAGTGCCTTGGTGGTTGTCCAGTGGTGGAGATCGTATCAGTGATCGGAGCAGCTTGGGTTATCTGTTCAGTCGGCCGTTTCGAGGTGAGTTATCCTCACTATATCAACAGGGTCTAAGGCACCAAGGCCGGCCCTTATCGGATTGAGATCCGGGTATTTGTTGTTATGTTATTGCTTTGATATGTTGCATCCTGGTAGCTAGGATGGTATGTGTTAGAGACCTGATTGAGATCGGTATTCTGAGATGTAGGTTGATGCTATGCTAGTGACCGGTTAGGTCGGTATCCTAGTTAGGATGATGATATGTTATGTGATCTGTTTGATCGGTTTGTTAACTGTGAATTGTTATATGATTGTATGTTTATGTGCACATGGTTGTTGGACTGGAGTTGGGTTGAGGCGGGTCCATCTTTGTGCTGTAGGCCAAGATACCCAGGGCGGACCGGTTGTCCCAAAGGCCCAGCGAGCGGTCCGGATAGGCTGTAGGCCCCAAGAGGGCGGACCAGACATGCCGAGGCTCCGAGAGTGGACCAGTCATACTGTAGACTCAGAGAGTGGACCAGGTGGATTGAAGGCCCGGTGCGGGTGGACCAATCACACTGTAGACTCGAGGTATATGGCTAGACTCGGAGGGTGGACCAGGTGGACTCTTGGCCGGTGCGGTGGACCAGTCACACAGTAGACCCGAAGTGCATGGCTGTTCTGTGATCGGATATGTTATGGCATGTTATGCGTGTATGGTATATGTGGTTGGTATTTTGGGGATATCTCACTAAGCTTTCGGGATTACAGTTGTGGTTTTATGTTTTTCAGGTTCTTCAGGAGACCATGGCAAGGCGAAGGCGTGATCGTACCGCTCCTCTTGTTTATGTTGCGATGAGATTCTGGGAATACTTAAAATAAATTGTATTGAAAACCTTTTTGTAATAACTTTAATGGAATCAGATTGTTTTCGAAAATTTTAAATTGGTTGAAATTTCTGGACGTTACAAGTTGGTATCAGAGCCTTGGTTTGAGTGAATTGGAGAAACACTCGTGTGACTCCAGTCTCAAATCGAGGAGAGTTTTCAAAAGAGAATTTAAAATGGTTTTCAAAATGAGTAAAGGGGGACGCGGAGGTACAATCAGCCGGAGCCAGTAAGTAACCCCAAAATACCATACATGTTATTTGTTTTTGAGCCTTGATAGAACAGCATGCTAGTGTTAGGCAAGGGATCTTCAGGATTTCATGATAATCCTTCCTGATTGTGATGCCTGTAGCCTAGCGTTCCTTGTGGGAGATTTCCAGTGTTCCTCTAGTGGTGAGGGTTGAGCGCTTGTTGTATGTTTCTCTACGATGTTGTGGTAGTACTTCATACAAATATGGGTAGGTGTGGAAGGTAGTATGGGCCCGTACTACTGAAAGCACATGACCCATACGCGTATCAGGGAAACCATGACCTCTAGGGTTGGGTTGAGAGAGTTGGTTCCCGGTATAGTGGGAAGTGTCTGAGTTTTTGTGGTGTTTTTCAGTATGGAGATTCCAAGGCATGCTGGGAGTGGATCCGGGTCAGGATCGGGAGCAGGAGAGGGAGTTCCGGGCGGGTCAGTACCGCCCGAGGTTATTGGTCAGATGAGCACGTGCGAGTTGGATGCGAGGATTTGTGAGATCCTGCGTGATGAGATTGTTGCGTTGTTCCGGGCTGAGTTGCCGGAGCTGTTTGGGTTGATCAAGACCGCCATGGTTGAGTATTTTGATGAGCGCTATGCAGCTCTCACAGAGACGGCTGCTGCGGCGGCTACAGCGGCTGTAGCAGCAGCAGGGGGACTTCGATAATACGAAGCCTCCCACCTTTGATGGAGTTCAGGATCCGATTGTTGCTATGAGATGGTTATCGGACATGGAGGGGTGTTTCTTCACGTGTTCATGCCCTGCTGATCAGAGGGCGAGGTGTGATCTGAACCTGTTGAGGCTCGGGGCGAAGCATTGGTGGAGGTTGACCACGGGGTCATATTCAGATGCGCAGAGGGCTGCGGTTTCATGGGATCAGTTTAAAGAGATGCTCAGCACTCGTTATGTTCCGCAAGTTGAGAGGGAGAGATTGGCTTAGGAGTTCCTTGAGCTGAAGCAGGATTCGGAGTCGGTGACTGAGATCACCAGGATGTTCACTGAGAGGGCGATGTTCTGCCCAGAGTTCGCTTCGGAGCAGGCTCAGATGTCTCGATATCTGAGCATGCTCAAGAGGGACATCAGACAGTTTGTGTCTGCGCAGAGGTGCGAGACCTTGTTGGAGTTGCAGGAGGCCGCCAGGCGGCGTGAGTTGGAGATTGAGTTGCAGTTGCGTGAGCTGAGGCATGCTCCGGTGCAGTTGCAGCCGGCGCCAAAATGGTCCAAGACCGTTGATTCTAGAGTGAGGGATCTGAGTAGCCACACTTGTGGGAAGTGTGGAAGGAGGCACACCGGAGTTTGTAGGTCCGGTGGTACATGCCGCAAGTGCGGAAGGGAGGGGCACTATGCGAGGGATTGTCGGCAGTCAGCGCTGGTTCGGGATTTGAGGATTTGTTACCATTGACATCAGGGTGGACATTTGAGGGTTAACTGTCCACAGGTCGCTGCAGGACCGGTGCAGGCTCCAACACTGGCCACTTTGAGGATCACGGGTGGAGGTCAGGGTGGAGCGGAGCCCCCAAGGGCTCAGGGTCGTGCTTTTCAGCTTACAGCAGAGGAGGTCAGAGCAGTGTCGGATGCAGCTGTGGGTATGTTTCTTCCTTTATGTCTTGTTATCTTATGATTATTGTGGAATATTATTTATGTGCTAGTATCTTTGTGTGGTTTTCGATGCGGTATTCGTCGTTTTTGAGGGTTGTGGTTTGGTTATGGGTTATTGTATTGGGAATTTTGTTGGTTATCATTCATGAGGGTTATTAGTGGAAACTGGTGGAGGGTCGTTAGCCGAACGAGTAAGACAAGGACTTATAAATTCTCATTTAAAGTATGATGAATATTATAAAGTAACTAAATGTTTTATTAAATTCCCAATCTTAGTTACTTTAGGAAAAATCTGAATAAGGTGCTAATCCATGAAATTACACTTTACACTTTTTTTAAGTCGTTGGTGGAGCGTGTGTGGTTAACCGGCACACTAACTTGGACTTAACAAGGTAGGTAAAGGGTGACTTAAGGTTTATTATAGTATCGATGGAGCGTGTGTGGTTTACCGGCACATCGATTGAGTGATAAACTTTAAGGGTACCAAGTGATTTGCATGGTTACTTCACACCTCGTTTTGTGATCCTCGGCATCCCAGTCACAAAACTTGGAGGGCACACTCGAGATTGAAACATGCCTTTGAAAAGTTCATTGAATCTCAAAGAATCTAGGAATTTCTAAGAACCAATTAAAAACCTAATATTTAAAATATTTCGGTTTTCGTGGTGGAAATTGGTGAATCGTCATTCACCTACGTTTCAAATATGGTATAGCTTAGATTACGGCATACCTCTTCTAAGTTATATTATATTGTGATTGGATCCTAGCCTTAATATTACATTTGGGTGTTTTATTAAGGACTATCTTATATCTAAACTAATCTTGTTCTCTTCTTTTCAGATGTCTTCAAACAATGTTGCTTCTGGCTCTAACCCTAATAGCTCCTTTACCCTTATGAACTTGTGTGGGAAAGTCACCTTTGATGGATCCAACTTCAATGAGTGGATCAGAAACATCAGGATGATTACCCGCTACGAGGACAAAGAATATGTCCTTGACAAGGAGCTTAAGGAGATTGATGAGACCACTGCAACTCCTCAGGAGATCGCTGACTTTCGGGCACATGAAAGGGATGCTATGAAAGTGGCTTGCATCATGATGGCCACGATGACAGCGGAACTCCAAAAGTCTTATGAGGATTTCTACCCTTATGAAATGCACCAAGATTTTATGGAAAGATACCATCAAAGTGCACGACAAGACAGGTATGAAATCATTTGCTCCATGATAACAACCATAATGAAGGACGGGGAATCCGTCACGAGCCACATGCAGAAAATGCAAAGGTATGTGGATCGTTTGCTGAAGCTTAATGTGAACTTCCCGGAGGATCTTGCAATAGATATCATTTTGCACTCCTTACCATCGTGCTATGATCAATTCCGCATGACATATCACATGAATAAGGAAGAGGTCACACTCAGCAAACTTCAGGGACTTCTCAAGACCGCAGAATCAGGTCTTAAGGGGAAGTCAGTTGCTATCACTCCTACTCCAAACTCAACTCCGGTTTTGGCAATTGGGAAAAGTCGATGGAGGAAGAGAAAGAGATCCTCGAAGGGTACCAAGGCTCGGACCCTTGATGGCTCTTCTTCAAGTGGAACCAGGAAAGGTTTCATCACTCCTTCTTTTGACCCAAAAGAGGCTGAATGCTTCTATTGCCATGAAAAAGCTCATTGGAAGCGGAACTGCCCAAAGTACCAGCAGGATGTAAAGGATGGGAAAGTTAAACCCAACCATGCAGGTATTTACACTATCATTTCTAATAACTCACCCCATTCTAAATCTTGGGTCCTTGATACCGGGTGTGGTATTCATATTTGTTGTGAATTGCAGGGACTAAGAAGAAGTGAGGATGTGGAGCAAGGAAGAATAAACTTGATCATGGGGAATAGGAAAGCTTCACCTGTCACCAAGATTGGAGTTTATACTTTATCACTAATTAGTGGGTTTAGCTTAGATTTGAATAAATGTTGTTACTCGCCAGGAATGGCAAGAAATATTATTTCCTTTCATGCTTTGTACAAACAAGGGTTTACTTTTTCATTTAATAATGAAGTTGGTTCTATTGATGTTTTCTTTAATAATGTTTTTTATTTTAAAGCATTACTTTGTGATGGTGTGTATGAAGCTGTATCTGTTGTAGATAACTTAGGGAATAATGTTTTGTGTATTGATTCTACTAATCATAATAACTTGGATAAAGCATCATTATGGCATTGTCGCCTTGGACATATAAGCAAGAAACGCATAGGCCAACTCCAAAAGGATGGAGTCTTGGAGTCATTTGACCTAAAGTCAGATGATAGTTGCGAATCATGCTTACTTGGAAAAATGACAAAGTCACCCTTCACAGGCTCGTGTGAGAGGGGTGAAGGTTTGTTGGATCTTGTACACACGGATGTGTGTGGACCATTCAAACATGCCACGAGGGATGCTAATCGTTATTATTTGACTTTTACTGATGATTACAGTAGATATGGTTATGTCTACTTAATCAAGCATAAGTCAGAGACTTTCGAGAGGTTTAAGGAATTTAAACAGGAAGTCGAGAATCAATTGGGCATGAACATTAAGATGCTTCGATCCGATCGAGGAGGTGAGTATCTTAGTTAGGAGTTCCTCGACTATCTTAGGGAATGTGGGATTGTCTCACAATTGACACCTCCCAGGACACCACAGTTGAATGGTGTGGCTGAGAGGCGTAATCGAACCTTGTTGGATATGGTTCGTTCCATGATGAGTCGAGCTACGCTACCAATCTCATTCTGGGGGTATGCCTTAGAGACTGCCGCCCATATTCCATGATGAGTCGAGCTACGCTACCAATCTCATTCTGGTAAAGTACCTAAGCTAGACCACATCAAGATTTGGGGTTGTGAGGCTTTCGTGAGACGCAAGACTCATGATAAGCTCGAACCTCGAAGCGAGAGGTGTATTTTCATCGGCTACCCACAACAATCCTTTGGTTACCTCTTCTATAGACCTAGTGATAATGTGGTCTTTGTAGCAAGAAGAGGAGTCTTTCGAGAGAGAGAGAATTTATAAGCCAAAGAGACAGTGGGATGCAAATTGATCTTGAAGAAATTCAAGAGTCAAGTGGTGAAGGAACTTCGAACCCTAGCCCTCAACTTGAGGAGGAAACTCCTGTTGAGCCAGTTGATGTGCCTGTACCTCTGAGGCGTTCCACGAGAGTTAGGAATGCACCTGAGCATTATTATGGCTTCCATATTACTGCGGAAGGTGAGACACTTATTAGTGATGAGACACTAGTAGGTCTGGATGAACCTAACAGCTACACGGAAGCTATGGCAGGCCCTGAGGCTGCTAAATGGAAAGAGGCTATGGATAGCGAGATACAATCCATGCATGACAATCAAGTTTGGAACTTGGTTGAAAATGTACCCGGTCGTAAGACTGTAGGGTGCAAATGGATCTTCAAGAAGAAGACCGACATGGATGGTAATGTACACACCTATAAGGCACGACTGGTTGCAAAAGGTTATTCTCAAACTCCGGGAATTGATTATGATGAAACCTTTTCACCAGTGGCCAAGATAAAGTCTATTAGGGTTATGTTAGCCATTGCTGCATTTCATGATTATGAAATATGGCAAATGGATGTCAAAACCGCTTTCCTTAAAGGAAAGTTGGCTGAGGATGTTTACATGGTTCAGCCAGAGGGTTTTGTCAGTACAGAGTACCCCAATAGAGTGTGTAAACTCGAGAAATCCATTTATGGATTGAAACAGGCACCTCGCAGGTGGAATCTTTGCTTTGATGAGAAAGTCAAGGAATTTGGCTTTTCAAGGAGTGAAGATGAATCTTGTGTCTATATCAAGGCTAGTGGGAGCATAGTTAGTTTCTTGGTACTGTATGTGGACAACATACTACTCGTAGGAAATGACATCCCAACTCTGCAGGAAGTAAAGTCCTGGCTTGGGAAGTGTTTCGCTATGAAGGACCTTGGTGAAGCTGCCTATATCCTAGGGATAAAGATTTTGAGAAACAGGAGTAAAAGACTAATTGGACTTAGTCAAAGCACCTATGTGGACAAAGTGTTGAAAAGATTCAACATGCATAACTCCAAGAAAGGTGAGTTACCCATTCAGAGTAATGGCAGATTCAGTAAGACACAAAGCCCTAGTACTGAGGCTGAGATAGCAGAAATGAGTCGACTTCCTTATGCTTCAGCTGTAGGATCGATCATGTATGCTATGACATGTACTCGAACTGATGTAGCCTTTGCTTTGACCATGGTTAGCAGGTATCAGGCGAACCCTGGCAAGGAACACTGGACTGCGGTAAAGAATATCCTCAAGTACCTGCGAAGGACTAAGGACTGGGTCCTTACCTTCGGTGGGAGTGATGACTTGAGAGCTGTAGGGTATAGTGATGCTAGCTTCCAGACTGATAGGGATAATTTCCGCTCTCAGTCAGGCTGGGTCTTTACCTTAAACGGAGGAGCAATCACTTGGAAGAGTTCCAAGCAGGAGACAGTGGCTGATTCTACTTGCGAATCAGAGTATATAGCGGCAAGCGAGGCAGCAAAGGAGGCTATATGGCTGAAGAACTTCATCGGAGACCTTGGAGTTGTAACAGCTATAAAAGAACCAATGGAGATTTTCTGTGACAGCAATAGTGGGGTTGCCTTAGCCAAGGAACCAAGAGATCATGGGAGATCCAGACACATTGACAGAAAATATCACTTCATCAGACATCGAATAGAAGAAGGACTCATCGTGGCAAAGAGGGTATCATCGGATGAGAACCCAACAGATCCCCTCACGAAGGGACTGAGTAGGGTTAAGCATCTCCAGCATGCTCGGAGCATAGGGCTGAAGGATGACATAAGTTTTAGTAGTTAGATAACCCAGAAATTTGTAAAGTGTAATTGACATTAGATGATGAATAAAATGTGTTTTATTTATGAGTAAAGTGTTGCTATCTCTTGTCGATAGTTTACTATATTTCTTTTGCATGTTTTGACTTCCAGAATAATTATGTTTGGTATATCATATTATTCAAACCTCCACAGTCGGTCATATGTCGGAAGTAGGTATGAATCAAGGCTGTCATGATTGGTTGCAGAGGTCTAAGGTGTTGGACATGGCTACAACAATCATGAGTGCTCATAAGTTCTAAGCATTGGACTCAACCCACGCTCACTAGAATCACTTCATGGAATTTTATCTCGA
The DNA here is from genome assembly GCF_002870075.4 of Lactuca sativa. Taxonomy (NCBI): domain Eukaryota; kingdom Viridiplantae; phylum Streptophyta; class Magnoliopsida; order Asterales; family Asteraceae; genus Lactuca; species Lactuca sativa. The sequence continues at coordinate 245,018,810 of NC_056627.2, read as the reverse complement.
GTGATCGTGAGATGGTAATATCATATAAGTCTTCAAACTTAGAGATATGATTTGTTACTTACGAGTTAGTTGTGCATTGATTGTACGAAAACGCATTGGTAACTCGATGTTATAAAACGTGCTTTTGTGTGTAATTCAATGAGTGGTAGAACAAACATATGAGTCGAAGTTTATCTGTTCCTTCTTGGATTAGAAGTTGATATCTGGGCCCCTCGATGATTTTGTTTTGACCTATGTACCGGGCCCGGTCAGAACTAAATTGATGTGTTCAATTGAGTTCTATGTCAAACAAATCGGAAATCGGGAAACAAATGCTGGACAATAAGCAAGACCATGTTCCATGTATTTGTCCGGCTGATATCTAGAACAGAGGATTATATGATCACTTATCTTAAATGGCACGTTCTAGTTCAACAGAGTTTAAAGAGCTACGATTGCTGATCGGTTCCTGAAGTCATACTTGCAACTATAGTTATTAGACTTATCCAAGTGGGAGAATGTTGGATATAGTGTCTAAGCCCATAACTATATTTGGTATGTACTTGACCCGACCCGGCATGGTCCATTTGGGTTGCACTTCACCCGAACAATTTATGGATAATATTTGAGAATAGTACAAGTTATGATTTATTAATATATTATAAGTTCTAATATATTAATATAAGATCATATTATTTAATTAGTAGTGATCTATAATTAATCTAGGATTAATTTAGTGATCAAAGATATTACTAATTAAATATGGGCTTCTATATTTATATAGTGTGGGCTTATGCTTATTTGGAATGGGCTAGGCTTGCATGGAGAAGTCCATGGATACTCCATGGAGCTTTAACCCATGGATCTCATAGAAATGAAGAGACATGGGTATTAGGGTTTACATGGATGTAACCCTAATCCACCACACTATATAAAGGAGGTCTTGGTTCTTGAAATGACACTAGTTGACACTTGTTGAGGTGAGGGAAATTTCAAGATAGTAGTGACTATTCTCTCAAAGTTCCAAGTTTGTGGTGATTTGTGACTTTCATTTGAGGCATCCACACTATTGGTGCTAGGCTCTAAAACTCCAAGCAATCAACATCAACTACAAGGTAAGTATGTCTTCTAGCTTTATTTGATTCATGTTCCCCATGCCATGCTAGTTAGGATATAAACCTTGGAAAATAATTATTTGCATGTATCTTAGACAAACATAGATCCAAGGTTTATTAGGGTTGCATGTACACTTAGGAAGTGTTAGAATGCTCAAAACCCATCAGGATGTTAGTTGAGCGGTCCGGATAGACTGAAGGCCGGTAGGCGTACCAGTCAGGCCGAAGGCTCAGAGAACGGTCCAGCCAGACTGAAGGCACTGGAGGGCGGTCCAGATTGGCTGAAGGTTCTGAGAGTGGTCCAGATTGGCTGAAGGCATGTGAAGGCGGTCCAGTCATGCTGAAGACTCTGTAGTTATTGATAGAGCGGTTCGAGGAAATGGATTGAGTATGTTGCGATGTGTTAGCATTAGAAGGTCTGGCCCCGGGTATTGATCTTGATTGGTGGAGATGGTGCATGGACTCGAGAGTCCTTGCGAGCTGAGTCAGAGCATGTGTTGGGTGGATAGCGGATACGCTATGAAGGAGTGGTGTAGCATTGGGCGAGCATCGTGGCACTTGTGGTAGTGTCAAGGCAGTCAAGTGGTTTTCCTTGGTAAGGAAAGAGAGGGGAGTGTAACTCCGAGAGGGAGTGAGAGTTCACGGAAGTGAAAGCGGCAGAGCAGATTTATGATTAGAGTGATCCGAGTATGGTTATTGAGCAGCGTGTTTGCGGCAGTGGAATGGAAGCACATCCGGGTTGGGATGTCTGCTGAGGTCGTGGAAGGAATTCCGCGGGTGTAGAGCCAAGAGGCTCGGAAGGGATGCAGGGAAGGAGTCTTGGGCTCTCAGTGTGATTCTGATCAGGGAATTGTGTATGTAGTAGTGGTTCATCGTGGGGGATGTTTGAAGATGTCATCAGTGTACTGGGTTTTCCCAACCTGAGGGTGCTAGAGGTAGTTCAGCATGTGAATGTGATTGCAAGAGGAGAACTCATGGGAGTTGCTCTGAAGAATGTGTCTTTCTTTCAGCAGAATGATTAGAGTTGGACTCGGATCGGGAATCCGGTGGTGCATAGTTATTTTCTAGCTCATATGGGTCGAGTGATGGTTGTGAATTGGAGCAGTGCTGCATCCTGAGTAGTACTCAGTTGATAAGTGGACTTATCAGAGGGTAAAGCCGGTGGCCAACTCGAGATGGTGGTCAGGACACCGTAAGGAAGGAGAAAACGAGTTTCTGGTTCTATGGTTGTGTTTTGAGGAACCTGGTTGGGTTAATGCTAGGTGGTGCATGGCAAGAGTATTTCTAAGAGTTGAGTTGTTGCAGGCTTCGAGGACAAAGCCTAATGTAAGTGGGGGAGAATTGTAACATCCCGGAATAGCAAGAGTAAAGTTGAAGGGCTAAAAGAGTAATATGGGAAAGAGCGACTCGGCGAGTCCATGGGTGGACTCGGCGAGTAGAGTCGTGACTTGGTCGCGTGTCAAGTGGCCGACTCGACGAGTCAGTGGATTGGACTCGGCGAGTTGGTGCTGAGTGGAGAAAACCCTAAATCCGGAGGTTGAGCCCTATATAAAGAACATTATGTTTCCTCCCCAGCCTCCTTATCATCCCTTGAGTTCCAGAAACCCTAATTTCGTGGAGAAACCCCATTGTTGAGTGAATTGGAGCTTGGAGAGGTGGTTGTTGAAGAGATCTTAAAGGTAAGAGACTTGGATCAAAGGGCTTTGCAAGGATTCGGGTTAATCTTCTCTTGGAGCTTCCTTTTGAGGTATTATTTCATTGTTTGAGCTGTTAGTATCTAGATTCATCATTTTGGGGGTGTTAGAGATCATATCTTTTGATGTATTGGAGTTTAGAGGTTAGATCTGAGGTTGCTACCTCAGATCTGGATTGGAGAAGGGTTGGAATGCATGAAAGTCCCTGTTTGTGAGTGACTGATGGAGCTATTGATGGGTTTTGGTCATAAGACATCCTATGTGCTCATACAAACCCTAATGCTTGGATCTAGGTTTCTCTATTGTACATACTTTGAATCCAAGACTTTGAACCCTAATACTAGCATATGGAAATCAGAATTCACATGTAAATAGGTTTAAGAACATACCTTGATTGTTATATAGCAATAACAATCCAATTCCTCCTTGAATTGACCTTGGAAAGCTGAGAGTCACAAGTGTCACTCCTCTAATGGCTTACAAACACCATAAGCAAGTGGAGAAGGTATAAAGAGAGAGGAGAGAGGTTAGAATTCGTATCTAGGACCTCTTGGGAAGGGATACACGAATTCATGACCCTAGGGGTGTTTATATAGGTGTAAAGATAGGGTTCCAGTCATTATCCTTATTTAGTTGATTATCCATTAAGCAACCAATAAGATAATCCTTGAATCCTTATCATACTCGAATTCTAAGGCTTTCCAACCTTAAATTCGTCCACCATATATATAAGATAATCCTTACCTTATTTTGTAACTATCACATAATTACAAATCAGCCCCTTTAGTTTAATTAATTACATTTGATCACAAAACTAATTCTTAATTAATTATTGACCAATATTAATTAAACAAATATGATTTCTCCTTTAATATATTATTCTTATAACATATTAAGAAATCATATTATCCTCTCTCTCTTTATTCATTTCTCCAATCAAGTTGCTTTGGTGAAGGCAACCCAAAAGGACCATGCACCATCGGGTCAAGTACATACCAAAATAGTTATGGACTTAGACACTAATCCAACAGTCTCCCACTTGGATAAGTCTAACAACTATTCTGCGTATGACTTCGGATCCCGATTTGCAATCGTAGCTTTCCAAAGCCGCTGTCAACTCTGATCATATCAAATACGCGTGTCCTTAGATAAGGGATCATATATTCCTCCATTCTAGATATCATATGAGATATGATTTCAAATCATTCTCTTTGTACTACTTCCCGATTTCTGATTTATGACGACAGACTAATTGAACAAATCAAATTAGCCCTAGCCTGGCCGAGCATTTATGTATGTCATCACTAAACCATCGAGGGGCCCAAAGATATCGCCTTTATCCTACTTTGAATAAAAGGAATGGATAAACTTTGATACAATGCTCGCTTGCACTCACGCACCGAATCACACACAACAATATGTTTTATAACACCAAGTTACTGGTGCGTTTACATATTATCAATGTGTAACCGATTTGCAAGATACAACTCACACATCTCGGTTTCAAGAATATAAGATGTTATCGTCTCACCGATCACTCGTGATACAATCCATGGAGTGATCCAAGTGAGCGTGGGTCTAATCCAATGCTCAAATCACATTCATAAGCACTCATGAACGTTGCAACAAACATTTGCTTATGTCTAATACTCTTTTAGACAATCCACACAACAATTCACGACAGTCTTCATTCATATCTACTTCCAACATATGAACGACTGTGGCCCGTTTGAATAATTCGATTATTCTTAATAAACTCAATTATTCTGGAAGTCAAAACATGCAAATGTGAAACACAAGAATAATACTAATCCCATATGGCCTCAACCCTTTGAGCATAAATAAATCACCTTTTATTTATCACCATATTGATTACTCATTATTTGTAGTTTCGGGTAATCAACTTCTTACTTGAATTACAACACTTGTCCCATGCTCCTAGCATGCACACAATGTTTACCTATGGTTCTTACTTTGTGAAATAGATCACATTGAACACATTTTCAATCATTCTCATTTCACAACTCCAAATCCTTTTCATAAGTGAAAGAATATCAAATTCTTGCTACTTATAGAATATGCTAGATTCTAACATTTTATGCAATGATCTCCTTTTGTAATGTCACTACACCAAATTCACAAAGACTATAGCCAATGATATTACAAAGTCTTCTATCAGAGATTGTTACAAGACAATTCCATAGATGTGATGTCTCTCACTCAAAGTACTTTCTTTGAACATCCTTTTGCATAGAAGTTTCTAATCTAGTCATAGATTTCTCAATATTCAATTCCCAATATGGACACACTTCCATATGTTCCATATGACAACTCATTCTTAATAGAATCTTATCTATTCGTAACGATGTCGATATAGTCCATCCAATGTGGAAACATTTCCATATTTTCCAATACTATACTTCCAACTACTCACAAGCGACCAATCCTCGTCGAACTTGGATTGTCCTTTGATAGTTGTTTAATTATTTTAGTCTAAATCGATTCTAGTCCTTTTTCCCTCTAAATGTGCTAGACATTCGGAAAATTTTAGAATGGTCAATCATTAAAGCATTTGCAATCGATCCTATACTCGAAGCGTATGGGACACGACACATAATGTTTTATTTGCTATGTTCTCAAAATTTGAATTGTGAAGAGGAATGTCGTAATCATAATCGAAATTTTAAGAACACACTTTGTACCTTTGACTAAATTTTATTAACATTTCTCAACCTAAACCTTTAGATTTGAAATGAAGCATAATATTCTCTCCCTTAATTATAGCAAAACAACTCTTCAACTATTGCGACTTTGCAAAGTATGACTCTTGTTTTCTATAATTAATATTTCTAACCTTGCAATACTTTCCTTAATAATCATACAATCATAACTTTTATGCTCCCACTATCTTGATGATTATTATAAAACATAACACTTATGCTCCCACTAGCTTCGACATGTGTTCATAAACATTTTAACTTTCAGAAAACAATGCTTATTGAATTTCTTAAGTTCATGTTTCTAATACTTAGTGCTTTGATAATCTTTTATCAAGGATTCTTTATACACCTTTGCCTTCGATAGTTCATATGTGTGTCTAAACAATTAAGACTAATTGCCAAACCTCACAATTCAAATTATGGAAAGGGATGCCGTAACCATAATTGAATTCGAGAATGCAATTTTACAATCACTATCTTCTTAAAATCTGTCTTAGTGAAAGCATTTCCTCACAATCATTTTCATGAAGGAGGAAATCTTATGACACTTCGATTTAAACAGTGTATTTGTTCCTATCCATGTGAATTTGTCAAAACCAAAGTTTACGACAAATTCAAACTCTTATGGATCGAACTTTCTTGATCTCGATTTCTTGCCTTTATGGTAGCACAACTGCCCACCATGTCTTCCAAGTAGTTAAGCAGCTCACCCATTCCTATCAATGTACCTTTCATTGATTAAGGTGCTTTGCCTTTTATGCGTTCAAAATGAGAACTCATAGAACTCACATGCATAATTAACTTGATTGGATTGGCACAGAATCAAAATAATGTCAACACGATAGGTTGTAAACCTCAACTTGTGTGCTAGTGATGATCGATAAGGTTTATTTGATTTGTTCTTGAAACCTTTCAAGACCATTAAGACTCCCACTGACTCCTTGACATATAAGATTCTCTTGTCAAAAACCATTTCTTGACAAACAAATATTCAAGAGTTAGTGTAGCTTTTATCAAAAGACTTCATAAATTGGTCCTAGTTGGTCTTTGTCTTATCCAAGACATCACAACTTTCCACATTTAATGAAAGTTACAAACCTTCTTAATACCTTTCACTCAATGTCACAATCTTAACTTTAAGACTTGTTATTGGAATGAAGTATGATTGACTTATTGATTTAACCATTTCTTCAATTCTTGATTCCTCTTCTTAGACATACAATTGTACTAAGACTCACTTAGAGGATCAATTGAGATATGGTTCTTAATCATTAAGACCTATCATAAAGCATAAAAGGTACTCTCCCATCTTCTTAGAATGGAGAAACTTTTATCTTTCTGCCTACTTGATTCTTCTTATTCGTTCTGCTATTGATCTAAACCCTTTAATCAATTCAAAATTACACTTAATCTTGTAAGTATAATCATATTTACTAAACCTTTAGTAAATCATGACGAATATCATTGTTACTCTTATGGTGGACTTGATCAACACGCAACATTGTGTGCTCGATCTCTTAGTCCTTCACTTGACACTTTGTCAATGAATTTGTCTAATTTCCAAATATGAGATTTCTCATTCATCGTGCAACCAAGTTGCATGATTCCAAATTTCTGTCCAATTGAAACTTGGGTGATGAGAAACTCTCCCTATTTGGTAAATTCTCGACTTTTCCATAAACACCATAAATAAGAATCATATCCATTTGTTGTAGAAATATTCAAACACCAATTTTCATAACGATTTCATTGCAAGGAAATAAACAAATAAATAAATAAGTCAAACGAAAATTTTTTATTTATAAAAGCAGCGGAAAACATTTGTCCTTACAATGCAAAATCCATTGAAAACTATGTATTTCAAAAGAAAATTTCTAACAACTCTATCATAACTATCTAAGCTCAAAATCTAATCTTCAAGTCCATGCGATCAAGATCCATTCCTTGTGATTAGATTCATCTTGCTCTTTCACCAAGCTTCCTTTCTTTTCACCGATCCTGTAAAACATTCAAATGCAATCTTATTACATTATGTATTAAGAATTAATGAATAGGAACTTAATGGAGTTAGATAGTGGATTTTACCTGAAGCGCAGCCATACTCTTTGACTCTCCCATCTTCTGGACTCTTCAGGCTCTTTGGGCAGACTTGTATCCAACGCCCTCTCTTTTGGCAGTAAACGCAGGTCGGTTCTCCTAGAACGTCCTCGGAAGCATGGTTGGTTGATTTTTCCAACAAATACGCTCCATTGGTTCGCCAAATCATTTCTGATTCAGCAGCAATGAGCATGTAAGTTAGGTCAATGATGTTGTCTTCATGGTTCATCATATAATACTTTCTTTTGAACTCATTATATGATTCAGGAAGTGACTGCAAAACTCAATTCACAGCCAACTCATCTGGGAATGACACACCCAACATTATCAACCTATCAATGTGTGATTTCATTCCTAGAACGTGGGCACACATGGGTTTACCATCTTCATGTTTCATTTCCAATAGGGCTTTAGTGATATTGAACCTTTCAATTCTTCGATCTTGTGGGTTGGGGAGAACAATAGGAGGAGGAGGAGGAAGTGAAGCATGATTTCTTGTTCCTCGATTGAATCGTGGAATACCATCTTCATGTGGAAAGCTTGTTCCACGGGATTTGGGAAAACCATAGTTGTCGAACTTTGACATCTACAATACGGGAGAAAACGAATTCAAGTTAGTTGATAGATTGAGTCCTTAGTAAATCACCCAAATGAGATACTAAGGCTAGGACCCAACACAATATTCTACAACTCGGGAGAGGGATGCCGTAACCCTAATTGCAGAATATTTGAAGGTAAGTGAATGACGATTCACTAATTTCCACCACGAAAAACGAAAAAGAATTTAAGTTTTAAATCTATGAAAACTCCTAGATCCTTTGAGATTCATTGAACTTCCAATGGCATGTTTAAATCTCGATATGCCCCTCTTGTTTGTGACTGGGATGCCGAGGATCACAAAGCGGGTGTGAATAACCATGCAAACTTACATGGTGCCCTCACATGTTACGGTCGCCTATTCGATGTGTCGGTAAACCACACACGCTCCACCGAACTATGACAAACATTGAGTCACCCTTTGCTACCTTTGCTTAGAACCATTTAGTGTGCCGGTAAACCACACACGCTCCACTATCGTCTTCGCAAGGGCACAAAGTGTAATTTCATGGAATTGCATCAATTCACTTTTGCCTAAGTAACTAAGATTGGGAATTATATGAAAATATTTAGTTACTTTTATACTTCATTATACTTATAATGGAAGGTTTCGTCCTATCCTACCCGTTCGGCTAACGACCCTCCACTGGTCAAGAGTGCGGTGGGTAAGAGTGGATACCCATTCAATCGCCATTTTATAGGCAATTTCCTTAAACACCCCTTATAGACCAGCTTCGTGAATGAGGCCTACTAACGGTAAGACTAATTTTTACTCATACATATATATAGTGTTAGACCTTTAATGTTATATATAGTATATGGTGTATTTTATACTTTCAAAATACTAGGTGGTCTAATTTAACAATTATACTTTTAATTCAATTAAATTATAGACCTAAAGTTTTATGGATTTATTAAACTTCTTTTAATTATACACCTTAATTAATTAATAAAACCATAAGGGTGTGATTTGAACCTTTTCAAAACTATACTAGAGTTTTAGAATTTAACATTCCTAATTAAACTTTTAATCAACTTTTAAATTCCAAAACTTGAGGGCAAGCTTTGAAACATTTCAACACATTAGGGTTTAGAATTTAAATATGCATCAAAATTAAACTATTTAATCAAAATTTAAATTCCAAAACTTGAGGGCAAGTTTTGAAACCTTTTTCAAAACATTAGGGTTTCAACTATTTAAATTTCAAAACAACAAAACTTTTGGGTTCAAATTTAAACTATAAAACCTAAAGGGCCAAATATGAAACTTTTCTCAAAAACAAGGATCAAATAACAAATAATTCAAATTAACATTTAATCACATAATTATCCATATTTGATGATTTCTTGCAAAATAATTTATCAATTTACTTAAAATAATTAATCAATTATCTTATAAGGAAACAATTATCCTATTAATTGATAAATATCTTCAATTAGATTAAAATTATAGTCATATATATCATATAATCGGATTAATATTAATCTAACATGATAAGGTAATTATCCATAAGCAAAAACAGCAAGAAATCCCGAAGTACCCTCCTTCTGACGAGTTGACTCGTCGAGTCAGCCTTGGACTCGTCGAGTCACCTTGGACTCGGCGAGTTCAGCCATGGACTCGGCGAGTCCAGCCTCCAGAATGCAAAAAATCGAATTTTTAAGTTACAACAAGCATCAATACAATAGAATCCAATCAAAGCTCTGATACCACTGATGGGTTTTGGTCATAAGACATCCTATGTGCTCATACAAACCCTAATGCTTGGATCTAGGTTTCTCTATTGTACATACTTTGAATCCAAGACTTTGAACCCTAATACTAGCATATGGAAATCAGAATTCACATGTAAATAGGTTTAAGAACATACCTTGATTGTTATATAGCAATAACAATCCAATTCCTCCTTGAATTGACCTTGGAAAGCTGAGAGTCACAAGTGTCACTCCTCTAATGGCTTACAAACACCATAAGTAAGTGGAGAAGGTATAAAGAGAGAGGAGAGAGGTTAGAATTCGTATCTAGGACCTCTTGGGAAGGGATACACGAATTCATGACCCTAGGGGTGTTTATATAGGTGTAAAGATAGGGTTCCAGTCATTATCCTTATTTAGTTGGTTATCCATTAAGCAACCAATAAGATAATCCTTGAATCCTTATCATACTCGAATTCTAAGGCTTTCCAACCTTAAATTCGTCCACCATATATATAAGATAATCCTTACCTTATTTTGTAACTATCACATAATTACAAATCAACCCCTTTAGTTTAATTAATTACATTTGATCACAAAACTAATTCTTAATTAATTATTGACCAATATTAATTAAACAAATATTATTTCTCCTTTAATATATTATTCTTATAACATATTAATAAATCATATTAACCTCTCTCTCTTTATTCAATTCTCCAATCAAGTTGCTTTGGTGAAGGCAACCCAAAAGGACCATGCACCATCGGGTCAAGTACATACCAAAATAGTTATGGACTTAGACACTAATCCAATAGTCTCCCACTTGGATAAGTCTAACAACTATTCTGCGTATGACTTCGGATCCCAATTTGCAATCGTAGCTTTCCAAAGCCGCTGTCAACTCTGATCATATCAAATACGCGTGTCCTTAGATAAGGGATCATATATTCCTCCATTCTAGATATCATATGAGATATGATTTCAAATCATTCTCTTTGTACTACTTCTCGATTTCTGATTTATGACGACAGACTAATTGAACAAATCAAATTAGCCCTAGCCTGGCCGAGAATTTATGTATGTCATCACTAAACCATCGAGGGGCCCAAAGATATCGCCTTTATCCTACTTTGAATAAAAGGAATGGATAAACTTTGATACAATGCTCGCTTGCACTCACGCACCGAATCACACACAACAATATGTTTTATAACACCAAGTTACTGGTGCGTTTACATATTATCAATGTGTAACCGATTTGCAAGATACAACTCACACATCTCGGTTTCAAGAATATAAGATGTTATCGTCTCACCGATCACTCGTGATACAATCCATGGAGTGATCCAAGTGAGCGTGGGTCTAATCCAATGCTCAAATCACATTCATAAGCACTCATGAACGTTGCAACAAACATTTGCTTATGTCTAATACTCTTTTAGACAATCCACACAACAATTCACGACAGTCTTCATTCATATCTACTTCCAACATATGAACGACTGTGGCCCGTTTGAATAATTCGATTATTCTTAATAAACTCAATTATTCTGGAAGTCAAAACATGCAAATGTGAAACACAAGAATAATACTAATCCCATATGGCCTCAACCCTTTGAGCATAAATAAATCACCTTTTATTTATCACCATATTGATTACTCATTATTTGTAGTTTCGGGTAATCAACTTCTTACTTGAATTACAACACTTGTCCCATGCTCCTAGCATGCACACAATGTTTACCTATGGTTCTTACTTTGTGAAATAGATTACATTGAACACATTTTCAATCATTCTCATTTCACAACTCCAAATCCTTTTCATAAGTGAAAGAATATCAAATTCTTGCTACTTATAGAATATGCTAGATTCTAACATTTTATGCAATGATCTCCTTTTGTAATGTCACTACACCAAATTCACAAAGACTATAGCCAATGATATTACAAAGTCTTCTATCAGAGATTGTTACAAGACAATTCCATAGATGTGATGTCTCTCACTCAAAGTACTTTCTTTGAACATCCTTTTGCATAGAAGTTTCTAATCTAGTCATAGATTTCTCAATATTCAATTCCCAATATGGACACACTTCCATATGTTCCATATGACAACTCATTCTTAATAGAATCTTATCTATTCGTAACGATGTCGATATAGTCCATCCAATGTGGAAACATTTCCATATTTTCCAATACTATACTTCCAACTACTCACAAGCGACCAATCCTCGTCGAACTTGGATTGTCCTTTGATAGTTGTTTAATTATTTTAGTCTAAATCGATTCTAGTCCTTTTTCCCTCTAAATGTGCTAGACATTCGGAAAATTTTAGAATGGTCAATCATTAAAGCATTTGCAATCGATCCTATACTCGAAGCGTATGGGACACGACACATAATGTTTTATTTGCTATGTTCTCAAAATTTGAATTGTGAAGAGGAATGTCGTAATCATAATCGAAATTTTAAGAACACACTTTGTACCTTTGACTAAATTTTATTAACATTTCTCAACCTAAACCTTTAGATTTGAAATGAAGCATAATATTCTCTCCCTTAATTATAGCAAAACAACTCTTCAACTATTGCGACTTTGCAAAGTATGACTCTTGTTTTCTATAATTAATATTTCTAACCTTGCAATACTTTCCTTAATAATCATACAATCATAACTTTTATGCTCCCACTATCTTGATGATTATTATAAAACATAACACTTATGCTCCCACTAGCTTCGACATGTGTTCATAAACATCTTAACTTTCAGAAAACAATGCTTATTGAATTTCTTAAGTTCATGTTTCTAATACTTAGTGCTTTGATAATCTTTTATCAAGGATTCTTTATACACCTTTGCCTTCGATAGTTCATATGTGTGTCTAAACAATTAAGACTAATTGCCAAACCTCACAATTCAAATTATGGAAAGGGATGCCGTAACCATAATTGAATTCGAGAATGCAATTTTACAATCACTATCTTCTTAAAATCTGTCTTAGTGAAAGCATTTCCTCACAATCATTTTCATGAAGGAGGAAATCTTATGACACTTCGATTTAAACAGTGTATTTGTTCCTATCCATGTGAATTTGTCAAAACCAAAGTTTACGACAAATTCAAACTCTTATGGATCGAACTTTCTTGATCTCGATTTCTTGCCTTTATGGTAGCACAACTGCCCACCATGTCTTCCAAGTAGTTAAGCAGCTCACCCATTCCTATCAATGTACCTTTCATTGATTAAGGTGCTTTGCCTTTTATGCGTTCAAAATGAGAACTCATAGAACTCACATGCATAATTAACTTGATTGGATTGGCACAGAATCAAAATAATGTCAACACGATAGGTTGTAAACCTCAACTCGTGTGCTAGTGATGATCGATAAGGTTTATTTGATTTGTTCTTGAAACCTTTCAAGACCATTAAGACTCCCACTGACTCCTTGACATATAAGATTCTCTTGTCAAAAACCATTTCTTGACAAACAAATATTCAAGAGTTAGTGTAGCTTTTATCAAAAGACTTCATAAATTGGTCCTAGTTGGTCTTTGTCTTATCCAAGACATCACAACTTTCCACATTTAATGAAAGTTACAAACCTTCTTAATACCTTTCACTCAATGTCACAATCTTAACTTTAAGACTTATTATTGGAATGAAGTATGATTGACTTATTGATTTAACCATTTCTTCAATTCTTGATTCCTCTTCTTAGACATACAATTGTACTAAGACTCACTTAGAGGATCAATTGAGATATGGTTCTTAATCATTAAGACCTATCATAAAGCATAAAAGGTACTCTCCCATCTTCTTAGAATGGAGAAACTTTTATCTTTCTGCCTACTTGATTCTTCTTATTCGTTCTGCTATTGATCTAAACCCTTTAATCAATTCAAAATTACACTTAATCTTGTAAGTATAATCATATTTACTAAACCTTTAGTAAATCATGACGAATATCATTGTTACTCTTATGGTGGACTTGATCAACACGCAACATTGTGTGCTCGATCTCTTAGTCCTTCACTTGACACTTTGTCAATGAATTTGTCTAATTTCCAAATATGAGATTTCTCATTCATCGTGCAACCAAGTTGCATGATTCCAAATTTCTGTCCAATTGAAACTTGGGTGATGAGAAACTCTCCCTATTTGGTAAATTCTCGACTTTTCCATAAACACCATAAATAAGAATCATATCCATTTGTTGTAGAAATATTCAAACACCAATTTTCATAACGATTTCATTGCAAGGAAATAAACAAATAAATAAATAAGTCAAACGAAAATTTTTTATTTATAAAAGCAGCGGAAAACATTTGTCCTTACAATGCAAAATCCATTGAAAACTATGTATTTCAAAAGAAAATTTCTAACAACTCTATCATAACTATCTAAGCTCAAAATCTAATCTTCAAGTCCATGCGATCAAGATCCATTCCTTGTGATTAGATTCATCTTGCTCTTTCACCAAGCTTCCTTTCTTTTCACCGATCCTGTAAAACATTCAAATGCAATCTTATTACATTATGTATTAAGAATTAATGAATAGGAACTTAATGGAGTTAGATAGTGGATTTTACCTGAAGCGCAGCCATACTCTTTGACTCTCCCATCTTCTGGACTCTTCAGGCTCTTTGGGCAGACTTGTATCCAACGCCCTCTCTTTTGGCAGTAAACGCAGGTCGGTTCTCCTAGAACGTCCTCGGAAGCATGGTTGGTTGATTTTTCCACCAAATACGCTCCATTGGTTCGCCAAATCATTTCTGATTCAGCAGCAATGAGCATGTAAGTTAGGTCAATGATGTTGTCTTCATGGTTCATCATATAATACTTTCTTTTGAACTCATTATATGATTCAGGAAGTGACTGCAAAACTCAATTCACAGCCAACTCATCTGGGAATGACACACCCAACATTATCAACCTATCAATGTGTGATTTCATTCCTAGAACGTGGGCACACATGGGTTTACCATCTTCATGTTTCATTTCCAATAGGGCTTTAGTGATATTGAACCTTTCAATTCTTCGATCTTGTGGGTTGGGGAGAACAATAGGAGGAGGAGGAGGAAGTGAAGCATGATTTCTTGTTCCTCGATTGAATCATGGAATACCATCTTCATGTGGAAAGCTTGTTCCACGGGATTTGGGAAAACCATAGTTGTCGAACTTTGACATCTACAATACGGGAGAAAACGAATTCAAGTTAGTTGATAGATTGAGTCCTTAGTAAATCACCCAAATGAGATACTAAGGCTAGGACCCAACACAATATTCTACAACTCGGGAGAGGGATGCCGTAACCCTAATTGCAGAATATTTGAAGGTAAGTGAATGACGATTCACTAATTTCCACCACGAAAAACGAAAAAGAATTTAAGTTTTAAATCTATGAAAACTCCTAGATCCTTTGAGATTCATTGAACTTCCAATGGCATGTTTAAATCTCGATATGCCCCTCTTGTTTGTGACTGGGATGCCGAGGATCACAAAGCGGGTGTGAATAACCATGCAAACTTACATGGTGCCCTCACATGTTACGGTCGCCTATTCGATGTGTCGGTAAACCACACACGCTCCACCGAACTATGACAAACATTGAGTCACCCTTTGCTACCTTTGCTTAGAACCATTTAGTGTGCCGGTAAACCACACACGCTCCACTATCGTCTTCGCAAGGGCACAAAGTGTAATTTCATGGAATTGCATCAATTCACTTTTGCCTAAGTAACTAAGATTGGGAATTATATGGAAATATTTAGTTACTTTTATACTTCATTATACTTATAATGGAAGGTTTCGTCCTATCCTACCCGTTCGGCTAACGACCCTCCACTGGTCAAGAGTGCGGTGGGTAAGAGTGGATACCCATTCAATCGCCATTTTATAGGCAATTTCCTTAAACACCCCTTATAGACCAGCTTCGTGAATGAGGCCTACTAACGGTAAGACTAATTTTTACTCATACATATATATAGTGTTAGACCTTTAATGTTATATATAGTATATGGTGTATTTTATACTTTCAAAATACTAGGTGGTCTAATTTAACAATTATACTTTTAATTCAATTAAATTATAGACCTAAAGTTTTATGGATTTATTAAACTTCTTTTAATTATACACCTTAATTAATTAATAAAACCATAAGGGTGTGATTTGAACTTTTTCAAAACTATACTAGAGTTTTAGAATTTAACATTCCTAATTAAACTTTTAATCAACTTTTAAATTCCAAAACTTGAGGGCAAGCTTTGAAACATTTCAACACATTAGGGTTTAGAATTTAAATATGCATCAAAATTAAACTATTTAATCAAAATTTAAATTCCAAAACATTAGGGTTTCAACTATTTAAATTTCAAAACAACAAAACTTTTGGGTTCAAATTTAAACTATAAAACCTAAAGAGCCAAATATGAAACTTTTCTCAAAAACAAGGATCAAATAACAAATAATTCAAATTAACATTTAATCACATAATTATCCATATTTGATGATTTCTTGCAAAATAATTTATCAATTTACTTAAAATAATTAATCAATTATCTTATAAGGAAACAATTATCCTATTAATTGATAAATATCTTCAATTAGATTAAAATTATAGTCATATATATCATATAATCGGATTAATATTAATCTAACATGATAAGGTAATTATCCATAAGCAAAAACAGCAAGAAATCCCGAAGTACCCTCCTTCTGACGAGTTGACTCGTCGAGTCAGCCTTGGACTCGTCGAGTCACCTTGGACTCGGCGAGTTCAGCCATGGACTCGGCGAGTCCAGCCTCCAGAATGCAAAAAATCGAATTTTTAAGTTACAACAAGCATCAATACAATAGAATCCAATCAAAGCTCTGATACCACTGATGGGTTTTGGTCATAAGACATCCTATGTGCTCATACAAACCCTAATGCTTGGATCTAGGTTTCTCTATTGTACATACTTTGAATCCAAGACTTTGAACCCTAATACTAGCATATGGAAATCAGAATTCACATGTAAATAGGTTTAAGAACATACCTTGATTGTTATATAGCAATAACAATCCAATTCCTCCTTGAATTGACCTTGGAAAGCTGAGAGTCACAAGTGTCACTCCTCTAATGGCTTACAAACACCATAAGCAAGTGGAGAAGGTATAAAGAGAGAGGAGATAGGTTAGAATTCGTATCTAGGACCTCTTGGGAAGGGATACACGAATTCATGACCCTAGGGGTGTTTATATAGGTGTAAAGATAGGGTTCCAGTCATTATCCTTATTTAGTTGGTTATCCATTAAGCAACCAATAAGATAATCCTTGAATCCTTATCATACTCGAATTCTAAGGCTTTCCAACCTTAAATTCGTCCACCATATATATAAGATAATCCTTACCTTATTTTGTAACTATCACATAATTACAAATCATCCCCTTTAGTTTAATTAATTACATTTGATCACAAAACTAATTCTTAATTAATTATTGACCAATATTAATTAAAAAAATATTATTTCTCCTTTAATATATTATTCTTATAACATATTAATAAATCATATTAACCTCTCTCTCTTTATTCAATTCTCCAATCAAGTTGCTTTGGTGAAGGCAACCCAAAAGGACCATGCACCATCAGGTCAAGTACATACCAAAATAGTTATGGACTTAGACACTAATCCAACAGCTATCTTGTCCCAAACCCAAACCCTAGAGAGAAAATGCATAGATCTCCTTGGATTCACGTAAAGTTTGCCACTTTACGTGATGGATGGCCTTAGGAAAGGTAGATCTATGGTTTGGATCATCTGCATGGATTGGAAAGCCTCTGTATGGATTCAGACCCGGTGGTACTCGGCGAGTCACATGGGTGGACTCGGCGAGTTGCTTGAAGATAGGCTGGAACTCGACGAGTTGGAAGAACAACTCGGCGAGTTGGATGAAGATGGCCTGGAACTCGACGAGTTGGAAGAACAACTCGGCGAGTAGGATGAAGATAGCCTTAGACTCGACGAGTCAGTTCTCGGACTCGGCGAGTCTTGTCGAAGAGTCCCAATCTTTTCTGGTTGAGTAGTGAATCGGTGAGTCAAGGGGATGACTCGGTGAGTTGTGTGTAAGTGGACTCAGAGTTGTTGAACTCGGCGAGTCTCGGGGTGACTCAGCGAGTTGAGTCGCGGATTGGGGAATTTCTGAGCATGGGGACTCGGCGAGTCATCGGGTTGACTCGGCGAGTAGAGTCAGTCAGGGGTTGACTTTGACCAAGGGTTGACCAGTGGTTTCCAGGGACATTTTGGTAATTGTTGGTTATTGTTTTGAGTTCAGTGCCTTGGTGGTTGTCTAGTGGTGGAGATCGTATCAGTGATCGGAGCAGCTTGGGTTATCTGTTCAGTCGGTCGTTTCGAGGTGAGTTATCCTCACTATATCAACAGGTTCTAAGGCACCAAGGTCGGCCCTTATCGGATTGAGATCCGGGTATTTGTTGTTATGTTATTGCTTTGATATGTTGCATCCTGGTAGCTAGGATGGTATGTGTTAGAGACCTGATTGAGATCGGTATTCTGAGATGTAGCGTGATGCTATGCTAGTGACCGGTTAGGTCGGTATCCTGGTTAGGATGATGATATGTTATGTGATCTGTTTGATCGGTTTGTTAACTGTGAATTGTTATATGATTGTATGTTTATGTGCACATGGTTGTTGGACTGGAGTTGGGTTGAGGCGGGTCCTGCTTTGTGCTGTAGGCCAAGATACCCAGGGCGGACCAGTTGTCCCGAAGGCCCAGCGAGTGGTCCAGATAGGCTGTAGGCCCCAAGAGGGCGGACCAGACATGCCGAGGCTCGGAGAGTGGACCAGTCATACTGTAGACTCAGAGAGTGGACCAGGTGGATTGAAGGCCCGGTGCGGGCGGACCAATCACACTGTAGACTCGAGGTATATGGCTAGACTCGGAGGGTGGACCAGGTGGACTCTTGGCCGGTGCGGCGGACCAGTCACACAGTAGACCCGAAGTGCATGGCTGTTCTGTGATCGGATATGTTATGGCATATTATGCGTGTATGGTATATTTTGTTGGTATTTTGGGGATATCTCACTAAGCTTTCGGGCTTACAGTTGTGGTTTTATGTTTTTCAGGTTCTTCAGGAGACCGTGGCAAGGCGAAGGCGTGATCGTACCGCTCCTCGTGTTTATGTTGTGATGAGATTCTGGGAATACTTAAAATAAATTGTATTGAAAACCTTTTTTGTAATAACTTTAATGGAATCAGATTGTTTTCGAAAATTTTAAATTGGTTGAAATTTCTGGACGTTACATCAACCAGCTTCCACACTCCTAATTTTTCAAATTGATTTAGTTCTTCATGCATTGCATCTACCCAGCATGGTTTGTTTAAAGCCATGACGACACTCTTGGTCTCGATCTGAGATATGAAGCAAGAGTAGAGACATGAATTGACATCTCCACTTTGACTTCTCGTTTTAGCTCTGTCGGCCAATGAACAGATGACATTTTCGATCAGATGATCGTGTTGGACTCTGGTAGGAATTTCATGGCTGATATCATTGATTGAGACTAGAAGGTTGTTGATGTTGATGAGTCTGTCTTCATCCGAATCACTCTCCTCACACGATCTAGGACTGTGAGAGGTACTTGCCAAATACTCATTTGAAATAGGTTCAAGAAAGAGAATCTCCATAAACATTGGAGTGGCAGCAGAAGAATCTCTTGTCATGAATTCTCTTTCTGTAGGGGAAAGTGGAGTAGCTTCAGCATCAGAACTGATTCTTTGACTAGGTGATACCGAGGAAGTACTTGGAGCAGCTTCATCCACTAAAGGAGACACGGGAGTCGCCAGGGGTGGTCTGTATACAACATCTTCCTCTTCATCTTCTACAATAGCACGTGTATCCAAGCTGGAACCTGAAACATTTTTCGAATACACATTAAAGGATTTAAACAATGATGCATAATCAAAAAACCGGTCACGTCCAACTCGCGCATCCGTCTCGTTCTCTTACAGCCAGCACACGTCAAACGACTGCACAATCTTCTTGGTGGTTTTGTTGTACACTTGATAAGGAGTACATGCGGCATATCCCACAAAATAGCAGTCATTGGTCTTTGAGTTGAACTTGGGGGTGGATTCGAGGTGAAGAAGGGTACAATGACATCTAAAGATTCTAAAGTGAGCAACCGATGGCTTTTGATTGTATAGAATCTCGTATGGGGTCTTCATTTGTGATTTGTTGATCTGAACACGGTTCTGAACATAGCATATTGTATTGATCGCTTTAGCCCAAAATAAGATCGGTAACTTGGAATCACAAAGCATCGTCCTTGCAACATCCATCAAAGTACGATTTCACCATTCCACAACACCATTTTGTTGTGGTGTCTGAACCACACTGTACCGACGCACGATACCCTTCTCAGCACAAAAGCGGTCCAAAACAACATTTTTGAATTTTGTGCCATTGTCAGTTCGAAGTGCCTTCACCCTTTCATTGGTTTGATTCTGAATCATCACAATGAATTTTTTTGATCAGGTCAGCAATCCCACTCTGTTTGGACAAGAAGAAAACTCATGTAAATCGAGACTAATCATCAATCACAACAAAGCAATAAGAATTCTTATTTATAGTGAGAACGTTGACCGGAATGAATAAATCCATATGCAATAACTGAAGAACCTTGTTGATTGAGTTGACCAACTTTGGCTTATGTGTCTTGCGATTATGTTTTCCTTGAGCACAAGTAACACAAGTTATGAAGTCTTTGATTGAAAGACCACACACAATCTCATTTTTAGCAAGACGGTTGAGGTTCTTGTAATTTGTGTGGCCGAGCCGACGATGCCAGAGCATGGCATTGTCTTTAGAAACTTTTGAGAAAAGACAAGTGACTTGCTCGTGAATGTTACGATTCATGTCAATGATGTTAGCATTCCCTTCCCTTTCGATCTAACCAAAATCCAGTCTTCAGGAATAATGATTACGACCTTCAAAATGAGACACTCTTTGTTCGTAAAATGAGTTGAATAGCCTTCATCACAAATATGAGATACACTCAACAGACTGTGTTTCAGCTCGGGAGCATAGTTCACATTCTCAAAACTAAGCACACCATTCGTCACTGTACCCTTCTGAGTGATCTTTCCACCTTCTCCTCCCGCAAAGGAAACATAAACCCCATTAAAATCTTGAATTTCGTGAAGTTG
Organism: Lactuca sativa; assembly: GCF_002870075.4. Taxonomy (NCBI): domain Eukaryota; kingdom Viridiplantae; phylum Streptophyta; class Magnoliopsida; order Asterales; family Asteraceae; genus Lactuca; species Lactuca sativa. Next base: position 244,997,703 of record NC_056627.2, on the reverse strand, counting down.
GGAAATGTCTCCTATCATGTGCTTGGAACAACCACTATCGACATACCAAGGTCTGACGATATTCCTCCATAGTTGTTCCTGCACAATGTGCGGGTATAATTAGATTTTGGAACCCAGGCGATAGAAACACTTGGTTTATCCTTGTTAGCAACAGAATTTATCTTTTCACATTTTAAGTCAGATTTATTACCGGATGCACATAAAGGATGCTGAGGTGATTGGACAGATGAGTGTTTGGGAACCCATTTATAATTTGGTTTAGAAACAATAACATGTGATTTTGAAACATTTTTCTTTGTTTTTTTATCGTTTTGGTATCCGTCTAAGACTAGATGAATACCCAGACGATGACTTTGATGATATCGATCTTGACTTAACCAATTTCGGTCTCGTTAAAGTACCTGTTGAATTTTTGTTTAAAACTTGTTTGTTCTTTTTAACTTTAGCCCGATTTCTGTCTTTATTATCGCACAATGTGACCAAGACTTCCATAATTGAAACATGTCTTTTTCTTCATATAGAAACTAGTACTGCTATTTCCAGGTTGAGTGTCCTTATGGAGTCCTTTACTGTTCCCACAAGTGCACGTGCATGATTCAAATTATGTGACTAGCTTAGGTGGCATGTATGTGCTAGTGACATGTTCATTAGATTTATCAGACACATCACCACACTTATCATAAACATCTGAATCATCAGTTTACAAAAAAGAATCATCAAAAATTAAAGCATCAGTTTTCAAATTTGAAACAAAACAATAGTGTTTGAATCGGACACATCTTTCACAAAATCAGTTTACAAAACATGATTATTATCAGAAACTCTCTCTCTAGCTGCCTACTTCTCTTGAACTAAAGGTTAATATGTATATGAGGTAAAACATTAGTATTGTTCACTTTAGAGTTAGATTCTAGCACAACCACGGCCGATTTGCCATACTAAAGATTTGCTTTTCTGTCCATTTCTTCCTTAGTAATAGGGATAAAAGTGTAATTGTGATTAAAAGGAGGAGGAACACTATCATACCCTAGACCTACTTGCTTTTTTTCTTGCCATTTTAATTGTTTTTCGATCATAGTCTCAACTGTCTTACTTGACACATCAAATTTTTTGAAATTAAGTTCTACATTTTCAAATCTAATCTTCAGTGTATCAAGTTCGTCAGTCAAACTGGCAAGTTGTTTCTTAACAAAGTTATAGTTCTCACATTTGTTACTATATTCTTCCTGAAGTTTCCTAAAGTCCTTGGTTTTGTCCTCTAATTGTTCTTTAAGAGGTTTTTGTCCTTTCCTAAGATTATAGCCTTCATACTTAAGGTCCTCAGTTTCTCTACGTAATAAATCAATTTGATCACACAGAAATTTAACAGTATCCATGCAATTTTTAGAACAAGAAATTTCATTGGCCTCTTTCTTCTATGCAGTGGTAGATACCATGAAAGCAAATTCAAGTTGCATCATTTCTGCTTCAGCATCCTCTTCAGCTTTATCATCTAGAACCTCACTTATCTACGCCAGATTTGCAGTTTCAGGTCCTGAGATATTTAATGCTTGAATCTGGTCCTCGCAATCAAATGCTTGAGCTACCACTGCCAAGTTTGTAGTTTCACTGTTGGATGAACTTCCTCTGTTGTTCACCACTGGCACCTTTGTCCTATCATGATTCTCTCTCCTATCTGGTTTTGGGCATTCACGAGGAAAATGACCTGGCTCATGTCATTTGAAACACCTAAGCTTGCCCCTGTTGAACCCAACTGTCTTGCCTCCATTCATACCCCAGTTATTCTTCCCCGTCTTCTTGGAAACCTGCTTAGCCCTGAACACCGCCATGGCAATTTTCCAGGTGATATCCATTTCTTCCATATCCTCTAGATGGATTTGGTCAAGATCAGCAAATGACATTTGAGGAGGAAAATATCCAGCTTAGAAAGCATTGTAACAATTCACGAGACCATAAGCTAGAGCCAGATTTTTTTCAGTTTCCTTGGGAGTTGAGACAGTGGCGGGAGCTTTTGAGGAGGAGGCTGAATGTTAATAAGGCATAGATGATGGAATATCATGGGTTTGTGGAACAGTGAAGGCTTGAGTTTGTGGAACAGTGAATAATGAAAAGGCATTGTTTGATGAAATTCCTAAATTTGTTGTGGAGTAGGAATTCAAGTGGTTTATCTCTCGCTGCTTGTCATCCAAATCACAAGCTTTGATGATAGCCATGGTTTCAGCAAGAGTGAGCCTGTTGAGATCTTTGGTTTTCTTGATAACAAAAACATTCATATCCCATGACTAGGGAAGAATGTTCAACAATTTCTTGTTTATCTCCGAGCGTGGTACAAAAATTCCACCAGTGCTTATTTCAGTTGTAAGAGTGATGAATCTCTGTAGTTGGGCCTCAAGACTCTCCCCGAGAGCATGGTTGAACATGTTGAACTTTTGACGGAGCATGTTCTGTGTGCTCTGTTTCATGTCCACATTACCTTCATAAACCTCTATCAATGCATCCCAAAGCGCTTTGGCAGAATCATATTGCATGAATCCTTGAGTGATGTCAGTGGATAAAGCCATTGTCAGAGTTGTAAGTGCCTTTTCCTATTCCTCAATTTTCTCAAAATCCTCATCAGTGTAGTTTTCAAATTCTTTGTCAGTTATGGTTCCATTTTCCAGGGTAGTTATGATTCTAACAGGACCCCTAAGAAAGCTTCTCCTAATCTTAAACTCTTTCATTTTAATGTACTTCTCGATCCTGTATTTCCATTCTGGAAACCCTTCTGCTGATAAGAGACGCGAAATTCTTGTAGTGGTTCCCATGATTGAATCCAATTCTTGATGAATTGCACTATGCTGAGGTTCCATTTTTTTTTATTTTTTTTAATTGATTAAAAATAAAACTTGTCCAATAATCAAAGAGAGTCACACCGAAAACTGATTACAACAGAAAATGGATTGAAGCCGAAAATGGATTTTAGCTGCAAACTTGTTACAACCGAAAATGGATTGCTGCCAAAAACTGATTACATCCGAAAACTAACAATAACGCTCCACCGAAAACACCCAGATCTTGAAAAATTTGACGATTTCAAATAGATTCTCGATCCTCTTTGCCTTGAATCCTCGATGAATAGCAAAAACGCAGCAACAACAACAACAACGAATAATTTGTAATAAAAAGCTCAAAAAAATTTCCGATCAAAGCCTGAATCAATCAAAATCAGCCAAAAACGAGCTTGATCACAGTTGACACTAGATTGGCTCTGATACCAATTGTAGGTCCCACACCAATGAACCAACTGGTGATCAAACAATGAGAACAAGCTAAAATGATAAATAAAGAAGGAGTAGAAGCGAGATCAATCCAAATGCACACGATTTTCTATTGAATCAATCGTCAGGTACAAAGGATATTACACATAGCAATGACCGAAATCCGATCTTAGGAACCGGTCATCTAAGTCTCCTATTTATAGGGAAGAAGACAGTAAACATGTTTACAACTGAAAACGCTAAGGGACCAAAAACAGAACGTTTTCGGTCTAACCAACCGAAAACCCAATAGAAGCCTCAAAAGGAATAAACAAAGCCTAACAGAGAAAAGCCTAGCACAAACCAACATAATTAGGTCCTAACAGCTCCCCAGCACTACTCCGCCTCACAAGATCTTTTATGTCTCCACCATTTGCTTTGTGCATGCCAATCGTACACAATACGAGACTCGATGGACATTCAAATAAATGATTCTACCTCAAATCCACAACCAAACGAGGAACAGGAAGAAAGTCTAAATCTGGCATTATAAGTCTATAAAATCCTAACTATGTACAATCACATATCATACACCAAGCAAATAGCAATGACAAATTCAATCTCATAAGAACGAAATCCTAGGCTAAAGGCATCACAAATCAGGCAACACAATCATGCCATTCCTGCAGGATCCTTAGCCTACTACGAACTAACATGCAATTCTATCAGCTCATAAAATATCAGCTCTACACTTATCATAATATAAATTGAGGTATTTTAGGAAACTACTGCTCGAGCTCTAATTGATTGTACACACTGCTTCACTAGGTTTCTCCTGTAAAAATCTTCATTTCTTTGAAAAGTTTTTATGAAAATTTTTAGATCCTTAGTTTGAGTTTGGAATTACCCTAGAGTTCATCCAAATCCCTCAAACTAGCGCTCTGATACAAAGTTGTAACATCTCAATTTTAAAACCAAAATTTTCATTTTTAAATTACTCAAATATTGTTTATAAACCAAGCCATCAAAAACATAAGTGTCAAATACAAATCCTCATCATAAAATATTAGAGTATCACAAACTGTCCCAGTAACAAATCTCCAAACGAGTGTGTATAATCAGACCTTCGCCTCCACGCGATCCTCTGAACTAACTAAATCACATATATTAAAAACTGTAAGAACGAAGCTTAATGAGTTCCCCAAACTACCAGATACAACACAACATAAACAAACAACTATGGGTTATCAGCAACATTGGCGACAATCAGTAGTTCATGTAGGCAACAACACACTCTATAGGTGATCAGCAACCCTAGAGACTATCCGCAGTCTCAGTCACACATAAGCAACATAGTAGAAAATAACAGTTAGACCCAGTTGGTCATTACAAATATAACTATTCGACCACATGGGTAAGAATAAGTGAGGAGACTCACCTGAGACTGATGACACATAAATCACATGCCCAAACTGTTGGATCGAAACTCCGCCTAATAACATAATAATTAACCCTAATTAATAACGAAGGTCCACAATTCAACTCGCGAATCCAAATCCCATAACTAAGACCCTTAAGCACCAAAAGACCATTTTCCCCTCCCATAGTCGAAAACCCTAAATCTTGACCACAGGTCAAAAGTTAGCAAAAGTCAACTGCCCAACGTGTATGATGGGTATACCCCCCTCCTACGCGGGGCATGCTCGAAAATCAAGTAAGATCGAGGTCACACTTGGCTACGCTAGGCGTAGCCTTTAGTATGCGGGGCGTACGCCGTCTGTATCAATCCAAAATGGTCTTAACCGTTAAGACATGCATCACAACATAGATATGACCTTCTTAGAACGTCTTAATTCATAAAGTCCAAAACTTTAAGCCTTTGGATGGCTGAAAAGAGCTTAAACCTTAAAACTCTAACTTAATCCATACTCAACACTACTAAACTCTTGCATGGCTAGAAAAGGGGCCTTCAAGCAACCGTTTTTATGAATCTACAAGACCTAAAATGCATTAAATGACTGCTAATATGCTCTAGAGTACTCCATACTTACAAAGGTACAAGCTTCAGGACAAAAAGGTCATAAAAACTCATCTATGGAGATCTGAAAGGAAACACATCAAGTTATAAACTTTATACCTTCAAAAGATGCACAAGGTGAAGTAGTTTACGGATCCATAAGCTTGCAAGCAACACCACCTTCTTCACTAGTCTTCTTCTTCAACAAAAGGCCACCAAAACCACCACCAAGCTTCAAGATCTTCACTCACAAGGAATACACTCGAGATTAGGGTTTGGAAGGAGTGGAGGCTGATTATAGGACGTCCAAGGGTGAGTTAATGTCGTTAAATAGGGGTAAAACCCTAAATTTTATGGTTTATAGACTGGGCTAGTATGGCCGAGGTACTACATATACGCCCAACGTACTAGCATGGCTTTCGCAATCTCGGGCTTCTCACGAGTATGTTATGCGTACCCTCATGTACGCCAGCGAACATGCTGAAAGGTGGAACTTAATCCACTATGGACCAAATGTCTAAACTTTGATTAGGTCAAGGGATAAAAATGAAAATACTCGATAATCGGATGTTACACTACCGAACCCTAACAGAAACAGGAACCCACACTTTGTTGCAATAAGTCAACAAACCCCGACAATCTCTGACAAATGTAGAAATAGGACCCTTACTCTTCTCTTTCCTCCAATTCTCTTCCTTTAACCACTCATTTTGCGTCTCTTTGTTCAAATCTAATAGTGTTGAATTGATATCCATCCTTAAGCATAGGTCTCTATTACGAGTATTAGTCGCCTTGACTCAAGGCATCGACGCCTAGCTCCAAATCTTGAGGGCAACAATCATTGTCCCTAGCTCCAAATCACAAGTGGGATAATTCGCCTCGTGAGGATTCAACTTCCTCGAAGCATATACAATAACATGGTGTAACATTCAACAAATTCATGAAAATTTTAAACATTTAAAATCAATCCACAAATCATCATTGTCTAAAATTTAATTTTCAAAACATGTTTAAAATTAGAGTTTTCCCAAAATCATAAATCAAAACACGAGGAGATGCACGGTCACGTCTTCGCCTTCCTGCGGTCATTTAAGATACCTGAAATGTAACCCAAAAATGTAAGCCTAAAACTTAGTGAATTCTCCCAAAGTACCAACACAACACATAATCATAATAATAACTTCAAACATCATTCATACAAAGACTTTAGTCTGACTGGAACGCCTCATCTGCATACAATCTATCTGTTATGCTCACAGAACCTCCAGCGTGAGAGGTACACCTCACCGGACCTTCATTCTATCTGGAACGTTCTTCTGACATTCGGCCTGACTGACTGGTACGCCTCATTAGCTTACAATCTATCCGGGATGCCCTGGATCTCATGGAAAACAAGTATGATTTTTTTAATCACTCCCGATGTTCCAATTAATTGGCTTGATTCAGGTTCTTACCTTCCATATCATGTAATAGAAAGTAAATATAAATAGTTGAAAATTTAATATTCAAGTGGCCGTAATTTAGGCATGGTGTTTGTTACGGCAATGCCCCATCTGGATCAAGATCTGGCTACAAATCATCTTTACGACCATCCACATGAACATCAAAGTAAAATAATTTAAATATGAAATTTTGTATGCATAAAGATAACAAAAATCAATTGTTGGCTTACAATAAGTAATAATGAAATACCCTAGAACCTGGCCTATGATGATTTCCTCGCAAGAGATAAGTGATGTTACACAAATGTATGAGGTATAGATATGGCCCTATGGGCCTAAATTTTTTTTGGATAGATATGGGCTTTATATATATATATATATATATATATATATATATATATATATATATATATATATATATATATATATATATATATATATATATATATATATATATATATATATATATATATATATATATATATATATATATAGAGAGAGAGAGAGAGAGGCAAATTCAATTGAGAAATAAAAAATATTAAGAATGAGAGAATCATTCTAAGCCACTTATTTGTTTTTGCCACAAAAATTTTCATGGTACCGATAGAAATAGGAAACGAATATACGCGGGTTATCTAACGAAACATGTTACCTTAAACTATATTAATCATTACCTAACATATATATATAAAAATATAGTTTTTTTTGTCATTTATATAATTTTTAAGTAGCTATTTTTTATCAAAAAATGATTGAAAATATATCAAAATTCATAATTTTTTATTCTTTATAAATAGACATCTATATTGATATAGTTTTAAGATTATATATATATATATATATATATATATATATATATATATATATATATATATATATAGCTTCAGGCATCGTTATTCATAAGTGAATAAAAATGCATCAAATTTTAACTATAGTATATTCGTTATTCACTTATGAATAAAAAGTTTGATTACTTTTTTTTATAAATGTCATAATTTTGTTACAGTTCATTTCTTATTCATATATGAATAAGTAGTTTAAATTATCAAAACACTTTGTCTTTTATTAGTATACTACTTATTCATATATAAATAACAAATGAACTGTAACAAAAATCTTATAAATATTTTATTCATATATAAATATAACATTTGATGACAACTAATACACGTTTTATTCATAGAAAAATATAACATATGATAAAGATTATGTAAAAAAAAACATTTTTATATTTTATCTGTAAATAAGTTAACCATAAGTTTTATTACGTATTATATTTATATATGAACGATACTTAAACTGTAAATAAGTTAACCATAATTTTTATTCATAACTGAATAATAAATGTATTGTAATAAAAATGTGATGCATTTTTATTCACTTATAAATAACGAGAGCTGAAAATCTAAAATAAGTAATTTTTATATTTTATCTTAAATCTATATCAATATGGATGTCGATTTATGGAGAGTAAAAACTTATGAATTTTTAGATATTTAAAAATCATTTTCGATAAAAATAGCTTTTTAAAAATAAAAAAAACAAAAAAAAATATGTTTTGTGTATATTAAGGTAATAATTAACATAGTTTAAATAAACATGTTTGGTTGGAAAACACATATGTGTCGGGTACATATTTCCGTCGGTATGCATAAGTGTTTTGCGGCAAAATAAATGTGTGGCTGAGAATGATTCCCTCATTCTCAACCTTTTTTTTCTCAATTGAACTCTCTCTCTTTCTCTCTCTCTCTCTCTCTCTCTCTATATATATATATATATATATATATATATATATATATATATATATATATGTGTGTGTGTGTGTGTATGTGTGTGTGTGTTATACGCCCAATATTTAGTTTAATAAAAAAGTATATGTGAGATCCATGTATTACATGAACTTATTTAAAAGAAAAATTAAATATAGAATTCTAAAGACTTGGGAAGTTTGAATTTATAAATAAAAAAAAGTGAACAAATATATAATTATAAATATTAAAGTGTTTTTTATTATAAATTTAAACAAATAATTTAAATAAATAAACAATTGAAGCTAATAAGGTTTTAATTTAGTAGTTTTAAAATTAGAAGGAAAGTCCATTAATAAAATTAATATGTATTTTTAATTACATTTAAATATTATGTGGAATTTAATAAAATGAAAAAACCATAAAATGACATATAGAAAAAAATAAAATGATAATAATAAGAAAAAACTATGTGGCATAATGCATAAAAATAGTACAAATGACAAAATTATTTTCATTTATTATAGAGGATTCGTATTGCTCTCATTATTTAGGTTAATGCACTAGTTGATTATTGATTTATCATTACACGTTTAGGTTCTTCTTTGACTATTCTTCATGTGTTCACGAATTAATCACACCCCAAACTTATCAATTCGTCATCTAGCTAGATTATCATCAATTAACAAATAGATCACTTTGTTCTTTTTCTGACATTCACGACTTTACTGAAGATGATTTTTTGATTGTTTCATGTTCATCATCGATGCCGAAAAATCAGAAAAAAAAAACTTCTAGGAACTCAAGACATCTATGTTCTCCAAAAAAAAAAAACTAAAGGAATATTTAATTTTTGTAATTTATGTTTGTATATCTGATTTCAGGTTCTAATATAGTGACATCCATATGTAACTTCTGGTTTGTCACAAGTCATTACTGTTTTTCAAACTCTTAATTATGGTTTTAAACTTTACAAGATTTTAACTTGAATCGTATTGAAATATTCGTTTAGTGTTGAAAGTTAGAAATTTTGGTTTAAACTGATTTGATATTAGAACAAATGAAACTAATAAGGTTTTAATTTAATAGTTTTAAAATTAGAAGGAAAGTCCATTAATGAAATTAATATGTATTCATAATTATATTTAAATAGTATCTGGAATTTAATAAAATGAAAAAAAAACCATAAAACGGCATGTGGAAAAAAATAAAATGAAATAATAATAAAAAACTATGTGATATAATGCGTTAGAAGATGACAAGTGACAAAATTATTTTCATTTATTAGAATGCATTCCCATTGCTCTCATTATTTAGGTTAAGGCGCTAGTTGATTATTGATTTACCATTCAATGTTTCGGTTCTTCGTTGACTGTTCTTCACGTGTTCACGAATTGATTGTTGGGATTTAGTTCAAAATAGTTTCATAAATTAGAAAAATATGGCAACGGAAGACTTTGATTTTTTAAATAACATAAACATTTTTTACCCACCAAGGATCTTCTTGCAAATTATAGATAGATTAAAATACTAACCAAAGAAGAGGTGAAGAAATAACAACCTTTGTAGTTCTTTGGGTCCTCTTGGGTGGCTTGGAAGTTGATGAAGTATGCGGAACCTTTGAGATACCAACAACGACTCAACTTGATGTAGATGCTAGTCCATAAACTCTTAAACTCATAAGCTTGAAGTTCATAGCCAATATGAACTTCAAGAGAGCAAAAGATATGCAAGTATTCTTCAAGTCTTCAAAGCAAAACTAGAGAGAATGAGGGAGAAAGAAAGTTCCGACCACTTGCAACAAGAAGACGAATGATCCATCTAGCCAAATGCAAGCCCCTTATTTATATGCATAAAGTGAAAGTATTAACCATCAGGTCTTAACATTTTAAGCACATATGTTCCCTTGTCATAAACATGTCTCTAATGCTTCATTAGTTTTGAATAAACTAATAGAAAACCCACACTTTTCTTCTTTTTATGCAAATCTCGAAAATTGTATAAAAAAGTGGAAAGTTAGTTTAAATTTTAAAAACTTAAGGTTTGTAAAATATAAACTTTGTCTTTTAAGTAAAAGACAAGGTTTTCAACTAGTAAAAAAAGTTGTACGTGACTTATTAATTCATACCATATGAAATAATATAATGTTACTTGCTAATGAAAATTATTATTTCCATGAAATAAATAATTTCAAATTTAATTATAAGAGTTTTATCGAATATTTATTAAAATCAATTTCTAATAAATAATCAATTGTATCAAGTTGTTGTTAGTGTAACCCATTAGTATTAGATGTTATTTAGCAATATCACTTTAATATGACTCTTGAGCATACTAGACCTTTCAATCACACCCCAAACTTATCAATTCGTCATCTATCTCGATTATCATCAATTAACAAATAAATTGTGTTGTTCGTCTACTGTATTCACTACTTGACTGAAGATGATTTCTTGATTGTTTCATGTTCATCATCGATGCTGAAAAATCAGGAAAAAGAAAAACTTCTCGGAACTCAAAACGTCTATGTTCTCTAAAAATAAATAAATGAATGTATAATTTTTGTAATTTCTTTTTGTATATTCGATTTCTGGGTCTAATAGATTGACATGTATATGTAACTTCTCGTTTGTCATGAGTCGTTATTGTCTTTCAAACTCTTAATTATGGTTTTAAACTTTAAAAGATTTTAACATGAACCGGATTGAAATATTTGTTTAGTATTGAAAGTTAAGAATTTTTGTTTAAACTAGATGCGAATATATCTTTATTATACTTCTAATTTGAAGTGTTCGATTATTTTAGTTACAAATTTTATTTTCAGTTAAAATTGATCAGAAAATAATTCAACTAGAATCATGTTTGAGGTTTAACTTACAATCTGAATTTCCTAGAAAGGCATGTTATTAAATTTGAGTTTCGATTGGAATAAACAAAATTGGTTTTACAGCCAAGATGACATTATTTTGGACTTGACAAGAAAGATTTGTACAAATGTCTTTGAGAATTTCAAGTAGAATTATGTTTTACTCTCAATTAAGTTCTCGTCAAAGAGGCATTTTCATTTGTATTTGTCCAACATTTCAATTTCAACTTCCATGTTGATAATTACACAAATAGCGATTAAATTAGCATATACCGAAAACACCAAAGTTGTAGATAATGTTATATTGTCTTCTTTACGCAACAACATTAACTTGTTATACATGTCTAGAGGGTGAGAGGTCGTGTTAATTGATGTAAAAATAATATATTGGTTATTTGATTCTAATTTTTATTGCATCAAAAAGTGATATGTATTTTGCTAAAATGTAATTAAGTTGCTAGTATTGATTAAAGTGAAACCGAGTAATCTAACCATTCTTAGGTGTTTTTTTTTTTTTAAAATATAACATTTTTTTAAACTAACCACTTGGTTCAGAATGAGTTATTCCGGACCCGAAAACCGACCCAATCCCAGTACTATATATATATATATATATATATATATATATATATATATATATATATATATATATATATATATATATATATATATATATATATATATATATATATATATATATATATATATGGGTCCCACACAAAAAATTCAGAATACTTGTTCTGAAATTTGCAAATCCGAAGCACAATCTGCTTGCATTTCGGACCGAATTTTCATCATGGATTTGACAAACCAAGTAAGTTCTACTATTTATGTTACTTTGCATTTGATTTTATAAAACAATTTACGTATTCCAGAATGGTCTGGAATACAAGGAACGACTCCGGAATACTATGATCGAATCCATGATTATCTTTTTTATATTAATATTTTTCTTGTTGTAAGTGTATGAATCTCATGTAAGTAATTTGTAGTGTGTTTTAGATAGTTTCTTTTAGTTTGGAATTATGTATTTTAGGGGTTCCAGAATGCTAATGTAAATTCGGAACACGAAGAACGTGGTCCAAAACCCGATGAACTATTCCAAAATGATGTTACGGAATATCAATCTGGAATAACTATACTTATAAGTTTTTTCTAAATATTGTTTAATAACCCATGTTAGTTCAAAGATGAGTTTGCGTGGATGTTGTTAAAAAAGTGAGTTTTTCGAACGACGAAGTTGTATTCCATTCACAGGAACTTTCAGAATTGCGCCTGATAAAAGTAAAATCGAAAAGCAAAACTTTTATAATGTTAATTTATTTTTAAGGTAATATATTAAAATGTTCTTGAAAATTTGTTATTGCAGATAAAAAACCAAGATGCCGAGTTTCAAAATAAAATAAAAATTAAACCAGCAAACGCACCTATAAAATTAAGGAAAAATCAGAAAAGGATTTAAAACTTAAATTGAAAGCAGACAGAACTCCAAAAGATGACAATGGAGCAAGTGCAGACAAACCGATTATGACAGACTAGTTGCAATTATGTTTTGTATTGTTTTTTTTTTGTTATGGATATGTTTCACCAAGTTGCTTTTACTTTAATTAAATACTTTTATCCACGTTGGTTTTTAAATAGAATATTAATATAATTTATGTATATTTTAATTTCAATCTCCAACATCTAGTGATTCCAACGATGAGAATGAGTTGCCTATAAGGTATGCTATACTACGTCTTAAAGGCGAGCAACGACTTCTTGTTGATACGACTACATTAGAAATGATTCGTGATTATCAACGTGCGAAACAACGAATGATAATATTCGAAATCCCATTACCACATTCACCAGCTGAGGATCGGAGAAAAGTTGCGTCGTATAACATGCAAATGCTCATCATTACCATGTCTGAAGATATACGACAACTTATGAATACAATGGACATTATCGAAGAAACACGTAGGACAACTCCAACAATAGAAGATCGAGTCGAATTGACCGATAATGGTTTTAAGCTAATTGAGACATACATAAAATTGTTTCAAAATCATGTAGTCACGACTAGCTTGCATCAGATGCAAGTACCCAATTATCAGCTAGAAATATACTCTAATTTTAAATATGGATATTGTAATATCTTTCGAAACTAGATTTTGTAAAAGGAATGGTATGATTATCTAAAATGACAATTTTTTCATTAACATTATTGCATAGAGCATTATAAATTCTAATACATACCAAGATTGGTTTCCAAAAATTAGGAAAATTTAAGAGATACATATTTTGTTCACTGTCAATAAAATCTCTTCTAATTCTAACAACATTTGTTAGACGGTCCCATTCTGCACAAAGCTTATTGATCTCCGCACTTGCATCTTTAACCCACTTCTTAGCTTGTTTCGTTTCATTTATAGCTTCAACAACCCATTTTTAGTTTTCATTTACTTGTTCCGCTAAATTGTTTGCACGTTGATTTACTGTGCGACTTCTTTCAAAGACCCTTTCGTTTGCTTCTTCAGTAGCCTTCATAGCTTGCAAAACGTCATCTGGAATTTTATCCGGGAGTAGGAAATCTGGGCCTTCCATATCGGGTTATTATCTAAACAAACATAACAATCTTCTTCTTCACAATGCCAAACACCATCATGAGATGATGTGACAACCCGATATTCCAAGTCAATGTAATGTTAAAAAAGTCAAATATTATAATCTATTTTGGAATCAATAAAAATAATGTCAAAAATGAAATGTTCAAAAGTCCCAATTGGGATTCATAAAATGTTAGATATCGTGTCAAGGTTTTCAGAAATATAAAGAACACTCAAATCCGAGTTATAACGAAGTAGTTATGATCGATCAAAGATTCGCAACTAAACCGGTAAAACACCGTTGAGCGTAAAAAGTGAAATTTCAATAAAAGACTCTTTAGCCTTAAGTATCTAACGAAAGTCGTAGATAATAACAAACCGTGAGCATACATAAAAAGAACCTCCAAATCTGACTTTGTATGAGGAAGTTATGATTTTTATAAGTTTTAGAACAACAGTAGACAGCTAAAAACTCGAAATAAAGAGCAGACGATTTTTAGCCGACGCAACCTAAACGAGAATTGAATATCTCGACAATAGTAGTACAACGGTAAAAAAACAGACGAAAAAGGACATCGGATGATGAAGTTATGAATTTTTAACGGATTTATCCTGTCCCGACATGTTAAAAATATAATATTAAAAATAAAGTCAAAATTAGCCGGCAGAGTTTAAACAAAAGTTGTAGAGTATATTCCCACTTACGCGTGGATAGAAAGAACGTAAAAAATGAGCTCTTATGCGAAAGTTACCCATTTTTGAAGTTTTTGGCACACACTTCGAGGCTTATCCGAAGGAGTACACCCAACGTACCGAATGAAGGGTCTCAGACCAGCCACGTCGCCCCTACACCCTCTGCGACAGTCCCATCCGAAGACCGGAGACCGGAGACGTCATCGCTGACGTACACCCCATGTACGAGGGTACGCCCTGCATACTTCGGTATATGCCCAGCATACGAGGGCAGCTCCCCCTCCTATAAATAGCATGCGAGACTTCCGATTTTTACTTGCTCATTTACCAACTTCTCTCCCTATTTTCACATTTTTACTATCCTGAGACTGGCTCGACACCCCGGTTTCATATCCAAGCCCCGACGAAGGTCCGAAGCTCCGAGATTCCCGAAAAACTCACCACTTCCCGGTCGAAGTGCTGCGCGAGGAAAAATCCTATTTTCGTCAAATCACCACATTCTCCAGGTGAGTTCATACCCCTACATTTTTCATGTTTTCTTTAGTTTTCAGGGGGTGGAGATACAACTTAAAACACCAAAATATATTTGAAACTTAACTTGACCGCGTACAACAGCAAAGTTGTGGCCTGTTTACAGGCTGTTTTATCCAAGCTAAACTTGATATTTTTACAAAACTGTCGAGTGCAAGTTTAAGAGTTATCCACACCTTGTAACATGCTGAGTAAGGTGTGTACGGTTTACACTCATTATTTCAAATGTCATTTTATGGAAATACAATGACTTGCATAACAAGGTTTCATTCAAACACACACAACACTTTTGATAAACTATAATAAGAAGAGTTTGACCACTTCGTTTGACAAAGAAATAGTAACTCAATCGACTTACAAAACAAATATTTCATTGCACACTACGTGAACTTGTTAATAAATAATCTTGCGAGACATTCTCCTTCAGGGTACTCCTAAGTACCGCAGAAAAGTCATGTAGTTATAATCAGAATCTCCTCGAGGGAGAACATGATAGTTGTGTATAGATCTATACTGGGTCTGACAAACCCGCACCTAAGCTGCTTGCAACAGCTAGACTGGTAGGTCTGGGGTGACAAGTGTCATAACATTCCGATGCCTGAAGAACGTCACATACGAGGTCTTCTAGTCTTTAGTATGGTTATAACATCTCTCATAGGGTATTAACAAAACATAAAGTTCACGATAATACTAAGATTTTGCACAAAAGAGTTCTATTTAAATAAAAAACCACACATAAGTATGACGATTTACTTACATATACTAAGTCTCGGTTCAGTTGAGACTACAACAAACCTTTTTGAAAATGTTGGATTTTCTGGTAACAAACTTAATGGAACTACATTCATTCTTCACTCATAAATTGCTTATGAACTCACCAGCTTTATGCTGACACTCTCTTTTCAAAACAACTTGTATTCTCAGGTAATCAGTAATTCAGGTAACCACAAGATTTCTGAAGTCAAGACGCTAAGGCGTAGATTCTTTTGCTATATTTTGAACATCATATGTAATTTATTTGGAAACATGTATTTTGGAAACAACGTAACCTTTTAAATTATATTTATGATGGTTTTGTTTGCTTTCTACACTATGGTTATGATACTGAGCATGACGTCCTCCGCCCCCGAACGTTTCCGCCGTTCAGGTTTGGGGGTGTGACAGATTGATATCAGAGCTTTGTTTATAGTGAACTAAGTATATCGAACCATGTAAGATATACAAACCATAAATGCAATGGGACAAAACTCTTCTGACATAACTTTCAAAAATACTTTAAAAATAAAAATTTGTATTTTTATAAAAGTATTTGTACAATCAACTCACTAGTTCAGTATCACAATGGATATAACATAAAAGTATCGAGACAAGTTGGACACCATGATCCAACTTCGGGGTATGAAGTCACATCTTGGATGAATATAGCCTGAGCAATTATATTTACCTAAGGTATGACCAACATATGCCGAAAAATAATCATGATGAACAACAAGTCTTCAACTTACCAACAAACTTGAGAATCAAACATAAAAATACTATAGGAGTATTTTAGCACAAATAATCGCATTATATATTTACGATAACTAATTTCTTATACCAAAATTCCACGCAATATCCTTCTTATCCCTATTCTCGTACAGGCGCGATGGCAGGATTTCATTTTCTGGGTGATCCCTACTTTCCCAACCAAGGGAATGCCGATTGGATTGTGGAAGACCCAGAGGAGGATTCTGAAGAGGAACCCATGTAGGATGAGGAACCTATGGAGGAAGAGGAACCCATGGAAGAGGAAGAATCCGTAGACAGTGAAGAGGAAGAAGACTCAAATGGAACCGACTCAGAACCCAAGGTTTACAACCCATACCCTGGCCCGATCCCTGTGCAATGCTTCCAAGACCCGACTCCCTAATGGGCCGAAACTATACATCGTTGGAGCCGTGAGCAAGGTCAATGACCTCCCTATGGCATGGAACAAAGTTTCTATGATCTCAGCAGAGGAGGGTCAGCCGACCGAGCCCTTCCCGTCATAGTTCACCGTGTCACACGCCACGAGGAGCAAACAAGAGTTAACACTCGCCACCTCATGGAAGTTGGAGTAACCAGCCAACTCAACTCCGTTCGCATTCGCCGGTTGGATGATGACCACGATCAAACTCAAGACTGCACCGAGCTGCTTCGACGGGAAATGGCCGCAACCTAAACTAAAGTGCAAGAACTCCGACAACACCGAGCCACTCTAAAAGGATGTCTAACAGACGCAGAACACCAAGCGGCTGAATCCAGAGCCAAAATGAGGAACCTTGTGTCTTCGCTCCGTGATCCTCAGAGCTTCAACCCCCACAAGTAGTGTTGTATTGCTCGCTTCAGTCTAATCTAAATTGCGGATAAATACTAGTATTTTATGTATGATCTCGCGACTTAAGTGTGTAGACTTCCAGGATTTGTTAGGCGGTCAAAATTTTGTCATACATTGATGTAACATAGACCCCAATTAGGGTCAAATTTTCCCCAATATTGTATACTAAGTTATATCAATGAAATTGACATGCTATTTGCTTTATTACATCAAGTTCATGACATGAATTGTTTTCAGACTAAATTTACGGGTATCCGATTGATGATCGTTTGATATATAAATCAAATTATATATAATTAAGACCATGTCGACCTAGAAATGGTGGTTCCGCCTTGGATCCTGTTCCTTGTTTGGTTGTGGGCCCAGGGCAGACCCAGTAGATTCGAAAGTTTATTTA
The DNA here is from genome assembly GCF_002870075.4 of Lactuca sativa. Classification (NCBI taxonomy): domain Eukaryota; kingdom Viridiplantae; phylum Streptophyta; class Magnoliopsida; order Asterales; family Asteraceae; genus Lactuca; species Lactuca sativa. The sequence goes on along the minus strand of NC_056627.2, from coordinate 244,979,826 downwards.
ATCTTAATTATATGTTAATATTATACATCAAACGGTTGATAGATGGGCCTAATATGGATTCTATCACAGACATTTCAGGGGAATCAAATTTAGCAGCATTCATAAAGCCTATATTTTATTATCTATAGACCTATAGTATTAATGGATTCATACAATATCTTTACAAGTCGAAATCATGATGCACATAAAGAACTAATAATGTTTAGTCTTAAGTCTCGACTTATGAGCGCTATCAAAGACTTATTGTCTTTTCATTCTTAATATGGTAGAAAATGCCACCTCGTAGAAATCCTACACGTGGCGGCGCCGCAGGAGCTACACCACCGCCACCACCACCTCCACCACCCCCTCAGTTCGACCCGGTAATGTTCCAGGTTGCCGTAACAGTCGCAGTAGCAGTCGTAATGTTCCAAATCAGCACCAATAATACGGGGTGCTAGTAATGGTGCCACAAATTCTAACAACGGGGACAGTCAGGGACACTCTAGAGAGTGTACCTACAAAGACTTTACTAATGCTGAACCTAAAACCTTCAATGGAAACGGAGGTGTCATAGCATTGCTACAATGGTTCGAGAAAACCGAATCTGTCTTTGAAATATGTGCATGCCCTGAAGCAAACAAAGTCAAGTTTACAACATGCACATTCTCTGAAAGGGCACTCACCTGGTGGAATGGCCACGTCAAGACATTGCCATTTCCGGTGGCTAACTCGATAACATGGGAAGATCTAAAAACCATATTGATGAAGGAGTACTGCCCAAGGGGCGAGATACAAAAGTTGGAAGAGGAACTATGGGGTCTCAAAATGACAGGCTCTGACATCCTGTCTTATACCTCAAGGTTTAGTGATCTAGCCATACTATGTCCAGGGATGGTTCCTTCGGAAAGCAAGAAGGTGGAGAGATACATATGGGGACTATCTTCCAAACTTCAAGGGAACGTATTGGCCTCAAGGCCAACTACCTTTAACAGTGCCAAAGAAATGGCACAGCAACTCGTCAACCATAAAGCCAACCACGACATTGTGACAAACACCTCCGAGCAAGCTAAAGATGTAAACAACAAAAGGAAGTTCTGGAACAAGAAGAAGGGTCAATGTGATCAAGACCCTGCCAAAAAGAAACAAGTGGTTGCTGTGAACGCCGCCACAACTACTGCCAACCCAACTCCGATAAGGCAATACGCCGAGAACCTACCAAAGTGCAACAAGTGCAACTTTCAACACAATGGCGCTTGCCGTGAAATGCATTGCACCAACTGTAACAAAAAGGGGCACACCGCCCGGTTTTCTAGAGCTCCAGTCCCACAGAACACACAAGCTGCCAACACCGGAGCTAGACGGACCTGCTATGGTTGTGGAGAGGCAGGACACTTCAAGCAGAACTACCCGAAGGCAAGAAACACCAATCCTGGAGAAGTGGGCAGAGTTCTGGCAATAGGTCATGAGGAAGCAGTTGTAGACCCAACTGTGGTCACCGATATGTTTCTTCTCAACAATACATATGCATGCATTCTTTTCGATAGTGGCGTGGAGAAAAGCTTCGTGAGACATCAATTTAAACACTTGCTTAAACAAAAACCACAAACACTAAAAGACACATTCACCGTAGAAATGGCTAATTGAAAAACATAGAGCACTAACAACATTTACATCGGGTGTACCCTCACCCTAAATAATCACTCTTTCCAAATAGACCTTATGCCGGTCACCATAAAAAGTTTTAATGTCATCATTGGCATGGATTGGTTGTGCCTTCACCATGCTGAAATCCTATGTCACGAAAAGGTCGTTCGCCTTAATATTCCAAATGGGGAAACCCTCGTCGTTTATGGTGACAAACCTAGCTAAGTGTTTCAAATCATCTCTTGTGTCAAGGTTCAAAAGTATCTCCTCAAGGAGTACCACACCTTCCTAGCCCACGTCATAGACACAAAATAAGAAGTGAAAAACATCAAGGACATTCCGGAGGTTTATAATTTCCCCGACGTATTCCCAGAAGACCTTCCCGGAGTGCCTCCTGCTAGACAAGTTGAATTCCGAATCGACCTAATTCCTAGGGCTACCCCCGTAGCCAGATCACCATATCGTCTAGCCCCAGCTGAGATGCATGAATTGTCCAGTCAATTGAATGAACTGCTAAGCAAAGGCTTCATAAGGCCAAGCTTCTCGCCTTGGGGAGCACCAGTCTTATTCGTCAAGAAAAAGGATGGATCGTTCTGTATGTGCATCAACTACCGTGAATTACACAAACTCACCATTAAAAACCGATACCCTTTGCCTCAAATCGATGATCTCTTTAACCAGCTACAAGGAGCAAGTTTCTTCTCAAAGATTGACCTTAGATCAGGGTACCATCAACTACGAGTTCAAGAGGAGGATATTCCCAAGACAACCTTCATAATGCGTTATGGTCACTACGAGTTTGTATTGATGCCTTTCGGCTTAACAAATGCACCCGCGGTGTTTATGGATCTGATGAATCGGGTGTGTCGACCTTACTTAGACAAGTTCTTAATTGTTTTCATCGATGATATACTAGTCTACTCCCGAAGTGAGGAAGAACACAACCAGCATTTACGTCAAGTCCTAGAGACACTGAGGGAGGATAATTTGTATGCAAAGTTCTCAAAGTGCGAGTTCTGGATCCGAGAAGTGGATTTCCTCGGACATGTAGTCAGCAAGGAAGGGATACATGTGGACCCTTCAAAGATCAAGGCAATAGAAAGCTGGGCAGCGCCAAGAACACCCACGGAAATCCCTCAATTTTTAGGACTCACTGGTTACTATCGAATATTCATCCAAAACTTCTCAAAAATCACAAAACCCCTTACCACCTTGACTCAAAAAGGAGTGACCTTCGCCTGGGGGATAAGCAAGAGGTTGCGTTCCAAACGCTGAAATGAGCCATGTGCAGTGCTCCGCTCTTATCCGTACCAGAGGGAACAGAGGACTTTGTGGTTTATTGCGATGCATCGAACGAAGGTATGGGATGTGTGTTAATGCAACAAGGAAAGGTCATTGCCTACGCCTCAAGACAGCTGAAGACGCACGAGGTAAACTACACGACGCACGATCTTGTACTAGGAGCGGTAGTTTTCGCCCTAAAAATCTGGAGGCATTACCTCTACGGCACTAAGTGCACTATCTTCACCGACCACAAAAGCCTTCAGCATATCCTCAATCAAAAAGAACTCAACATGAGGAAAATACGATGGGTGAAATTGCTAAATGATTACGAATCCGAGATTTGTTATCACCCTGGAAAAGCCAACGTGGTTGCAGACGCCTTGAGCGGAAAGGAATACACAAGCCGCCGAGTAAAGACGTTAACCATGACCATCCATTCACAGCTATTTGCACAAATTAAAGTAGCACAAGAAGAAGCCTTAAAACCAGAGAACATGACAGGTGAAGCATTGAGAGGAATGGACAAAAATCTTGAAGTCAGGGATGACGGAGTTCGTTGTCTCATGAAACGGATTTGGACACCAAAATTTGGTGGATTCAGGGACGTTATCATGAACGAAGCTCATAAAACTCATTACTCAGTGCATCCCGGCTCAGACAAGATGTATTTAGACCTCAAGAAGTTGTATTGGTGGCCTAACATGAAAGCCAAAAAGCTACCTTTGTGGGCAAGTGCCTGCCTTGCCCCAAGGTTAAAGTGGAGTATCAGAAGCCCTTGGGACTACTTTAGCAGCCAGAGATACCCGAGTGGAAGTGGTAGCGAATTATGATGGATTTCATTACCAAGTTACCCAAGACAATGGGTGGACTTGACACCATTTGGGTAATCGTCGACAGATTAACCAAATCTGCACATTTCCTACCAATAAAAGAGACAGACAAAATGGAGAAGCTAACAAGGATCTACATTAAGGAAGTGGTGCGACTTCACGGGGTACCGATATCCATTATCTCCGATAGAGATAGTCGGTGCACGTCATGGTTCTGGCAGCCCTACAGAAAGCTTTAGGAACTAGGCTGGACATGAGTACGGCCTACTACCCCCAGACCGATGGGCAAAGTGAAAGGACCATTAAGACATTAGAGGACATGCTAAGAGCTTGTGTGATAGACTTTGGTTAAGCTTGGGATGCTCATTTACCCCTTATCGAATTCTCATACAATAATAGTTATCACACTAGCATCAAAGTCGCTCCGTTCGAATCCCTCTATGGCCGTAAGTGCAGATCACCCCTGTGATGGGCTGAGGTGGGTGATACACAACTAGAAAAAGGACAAGTTCCTAACAGCGCACTCACTGGCCCGTAGATCTGTTGGGTAAAAATTATGGTTTATACTTTGCTTTTCTAGGAAAATATATTTTTCTGTAATTTTGTGGCTATGTACGGCCGGACACCCGTGTACAGCCGTACACGGGTGTACGGCTGGTGGTCATATATAGGGTGAGGAGTGCATGTGAGTGTACGGTTAGAAGAGAGGAGAATATCTTGTAGAAAGAGAAAGCTAGAGAGAAGAAGAGTGTGTGTGAGAGAATCTATTGTAAGGAGCATCATTCATATCTTTGAATACATCATTAGATTCATATTAATTCTTCTTCTCCTTCTCTTCTATTTGATCTGACATCATCCAATTGATTGGGATTCCGCACCATCAATTGGATCTGATTGATACACAAGCAATTTGGGGACATATAATTGGTATCAGAGCTTGGATTGTATCAGTCAATTTTATCAGATCTGGAGCTTATTTAATCTTATTTTGAAAAGATAATTGCGATTTTAGATAGATCTCTGAAAAATAAGGGGGGTTTCTTCTTTGCATTTTTCTTAAAAACGAGTTTTTGATTGCGTTTTGGAGCAAAAAAGGGTGAAAAACGTCGTTTTTTCGCGAATTTGTTGAAGGTGTGCGGCTCGGTGTGTGGCCACGGTGTAATGTCCTCGGTGTGAGGCTAGGAGTGTACGGTCTCCGTGTGCGGCTCGGTCTCGTGTACGGCTAGGCGGCTTCAGACGGTGTTCACGGCTAAAGCGACTTTGGACGGTGTGCGAGTCTTCGGTCAGAGGTCCTGGTCAGCCTAGTCTTCGCAGCAACTTTCATTAAAAAAATTCAGAGAGTTTTGGGGTTGCCAGGTTTTAAACCTGGGTCTCCAGTTTCATCAAACGCGCCTCTTACCAGTTGATCTACCAAGGAATTCGTTAAACATCTCGTTCCTTTTAAACTTAAGGTCTTCCCAGCACAAAATAAATCAAAAGAAATTCGAGGGTTACAAGTTTCGAACACGGGTCTACTCCCAACTCAACCAGCACCCCTTCCAACTCTTCTAGGCTTCAATTTGATACAATACTTCCCAATTTAATTCATAAGGCATCTTCATTTCGACCCTTCTTTCGCATTTTTTACATATTTTACCCAAAAATCAATTTCATTTATTTTCAAATTACATTTTCTTCCAAAAATTTTAGTTTTTAAATTTTGACTTTTTACTTAAATTTTGACTTTTCACTTAAATTTTGACTTTGACTTTTCTAGATTGACCTTTGACTTTAAACTTTGACTTTTTCATTTATCTTTCAAATTTTCAAATTTAGCTTTTCGGTTTGACTTTTAAGTTTGACTTTTTAAATTTGATTTTTAAGGTTGACTTTCTCGGTTCTTAAGTCAAAGGGCAATTCAAACAAATTATATATATATATATATATATATAAATGAGTTCCACATCAATTCCGGTAAATGAATCCGGTTGCGCTCCATCTTGTGTTAAAACTATTAAATTTTTACGAGAATCAATAGATCTAATCAAGAGAGAGAATGAAGACTTAAAATACGAAGGATATCAACTCAGGAAAGGACAGAAGCCCCTGGAAGCTCAATTAGAAGCCAAAATCAAGGATTTCCGTAAGCTCCAAGAAGATTACAGCAACAAGTGTCAAAATTACGATCACATTAAGAAAAAACTTGTTGTTGTAACTGAAGAACTTGACGCTTTGAAAATTAAGTTTTGAGAAACAGATGTTAGTTTCAAAAATTATACTGCATCAAGTATGACAGTCGAGTCCTTAGTATAAAATCAATTGAGCTTTAAAGATAATCAAACCAAGGGTCTAGGGTATCACAGTGTGCCACCTCCTTTTAATGACAACTATAACCTACCCCTTAAGACCAATGAGGAAGAAATCCCTGCTCAGTATGGCCAAACCCCTGCTCCAGCTTCAGTTAATTAATTGAACAATCAGGGCTAACTGAAGGTGTTAAGACGAAAGATTCTAATACTTCTACTTCTTGTGCAGGCAAAGTAATAGAGGATGAGAACAATGAGAGTTCTACTAAACAAACAAACGACCCCTTGAACTCGGAATTTGTTGCTTCTAATCAACCTGCTGTCGGTAAATACAGGCCACCATTTCAAGCTAAACAGAGTGCCTGTTGCAACTGTGCGTGTGGGAAAAAAAATAGACAAGGCATGGACACGCCGCCAGGGGCAGGAAGAAACAACTTCACAGTGAAGAAAAAGTATTGTTTTCACTGTGGAACATCTGGATATATTGCCCGAAACTGTCCAAATCGCGCATACGTTCCCTACTATGCACAAGGGTGGCAGAGTGTGCCAAGAGGGAGATACTCCAAAAGAAACCCCTCATGGTCACGTTCAGACAATGGCGACTGGAATGCCACGAAGGGCAAGAGTTCAACTCCCAAGGCCAAGAAATCAAATCCCAAGGTCAAGAAGGGAATGCCGGCCAGGAAGTACAATCCAAGAGATGCTCCAGTGAAGCCAAGACCGGTTAGGTCAAATTCATCTCGGCAATCGACTTTAAATTCAAAAGCAAGCGATAAGGCACCCATCGGATCGAAAAAGAAATGGGTCAAACCCGACTACAGATGGGTACCAAAGATTCAATATCCCAAATCTCCTAATGCTTCTAACATTTCATCATCTTCTGTTTGTGATAAACAGGATATGTCTTGGGAGAGAGTTCCTTGCACTGATGACAAAGGTCAACCCAGTTTCAAAATGGACTGGGTCCAAAAGACAAACTGATCCCGCTCTGTGTCGGAGCAGCTATGGAGGCATATCATCAGACTTCGGTTTGTTGATAATGGCTGCTCCTGGCACATGATAGGGGACATCTTTCAACTGTACAACACTCAAAACTTTGTTTGAGAGTATGTGTCCTTTGCGGGAGAAAGGAAAGAAGGAGAGGATCACATGGGGTTTGTGCTTAACGAAGTGAAGAATTTTCGGATCTCATCTGAGATTATGTGTGCTGTTCTTAGACCTTCTGGATGCGAATTGAATCGGTGAATTACGGTTTGAGTTTTCTTCTCTATATTCCTGATTTTATCTTAATCTGATTCATTTTAAAGACAATTTTTTTTATTTCCTTATAGTTTTTCATTAGTATTGTTTGGGAAGTGATATGAAGTTACAGTGATAACGGGCAGTCTAAACCACTATAAGGGATTGAATCTGTATTGTCTAGACTCTATGTTCAATGTGCTGGTAGGCACAAAGGATTTGACAGTGTGGATTTAGATAGGATTGTTTGGACTGACCATACGACGCTTGGGTAGATTGAGCAGTGAGATAAACACAAGAACCCACGGGATAAACTAAATTAATACGCATCTAGAACTGTGGCTTAACTTTTCCTTCATGTACAGACTTATGTCCTTAATTCTGGTTCTGATAGGGTGATGGGGGATTCTGATAAAGTAGGTATGTAGGAAATTATTTTCTTGCTTTCTATCTGTCAGTCATATGTTGCTTCCTCTGCGTGATTGGAAGAGATCCGAACTGGAATGCAACATATGCAACTCTATTTCTATGTATCTCCTTATCTATGAAATTCTTCCTATCTGTTAGCCATATGATGTCTCCTTTACGTGATTGAAACATATCCGACCTGGAACACAGCATATGCAACATTCTACTTCTCAACCCCTCTATTCTTGTTAGCAATATGCTGTCCCCTCTGCGTGATTGAAATAAATCCGACCTGGGACACAACATATGCATCTATCTCTAAATCTGACTTCCTATTTAATAATTGTTTACTTACCTAAAGTAAGGAGTTCTTAGGAAGTTCTTGATAACCACGGTATGTCGGGAAGTGGGGAACACGTTCTAGTGCAACTAAAATTGAACCATTTAGAGGTTGTTTGTAAACCTCGCTGCTTAATTTAAGTGGACAACAATACCCGTGGTTGTCTTCAGCTAAATGATTTATTTAGAAAAATTTGTCGATATCATTCGTTTTTAAGTGGACCACAATACCGACAATTGACCATATCTATTCATGAAGGTGAAGGTACCGATAAACGAGTTCAGACTGTCTCACAACTTTGATCCCAAATATTTTTGTTTATAGTAAATTTGTTCATAGTTTTCCTCTATGCACAAATTTAGGGGGAGAATTTAAAAAAAATTAAAAATTAAAAATTAATTAATTAAAAATCAAACAAAAATCAGAAAATTAAAAAATCAAACAAAAATCAGAAAATTAAAAAATCAAACAAAAATCAGAAAATTAAAAAATCAAACAAAAATCAAAAAATTCAAAAATCAAAAAATTGAAAATCCAAAAATATATTTTTTTGTGTGCTAAGTTTTCTTTTAGTTTAGTTTTGTCTTGAAAAGTGATTTCAGGTATAGATAAGACTCATGGAGACTGTATCGAGATTTTCTGAGCCAAGGCTTCATCCGTGATCATCGAAGAATTCGCATTCGACAGAGCAAGAAATGAAGACTATTCTTCCATCATTCAATCTTTCAACCTCAGAAGCAAGGTGAAGCTGTTCTTGAAGATTATGTGACGGATTGCATTGATGCCTCCTCAATCAGTCTGCTGCTATCTTGTACCTGCTGAAGTGATCCAGAAGATTATTTCTCTCTGATGTTCTCTCTAAAGATTCTCAAGCTGAAAGAACTATCTTTCAAGAATCCTTTCAAGAAGCCTCCTCACCCAACGTGCGTTCAATGCCAAATTCTGAAGAAAATCCCAACTGCTTAAGATGAAGTCATTGAAGATTAAAGCTGAAGCCAAGATCCCATTGGAGATTGACAAGAAGAGCCATCTACATTTTTCGGGGAGTTTGTTGGGTCAATTAGAAAAGAAAGCTATAAACCAAGGGGGAGATTGTAGGGTCAAAATTATGGTTTATACTTTGCTTTTCTAGGAAAATATATTTTTCTGTAATTTTTTGGTTATGTACGGCCGCTTTCTATTGTGTACGGCTGCACACCCGTGTACAGCCGTACATGGGTGTATGGTTGGTGGTCATATATTGATTGGGATTCCGCACCATCAATTGGATTTGATTGATACACAAGCAATTTGGGGACTTACAAGATCATAAGGGAAACAACCGAGAAGATCGTCCAAATTCGAGAAAGAATGAAGGCTTCGCAAGACCGACAAAAGAGCTACGCGGATAAGAGACGTAAATCTTTGGAGTTCCATGTTGGGGATCGAGTACTTCTTAAAGTATCACCATGGAAGGGATTAATACGTTTTGGAAAATGTGGGAAGCTAAATCCAAGGTATATCGGACCATTCGAAATCCTCTCCAGGATTGGCCCGGTGGCATACAAGCTACGATTACTCTAGGAACTCAATCACGTTCATCCTACCTTTCACGTGTCAAACCTAAAGAAATGTATGTCCGATGAGACTCTCGGCATCCCTTTGGACGAAATTGAAATCAACGAGGGTATCCGCTTCGTAGAAGAGCCTATAGAAATCAGGGATAGGGAAATTAAAAGAACAAAACAAAGTCGCATACCCATTGTGAAGGTCTGTTGGAATGCCAAGCGAGGACCTGAATATACCTGGGAGCGCGAAGATCAAATGAAACAAATATACCTGCATCTCATCCCTAGTCCAAAAATACTTAATGTAGAATTAATTTCGGGACGAAATTCCCTTTTACGGGGGGATGAGGTGAGAACCCGATATTCCAAGTCAATGTAATGTTCAAAAAGTCAAATATTATAATCTGTTTTGGAATCAATAAAAATAACGTCAAAAATGAAATGTTCAAAAGTCTCAATTGGGATACATAAAATGTAAGATATCGTGTCAAGGTTTTCAGAAATATAAAGAACACTCAAATCTGAGCTATAACGAAGTAGTCATGACCGATCAAAGATTCGCGACTAAACCGATAACACATTGTTGAGCGTAAAAAGTGAAATTTCAATAAAATACTTTTTAGCCTTAAGTATCTAAACGAAAGTCATATATAATAACAATCTGCGAGCATACATAAAAAGAACCTCCAAATCTGACTTCGTATGAGGAAGTTATGATTTTTATAAGTTTCAGAACAGTAGTAGACAGCTAAAAACTCGAAATAAAGATCGAACGATTTTTAGCCGACACAACCTGAATGAGAATTGAAGATCTCGATAATAGTAGTACAACGGTAAAAAGACAGACGAAAACGGACATCGGATGAAGAAGTTATGAATTTTTAACGGATTTATCCTATCCCGGCCTGTTAAAAATATATTATTAACAAGGTTTATCCTGTCCCGGACATCGGATCGAACGATTTCAAATGTCATTTTATGGAAATACAATGACTTGCATAACAAGGTTTCATTCAAACACACACAACACTTTTGATAAACTATAATAGGAAGAGGTTGACCACTTCGTTTGACAAAGAAATAGTAACTCAATCGACTTAAAAAACAAATATTTCATTGCACACTACGTGAACTTGTTAATAAATAATCTTGCGAGACATTCTCCTTCAGGGTACTCCTAAGTACCGCAGAAAAGTCATGTAGTTATAATCAGAATCTCCTCGAGGGAGAACGTGATAGTTGTGTATAGATCTATACTGGGTCTGACAAACCCGCACCTAAGCTGCTTGCAACAGCTAGACTGGTAGGTCTGGGGTGACAAGTGTGATAACATTCCGATGCCTGAAGAACGTCACATACGAGGTCTTCTAGTCTTTAGTATGGTTATAGCATCTCTCATAGGGTATTAACAAAACATAAAGTTCACGATAATTCTAAGATTTTGCACAAAAGAGTTTTATTTAAATAAAAAACCACACATAAGTATGACGATTTACTTACATATACTAAGTCTCGGTTCAGTTGGGACTACAACAAACCTTTTTGAAAATGTTGGATTTTCTGGTAACAAACTTAAAGGAACTACATTCATTCTTCACTCATAAATTGCTTATGAACTCACCAGCTTTATGCTGATACTCTCTTTTCAAAACAACTTGTATTCTCAGGTAATCAGTAATTCAGGTAACCACAAGATTTCTGAAGTGAAGACGCTAAGGCGTTGATTCTTTTGCTATATTTTGAACATCATATGTAATTTATTTGGAAACATGTATTTTGGAAACAATGTAACCTTTTAAATTATATTTATGATGGTTGTGTTTTCTTTCTACACTATGGTTATGATATGAGCATGACATCCTCCACCCCCGAACGTTTCCGCCGTTCAGGTTTGTGGGTGTGCTAGATGAACTCATTCCAAATGTTTTTCTATGTTTAGCATGCATGTTAGGTGCATTAAGGTCCAAAAGCAATGTCTAGAAGAAGGGTCCGAAATATCCATTCTGGAACGTGGTTCCGGAAAAGGTTTCCAAAACAAGGGTCCGGTCTACTATCAAGAATCAGTGACATTTACTATTCGGAATAACTATACATATGTCAGGAATCTATGACAATTACTATTCCAAATGACAACACATAGTGCAACCTATGAATACAGGGTCAAAGCCTACAATCTTGGTGCACTATAAGGTAGAAAAGCAGTGTCCGGAACAAGGGTTCGAAATAGCCATTCTGGAATGTAGCTCTAGAATGTGGCTTCAGAATAGTGTCAAGAATCTATGACGGTAGTAATTGGCATTATGTAAATGAATTCAAGTGTCCAAACTCTTTACCCTGTTAAATTTAGTACTAAAAATTCATTTCTCATATTCCAAAGAAATGTCATAATGCGATTGTGTCTCTCAAGGTATTATACGCACATCAACGACTAGATATAACCTTGGGCGACTTTTTTACGCTTATACTAAAGAGGTATGTGGGTTATCCTTTCATTATTTATCTTTAAATTAATATTAATTTACACAATATATGTCATGTGTTTGATCTTAAATTTTCAGGGACCATAGTGTGGGTTTATTTGTTTGGTTGACAAAGCAAAAGACAATAATTCGTTGATAATTAGTAACTTAGTTCGATCGAAGAAGAAACTTGAAACCCAAAATATGCACTTGAAGATAGCGTTAATTTGTAGTTGGATTTTCTTTTTTGGAATTGTTGTGTACAAGTTGTAAGCTTTATGTTCATTAACTATGTTCCTGTTATGCTTAGTACTTGGTCTTTGTAACGCTTATTAGTTAATCTATGTAATATGTAATGTTTGCTTGTTTGTTATTGTTACTATGGTACTTGTAAATTATGTTTTTTTTTTCTATCTTTTTCATATGAAATAAATACTAGGGCAATAATAATGTTTTCCATTACACGCTGCAAATAAATTACAAACATAATTAATTGTAATTACATTGACAATAAAACAACCATCAAAGAGTTTCGCATTTCCCCTTTCTGATGGAGGGGGAAGAGGGTGCACGGTTTGTGTCTGGTAGACAATCTGAAACACATCAGCCCGATAATATATCTGAACCATATTAGGTAATGGATGTTCGAATGACGTGATGTCACAATAGCAAGACCGCACGTTATAACCAAACTACATTGTTTCCCATATGAACATGTATGATGGTTTAGATCAACTAAACAACTTTTTTTTAAAATAAAAAACTTGATATATGTCGTATGGGAGCGGAGACGGGATCTCTGGCGGGATCTTTGTTGCTTTCAACCGAGCAAACTTTTGTCACCTTTTGTGAAATACCATTTCAGCATACGGGGTGAGTACATTAGTCAGCCTCCCTGAAAAGTAAATATAATCAAATAAGGTTCTTGTACAACTAATTAAACAATTTAATATTGCACCCGATATTTTATGTGCCATTAACCTACATTAAACGAAAGTTCGTTGAATGTAGTAACAAATTGCCTCGATAAGTGTTATTATCGGTACATTGCGTTGATTTATCGTTAACACCAAAAAAAATTGGAGAACGTCAATGTTGACTACATACCAACGGATGTTAGGGAAATATGCTCTTGCCCATTTCGCATGATCGAAGTTGGCAATCACCTCATGAGCATCATGGGTCAGCCGACAAATGTTTTCTTCAAAATCAGATAGAGTGTATGAGTTGGATGTCATCCAGAACAAAGCTTGTAATGTTCTGCAAGAGACGCCTCTTGTGCGCATATACTTGAACAAAGTTTTAGAAGTATACCCATGATAAGAATCATGGAATACATGCTCTATCCAAGAACTAACGACATCGTCCATATTTGTTACAAACGATACTTCCCTACCCTATGTCAAAGCTTCTCTTAATCACATCAGGAACAAGGTAAAACAGTTGAGATTATTTCCCATGGCTAGACCAAATTTTATAGGGAGGATCTGGGAGTTCCCGTCAATAACAACCGCTACAAACATTGTTTTTAGGTAGTCCCCTCTAAGAGGGATACTACCTATGAAGATGACAGGTAAGACGCATCATATGAATGCTTGGACCTGTATTTTTTTTGGGAAAAAAACAAATTAGTGTAGATGTAGAAACATTATCAATTTCAAAGAAAGAATAAAAAATGCAAAAATATACACCACCTATCGAATAGCCACAAAAAAGCTTCGAAACGATCCATTAAATCAGTTTTGATGTGAGTGTAGGTATACATGTTGATTCGCCTAAGGTTATAAAGGTAAACATGCATGTTGTTAAAGCTTTCTTTGTGCTCACTCTCTGAGAAACTCATTTTAAAGCAATTATAGGAGATAATTACTAATTACTTAGTTGAAGGTAAGGTTCTAAGCACATGCGGACACACACACACACACACACACATATATATATATATATATATATATATATATATATATATATTGAAGGTTTGTATTGATCGGATACACTTCAAGTATAAAGACGAAAGTAAAACTTAATCTGAGAAAATAAAGAATAGAAAGTACATCACACAAACAGTTCTCCAAATTGTTCTTTCACCAAGAAAGTGCTTTGTCTTCACCAGGAAGATGGTTTGTTACAAATACAATCTACACAAAGTTGAACTCTCTACATTAGGGTTTACCCAAATGTAGATTATATATACTAATATATGATGGGTTTTGGTCATAAGACATCCTATGTGCTCATACAAACCCTAAAGCTCGGATCTAGGTTTCTCTATTGTACATACTTTGAATCCAAGACTTTGAACCCTAATACTAGCATATGGAAATCAGAATACACATGTAAATAGGTTTAAGAACATACCTTGATTGTTATATAGCAATAACAATCCAATTCCTCCTTGAATTGACCTTGGAAAGCAGAGAGTCACAAGTGTCACTCCTCTAATGGCTTACAAACACCATAAGCAAGTGGAGAAGGTATAAGGAGAGAGGAGGGAGGTTAGAATTCGTATTTGGGACTTCTTGGGAAGGGATACACGAATTCATGGCCTTGGGGTTGTTTATATAGGTGTAGAGATAGGGTTTCAGTCATTATCCTTATCTAGTTGATTATCCATTAAGCAACCAATAAGATAATCCTTGAATCCTTATCATACTCGAATTCTAAGGCTTTCCAACCTTAAATTCGTTCACCATACTTATAAGATAATTCTTACCTTATTTTGTAACTATCACATAATTACAAATCAGCCCCTCTAGTTTAATTAATTACACTTGATCACAAAATTAATTCTTAATTAATTATTGACCAATATTAATTAAACAAATATGATTTCTCCTTTAATATATTATTCTTATAACATATTAATAAATCATAATAACCTCTCTCTCTATTTATTTCTCCAATCAAGTTGCTTTGGTGAAGGCAACCCAAAAGGACCATGCACCATCGGGTCAAGTACATACCAAAATAGTTATGGACTTAGACACTAATCCAACAGTCTCCCACTTGGATAAGTCTAATAACTATTCTGCGTATGACTTTAGATCCCGATCTGCAATCGTAGCTTTCCAAAGCCGCTGTCAACTCTGATCATATCAAATACGCGTGTCCTTAGATAAGGGATCATATATTCCTCCATTCTAGATATCATATGAGATATGATTTCAAATCATTCTCTTGTACTATATCTCGATTTCCGATTTATGACGACTGACTAATTGAACAAATCAAATTAGCCCTAGCCCGGCCGAGCATTTACGTTTGTCATCACTAAACCATCGAGGGGCCCAAAAGATATCGCTTTTATCCTACTTTGAATAAAAGGAATGGATAAACTTTGATACAATGCTCGCTTGCACTCACGCACCGAATCACACACAACAATATGTTTTATAACACCAAGTTACTGGTGCGTTTACATATTATCAATGTGCAACCAATTTGCAAGATACAACTCACACATCTCGGTTTCAAGAATATAAGATGTTATCGTCTCACCAATCACTCGTGATACAATCCATGGAGTGATCCAAGTGAGCGTGGGTTTAATCCAATGCTCAAATCATATTCGTAAGCACTCATGAACGTTGCAGCAAACATTTGCTTATGTCTAATACTCTTTTAGACAATCCACACACCAATTCACGACAGTCTTCATTCATATCTACTTCCAACATATGAACGACCGTGGCCCGTTTGAATAATTCGATTATTCTTAATAAACTCAATTACTCTGGAAGTCAAAACATGCAAATGTGAAACACAAGAATAATACTAATCCCATATGGCCTCAAACCTTTGAGTATAAATAAAAACACCTTTTATTTATCACCATATTGATTACTCATTATTTGTCGTTTCGGGTAATCAACTTCTTACTTGAATTCCAACACTTGTCTCATGCTCCTAGTATGCACACAATGTTTACCTATGGTTCTTACTTTGTGAAATAGATCACATTGAACACATTTCCAATCCTTCTCATTTCACAACTCCAAATCCGTTTTTCATAAGTCAAAGAATATCAAATTCTTGCTACTTATAGAATATGCTAGATTCTAACATTCTATGCAACTATCCTTTCGTAATGTCACTGCACCAAAGTCACAAAGACTATTGCCAATGATATTACAAAGTCCTCTATCGGAGATTGTTACAAGACAATTCCATAGACGTGATGTCTCTTACTCAAAGTACATTCTTTGAACATCCTTTTGCATAGAAGTTTCTAATCTAGTCATAGATTTCTCAATATTCAATTCCCAATATGGACACACTTCCATATGTTCCATATGACAACTCATTCTTAATAGAATCTTATCTATTCGTAATGATGTCGATATGGTCCATCCAATATGGAAACATTTCCATATTTTCCAATACTATACTTCCAACTACTCACAAGCGACCAATCCTTGTCGAACTTGGATTGTCCTTTGATAGTTGTTTAATTATTTTAGTCTAAACCGATTCTAGTCCTTTTTCCCTCTAAATGTGCTCGACATTTGGAAAATTTTAGAATGGTCAAACATTAAGCATTTGCAATCGATCCTATACCCGAAGCGTATGGGACACGACGCATAATGTTTTATTTGCTATGTTCTCAAAATTCGAATTGTGAAGAGGGATGCCGTAATCATAATCGAAATTTTAAGAACACACTTCGTACCTATGACTAAATTTATTAACATTTCTCAACCTAATCCTTTAGATTTGAAATGAAGCATAATATTCTCTCCCTTAATTATAGCAAAACAACTTTACAACTCTTACAACTTTGCAAAGTATGACTCTTGTTTTCTATAATTAATATTGCTAACCTTGCAATACTTTCCTTAATAATCATACAATCATAACTTTTATGCTCCCACTATCTTTGATGATTATTATAAAACATAACACTTATGCTCCCACTAGCTTCGACATGTATTCATAAACATCTTAACTTTCAGAAAACAATGCTTATTGAATTTCTTAAGTTCATGTTTCTAATACTTAGTGCTTTGATAATCTTTTATCAAGGATTCTTTATACACCTTTGCCTTCGATAGTTCATATGTGTGTCTAAACAATTAAGACTAATTGCCAAACTTCACAATTCAAATTATGGAAAGGGATGCCGTAACCATAATTGAATTCGAGAATGCAATTTTACAATCACTATCTTCTTAAAATCTTTCTTAGTGAAAGCATTTCCTCACAATCATTTTCATGAAGGAAGAAATCTTATGACACTTAGATTTTAAACGGTGTAAATGTTCCTATCCATGTGAATTTGTCAAAACCAACGTTTACGACAAATTCAAACTCATATGGATCGAACTTTCTTAATCTTGATTTCTTGCCTCATGGTAGCACAGCTGCCCACCACGTCTTCCAAGTAGTTAAGCATCTCACCCTTTCAAATCAATGTACCTTTCATTGATTAAGGTGCCTTGCCTTTTATGCATTCAAGATGAGAATTCATAGAACTCACATGCATAATTAACTCGATTGGATTGGCACAAAATTAAAATAATGTCAACACGATAGGTTGTCAACCTCAACTCGTGTGCTAGTGATGATCGGTAAGGTTTATTTGATTTGTTCTTGAAACCTTTCAAGACCATTAAGACTCCCACTGACTCCTTGACATATAAGATTCTCTTGTCAAAACATTTCTTGACAAACAAATATTCAAGAGTTAGTGTAGCTTTTATCAAAACACTTCATAAATTGGTACTAGTTGGCCTTTGTCTTATTCAAGACATCACAACTTCCCACATTCGATGAATGTTATAAACCTTCTTAATACTTTTCACTCATTGTCACAATCTTAACTTTAAGACTTGTTTTGGAACGAAGTATGATTGACTTATTGATTTAACCATTTCTTCAATTCTTGATTCCTCTTCTTAGACATGCAATTGTACTAAGACTCATTTAGAGGATCAATTGAGATATGGTTCTTAATCACTAAGACATATCATAAAGCATAAAAGCTACTCTCCTTCTTCTTAGAATGGAGAAACTTTTATCTTTCTGCCTACTTGATTCTTCTTATTCGTTCTGCTATTGATCTAAACCCTTTAATCAATTCAAAATTACACTTAATCTTGTAAGTATAATCATATTTACTAAACCTTTAGTAAATCATGACGAATATCATTGTTACTCTTATGGTGGTTTTGATCAACACGCTACTTTGTGTACTTGATCTCCTAGTCCTTTACTTGACACTTTGTCAACTAATTGGTCTAATTTCCAAATATGAAATTTCTCATTCATCGTGCAACCAAGTTGCGTGATTCCAAATTTCTGTCCAATTGAAACTTTGGGCGATGAGAAACTCTCCCTATTTGGTAAATTCTCGACTTTTCCATAAACACCATAAATAAGAATCATATCCATTTGTTGTAGAAATATGCAAACACCAATTTTCATAACGATTTCATTGCAAGGAAATAAATAAATAAATAAGTCAAACGAAAATTTATTTTATTTATAAGAGCAGCGGAAAACATTTGTCCTTACAATGCAAAATCCATTGAAAACTATGTATTTCAAAAGAAAATTTTCTAACAACTCTATCATAACTATCTAATCTAATCTTCAAGTCCATGCGATCAAGATCCATTCCTTGTGATTAGATTCATTTTGCTCTTTCACCAAGCTTCCTTTCTTTTCACCGATCCTGTAAAACATTCAAATGCAATCTTATTACATTATGTATTAAGAATTAATGAATAGGAACTTAATGGAGTTAGATAGTGGATTTTACCTGAAGCGCAGCCATACTCTTTGACTCTCCCAGCTTCTGGACTCTTCAAGCTCTTTGGGCAGACTTGTATCCAACGCCCTCTCTTTTGGCAGCAAACGCAGGTTGGTTCTCCTAGAACGTCCTCGGAAGCATGGTCGGTTGACTTTCCCAACAAATACGCTCCATTGCTTCGCCAAATCATTTCTGATTCAGCAGCAACGAGCATGTAAGTTAGGTCAATGAGGTTGTCGTCATGATTCATCATATAATACTTTCTTTTGAACTCATTATATGATTCAGGAAGTGACTGCAAAACCCAATTCACAGCCAACTCATCTGGGAATGACACACCCAACATTTTCAACCTATCAATGTGTGATTTCATTCCTAGAACATGGGCACACACGGGTTTACCATCTTCATGTTTCATTTCCAATAGGGCTTTAGTGATATTGAACCTTTCAATTCTTCGATCTTGTGGGTTGGGGAGAACAATAGGAGGAGGAGGAGGAAGTGAAGCATGATTTCTCGTTCCTCGATTAAATCGTGGAATACCATCTTCATTTTAATGTGGAATGCTTGTTCCACGGGATTTGGGAAGACCATAGTTGTCGAACTTTGACATCTACAAAACGGGAGAAAAACAAATTCAAGTTAGTTGATTGATTGAGTCCTTAGTAAATCACCCAAATGAGATACTAAGGCTAGGACCCAACACAATATTCTACAACTCGGGAGAGGGATGCCGTAACCCTAATTGCAGAATATTTGAAGGTAAGTGAATGACGATTCACTAATTTCCACCACGAAAAACGAAAAAGAATTTAAGTTTTAAATCTATGAAAACTCCTAGATCCTTTGAGATTCATTGAACTTTCAATGGCATGTTTGTATCTCGATATGCCCCTCTTGTTTGTGACTGGGATGCCGAGGATCACAAAACGGGTGTGAATAACCATGCAAACTTACATGGTGCCCTCACATGTTACAGTTACCTATTCGATGTGCCGGTAAACCACACACGCTCCACCGAACTATGACAAACATTGAGTCACCCTTTGCTACCTTTGCTTAGACCCATTTAGTGTGCCGGTTAACCACACACGCTCCACTAACGTCTTCGCAAGGGCACAAAGTGTAATTTCATGGAATTGCATCAATTCACTTTTGCCTAAGTAACTAAGATTGGGAATTTTTGAAAACATTTAGTTACTTTTATACTTCATTATACTTATAATGGAAGGTTTCGTCCTATCCTACCCGTTCGGCTAACGACCCTCCACTAGTCAAGAGTGTGGTGGGTAAGAGTGGATACCCATTCAATCGCCATTTTATAGGCAATTTCCTTAAACACCCCTTATAGACCAGCTTCGTGAATGAGGCCTACTAACGGTAAGACTGACTTTTACTCATATATATAATGTTAGACTTTTAATGTTATATATAGTATAGGGTGTATTTTACACTTTTAAAATATTAGGTGGTTCAATTTAACAATTATACTTTTAATTTACTTAAATTGTAAACCTAAACTTTTATGGATTTATTAAACCTCTTTAATTATACACCTTAATTAATTAATAAAACCATAATGGTGTGATTTGAACTTTTTCAAAACTTCTTAGAGTTTTAGAATTTAACATTCCTAATTAAACTTTTAATCAACTTTTAAATTCCAAAACTTGAGGGCAAGTTTTGAAACATTTCAACACATTAGGGTTTAGAATTTAAATATGCATCAAAATTAAACTATTTAATCAAAATTTAAATTCCAAAACTTGAGGGCAAGTTTTGAAACCTTTTTTTCAAAACATTAGGGTTTCAACTATTTAAATTTCAAAACAACAAAACTTTTTGGGGTTCAAATTTTAAACTATAAAACCTAAAGGGCCAAATATGAAACTTTTCACAACAACAAGGATCAAATAACAAATAATTCAAATTAACATTTAATCACATAATTATCCATATTTGATTTATTTAATGATTTCTTGCAAAACAATTTATCAATTTACTCAAAATAATTAATCAATTATCTTATAAGGAAACAATTATCTTATTAATTGATAAATATCTTCAATTAGATTAAAAATATAGTCAAATATATCATATAATCGGATTAATATTAATCTAACATGATAAGGTAATTATCCCAATGCAAAAACAGCAAGAAATCCCGAGATAAGCACTTTCTGACGCACCGACTCGCCGAGTCACCCTCTGGAACTCGCCGAGTAAGGCTGACTCGCCGAGTCCAAGAGTGACTCGCCGAGTCAGGTCGAACAGTGAGGCCAAAACACAATTTTTTAGTTACATCAAGCATCAATACAATAGAAACCAATCATGGCTCTGATACCACTGATGGGTTTTGGTCATAAGACATCCTATGTGCTCATACAAACCCTAAAGCTCGGATCTAGGTTTCTCTATTGTACATACTTTGAATCCAAGACTTTGAACCCTAATACTAGCATATGGAAATCAGAATACACATGTAAATAGGTTTAAGAACATACCTTGATTGTTATATAGCAATAACAATCCAATTCCTCCTTGAATTGACCTTGGAAAGCAGAGAGTCACAAGTGTCACTCCTCTAATGGCTTACAAACACCATAAGCAAGTGGAGAAGGTATAAGGAGAGAGGAGGGAGGTTAGAATTCGTATTTGGGACTTCTTGGGAAGGGATACACGAATTCATGGCCTTGGGGTTGTTTATATAGGTGTAGAGATAGGGTTTCAGTCATTATCCTTATCTAGTTGATTATCCATTAAGCAACCAATAAGATAATCCTTGAATCCTTATCATACTCGAATTCTAAGGCTTTCCAACCTTAAATTCGTTCACCATACTTATAAGATAATTCTTACCTTATTTTGTAACTATCACATAATTACAAATCAGCCCCTCTAGTTTAATTAATTACACTTGATCACAAAATTAATTCTTAATTAATTATTGACCAATATTAATTAAACAAATATGATTTCTCCTTTAATATATTATTCTTATAACATATTAATAAATCATAATAACCTCTCTCTCTATTTATTTCTCCAATCAAGTTGCTTTGGTGAAGGCAACCCAAAAGGACCATGCACCATCGGGTCAAGTACATACCAAAATAGTTATGGACTTAGACACTAATCCAACAATATATACATTAGAATCCCATGTTTTAAGGGATTACATCTTATCTATACTAAGAACTGATCTTTATATTAAAGATGTAGCACCCGGTTCCTGGTATGAATTTCATTAAAGTATTACTCTTTTTTGGCCTAGAACTCGGCGAGTTGATGGCCAACTCGACGAGTAGGAGTGACTTGGACCTGGGAGTTTAATGACCTACTCGACGAGTCGGCAGCCAGATTCGACGAGTAGGCCCTGACTAGAAAAAACCATAATTTTAGGGATTGTACCCTATTTAAGCACCACATTCAACCTCCCTTTGTCCCTATTGCTTTTAAGAACTCTCCATATCAAACCCTAATCATTTGTGTAAAGATATAAGGCCTTTGTGGTGGTTTTTAGTGATTTAGGAACATAAGAAGGAAGAGAAAGGCTTGAGGAATCAAGAGGAGGCCAGAGGAGTAGAGTTCGTGCACCCTCAGCAGTTCTTTAGAGGTAAAAAGCTGATACCTTGCTCTTTCATGTGTTAGATCCCTTTTTGGGGTGATTTAGGGCTTTTAGGAGCCATTCTTGGTGACGAATCATGAGTGCAAGCATGGTTGGGGGCTGAGACTTCAGATCCAAGGTCTTTAAGGGGTTACAAGGCAGAAAGGGAATGATTTTGGAGCCATAAAGAGCCCCATGCATCTTAAGAGTCTCATTTAGGGCCATTTGAGCTCTTAGTCCCATGCATGCATGTAAAGTTGGTAACTTTATGTTCTAGATCGATCCTAGAAGCCTAGATCCATCCTTTGATTAAGTGTTGTACACCAGACAACGAGAAATGAGACTTGGTCATTCTCAGCTCGACGAGTCATTCTTGGACTCGACGAGCCCATGGCTTGACTTCCCTTTTCTGTTGTGGTTTGAAGGAACCCAATGAGTGTTAGAGTGGTCTTAGAGGGGTCTGGGGGAATGACCCAACGCATTAGACTTAGCCATACACCTGGGAATCATAGGACTCGTTGAGTGTATGAGCAGACTCGGCGAGTCCAAGGCAATCTCCCAACATTCAAAGATGAACTCGACGAGTTGTTCATACAACACGGCGAGTCAAGGGCATGACTTGTTCACAGGATGGAGATGAACTCGATGAGCTGCTCATACAACTCGGCAAATCAAATGAAGGTTCATTCAAGGATGTTTTAGAAGGAGAACTCATTGGGTCGTTGCTAAACTCGACGAGTATGGGCGTGAAGAAGGTCAGATGAAAGGATAGGGACTCAACGAGTTGGCGGCCCAACTCGACGAGTCAGGTCAACTAGAAGTTGACTTTGACTTTGACTTTGACTTGGTTAGGGGTAAAATAGTCATTTTACCCTAAGAGTAGTTATCAGTGTCTGATTATGTGTTTTATTGATTTATAGCCGGAGGATCACCGGAGCAGCAATCAGACATTTGTCGATCATCTTTTCAACAGTCAGCCTTACGATGTGAGTTACATTCTGTAGTGGTGGGTCTACGACCACAATGCCGGCCCACCAGTAGGAGTTTTATGTTAGATGATTGTCTTTGTGATATTCATCTAGGTTTGCTAGTACTTGATATGTTATGTGGTAGTATGATATTATGTTATATGCTAGTAGTAGTAGGGGAGATAGTCCCCAAGATTCCGGTCGATAAGGCCAAAGGGGGTAGTCATACCCAGTGATGCTAGATAGAATATGATTATGTGTTACATGTTATGTGGTAGTAGTAGTAGAGGGGTGAAATAGTCGCTAGTATCCGGTCGAGAGGACCGAAGGAGAGGCCAACACCCAGATATGCTAGGCAGTATCCGGTCAAGAGGACCGAAGGGGAGGCCAGCACCCAAATATGCTAGGCAGTATCCGGTCGAGAGGACCAAAGGGGAGGCCAGCACCCAGGTATGCTAGGCAGTATCCGGTCGAAAGGACCGAAGGGGTAGGTTGGGCACCCAAATATGCCTGACAATATATGTATGTTATGTGATTGTATGGTATGCGGTACGGTGGGGAAAACTCACTAAGCTTCGTGCTTACGGTTTTCAGTTTTGGTTTCAGGTTCCTCTTCAGCGAATGGGAAAGAGCTGGTGCGGTAGCTGCACATCATACACACACGTTGGATTTCCGCATCATGAGATTCTTGGGATTGTACTCTGACATTGTATATTTATGGTTTCGTTTTCAGACATGAGATATTAGTTTTATGAAATGATATGTCTTTACTATGTTTACTTATGCAATTTTTATAAATCAATTAATTAAAAAATGAAATTTTTGGACTCGAAATTTGAGATGTTACAAGTTGGTATCAGAGCCCTGGTTTGAGGGATTCAGACACACCCTCGGGGATGTTTGGACTCAAATCGAAGGATTAAAAGATTTTTACAAAGAAAATGGTTTTCTAAAAGCTAATTTAAAAAGTTTTAAGAAACAACAAGGCGTGTGATGTGCGCGAGCGCCCCAGCTCAAGTAAGTTTTTCCCTAAAGTACCCATACAACTTTATGTTATGATTAGCAATTTCAGTAGAACAGCATGCTAGATTAGGACTAAAGATCTAGGAAAGATGCCTTATGTGCCTGTTATATGTGCTTTTGAGCTGCATGATAGTGTTGATTAGACAGAGATACGTTAGCCTGTTAGGTTATGCTTGATTATATGAGCTTATATCACATGCTAGTACAAATTCTTCTTATGTGGATAGAATTGCTCGAGCTTGTTTCCTTTTTGTCTGAATGTTGTTTGCTTTGTGCTTTGCGGGACTCAGAGTGATGAGAGTTAGCTATTAGGTGGGTACGTTAGGTTACATGCAATCATGGTTGAATAATCTCAGAGTGTTGGATTTGACCTTATTGCATAGCTCTTGTCTGAGTCGTAACCGTTGTAGGGATGTTTCCCTTACTTGAAGGATTATCTAAGCCTCGTGGCATGTGATTGTATCCATATGGTGGCTAATTGGCGTTGCAAAGAGGCCTTTAGCATATGAGGAATGGTTTGGGTGGGGTTAGAGGTACCCTAGGGCAAGCCTAGGATGAGAGTAGCAAAGATTGGTAGCAGTATAAGGGACTTGGTGGAGTCAAGGCAGTTCTTGAAGAAAGTACGGATAGATGTGGAAGGTAGTAAGGGCCCGTACTACTGAAAGCAGAGGATCCGTACTTGAGTCGAGGAAGGCTGAGACGAGACCATGAAACTTGTGACAGATGTGATCCTTCTAGATGTATCAATATCATTGACGATTGTCATTATGGGTTGCAGAATGGTGGTACTACGTTCGAGGTCAACAGTTGGCAGTTGGGAGAGGGATCAGGTTCAGGTTCAGGTTCTGAACCAGTGGATGAGAGGCTACGCAAGTTCATCGCGTCCGAGATCACTAGAGTCATCCTTGATGTGAACCCGGTCATCTTTGGTTCGATCAAGGAAGGGATCACCGAGCTGATGGAAGATCGCCTCAGGGCGTTCAGGAGTGACATGGCGACCAGCCAGTCAGGCTCATGCATACTGTCCTTCAAGGACTTCAGGGGCAGTGGTACGCCAGATTTCCATGGGGTGAAGGACCCTATTGCTGCCAGACGATGGATTGCGGACATTGAGTCTACACAGTGGACTAGCTTCTGCCTCGAGGGGTCGAAGGTGCGATATGCAGCAGGATGCTTGAGGGACCGGGCCAGGGATTGGTGTGAGTCGGTTGGTGACTATCTGGGAGCCTTGGCTATTGGGGCTATGACATGGCCGGATTTTGTGACCCGGTTCAGAACTGAGTTCGCACCTACGGTGGAGCTCCAGTAGTTGGCCCGGGAGTTTCTGGATATGAGATAGACGATTGAGACAATGGCGTAGATCACCGCCAAGATCCGAGAGAGGGATTTATTTGTGCCCCAGTATACGGTTGACGAGGATATGAGGAGGACCCACTACCATGACATGCTACGAGCCGACATTCGGGAGCATGTCAGTTTTTCAGCTTGCCCTACCCTGGAGTCCATGATTGCCAGGGCAAGGCAGAGAGAGATTGATTTGGAGCACATCTGTAAGAGGAAGGTCGAGGAGGGACAGATGAATGGGGCTTCGGGGAAGAAGCCCAAGGGATCAAACGCTGGGCCAAAAGGCCAGTAGGGCTGAGGCCGCTGCAGGAAATACGGCAAGTCACACGTGGGAGCATGCAGGTTGCGATCGTCAGGCTGCTATAAATGCGGCAAGTTAGGGCATTTCAGCAAGGATTGTACCGCCCCTGCACCCACTATTCAGACATCTGAGTTTCTATGTTTCCACTGCAACCAAAGGGGCCATAAGAGGGCCAATTACCCCCAGTTGACAGCAGTAGCGCTCGTGAAGGCGCCAGCTCCAGTGACCCTGCGGGTTACGGATGGCCGGCAGGGCAAGTCAGAGGCTCCATTGGTGAGGAGCTGGGCCTTCCAGTTGACTAAGGAGGAGGCACACACCGCACCCAATGTAGTGACAAGAATGATTCTTTCTCCCTGATTTATTCTTATGATGCTTATGATAATTATATACACTTTGTATATAAATGTTTAGGATCGTTCTATGTAAACGGTATCCCAGTTCAGGTGTTGTTTGGTTCGGGCGCTACTCGATCGTTTGTTTCTCTTGCGCTTAGCGAGAAGTTTCCTGAGTCCTCGGGCATGTTGGATTACCCTCTAGAGGTCAAGATTGCAGACGATCGGTCTGTGCGAGCATCGAAGGTCTTCCGGGATTGTCTTTTGAGGTTGTTCGAAGAGCGTTATATAGTGGATTTGGTTCCCATACCGTTGAGGGGGAACAAGGTTATTATTGGTATAGATTGGCTAAGCCCCAATGGGGCAGTGATTGACTGCGCGCAACAGTTGGTTCAGATTAGGACCCCAGGTGGGGGAGAGCTGGTGATTCAGGGCGAGAGGCCACAGCAAGGACCAACTTGATGTTCAACAGCGAGAGCTAGGCACTACATTCAACAGGGTTGTGTAGGATACATCGCCTATGTTATGGGCACCCGGGAGGCGGGAAGGACGACGCTGGGTGATGTGCCAGTAGTGCAAGAGTTTGCGGATGTATTCCCCAAGGACTTTCCCGGGATACCACCGGAGAGGCAGGTGGAGTTCAGGATCGACCTAGTCCCTGGTGCGGCTCCGATAGCCAAGGCACCGTATCGGTTGGCTCCTCCTGAAATTTAGGAGTTGTCTACACAGCTGTAGGAGCTGTTAGACAATGGATTCATTGGACTGAGCAATTCGCCTTGGGGAGCCCCAATTCTGTTTTTAAAGAAGAAGGACGGGTCGCATCGGAGGTGTATAGATTATCGGGAGCTGAATAAGGTAACGTTGAAGAACCATTACCCACTCCCGAGGATCGATGACCTCTGTGACCAGCTACAGGGAGCGTCTTGGTTCTCCGAGATTGATTTGCATTTAGGTTATCATCAAATGAGGGTCAGAGAGGATGATGTACAGTAGACTGCCTTTCGGACGCGTTATGGTCACTATGAGTTCGTGGTGATGCCTTTTGAGCTCACCAATGCTCCTGACGCGTTCATGGATCTCATGAACCGCGTGTGCAGACCGATGTTGGATCGGACCGTGATAGTTTTCATTAATGACATCTTGATTTATTCCAAGACGCAAGAGCAGCATGAGGAACACTTGCGGGAGGTACTGGATACTTTGAGGAGGGATAACTTGTATGCTAAGTTCTCCAAATGTGATTTCTAGTTGCACGAGGTGCAGTTCCTTGGGCACCTTGTCAACCAAAACGGGTTATCGGTTGACTCGACCAAAGTGGAGGCCATGATGAGATAGGAGGTTCCGAGGTCTCCATCTGAGACTCGTAGTTTCCTAGGATTAGCTGGTTATTATCAGAGATTCATCCAGGATTTCTCTAAGATAGTCGTACCCCTGACGAGGCTGACAAGGAAAGTCGTGGTCTTTCGCTGGGGGCTTGAGTAGCAGGCTGCATTTGAGACATTGAGACAGAGATTGTCCGAGGCACTAATATTAGCTCTGCCAGAGGGCATGGAGGATTTTTTTCGTATATCGCGATGCGTCCATCTCGGGTTTGGGGGCAATTTTGATGTAGAGAGGACATGTTATTGATTACGCTTCGAGGCAGCTTAAGCCTCACGAGGCGAATTATCTGACGCATGATTTGGAGCTGGGGGCTATTGTTTTTGCCCTTAATATTTGGTGTCATTACCTCTATGGGGTTCGTTGTACCATCTACACGGACCACAAGAGCCTGAGGTAGCTCATGGACCAATCGAATTTGAATATGAGGCAGCGTCGGTGGCTTGATGTGGTGAAGGATTATGATTGTGAGATACTCTACCATCTGGGGAAGGCCAATGTTGTGGCCGACACGCTTAGCCGCAAGGCAACGCTGATCAGGGGTATCTGTATGAGGATGACTGTGGTGGATCCGTTGTTGGAGCGGATCCGAGAGGCCCAACAGGAGGCAATGAAGGAGGAACACCGGAAGAGCGAGCGTATTGTGGGTCAGGTTTCCTCCTTCGACTATGATAGCCGAGGGCTATTGACACTACACCGTAGGGTGTGGGTTCCATACCATGGGGGTGTGCTCCAGGTTCTGATGGAGGAGGCGCATAAGTCCCGATTCTCCATTCATCCCGGGGCGACGAAGATGTATAGAGATCTTCGTCTTGACTATTGGTGGCCCTGCATGAAGCGGGATTTAACATGGTATGTGGAGCGGTGCTTGACCTGCAGGAAGGTCAAGGCCAAGCATCAGATACCGCATGGCAAGATGAAGCCATTAGATATTCCCATGTGGAAATAGGAAAATATTACTATGGATTTCATCTCCAAACTTCCCAGGATCGCGCGGGGAGTGGATTCCACATGGGTCATTGTGGATCGGTAGACCAAGAGCGCCCATTTCATACTGATCCAGGAGAGTC
Organism: Lactuca sativa; assembly: GCF_002870075.4. NCBI lineage: Eukaryota > Viridiplantae > Streptophyta > Magnoliopsida > Asterales > Asteraceae > Lactuca > Lactuca sativa. Next base: position 244,951,032 of record NC_056627.2, on the reverse strand, counting down.
TATCGGCTGAGAAGCTGGCCAACATTTACATTCGAGAGGTGGTGTCTCGACATGGAGTGCCAGTCTCCATGATTTCCGACAGGGATGTGCGGTTTACTTCCGGGTTCTAGAAGAAGTTCCACAAAGAGTTGGGTACTCGTCTTCACTTTAGCACCAAATTTCACCCGCAGATGGTTGGTCAGAGTGAACGGACCATCCAGACTTTGGAAGATATGCTGCAGGCGTGTGTGCTAGATTTCGGTGGTAGTTGGGATACTTACCTCCCACTGGCTGAATTCTCCTACAACAATAGCTACCACATGAGTATCGATCATCCTCACTTTGAGATGTTATACGGGAGGAAGTGCAGGACCCTGATATGTTGGGGTGTGGTGGGCCAGAGGGTCATGGGGAACACCGAAGTGGTGCTCAGGATGACAGAAAGAATTCAGCAGGTCAGGAGCAGGCTTCAGACTACACAGAGTCGGTAGAAAAGCTATGCCGACAAGCACCGTTCAGACCTGGAGTTTCAGGCCGGGGATATGGTTCTCCTGAAGGTGTCGCCTTGGAAAGGCGTCATCCGATTCAGGAAGCGGGGCAAGTTGGGCCCCAGGTATATCGGGCCCTTCAGGATTTTGGCCCGGGTGGGCAAGGTGGCATATCGTCTGGATCTGCCAGTAGAACTCATTCAGATCCATGGCACTTTCCATGTCTCCCAGCTGCGATAGTGTCTGGTGGACGACTCGGCAGTGGTGCCCCTGGAGGATATATACAGGTTGATGGCAGCCTGAACTACATTGAGCGGCCCGTGGCGATCCTCGACCAGAAGTCAAAGGACCTAGGGAACAAGAAGGTCAAGCTGGTGAAGGTGCAATGGCAGCACCAGAAGGGCTTGGAGTGGACGTGGGACCCGATGGACGAGATGATGGAGCATTATCCAGAGCTTTTTCAGGACCAAGCAACAGACTTCGAGGACGAAGTCTAAGATAAGTGGGTGAGATTTATAGCACCCGGTTCATGGTATTAATTTCATTCAAGTATTATTCTTTTTTTTTTGTCTAGAACTCGGCGAGTTGATAGCCAACTCGACGAGTAGGAGCAACTTGGACCCAGGAGTTTAATGACCTACTCGACGAGTCGGCAGCCAGATTTGACGAGTAGCCCCTGGCTGGACAAAACCCTAATTTTAGAGATTGTATCCTATTTAAGCACCTCATTCAACCTCCCTTCGTCCCTATTGCTTTCAAGAACTCTCCATATCAAACCCTAATCGTTTGTGTAAAGATATATGGCCTTTGTGGTGGTTTTTAGTGATTTAGGAACATAAGAAGGAAGAGAAAGGCTTGAGGAATCAAGAAGAGGCCAGAGGAGTCGAGTTCGTGCACCCTCTGCAGTTCTTTAGAGGTAAAAAGTTGATACCTTGCTCTTTCATGTGTTAAATCCCTTTTTAGGTGATTTAGGGCTTTTAGGAGCCATTCTTGGTGACTAATCATGAGTTCAAGCATGGTTGCGGGTTGAGACTTCAGATCCAAGGTCTTTAAGGGGTTACAAGGCAGAAAGGGAATGTTTTTGGATCCATAGAGAGCCCCATGCATCTTAGGAGTCTCATTTAGGGCCATTTGAGCTCTTAGTCCCATGCATGCACGTAAAGTTTGTAACTTTACGTGCTAGATCGATCCTAGAAGCCTAGATCTATCCTTTGGTCAAGTTTTGTATATCAGAAAATGAGAAATGAGAATTGGTCATTCTCAGCTCGACGAGTCGTTCTTGGACTCGACGAGCCCATGGCTTGACTTCCCTTTTCTGTTGTGGTTTGAAGGAACCCAATGAGTGTTAGAGTGGTCTTAGAGGGGTCTGGGGGAATGAACCAACGCATTAGACTTAGCCATAGACCTGGGAATCATAGGACTCAGAGAGTGTATGAGCAGACTCGACGAGTCCAAGGCAGTCTCCCAACATTCAAAGATGAACTCGACGAGTTGTTCATACAACACGGCGAGTCAAGGGCAAGACTTGTTCACAGGATGGAGATGAACTTGACGAGTTTCTCATACAACTTGACAAATCGGATGAAGGTTCATTCGAGGATGTTTTAGAAGGAGAACTCGTTGGGTCGTTACTAAACTCGACGAGTAGGGGCGTGAAGAAGGTTAGATGAAAGGATAGGGACTCGACGAGTTGGCGGCCCAACTCGACGAGTCAACTCAACTGGAAGTTGACTTTGGCTTTGACTTGGTCAGGGGTTATTTTACCCTAAGAGTAGTTATCAGTGTCTGATTAAGTGTTTTATGGATTTATAGCCGAATGATTGCCGGAGCAGCAATCAGACATTTGCCTATCAGCTTTTCAGCAGTCAGCCTTACGAGGTGAGTTACTTTCTAGTAGCGGTGGGTCTACGACCACAATGTCGGGCCCACCATTAGGAGTTGTATGTTAGATGATTGTCTTTGTGATATTCATCTAGGTTTGCTAGTACCTGATATGTTATGTAATAGTATGATATGATGTTATATGCTAGTAGCAGTAGGGGAGATAGTCCCCAAGATTCCGGTCGATAGGGCCAAAAGGGGTAGTCATACCCAGTCATGCTATATAGAATATGATTATGTGTTACATGTTATGTGGTAGTAGTAGAGGGGTGAAATAGTCCCCAGTATCCGATTGAGACGACCGAAGGGGAGGCCAGCACCCAAATATGCTAGGCGGTATCTGTTCGAGAGGACCGAAGGGGAGGCCAGCACCCAGATATGCTAGGCAGTATCCGATCGAGAGGACCGAAAAGGAGGCCGCCACCCCGGTATGCTAGGCAGTATCCGGTCTGAAAGGACCGAAGGGGTAGGTCGGGCACCCAGATATGCCTGACCGTAGATGTATGTTATGTGATTGTATGGTATACGGTACGGTGGGGGAAAATCACTAAGCTTCATGCTTACGGTTTTCAGTTTTGGTTTCAGGTACCTCTTCAGCGAAGGGGATACACACACGTTGGATTTCCGCATCATGAGATACTTGGGATTGTACTCTGACATTGTATATTTATGGTTTGGTTTTTAGACATGAGATATTAGTTTTATGAAATGATATGTCTTCACTATGTTTTCTTATGCAAGTTTTATAAATCAATTAATTAAAAAATGAAATTTTTGGACTCAAAATTTGGGATGTTAAAAAAGATATCGAATGTTCTATCTATTCTATAGTTATCCACATCATTACCTAATATACAAATGATTATAATAGGATAAGTATATATCGAATGTTCTATCTATTCTATAGTTTTCCACATCATTACCTAATATATAAATGATTATAATAGGATAAGTATATTATGCGCCGACGTTGATAAGCTTGATACGCTGGTGCTGGTTGTCACAACCCCAAACCGGAATGCCGGAAACGTTCGGGGGCGGAGGACCTCATATACAGTAACCCAACAATTGTAAAATAGTAATCAAAGCAACAACAACGATTGTATTAATAGCATATTACTTATATTGTGTTCAAAACATTACTTGTACAACATTTACTATAGCAAAAGATACGGCGTAATGCTACTATGCCCCCATCTTCATAACGCTCGAGAGAGTACTTTCTACTAACTTTCCTGAGAATACAAGTGGTTTGAAAAGAGAGTATCAACATTTAAGATGGTTAGTTCATAAGTATTTTGGTGGAAAAGATGTGTTCTTTGTTATTAACAACGTTAATGTGTTCTTCCAGAAAATCCAATATTTTCTTAGTAAACACATCATAATCTTAGTATTTTGAGACTAAAAGGTATAAGTTTCTTATGTTTATAACCTGTTATTTGATATTCTAATTCATGTACTTAGTCTGACCCATCCTGTTACCACCTATGATTAATTAGTGTATACAATTATATATAATAAAAATTGAATGGACAGTCGATTGGATGAATCTGCCCTAAGCCCATAACCAAACAAGGAACAAGAAGAAAGGCAGAAGTCACACATTCCACTGTTTATCGGATCTTCATTATATAGAATTGTAATGTATACATTAAGTAATCATAGACTTTAATAAAAAGAATTCCCGTAATATGATTTTCTGCACTTCTATTTGTACCATATTAGTAATAATATAATGTTTTACTTTTCGTGTAATTCGTGTACAAATCTAGAATTTATTACCTACAAATAATGTAATATAGTTTAATTATTTAAATAAAACCTTTGAAAGTACATTTGCCCTGAAATCCGAATGTATGGTTAATAATCAAATAAAACTATTTGATAACATACCATCCGTAAATAAGTGTTAAATTCTTTGTAAACATATTCTTAGTTATATCCGCTTTACTGTAAAACATTGATTTCGATAAGCAGTTGTGTTTGTTTTTAGAAAGTCGATCTATAAACGGTTCACCTGTAAAATAATGATATTGATCCTAGAAAAATCTTATATTTTCCATAATACCGATTTGTGGTTTTAAACATTCCAAAACCAAAAAAGTATAGGTATATTTGCCATAAATAATTTCATGATATGTAGTTTTGTTCATAAGTAAAACTAACTGAAGGTATATTTGGCCTATAAAATAGATATGATGTAAATACCTTGTTTTACTACTTTAAATGAAGTATATTACTATGTAAAATAATCATTGTTTTATACATGTGAGTTCTTATAACCATACTATATGACTGATATGCTTGATGCAACATTCTTCAGGTGTTAGAGGGATATGACATTTGTCACCTTAGGCCTGCCGGCCTAACTGTAGAGAACAGTTAAGGTGCAGGATTGTCAATCTCGTATAGATCTATATACAAATTCACTCTCTCCCTCTAAGAGATTCTGGTTAATAAGTCAGGACTTAAGGTCATACTTAGGTAAGTACAGCACAAAGTGTGTCTCAAATTTATTGTTTCAACGAGATTACGAGTAATACAATGGAAAAACCTTTTAACAAATAAAGATAAAGTTTTTCCATATATAAGTTTAAGATGATTGATATTGTGAATTGATTTATAAATTATACCTATTATAATTTATATGTGTGTTTTCATATTGTTTTCTCTACTTAGTAAAATAGTCCATAAGTTCCATAAACTATTCCTATTATAGTTTATATGCATGTAAATATTGTAATATGAACCTTTTGTATTTTAACGACCTTGAGAGCTTATAAGTTTGGTAACAAAAACACATAGTTAGTATTTTTACGTACAATATTTATAAAGTAAATAAAAGAATGAAATAAAAAATTTGTATTTTAAACACAATATTACTTGTGTTTTTACTTGTATCCCCCCCTAAAAACATGGAAAAGTTTGGAAAAGTGTAGGGGTATGAACTCACCTTGTGTGCTTGTTCTTTCTTAGATACAAATTGGTTGCGAATACTCTTCAGGATAGAATACGTGATTATAGCCGTATCCTAATAATTTTTACTTACGATATCGTATTTAAATCAAATAAGAATAATTTAAATGCTAAGTTAAAGTGTTAACAACACTTAATTATTGTAAGAAAACTTACAATAAGCCTTAGAATAGTTTGTAGGAGTTCTTGGTGTTCTTGGTGTTCTTGTTGTAAACTAAAGATTTTGGGTTTTTTTGGTCCAATATATGAATATTGGAGGGTGTTTTCGAAAGATGTTAAGAACACTTGATGATTTTCGTAAGATACTATGAAGATTCAAGTGAATTTGGCATGATACTAGAGAGACAAGTTGGGATTTTTGGTTGTGTTCTTGAGAGGATTTGGGATGATTTTCGGTTGAAAAGTGTAAGAATGAACTTGAGTTTTTGGGCAACATATATATGTATATGTGGGTTTTCGGTTGTAAACACTACCCGAGAAGATTAGACCGAAGGCATTTGCGGTTCGAAGGCGGCCAAGGTGTTGCGGTCAGGAAAGAAAACCCACCGAAGTAGTTTTCTGCTGAACACGTGTTTGTGGTCAGAGGCGTTTGCTGCCAAGGACCGTTATCGATCCGAAGGAAATAAGGGAAATGCGAAGGTGTTCAGTCTAGGCGAGGATCCTTGGATTTTTGTGCATTTCTCTCTAACTTATGCAACACTTTTATTAAAAGTTTAAATATACCATCATTATTAATTTAAATTTATTAAATTAACAAAACAATAAAGTTCACTTTTATTATATATGTTTGACTTCTCTTGACTTTTATAGATTTGAAAATAACGGGTTGTCACATTATCCTCCCGTTAAAGGGAATTTCGTACCGAAATTCAAAATTCTAGGTGGTTACTCATGAATTAGGGAAAAGAAACAGGTAATTTTGTTGTATTAGTCTTTTCTGTTCCCTAGTGAATTCAAGTTCTTTCTTAGTGTTCGAACGGATATTTATTATTAGTATGTGACCTTATTTTGTTTAATGTGATTCTCTATGTTGGGATGGTAAACTGTACTTAAGATGGACGAAAGTGTGGGTTTGATTGTTTACTTGAATAATAGCATACTCATTCATAGTCTTGGGCAGCTTTGTCTTGAGCTTCATGGTAGGACTCATACTTAGTTTATTCCACCATCACATCGTGTATAGAAGTCATATATAATTAAGATTGAAAAGACATTCATACGGGTGGTTCTGCCCCATGTCCACAACTAGACAAGGAACAGGAAGTAAGGCGGAATCACACATCCTAAATCTTTAAAATCTTAATTATATATCACCCTCGTGTATACTCTTAGTAGTGATAGATTAACCGAAGGAGTCCTTAGTCTACATTCTCAAGCTTGACTTGCTGTACGAATGGTATTCCTGGGAGGTTTGTTAAGGATACTTCGGATACTTCGGGAAGATTACGGACTTCCAGACATCTTCGGTGTGTTTTACTTTAAGTTTCTTGTCTACGGAATAAGTTAGTAAGGTGTGGTACCCCTCGCATGGGTACTTTTGAGCTTTGAAGTGAAAGACGATACAAATATTTATGTTTATGTCTTTAGTGTTTTTTGTTTTATTCTTGTTATTACTACTGCGAATATTTGCACCACATTTAGGTAGTATAGGTAGTAAGAATGCTTTGATAATTATTGGTGAAATTTCGTAATATGATCCCTACAAAGTCCCTCTATAATCACTTAGTGTATACAAATCGTATATAGTTAAGATTGAGAAGACATTCAACTGAATAATTCTACCCTAAATCCACAATTAAACAAGAAACATGAAATGAGGTGGAATCACTCACTCTAAGCCTACAGAAACTTAACTATATATGACTTTAATGTTACACCAAGCCATGAGAGCTCACCTGTAAGGATTCTTAGTTTTTATATGAATGATGTGATTTTGTTCGGACAAGAGAGAATTTTTTTAAAATTATTATTTCATTTGGCAATAGTTTTAGTGAAAATCAGGTGTATAATTATTGTTGTTTGGAAACATACCAAAATACTAGCAGGGTTTCTCATTGCTTCTTCATGTTCTGTTGTTAAACTCCTCCCGCTCCTCCATCATTCCTCTCGGTTGGACAGTCTCTCTTGTAATGTCCCGTTTCACCACATAATTGGCATATTGGACTTACTCCGACATTGGTGGTTGAAATGATGTGTTCAACTGGAGTCCTACAAAAGCGGGTGGTGTGTCGTTTTATGTTGCACCTATTGCAATACAACTCCCGACAGACTCCATAATGATGGTAGTTGTTGAAACATATAAGTGATCCTCTTAAACTTGACAGATACGAAGCCATCTCCAGATCCGCAATCATTATCTCAACCGCAATCAAGGACCGCATCCGCAGTCTTCATCTTACTACTTAGCTTTAGTTTTATTTGTTCACTTTTTTCTTTACATCTCTTTGTCCAGTGTGCCTTGAAAGGCCACATTAGAACATATAGGACTTGTAACCTTTGAGAATCTATAAATAGAGCTCTCTTTCTGAGTGAAAAAAACACACATCTCTTGAATCTCACTTATCTCATCATCTTCTTACTATCTTCTTACTCTCACATCTCCAATCATCTTCAAAATTTCTGATTGTAATCTCTTTTCGGAGCAAGTCATTCTTGACTTCATCATTAAGTTTGATCACACTCACTAACTTGGATTGATTGCAATCCTCGTTAAGAATCAACTTAAGTGTATACTTGATATAATACTTGTTTTCATTTATATTTCCTTATATTTCCGCACCTAACTACCTAATTATCTAACTATCTAATCTTTAACATATTATTGTTGAGCTTTATGATCCTTTGAGTTAAACTTTATTCCGCAATACTACTTGTACTAACGTTTGTTCAAGCGTGTTTCTCATGTTTTCCTCTCAACAATTAGTATCAGAGCCAAACTGGTTGCTTTTTAAACAAAAACTCTGATTTTAAAAGGCCTTCTATACCACTGAAGCTCGTATGAAATCGCAGATACTTATATACGATCGTAGATTTTCAATTTTCGTTCGCATTTGCAAATCGAGGATTCTTAACACCATATTCAAAAGAAAAAAATGTGAGCTCAGTAAATTTATGGGATGGCAGATTCGGTTGCAGAATTCAATGTTTTACATTAAATGTCGATTTCAACCTCATTTGAACACACTTACTTTCAGAATTCTGCAATCTATCTCTAGCTTTCCCTTTCACGGGAAAATTACTTAAAACATAATAATTTTTTTGTTTTTCTGTACAAATCAAGCGTATAATGTATCAAACTTTATATTTACTTCTTCTACGCTTCTATCCTTCTAGAAATGCGATTATACGGTTGAAATTTTCTAGCATTTTTGTGTTTTTCATTTTTCATTTTTAAATTTTTCATAAGTTTTTTTTTATTATTATTATTTTTTTCAGGTCTACACCTTGTTAGAACAGATCAGGAGCAGGAATTTCAATCGTTTTTTTCTACGAACCAAACAAAACAGTTTCACCAGAACAAAAATCGAAAAATTAAAAAAAAATATAGTCGCGAGAAATCCATTGTTGCTCAGTGGACAGTCAACTATATTCGTTCTGATACTGAAACTCTTTATTTTCTATTATATATATATATATATATATATATATATATATATATATATATATATATATATATATATATATATGAGAATTTGTGCCAAATCTGTCCCTATTACCCAATTAACTAAAACATGCCTCCAAGTACCCAGCGTTCTTGCTGAAACGCTGACATTCCAGAAGATCCCTTTACTATTCAAGAGGATGATGTAGTGGTAAATTTGAAGTCACATATTACACTAGAACAATATTATCATCTTCTTCCCAGAGAAGTCAATAGTCAGACCTAGGCTCCCACTGCCACTCTTCTTGAATACATGCATATTAATAATCGGATTCACACCCTCTTTGCTAAATTAACTGAAACATGCGAGTCCTGTTGGTTTTCATGTAGCAACTTTTTGTAAATCCATTACTGGTGTGGATACATACAACACCTCCACATCTTATCTGACCAGTATCACCCATCAAGTCTTTAAGATCAAACTGAAAATTATCTGCAAAATTATTTTCACACAAGCTGAAACCTCTAAGGCTGGAAAAGATAAATTGACAATACTTTAGGCTATGGTGACTGGTGCATACCACCCCGTATTTCAGTCATTTACCTGTGAAAAGGTTTCACAAGGTCATTCGTTTGCATTCCGGGGTTGAAAAAAAATTGTTATGGCAGTTTAATCACTTTAATAGCCCATGCGGTTTTTGATCATATTCCACCGCAGTACTAGTTCTTTGAGGGAGACTATTCATGTCTTACTCTGCAGAACCTCAATAGCATGCATATGTATTGATCTGCCCCAGGTGGCTATGTCTGGATGTGCGGGCATGCTCGTTACCTTTGGGTTACCGACCATTCCTCTACCGCCCTGCCTGATCCCATCTCTTATCAAGTTGCTTCTCACGTCCAATCTGCCAGCTACATATTTTGTACCAGAAACTCAATAGTCGAATGTCCCATGACACCAATCTTCTCACCCCTTTATTTGTCGTCACCTTGACGCTCCTTCATCCTCTACTGTTGACCCGGATTATGTGGATACAACCCCCCCTCCGAACCGTCCACGACCAGGACTACTATGTTTCTCCTGATCGGATGCATACTGATTTTCAGGATGCCCCACACTTCCTAACTCACATTGACCCCAACACCCCCTCATCTACCAACACACCTTTTCCTCCAACATGACATCGCCAACCTTCATCTCGTTCTTTAGTGCATCGAGACGACTTTTCGTGTTGAGTTTCACAGCTTCCATGAAGAGTTGTTCCACCGATTCCCACCTCCACCTCCTCCCTAGTAGACATTACCCTATCCTTCCCAAGCATTAAGGAAAATGCTTTATTTTAAGCTTGGGGAGGGTTTTGTAATCTTTTTGTTTATTACAAATTTTTTTGCATTAGTTTCTTTAAAAGAAAAACAAAAAAAAAATAAAAAATATTTAAAAAACAAAACCAAAAAATATTGTCTTATTTTCTGCATGTTTGCAAATGCATTTATAAAAGGAAAAAAACCAAAAATATTTTTTGTTTTTGTTATGTTCAAACAAATACGAGATGAGGATACGATTTACATGTGATAGCTCTGTGAAGGTAGAAAATGAATGTTCGAAGTGACATGATCGTTGTTGGAAGTGTAGAATCAACTACCATAACTACTGGGCGCAAAACACCATGATCTGAGACCCTGACCAGAGAAAATAAAAAAAATGGTGTATCGAAACACTGTGTGGGTGGTATTGATAACTTCATAATGGTTTCTTTTAAATTTTGAAAAAGAACATTTATCGACAAGTCTGAACCCTTAAAGCATGGCCTTATTTGTTGATACGCGTTACCCTCGTGGTAACAGAGAACCTTAGATCAGATCCAGACAGTCGAAAAAAAAGAAGGTTACAACTGTCAAATCCAGTACCCAAGTCAATGTTCAAGCACTTAATCGAAGAAATCTGAAGAAATTTAAAAACTTGATTGAATAACTCAAACTGAAGACAAAGATATAAATTTAAGTTCAATCAAATCAAGAGCCACAACGAACACAAGTTTGTCGCAAGAAGAACTGTGTGATTTGATATTTGTCATTCTCGAAAAAGTTAAAGCATACAGATGGGATCCTATGCGGGTTGGGCCACTTCCTCGACGAAAGATGATTTGGACCTGCTGGTTCTTAAGGATGCGTCGATTCTGTTTATTGACTATCTAGTCTTGAGGACATGAGATTCTAAATTGTGTTATTTTCGCTCGCAAGGCTAGTTAAGGTATAAAGTTTAAATAAAACTATGGCTGGATTATTGGGTTACACAATTACGAGTCTTCCTGACTTTAGGAGTCCATCATACATGGAAGGTATCACGATGTTCGTCCAGGTAATGATTCCATTGGAGCTTCCTCGATGTAAAATCTGATCGTAAAACAAATAGAGAGAGAAAAAGAAAAAATAATTAAGGTTGTTTATTTTCTTTTCTGTATCATTGTTTATTTTTCATTTTTTTATGTTTTTGCATGCATGTTTTACTTCTTATTTATTTTTCTATTGATCTTGTTAGTTAGGTTTTCCTTTTATGTTATTAGTTTCGTATAGGTTATTCCCATACTACCCTTTCCCTCATATCTTTTCCGATGACTATCCTTTCCTTACTCGAGTACTGGTAAAGTTTAAGCTTCGGGAGGTTTGTTAGATGAATTTTATATGCACCTTTTAGTATGTTTTTCTTGGTACTTTTTTATGAAAAGCAAACTATCTCCCTAATGTTATTACAAATTGCGTGTCTCTCCTTATATTTTAAGAATGACTATACTACTAAATTTTGTTATGATTTTCAAGGAAAATTGGAGCACATTGACACATAAGACATCTCAGGACGTTCTAGGAAGCATTGGAGCTTGATTAGAGATGGAACTATGGAAGGATGTTGTGGAATGATTTAGAATAATTTCAATGGAAGAATTGTGACCGAAATGAGGCAGGATGGAAGAAATGCGATTGCAATTCCTATTTATGCGATCGCAGAAATGTTCACGTACTTACTTCAAGTTTTCTACGTGCCAAAATCCGAGCTGGGAAAAAAAGACCAGAAATGCGATCACAGATTTGCTTTGATGTCTTGAAAAGTTGCAAAATGGCATCGTATTTCACTAAGTGACTTCGGGATAATTTTCACGAAAAATGCGATCGCGTTTATCATATATGTGATCGTAGAAATCTATGTTTTTTGACGAGAGATATAAAAAGTCTTTTAAAACACCCCAATTACCTTATTCATGATTCGAGACGACTGAGAGGCGATTTTCAGAGGTTTTCAAGCGCCAAACACAGATCTAAAGAACACGATTCAATTTTTATTTTCGTTTAGTAAGCTTTATGAATTTGCTTTTTTTTTACTAATTGTAACTCGTTTTTCCCATTTCAGGCTAAAAACCATAGATTCCAGTTTCACAAACGGCTCGACTTTTTATGCAAGTAATCATTAGGCATGATTTTTTATTGTGTTTACTAATTAGTTTGATCAGTTTTATACTTAATTGAATGTTTGATTTTGATTCAGTTTTTGTTGGCCACTTTAATTATTAATGAGCCATTCCAGTTATCTGATTTGTTTAGATTTATAATTGTCTTTATTAATCAATAAAAGTGACGAATATTAGATTGGTTCTGTTAGGATTATCTCTAATATAAAATGTTCAAATAAGTCTTTATGCTTCAAAGCTTGTGACAAGTATTGGACATTATTAGGAAATTTTACATTATGTGTAATGCTACTTTTCTAAATTAATTAAGAGATTATTTGATTAATTCATTACAAAGTAAGGTTTATAGAGCTTGTTTTGGTTAAGCATTTTGGTTAAAGAAAATTGTTAGAGCTTAGTAATAATTTTCAGTACCAGTTCAAAAAGTACATAATTCAATGTGTTGAAGGTTATTTGCATGATTAGGAGAGTCACCACGAAACTGAAATTGCTTTTACTTTCTGAATTTTACTCTAGTCTTTAAGTTGCATTTTTCTTTTATAAATTTATTACCAATTTAGTTATAATAATGCACAAAATCCCCCCATTTTAATATTTGTTAAATTAGTACATGCCTTACGGAAAGGAGACATAGACCTTAGGACGTGTCCCTATGGATTCGCCCATGCTTTCGTGTACTACCCCCTAGTGCATTTGAGTAGTATTTTTATTTATACTATTATTTATTTAGGCGTTGCGACACGCTGTTAACAGTAGAATTCTAAATGTGCTAGCGAGGGATGAACCCTTACTCCACATTTATAAGAGTGTCTCATACACCTTTTTAGTTGCCTCAAGACTAATAAATCTTATAACACTTGTACATGTTATAACCCATGAACTATTTGTAAGCATAATATGACTCATCTAGTCCCAACTCAAAAAATGACTTTATCTAACTCCATTCCTTGCAATAGTGTTCAGGTTGGAGAAAACTTATGAAACCCTTTTCATAATTTCTTAGATGATAGACATGGTTTCAACTTAGATGCTCACAATTCCTATAGGATTTGAGTATACTATCATATTGCCCATTGGACACACAATTTCGATTTAAAAGAGCTTTAGACACTTTAAAGGTTCCAGACCCACATTCATACGAAATTGTTTGTACAAAATTTGTCATGTATTATGGTTAATCCGAAAGGCTTAATTAACTTAAATTAATTCTATAAGATAATCACATCACTTAGTAATCCAAATCTCATACATTTTGATAAACAATGTTCACATAACCACAACACTTGAGGTCGAATGATTTCCAAATTCATATCCGACTGGATCTTTGGTAATGCAGTTATTATTCATATCAACAAGATTATGATTTCACAAGTACATCCCATCCTAACTTTTTGAAGTTGTATATTTTGTGGTCAAAATTGAATGGACAATTAGTTAGACCAATTCCTTCCTAAATTCATCTTTCTTAACAAATAACAATTGCATTTATCATAAGACTTGTAGTGAAATGAATTCTAAAATCCTGTCCAACGGGATCTTTGGTATTGTAATTCTTATTCAAGAATATGATTTCACAGTAGTACACCATCTTCAAATATTCGAATTTAGTTTTGAACTATTGTTCTTATACCAGATTCACATGTTTCAAGGCTTTACTTTTAAATAGGAACATATGAAATGTTCCACATTTAATCAAGTAAGAACAATATCATTGAAATTTGTATAAAAATTTTCAATCATAAACCATAGACTAAAACATTTGGAAAAATTATTGTCTTTTGATCCTATGAATAGTAGCAAGGGTTTAGAATTCATGATCAAATTTTTTTTCTCCATGCTTTTTAATTCGCTTACTTCTTTTAGTCACTGTATCAAATATATAATTTTATCCTTAGTATAATACTTAAGTTTTGGAGGTAATGTCCCAATTGTATTATGATTTTGCATATCTAATTATATACTAAACATTCATGAGAACGAGATTTTGTTTGATCCTCTAGATTGTATTACAGGCTTGTAATCCAAAATCAAAACATCTTCTCTACGTTTTAATATTATTTATCATAAATTTTGGGAATTTATGCATTATTGGTCCTTCTTCTTTTGGAAACGATTTACCTATCATAATATGTCTTAAAACAAGTATTTATATTGTCCTTGGCCTTTCCGTCTACATTAGTTATATCATCACTGATCACCTTAAACATATGGAAAACTAACTTTCTCTTTCTCTTTTTTCTTATTCTGAAATTTTTATTCATGATAGTGGATGTAGGAATATATGAAGTTTGAGCTTCTAACAAATTTATTAGTTAAGTTCCTTCGTTCTTTGACACGTGAGTTGATTTAATTATGTGAAAAAATTGTTCAATTTTATTAAGGTAATTTTATTATTCAATAAAATTTATGGTTAGTAGGTATTTGCAGTTGTAAATTGTAGAAATGTTGACTTCAAACCAATAGAGAATCCAAGAAGAGGTATTTGAGCAAAAATTTGCCCTCTAAGTATTTTATGAAATGCTCAAGTGAATCTAATAGTGCTTGGTCAATCTTAGCTCATATTTGATCAATGGGTTGATTATTAATTTCTTAATCTTTTAGTAGATTAATTTGCATTTGTGTTCTTCGTGTTTGAAGTATCTATGTGGAGAATATTATATCAGCGAAACAATAAAGGTGCAAAAATCTAACCGGTATGTAATAGGGATCTTCTACTAGTTGTCAATTAAAAAAAATAAAATATTACCCATTCAAATCTCATATGCTCAAAAATTTCATCAAAATATTCTAAAGAACCATTTGATTTTCAAAATGGTTGGCTAAAAAGACATTACAGTTTACTATATAGACATCCTAATTAATTTTAAAATATTTTTATTGGTTGAAATTTAATTGTTTTCCAAAAAAAACTGATTATAAATAGTTGATTATAGGTTGACTTTTTAACAAAGTGATAATAAAATGTCTAAGGATGTTTTATTAAAAACACTAATGGCATATTTGTTGGATTTTGAAAATCAAATAACGTTCTTAAAAGGTGATTGCTCAAAACAAACCACATTGCATTGCATTTAAACTAGGACAGCTGCTTAAACAAAGATTTGCCAATCATTATATATTGAAAATCTAAAAGACTAGGTCTACAGTCCATGATAAATACAATGACCTTTAACCATAAATATAATGACCTTTAACCATACATACCATGTGAATATATGTATATTTGTGTCCAGTAGAGTTCATTGATTGGCTGAAGACTCGTTGGTGTGGCGTTCTAGCCTTGCTCTAACTATTAATAAAATGTAACTTTTTTTAGTTCTTATCGGCTCAACACGAACTCTTATCACAATTAATTTGCCTTTTCTAGAAAACAAATATGTAGATACATTTCATCTAACCACATTCATTCATTTTTGTTTGATAGATTTGTCTTATCGGTGTCACATTTGGACTACGTATTAAGTTTTTGACCTCTTGATCCGTCTTTCTCTTTCAATTTAATACAATTTATTTTGGCTTAATAGACAAAGACATCAATCAGTTTTATTCTTTGTGTAAATTAAGATTCCTCCAACAAAATAAAAATCATCACACTTTTAGTAAGTTTTAAGAGAAGCGATTCCGAATACTTCCTTTTTGGCTTAAAATCGTGGTTTTCATAACGGAATTCCAAACTTGGGAAACCAACAAATTAAAAATAAAAATTCGTTAATGAAAAATATCAATTCTAATCTCTCTCTCTCTCTCTCTCTCTCTCTCTCTATATATATATATATATATATATATATATATATATATATATATATATATATATATATATATATATATATATATATATATATATATAGACACAGAGACAGAGAGCTATGTTCAAATGTGGATTGACATCTATTGTGCGGACGTATGGACATTGCTATTCTTATATATATATATATATATATATATATATATATATATATATATAGAGAGAGAGAGAGAGAGAGAGAGAGAGAGCTATGTTCAAATGTGGATTGACATCTATTGTGCGGACGTGTGGACAATACTATTATGTGAGAATGACAAAGAAAAATATATTGTTTGATAATGTAAATACATTCAATCTTACATAACTATTGTCATTATCATGCATTGTCACCAATTAAATCGTCTACAACGTTATTAAAACTTTTTTTTTATTATTATTCTCATTCTGTCAGAATGTCGTCAGAATGTTTATTGGGTCGTATTCTGTAATAATGAATATGAGTTAAAAACGACAAGTAAGAACAAAAACGAATAAGAATTAATGAGAATGCATGGAAATGAAAATAATTCAGTGATGTTGATTTATTCATACTACTAAACAACTTATTATTTTAGTAATTCTCATAGAATAACATCGTCCACATTTCCACACAAAAGTTGTTCATCCATATTATAACCTAGCCTTATATATATATATATATATATATATATATATATATATATATATATATATATATATATATATATATATATATATATAGGGAAAATCAATAGAAAATGCGTAAGACTAAAAAAAACCCGAAAACCCTAAAAATATATAAATCAATAGAAAATGCGTAAGACTAAAAAAAACCCGAAAACCCTAAAAATATATAAATAAATACTTTGAGATATCTAATATTTTTTGTTTTGACTTTTTAAACATAAAAATCAGGACTTTTTTTTATAAAATCGCTAAAGAAAATAACAAAAAAAAAACTATTTTTTTATAAAAAAAATTTTCAAATTTTTTCAATGAGTTTGTTTCAAATCTGCAATATTTAACCCAACAAAGTCAAAAAAAAAAAAAAAAAAAAAAAAAAAGATTAGATATCTTAAATTATTTTTTTTCTATGTATTATTATTGATTTTCTAAGTTTTAGAGTTCCAAACATTTATTTATTTCTATTGATTGGTCTTATATATATATATATATATATATATATATATATATATATATATATATATATATATATATATATATATATATATATATATATATATATCTGTGTGTGTGTGTGCGTGCGTGCGCGTACGATCACGCAATCATTTAGGAGTATCACAACTTGAAAACGTCAAAGAATAAAACACAGAAAACATAAATACACACATGCATGTTTCCAAAAAAAATCATCAAATCTTTTTTTTAGAATCGATCCCTGTTAAATGCAACATTTGATGAATATTAGTGATCTTGGTTTTGAAAAATGATGATCAGATTAGGATTTTCGACTTTTCACAAATGTTTACGTTCTCAAAAGTACTCCCCCCGCTCCCTAATATATATATATATATATATATATATATATATATATATATATATATATATATATATATATATATAAGTCCTTATTTTTTTTTGTGAGAAATGGAGTGGAAATCCAAACCACTCATTAAAATATAATCTAAAATATAAAATAAATGAATGTTTTTGAATTGTATTTAAAATATCATTATCGTCATATATATATATATATATATATATATATATATATATATATATATATATATATATATATATATAGATGAAGAGAGAGAGAAAGAGAGAAAGAAAGAAGTGTGTTATTTTGAGAACTTAAAATTTTACGAAATTATGGAACTAAGCCATATATATATATATATATATATATATATATATATATATATATATATATATATATATATATATATATATATATATATATATATATATATATATATATATAATAGAAAATTTATAAACCTAAAAAAACCCTAAAACCCTAAAACTATATAAAAAAAACTTTGATATATCTATTTTTTATTTTCTTTACAAACATAAAAATCGGTCACTCTCGGTATTAATTATGTCAAATGTAAGTAGATAAAATAATGGGCTTGTCAATACCTTCGTGTGCTTATAAAGTTGCTGAAAACGGAGTTGAAACGAAGAAGTTTGCATTGTTTGAAGCTAGAATATAATTAGGTGAAACATGTCACATGAGGTGGCAAGCAAGTTGCCACGAAATGGGAGACGTCACGAGGTAGCTAGTATGTTTCCACTTGTTGGTCGTTGTGCATCCAAAGCCCATGAATTTTTATGGTTTTCTATGTATTTAATGGGTGGTTCCATGTTTTGAGGTATTATTCTATCATGCATTGTGTCAAATGCGTATTGAGAGAAACCTTATCCTCCCTTTCACCACTTTGATCCTCCCCTCCCCTCTCTCATCTATTTTTGAAATGTTTTTGTGGTTTTTAGAGTGATTCTTTCATGCAATATTGAACATTGAAGCTTGATAATTGAAGATTTCAACTTCCATCTATGTTCTGGACCTTAGGTATGATTTAAGCTCCCATCTTTATGCTTATAAGCTCGTAGATCTATATTCTAAGGTTGTTTTTAGTCCATTAAATGAATATTGTGTTGTTTGATGTGATGAAGTTTGCTAGTTTATTATTCCACCTTGTCACAAGAGTATTTTGGTCTATAGATCTGGTCTTTCAAGATCTTTTGGGCACCATGCTTGGAGTTAGGATTTGATTATTTTGACTAAGAATGGCATGGGACCTGTATTGGACATGCATGTCTATAAAGTCACAATTTTTATGATCCATGTGAGTTAGTAAGGCCTTCTGGAAAGTATGATACTTGGACTTAAAAAATTAACGACTTAATGGAAAGATAGATATGTCAGCATAGCCACGACATGACCAAGGTCTTGCTATGAAGTGGTAGGCATTCTCAACTCGTTTTTCTTGTTACAGAAGACTACTACATGACAAGGTATTACCACGACGTGGTGGTCCGCCGAGTTGACTTATGGTTGTTGACATTTTGACCAATTTGACTTTTGGTCAAACTTAGGTAGGACTAAGTATATAGCTAAGGAATTATCTTGGTTTGGCACTAGATTAATCGGGTTAGCTATTCTATTGTTGAAGATGCTGTTGAGCTTCTTTTATTTCATTTAGGTGAGTTTTTTCATTATACTTCGTAATGTAGTATGTATCCTTGTGTGTTGGATGTTGGTATGTTGTAGTGATCTGTTAGATTGGTAGAAATGTTATGATACTTGTGCTTTGCTGGTTATTTTTTATCTGTTTGCATATGTCAACATATTATGGTTGTGTTAAGGTGATCCTGCTTTGTGTTGTAGGCCAAGATACCCGAGTGGTCCAGGTGTACTATAGGCCTTTTGAGGTGGGACAGTTAGACTATAGGCTCAACAGAGCAGTCCAGCTATATCGTAGGCCTTGTGAGGTGGTCCAGTTAAAGTGTATGCTTGGGAGAGCAGTCAAGGCAATCATGTAGGCCTTCTAAGGCGGTCTAGGTAGACTGAAGGGTCATGTTTACCTGCATTGTATGTGTAATATTTTATGGGGTATTTTAGGGAACTCACTAAGCTTTTGCCTACAATTGTGGACTCAAATATTTTTAAGGTACATATCGTAAAGTAAAGGTGGGACTGTACACACACATCAATAGTTTTATGATTCAGATTTCACAATCTTTTTTATAACTCTGATTTTAAATTATGGCTTATGAATAAATGGTTTGACTTAAAGGTAAATTTATGAAAATCGGTATCAGATTATTCTTGAATTTGAGACGTTACAAATTGGTATCAGATCCCTTGTTTGAGGTATTTGGATAGATACTCCTGTGATTCCAAACTCAAACTAATGATCTATGAAGTTTTTATAAAGTTTTTATAAAGTTTTTGAAAAATAATGAACTTAAAGAAAGAAATGAAGATTCGTTGTGTACAGTTAGCCGAAGCTCAAGGGGAGTGGTCTCCCAAAATACCCATATTGGTTATATATCTCCTGATATAAGAATTTTTAGAAATGCATGCTGGTGGATAGGCTAAGGATATTTCAGTAATTGCATATTAGAATTACCTAATACTTGAGATGCCTTATAGCCTCGGTTTTGTCTATTAGCTTGATTGTTTGAATGTTGATTGCTTTGTGCTATTTGAATCGTATGTTGATATTAGTTTAGTATTATGCGAGTACGTTCAGATTGCATACCCCTAGGATTATATGATCCTAAAACGTATGGTCTGGCATATTGTGTAACTCTTGTTTGAGTCCAACCGTTGTATTTTTGGATCTCTCAGTTAAAGGACCGCCTAATTCTAGTTACATGTGGTTAGTATTCGTATAATGATTGGTTCATAATGACAAAATTTTCTTTCTAGTGGGGTAGTAGGGTGTGGTGGAGTTCCTAGTGTTATATAAAAGGTCTTATGGTATGCAAGTGTATATGTATGTCTGAGAAGAATGCTAGGGTTAAAGTCTAGGAAGTGTAGCTTTTGGCTCTTTTGAGCATATATGTGTGTGTTAGTACACCAAGTTGGGGTCGAGCTTTGTGATGTAAAACCTTGGGATGATTCCTGAAATAAATACAGATAGGTGTAGAAGGTAGTATGTGATGGGTTTTGAGCACTCTAACAACCTTATGGTGCACATGCAACCTTAGATGCTTTGGATCTATGTTTTCTCTAATTATACATGCAATTTGATTTTCCAAAGCATTCATCCTAACTAGCATACAATTGAACAAAATTATTAGTTAGATAACTTACCTCTTAAGATGACTTGTAGTTCTTGGCCTTCAAAAGCTTTAGCACCTCTAATGTGATGCCTCTAATGTTTCACAAACACCAAGTGCAAAAGGAGGCTTGAGAGATAAGTCACTTAGCTCAAAATCAATACACACTCTCCAAGAATGTTGTGGCAACCGATTTTGGCTCTAGGGGGTCTATTTATAGTGTTGTAAGTGCTAGGGTTATATCCATATAAACCCTAATGCACCATCACTCTTCATCTTACTTAGGCTCCATGGGTTAACCTCCATGGACTATCCATGTTGGCTTAGCCCATCCAAATAACCATGGATCATTGGCCCACACTATAAGAATCATTGATTTACCAAATCAGTCCCCGTATATTTAATTAGTCTCTTTTGATCACTAAATTAATTTAAAATTAATTCTAGATCAATACTAATTTAATAATATGATTTCATATTAATATATTATAATTTTAATATATTAACAAATCACGAATAAACTTATTCTCAAAAGTCCATCCTATCAATTTGCATTGATGAAGGTAACCCAAAAGGACCATGCTACTCTCGAGTCAAGTACATACTAATTATAGTAATGGGCTTAGACACTAAATCCAATAGTCACCCAATTGGATAAGTCTAATAACTATAACTACAAGTACAACGTAAAACACCGACTAGTAATCATAGCTCTTAAAAGACGTCGTTGAACTCTGACCGAGTCAGTGACATGTCCTTTAGATAAGGGATCATATAATCCTCTGTTCTTCAAGATATCAGCCAGAAAATTACATGGAACAACGTCATACTTATTGTCCAACATTTTGTTTCTCGATTTCTGATTTGTTTAACAGTGAACATAATTGAACACATGAATTTTGTCTCGACCAGGCCTGGCACATAAGTCAAAAAAAATAATCGAGGGCCCAAAATATCGCTTTTAATCCTCCAAGAATTAAAAGGAACAAATAAGATTTTACATTATATGCTTGTACTAACTATTCATTAAATCATATACAACAGTGCGTTTTATAACAACAAGTTACTGATGCTTTTTCGCACTATCAATGTACAACCAACTCATAGTCAACAACTCTTATATATTGGTTTGAAGACTTATATGATATTATCATCTCACGATCACTCGAGATAAATTCCATGAAGTGATTCAAGTGCGCGTGGGTTTAATCCAATACTCAGACCTTATGAGCACTCATGAATGTTGTAGCAAACTTGTGCTATGTCTAATACACTTCAGACAATCTACAAGCAAATTCATGATAGTCTTGCCTCAATACCTAATTCCTAAGTATGATCGACTGTGGATAGTTTGAATAATATAATTCTTCTAGAAGTCAAAACATGCAAAATGAAACAATAGTAAACAACTGACACAAGATAATAACTTTACTCATAAATAAAAAACACCTTTTATTTAATCATCAAATGTCAATTACATTTTATCTATTACAAGTTTCAAAATAACTATCTAATCATTAAAACTAATATCATCCTTCATCCCAATGCGCCTTGCATTGTGCAAATGCTTAACCCTACTCTGTCCCTTCGGAGGGGATATGCGGGGTTCTCATCTAATGACACCCTCTTTACCAAGAGGAGTCCTTCTTCCACCCGATGTCTTATGAAGTGCTATTTCCTGTCGATGTGCTTGGATCTACAATGATCCCTTGGTTCCTTGGTTCAGGCAATCGCACCCTCATTGTCACAGAAAATCTCCATAGGCTCCTTTATAGCTGGAACAACTCCAAGGTCTCTGATGAAGTTCTTTAGCCATATCGCCTCCTTCGACGCTTTGCTTGCTGCTATGTACTCTGATTTGCACATTGAATCAACTATAGTCTCATGTTTGGAACTTTTCCAAGTTATCGCTCCTCCATTCAGGGTAAAAACCCAACCCGAATGAGAGCGGAAATTATCTCTGTCAGTCTGAAAGTTGGCATCATATACCCTGTGACTCTTAAGTCATCACTCCCACCAAGAGTAAGGACCCAGTCCTTAGTCTTGTGTAGCTACTTAAGAATGTTCTTTACCGTAGTCCAGTGAGCTTTACTAGGATTCCCTTGATATCTGTTGACCATGCTCAAAGCAAAGGCCACATTAGGGCGATTACAAGTCACAACATAGACAATCAAGCCAACTACGGAAGCATATGGTAGTCGAATCATCTCGGCTATCTCAGCCTCCATACTCGGACTCTGAGTTTTACTTAGTTTGGTATTGCCTTGGATGGGTAAGTCACCTTTCTTGGAATTCTCCATGCTGAAACGCTTCAACACCTTGTCCAAGTAGGTACTTTGACTAAATCCAATTAGTCTTTTATTCCTATTTCTCAATATCCTTATCCCTAAGATGTAAGCAGCTTCTCCAAGGTCTTTCATAGCGAGACACTTCCCAAGCCCGGACTTAACCTCCTGAAAGGTTGGAATGTCATTTCCTGTGAGTAGTATGGCATCCACATACAATACCCAAAAGCTAACGGTACTGCCATTAGCCTTGACATACACACAAGACTCATCCTCGCTTCTCGAAAATCCAAACTCTTTGACTTTCTCACCGAAACAAAGATTCCATCTGTGAGATGCTTTTTTCAATCCATAAACGGATTTCTCAAGGTTACACACTCTATTAGGGTACTTTGCATTGATAAAACCCTCTGGCTGAATTATGTAAACATCTTCAGCCAATTTTCCATTAAGGAAAGAGGTTTTGACATCTATTTTCCATATTTCATATTCATGAAATGCAGTTATGGCTAACATAACCCTAATAGATTTAATGTTCGCTACTGGTGAGAAGGTCTCATCATAGTCAACTCCGTGAGTTTGAGTAAAGCCCTTTGCAACCATTCGCACCTTATATGTGTGTACTTTCCCATCCATGTTGGTCTTCTTCTTGAAGATCCATTTGCACCCGACTATCTTACGACCCGATACATTGTCTAAGTTCCAAAATTGGTTGTTATACATGGATTGAATCTCACTGTCCATAGCCTCTTTCCATTTTGTAGACTCGGGGCCTGTCATGGCTTCCTTGTAATTGTTAGGTTCATCCAAATTTACCAATGTGCTATCACTGATAAATGTATCACCCTCAGGTGTTATATGGAAACCATATAACACAGGTGGAACACTAACTCTACTTGATCGCCTCATAGCTACAGATTCATCAACTGGCTCAGCAAGAGTTTCCTCCTCAGTTTGATTGCTAGTGTTTGAGGTTCCTTCACCGCTTGAATCTTGAAGCTCTTCAAGGTCAATTTGACTCCCACTGTCTCCTTGGCCTATGAGGTCTCTCTCTCGCGAAAGACTCTTCTCCTTGAAATGAAGACAACATTGTCACTCGGTCTGTAGAAGAGATATCCACATGATTTTTGTGGGTAGCCGATGAAAATACACCGCTCACTACGAGGTTCAAGCTTGTCGTGAGTTTCGCATCTCATGAAAGCCTCGCAAACCCAAACCTTGATGTGTGCTAATGAGGGAACCTTCCCTGTCCACATCTCGTGAGGTGTTTTAGCAACCTTCTTAGTTGGGACTAGATTAAGGATATGGTCGGTAGTCTCTAAGGTATACCCTCAAAATGAGATAGGTAGTGCAGCTCGGCTCATCATGGAATGAACGATGTCCAACAAGGTTCGATTGCGCCTCTCAGCCACACCATTAAGCTGTGGTGTCCTAGGTGGCATCAATTGTGAAACAATCCCACATTCCTTAAGATAGTCTTGGAACTCAATACTAAGATACCCATCACCTCGATCGGATCGGAGCATCTCTATCTTCCTGCCCAGCTGATTCTCCACTTCTTGTTTAAACTCTTTGAATCTTTCAAAGGTTTTTGACTTATGTTTGATTAAGTAGATATAGCCATATCTGTTATAATCATCAATAAAAGTCACATAGAAGTGGTTAGCATCCCTTGTGGCGGTTCTGAAAGGTCCACACACATTGGTGTGTATGAGATCCAACAAACCTTCACCCTTTTCACAAGTACGAGTGAAGGGCGACTTCGTCATCTTTCCAAGTAAACAAGATCCGGAGGTGTCATCCGACCTTAAGTCAAATGACTCCAAGACTCCAGACTTTTGGAGTTGGCCTATGCGCTTCTTGTTGACATGTCCAAGATGACAATGCCACAAGCATGCCTTATCCAAATCATAAGAAGAATGAATGTGAAACACATTATTTACTATGTTGTCTACAACCATCATAGTTTCATATACACCATCATAAGGCAATGCTAAAAAAATAAAAAACACCATTATAAGAAGCATTAATAGCACCAATTTCATTATCAAACAAAAAACTAAAACTTTGTTAGTACAAACCATGAAAGGAAATAATATTTCTTGCCATTTCAGACAAGTAGCAACAATTATTCAAGTCTAATTCTAACCTAGTACTAAGCAATAAAGAATAAAATCCAATCTTGGTGACAGGTGAAACCTTCTTATTCCCCATGATCAAGTTCATTTTCTCGTGCTCCACATCCTTACTTCTTTTTAGTCCCCACAAATCAGAACAAATTTTAAATCCACAACCTGTATCAAGGAACCAAGAACAAGAATGTGATGAGTTATTAGATAGAATAGTATCAATACATGCATTGGTGGCCTTAACCTTCCCATCTTTGACATCATGCAAGTATTTGGGGCAGCTTCGCTTCCAGTGCCCTTTTTCATGACAATAGAAACACCATGCTTCCTTAGGAATAGTAGAGGGAGCAGCAGAACCAGCCTTGGTCCCACTAGAAGAGGATCCATCAAGAGACTTTCCCTTGCGACTCTTAAAGGGAGCCTTCCTCTTCTTCCCTTTCCCATGTCCAATTGCCAATACAGGGGCAGTTGTAGTAGGAGTAGAAAAATATTTACCTTTGAGACTACTTTCAGCAGTCCTCAAAAGACCTTGAAGCTTGCTAAGAGTGACCTCCTCCTTGTTCATATGATAGGTCATACGGAACTGATCATAACATGGAGGTAAGGAGTGTAGAATGATATCTATGGCCAACTCCTCATCGAAGTTCACATTCAACTTCAGCAGGAGGTCCACAAACCTTTTAATTTTTTGCAATTGGGTTGTGATGGGTTCACCTATTGGATTAGGTGTCTAAGTTCATAACTATTTCTAGAATGTACTTGACCCGATTAGCATGGTCCATTTGGGTTGCATGGCATCATTCATTTGGATAAACTAAAATGAGAGAAATAACACTTAAGGTTTATTAATATATTATAAGTTCTAATATATTAATAATATTATTTAATTAGTATAGAACAAGAATTAATTTGGAATTAATTAAGTGATAAAAAGGAGACTAATTAAATATAATGGGTTGATTGTGTAAATCATCCATACTTATATAGTGGATAATGCTTCATGGATTATCAAGTTGGACTAAAACCCATAGGATGCTCTATGGATGCTCCATGGTGTTTATAGAACCCATGGGTCATGGAAATGAAACGTCATGACAATTAGGGTTTACATAGTGTACCCTAATTGTAACACACTATATAAGCTTCATGTTCTTCACCAAAATAGGACAATAAGATATACAAGTGAGGGCTAGCTGATTTCTAGGTGTTCTTCATTTCTCTCTAAGTTATTCCAAGTGCATTTGGTGTTTGTGTGTGACATTTGAGGCATCACACTTGAGGTGCTACGCTCACAAGGTTTTTAAGGAATCCAAACTACTACAAGGTATGTTTTCTTGCTTACTTTTATGTTTAAAAGTTCCCCATATATGCTAGATAGGATATAAACCTTGGAAATCAAATTTTGCATGTATCATAGTAAAACATAGATCCAAGGTGTCTAGGGTTGCATGTACACCTTAGGAGTGTTAGAATGCTCAAAACACTTTAGTGGTATCAGAGCCTAGGCTTGTTTGTTTGATACTTGATGCAAAATTGTGAAAAAACTCAGTTTTTCTGCACTCTACAACATGAACTCGCCGAGTCCATGGGGAGACTCGACGAGTCCATGAGTAAACTCATCCTACCAGTCGAGTAGGTTCGTGCACTCGAAGAGTAGAAGCCACAGAATGCAGTTTTTCGAGTTTTGCTGCTGGAAATGGACTAGAAACATTAACCTAAACTGTTTTGATGCTGTAAAACTTGTTTTAGATAGTGTAACGGTTGTTCTAATCCATTTACAATGGCTAATATCAAAATTTCATGTTTATATGTGTTCATATGTTCTTGAATTTGGATAGGAATTTTCATGTTCTTAGAAGTTCTTGATAGATCATAGGAATTACTTGTTAAAATTGTTTAATGTTTAATTCATGATCATTATGTGTTTTAATGGAATCCATAATTGGTCCTCAAGTTATGGATTACCAAAAGTCACACTTTTAAAGACCATTAAAGAAACACATAGGTTACATAAAATGAAAAGTCACTCATTTTATTTAACCATTAACTCATAAGTTATGGAATGAAAAGTTTTTTAAAGTTACAAAACTTGCCCTCAAGTTTTGGAACATGTAAAGTCACTTTAAAAACTTTAGTTCCAACCCCTGTAATTTTAAAAGTTAAAATTCAACCCTTATACTTTATAATATTATAAGTTTAATAATAATTATATATGTATAAGAAACGAATGTTTTACCGTTAGTAGGCCTCATTCATGAAGCCCGTCTATAAGGGGGGTGGGGGTACAAGGATGCAGCCTATAAAATGGCAGCTTAATGGGTGTCCATTCTCACCCACCGCTTCCTTGATCGGTGGAGGGTCGTTAGTCGAACGGGTAAGACAAGGACTTTAAATCTTCTTTAAAAGTATGATGAATATAAAGTAACTAAATGTTTTTATAAATTCACAATCTTAGTTACTTTAGGAAAATGTGAATAAGGTGCTAACCCATGAAATTACACTTTTCACTTTGATTAAGTCATTAGTGGAGTGTGCGTGGTTAATCGGCACACTAACCTGGACTTAACAATGTAGGAAAAGGGTAATTTAATATTTATCATAGTATCGGTGGAGCACGTGTGGTTAACCGACACATCGATTGAGGGGTAAATATTAAGGGTACCAAGTAATTTGCATGGTTACTTCACACCTTGTTTTGTGATCATCGGCATCCCAGTCACAAAACCTGAAGGGCACACTCGAGATTGAAACATGCCATTGAAAAGTTCAATGAATCTCAAAGAATCTAATAGTTTCAAAACCAATTAAAACCTAATAATTTATTTCGTTTTGCATGGTGGAAATTGGTGAATCATCATTCACCTACCTTCAAATATTTTATAGCTTGGATTACAACATCCCTCTTCTAAGTTATAAAATATTGTGTTGGGTCGTAGCCTTAATATTACATTTGGGTGTTTTATTAAGCAATACCCTTATATCTAATATAAACTTCTCTTTATTCTTTTTCAGATGTCTTCCAACAATGTAGCTTCTGGCTCAAACCCTATCAGCTCCTTCTCTCTCATGAACCTTTGTAGGAGAGTCATCTTTGATGGATCTAACTTTATGGATTGGATAAGGAACATCAGGATGGTCACTCGGTGTGAGGACAAAGAATATGTCCTCGACAAGGAGCTTAAAGAACTCGATCCGTCTGCTACTCCTAAGAAGATCGCTGAATATCAGGCACATGAAAGAGATGCTACCAAAGTGGCATGTATCATGTTGGCAACTATGACAGTCGAGCTCCAAAAGTCCTATGAGGACTACTATCCTTTTGAGATGCACCAGGATTTGATGGACCGCTACCATCAGAGTGCTCGTCAAGAGCGATATTAAATCATCTCCTCCATGATAACAACTGGAATGAAGGATGGTGAACCCATCATGGGCCACATGCAGAAAATGCAAAGGTATGTGGACCGTTTGCTGAAACTGAATGTGAACTTCCATAAGGAGTTGGCAATAGACATCATTTTGCACTCCTTACCTTCATATTATGATCAATTCTGTATGACATACCACATGAACAAGGAGGAAGTTACACTCAACAAACTTCAAGGACTTTTGAAGACCGCGAAAAATGGTCTTAAAGGTAAGTCGGGTGTTACTACTCCTACTCCTACTCCTACCGCAGCCCCTGTCTTGGAAATCCGGCAAGGCAAAGGTAAGAAAAGGAACCAAGAAAGGTTTCGTCACTCCTTCTGCTAAACCTAAAGAGGCTGAATGCTTTTATTTCCATGAAAAGTCGCACTGGAAGCGAAAGTGCGCAAAGTACCAGCAGTATGTGAAGGATGGGAAAGTTAAGCTCAACCATGCAGGTATATACACTATATTGTCTAATAATTCACCCCATTCTAATTCTTGGGTCCTTGATACAGGTTCTGGTATTCACATATGTATTGATTTGCAAGGACTAAGAAGAAATGAGAATATGGAGCATGGGAAGATAAACTTGATCATGGGGAATAGGAAAGCTTCACCTGTCACCAAGATTGGAGTTTATTCTTTGTTGCTAAGTAGTGGATTAGTATTAGATTTGAATAAATGTTGTTACTCGTCTGAAATGGAGAGAAATATTATTTCCTTTCATCGTTTGTATGAATAAGGTTTTACCTTTTCATTTGATAATGATAGTGGTGGTATTAATGCTTTCTTTAATAATGTTTTTTATTTTAAAGCATTACCCTGTGATGGTGTATATGAAACTGTGTCAGTTATTGATAACTCAGGAAATAATGTATTGTGTATCGATTCTTACACTAGCTTGGATAAAGCATCTTTATGGCATTGTCGTCTTGGACATCTAAGCAAGAAATGCATAGGCCAACTCCAAAAGTATGGAGTCTTGGAGTCGTTTGACCTAAAGTCAGATGATAGTTGTGAATCTTGTTTGCTTGGAAAAATGACAAAGTCACCCTTCACTGGTACTTGTGCTTGGTGTGAGGGTTTCTTGGACCTCATAGATATTGATGTGTGTGGACCCTTCAGAACCGCCACAAGAGATGCTAACTGCTTCTATGTGACTTTTACTGATGATTTTAGTAGATATGGATATGTCTACTTAATCAAGCATAAGTCAGAGACCTTTGAAAAAGTTAAAGAGTTCAACCAGGAAGTGGAGATTTAGTTGGGCAGGAACATTAAGATGTTTTGATCTGATCGAGGTGGTGAGTATCTTAGTACAGAGTTCCTTGACTATCTTAAGGAATGTGGAATTATCTCACAATAGACACCTCCCAGGACACCACAGCTGAATGGTGTGGCTGAGACGTGTAATCGAACCTTTTGGGACATGGTTCGTTCCATGATGAGTCATCCATCGCTACCAATCTCATTTTGGGGGTATGCCTTAGAGACTGCCACCCATATTCTTAATCTAGTCCCTACAAAGAAGGTTGCCAAAAACACCTCAATGGATGTGGACTGGAAAAGTTCCCAATCTGGACCACATCAAGATTTGGGGTTGCGAGGCTTTTGTGAGGCGTGAGTTTCATGATAAGCTTGAACCTGGAAGTGAGAGGTGTATTTGCATCGGATACCCACAGAGATCCTTTGGTTACCTCTTCTACAGACCTAGTGATAACGTTTTATTTGTAGCAAGGAGAGGAGTCTTTCGCGAGAGAGAATTCATTAGCCAAGGAAACAATGGGAGGCAAATTGACCTGGAAGAAATTCAAGAGTCAAGTGGTGAATGAACCTCAAACCCTAGCAATCAACCTGAGGACGAAACTCCTGTTCATCCGACAGAAGAGTGTGTACCTCTGAGGTGTTCCATGAAATTAAGGAATGCACCTGAGCATTACTATGGTTTCCATATTACTGCAGAAGGTGATACACTTATTAGTGATAGCACACTGGTGAGTCTGGATGAAAGAGGATATGGACAGCGAGATACAATCCATGAATGACAATCAAGTTTGGAACTTGGTTGAAAATGTACCAGGTCGCAAGACAGTCAGGTGCGAATGGATCTTCAAGAAGAAGACCGACATGGATGGTAATGTACGCACTTATAAGGCGCGACTGGGTGCAAAGGGTTTTCTCAAACTCTGTGAGTTGATTATGATGAGACCTTTTCACCAGTAGCAAAGATTAAGTCTATTAGGGTTATGTTAGCCATTGCTGCATTTCATGATTATGAAATATGGCAAATTGATGTCAAAATCGCTTTCCTTAATGGAAAGTTGGCTGAGGATGTTTATATGAGTCATCCAGAGGGTTTTGTCAGTATAGAGTACCCTAATAGAGTGCGTAAGCTTGAGAAATCCATTTATGGATTAAAGCAAGCACCTCGCAGATGGAATCTTTTCTTCGATGAGAAAATCAAAGGGTTTGGTTTTTCGAGGACTGAAGATGAATCTTGTGTATATGTCAAGGCTACTAGGAGTATAGTAAGTTTTTTGGTACTGTATGTGGATGATATACTATTTGTAGGAAACGACATCCCAACTCTGTAGGAAGTTAAGTCTTGGCTTAGGAAGTGTTTTGCTATGAAGGACCTTGAAGAAGCTGCCTATGTCCTAGTGATATGGATTTTGATAGACAAGAGTAAAAGAGTATTGGACTTAGTCAGAGTACCTACTTGGAGAATGTGCTGAATAGATTCAGCAAGTATAATTCCAAGAAAGAAGAGTTACCAATCCAGAGTAACGCTAGACTGAGTAAAACTCAGAGTCCGAGTACAGAGGCTGAGAAAGCAGAAATGAGTCGAGTACCGTATGCATCCGTTGTAGGCTCGATCATGTATGCTATGACGTATAATCGTCCTGATGTGGCCTTTGCATTGAGCATGGTCAGAAGATATCAAGGGAACCCTAGCAAGACTCACTCGACTGCGGTAAAGAACATTCTCAAGTACCTGCGGAGGACTAAGGATTGGGTCCTTACCCTAGGTGGGAGTGATGACTTGAGAGCATTAGGGTATATTGATGCTAGCTTTCAAACTGATAGGGATAATTTCCGCTCTCAGTTAGGCTGGGTCTTTACCTTAAACGGAGGACCAATTTCTTGGAAAAGTTCCAAGAAGGAGACAGTGGCTGATTCAACATGCGAATCAGAGTATATAGCGGCAAGCGAGGCAGCAACGGAGGCTATATGGGTAAAGAACTTCATTGGAGACCTTGGAGTTGTACCAGCTATAAAGGAGCCTATAGAGATTTTCTATGATAGTGAAAATGCAGTTGCCTTAGCAAAGGAACCAAGGAGCCTATAGAGATTTTTCAAATTCTCCACAGTCAGTTATATGTTGGAAGTATATAAGAATTAAGACTGTTATGGGTTGGCTTGTAGAGATCTAAGATGTTGGACATAACTACAACACTCATGAGTGCTCATAAGTTCTGAGTATTGGATTCAACCCACGCTCACTGGAATCACTTCAAGGAATTTATCTCGAATGATCGTGAGACGGTAATATCATATAAGTCTTCAAACCTAGAGATATGAATCGTTGCCTATGAGTTGGTTATACATTGACTTTACGAAAATGCATTGGTAACTCGATGTTATAAAACATGCCTTTGTGTATGATTCAACAAGTAGTAGAACAAGCATATGAGTCGAAGTTTATCTATTCCTTCTTGGATTAGATGCGATATCTGGGCCCCTCGATGATTTTGTTTTAAACCATGTACCGGGACCGGTTAGAACTAAGATGACGTGTTGAATTAAGTTCTATGTCAAACAAATCGGAAATCGGGAAACAAACTATTGGACAATAAGTAAGACATTGTTCCATGTATTTGTCCGGCTGATATCTAGAATAGAGGATTATATGATTACTTATCCTAAATGGTGTATCATTATCATCTCAGTTCCGCGAGACCTTAAAAGAGCTATGATTGCTGATCGGTTCCTGAAGTCATTCTTGCAGTAATTGTTATTAGACTTATCCAAGTGGGAGACCATTGGATTAGGTGTCTAAGTTCATAACTATTTCTGGAATGTACTTCACCCGATTAACATGGTCTATTTGGGTTGCATGGCATCATGCATTTGGATAGATTAAAATGAGAGAAATAACACTTAAGGTTTATTAATATATTATAAGTTCTAATATATTAATAATATTATTTAATTAGTATTGATCAAGAATTAATTTGGAATTAATTAAGTGATAAAAAGGAGACTAATTAAATATATGGGTTGATTGTGTAAATCATCCATACTTATATAGTGGGCTAATGCTTCATGGATTATCAAGTTGGGCTAAAACCCATAGGATGTTCCATGGATCCTCCATGGTGTTTATAGAACCCATGGGTCGTGGAAATGAAAAGTCATGACAATTATGGTTTACATGGTGTAACCCTAATTGTAACACACTATAGAAGCTTCATGTTCTTCACCTAAATCGGACACTAAGATATACAAGTGAGGGCTAGCCGATTTCTAAGTGTTCTTCATTTCTCTCTAAGTTATTTCAAGTGCATTTGGTGTTGTGTGAGACATTTGAGGCATCACACTTGAGGTGCTAGGCTCAAAAGGTTTTCAAGGAATCCAAACTACTACAAGGTATGTTTTCTTGCTTACTTTTATGTTTAAAAGTTCCCCATGTATGCTAGATAGGATATAAACCTTGGAAATAAAATTTTGCATGTATCATGGTAAAACATAGATCCAAGGTTTCTAATGTTGCATGTACACCTTAGGAGTGTGAGAATACTCAAAACCCTTCATCACCATCCTTCATCTTTGTTGTTATCATGGAGGCGATGATTTCATACCTTTCTTGATGAGAACTCTGATGGTATCTTTCCATCAGGTCTTGGTGTATCTCAAAAGGATAAAAGTCCTCATAGGACTTTTGGAGTTTAGCTATCCTAGGGGCCAACATGATATAAGACACCGTGGTGACATCCTTCTCATGAGTCCTAAACTCAGCAATGTCCTCAGGAGTAGCAGAAGACTCATCAATTTCCTTAAGCTCTTTATCGAGGACATATTCCTTGTCATCGTAACGAGTAACCATCCTGATGTTCATGATCCAATCATTGAAGTTGGAACCATCGAATGTAACTCTCCTACATAAGTTCATTAGGGAGAAAGAGCGAGTAGGGTTTGAGCCAGAAGCAGTCTTGGAAGACATCTGAAAAAGAAAGACAAAGTTTATATTAGATAATAATCCTTAATATAACACCAAATGAAATATTAAGGCTAGGACCAACACAATATTTTACAATTTGGAAGGGGGTGTTGTAATCCAATTGCAAAATATTTGAAGGTAGGTAAATGACGATTTACCAATTTCCACCATGAAAAACGAAATTTATTATTAAGTTTTAATTGGATTGATTCCTAGATTCCTTTGAGATTCATTGAACTTTTCAATGGCATGTTTAAATCTCGATTATGCCCTTCAAGTCTGTGATTGGGATATCGAGGATCACAAACAAAGTGTGAATAAATATGCAAATGTGCTTGGTACACTCGATGCCATTTATCACCTAATCAATGTTCCGGTTAACCACACATGCTCCATTGATCTATGACAAACATCAAGCTATCCTTTGCCACCCAAACTAGTCCCATTTACTGTGTCGGTTAACCACAAACGCTCCATTAACGACTTGTCAAGGTGAAAAGTGCAATTTCATGGATTAGCATCATTTTCACATTTTTCCTAAAGTAACTAAGATTTGGAATTGATACAGGTTGTGGTATTCACATATGTATTGATTTGCAAGGACTAAGAAGAAATGAGAATATGGAGCATGGGAAGATAAACTTGATCATGGGGAATAGGAAAGCTTCACCTGTCACCAAGATTGGAGTTTATTCTTTGTTGCTATGTAGTGGATTAGTATTAGATTTGAATAAATGTTGTTACTCGTCTGAAATGGAGAGAAATATTATTTCCTTTCATCGTTTGTATGAATAAGGTTTTACCTTTTCATTTGATAATGATAGTGGTGGTATTAATGCTTTCTTTAATAATGTTTTTTATTTTAAAGCATTACCCTGTGATGGTGTATATGAAACTGTGTCAGTTATTGATAACTCAGGAAATAATGTATTGTGTATCGATTCTTACACTAGCTTGGATAAAGCATCTTTATGGCATTGTCGTCTTGGACATCTAAGCAAGAAATGCATAGGCCAACTCCAAAAGTATGGAGTCTTGGAGTCGTTTGACCTAAAGTCAGATGATAGTTGTGAATCTTGTCTGCTTGGGAAAATGACAAAGTCACCCTTCACTGGTACTTGTGCTTGGTGTGAGGGTTTCTTGGACCTCATAGATACTGATGTGTGTGGACCCTTCAGAACTACCACAAGAGATGCTAACTGCTTCTATGTGACTTTTACTGATGATTTTAGTAGATATGGATATGTCTACTTAATCAAGCATAAGTCAGAGACCTTTGAAAAAGTTAAAGAGTTCAACCAGGAAGTGGAGATTTAGTTGGGCAGGAACATTAAGATGTTTTGATCCGATCGAGGTGGTGAGTATCTTAGTACAGAGTTCCTTGACTATCTTAAGGAATGTGGGATTATCTCACAATTGACACCTCCCAGGACACCACAGCTGAATGGTGTGGCTGACAGGTGTAATCGAACCTTGTTGGACATGGTTCGTTCCATGATGACTCGAGGTTTGCTACCAATCTCATTTTGGGGGTATGCCTTAGAGACTGCCACCCATATTCTTAATCTAGTCCCTACAAAGAAGGTTGCCAAAAACACCTCAATGGATGTGGACTGGAAAAGTTCCCAATCTAGACCACATCAAGATTTGGGGTTGCGAGGCTTTTGTGAGGCGTGAGTCTCACGATAAGCTTGAACCTCGAAGTGAGAGGTGTATTTTCATCGGATACCCACAGAGATCCTTTGGTTACCTCTTCTACAGACCTAGTGATAATGTGGTCTTTGTAGCAAGGAAAGGAGTCTTTCGCGAGAGAGAATTCATGAGCCAAGGAAACAATGGGAGGCAAATTGACTTGGAAGAAATTCAAGAGTCAAGTGGTGAAGGAACGTCAACCCCTAGCAATCAAACTGAGGACGAAACTCCTGTTCATTTGACAGAAGAGTGTGTACCTCTGAGGCGTTCCATTAAATTAAGGAATGCACCTGAGCATTACTATGGTTTCCATATTACTGCGGAAGGTGATACACTTATCAATGATAGCACACTGGTGAGTCTGGATGAACCTAACAGCTACACGGAAGCCATGGCAGGCCCAGAGGCTGTGAAATTGAAAGAGGCTATGGACAGCGAGATACAATCCATGAATGACAATCAAGTTTGGAACTTGGTTGACAATGTACCAGGTCGCAAGACAGTCAGGTGCAAATGGATGTTCAAGAAGAAGACCGACATCGATGGTAATGTACGCACTTATAAGGCGCGACTGGGTGCAAAGGGCTTTTCTCAAACTCTGTGAGTTGATTATGATGAGACCTTTTCAACAGTAGCAAAGATTAAGTTTATTAGGGTTATGTTAGCCGTTGCTGCATTTCATGATTATGAAATATGGCAAATTGATGTCAAAACCATTTTCCTTAATGGAAAGTTGGCTGAGGATGTTTATATGAGTCATCCAGAGGGTTTTGTCAGTATAGAGTACCCTAATAGAGTGCGTAAGCTTGAGAAATCCATTTATGGATTAAAGCAAGCACCTCGCAGATGGAATCTTTTCTTCGATGAGAAAATCAAAGGGTTTGGTTTTTCGAGGACTGAAGATGAATCTTGTGTATATGTCAAGGCTACTAGGAGTATAGTAAGTTTTTTGGTACTGTATGTGGATGATATACTATTTGTAGGAAACGACATCCCAACTCTGTAGGAAGTTAAGTCTTGGCTTAGGAAGTGTTTTGCTATGAAGGACCTTGAAGAAGCTGCCTATGTCCTAGTGATATGGATTTTGATAGACAAGAGTAAAAGAGTATTGGACTTAGTCAGAGTACCTACTTGGAGAATGTGCTGAATAGATTCAACATGTATAATTCCAAGAAAGAAGAGTTACCAATCCAGAGTAACGCCAGACTGAGTAAAACTCAGAGTCCGAGTACAGAGGCTGAGAAAGCAGAAATGAGTCGAGTACCGTATGGTTCTGTTGTAGGCTCGATCATGTATGCTATGACGTATACTCGTCCTGATGTGGCCTTTGCATTGAGCATGGTCAGTAGATATCAAGGGAACCCTGGCAAGACTCACTGGACTATGGTAAAGAACATTCTCAAGTACCTGCGGAGGACTAAGGATTGGGTCCTTACCCTAGGTGGGAGTGATGACTTGAGAGTATTGGGGTATATTGATGCTAGCTTTCAGACTGATATGGATAATTTCCTCTCTCAGTTAGGCTGGGTCTTTACCTTAAACGGAGGACCAATTTCTTGGAAAAGTTCCAAGCAGGAGACAGTGGCTGATTCTACACGCGAATCAGAGTATATAGCGGCAAGTGAGGCAGCAAAGGAGGCTATATGGCTAAAGAACTTCATTGGAGACCTTGGAGCTGTACCAGCTATAAAGGAGCCTATATAGATTTTCTATGATAGTGAAAGTGTAGTTGCCTTAGAAAAGGAACCAAGGGATCACAGTAGATCCAGACACATCGACATTAAATATCATTTCATCAGACATCGAATAGAACAAGGACTCCTTGTGGAAAAGAGGGTATCATCGGATGTGAACCCGGCAGATCCCCTCACGAAGGGACTGGGTAGGGTTAAGCATCTCTAGCATGCAAGGCGCATAGGGCTGAAGGATGATATTAGTTTTAGTAGTTAGATAGCTTTGAAATCTGTAAAATGTAATTGACATTTGATGATGAATAAAAGTTGTATTTAAGAGTAAAGTGTTGCTATCCTTTGTCAATCGTTTACTATCATTTGATTTTGCATGTTTTGACTTTCCAGAATAATTATGTTATGTTATTTCATATTTTTCAAATTCTCCACAGTCGGTTATATGTTGGAAGTATATAAGAATTAAGATTGTTATGGGTTGGCTTGTAGAGATCTAAGATGTTGGACATAACTACAACACTCATGAGTGCTCATAAGTTCTGAGTATTGGATTCAACCCATGCTCACTGGAATCACTTCAAGGAATTTATCTCGAGTGATCGTGAGACGGTAATATCATATGAGTCTTCAAACCTAGAGATATGACTCATTGCCTATGAGTTGGTTATACATGGAATTTACGAAAATGCATTGCTAACTCAATGTTATAAAACATTCCTTTGTGTATGATTCAACAAGTAGTAGAACAAGCATATGAGTCGAAGTTTATCTATTCCTTATTGGATTAGATGCGATATCTGGGCCCCTCGATGATTTTGTGTTGAACCATGTACCGGGACCGGTCAGAACTAAGATGACGTGTTCAATCAAGTTCTATGTCAAACAAATCGGAAATCGGGAAACAAACTGTTGAACAATAAGTAACACATTGTTCCATGTATTTGTTCGGCTGATATCTAGAATAGAGGAATATATCCTAAATGGTGTATCATTATCATCTCAGTTCCGCGAGACCTTGAAAGAGTTATGATTGCTGATCGGTTCCTGAAGTCATTCTTGCAGTTATTGTTATTAGACTTATCCAAGTGGGAGACTATTGGATTAGGTGTCTAAGTTCATAACTATTTGTGGAATGTACTTGACCCAATTAGCATGGTCTATTTGGGTTGCATGGCATCATGCATTTGGATAGAATAAAATGAGAGAAATAACACTTAAGGTTTATTAATATATTATAAGTTCTAATATATTAATAATATTATTTAATTAGTATTGATCAAGAATTAATTTGGAATTAATTAAGTGCTAAAAAGGAGACTAATTAAATATATGGGTTGATTGTGTAAATCATCCATACTTATATAGTGGGCTAATGCTTCATGGATTATCAAGTTCGGCTAAAACCCATAGGATGTTCCATGGATGCTCCATGGTGTTTATAGAACCCATGGGTCGTGGAAATGAAAAGTCATGACAATTAGGGTTTACATGGTTTAACCCTAATTGTAACACACTATAGAAGCTTCATGTTCTTCACCTAAATCAGACACTAAGATATACAAGTGAGGTCTAGCCGATTTCTAAGTGTTCTTCATTTCTCTCTAAGTTATTTCAAGTGCATTTGGTGTTGTGTGAGACATTTGAGGCATCACACTTGAGGTGCTAGGCTCACAAGGTTTTCAAGGAATCCAAACTACTACAAGGTATGTTTTCTTGCTTACTTTTATGTTTAAAAGTTCCCCATGTATGCTAGATAGGATATAAACCTTGCAAAATAAAATTTTGCATGTATCATAGTAAAACATAGATCCAAGGTTTCTAGGGTTGGATGTACACCTTAGGAGTGTTAGAATACTCAAAACCCTTCAACACCATCCTTCATCTTTGTTGTTATCATGGAGGCCATGATTTCATAACTTTCTTGATGAGAACTCTGATGGTATCTTTCCATCAGGTCTTGGTGTATCTCAAAAGGGTAAAAGTCCTCATAGGACTTTTGGAGTTTAGCTGTCCTAGGGGCCAACATGATATATGACATCTTGGTGGCATCCTTCTCATGAGTCCTAAACTCAGCAATCTCCTCAATAGTAGCAGAAGACTCATCAATTTCCTTAAGCTCTTTGTCGAAGACATATTCCTTGTCCTCGTAACGAGTAACCATCCTGATGTTCATGATCCAATCATTGAAGTTGGAACCATCGAAGATAACTTTCCTACATAAGTTCATTATGGAGAAAGAGCGAGTAGGGTTTGAGCCAGAAGCAGTCTTGGAAGACATCTGAAAAAGAAAGACAAAGTTTAGATTAGATAATAATCCTTAATATAACAACCAAATGAAATATTAAGGCTAGGACCAACACAATATTTTACAATTTGGAAGGGGAGTGTCATAATCCAATTGCAAAATATTTGAAGGTAGGTAAATGACGATTTACCAATTTCCACCATGAAAAACGAAATTTATTATTAAGTTTTAATTGGATTGATTCCTAGATTCCTTTTAGATTCATTGAACTTTTCAATGGCATGTTTAAATCTCGATTATGCTCTTCAAGTTTGTGATTGGGATACCGAGGATCAAAAACAAATTGTGAATAAATATGCAAATGTGCTTGGTACACTCGATGCCATTTATCACCTAATCAATGTTCCGGTTAACCACACATGCTCCATTGATCTATGACAAACATCAAGCTATCCTTTTCCACCCAAACTAGTCCCATTTAATGTGTCGGTTAACCACACACGCTCCATTAACGACTTGGCAAGGTGCAAAATGCAATTTCATGGATTAGCATCATTTTAACATTTTTCCTAAAGTAACTAAGATTGGGAATTTAATAAAACATTTAGTTACTTTATAATGATCATTATACTTTTAACGAGAATTATTGTCCTATCCTACCCATTCGGCTAAAGACCCTCCACCAGTCAAGGAAGCGGTAGGTGAGACTGGACACCCATTAAACCACCATTTTATAGCCAGTAACCTTATACCCCCTTATAGACCGGTTTCATGAATGAGGCCTACTAAAGCTAAGACTGACTTGTCTTATACATACATACATATATATATATATATATATATATATATATATATATATATATATATATATATATATATATATTTATATATATATATAATTATTAAAATTTTAATATTATAATAGTATATGGGCTGACTTTTAAACTTTTAAAATTCTAAGGTTTGGAATTAAAATATTCATAAGTGTGACTTTACAAATTCCGAAACTTGAGGGCAAGTCTTGAAACTCTTCAAAACTTTTTACTTCCATAACTTATGAGTTTATTGAATTTTTAAAGAAAATACTTTTCATTTTCCATTACTTGAGGACAAGTTGTGGAGTCCATTAAAGCATTTAGATCAATATTTTAATTAACAAAAATAATTCATCCATGATCTAGTTAAACTCGTAAGACAAGATAATTCATATCAACAATTTGAAAGAAATTAGCGTAATCATATAAACTAATATAAATCTTGAAATTTTGAAAATTATCTTTTAATTGGATAAGCATGATCACTACCATATCAAGAAAACGGATTTCATGTTTCAAAAGATAATTTGGTATAATGATCCTAATCCAATTCTGGAAAAAACTCGAAATCCAGAACCCAGAGCCATCAAATCGACGAGTGCATGAACCTGACTCGTCGAGTTGGTCTGTTACTGAGTGGACTCGGCGAGTTCACTAGTTAGAAGCCAAAAAATCGATTTTTTCAAGTTGGAAAATTAATAAGCATCAAGTATAATAGAAAAAAAATCCGAGGCTCTGATACCACTAATGGCTTTAGAGCACTTTAACAACCTTATGGTGCACATACAACCCTATATGCTTTTGATCTATGTTTTCTTTAATTATACATGCAATTTGATTTTCCAAAGCATTCATCCTAACTAGCATACAATTGAACAAAATTACTAGTTAGGTAACTTACATCTTAATAGGACTTGTAGTTCTTGGCCTTCAAAAGCTTTAGCACGTCAAATGTGATGCCTCTAATGTGTCATAAACACCAAGTGCAAAAGGAGGCTTGAGATAATAAGTTACTTAGCTCAAAATCAATACACACTCTCCAAGAATGTTGTGGCAACATATTTTGGCTCTAGGGGGTCTATTTATATTGTGGCAAGTGCTAGGGTTACATCCATGTAAACTCTAATGCACCATGACTCTGCATCTTACTTAGGCTCCATGGGTTAACCTCCATGGACTATCCATGTTGGCTTAGCCCACCCAAATTACCATGGATCATTGGCCCACACAATAAGAATCATTGATTGACCAAATCAGTCCCCGTATATTTAATTAGTCTCTTTTGATCACTAAATTAATTTAAAATTAATTATAGATCAATACTAATTAAATAATATGATTTCATATTAATATATTATATTTGTAATATATTAACAAATAACGAATAACCTTATTCTCAAAAGTCCATCCTATCAATTTGCATTGATGAACGCAACCCAAAAGGACCATGCTACTCTCGGGTCAAGTACATACCAATTATAGTTATGGGCTTAGACACTAAATCCAACAGTATGGGCCCGTACTACTCAAATCATATGATTCGTATGACGATCAGGAAAAGTTACAGGGTTGCTTGGGGATGGTGGTTAGTAGACAATATTGTATAACACTGGGGTTAGTTCTATCCCATCCTCATGTTGCCAGTCTTTTG
Source organism: Lactuca sativa (assembly GCF_002870075.4). Lineage (NCBI taxonomy): Eukaryota > Viridiplantae > Streptophyta > Magnoliopsida > Asterales > Asteraceae > Lactuca > Lactuca sativa. The sequence goes on along the minus strand of NC_056627.2, from coordinate 244,908,991 downwards.
GTTATCGTAGTGTTGGATAAGGGTGAAATATGTGCTTTTTTGGGACCAAGTGGCCATGGAATTTTGGAACTGGACGGTATAGATTAGAATGAATGAGTTGATCGTAAGGTTTTAAAGACCTTGTTCGAAGTAGATCCAATTTGAGTTGTGGGACTCATGTATGAATCGAATGTGATGATCGAACCAAGGATTGCAACCAAAGGATGGGTGTTCGGCCGATAGCTTCAGATGTCATTTTCTATGATGGGGTTTCATTCTTCCATCGATTTGTGCTTGACGGAGAAGGGATCGGATGTGTGTCATTCGATAGATAGAAGAAAGTGAGGGTGTTATCTGCAATGGTTTGTGGTGAATCATTTATGTCTTAAAACAAAGGAATGTTTGAGGCTCAACTGTTCTTTTAGTTTAGTACCCCTAATTGTATGGGAATGTGGATACCATCCGAGATTTTCTTCCGGATTGACCAATGTTGCGCTCTTGGGGACAGTAGAGGAGTGGGGACTTTTCAAAAGTCAAGTATGCATTTGAGCTCTTTTAGGCGTAACTTCCGGAACTGGAATTGGTGAAAATTCACGATCGGATTAGTTAGAGTATTCATTATGCATGGTATAGTGGTGTTCCTATTTAGGTATTTAGCGTAAGTATGACGAGTGGATAATCGTCAGCCATTATGTATGTCCCTAGAGTTTAGGTTGAGGGACTCCTAATTTTGTGGAGTATGAATCGGTTCAGTCGCAACATTAAGATTTTTCCTAGTTTGAGTAGTTTTGCTTTGGGTGGGGTCATATCGTTGGGGAGAGAGAGGTAGTTGTTGTAGTTGAATGTTTTCAAAATTTGGGATTCTTTGTATGAGTCAGTTTTTTTCTGCATGGTCTCTCAAGTTTTTAGTTTGGATGCATTGATATTGCGGGGTGATTGGAGGGAGCATATGAATTGTGTTAGTACAATTTTTAGGAATTCTAACTGAGTCAAATTTCGAAGACAAAATTCAGTCTAAATAGGGGAAAATTGTAACACCTAGCTTCCAAGATGTTACTAATTTTGGGATAGCGAGCCATAATTTGATGGATTAGAGGTGTTGAGCTTCAAGGGAATAAATTTGGACTTTATTGGACGTTAAATATTATTAGTCAAGCGATTTAAGCTCTTGAATTATCTTTTAGAGAAAAAGGGTAGAATTGGTAAGTGATATTTGGACTTTTTGGTTAAGTTCAATATTCATAAAATCAAATGTAAGTATATAGAAGTGTGGGGCTTGTCAATATCTTCACGTGCAGATAAAGATTGCCGGAAATGGAGTTGAAACGAAGAAGTTATGACTGTTTGAAGTTGTAATGGAGTTGGGTGAAACCTATCGCAATGAGATGGCATAAAGGTTTCTACGTAGTCGGATTGACTATGTGATGGCCACTGTACAGCCTAAGCCCATGGAATTTTAGAGTTTCTATGTAATTAAAGGGTGGTTCCGTGTTTGTGGGGTATGTTTCTATTCTCCGTCATATCTAAATCCTCTTGAGAGAAACCATACCATCCATTTCACCACATTTAGCCACCTATCTCATCTCTCATCCACTATTAGAATGCTTTGGTGGTTTTGGAGTGACACTTTCGTGAAATATTGAACCTTGAAGCTTACTAATTGAAAATCTCAAGTTCCCTCCCTCTTCTAGACCTTAGGTATGATTCAAGATCCCATCTTTATGCGTATAAGTTGCTATTTCCAGATTCTATGCTTGTTTTTGGTCCATTAAATGATGATCGTATTGTTGGATGTGATAAACTTTACAACTTTATCATCCCACCTTGTCACAAGTGTATTTTGGTATATTGATATTGTTTTTCATGATCTTTTGGGCACCATGCTTGAGTTATGATTTTATTTTCGTCATTTTGGCCTACAATGGTATGAGACATGCATTGGACATGTATGTACATAAAGTCACAATTTTTATGAGCCATGTGAGTGTAATAAGGTATTTTGGAAAGTATGAGACTTGGACTTAATAGATTAAGGACTTAATGGAAAGATGGATTTGCTAGCATAGCCAAGACATTACTAAGGTCTTTCCACAACATGGCAGACATTCTCATAGGGTTTTTCAAGTTGACGAAGACCACGACATGGCAAGGTATTGTCACGACGTGGTTGTTCGTCGATTTAAGTTTTGGTCATTGATTTTTTGACCAGTTTTGACTTTTGGTCAAACTTGGGGAGGACTTAAGGTTTTAGTCGATTGCATACACTTAAAGTATAAAGAACGAAAGTAAACTAATCAAAGAAAAACAAAGAATAGAAAGTAAATAACACATAGAGTTCTCCAAACTGTTCTTTCACGAAGAAAGGTTTTTATTTTCTCCAAGAAGACGGGTTGTCACAAAGACGATTGACACAAAGCCGAACTCTCTACATTAGGGTTTACCCTAATGTATGTTATAGACTGTCTATACATGTGAATCCCATGATTCAAGGGATTTTATCTTATTTATACTAAGAAATGATGTTTATAAAAAAGATAATAAATCTACTATCTATTCTATGCTTATCTATAACATTACCTAATATACAAATGATTATATGGAATAACTATACTAAGCACTAATGTTGAGAAGCTTGATACGCTGGCACTGGTAGTAGAGAAGACGCTGACACTGAAAAATAGTGTAGAGTGTTTGACTTATAAAATCATAAGGCGTGACCTTACAATCTCTCCCTACCTGATCATGAATACCTTGTGTTTATCAGTGATTTCTTGAATATGAATCCATTCGCTGTAATCAAATTTGACTAGCTCACGAGTAAATAGAACTTCAGTGTACTCATACTCATTTTTATTCCTGACCAGATGAAGCTTTAGTGACTCGTTTCTTGGTTTGGTGCATCTTACTTTGATAATAGGATCGGGATTAGATCTGCAAGTAAGAACGTCTCCAAACTTCTTCCTGTGTATCTGGTTATTCAGGTCTGAACCTCTATGATACTTTTCCACATTATTATTGAAGAGATGAATTTTATTGACTTGATCATCAACACTTTATTAGCAGAAGTAAGAGCTTGAACGAGTTTGGCACACAAATGTTCTTCTTTTCTAGCTTGTTTTGACGAATACCAACTTTATACTCTAACATGATTTCTCTAACTTCCTCAATAGGTAATCTCCATGTTGTATCTAACTCATTCAGATCAAAACTGAGTTTCCTTTTCTTGCTTTTCTTGGAAGAATGGGTACTAAAGAATCACCAGCAGCAGAACATTTAGCTTCAACGTCATGAGCTCCCCCTAAAACGGAAGCCTTCCTCTTTTGAAGATTGAGCTGGTCATTTAGAGATTTAATGTCACTATTAGTTCCGTGAGGAACCTCCCCCTCAAAGTCAGAATCAAGATAAACAACGTTCAGTGGAACAACATCATAAAAACTTGTGTCATGAAACCAAGATAAAGAATCCCCTCATAGTCATCATTATTTGATTGATCACTATAGTAATAAATGTAGCGATCATTGGTTGTGGTATCAACATCCAGATTATCAACAGGTTCAGTTTCAACCCTTCTAGTTTAAGGAATCTTAGAAATGAGATGAAGATGGTGCAATTACCACCATTTGCATTTGTTGATCATGAAACCCTCGATTATTCTCCCCCTTTTCGGTAGCATTAGATTGGGGAGGAGAACCAGAAGATGGTGAAGGAGGGTGAGGAAGACGACGTGATGGGGGAGGAAGATTTGTTGAAGGAGGTGGAGGTGGAGGAGTGTTATCACCTGGAGAGTTTTGTAGAGTCACGTCAACAACCATCTCATCATCATCATCAACACCCAGGGCCATAAGTCGCTTCATCACATCTACATCCCTTTCAACTTTAGTCAACCTTTTATCCATTGATTGAGTCAACTAAACAACTAAAGAGAGTTGAGAAAGCACATCAATTTGAAAGTTTGAGTTGGATTCTTCCTTATTATCCTAATGAAACGCAACAGTCTTGATAGGAGTTAGCATAGAAGGAACATTTTCAGCTTGAAGAATAGGAGATGCTGATACATCTTGGATCATTGGTTCAATAGATTCCATAAAATGTGGGGATGATCCATGCTGTTCAACAACATCTTCATAGGGAGTGGATAAAGAAGTGGATGAAAATTGAATGTGCTTGTTCATACTTGGAGGAGAGTTCATTCCCTATGCAAATACTTCTCCTTTTTTAATTGATGATTCTTCATCATCTTTATCAGAGTCTTCTTCTTCATCATTCCCTTCTTTATTATCAGTACTTTCTTCATAATCATCCTTACTATTCTCAGCGTCTCCATCAGATTCATCCTTATTTCCATCCTCATCATCCTACTTAAAGTATGAGGTTTCAAACACATAGGGATTTTAATCCATTTTTTCATCCTCACAGTAATAGAAAAGTCACCTTCAGATGGAGCAACATTTACAATCTTTGAGGAAAGAGAAGGAATTGGAGTCTTAACTCCATGAATTTCAACATATCATTCCTTATGTGATAAGATCAGTCCAACCCAACGTGGATAAGGAACATAAGCTGGCTTCTTTTTCATAGTGACAAAATCAATCACTTGATCAAGAAAAAGTTGAGCAAAATCCAACATTTTATTGTATACCTTAGCAAACAAGATCCTTTGCTCAAAGAGATTCAGTTGACCCAAACTTCATGTCTTGTGATCGAGACATTTTCCAATAACTCAATTAAAATACTTCCATCCTACATTAAAATACTGAAGAAGAGTGTTCTTATATGGATCACAAGTGATTCCCTTAAGTTTGAAATTATACCCTAATTTTTCACGAACTGACTTGCAACTTTCTTCAGAGGGAGTATTCGAGTAATCTTCAAAACGAGGAAGACGAAGAGTAGTTCAAAAGGATTCCACATCAATAGAGACCCTATATTGACTATCTCCAATGGTTTCAGTGATGGTTCGAGCATCAGTGTCAACAAAGCATGTATAGTAAAACTCACATATTTGTTTAGGGTAGAATGGGTATGGAAAGTCACAGAAGGAATACCAAAGAGGATAACACTTGACATAGCTGACGAATTCTTCGATTCTTGAGTTTGCGAACTACTTCTGGATTTCATCAGAGAACGTCACATTGTTCACTTGAATGATGAGAGAGTCAGGATCATGAGGACCTTTGACAACAGTGGCATTGGCACTAAACTCATATAAAGGCTTTTACATGGTTAAAGCTTTGAGAGAGATGAAGGTTGAGTCTTTTTGAGAGAGAGAGACAATTGCTTGAGTAGCTTATAGAATGACCTAGGATGGAGAATTCTCAATTTATAAAAAAAGGTTTCTTCCCTTTTACGCAATGACGATTGAAGAGATATAAGCCGTGAAGATCTCATATCCCAAGATAATGAGGGATCATTTAGATGTTATCCAAATAGTTACCATTGAGACAAGGAAGTTACATCAGTGATATAGGTCATTAACGACAATGATCATCAGCATAAGAGATCAACAAGTGAATTGATGATGCTCATTTAGTGGGTTTGTGATGTCTCCTGGTAGTATGGGCCAAAACTACCATTCATTGACATAGTATTGCAAAATCTTATCAGCGTGTGGTTTCATAAGTATTATGCATAAATCACTTTTATTAGAAGAAAAAGGCAAGAATGGGTAGGTGTGTGTAATATATCACAGAAAATGATATACCCATAGGAACAGATTTTTCAAGATCTCATCAACGTATGGTACATTATGCTGAATCATAAAGCTTTAAAGAAGAATATATCACAATGAAACATTACGTTTTATTAAGATGAACTGAAGGATCGAATACATTGTTTTAGTCATGCTGAGGTGAAATTAATGTGAATCATTAACAAAAAATAACTCATCAGCAGGAAATGGTTTAATTCTTCCATCACAAAGTTTTAGTTGCAGTCTAGAATAAAAGATTCATCATCAATTCATAATTCTACCATGCCATACCTCATACTAGAAGGTTAGGGACATTAACAACTCTTGTAACATCCCAAAATCGAGGTAAAGCTATTTAACCCTTCCATTTAATCAAGTTGTCAATATTGGTCCCTTGAGAGAGTTCTTGTAGCAAATGAGTATGCTGGGTGTACTGGGGAGTACGTTGTGCGTACTCATGCACTTAATTTGGACGTGGACTCGCCTGGGTACACTGGGCGTACCCAGGGTTACGCTGGGCGTAACGGGTCCAGATGCAAACCCTAAATGTTTGGCTTGTGCACTATTTAAAGGATGCTAAGGCTCATTTCTCATCCTCCATATCAGAGAGTGAAACCCTAAGAGAGAGCCTTCCATCGTCCTTAGCTTGAGTGTGTGTGTTTTGGAACTAAAAGTGTCTTAGTGTGTTAGTGAAGAAGAAGGAGAAGAGCTTGTGGAGGCTAGGGCTTGAAGTGCAAGTTTGGATCTGAGATCTACAGAGAAAGGAGCATCATCTAGAGGTATAAAGTTCAAAACTTTCCTCTTTATTTGGTTTGATGATTGCATGGACCATTTCTAGGGTTAAAAGTCCCAAAGGTGAAGACTTTATGAGTGTAATGTACTCCATGGACCTAGATCTGTCCCATTTCAGTGATATTTGTGTTATAGATCCATAAAGTTTCCATCTTGGTCGTTGTTATGAGGTCATGCTTGAGTTATGAGCTTTCTAGATTTGGGAAGTGAAATATTATGGGAGTTAGTGACTTGTCCAGCCATGCAAAGGCTTAAAGTCACCAACTTTATGGATTAAGAGGCTTAGAAATGGTCAGATATAGAAGTTGGATGTGGGTCTTAACTGTTTACGACCTCAAGAGCTTAGAGTCTGAAACAGAGAGTTACGCGGTGTAAGGGGTCGCGCACCCCGTTTCTGTAAGGACGCCGGGTACGCCCAGCGTACATGTTTGGTACGCGTAGCGTAACCCAGAGAGTTGACTTTTGTTGACGTTTAGGGTTTGGTCAACTTTAGGGTCTTTGAGCCATGAGAGGGGTAAAATGGTCTTTTACCCTTCTGAGAGTACTAAGAGAGGGAATAGTCTAGCCTTGACAGATTTATTGATTTAGAGTGTTTATTTCATCTGATTGGGTGGAGGCTAGACCCGATTTTGCAGAGTTCGAGATTTACCGAGTTACCCGAGGTGACTCTTCTCACTATACTTTACCTAGATTGGTAATTAGAGTTGTGTGACAGAGTATTTTGTATGCCTTTGCATGATGTGATTTCTATGTGATTTAAGCTATGTATGTTACAGAGTTTTTCAGAGTTAGGACCGGAAGGTCCACATAGTTAGGGCCAGAGGGCCAACAAAGTTATGGGACTAGAGGGTCCCACTGTGACATGTTGACCAGAGGGTCAAACAGAGTTATAGCCTCCAGTGGCAAATATGTGTTGTGTGTGGTATTTTGGGGAACTCACTAAGCATTTATGCTTACAGTGTAGTTTTATGTGTTTCAGGTACTAGTGAGGATCGCGGGAAGGCGCCGACTTGATCAGTACACACATGAGGAGCTTTTACATTTTATGATCTTGGGATGTGATGTTATGAACTGATTATGTGATACAATGATATTTTTATAACAATTATGAATGAAAGTGTGATTTTAAAATGTGAAAAATTATTTGAAAATTTTGGGTGTTACAAGTTGGTATCAGAGCCTAGGTTTGAGAGATTCGGATGCACCTTCGGGCATATCTGAACTCAAACTGAGGATTTGAGAGATTTTCAAAATAAAATTCACAAAATTTTTCTCAAGAGTAAAAAGTTTTTGAAAGAGCGGAGCAGAGCACTGTGTACGATTAGCCAGCGCCCGAACGGTGATTTCCCAAAATACCCTTACATTATGAGTTATGAGTTATGAGATATGTTATGATATGATATGCATGCTAGTGTAGGCTAGGTATTCTTATTAGGAATAGAGTGGCCTGATTTGTGATGCCTTAGCCTAGGAATTTTGCTGCTAGTAGATGCTTGAGAGTGAATAGATAGCAGCGAGGAGCTGATGAGAGATCTACTAGAGAGTAGACTATGTATATATATAGAGAGAGAGAGTAGAGTACTTGGGATTTAGGATCCTAGAAGGAGTACTTGGGGTGATATTGATGCGGTGTGGACGGTAGTATAGGGCCCGTACTACGAAAGGCACCGGATCAGTGCGCAGCCCAAGTAAGAATCCTGAGGGTACCAGGGATCAAGTAGGATTGGGATATCAAGTGTGTGTACACTCGAGTGAGTCTCTGATATATTGTGTTGTATTTCAGAGAGACATCACGGTGGGGACAAGCCACAGGCCAGGGACTAGCGAGGGGGTGTGAGCGATGAGGAGCTCCGCCAGATGATTCATGATGAGGTGGCTGCAGCCATTCGCGCTGAGATTCTTGAGATGTTCGGGTCTTTCAAGACCACACTGATTGAGACTTTTGATGAACGGTATGCTGCTCTTACTGATGTTGGTGTTGCTACAGCCACTGCAACCGTTGCTGCTGCCAGGCCGTAGGGAGGTGATGTGTTGCTGTACCGGGAGTTCAGCAACACGAAGCCAGCAGAGTTTGATGGGACTCAGGATCCGATAGCTGCGATGAGGTGGATCTCTGACATTGATGGGTGCTTCTACACATGTTCATGTCCAGAGCATCTGAGAGTTCGGTTCGCGCTGAACCAACTTCGCTTAGGGCAAAGGACTGGTGGAAGTTTGTGACAGCGCACTATTCTTCTGCAGAGCTTGCTGCGGTGACCTGGGAGAGGTTTACCGCTATGTTTCGTGATGAGTACGTTCCCCTGGTGGAAAAGGAGCGTTTGGCCTAGGAGTTCTTGACCCTCAAGCAGGGTACTGAGTCTGTTACTATGATCACCAGGATGTTTCATGTGAGGGCGATGTTCTACCCTGAGCACGTGTCTTCCGAGCAGGCATGTATGAGTCGGTATTTGAGTATTTTGAGGAGAGACATCGGCGAGTTCGTGGCGAACTCGACGTACCAGACTTTTTCCGAGCTTCAGGAAAATGCCCAGAAGAGGGAGATTGAGCTAGAGACTCAGGCCAGGGAGGAGGTGGAGTCTCAGGAGAGGGATCAGCGACCGGCAGAGTCCCAGCCGGCTGCCAAGCGGGCTTAGCCTACCGATTCAAGATCAGGGAACCAGAAGGGCCGCACTTATGGCAAGTGCAGCAAGAGTCATGAGGGGGTGTGCAGAGCAAGGAGGGGAACATGGCCAAGGATTTCCCCGAGGGGTTTGCAATTTGTTTTCACTACAACAAGACCGGACACCGGAAGGCCGAGTGTCTGTAGTTACGAGGGTCAGCTCAGGGAACTTCTTAGGGATCTGTCCTTGCTGCCGTTCGAGCTACAGAGAGTCGGCCAGTGAAGGCGAAGGCACCGAAGGCTCGCGGGAGAGCCTTCCATTTGACAGTGGAGGAGTTCTGCGCAGCACCCGATGTTGTGGCTAGTATGTATTCTTTCCTCTGTTTATTTGGAGTTTGTGGTGTTATGCTTATGTTGTGAGATGCGTAGGTACATTTCTTGTGTCTTCTGTACCTGCTTTGGTCTCATTTGACTCGGGTGCGATTTGGTCTTTTGTGTCGTTAGCCTTTAGTCAGCACATCAGTATCTGTCGAGAGGCGTTGAGTCGACCTTTGCGAGTTTCCATAGCTGACGAGAGAGCAGTGTATGTCACTGCTGTGATTTGAGGATGTGTACTCGAGATCTGTGGCGTTGAGTTTCCAATTGATTTGGTCCCGATTGCTATGGGAGATGTCTGTATCATCGTGGGCATGGACTGGTTAAGTAGATATGGAGCGGTTATCGACAACGAGCGACAGCTGGTGACCATACGAGACCCTAGTGGGGAGTTCTTACGGTTTATGGCGAGGGTACCCGTTTTGGGTCGGCATTTTGTTCAGCCGCGAGAGCAAGGCAGAGTCTACAGTAGGGTTGTAGTGGATATGTGGCTTATGTGATGGATACAAGGGTAGGTGCAGAGAGACAGAGGTCGACCGATGAGGTCCCGATAGTGCGTGAGTTCCCAGATGTTTTCCCCGAGGAGTTAATAGGTGTGCCTCCCGAGAGGTAGGTGGAGTTCCGTATCGATTTGGTTCCAGGGGCAGCGCCTATCACCAAGGCGCCCTATCGCCTTGCACCTCCAGAGATGCATGAGTTATCCTCGCAGCTTCAGGAGCTGCTGGGAAAGGGGTTTATACGGCTGAGTAGCTCGTCGTGGGGAGCGCCGATCCTTTTTGTCAAGAAAAAGGATGGTTCATACCGGATGTGCATTGATTACCGGGAGTTGAACAAGCAGACGGTCAAGAACCGTTACCCCTTACTGAGGATCGACGATTTATTCAATCAGTTGTAGGGAGCGTCTTGGTTCTCCAAGATTGATTTGAGGTTTGGATATCATTAGATGAGGGTGTGTGATGAGGAAATCCAGAAGACAACGTTCAGGAGTCGTTACGAGCATTACGAGTTCGTGGTGATGCCTTTCGGGCTCACCAAAGCACCGGCGGCATTCATGGATCTCATGAACAGGGTGTGCAGGACGATTTTGGATTGTTCGGTGATCGTGTTCATTGATGATATATTGGTGTATTCGAGGTCTAGAGAGCAGTATGAGGAGCATTTGAGGTAGATCTTCGGAGTTCTGAGATTGGAGAGGCTTTACGCCAAATTCTCCAAGTGCGATTTCTGGTTAGGGGAGGTCTATTTTCTAAGACACCTCGTCAACCAGAATGGGATATTGGTCGATCCAGCCACGATTGAGGCGTTGATGAGTTGGGAGGTGTCGAGATCTCCTTCGGATATCAGGAGTTTCCTGGGGTTGGCTGGTTATTATCGGAGATTCATCCAGGATTTCTCCAGGATTGCTGTTCCCCTCACCCGACTGACCCGAAAGGGCGTGGCTTTCCGTTGGGTCCCGGAGCAGCATGCCTCATTCAAGACACTTCGCCATAGATCGTACGAAGCCCCAGTGTTGGCCCTTCCAGAGGGAATGGAGGACTTTGTGGTATATTGTGACGCGTCGATATCGGGACTGGGTACGGTGCTGATGCAGAGAGTGCATGTGATAGCATACGCATCGAGACAGCTGAAGCCTCATGAGACGAGGTATCCTACTCACGATTTGGAGTTGGGGGATATGGTGTTCACCCTCAAGATCTGGCATCAGTATTTGTATGGGGTTCGGTGTACCATATACACGGACCACAAGAGTTTGAAGTATCTGATGGATCAGCCCAACATGAACATGCGTCTGAGGAGATGGTTGGACGTGGTAAAGGATTATGAGTGTGAGATCCTATACCACCCGAGCAAGGCTAATGTGGTAGCCGATGTCTTGAGTCGCAGGGCAGAGAGTGCCCCTTTGCGAGATGTTTGTCTGAGGATGACAGTGATGACTCCGGTGTTGGACACCATTCGGGAGGCCCAGGTAGAGGCCATGAGACCGGAGAACCGCAAGCGAGAGTGGGTGATCGGACAAATATTTGAGTTCGTTGCCATTTGAGGGCGGGGCACATGCCATTTTGTTGGAGGAGGTGCACAGGTCGAGGTTTTCGATGCATCCCGGGGCCACTAAGATGTATTTGGACTTGAAAAGAGACTATTGGTGGCCCTGTATGAAGAGGGATGTGACATGGTTTGTAGAGAGGTGCTTGACCTGTCGCAGGGTTAAGGTCGAGCTCCAGTGTCCACATGACAAGTTGCAGCCGCTTGAGGTTCGCCAGTGGAAGTGGGAACAAATTTCCATGGATTTTATCACCAAATTGTCACGCACCGCAAGAGGCATCGATGCAATTTGGGTGATCGTCGACCGGATGACTAAGAGCGCTCAGTTTCTTGCTATCAGTGAGAGCTCTTCCGCTGAGAGGCTGGCAGAGGTGTATGTGAGGGAGGTGGTATCGCGGCATGGTCTACCGATATCAATTGTGTTAGATCGAGATGTGTGTTTCACTTCCAGGTTTTGAAAGAAGTTCCATGAGGAGTTGGGTACTAGGCTGCATTTCAGTATCGCTTACCACTCACAGACGGACAAACAGAGTGAGCAGACGATTCAGATGCTTGAGGACATGCTTCGGGCATGTGTGCTGGACTTCGGAGGGAGTTGGGAGACGTATCTGCATTTGGCTGAGTTTTCCTATAACAACAGCCACCATTCGAGCATTGGTATGCCTCCCTTTGAGTTGTTGTATGGGAGGAGGTGTTGGAATCCCATCTATTGGGGAGAGGTAGGGCAGCGAGTGATGGGCAGGACTGAGATAGTGCTTCCGACGACAGAGTAGATACAGCAGGTTAGACAGAGGTTACTGACGGCCCAGAGTCGCCAGAAGAGTTACGCGGATAGGCGTCGATCCAAGCTCGAGTTTCAGGTTGTAGATTTTGTACTCCTGAAAGTGTCTCCTTAGAAAGGAGTGATCTGATTCAGGAAAAGGGGCAAGTTGGGGCCCCGGTACATTGGACCATTCTGGGTGATCGCGAGGGTGGGCAGGGTAGCATATCGATTGGAGCTACCTGCGGAGTTGAGCCATATTCATGATACCTTCCACGTGTCTCAACTGAGGAAGTGTATAGCAGACGAGTCGGCAGTGGTGTCGTTGGAGGATATTTAGGTGGACGCAGGGCTGAATTATGTTGAGAGACCGATCGCGATCTTGGACCGGAAGGTCAACGTTCTGAGGAACAAGGAGGTGCCTCTGGTTCAGGTGCAGTGGCAGCATCGGAAGGGGTCCGAGCTAACTTGGGAGACGGAGTCAGAGATGCGGGAGTAGCATCCGGAGTTGTTTTCGGCATGAGACTTCGAGGGAGAAGTCTGGTTCTAGTGGCGGAGAATTGTAACATCCCGAAATCTAGGTAAAGCTATTTAACCCTTGCATTTTGTTAAGTTGTCAAGATTGGTCCCGTGAGAGAGTACTTGTAGCAAATGAGTACATTGGGCATACTGGGGAGTATGCTGTGGGTACTCATGCCCTTAATTTGGATGCGGACTCGCCTGGGTACGTTGGGCGTACCCAGAGTTACGCTGGGCGTAACGAGTCTAGATGCAAATCCTAAATGTTTGGCTTGTGCACTATTTAAAGGATGCAAAGGTTCATTTCTCAGCCTCCATATCAGAGAGTGAAACCCTAAGAGAGAGCCTTCCATCGTCCTTAGCTTGAGTGTGTGTTTTTTGGAGCTAAAAGTGTCTTGGCGTGTTAGTGAAGAAGAAGGAGAAGAGCTTGTGGAGGCTAGGGCTTGAAGTGCAAGTTTGGATCTAAGATCTACAGAGAGAGGAGCTTCATCTAGAGGTATAAAGTTGAAAACTTTCCTCTTTATTTGGTTTGATGATTGCATGGACCATTTCTAGGGTTAAAAGTCCCAAAGGTGAAAACTTTATGAGTGTAATGTACTCCATGGTCCTAGGTCTGTCCCATTTCAGTGATATTTGTGTTATAGATCCATAAAGTTTCCATCTTGGTCATTGTTATAAGGTCATGCTTGAGTTATGAGCTTTCTAGAGCTGGGAAATGAAATGTTATGGGAGTTAGTGACTTGTCCAGCCATGAAAAGGCCTAAAGTCACCAACTTTATGGATTAAGAGGCTTAGAAATGGTTAGATATAGAAGTTGGACGTGGGTCTTAACTGTTTAAGACCTCAAGAGCTTAGAGTCTGAAACTGGGAGTTACGCGGGGCATAATCCCAGTACGCACAGTGTAAGGGGTCGCGCACCCCGTGTCTGTGAGGACGCCGGGTATGCCCAACGTAACCCGGAGAGTTGAATTTTGTTGACTTTTAGGGTTTGGTCAACTTTAGGGTCTTTGAGCCATGAGAGGGGTAAAATGGTCTTTTACCCTTCTGAGAGTACTAAGAGAGGGAATAGTCTAGCCTTGAGAGATGTATTGATCTAGAGTGTTTATTTCATATGATTAGGCGGAGGCTAGACCCGATTTTGCAGAGTTCGAGATTTACCGAGTTACCCGAGGTGAGTCTTCAAACTATACTTTACCTAGAGTGGTAATTAGAGTTTTGTGATAGAGTATTTTTTATGCCTTTGCATGATGTGATTTCTATGTGATTTATGCTATGTATGTTAAAGAGTTTTTTAGAGTTAGGACCGGAAGATCCACAGTGTTAGGGCCAGAGGGCCCACAGAGTTATGGGACTGGAGGGTCCCACTATGACACATTGACCAGAGGGTCAAATAGAGGTATAGCATCGAGTGGCTAATATGTGTTGTGTGTGGTATTTTAGGGAACTCACTAAGCATTTATGCTTACAGTGTTGTGTTATGTGTTTCAGGTACCAGTGAGGATCGCGAGAAGGCGCCGGATTGATCAGTACACACATGAGGAGCTTTTACATTTTATGATCTTGGGATCTGATGTTATGAACTGATTATGTGATACAATGATATTTTTATAACAATTATGAATGAAAGTGTGATTTTAAAATGTGAAAAATTATTTGAAAATTTTGGGTGTTACAACTCTTTTTCATTTAAGGACCAAACAAGTATCTCTTACGGTGATGACCATGCTAGGTTATGCTTAATGTTTCAGTAGAACATGAGACTTTATGCATACGGCAAGCATATTTCCAAGAACGGTTGATACATGAAGTGACCCTCTTAATTTTGCCTACCACAGTCCACAAGCATCCGCGGTCAAGCATCCTCAACAGTCACATTCGAAGTTGTCTAAAGCTACCGTAGTCGTCTTTCTGTACTTAGTTTATTTTCTTTCTGTAATACTCTCTATTGTCCAGTATGCCTTACATGGCTACTCTTAGAGAGTGAATCACTTGTATTTCCTGAGTCTCTATAAATAGAGCTCACTCTTTATCAATCAATATAGATCTCTTCTTACTCATCTTTAGATCTTAATTATCTTCAAGTTATCCTTACACATCTTATATCTTTCTTACTCTCTGAAATCCTCTCGAACACAATTGATTAATATCTCTCTTCGGAGCAAGTCACTCATGACTCTATCACTAAGATTGATCTTACTTACTAACTTGGTTTGAATGCATTCCATGTTATGAATCATCTTATGTGTTTACTTGATATATCACCTGATGTCATTTATGTTTCTTTACACATCCGCAACTAACTATCTAACACTCTAACATATTAACTTATTATTTTTGAGCTTTTTAGATCCTTTGAGATTAACTAATTCTGCAATCATACTTGTTCTAACGTTTTTTCAAGTGTGTCTCAAGTTTTTCTCTCAATATTTGGTATTCGAGCCATAGTGGTTGCTTTTTGAAAAACCGAACTCTGATTTTTCAAAGGGCCTTCTATACCCCTGAAGCTCATTTTTAAACAAAAAAAAAAACAAAATGGCACAAGCACTTTCTCTAAACGTTTCCAACAGTGTTGTTGTTTCAAATCGAGCTCCAATGCTGGTTGCAAATGAATACCATCACTGGTCTCAAAGAATGGAAAGATACTTAAGGAGACTTGGTAGAGATGTATGACGATCTGTTGAAGAAGGACCACATGTCCCTGCTCTTACACCTGTTTAACCTAATGGTGCCACAACCAGATTAGGAGGAGGACAACCTGTCTTGAACCGTCCCACCAAGGATGATCTTGATAAAATGGAAAATTATGTTGTTGCTTTTTATGAAATCTCTTGTGGAGTTGCTCCTCACAACTTCGACATTATCATAAACTGTAAATTAGCAAAAGAGATCTGGAATGCTCTCAAGAACTTGTATGAAGGTTCAAAACAAGCTCAAGATAAGAAGCTCACAACTGCACTCAATGAATTCAACAACTTCAAAGCTCATGCTGGTGAAAGTTTGGAGGACTCCTTCAAAAGGTTTAATCTGATTGTTACTAAGTTATCAAATGTTGGCACCATCCGCAGTAACCATGAAACAAACTTTCAATTTCTCAATGGGTTAGGAAGACATTGGACTACTACTAAGATGATAGTTCAAGGAGATATAAAGATTTATTCCCTGTCTCTCTACAAGTTATATGGGGAATTGCAAGCCCAAGAATCCACCGTACTCAAAGACTGTGCTGACTTCAAAGGACCACTTGCTCTTGTAGCACAAGCTCCTCACAAGGAGTCTTACTCTCCCTCATATGACACCACATCACATTCGTACGAAGCTGACTCGGAGTATGATGATGAAGAAGAATTTCAGAAGGCTATTGCTCTAATTAGTAAATAGCTCAACTGACTACCACCTCACTCTTTTCGCAAGAATCAACAATTCAATAAACCTCCTTTCAATCGTAACTTCAACCCACAAAGAAATCACTCTCATTATCCTAAAAATTCACACCCATAACCACAATCTCAAAACACTCAACCAAAGGAGACACCGCAGTCCATGCAAACCTCTGACTCCGGTACCTCTTCAGAAGACAAAAGTGATGTTGTAATATGACACAAATGCAATAAAGAGAATCATTTTGCAAAGGATTGCAAAGCCAACGTAGTGAAAGACAGAGCGTTCTACCTTAGAATGGCTCTAGAACTGGCGGAAAAGGAAAAGGCTAGGGCATATGTGGCTCATGTTAAAAGAGACCATCAAGTTTGGTCATCTGGAGATGAAGAAGAAAACATCAGTAACATCAAAGGAAAAGGCAAAATTTGCATGCTAGCAACTGTTGATGATGATGGTTCTACGAAGATGGAAAGGAACGACTGCTACATGGCAAAGGATGGAACTCTAAGCATCGTTGATCAGGTGAAACTCATGATCCGAACTCTATACTATAACATGCATGACTGTCAATCATTCATAGATAATCTTAATGACACATGTGCTGCCGTCCTTTCAGACTACAACAAAGCCTTAGATGAGAAGAACATAGCGTCCCAAGAGATGTTTCATGTGAGAGGACAACTGGACAACAAAATACTCAAAATGGCTATGTTAGAAAGAGATTTAGAGTTAGAAAAAGATGCAAGAATGTTGAGTGAAACCCAAATAGAAATAGCTTTGAACAAAAGAGATTTAGCTTAGAGTGAGATTGTACCTTTTAATAGAAAAATTGTTCAATGAAAGTGAAGCTATTGAAAATTTAGTTAATAATGGAACCGTGGACAATACATACAATTGGGGTTGGTCTAATGGATATCCTACCGCAAAGGATTCCTCAACCCGGTTTAACAAAGATCGACTTTATGTCCCTCTGGACTGAAAATTTCATTTTCTAGTCAATGACAAGACGTTTCCCGAAGATATCAGAACACACTTCGGTAGAATTCATGATCTAAGTAATAATTGTGTCATTGAGGAAATTGTGCCTCAGGATCACACATGTGATCAACCTCTTATCTGAGGCACAATTAGTCCAAATTCATAGACTTCATATGTTGTTGATGAAGAAATAATTATAGAAAGTCCCGAAGTCTTACTGGACTTTCCACCCTTGTCCTAGGACCGTAGTGCTTCTCACTGCATTCAAGATTCTCAGAAAAATCCCACTCCAGTCACAACCCAGACATACGCTACGAAAGCTAAGTCTTCCTTACTAGAATCCACACTCATAGGTTCTGTGACTCTTCAACCAATTTACCATGAACTACCCATAGAAAATTTTGAAGTAGGTCAATGTCCTCAAAATCCGGAATTTTCAAGTTCTGATCAGTCAAGCCCTCGGTGTCAAATTTTTTCGAAGACTTCTAGGAAATCGCAGTTAAACACTAATGACTGTGGATCTCCAAAAACTTTAGCAAAAAAGGCTTTCAAAGAGGATATTCGTTCTCGAGGCACATATAGACAAACTTTATCTAAAAACAAAAGACATATCAGATTTCCAAAATCTAGGAGCCCTGAAAAGTTTGTTTTTGCTCACTATTTTTCAAAAAACTCTCCCATCAAGAAACCATGCAAAAAGGAAGATGCAGTTTCAATGTCCATTCTTAACCCATCTGACAAAATCCAAAAGAAAGCAAGGTGTTTTCAAAACAATGGTTTTCAAATCTATTCATCAGATGATCCAAAATGGAAAGGTATCTTACCCAATCCAACACTTTTAAAATCACATCAAAATTTCAACAAATGGAAAGGTATTTTACTAAATCCCAA
Organism: Lactuca sativa; assembly: GCF_002870075.4. NCBI lineage: Eukaryota > Viridiplantae > Streptophyta > Magnoliopsida > Asterales > Asteraceae > Lactuca > Lactuca sativa. Next base: position 244,890,988 of record NC_056627.2, on the reverse strand, counting down.
GAAAAGATCCAGGGTGTATACACGTGCAAAATCTTCCTCAAAACAAACTTTTTCTAAATCCAATAGTTCACGTGTCAAATCTTACCAACCTCGGACCTGTCACAAATCAACCATACCCTTCCGACCGCTGACCAAACAAAATTTTAATACAAAGGACAAAATTTCAGCATGTCAATGTCAATGTAGTTGTCAGAAAACGTTTTCTCATGTTAAAAATGATCCTTCTCAGAAACCTTGTAACTTTTCAAAATCGCACTACGCTCCAAAAACTCGCAAACACCCATGACTAGGGATAAAACTTGCCACAAAACCAGTCCCATCAACCTCTTTTCATGCGTCAATCAGAAGCTCATCTATTGTCCCAGGCTCCATACTAGTTTGGATGCCTAAACTAACCGTGTAATATTCAGGCCTTGTGCAAGGAGGAACAAGAAGAAGAGTGGTTAATCGACAGTGCCTGCTCCTTGCACATGACGCGAAGGTTAGAATACCTTCGAGATTTCAGGCCAATTTGCAACGGTGGAAATGTCACATTTAGGAACAATGCTAATGGGATAATTCGAGGTTACGGTGTTCTCACTACGAGAAACTTCTCTATTCAAAAGGTTGCTTATATAGAAGGCCTTAAACACAATCTAATCAATGTTGGTCAACTATGTAAAGCAGGCCATCGTGTTGAATTTGATGACCAATTCTGCTATGTAATGACAAGCGATAGAAGCACTTTTCTGATCAAGTCCATATCCGAAGGTACCATGTACCCCCTGGATGTATCTCTGATCATAGGCAAACCGCAATTTTGCTTTCTATCCAAAGTTGTATCCGAAGTCAGCTGGCTATGGCACTGCAAGCTTGCTCATCTTAACTTTAGATACATTAACAACTTGGTCACCGAAGAACTAGTCAGATGTCTTCCAATCCTCAAGTTCAGCAATGATACTGTATGTCCTGCATGTGAGTGTGGAAAGCAATTCAAGGCAAGTCATCCCACGGTGATTGACTCCACAATCTCTGAACCATTGGAACTTTTACACATTGATCTCTGTGGTCCATCTACTGTAGCCAGTCTTCATCACAAAAAATACATACTGGTTATTGTGGATGACTTCACACGTTTCACATGGGTCTTCTTTCTTTGACTCAAGTCAGAAACACCGTAGGTGTTGATCAACTTCATCAAGGAAATCAAACTTCAAATCAAGTTACCAGTTAGACGCATCCGAAGTGACAATGGAAATGAGTTTACTAATCACCTTCTAAATAGTTTCTTGGTTTCCAAAGGGATTACACACAACTTCTCAACTCCTTACACACCACAACAAAATGGATAATAGAACGAAGGAACCACACTCTAGTAGAAGCTGGCATATCTATGCTCAATTTTTCAAATCTTCCTCTCTACTTTTGGGCCGAAGCAGTGGCCACAGCCTGTTTTGTTCAAAATCGAAGCATTGTGTGCAAACGCCTCAACAAAACACCATATGAAGGTCTCAACAATCGCAAGCCAAATGTTCGATTCTTTCATATCTTTGGGTGTAGATGCTTCGTAATAAACAACAGAAATCACCTCAATAAATTTGCACCGAAGTCTGATGAAGGCATTTTCCTTGGCTACTCTACTAACAAAGTTGCTTATCGAGTTCTCATTAGACAAACAAGGTTGATAATTGAAAGCTTCGATGTAAAGTTTGATGACTATCACACCTGCAACTCCGCTCCGTCAACTGAAACCACAACAATTCTAGAAAGTGATATTCCTGCCTCTTCGGGTCCTTTAAATCTAGTTGAAATAAACTATGATGATCTCTTTGATGATGTTGATACAGCCAAGTTATCAAAGGTTCTTATGTCTCTAAAAGCTGAGCAACAACATGCAGATGTATCTGGTCCTACAGCGTCCGACGAAGTATCGCTAAATACCTCCACCTCGCCGGTTGAGGGGGAAAACTCCACTCCAGACCATACAACAACCATCGAGGTTCCAGTACCAGAAGATGACGCTCCAATCCGCAGAGAGTTTCAACCATCAAACGTTTCTTTGGACTCAGATGATGAAAACATAAAAAACACTGACAAAAGAACAGATTCAAGAATTATCACACTCCCATCCGTAATCCAGGGGAAACCTTTGCAGGTTCAAGGCGAACTCCCTTCTACACTCCAGGGGGGAACCTTCACTATCTGCCCAAGATAAATTTAATCCCGCCTTCCCAGTTCAAGACACTTCAGCAGGATGTTCTCAAGTCCAGGAGGAATTTCCCTCTCCAACTGCTGAGTCTTCTGATATTGAAGACATTCCCTCCACCGCGGCTACTGATCATCTGATACCTCGTCTACATGTATGGACGAGAGACCACCCACCAGGTCAAATTATTGGCAACCCATCCGCATGAATCCATACTCGGTCATCCAAGGACTTATCCGATTACTGCCACTACGCAGAGTTCTTGTCCTCAGTCGAACCTCGATCGATCAAAGAAGCGTTACTTGAACCAGACTGGATTTCCGCAATGCAAGAAGAATTGGAAGAATTCAAAAGCAACAAGGTATGGCAGCTCGTTTTAAAACCGCAAGGCCACACCATTGTTGGCACAAGCTGGGTGTTCAAGAATAAGTTAGATGAATCTGGTGCGGTTGTCGGAAACAAGGCAAGGCTTGTTGCCAAGGGATATAGTCAACTTGAAGGCATTAATATAATGAAACGTATGCTCCGGTAGCACGAATGGAAGCCATTCGGATCTTCTTAGCATACGCAGTACACAAAAACATCAAGGTTCATCAAATGGATGTGAAAAGTGCTTTTCTCAATGGAGAATTAAAAAAAGAGGTTTATCTTTAGCAACCTATGGGTTTCAAAAACGTTAAATTCCCAGACCACTGCTACAAGCTTGAAAAGGCAGTCTACGGTCTAAAACAGGCCCCTAGAGCTTGGTATGAGACTCTATCTGAATTTCTTGTCTCTTTAGGTTACAAAATAGGAGTGATTGATCCCACTTTATTTCGAAAAGCAAATGGTGATCATCTAATGATTGTACAAATATATGTGGATGATATCATTTTTGGCTCAACTGATCAAAATATGGTGGATGAATTTGCTAAGCTCATGACTACCAAGTTCCAAATGAGCATGAATAGAGAGATTAATTTCTTTCTAGGACTTCAAGTGAAACAAGTTCCTCAAGGGATATTCATTCATCAAGAAAAATACACCTCATAACTATTGAAGAAGTACTCAATGGGTAATTGTTCTTCGGCTAAGGTCCCTATGGCCTTCGGTTATAAGATTTCTATTGATCCCTCAGGTGAATCTGTTGATCACAAGTCTTATAGAGGTATCATTGGCTCTCTGATGTACCTCACTGCTAGCGGACCGGATATAGTTTTTGCGACGGGTGTATGCGCAAGGTATCAGGCTGACCCAAAAGTGTCTCATATGAATGCAGCCAAAAAAATCCCACGGTACTTAAAAGGAAGCAAAACTCTTGGATTACGGTACCCCGCAGGAAATGGTTTTAGTCTTCAAGCATTTACAGATGCAGATCATGCCAGATGCAAACTGAATCTCAAAAGCACCTCAGGTGGATGTTAATTTTTGGGTGGAAGACTAGTCAGCTAGTCCTTAAGAAAACAAAACTGTGTATCATTGTCTACCGCAGAAGCTGAATATGTGGCCGCAGCCAGTTGTTGCTCTCAAGTCTTATGGATGAAAACACAGCTGCTAGACTACGGATATAGAATGCTGCAAATACCAATCTATTGTGACTCTGAAAGTGCCATAGCGATTTCTCACAATCCTATTTAGCACTCCAAGACCAAGCATATTGAACTACAGTATCACTTCATCAAAGACCACACCCTGAAAAGTAACATTGAACTAATTTTTGTCCATACTCATGAAGAGATTGCTGATGTATTTACAAAGGCACTTGATGTCACACCCCAAAACTGGAACGGCAGAAACGTTCGGGGGTGGAGGACGTCATGTCAAGTATCACGAGATATGTATATGGTAAGCAAGTAATGAACAACCATTTCATATAGAAAGAAAGTGTTTACAATGTATGTGCTCACAAAACGTAGAAGTCATAAACAAATAACAAAACAAGACTTGAAGCTATAATGCTCCATCTTCTGAAGTCCCATCACGAGCACCTGTCTAATAGTCTCCTGAGAATACAAGTTATTTGAAAGAGTTGATCAACAATTAAGCTGGTGAGTTCATAAGATTTTAGTGATGTGAGTAAGCTGTAACAATGTGGTTGAAAATGTATATGTAAAGTACTGTAAGCTGTAAGGTGTTTTTTTGTAAAGTTTCCCTGTTCCTCTAGAAAATCATATATTTCCTACTTAAAATGGGAGTTGAGTAAAATGACACTACAAGCCTTTCTATGTGTAATAAGTGGGTACAAGTTATATATACTTGGAGTAAACAAACAATCGATTATGCACATCTGCCCTCAACCTACAACCCGACGGTGTACAGTAAGTAAGGAGGATAGCACACATTCCATTGGTTGTTAGATCGTTGTCATATGTAACCATGGTGTATTCACTTGTTACTCATGGAGTTATTTGTAATGGTTCCTTTATATCTAATGGAGAGTTCCTTTTAAGAAAACCTATATTTCTTATAATAAAATATTGACTATGGTGATTACTTTTATAATAGCTTTGTTTATACTGCTATATATAATTTGATATCGGGTAGATAGTAGATTGGGTGACCTCGATGTAAGCCCACATCCAACGGGAACACGACATACAACGAAGAGCACACATCCTACTAGCTGTCGGATACTAGTCTTATATACAAACATGGTGTATAAACTAAGGTATTATAGAGTTAACTCACTTAAAGTCTTTAAGACTGTACTGGCTTAATAAAATGGATTAAGCCCTTAACTGGGAAATCGCTAGTTTTGTATATCAAAAGTACTGACTTTGAAACGAAAGTTTTGTACTAGGAAAAACTGTGCATTGACCCTGTGTCCTATGACCTGATCCATACCTGGTACCCTTATGATGACTTAATGTATACTAAGCATAGATATATATAGATTCGGGTAGATAATAGATTGGGTGACCTCGGTGTAAACCTACATCCAACGGGAACAAGACGTACAACAAAGAACACACATCCTATTAGTTGTCGGCATCTACTTAACATATATGTATCCTATAGTGTATACATTACGGAATCATAAGGTTAGCATCATGGTCCTAACTTTTAAAAGTAGCCTTCTACCAAGACTCGATTGTTTTGAAAGCAGTCTTCTACCAAGACCCTACTGTTTTGAAAGCAGTCTTCTACCAAGACTCTACAGTTCCTTTGTCAACTGTAAAGTACATTCTCCCTAGTTTATAACCTATCTCGATTAGAGAATATATCAACCTTCAAGTGTTACCGACACGTTTATGAAAGTAATGGGAGAAATGAGTACCCTGATGTCGTTTATAACGACATACGGAGGTACTATCAACCTAAAAACATATGTGTGTTTTATTACGGTCATAATGTGAAAGCTAGAACCCCTACTAACCCGCTCTCATGTATGGAGATTGAGGGAACCAAACGCGACCCAATCAAATCCATGCAAGCCATGTAATTCACATTAAAGTTAGATCCTGTCTGCGTGTTGTCATGCTATAGCAAATTTACTTGTTTGCTATGTTCTGTTCTGGTGTTGTTTGATTCTCTTTACTGTTTGTTCTGTTCTGTTCTGTTCTGTGTGTGCTTCATTGTACTAGAAGTAATGAATAACATTCTTCTAAACTATACCTATAATAGTTTACTAATGTTCTAATTGGACTGATATTGAAAAGACTCATTTATCTACAAAGTTATGCTTATACTTTAAAAATGGAGTTTTGTATAACTATAGAGTAACATAACCTTTAGAAGAGTTTTGAAATGTTTTAACAACTTATAAATAACATAAGTAACATTTTGAAAGAATGTTTAACAACAAATAATTACACAATTATCATTGTGTTCAACTTGTAACCCCCCTTAAAACAATTAAAATAGTTAAAAGATTCATTACGGGGTATGAACTCACCTTATGTGGGTGATTCAAACGGGTATGCGCGTACGGATGAGAAGTTCCACGAATGAAGTTCCAAGACACAATAAGTCCTAAATGATATTTAAGGACACATAATGACATGAATATAGTGTTTATAAACAACTATATGAAAGGAAACACCTTCCGGGACTAGGAAACACCTTCCGGGACTAGGAAACACCTTCCAGGACTAGGAAACACCTTAACCAAGTGTTGGAATCAGTTGTGATTCAACCTAGGAGGGTATAAAGGCACTTAAATGAGTTTACTACCATGAGTTCACGGCCCAAGGGAGTTTACGGTCGTAAACTCATGGTTACTCATGGGTTAGTGCAAGTTTGAAGTATAGGGGGTGATTTAGGGACATTAGCTTTAACCTAGGATGAGAAAGACCACATCTTTTGGCACTTTTGGGGTGTTTACGGCCCAAATGAGTTTACAACCGTAAACTCATGGCCAAATATTCTTATGAGGGTCCTAAAGGTCATAAAGAAGCATTCTAAATTCATGCCTAAGCCCTTAGAAGTGTTTGTGGCATCAAAACACCTCTATTTTGAGTTTATGGCCCAAAGACCATTTTGGCTGGAGATTGCGGCCGTAAACACTTATGGGAGATGATATTTTGGTTGTTTTGGGTCCTAAACACATCTAGGTAAAGTTCTATGCTTGTCTCTTGGGCTATGGAAGGCATTTAGGGCATTTTGGCACCCTAAAATGGAGTTCACGGCCCAAGAACTTCCTTGGCCGTGAACTCACTTTTGGTCCTTGATTTTTATGCCTAAACATTTCATGCTTTGTCCCATGTTTGGTTTCCAAGGTCTAGGGGTCATTGGGCACACTTTGGCCCTTGAAATGGAGTTTACTCCCCACGGTGTTCTTGGGCGGTAAACTCCCAAATCTTGGTGTTTTCCTATGATTTCTAGTGTATTAAGCATATATATAAGGCTTTAAAACAACACTAGATAGAAGTACTCACTTTCCGGAACAAAAGTCCGAAGATCCTTGGGAGAGAATTTGACTTTTCTCTAGTTGGAATTGTAACTAATGAATAATTTGGTTTAGAATTCTATATATAGTCCTAGGATTTTTGGCAGAAAATATTTTATTCCTGGAATGAACTCTAATATCATAGAGTTTTGGAATAACGGAGTTGCACAAAACCCAAGTGCAACCTCTCTCCTGATATTTCCTTAAGTGTAAATCCTGAGTTGCTCAAACTTGTCCCAAAAGTTTGAAAGTTAGTAGAAACAGACTTGGCTTCTATTGAAGTGGAAATTTTTGGGTTGTCACACTTGACTCTACAAAACTCAACACTTTCTTACAAATGTTAGGAATGATGAATCCGGACCCACACTTCTTTTTGAATTGATAGGTACCGCTAACCATCCTTGGTCTCCGTTGCGGTTCTAGTTGAAGTTATTTATGTTAGATGGTTTTGGTATATTCTATGTACCGCAACCATATATCATAATTATACTTCAATGGTCCTTATTGTTTGTTATTACTAATCTTTGCTCCAAGTGTTCATCTTAGTTCATCTACCGCAGTCATCCATCTGACCACATATGATCCATCCGCAATGAAGTGTCTATTCGCAGTCACTTTAATTGATCTTAATTCTGTTACATTTTTTTTGAAAAACAAAAAAAACATGGTGTGCTATTTAATGATCCTTCATTAAATAGAGAAAACATTAAAGAAAAACATCAAATCAAATCCTTTTTAATATGTCTCTTCCTATTACCCTAAAACATCAAATCCGTTACAACATCCCTTTCCCAACGGATTGATCTCACCCTCACCACACGTTCACCAGACATGGTCACAAATCTTACATTTCATTAAATGCAACCTTTTTTGGAAAACCCCAAATTTCAGATTTAATCCCTATTTTCTTAATCTGTGGCTGAGATTAATACTCTTAATTCAAAATAAACACCCAAACGTTTTTACCCAAATTCACTTAGGACAAAAATGTTTCCCGCTCCCTTAAGCCACTATAAAGCCCCATTCTTCTCCACAAATAAAAGTTTACGCTCTCTAAACCATTAACCTTTCTCTTGCATTCTACCTTTCTTCTTCAAAGCTTCCTCAAAAAAACTTAACAATGGTGAAATCTTGTGTATCCAAGAAACCTTCCAAGGCATCTGGATCAGTGAACCCCACTGGTTCAGCGTCTGCCTCAAAACATCCCACACCAACGATTACATCAAGAAACTTCAGAGAAGTGTTCGAAGAACATTCTTCCTACAATGCTCCCACAAAACTGATGATCAAGTTCTTGTCCAATCACCCACTGTTTGGACCCTTCGATTAATTCACAGACCTTTTCCCTTTCTCAACCCTGTTCAAGTGTGCATTTTCTGCCGATCGACCACTCAAAAACCTTCAAGAAGTGCATCTCAATCTAGTCAACGATTCTCTTGTCATCTTGACCAAGGAGAAATTTCTCACTACAATAAATCTCCTTGTTCATCTATCCATCAAGGTTTTCACTCCTTAAATGGAAGATATACTGTCAGCGCTCTACCAAATGGGATATCAGAAGAAAATCAAGGGAATTGGGGAATTCAAGAAAAAACAATTGTCTGCGGTCTGGCAATTTGTTTTTCACTTCATCATCTGCAGTCTATCCGGCAGAACCAGAGGCACAGACAACATGGGACTCAAGCTCCTGGAACTCGTATGGAGCATCTTCACAGGGCATGACGTCAACTACAAACAGATCCTATGGGAAGATTTTCTGCAGTACATTCCAAAAGAAAGCCCAAGAGACAACACTACCGAACTCACCTTTGCAAGGTTTTGGTCTCTCTGCATCTCAGACCTCCATGTGGATGCAGGAATCAGCATGGGCAACGACATCAACTTCTTTACAACCAAGGATCTTAAAAGGTACAATCCCTCCTCTGATCAGACTCTTTTTGGACCAATAAGAAGACTACCCACTTACATTCTTTCTCCCCTCGGTCTTCAGACTGCTGATGTCTCAGATCACATTGAGGCTACGGAAGGTATTGCCCCATACTTTCCTACCCCGCCTCTTCCAACTCAATCTGCAGTTCTTGATCCCGCTTGTACCGCAGTCCCATCTTCCACAACTCTTTCCAACATTTCCTTATCCCAAAGACGCAAGTAGAAAGTCTCTACTTGTCATGGCCCCCGTAACACCAAGAAACAAGGAACTCCTAAAAAGGATGCTTCCAAGCCTTCCAAGCCCTCCAAGAAAAGAAAAACTCCACCAATGATCACTAGAGTTGAACCAAGCAGATGTATCTACACCAGTGACTCTGATGAGGATGATCAACCTATTGCAATCCTGAAGAAACGGAAAACCGATCCCACTAGCCATATGCATAACCGGACTGATACCTCAGCCTCTCAACGAGCTCCATTAGTCCTTGGGATGGCCGCACAACCATTCGAAACAACCATCGTATACCACTCAGGCATAAGTTGTGCGTATGATTCACCGCAACGTGGAGACTCCCCCCTAGGTCAATCCCAAGAGGATGGATCAGGCTCCTACCCTAAGGCCTCCAGGGCTTCCAGTCTTCACTTCTTTACCCATGAGGAGTTGCACTCCATTATTTTTTTTGTCACCCAAACACTTCAAACACCATCCTAACTGCAAGGCGCTTCTTCAGCCTTTGCCAGAACTGAGCTGAGGCCAGACTTGACTTTAGGTCAAGGAGACCAAGGAAGCTTAGGAAATCCTACTCTGGTTACATTAGTAATAGGTGGTTTAGGCACGATGAAAATCAAGACAAACAAAGCAGCTTCAGCAGAAACAACAAGAAATACTCTATGTGGCTAAGTATTGGGAAGACGCAATAAACAATGCCAATAATGTAGCTACTTTCTGCAAAGTCCATGCCCTGATGGACAACATGGCTGATACCATCCGCAAGGCCCAAGAGGCGACTGCTGATCAGACTCCTTCAAAGCCTCCTCCATCTCCAACTGCTAGAGACTCCCAAGATGCATGCACCAAAATCAAAGTTAGTTCTGCTCCTACCTTCGGTTTTGACGATGTTGATCTTCAAGAGGTCAATCAACCAAGGCCATCAGATGATGACCTTATGATGTATGTTGAAGAAGAAGAATCGAGTGACTCTCAGCACTCCACCTCCAAGCCAAAAGAGAAGAAAAAGAAGAAAAAGATGGCTGTCTCCAGAAAAGAATTTCTCAATCTTTCAATCCAAGGTTGATCAAATCCTGGCCGCAGTCAAGTCTACTTAACCGCAGTCTGACAACAATTTTGTGCCACAGTCCTTAATCGAAAGGATTGAACGACTAGAAGCAAGGGAACGAATGGCTGCTGAGGGAATTTCTCTCAAAGTTCAAATGGGGATAAGGTCCCTTGACAACAATCGTCAAGCGGATCACAAGGAGTTTATGGCTGCTGCAGAGCACCTTATATCTGAGGTATCCGCAATAAAGGACAATTTGTAGGCAGCCATTGCAGATCAATCTACTCTCTCTAAGAAACTGATAGCTAAGACTCACACTACATATGATTCCACTATTTTAGTTCTCCATGCAACCATCAACAAAATTCAATGCTCATTATCATCCAACTTCCGTGGCCCTGAGATTCTCCAACTAACAAAGGAGATTCACCGACTGCTGTTCAACACCTCCATTCCTGATAACCAGCAACTGGCTGAAGTTCTCAAAGCTCACTTCCAGGAGGTTTGTGCTAAAGTTGATGGCCTTAAACAATGGGTTGAGGAGTCTCTAGCTATGAACTCCTCAACAAGGGGAAGTGAAGATGAAGTCCATCGAGAAGAAGACTATGAAGAAGAACATCATTCAAATAGCGCTTCTCAGAAAATCCCTTCACCACAACCCTCACCGTAACACCACTCTCCACCACCACAACACAAAATCATCTCTTCCCTTGAAAGACCTGAAACTCCCCCACACTACAAGAATCTTGCGGATCACATGTCCTCTCCAAGCTCAAATGACTTCCCCGTAACGAAGCAGAAGGAAGTTGATTGGAAAGCAGCTAAACTTGCAGAGCTCATTTGGAGAGAGTGCGGCTTTGACACTGTGATGGATGAGTCCTGAATAAACTCCTGGATCAATCCTGACCGCAGACTTCTTGATGACGACTACAAACCCTATCTTACATATGATGAACCTCCTTCGGATGGATACTAGGATGTCCCTATCTCCCCAAATGCTAAATACTTCACTGTATTTGAGCAGTTTGACCGCAACCTTCCTGATCACAAGAGACTGCCAATGGAGTTTGAAAGACTTAACCGGTTCTATGCCAAGCATGCCTCCCCCATTGAGAAGATCTGGTCCAACGACAGACCTTCATCAGTCAAGAACTTCAAAACGCACAAATTTATGAAGGCTGAGTTTGTGCAATACACACTCACAAGAAGGAATCAGGACTATGTCCGCACCCAAGCTGACTTCCCCTGCAGAAACCCAGAAGAAGTCTTCCTGATAGCAAAGGTGTTCCAGAATAAGTGTGAAAAGCATCCGAAAATGAAGATAGCACTTGAAAGGTCAAGTACTTATCTGAAAGAGACTGTATGTGACTTCGTAAAGATCGATGTGGATATCCACCCAATCATTGCCAAAAAGATTGATCTACCTCCTCTTGATCCCGCACCGATGCCAACCGAAGGCTATGAGGAAAGATCCCTTGTTGCTATAAACTTTCCTGAACATGGAGTCATTTTCAAAAGGAAAATTGATCAAGTCAAGTACTTCATTTCCATGGCCTCCATGAACCTCCTCACAAAGAAACAACTTGAAATCTGTCGAACCGCAGTGAAAAAATCGAAACATACAACTACCGAAGTCAAGTTCTAAATTCTAAGGAGGATCACCTGGTTGGAAAATGTCAGGAAATTTTGGTGGATCCTGATCAAGTTCCTTAAACTTGATAAGTGAAGAAAATTAGAGGTCACTTAGGGGGACATTGTTGATACATGAAGTGACCCTCTTAATTTTGCCTACCGCAGTTTACAAGCATCCGCAGTCAAGCATCCTCAACAGTCACATCCGAAGTTGTCTAAAGCTACTGCAGTCGTCTTTCTGTACTTAGTTTATTTTCTTTATGTAATACTCTCTATTGTCCAATATGCCTTGCATGGCTACTCTTAGAGAGTGAATCACTTGTATTTCCTGAGTCTCTATAAATAGAGCTCACTCTTTATCAATCAATATAGATCTCTTCTTACTCATCTTTAGATCTTAATTATCTTCAAGTTATCCTTACACATCTTATATCTTTCTTACTCTCTAAAATCCTCTCGAACACTACTGATTAATATCTCTCTTCGGAGCAAGTTACTCGTGACTCTATCACTAAGATTGATCTTACTTACTAACTTCGTTCGAATGCATTCCATGTTATGATCATCTTATGTGTTTACTTGATATATCACCTGATGTCATTTATGTTTCTTTACATTTCCGCAACTAACTAATTCCACAATCATACTTGTTCTAACGTTTGTTCAAGCGTGTCTCAAGTTTTTCTCTCAACAAGAACAAAGTTAGGTAAGAGATGATTGACCAAGAAAATAAACACCCAAGCCTTACAATAATTTACTGATTAAGAGTAGACAATGCTATATAGTCAGCGTGAGTGGGTGACTAAATGTTCTCAATACATGGTCTCGCTGATGAGAAACTTAGAGTGACTTTATCACATATAGGAACATGCTTCTAGGGATGATGATGTGTCAAAAGTTGCATACTAGGCTTAGAAAAACCTCCATCAAATTCCATTTAAAAATAATATACAAATATAAACAAAAGAGTTTGTCAAACATGAAAATATTCTAAACAATGAGGTTTTTTAGAAAAGAGATAAAGACACATTCCATTAAATCTTTAGAATTGAATGGTCATAAATGCACTTCCATTTTTTGAGATATCTACTCCTTGAATTTTTCACTATAAAAGAGAACAAAAAAGGTCAACCATATCACACAAAAACACAATTCGCTATAAACAAAGAGAGGGAATGCCTTTATTCATTAAGATTCTATAGATTGATTCCAAGAATCATGTTTACCAAGAACAAAAGAAGAACATGAACCAGTATTTCTAACCAATGAGTTAGAATGATCCAATATTTGTAACCTTCGAGTTATGAGAGTCACCAAGACAATACATGAAGGATCCATTCATTGTGATTGATGAAGGAAGAGAATGTGGGATCACTGTCTTGCTGAAGACGCTTTTGGATCCTATATGGTCTCATTAACATGACAAACATGTCAATGAGCATGTCCATCAACATCAGTGAGAGGGCAATTGTTGCTGAAGAAAAGATTCAGAGCCAACATTAACTAGATCTTATAAGGGAGGTGATGCATTCAAGGAGTGACACGCTAATCTTAATCAGTTAAGATCAATGTTGAGAGGGAGACTGATGGTCCTCAGACATATAAAAGTAAGAGAAGAACTAACCATTGGCAATGTTAGTAGCAAAATGTGTATTTACAATGTATATGAAGGTTTGTATATGATCGGATACACTTTAAGTTTGAATCAGAAACGAAAAACAAATCTAAGCAAAATAATCAATAGAAAGTAAATAAAATAGATGTTATCCAAATTGTTCCTTTGAAAAGGAAAAGAGGTTTTGTCTTCACCAAGAAGATGGGTTGTCACAAAGATGATTACGACACCAAGCCGTGTTGACAAGGTTAGGGTTTTCCCTAATGTTGTATATATACTAATCTATACATGTATATCCCATGATTAACAGGATTGTATCTAATCTATACTAAGAACCGATCTTATCATAAAGGTATGTGATATGATATCTCTTTAATATTTACCTATAAGAACTACCTAATATACAAAAGATTACAATTGGACAACAATACTATGAGCTGACTCTATTGAACTTGTGATGTTGGGGATAGCACTGTCAAATTATAGACGCTGATGCTGATAGATCAACATGTCATGTGTTTGACTCATTGGATCATCAGGTGTCACGTTACAATCTCCCCGTATTGGATGATGTCAAGACTAAAGTTATTCTACATATTCATTAGAAGATCCGTTATAGATGTAACACCCGTTTATTTATTAGTGAAATAAATAAATTAGTGAACAAATGGTAGCCTAAAATAAATAATTATATATGCAGGGTGATGGGTTGGAGGAGTTAATTGCCACATTTCTATAAGTCGGGGGTTAACAGTGTGTGTTTGGGAACCATTTTATAAATATATATGAAGTCAGGGGCTCCGTGGTAATTACTTGGAATTAATTTAAAAAAAAAATGAAGTGGAGAGGTTGATTATGTTGTAATTAAGACTATGGGGGTTGTTTGGTAATTTAAGGGTCGAATTTGAAAAGGATTTCCGAGGTTAGGGTAGAAAGGGTAAAATATGGCCTCATTTTGAAAGAATAAGAAAAGGGAGGGACCAAAGGTGTTGTTATGGAGAAAAGTTTGATGGGCTACGGGAGTATAAAACCCATCGGATGTTAACCCTAACCCTGGCATGAAGGCAGCCGCCATCATCGAAAGATCTCCGGCAGCCACCCTGACCTCTTCAACTTCCAGCCGTCGGAGCCAATTCCCCTACGCCGGAAAGTAAGCAAGGCCGTTTGAGGTTTCTGCTGTGGATTGTCATTGCCATTCATCGGGATGTTGCGACCAATACTCTCGTCTCTTCAGTTTCCGGCGCCACACCACCCTCTTATTCCATTGTTCGTCCGCTGCCGTATCCCGTGCCGCCTTGCTGCTGTCGCTGTTGGCTTTCCGACGAGAAGAAGAAGTCGGGAATCGGAGCACCACAGTCGCCGTCGCTGGTTCGTTTCGCCGGTCTTTTCATTGCCTCCGTCATCCTCCTCCATGTTCGAAGTATATATATGTATGGTGGGTGTTCTGTCCATGAGTTTTTGCGCGTCTCAATACTTTTGGCGTGTGCTGGTTGGCCGGAAAACCCGAGGAAACCACCATGGCTACCAACCATGGTGGTTGTTGCCGCTAGTTCCTTTTCTGCCACCCTTAACCACCGTGAAAGGTGGCTGTGGGTGTGTTTATGGGTGTATGTTCGTGTGAAATTGCAGCTACCGGTTTCGTTGGAGTTGTATGGGTGTTTGATGGCCGGAAAATGGAAAAGATACCCACCATGGCCGCCAGCCATGGTGGCTGCCACCACACGCCACCATTCGCCGCCATTAGGTTGTTGTTTATGTACTTGTATTAGTGTGTGTGTATGTTTGTGATTATTTGGGGTGTTAGCATTGTAAAATGTAACCGGAAAGAAAAATAATGAAAAGAAACTCAAACCACCACCGTAGGGTGGTGGCTGCCACCTCCTACCGCCACCGGCTGTCGTGTCGGGTGGCGGTGTGCTTTGATGGTGTTTGGACTTGTTTGGATGATTGGACAAATGACTAAAACCCTAATGTGCCCAATGAAGCTTAATGGACTCTATTGGACCCAATAAGACTTAATGGGCTTAATAAAACCTTAATGGACCCTAATAAAACCCTAATGGGCTTAATGATATTCTAGTGGGCTTAATAGGCTCAATAAAGCCCTAATTGATTTAAAATCCCAACAAATTAATTAATGGACTAGTATTGGGTTGGAAACCCTAATTAGGGGGAATTAATCTGGACACACGGGAATTATTTAATAACTGGAGATATTAAATAATAATCATTGGCAAAGACTAATCTAAGAAATATAGGACTTAATGGATTAAGTGCTTAATGGGTTAAGTAGGAAACTTAACCCTAATCATCATTTTATGTGAAACCCTAATTTCATTTGGGTTTATGGTTGGGCCTTTCTGTTGGGCCTTAATGATTGGGATATCAAATGGGCTATCCAAGATCAAGCAAATGGTCTAGAGCAATTTAATGGGCCTAGGGTAAGGCCCAAGTAAGGGGCTTGGGCCCAATTTAGAAAATTGGGCCATAGATGGGCCATAGTTTGGGCCTTAATGAGTATATGATGTTGAGCCTCAGAATGAGACCATGTATAGGCCTAGGCCTAATTTGGAAAATTGGGCCATGTGTTTGGCTTTGATTCCTAATTGACTTTGGGCCTACGGATTGGGCCTTGGGCTTGAATAAGCCAAGCGAGGGGTAATGTAGTAATTACCCAAAGAATGTATGTATGGTTATGTATTGGGACCCAATTATTAATTGGGTGTTATTTTGGTGTTGACAGTTCGGGAATCTGTCAGCAGCAGCTGGGGTCGAGTCTGCGGGACTTCGGCAAGTGTGGGATTGTGTCTTCGGGACTTCAGCAGTGTGAGGTGAGTTACCTTCCAGTAGCGGTGGGTCTACGGCCACAATGCCGACCCACCAGTAGGAGTTGATGTTAGATGATTGTCTTTGTGATAATTTTCTATGTTTGCTACTACCTGATAGGTTTATGTGCTCGTATGATACGATGATATGTGCTTGTGACAGTAGGGGAGATAGTCCCCAGATTACCAGTCGATAGGGCCGAAGGGGTAGATTAGTACCCAACTATGCTAGACAGATTATGATATGTGATATGATATTATGTGGTAGTAGTAGGGGTGAAATAGTCCCCGGTTACCAGTTGAAAGATACCGAAGAGGAGGCCAGCACCCATATATGCTAGGCAGTATCCGGTCGAGAGGACCGAAGGGGAGCCCAGCACCCAGGTATGCTAGGCAGTATCCGGTCGAGAGGACCGAAGGGGAGGCTAGCACCCAGATATGCTAGATAGTATCCGGTCGAGAGGACCGAAGGGGTAGGTCGGGCACCCAGATATGTCTGACAGTATATGTATGTTATATGATTGTGTGGTATGTGGTATGATGGGGGAACTCACTAAGCTTCGTGCTTACGGTTTTCAGTTTTGCTTTCAGGTACTTCGTGTTTAAAGGAAAGGAGCCGGCTTGATCGCAGCACATCACACTATGGTTTTCCACACATGAGATCTTTGGGATTACACTCTGATATTGTTTTATGATAACATGTTTGATTATTTCTACTTTGGTTTTGATATGACATGATATTACAAATGTGTTATTACACTGTTGGTTTTATAATGACGTATTTAAAAATGAAATTTTTGGCCTGTATTTTTGGGATGTTATAATGGAACTTGTCAACTTCTTTCAAGACTTCAGGTTGTACCCATCTCACTTTATCAAGTGTTAGCTCATCGAGTCTTCTACTCGGATCCAGTTATATAAGCACATGATATCCTATTTCCAGCTCATAGTGACCTATGATGGGTTTTAGTCATAAGAACATCCTATGTGCTCATACAAACCCTAATGCTTGGATCTAGGTTTCTCTATTGTACATGCAAGTTATCCAAGACTACAAACCCTAGATTTAGCATATGATAATAAATATAACATATAAATAAGGGTTTAGATCATACCTTGATTGTTATGTAGCAATAACAATCCCAAATCCTTCTTGTATTGACTTTAGAAAGCTTAGAGTCACAAATGTCACTCCTCTAATGGTTCACAAACACCAAGAGCAAGAGGATGCGGAGGAGAGAGGATGGTGATGGGTTTTAGGCATAAGAACAATCCTATGTGCTCATACAAACCCTAATGCTTGGATCTAGGTTTCTCTATTGTACATGCTTTGAATCCAAGACTAACAAACTTAGATCTAACATATTATAAACTAAATTAGGGTTTAGAGAATTACCTTTGATTGTTATATAGCAATAACAATCAA
Organism: Lactuca sativa; assembly: GCF_002870075.4. Lineage (NCBI taxonomy): Eukaryota > Viridiplantae > Streptophyta > Magnoliopsida > Asterales > Asteraceae > Lactuca > Lactuca sativa. The sequence continues at coordinate 244,873,232 of NC_056627.2, read as the reverse complement.
TTCCTTGCTTGGATTGGCCTTAGAAAGCTTAGTGCCTCAAGTGTTGCACCTCTAATGGAGTCACAAACACCATATACAACTTGGATGAAGAGGAGAAGAAAGGAGGATGCCAAAAAACGACTAGAAACCCTAGAGAATCAGTTGGACACGTTTTTGGGGCCTAAGGGGTCCTTTATATACTTGTGTGGGCTGCTAGGGTTTCAGTCAAAACCCTAATGGACAGCTTAAACTCTAAGCAGCCCATGGAACCTTCTGGATGAGGCCATGGATGAAAATATGATGTGCTTCCATCATAATTTCGTTCACCCCTTGATCCTTTAGCATTCCTTAGCCTAATAACTCAATTATCCAATAATTGCAGTCCAGTCCCCTAAGTTTAATTAATCTCTTTTAGCCACAAAATTAATTATCAATTAATTCTTGACTAATATTAATTAAACAATATGATTTATCCTTTAATATATTATTCTCATAATATATTAATAAATCATATTTAAACCTCTCTCTCCTTAATTCATCCTACATATTGCTATGGTGAAGGCAACCCAAAAGGACCATGCTCATAATCGGGTCAAGTACATACCAAAATAGTTATGGACTTAGACACTAATCCAATAGTCTCCCACTTGGATAAGTCTAATAACTATTTTCCGTATAACTTCAGAACCTGATCAGCAATCGTAGCTTTCAAAAGTCACTGTCAACTCTGATCTTATCAGATAGCGTGTCCTTTAGATAAGGGATTATATATTCCTCCATTCTCAAGATATCGTATAGACAAAAGACATGAATTTCAATCATTCTCTCTATACTGTTTCCCGACTTCCGATTTATGACGACTGACAACAGACTACAATTGAACACATCAACTTAGTCCCGGCTTGGCCAAGCGCTTAGGTGTCATCACTAAATCATCGAGAGGCCCACAGATATCGCTTTTATCCCACTTTGGGTAAAAGGAATGGATAAACTTCGACTCAAATGCTCGCTTGCATTTACTGATCGAATCACACACAACAATAAGTTTTATAACACCAAGTTACTGGTGCGTTTACATATTATCAATGTGCAACCGACCAACAAATAACAACTAACATGTCTCGGTTTCAAGAATATACAATATTATCGTCTCACTAATCACTCGTGATAAATCTATGAAGTGATCCAAGTGAGCGTGGGTTTAATCCAATACTCTAATCTTATCAAAGCACTCATGAACTCTGCAACAAACTTGTGCTATGTCTAAACACTTCAGACAATCTACAGACAGATTCATGACAGTCTTTATTCATACCTACTCCCAACGTATGACCGACTGTGGATGTTTGAATAACCTAGTTATCCTGGAAGTCAAAACATGCAAATTGAAACATAACAATAATACTTAATCCTATATGGCCTCAAACTTGTGAGAGTAAATAAAACACTTCTATTTAACCACCATATTGATTACTCATTATTATCGTTTACTGTTTCAGAAAATCAACTTATTACTCAAATTACAACAATAGCTGTCACATGCATAAAGCATGCACACTATGTTTCCTATGGTCTTTACTTTGTGAAATAGATTAATTTAAAAACCTTTTCAATGATGCTCATTTTACAATTCCTAATCCTTATCATTAGTGTAAGAACACAAGGTTCTTCCATTACTAGAATATGCTAGATTCTAACATTTTACGCAACGATCCTTTCGTAAAGTCATAGCACAAAAGTCACCAAGACTTGGCTAATGAAATTACAAAGTACTTTCTTAGAAATTGTTACAAGAAAATTCCATAGACGTGAAGTCTCACATTCAAAGTACATTCCTTTGAACATCCTTCGTGCATAAAGTTTTCTAATCTAGACACAGAATCTCAATATCCAACTCCCAATATGGAAACATTTCCATATTTTCCATATGAAAGCTCATTCTTAATAGAATCTTATCTATTCATAATAATGTCAATATGGTCCATCCAATACCATACTTCCAACTACTCACAAGCGACCAATCCTCAGCGAACTTTGGATCATCCTTTGATAGTTGTTTAATAATTTTAGTCAAAATCCATTCTAGTCCTTTTTCCCTCTTAATGTGCTAGACATTTGAAAATTTTTAGAATGGTAAATATTATAGCATTTGCAATCGATCCTATACCCGAAGCGTATGGGACACGATGCTTAATGTCTTACATAAAGATATGATACTTTACCAATCTTTTGCCATAATATTTTATGTGTCATGTTCTCACAATTCGAACTATGAAGAGGGATGCCGTAATCATAATCGAATTTTAAGAACACACAATGTATCCTTTGACTGAAAATATTAAAATTTCTCAATCTAAGCTTTAGATTTTGAAACGAAGTATAATATTCTCTCCCTTAATTATATTAAAACAACTTTTATGCCCATGCAACTTTGCAAATTGAATCTTTGTTTTTCTATAATTAATATTGCTAACTTGCAATACTCGTCATAATAATCATACAATCATAACACTTACACTCCCACTATCATGATGATTATTATCATATAAGCATAACACTTATGCTCCCACTAGCTTTGACTTGTATTCAGAAAACAAATGAAATTCTAGAAAACAATGCCTATTGAATTTCTAAAATTCATATTTCTAATACCAGATGCTTCGATAAGCCTTTTTCGAAGCTTCTTAAATTTATACACCTTTGCCTTAGATAGCTCATATGTGTGTTTAAGCAATTCAGAACTTATGTTACTAAGTTCCAAATGTTGAAACTAATTGCGAAATCTCATAATTCGAACTATGGAAAGGGATGCCGTAACCATAATCGAATTTTGAGAATACAATTTTCACAATCGCTATCTTCTTAAAATCTCTTTTAGTGAAAGCATTTCCTCACAGTCATTTTCACGAAGGAGGGAATCTTATGACACTTAGATTTTATGGTGTATGATTTCCTATCCATGTGAATTTGCCAAAACCAAGGTTTGCGACAAATCCAAACTCATATGGACTGAACTTTCTTAATCTTGATTTCTTGCCTTATGGTAACACGAGTGCCCACCATGTCTTCCAAGTAGTTTAGTAACTTGTCCTTACATATCAATGTACTTTCCATCGACTAAGGCTCTAGTATGCGTTCAAACGAGAACTCATAGAACTCACATACGCAATTAACTCAATTGGAATGGCACAAAAAACAAAATAATGTCAGCACGATAGGTTGCAAACCTCAAGTCGTGTGCTAGTGATGATCGATAAGGTATATTCTTGATTTGTTCTTGAAACCTTTCAAGACCATTAAGACTCCCACTGACTCCTTGACATATAAGATTCTCTTGTCAAGAAACATTTCTTGACAAAGCAAATGTTCAAGAGTTAGTGTAGTTCTTATCAAGACAAAACACTTCAAATAATTGGTCCTAGTTGGTCTTTGTCTTATCCAAGACAGCATAACTTACCAATTTCAAATGTGTAAGAATAAGAAAACATTTCCAAATTCCACATTTGTTAAGTGTTATAAACCTACTTAAGACTGTTCACTCAACGTCACAATCTTGACTCTAAGACTTGATATTGGAACGAAGTATGATTGACTTATTGATTTAACCATTTCTACAACACTCGATTCCTCTTCATAGACATGCAATTGCACTAAGACTCACTTAGAGGATCTATTGAGACATGGTTCTTAATCTTTAAGACTTATCATAAAACACAATAAAAGGTACTCTCCCTTCTTCTTAGAAAAGAGAAACTTTTATCTTTCTGCCTACTTGATTCTTCTTTATTCGTTCTACTATTCATTTAAACCTTTTTAATCAACTCAGAATTACACTCAATCTTATAAGTATAATCAGATTTACTAAACTTTAGTAAATCATGACGAATATCTTTGTCACTCTTGTGGTGGACTTGATCAACGTACGACCTAATGTCCTTCAATTGACACTTTGTCAAAGAATTAGTCTAAATTTCCCGAATGTGAAAGTTTTTCATTCATTATACAATACACATTGCATGATTCCAAGTTTCTGTCCAATTGAAACTTGGGCGATGAGAAACTCTCCCTATTTTGTAAACTTTTGATATTTCCACAAATAATACAATTAAGAATCAAATCCATTATTGCTAATGATAGAAACCTTCAAACATCAATTTTCATACATGCCATTGCAAGGATAAATAAGATAAAATCAAAAATCATTTTATTGCGGAAAAATTTGTCCTTACAATGCAATTCAATTGAAAAACTATGTTATTGCATATTTCTTAACAATCTATTCTAACTCCAAGCAGTAGCTCAAGAATCCATTCTTCAAGTAATGCGATCGAAATCCATTTCTTCACGATTAGATTCAGATCACTTCTTCCCTTAAGCTTCCTCTCTTTTCTTCGATCCTACAAAACATCAAAATGCAATCTTATCACATCATGTATTAAGAATCTAGAATAGGAACTTAAAAGAGTTAGATAATGGATTTTACCTGAAGTAGAGCCATACGTCTTGACTCTCCCATCTCTTAGATCTCTCAGGTAGTTAGGACAACTTCGTCTCCAATGCCCCTTCTCTTGGAAATAAAAGCAAATGGACTCCTTTGGCACAGCACATCGGACAATCACAAACTTAGTTCTTTCTAGACTTCCAATGTTTCCAGTGTCCATTGAAGTTTGGGAGTTTGATTCACCAGACAAATTTGCTTGACCAGCATGCCAAATCATTGCTGATTCAGCAGCTATAAGCAAATAGGTGAGATCAATTAGGGTCACGTCGTGGTCCATCATATAGTACTCTCTAACGAACTCACTATATGATTCAGAAAGTGACTGAAGAACCCAGTCAACAGCCAACTCACTTGAAATCTGGACACCCAACATGTTTAACCTATCAATGTGTGTGTAACACCCAACATTTTGAAAGCCAAGAAGTAAAGGAAACCCTAAATTTAAGAAGAACTCGACGAGTCCAAGGAAGGACTCGGCGAGTCGGAGCGGGATCCGGGTCGATAAGAAAGTGACCAACTCGACGAGTCGGCCAAGTGGACTCGGCGAGTCTGGTCTGTGCGAGGAAAACCCTAAATCTGGGGCTTAGAGCCTATTTAAGCATCTCAATCTTCTTCCTAGGGCTCCTTTACAGCCTCTCACACCTAGAACGCCGCACCTTAAGCCCCCATTGTGTTCATTCAAGCTTTTAGCCATTTTTGAGTGGGTTTAAGGAAGAAGAAGGAGTGGGAATCTTTGAAGCATCAGGGAGTGGCTTTGGATCTGAAGTTTGGGAAGCATTTCAGAGTATTGGAAGGTATCAATTCGTTTCTCTCCTCCAAATCTTCCTTGGTTGTGAGTTTTGGGGCTTTTAAGCCATGTTTAAGACCAATCTTGAGCTTGAGGTCCAGATCTGAGGTTGCTACCTCAGATCCATGCTTGTTTTGGATTGGAATCCCATAAAGTATCAGCCATTGGGCGGAAATTGGAGCCTCTTGGTCCTAAACCCTAGCTATGGGTGTATTTTGCCTAGATCTCCGTCTCTACACGTAAAGTTTGCAACTTTACGTGGGAAATAGGCTTGGGGAGGGTGGATCTACAGTTTGGAGCTCATGCATGACTCGGAAGTCCTCTGCATGTAAGTGGATCTTAGTGGACTCGACGAGTCCTTCGAGTCGACTCGGCGAGTAGCTTGAAGATGAGGAGGAACTCGACGAGTGGGATGAACAGCTCGTCGAGTCGGATGAAGATAGACATGAACTCGGTGAGTTGGATGAACAACTCGGCGAGTTGGATGAAGATTGCCGTGTGCTCGGCGAGTCTGTTCTTAGACTCGGCGAGTCAGGTCGAGTGGTCCCAAACCCTTCGAGCTAAGACTCGAGTCAGCGAGTCGAGCCAGGACTCAGTGAGTTGGACAGGACAGGAATTGGGAATCAGTAAACTCGGCGAGTCAGGGGCTGACTCGGCGAGTAGAGTCGCGAGTGGAAGGACTCTGGATTTATGAACTCGGCGAGTCAGTAGGGTGACTCGGCGAGTAGGGTTGACCTGGAAGGTTGACTTTGACCAGGACATTGACTTTGACCAGAGTTGACTTGGTCGACCTTTGGAGGTTAGTTAGACTAAGTGTTGGGTTGTTATTGGTAGCTCGAGGAGCTAGCGGAGCAGCAGTTCGGAGTTAGCGGTCAGGTAGCGGTCAAAGGGGTTAGCAGCAGCAGTTCAGCAGTATCAGGTGAGTTTCCCTTTGTGTGAATGGGTCTACGACCACAATGCCGGCCCATGTAGTTATGAGTAGAAGACCCGGGGGTTAGCCCTAGGCACAGTATGCTAGTATGATATTTGGACGAGGTCCAATGACAGAGGGCGGGTGCCCAAGGAGCGGTTTATGTGATAGTTTATACTTGTTGTCTGTGTGATACTTGTATGTGCCTGGTAGGGAGGTGAGATAGGGCGAGGTCCCGTATCTCACCAATAGCAGAGTGTGGATGGTGTTCCACATCTCAGTAGCAGCAGAGCAGGGGCGAGGCCCAAGTTAGGAAAGGAGTGAGGGTGGGCTGGGCCCGAATCTCACTATCAGCAGGAGTATGGACGAGGTTCCATGACTCATCAGTAGCAGGACTCGGGCGGGGCCCAGTGATAGGCGAGGCCTTAGAGCAAGAGTTGTTAGTATATGTTTAGCTTATGTAATGTTATGTGATATGTTTATGTGCTATTATATGTTAGTGGGCGAGGCCCTGTGACAGGCGAGGCCTAAGTGAAACAGATCTGTATCCGAGCGGGGCTCGAAGCCAGGCGAGGCCTGGAGCGGCGGGGCCGTTATAGCGGGCGAGGCCCGAAGTAGAAGGGCGAGGCCCAGATAGCAGGCGTGGCCCAGAATGTGCAGTATGTGTTTTTGCGTGGTATGTGGTAAGGTGGGGAACTCACTAAGCTTCGTGCTTACGGTTTTCAGTTTTGTTTTCAGGTACTTCCGGTAGCGGAGGGAGGAGCTCGGGGTGATCGCATGGCACACAGTATAGATTAGTCAGCCTGGGAATGTTTACTCTAATAATAAACAAGTGTTTTTAAAACTTATACTCAGATTATGTTTTGGAATGATGTCTTTGTTTAAAGTAATGTTTTATTAAAAAGAAATTTTTGGTCTTGAATTTTGGGATATTACAAGTTGGTATCAGAGCCTTGGTTTGAGGGATTCAGGCATACTCTCGGTTGTGCCTGAACTCAAACTAAGGGGTCGGATGAAAAGTTTTCAAAATGTGAAAAGACAGTTTTGTAAAAAGAATTCTGAGAATGAAAAACAGTTTTAGAAAAGCAAAAAGAATCCAGAAAGAAAAGAACTTTGAAAAGAGAAAAGAGGCGTGGTGCATGCAATCAACCGAGCTCAAGTAAGTACCCCAAAATACCCATACAAGTTTATGTTATGATTATCCGTTAGTAGAACAGCATGCTAGAATAGGACTAAGGATCTAGGGATGATGCCTTATGTGCCTGTTATTTGTGCTTTTGAGCTGCATGATAGTGTTGATTAGACAGCAGTAGGATAGCCTGTCTAGGTTATGCCTGAGTTTATGAGTTTGTGTTGCATGCTAGTTCAGGCTCTTGCTTTGTGTATATGATTGCTTGAGTATGTTATGGTTAGATTTTCCCTTGACCGAATGCTACTTGCTTTGTGCATTGTGGGATTCTGAGTGATGGGAATTAGCCATTAGGTGGATACGTTACGTCCCATGTGATCAGGGTTGAATAATCTCAGAGTACTGGAATTGATCCTATTGCGCAACTCTCGTTTGAGTCTAACCGTTATAGGGACGAGTCCTTTACTTGAAGGATTATATGAGCCTCGTCGCATGTGATGGTATCCAGGTGATGGCTAATTGACAACACAAGGAGACCTTCAGCAGCTGAGGACTGGTTTGAGTTGAGTCAGAGGTTTCCCTAGGGTAAGCCTAGGATGAGATAGAGTTGGGAGCAGTATTAGTGGATAAGGGACCTGGTGGAGTCAAAGCAATTCCTGAGGAAAGTACGGATAGATGTGGAAGGTAGTATGGGCCTGTACTACTGAAAGCAGAGGATCCGTACTCGATTCAGGAAGGGAAGAGACAAGACCGGGAACCTGGTAGGGCATGTTTGGTCTCGTATCAGTGTTGAGTATTCTGATTGTGGTTGTGGTATATTTTCAGCATGGTGACATTGCGAGAGAGACCAGCGGGCGGATCAGGCGCCGGGGAGGGATCAGGCTCGGGTTCAGGGACCGAGCAGCTCGAGGAGCGGATGAGGGAGTTGATATCAGCCGAGGTTACGCGCAGTATTCTAGCTCAGACTCCTGTGATCTTTGGCACGGTCAAGGAGGGCATACTGGAGATCTTGGAGGAGAGGCTGGGAGCCTTCCGTACTGAGATGATGGCATTGATGGGAGCGCGTACCTTGACATTTCGAGAGTTCAGAGCCTGCGGGGCACCAGATTATCATGGGGCTAGGGACCCCATTGCTAGCAGCAGATGGTTGGATGATGTTGCCAATGCTTTCCGTACGAGCAAGTGTCCTGAGGGGGACAAGGTTAGACTCGCCTCCTGTCTTCTGAAGGACAGAGCGAGGGATTGGTGGGAGGAGATTGGTCATGCTTTGGGGGATGATGCCGCGTTGGACGCGATGAGTTGGAGCGATTTCTCTGCCAGGTTCAGGGCGGAGTTTTCGCCGATTATTGAGGTGCAACAGCTGGCACGAGAGTTTCAGGATTTGACGCAGACTACTGAGACTGTGGCGGAGATCACCGCCAAGTTTAGGGAAAGGGCTCTTCTTGTACCGCAGTATGTAGCGGATGAGGAGATGAAGAAGGCTCGGTACCATGAGATGTTGAGGGACGACATCAGGGAGTTCGTGATCAGGTCCAGCTGTAAGACGCTGGAAGATATGATTTCTCGGGCTAGGGAAAGGGAAATTGATTTGGAGCAGATCCGGAAGAGGAAGCCGGATGAGGTTCAGGTATCAGCGGGTTCGGGCAAAAGTCCCAGGGGATCGGATTTGAGATCGAGGGATCATCAGGACCGCAGTCGGTGTGGAAAGTGTGGCAGGGCGCACGGGGGTGCATGCAGGAGTGGTAGCGGTGGTGAGTCTGGCTGCTTCAAGTGCGGTCGGACTGGTCATTTCAGCAGGGATTGTACTGTTATCGCCGCGCAGGGATCAGACATGATATGTTTTCATTGCAACCAGCGGGGCCACAAGAAGGCCTAGTGCCCCAGTTTGTCTTCAGCAGGACGGGTGATGGCACCCACCCCTGCAACCTTGAGGATCGCAGATGGCCGTCAGGGCCGGGTAGAGGCACCTGCAGCAGGGAGCAGGGCTTTCCAGATGACAACTTTAGAGACGCGAGCATCGCCGGACGTTGCAGGTATGCAATTTCCATTCTCAGTTCTTTTATTTTGTGCATGATTTCATTGTTATGGTTCTGCATCATTATCGGTATGAGTATTTTATTTCGATTGGTTGATTGTGATCGAGTTATATGCCGTCTGCATACCTTGGATATTTGTATGGTAGTTAGGGGGATGTGCTCTATTGAAGAAGGTTTCGAAGGATGCAGTAACTGTAGCATGCTTGGGAGGGATTTGGTACGTTTCGCTAGTTCAGAGTGGTGCAGTGATTGTGATGGATTGTCTAAATCCCTAGCTATGGCAGGCTTGGGTTCCTCAGTAGGTGGGTTATGGAATGATATCAAAGATCGGGATTTCTTGAGTTTTGTGCAGCAAGGGATAAGCAGGATCGAAGTGGGGGAGAATTCTCCGGGTGTGCCCAGAAAGGAGCACACAGACCCAGAATTAGTACGTGACCTCCGAGAGGGAAGAGAAGTAGTTCAGCGTTTGATGGATTGAGGATTTCAGGGTTGGGAGTTTGAGAAACTCCACGTCAGCTAGCGCGTGTGATGGTATTGGTTAGTTATGGTTGAGATTTCAGGTTGTGGATCGCCTGAAGGACTCGCGGAAGTCGGATTAAGGATCTTGAGAAGCTGATGGCACGTGGTGCCTTTGAATTAGCAGTCAGTGGTAGGGAGTGTTGTAAGACTACGGGGCAGCCGTAGCATTCCTTAGTAGTTTCGTTAGCGGATTCGGGGCGAGGCCCTTATCTCGTAGTGATCAGGTAGGGATCAGGATTGGGTAGTGAATGAGAGTAGTAAGGAGTTGCCTGTATAGCTCTAGAGAGGTGAGACCTTGGGAGAGGCCGCTCCAGGATATAGCTGGGTGAGACCCGTGGGCGAGGACCGTATGAGATTGGCAGTGTAGATGAGACCTGGGAGCAGGGTTGCTTAGTAGTATGGTTGGGTGAGACCCGAGGGCGAGGCCCGTGAGTTTTAGCAGCGCAGGTGGGATCTGGTCAGGATCTTAGTGTCAAGTTAGGGGATCGGGGATCCCAGGTTTGTAGTGTCTGGATGGCAGGATTGTATGAACAGTTATAGGTGGTCGAGGTTTCTTTGGAAGTCACTAGGAGCGACCAGTGATGGTGTTGGGACTAGCTACCGGTGGGAATCGGTAATCCAGTCATTGATAGGTTGGTAGGGACCAGGGCGGTCCCGGTTTATCAGGAAGTCAGTCGGGGAATAGTTGAATTGCCAGTCGGTGGCAGTGCGAGTATGCAGCGTATGTTGGGGTTCAGTTAGTTGAGTCGAGGGGTGCTTGACACCAAGTGTTGGCAGGAAGGAGTGTCAGTGAGAGCTGACAGTGATGACCCGTTCTGGGAATAGCAGGGAGGTGTTGGAGTTAGTGAAGGATAGGACCTTCTCTGTGTCTAAGGAAAAGTCGGGTATGAGGCTTTGCCTTGGGAAGGCAAGGGATTTGCGCAAGGAAAGAAGTGGAGAACCTCTGCGGGTTCGATGCAGTATTGGTGGAAGACCAGCGCAGGTAGGCGGCTGGTGTTGGGTATTGGAGGCAGATCGTAGGCCGTGGGCCATGGTAAACTTCGAGGACGAAGTTCAGTTTAAGTGGGGGAGAGTTCTAACACCCAGGATTTTGAAAGCCAACAAGTAAAGGAAACCCTAAATTTAAGAAGAACTCGACGAGTCCAAGGAAGGACTCGGCGAGTCGGAGCGGGATCCGGGTCGATAAGAAAGTGACCAACTCGACGAGTCGGCCAAGTGGACTCGACGAGTCTGGTCTGTGCGAGGAAAACCCTAAATCTGGGGCTTAGAGCCTATTTAAGCATCTCAATCTTCTTCCTAGGGCTCCTTTACAGCCTCTCACACCTAGAACGCCGCACCTTAAGCCCCCATTGTGTTCATTCAAGCTTTTAGCCATTTTTGAGTGGGTTTAAGGAAGAAGAAGGAGTGGGAATCTTTGAAGCATCAGGGAGTGGCTTTGGATCTGAAGTTTGGGAAGCATTTCAGAGTATTGGAAGGTATCAATTCGTTTCTCTCCTCCAGATCTTCCTTGGTTGTGAGTTTTGGGGCTTTTAAGCCATGTTTAAGACCAATCTTGAGCTTGAGGTCCAGATCTGAGGTTGCTACCTCAGATCCATGCTTGTTTTGGATTGGAATCCCATAAAGTATCAGCCATTGGGTGGAAATTGGAGCCTCTTGGTCCTAAACCCTAGCTATGGGTGTATTTTGCCTAGATCTCCCTCTCTACACGTAAAGTTTGCAACTTTACGTGGGAAATAGGCTTGGGGAGGGTAGATCTACAGTTTGGAGCTCATGCATGACTCGGAAGTCCTCTGCATGTAAGTGGATCTTAGTGGACTCGACGAGTCCTTCGAGTGGACTCGGCGAGTAGCTTGAAGATGAGGAGGAACTCGACAAGTGGGATGAACAGCTCGTCGAGTCGGATGAAGATAGACATGAACTCGGTGAGTTGGATGAACAACTTGGCGAGTTGGATGAAGATTGCCGTGTGCTCGGCGAGTCTGTTCTTAGACTCGGCGAGTCAGGTCGAGTGGTCCCAAACCCTTCGAGCTAAGACTCGAGTCAGCGAGTCGAGCCAGGACTCAGTGAGTTGGACAGGACAGGAATTGGGAATCAGTAAACTCGGCGAGTCAGGGGCTGACTCGGCGAGTAGAGTCGCGAGTGGAAGGACTCTGGATTTATGAACTCGGCGAGTCAGTAGGGTGACTCGGCGAGTAGGGTTGACCTGGAAGGTTGACTTTGACCAGGATATTGACTTTGACCAGAGTTGACTTGGTCGACCTTTGGAGGTCAGTTAGACTAAGTGTTGGGTTGTTATTGGTAGCTCGGGGAGCTAGCGGAGCAGCAGTTCGGAGTTAGCGGTCAGGTAGCGGTCAAAGGGGTTAGCAGCAGCAGTTCAGCAGTATCAGGTGAGTTTCCTTTTGTATGAATGGGTCTACGGCCACAATGCCGGCCCATGTAGTTATGAGTAGAAGACCCGGGGGTTAGCCCTAGGCACAGTATGCTAGTATGATATTTGGACGAGGTCCAATGACAGAGGGCGGGTGCCCAAGGAGCGGTTTATGTGATAGTTTATACGTGTTGTCTGTGTGATACTTGTATGTGCCTGGTAGGGAGGTGAGAGAGGGCGAGGTCCCGTATCTCACCAATAGCAGAGTGTGGATGGTGTTCCACATCTTAGTAGCAGCAGAGCAGGGGCGAGGCCCAAGTTAGGAAAGGAGTGAGGGTGGGCTGGGCCCGAATCTCACTATCAGCAGGAGTATGGACGAGGTTCCATGACTCATCAGTAGCAGGACTCGGGCGAGGCCCAGAGATAGGCGAGGCCTTAGAGCAAGAGTTGTTAGTATATGTTTAGCTTATGTAATGTTATGTGATATGTTTATGTGCTATTATATGTTAGTGGGCGAGGCCCTGTGACAGGCGAGGCCTAAGTGAAACAGATCTGTATCCGAGCGGGGCTCGAAGCCAGGCGGGGCCTAGAGCGGCGGGGCCGTTATAGCAGGCGAGGCCCGAAGTAGAAGGGCGAGGCCCAGGATAGCAGGCGTGGCCCAGAATGTGCAGTATGTGTTTTTGCGTGGTATGTGGTAAGGTGGGGAACTCACTAAGCTTCGTGCTTACGGTTTTCAGTTTTGTTTTCAGGTACTTCCGGTAGTAGAGGGAGGAGCTCGGGGTGATCGCATGGCACACACTATAGATTAGTCAGCCTGGGAATGTTTACTCTGATAATAAACAAGTGTTTTGAAAACTTATACTCAGATTATGTTTTGGAATGATGTCTTTGTTTAAAGTAATGTTTTATTAAAAGGAAATTTTTGGTCTTGAATTTTGGGATGTTACAGTGTGACTTCATCTCTAAGACGTGTGCACACACAGGTTTCCCATCTTCATGTTTACTTGCCAAAAGGGCTTGAGTGAGCTTGAACTTTTCAAGCCTTTGAACTTGTGGGTCAGGGAGAACAATTGGAGGAGGTGGAGGAAGTGAAGCATGACTCTCATTTCCTTGATCGTATCTCGGAACGTCATCTTCATTTGGAAAGCTTGTTCCAAAGGATTTGGGAAGACCATTGTAAGATTTAGACATCTACAAAACGGGAGAAAATTCAAGTTAAGTTGATTAGAATTCTTGATGTAACACCCAAATGAAACATCAAGCTAGGATCCAACACAATACTCTACAATCTAGAAGAGGGATGTCGTAATCTAGTTGCAGAATATTTGAAGGTAGGTAAATGACGATTTACCAATTTCCACCATGAAAACCGAAAAGGAAGATTAAGTTTTAAATGAATTGAAACTCCTAGATCTTTTGAGACTCATTGAACTTTTCAATGGCATGTTTAATCTCGATTATGCCCTACTATTTGTGACTGGGATGCCGAGGATCACAAACAAGGTGTGAATAACCATACGAATCACATGGTGCACCCAATGCTACAATCACCCAATCAATGTGCCGGTTAGCCCATTGATCTATGACAAACATCGAGTCACCCTTCGCTACCAATGTCATCCCCAAATTAGTGTGCCGGTTAACCACACACGCTCCACTAACGTTTGACACGGGTACGAAGTGTAATTCTATGGATTAGCATACAATTTCACATTTTTCCTAAAGTAACTATGATATGGGAATTTGAAAAAGCATTTAGTTACTTTGCACTTCATTATACTTATAATGGAAAGTTTCTATCCTATCCTACCCGTTCGGCTAACGACCCTCCACTAGTCAAGAGTGCGGTGGGTAAGAGTGGATACCCATTCAATTGCCATTTTATAGGCAATTTCCTTAAACACCCCTTATAGACCAGCTTCGTGAATGAGGCCTACTAACGGTAAGACTGACTGTTTACTCATACATATATAATATTAGACTTTTAATGTTATATATAGTATAGGGTGTATTTTACACTTTTAAAATACTAGGTGGTTTAATTTAGTAAAATTATACTTTTAATTTAATTAAATGTAAACCAAAACTTTATGGGTTTATTAAATCACTTTTAATTATACACTTTAATTAATTAATAAAACCATAAGGGTGTGATTTGAACTTTTCAAATTACTAGGGTTTTAGAATTTAACATTTCAAAATTAAACTTTTAATCAAATTTAAAATTCCAAAACTTGAGGGAAAGTTTTGAACATTTCAAAACATTAGGGTTTAACTTATTTAAATTTCATAAACAAAACTTTTAAGTTCAAATTTAAACTATAAAACCTAAAGGGTGCAATTGAAACTTTTTCACATCACAAAGGATCAAATAACAAATAGTATAAGTTAAACAATTAATTTATTCATTATCTATATTTGACCTAATCTTATTTTAGTCATTAGATAATTACCAAATAACTTTAAATAATCCATATTTATCACATAAACAACTAATATTTAAAAGATTTGAAATTATCTATTGTTTTGGCATGGATAAACACTTAATTAAGATAAAATTCGGAATTTAACTTCATAAAACAAATTAAGCATCAAGTCCAAGTCAAAACAGCAGCCAAACCCGAAAATCACTCTGTCTGACCCCTAGACTCACCGAGTCAGGGACTGGACTCGCCGAGTCAGGTCGGGCAGAGGCCAAAAAACGTTTTTTCAGTAAATAAAACATATAAGAATCAAATACAACTGAAACCAATCAAGGCTCTGATACCACTGATGGGTTTTAGGCATAAGAACAATCCTATGTGCTCATACAAACCCTAATGCTTGGATCTAGGTTTCTCTATTGTAAATGCTTTGAATCCAAGACTAACAAACTTAGATCTAACATATTATAAACTGAATTAGGGTTTAGAGAATTACCTTTGATTGTTATATAGCAATAACAATCAATTCCTTGCTTGGATTGGCCTTAGAAAGCTTAGTGCCTCAAGTGCTGCACCTCTAATGGAGTCACAAACACCATATACAACTTGGATGAAGAGGAGAAGAAAGGAGGCTGTCAAAAAACGACTAGAAACCCTAGAGAATCAGTTCCACACGTTTTTGGGGCCTAAGGAGTCCTTTATATACTTGTGTGGGCTGCTAGGGTTTCAGTCAAAACCCTAATGGACAGCTTAAACTCTAAGCAACCCATGGAACCTTCTGGATGAGGCCATGGACGAAAATATGATGCGCTTCCATCATAATTTCGTTCACCCCTTGATCCTTTAGCATTCCATAGCCTAATAACTCAATTTTCCAATAATTGCAGTCCAGTCCCCTAAGTTTAATTAATCTCTTTTAGCCACAAAATTAATTATCAATTAATTCTTGACTAATATTAATTAAACAATATGATTTATCCTTTAATATATTATTCTCATAATATATTAATAATCATATTTAAACCTCTCTCTCCTTAATTCATCCTACATATTGCTATGGTGAAGGCAACCCAAAAGGACCATGCTCATAATCGGGTCAAGTACAAAACTAATTACCAATTAATCGGGTCAAGTCCTTTAAGTTTAATTAATCTCTTTTAGTCACAAAACTAATTACCAATTAATTATTGACTAATATTAATTAAACAATATGATTTCTCCTTTAATATATTATTCCCATAATATATTAATAAATCATATTTAATCCTTTCTCTCCATAATTCATCCTATCAAGTTGCTTTGGTGAAGGCAACCCAAAAGGACCATGCACCAACGGGTCAAGTACATATAAAAATAGTTGTGGACTTAGACACTAATCCAACAGTCTCCCACTTGGATAAGTCTAATAACTATTATGCGTATGACTTCAGATCCTGATCTGCAATCGTAGCTTTCCAAAGCCACTGTCAACTCTGATCCTATCAGATACGCGTGTCCTTTAGATAAGGGATCATATATTCCTCCATTCTAGATATCGTATAAGACATGATTTCTAATCATTCTCTATGTACTATTTCTCGACTTCTGATTTATGACGACTGACTAATTGAACAAATCAAATTAGCCCTAGCCCGGCCGAGCAGTTACGTTTGTCATCACTAAATCATCGAGGGTCCCAAAGATATCGCTTTTATCCTACTTTGGATAAACGGAACGGATAAACTTTGATTCAATGCTCGCTTGCACTCACTCACCGAATCACACACAACAATATGTTTTATGACACCAGGTTACTGGTGCGTTTACATATTTTCAATGTGCAACCGATTTGCAAGATACAACTCACACATCTTGGTTTCAAGAATATAAGATGTTATCGTCTCACCAATCACTCGTGATACAATTCATGGAGTGATCCAAGTGAGCGTGGGTTTAATTCAATGCTCAAATCTTATTCATAAGCACTCATGAATGTTGCAGCAAACATTTGCTTATGTCTAATACTCTTTAGACAATCCACACACCAATTCTCGACAGTCCTCATTCATACCTACTTCCAACATATGAACGACTGTGGCCCTGTTCGAATAATTTGACTGTTCTCAACCAATTAAATTATTCAGGAAGTCAAAACATGCAAAGTGAAACACAAGAATAATACTAATCCCATATGGCCTCAAACCTTTGAGCATAAATAAAACACCTTTTATTTATCACCATATCGATTACTCATTATTTGTTGTTTCGGGTAATCAACTTCTTACTTGAATTATTACACTTGTCCCATGCTCATAGCATGCACACAATGTTTACCTATGGTTCTTACTTTGTGAAATAGATTAAATGAACACATTTCCAATCATTCTCATTTCAAAACTCCCAATGCTTTTCACAAGTGAAAGAATATCAAATTCTTGTCACTTATGGAATATGCTAGATTCTAAGATGTTATGCAATGATCCTTTTGTAATGTCACTGCACTAAAGTCACAAAGACTATTGCCAATGATATTACAAAGTCCTCTATCGGAGATTGTTACAATACAATTCCTTAGATATGATGTCTCTCACTCAAAGTACATTCCTTTGAACATCCTCTTGCATAAAAGTTTCTAATCTAGACATAGATTTTCAATATTCACTTCCCAATATGGAAAACTTTCCATACTTACGATATGACAACTCATTCTCAATAGAATCTTATCTATTCATAATAATGTCGATATGGTCCATCCAATACTATACTTCCAAATACTCACAAGCTACCAATCCTCGGCAAACTTTGGATTGTCCTTTGATAGTTGTTTAATTATCTTAGTCAAAACTGATTCTTGTCCTTTTCCCTCTAAATGCACTAGACATTTGGAAAATTTTAGAATGGTCAAGTATTATAGCATTCGCAATCGATCCTAAACCCGAAGCGTATGGGACACGATGCATAATGTCTTACATAAAGATTTGATACTTTATCAATCTTCTGCCATAATATTTTATGTGCTACGTTCTCAAAATTCGAACTATGAAGAGGAATGCCGTAATCATAATCGAAATTTGTGAACAAACTATGTTTCCTTGACTAAATTATTAACATTCCACAACCTAAGCCTTTAGATTTGAAATGAAGCATAATATTCTCTCCCTTAATTATAGCAAAACAACTTTACAACCCTTACGACTTTGCAAGGTGTGACTCTTGTTTTTCTATAATTAATATTGCTAACTTGCAATACTTTCCATAATAATCATACAATCATAACATTTATGCTCCCACTATCATGATGATTATTATAAACATAACACTTATGCTCCCAATAGCTTTGACATGTATTTAGAAACCAGCATAACTTCCAGAAAAACAATACTTGTTGAATTTCTTAAGTTCATGTTTCTAATACCTAATGCTTTGATAATCCTTTATCTAAGCTTATACACCTTTCCCTTAGATAGCTCATATGTGTGTCTAAGCAATTCAGACTAATTGCCAAATCTCACAATTCGAATCATGGAAAGGGATACCGTAACCATAATCAAATTCGAGAATTCAATTTCACAATCACTATCTTCTTAAAATCTTTCTTAGTGAAAGCATTTCCTCACAGTCACTTTCATGAAGGAGGGAATCTTATGACACTTAGATTTTAATGGTATATGCGTTCCTATCCATGTGAATTTGTCAAATCCAAAGTTTACGACAAATTCAAACTCATATGGACCGAACTTTCTTAATCTTGATTTCTTGCCTTATGGTAACACAGCTGCCCACCATGTCTTCCAAGTCGTCAAGCAGCTCACCCTTTCTTATCAATGTACTTTTCATTGATCAAGGTCTTTGCCTTTTATGCATTCAAATGAGAAATCATAGAACTCACATGCATAATTAACTCAATTGGAATGGCACAGAAACAAACTGGTGTCAACACGATAGGTTGTAAACCGCAACTCGTGTGCTAGTGATGATCGATAAGGTTTATTTTGATTTATTCTTGAAACCTTTCAAGACCATTAATACTCCCACTGACTCCTTGACATATAAGATTCTCTTGTCAATAAACATTTCTTGACAAACAAATATTCAAGAGTTAGTGTAGTTTTTATCAAAACACTTCATAAATTGGTCATAGTTGGTCTTTGTCTTATCTAAGACATCACAACTTACCACATTTGATGAATGCTATAAACCTTCTTAATACTTATCACTCAATGTCACAATCTTAACTCTAAGACTTGTTTTGGAACGAAGTATGATTGACCTCTTGATTTAACCATTTCTTCAATTCTTGATTCCTCTTCTTAGACTTACAATTGTACTAAGACTCACTTAGAGGATCAATTGAGATATGGTTCTTAATCATTAAGACCTATCATAAAGCATAAAAGGTATTCTCCCTTCTTGTTAGAATGGAGAAACTTTTATCTTTCTGCCTACTTGATTCTTTTTATTCGTTCTGCTATTGATTTAAACCTTTTTTAATCAATTCAGAATTACACTTAATCTTATAAGTATAATCATATTTACTAAACCTTTAGTAAATCATGACGAATATCTTTGTTACTCTTATGGTGGACTTGATCAACACGCAACTTTGTGTATTCGATCTCCTAGTCTTTCACTTGACACTTTGTCAATGAATTAGTCTAATTTCCAAATATGAAATTTCTCATTCATCGTGCAACCAAGTTGCATGATTCCAAGTTTCTGTCCAATTGAAACTTGGGCGATGAGAAACTTTCCTTATTCGGTAAATTCTTTGACATTTCCACAAATAACATAATAAGAACCAAATCCATTATTGCTAATAATAGAAGCATTCAAACATCAATTTTTCATATACGCCATTGCAAGGATAAATAAATAATATAAAATCAAAATTTATTTTATTGCGGAAAAAATTTGTCCTTACAATGCAATTCATTGAAAAACTATGCTAATACATCTTTCTTAGCAATCTAATTCTAACTCTAAGTAGTAGCTCAAGAATCTAATCTTCGAGAAATGTGATCAAAATCCATTCCTTCACGGTTAGATTCTGCTCACTTCTTCCCTTAAGCTTCCTCTCTTTTCTACGATCCTACAAAACATCAATTGTAATCTTATCACATTATGTATTAAGAATCTAGAATAGGAGCTTAAAAGAGTTAGTCAATGGATTTTACCTAAAGTAGAGCCATACGTTTTGACTCTCCCATCTCTTAGATCTCTTAGGTAAATAGGACAACTTCGTCTCCAATGCCCCTTCTCTTGGCAATAAAAGCAAATTGACTCTTTTGGAACATGACATGGAACTACTTCAGACATTGCCTTTCTCTTATGATCAAACCTTTCGATCATAGCATGTCTTTCGTTGCCATTGCCTATATCCGTAGAGGTCTTGAATGCAGATTCACCAATCAACTTTGCTTTTCTATTACGCCAAACCATTGCTGACTCAGCAGCAATAAGCATATAGGTGAGATCTATAAGGATCACGTCGCGGTTCATCATATAGTACTCTCTTACGAACTCACTATATGAGTTAGGAAGTGACTGAAGAACCCAATCAACAGCCATTTCCTCACAGACAACGGTTCCCAACATTCTTAACCTATCAATGTATGACTTCATCCCTAGGACGTTTGCACACACCGACTTTCCTTCTTTATGTTTACTTGCCAAAAGGGCTTGAGTGATCTTGAACTTTTCAAGCCTTTGAACTTGTGGGTTAGGGAGAATAATTGGAGGAGGTGGAGGAAGTGAAGCATGTTTTCTTGTTCCTCGATCGAATCGTGGAATATCATCTTCATATGGAAAGCTTGTTCCATGGGATTTGGGAAGACCATAGTTGTCGAACTTTGACATCTACAAAACGGGAGAAAACGAATTCAAGTTAGTTGATTGATTGAGTCCTTAGTAAATCACCCAAATGAGATACTAAGGCTAGGACCCAACACAATATGTTACAACCTAGAAAAGGGATGCCGTAATCTAGTTGCTGAATATTTGAAGGTAAGTGAATGACGATTCACTAATTTCCACCATGAAAAACGAAAAAGAAATTTAAGTTTTAAATCTATGAAAACTCCTAGATCCTTTGAGATTCATTGAACATTTCAATGGCATGTTTAAATCTCGATATGCCCCTCTTGTTTGTGACTGGGATGCCGAGGATCACAAAGCGGGTGTGAATAACCATGCAAACTTACATGGTGCCCTCACATGTTACAATCACCTATTCGATGTGCCGGTAAACCACACATGCTCCACCGAACTATGACAAACATTGAGTCACCCTTTGCTACTTTTGCTTAGAACCATTTAGTGTGCCAGTAAACCACACACGCTCCACTAACGTCTTCGCAAGGGCACAAAGTGTAATTTCATGGAATTACATCAATTCCCGTTTGCCTAAAGTAACTAAGATTGGGAATTTTATGAAAGCATTTAGTTACTTTTGTGCTTCATTATACTTATAATGGAAGGTTTTTGTCCTATCCTACCCGTTCGGCTAACGACCCTCCACTAGTCAAGAATGCGGTGGGTAAGAGTGGATACCCATTCAATCGCCATTTTATAGGCAATTTCCTTAAACACCCCTTATGGACCAGCTTCGTGAATGAGGCCTACTAACAGTAAGACTTGACACTTTACACATACATATATAATATTAGACTTTTAATGATATATATATAGTATAGGGTGTATTTTACACTTTTAGAATACTAGGTGGTCTAATTTAATAATTATACACTTTAATTAATTAATAAAACCATAAGGGTGTGATTTGAACTTTTCAAAACAATACTAGGGTTTTAGAATTTAACAATCCTAATTAAACTTTTAATCAACTTTTAAATTCCAAAAATTGAGGACAAGTTTTGAAACATTTCAAAACATTAGGGTTTAGAATTTAAATATACATCAAAATTAAACTATTAATAAAAATTTAAATTCCAAAACTTGAGGGCAATTTTTGAAACCTTTTTCAAAACATTAGGGTTTCAACTATTTAAATTTCAAAACAACAAAACTTTTGAGTTCAAATTTAAACTATGAAACCTAAAGGGGAAAATATGAAACTTTTCATCACATAAGGATCAAATAACAAATAATCTTAATTAACATTTAATCACATAATTATCCATATTTGATTTATTTAATGATTTCTTGCAAAACAATTTACCAATTTAATCAAAATAATTAATCAATTATCACATAAGGAAACAAGTATCTTTATTAATTGATAAATATCTTCAATTAGATCAAGAATATAGTCATATATATCATAAAATCGGATTTATATGGATCTAATATGATAAAGGCAAGTATCTCAAGGATAAACAGCATGAAATCCCGAAAATAGCTCCATCTGACGTTCGAACTCGCCGAGTACCCCCATGGACTCGCCGAGTAGGGGGCAACTCGCCGAGTCCATAGTGGGACTCGCCGAGTCCATCATGCAGAACCACAAAAATCAAATTTTTTCAACATACAAGGCATCAATACAATAGAAACCAATCTAGGCTCTGATACCACTGATGGGTTTTGGTCATAAGAACATCCTATGTACTCATACAAACCCTAATGCTTGGATCTAGGTTTCTCTATTGTACATGCAAGTTATCCAAGACTATAAACCCTAGATCTAGCATATGATAATCAATATAACATATAAATAAGGGTTTAGATCATACCTTGATTGTTATGTAGCAATAACAATCCCAAATCCTTCTTGTATTGACTTTAGAAAGCTTAGAGTCACAAATGTCACTCCTCTAATGGTTCACAAACACCAAGAGCAAGAGGATGAGGAGGAGAGAGGATGGAGGCTGCCCAAAACGTGTTGTAACCCTAGAAGAGAAGTTCCCCACGTTTTTGAGCCTTAAGGGTTCTATATATAGTGAGACTATTAGGGTTATCTAACAAGGAAACCCTAATTTGGATGCTTAAGCCCTAAGCAACCCATAGACCCCTTTCCTTAAGGCCTTAGACTATTTCTTATGGGTTTCCCCATAGAATTTGTTCACTCCTTAATATAAGGCAATCCATGGCCCAATTGCAATTATCTTATAATTACAATTACAGTCCCTTAAGTTTAATTAATCTCTTTTAGTCACAAAACTAATTACCAATTAATTATTGACTAATATTAATTAAACAATATGATTTCTCCTTTAATATATTATTCCCATAATATATTAATAAATCATATTTAATCCTTTCTCTCCATAATTCATCCTATCAAGTTGCTTTGGTGAAGGCAACCCAAAAGGACCATGCACCATCGGGTCAAGTACATACCAAAATAGTTATGGACTTAGACAGTAATCCAACAACCTAGTCCTTCCAATCGAAGATGAGACAAGTGTTAAGTGGGAGCAAAAGGAAGTTCATCAGTGCATTGAAAGCACATATGATTTTGAGTGTCGAGATAGAAGATCTCGTTCTCTAGTTCTGGAATAAACACGTACTAAACAAGTTGAGCAGCAGCTGGTAGTTCATTATTGACATATCTTGTACCATAGGGAAGAAGAAAATTGGTATTCTTGGACTGGCAAGGAGCACTTGTTCTTCATGATAAGGCTGATCTAGATGAACTCGCTGATGGACCAGCGGATGGCACCATGTTTAGTTCTTTCACTTTGTTGAGAAGTTGTTGGATTGATAACTTCACTACGTGGGCATGAGCACTTTTATGCTTGTTGATGATTTCAAGTATTTGCATCCACTCGTTGTAGCCGAATTTGACTAGCTCACGAGCCAACACAACTTCAGTGTATTCATACAATGTTTTCTTTCTTACCAAGTGAAGCTTTAGTGACTCATTCTTAGTCTTGGTGCTTCTTACTCTGATGATTGGATCAAGTTTTATTCTTCGATTCGGAATGTCTCCAAACTTCTTTCTATTAACTCGGTCATATAGTTTTGAAGCAATGTGTTGTTTTCCCACATTGTTGAAAATATTCTTATCTTGATCATTAGTTCTTTGAACTTCAACCTTTTTTTTTCAGTGGAAACAAGTCCTTGAAAAAGTTTTGCAGACAAGCGTTTTGTTTTCTGACTTCTTTCTTCTTTTGAGTAGCAACATTATATTCCAGTATGATTTGTTTAACATCCTCCATAGGTAAGATCCATGTTTTTGCTAACTCATTCACATAAAAAATGAGCTTTCTTTTCTTTTGAGGAGGCGGTGAAGTATCACCAACTGTAGAGGAACTTCTAGCTTTAGTGTCATGATCTCTCCCTGATAAGGAAACCTTCCTTTTGTAGATTGAGTTGGACACCATCATCAGAATCAATGTCACTATTTGTTCCTGAACCTCTTGAGAAAACTCCCCCTCAAAATAAGAACCAGGATAGTCATCATTTAATGGAACAGTAGAAACATCTGCTTGTTGCATGAAACCAAGATCCATAAACCCTTTCATAGTCATTAGTTTTTTATTGGTCACTAGTGTCTGGAATGGGCTGATTAGTTGTAGCATCAACATCAACAACAACAATTAGTTTTTCAGTGTTAGCTTCAACCCTTCCAGTCATCTCAGGCTGAGATGGAGTTTGTCTAATCACCACCTCCATTTGCATTGGCTGAGGGACCCCTTGATTATTCTCCCCCTTTTTGGCAGCATCAGATTGGGGAGGATAGTTAGGAGGAGGTGAAGGATTTCTTGGAGGAGGATGAGATAGTGGCGGAAGATTTGTTGATGGAGGTGGAAGTGGAGGAGGGTTATCACTTGGAGAATTTGGTGGAGTGTCATCAACAACCATATCATCATCACCATTATCCAAAGCGATAAGTCACTCCATTGTAGTCACATCTCTTTCAACTTTATTCATCTTTTATACATTGATTGAGTTAACTTCACAATTAAAGAGAGTTGAGAAAGAACAACAGTTTCAAAGTTGGAGCTGGATTCTCCTTGATCAACCTAATAAAGAGCAGCAGTAGTAATGGGTGATGGTGAAGGGGGGATAATATCAGCTTGAGGAGGAAGAGATGGTGTTAGAGAAGGTTCATCTTGGATCATTGATCCCTTAGTATCTCTAATAGGATCAGTTGATCCATGATGTTTAGTGTCATCAGCAGGGGAAGAGGATGAAGAGGTTGAAAAACATATGTGCTTGTTAAACCGTGGATGAGAGTTCATTCTCTGAGTGATCATCTCTCATGTCAGTTACTGTGTCATTTTCATCTTTATTAGTGTTTTCTCCCTTATCAGCCCCTTTTTTGTAAACATTTTATATGTTTTAAACTCCTTATTACACTGTATATTTTACTCTGTATATCACATTCCAAACTTATTTACAATTGTGTTTCAAACAAATGTTTCTTCATACTAAACTGTTTTATCAAACCCATGCCTTCAAATTGTCTTATAGATTGACATCAAGTCGGTCTTTTCTTAGAAAATATTTATGTTCAAAGGTTTTACAAATCTTATTTTATGCTTTTAAATTATTAATTGCATGCCTCTATATGTATAGTTATATAAGAAATGTTTAAAAGACTTAGGAAGGCTATCCACCCTATTTCCTTTTCGCGCTTGAGATGTGGTCTAGTGGGATATCGGGTACTCGTTCGAAGGTCGTTTAAATATTAGTATACAACATATGTACATATATAGTCATAAAAGGTCCTTCCAGTTCATCCCATGCCCTTGGGTAGCAAGGGTATACTTCCATGACCATACGTACCAATTAGATTACTAGTAAACTACCATATGGGTAGTTTAGGAAGATACTAGAACCATTACTAGAACGCGATATCATACAATGAGTCAGTTCATTCATGAGTCAATACTTTCTAGAACATTACAGTACATTATATATCCTACGATACTAGGAATAGAACATATACAACGATACTAGAACGATTACATTACTATACTTGCTAGGTAGAGAGCACGTACATTACAACTAGAACAGTTCATTACATTACATAGATATGAATACGTTAATTATTGTGATGTGTATCGGAGCATGCCTTAAATGTCATGGCCCGAGTTGTAGCCAGAGTCTCTTGAAGGGAGAGCGTGAGTTTGCGTATAGATCTATAATGGATTGACTATCCTACACCTTGCTGCTAGCTACAACGGGACCTGCAGGTCTGCAGGTGCCAAACGTCATACCTTATTTTCGACTATACGTTGTCGTTGTTACAGTGTGAGTTTGCATATAGATCTATACTGGATTGACTATCCTACACCTTGCTGCTAGCTACAGCGGGACCTGCAGGTATGCGGGTGCCAAACGTCATACCTTATTACGACCATTCTTATGTCGTTGTTACCAGTCGATAGTATGGTACAATTAATCACATGATGCCTTAAGATAAATCCGGTTTAAGGTAATTAGTACAATAGTAGTTCTTATAGCGCTACGTTTTAGTACTACATTAATTTTCCCTATACATATATTTAGTGATCCTTTCACTTAAACTATAGATGTAAAAACTATATTTTGTTAATAATAGTTACACTTGGGAAAATTACACACTTTTACAAGAGACGAACTTATAGAACAGTTAAGTCTTGGTAGAAGACTACATTGAGAACAGATAGGTCTTGGTAGAAGACACCCTTATATAATAGTAGGAATCATAGGGATTTCTAGAGTTTTTCAAACGTTTACAGTTGTTTTACAAACATTTTCATACTTACAGTTCATATACAAATTCTTACATACAAATTAAGACACTAAATACTTATGATCTCACCAGCTTCAAAGCTGATACTCGCTTTCAAAATTACTTGTATCCTCAGGTCATCATAGACAGGTACCGATGCAAGGAGAAAGGAGGATGGAGCTTGTTCAAGACTCATCTTTCATTTTGATTTATGCTTTAGTGTTTATCAAAATTTGATAGAACATACTTGTATAATAATTCTATTATTAATGCAATGGATGATGTTGTTGCTTGTTTACTACTTTTCATTGTTGTGATAGTGTACATGACGTCCTCCGCCCTAGAACGTTTACGCCGTTCTTGGTTTTGGGGTGTGACAAGATTGGTATCAGAGCATTGTTTATAGTGAATTAAGTATATCAACCCATAAAAGATATACTAACTATAAATACATAAGGGATTAAAAATACTTTGACCAAGAGTTTATACTTTAAATAATAAAATATTTAAGTAAGTATACGTGCCTGCATTCATACTAAAATCAGTGTCACTAGGACAGTACAAAAGAATTATGATTGTTGGGCAATACAAGTGGGCTTAGAGACATATGGTTAAAACTGGGAAGATATAGCTTGATCACCTATATTATCCGAGGGTTGACTAGCATGTGCCTAAGTTTAACTGTGTGGTTGCAACAATGCTAAAATCTTACCAACCCTACCACAATGAGAACAATAGAACATAACATTAAAATTTAAAATACTATAGGAGTATTTGGTGTTACTATAAGTACTTTATACTTGAGAACTAAAACGGGATCTTCATTTCTAAGTTGATAGTTGCTAAGTGGATACACTAAGGATATATGTAATTAGGATGTTATAGACTTAGAATCTGTGAAATTTTACTTTACCCCGATTCTGTGTGAATTTGGAGTTAAGATCACTTATTCGAAGGTCTATCATGTTTAGATTACACATAGCTGGTATGCACTCCACAAATAGCGATGTAACTAATGAAGGTTTTCTAAATAATTATCTAGATAGTTCGTCTAATAATTATTCTCTTACCCTAAATTCTCGCATAGAAAACATAGCTGGACTCCATCCCCACGGCAACCAGTATCTTCCGAACGAAGTCATAGCTGGTTGGTTTGGAGAAGAACCAGAGAATGATCATCCTATCCCCTTGAATGCTCACCATGATGAAGACCTTTTGTATGATGCTAACTCCGAACTAGAGGTTGAGAACCTACCCCGAGCAGCTCCCTTTCCAATTCCTAACCCTCGTCCGGCTTTTCATGGCCCGACCCTGAGTGAGTGGAATGCTTGGAAACATGGAGCCAAGGACAAGATCAGCCCATGCCATTTAATGGCGACCGAAGCTTTTGCGACTTGAACAATGGGGGCTCAGCAGATAGAGTCTTGCCAATCTTGGTCCGCAGAGTGACCCGAAATGAGATTCAAGGCAGGAAAGCCCTACATCAGATTACCGAAGTTGTCGCGAATGCGAGAATGCATACCCTCCACACCATTCGTCTAGAAGATGCTCACGAGAGATCAGAGAGAAACCATGAAACCCTGCTGCAAGCACTAGCTGAATCACGAGCCGAAGTCATAGAGCTCCGAGTACACCAGAGGGTGTACGAAAGACACCTACTTGATGTAGAACGTCAACTGGCTGAACTGAGAGTTCACTAGAGGAGTAATCGTCGTCACCAGTAGACTCTTTACTTTGCTTCCCTTGTTAGAAAGTAATCGTTTTCTGTCTTTGTCTGATGTGGCATTTTCTATGAAATTATCTTGTACTGTAAGTACTTTTAGTTAGGTCCTTATGCTGTCAGGAACTATCTTCTGTGGATATGATGTAAGACCTTTACAAGGTCATTTTCCCGAATCTTTACGTTGTGAATATCCAAGATATTGACAGCCGACTAACTTCTGTGTCATTCTTCATTCAAGTACTTTTATCATACTTTCATTGGGTCTATCTGAAACATGCTTTAGTCAAGTCATTGGACTATAGTGATCTATCTCCAGAGACATTTCCAAGTCTCTTTCAGTGGTTGGATCCTGTTATTCACCAGCCCACGATACCTCGACTTGTATGACAAACGTCTTGAGACCATTCTACGAACTTACTTCTACTCATTTCTAGGGCTACATCATAGGGATGTAGGTCAAACCTTCGCGATCATATTTCCATTCCATACTAGGACTGCATCATAGGGATGTAGGTCAAACTTTCGAGAACATAGCCGTACTCTTTACATGAACAATCTAAGTACATCAAGGGTCAACCAGAATCGCTCACAAATCCTTATCTTTCATGTTACAGAATCATGTCGTCATCAGGAAACAATCAGCCGAGCAACAAAACCCCTATCCTCCATATCGACACCGCTACCTTTCAAACAGCAGTTACAGTTGCCGTGGTGGCTGCCGTAACCGCGGTCCTTGCGCACCGTAGCGCTATCAGCACAGTCAATGCTGTTGATGAGAATGAAGTTTCCAATAGTGGTATCCATCCAGGAAGTCATCAAACAGTAACAGTCACTGGCTCGCAAAGCCGAAAGATAGAGAGCAAGAAACGGAAGCGTCAAGCTCAGAGGGAACGCAAGAAATCCCAAAAACTTGCTATGCAACAGCAACAAGTGGAAACCCCTGCCATCCCAGTACCGAGCAGGCCATACGAGGGAAAACTCCCGAAGTGTGATAAGTGTAGTTTCCATCATCATGGGGCTTTCCATGAGATGCAATGTTGCAATTGCCTAAAAATAGGGCACCATGCTAGTAGCTGTGGAGCACCGGCACAACGCATCACTCAAGTCCCTTTCATCAGGACTAACCCTACACACGAGAGTAGTTATAACGCCGAACGCTTTAGGAAGCAATTTTCAAAGTGGAGTAACGAGGAAGGCACTCATGTCCACATAACATTGGCTAAACACCAAAATCCCGTCACCGAAGCTAGTACTAGCCAGTCATGCCACCAATGCTGTGAGATAGGGCACGTCGAGAAGGATTGCCCTATAGCAAAGAACTCTGGCGCAGATGGGAAAATTCTCAGGATCACAGCTGCAGGAGAGCCTACTCCAGAACCCTCGTTAATGTAACTTAGGCGTGCTGTTGTAACAGACTTATAAACTATCCAGGACTAGTGCAACTAGAGTCTTACCTTTTGCGAGATCTTGTCTGTATAGGGATTCTCGTGCTGCGTATACTTGTCTTTTGTAGTATATCTTATTCGCAGCAATAGTCTAGTGGTAAATCTAAAGTACTGTAACTCTGTTCATGGTTGCACGGTTGTGTTTTGTCTGTAAACATCTTATGTTCAAATCTAATGTCTTTAAGTTTCAGTATGATTCCGACATTATCATACGACTCGATTCAATTTGATCCTCACAAAAACAACTTTTTATGTACATCTCTTTCTTCTAGATCACTTTTCCAGCGAATCCGTCATATCAGAACACCGAAGTACTCATGACAGGAGTACCTCTTAGTTATTTTTCCAAAGAAACCCCCGAAGTAGCACTCGTGCAGTACGTCAAGTTCAATCCAAGGATTTATTCGATTGATCTATCACTGAGGAATGTATGCATAAGAGTGATATATAATCAAGGTTCTACAGGTTTAGAATTGATGATTCCACTTTAACTTCTTTTTCCCGATGGGATGTAAGCTTAAAGAAGAATCAGTTATTCGACTACCTTTTCAATCTTAATTATATACGACTCGTATACACGAAATGGTGATTGTGAACCAAGTATGAATTCTAATATGAACTTTAGGACGGAGAACTGCTTAAGCCTACGAGTAATCGCATCGTCATGTGAACAAACTTAGAACCCAGTACGACTCCCGTAAACGGATCGCCCTACAGCTTAAACACCTACGGAGACACAAAAACAGTGCAGACAACTTAGCGAACCACACAGAAATAGAATTAGAAGACTAGGCTTCTCATCCTAGAGAACCCCAGTCTTATTCTCCCAGAGATTGACGGATTGCATCGTATGTGCCTCGGATATCAAGGACTCCGTCAAGATTTTTCATTGGAAATCGTTATCTCTGCCTCGCATAGATGAAATGGTTGAGCAAACGCAAAGAAAGAATTACTTTCAGAAATGGTTCTGAGATCCGAATATCACCAGTTCGAGTGTTAGGGAAGGATGTCCGGAAGACTATCTTCCGAACTCGATGCGGACACTTCGATTCCGTAGTGATACCCTTCGGATAGGACCAATACGCCCATAGCTTTCATGAGCTAAATGAGTAGGGTACGTCTTTCTTACTTGGATCAGTTCATCATTTCTCCATGTGATGACTTACTTATCTACCCTCGTAGTAAGAAAAAAACCCTTGGAAACATTTCCTTAAGAGGAACTTCTCGCGAAGTTCTCTAGGCACGAGTTTTGAAATTGCAGAGTCGAATTTCTATGACACGCTGTTAGTAATGTGGGAAATTTTGAGTACTCTTTCAATTTGTCAAAACCGTTGAGCATTTGTTGACACCAGAGACGCCGACAGTCTTTCGCCAAACTCTAGGTCTTGCCAACCTACCGTCTTAGTTCATTCAGAACTACTCGTAAATTACAGAAACCCGTACGACTTTGACCCAGCAAGGGGTGACCTTTGTCTGGGAAGTTAAACAAAAAAAAGAAACCTTGGAGATTCCAAGTGAGTGACCAAATTCTTTAGGAAGTCTCACTCGGGAACGGCTTAAAGCGCTTCGTAAAGCGTGGAAAGCTAAATCCAAGATAGACAGGACCTCCGAGATTCTTATCAGAATCAGTCTTGTGCCTCGCACAAACTAGACCTACTCCGTGAACTCGGTAACGTACATCCTACTCTTCGCGTCTCGATCGTGAAACCATACCTTCCCGTTAGGATTCTTGTAAGTCCACTCGTCGAGATCCTCGCCTTCGTATTAGAACCGTAGTGACCCCCGACTGAGAGGTCAAGCGGACGAAGCAACGCTGTTGCCAGTTAGTGAAGGTTCGTTGGAATGCCAACCGAGAACCCGATTTCACTTAGGTGCGCTAGAACCAATCGATTAGGAAGTTTCCTCCTCACGACACGATCATTCGTACATACTTCCTTGCCTAAATTCTAATTTCGGGACGAAATTCCCTTCAACAGGGGGATGATGTGACAACCCGAAATTTCCATTCTGAACAAACCAATTGAAGCCAATAGAAGTAGAACAGTTACAGTGAAAACTTAGATTTTGAGTATAAGTTTGGCAGTTTTCAGGATTTTACACTTAAGGAGATATTAGGAGAGTGATTGCACTAGGGTTTTGTGCAACACTGTTATTCCAATACTCTAGGATATTAGAGTTCATTCCGAGAATAGAAATATTTTCTGCCAAAAAAATCCCAGGACTATATATAGAAAACTGAACCAAATAGTTCATTAGTTGAATTCCAATTAGAGAAAAGCCAAAATTCTCTCTCACGGATCTTCGGGTTTTTATCCCAAATTGTGAGTACTTCGATCTAGTTATGTTATATAGCTTAGATTGTGTTTAGAAACATCAATTTCATAGCAAAACAACTAGACTCGGGAGTTTACTGCCCAAGAACGTTCTTGGGGAGTAAACTCCATTTTAAGGTCCTAAAGGGTTCCAATGACCCTCAAAGCTTTAGAACTCGAACTAGAAGCCTCCATTTCATGCTTTAGACCACAAAACAATTAGGAATCATGGCTAGAAGTGAGTTCACGGCCAAGGAGCTTCTTAGGCCGTGAACTCCATGTTTATGTGCCAAAATGCTTTGAAACACTTCCTAAGGCTTAGGCTTAAATAAGGACAAGTACCCTAAAGTGTTTAAAGCCTAGAAAACATAAGAAATCACTAGTATTGAGGAGTTTATGGCCAAGACAAGTTCTTGGGCCGTAAACACCTATAAAGGGGTCAAATGACACCCTAACTCCTTCCTTAAGCCAAGAGACCAATTTGGGCATGTACCTAAATGAGTTTTGGACTAGCTAACACACTTAGAACACCAAGAGTAAGGTAGTTTATGGCCCAAAAGGTTCTAGGGCCGTGAACTCCATAAAATGGTGCCAAATGGTACCATAAACTCTTCTAAAGCCAAGTATAAAAGCCTAGTTTAGTTCCTAGTTAATTTAGAGACTTGAAAACACCATAAACACCCTCCCAAGGGATTTTATGGCCGTAAACTCCAAGGGAATATGGTCCCAAGGCCGTAAACTCCTTAAAGGAGTTAATATGACACCCAAACACTTGTTTAAACCTTGGAACCAAATACCACTCGAGTTGTGACAATCTTAAGCCTCAATTAATGAACCAATGTAGACTTTACGGCCAGGAGTTTACTCGCCTGGGCCGTAAACTCCAAAGAATATGATCATTAGACCTTAAACTTCCATTAGAGGCATTGCATTCCTTTGTTGCAACCCATTAGCCTCCTAGCACTTGACCAAAAGTGTTTTCCTCACGTTTAAATGTTTATACTTGTATAATTAGTGTTTTAATCACTAATTATTTATATACATATGTCTTCACATGTAATTAGGATCATTGTGTGTGTCTAAAGTCTTCACTTGACACCAAGCACTTGCCTGATCCTTCCTTACAATAACAGTCTGTTCAATTCCAGTCAATTATTGCAGGTGAGTTCATACCCCTTAACTAATGTTTTAAATTATTTTTAAATGTTTTATGGGGGGATACAAGTAGAATCATGCTAGTTATTATATCAATCACATGTGATTAATAAGTAGAATTATGCTAGTTATTTCATCAATCACATGTGATTAATATACAACATTCAAAAGATTTGGCTACTTATTAGCCGTTTTACCAAACAGTTTCCTTCAAATGATTTTTATAAACATTTTATATGCTTTAAACTCCTTATTACACTGTATATTTTACTCTGTATATCACATTCCAAACTTATTTACAATTGTGTTTCAAACAAATGTTTCTTCATACTAAACTGTTTTATCAAACCCATGCCTTCAAATTGTTTTATAGATTGACATCAAGTCGGTCTTTTCTTAGAAAATATTTATGTTCAAAGGTTTTACAAATCTTATTTTATGCTTTTAAATTATAAATTGCATGCCTCTATATGTATAGTTATATAAGAAATGTTTAAAAGACTTAGGCAGGCTATCCACCCTATTTCCTTTTCGCGCTTTAGATGTGGTCTGGTGGGATATCGGGTACTTGTCCGAAGGTCGTTTAAATATTAGTATACAACATATGTACATATATAGTCATAAAAGGTCCTTCCAGTTCATCCCATGCCCTTGGGTAGCAAGGGTATACATCCATGACCATAGGTACCAGTTATATTACTCGTAAACTACCATATGGGTAGTTTAGGAAGATACTAGAACCATTACTAGAACGCAATATCATACAACGAGTCAGTTCATTCATGAGTCAATACTTTCTAGAACATTACAATACATTACATATCCTACGATACTAGGAATAGAACATATACAACGATACTAGAACGATTACATTACTATACTTGCTAGGTAGAGAGCACGTACATTACAGCTAGAACAGTTCATTACATTACATAGATATGAATACGTTAATTATTGTGATGTGTATCGGAGCATGCATTAAATGTCATGGCCCGAGTTCTAGCCAGAGTCTCTTGAAGGGAGAGCGTGAGTTTGCGTATCGATCTATAATGGATTGACTATCCTACACCTTGCTGCTAGCTACACCGGCACCTGCAGGTCCGCGGGTGCCAAACGTCATACCTTATTTTCGACTATACGTTGTCGTTGTTACAGTGTGAGTTTGCGTATAGATCTATACTGGATTGACTATCCTACACCTTGCTGCTAGCTACAGCGGGACCTGCAGGTCTGCGGGTGCCAAACGTCATACCTTATTACGACCATTCTTATGTCGTTGTTACCAGTCGATAGTATGGTACAATTAATCACATGATGCCTTAATATAAATCCGGTTTAAGGTAATTAGTACAGCAGTAGTTCTTATAGCGCTACGTTTTAGTACTACATTAATTTTCCCTATACATATATTTAGTGATCCTTTCACTTAAACTATAGATGTAAAAACTATATTTTGTTAATAATAGTTACACTTGGGAAAATTACACACTTTTACAAGAGACGAACATATAGAACAGTTAAGTCTTGGTAGAAGACTACATTGAGAACATATAGGTCTTGGTAGAAGACACCCTTATATAATAGTAGGAATCATAGGGATTTCTAGAGTTTTTCAAACGTTTACAGTTGTTTTCCAAACATTTTCATACTTACAGTTCATATACAAATTCTTACATACAAATTAACACACTAAATACTTATGATCTCACCAGCTTCAAAGCTGATACTCGCTTTCAAAATTACTTGTATCCTCAGGTCATCATAGACAGGTACCGATGCAAGGAGAAAGGAAGATGGAGCTTGTTTAAGACTCATCTTTCATTTTGATTTATGCTTTAGTGTTTATCAAAATTTGTTAGAACATACTTGTATAATAATTCTATTATTAATGCAATGGATGATGTTGTTGCTTGTTTACTACTTTTCATTGTTCTGATACTGTACATGACGTCCTCCGCCCCAGAACGTTTCCGCCGTTCTTGGTTTTGGGGTGTGACAGTAAGTATCATAAGTTTGAATGGATTCTGCATCAATAGTAACCCTATATTAACCATCTCCAATGGTTTCAGACATGGTTTGGGCAACGGACTGCTTTTGACAAATTCGATAAATTCTTGGATTCCAGAATTTATAAACTCCTTTGGGATCGGTCAGGGGTAAAATAGTCATTTTACCCTGGGATTAGTATCAATTTCTGATTAAGTGTTCTATGGGAATACAGTCAGGGGATCACCGGAGCAGCTGTCAGGCATTTGCGGATCAGCTTTTCAGCAGTCAGCCTTTCGAGGTGAGTTACCTTCCAATAAGGGTGGGTCTAAGGCCACAATGCCGGCCCACCAAGTAGGAGTATTTTAGAAGATGATTGTCTTCGTGATAATTATCTTGGTATGGATACGTGTTTGGTTATGAGATATTTCTGTATGATATGTTATGTGTATGATAGGGATAGTTTTTCCCTGACAATAGTCCTTAGGACCGAAGAGTACGTCAGTACTCGGATATGCCTGATTGTATGCTTATACCTTGTTGTTGTATGCTAATAGTAGTAAGGGGGTGGAATAGACCCCCGTTACCGGTTGAAAGATACCGATGATGATTACCGGTTGAAAGATACCGATGATGATTACCGGTTGTAAGATATCGATGATGATTACCGGTTGAAAGATACCAAAGATGATTAACGGTTGAAAGATACCGATGGAATTGAATGGTATGTGGTATGATGGGGGAACTCACTAAGCTTCGTGCTTACAGTTTTAATTGTGGTTTCAGGTACCTCTTCGTCAAAGGGGAAAGAGCCGGCGGCATAGCGACGCATCACACACATGATTTCCGCACTGGATTTTCTGGGATCGTACTCTGATTTTCCTGTTTCTCATGATATCGTTTTGAGACATGACCTTATGTTTTATAATTAATGTAACTTTGACAATGTTTTAGTAACACGCCTTATTGCATGCTAAATTCTAAAAATGAAATTTTTGGCCTCGAAATTTGGGATGTTACAAGTTGGTATCAGAGCCCTGGTTTGAGAGATTCGGACACACCCTCAGGGGTGTCTGGACTCAAACCGAGGGACTAAAAGATTTTTTTTAGGAAAATGGTTTTCTAAAATCTAAAATGGGAAGTTTTAAGAAAGATGAAGTGTGTGATGCGTGCGACCGGCCGGGCTCAAGTAAGTTTTCCCCAAGATACTCATATTTGTTATGTTATGTTGTATAGTTTTGATTCAGAAAATTGCATGCTAGAATAGGACTAACGGTCTAGGAGGATGCCTTATGTGCCTGATGTATGATTCTAAGAATTGCATGCTAGCGAGGGATAGGGATCTAGGAGGGATGCCTTACATGCCTGTTGTATGAGCTGTATGCTAGGACTGTTCAGTTAGTAGGATGGCTTGTGTGGGTTATGCCTGGTTTGGTTACTCAACGCACGAATGCTGCTTGCTTTGCGCTATAGGGGTTTTGGCGAACTTCGACTAACTGGTGAACGGATATGTAACGGTATCTGCAAGCTAGTTAGGGGGACGCGGTAAGGACTCCTAATACAGCTGATGGCGGGGAGTAGGTTTGAGAGTGCCCTAGGGAAGCCTTGGATGTGATTAGTGAAAAGAGCATCGGTGAAAGGGACCTAGTAAAGTCGAGGCAATCCTTGGGGAAAGTACAGATAGATGTGGAAGGTAGTATGGGCCCGTACCACTGAAAGCAGAGGATCCGTACTCGATTCGAGGAGGGCTGGGATTGAACCTAGAAACTTGGAGAGTGTGTGAGACCCTTCGGGGGTATATATATATATATATATATATATATATATATATATATATATATATATTCCTGACAATTGCATTATTATTTTTCAGAATGGTGGTCACATTTTATGGAGCAGGGGGATCAGGACCTGGTTCGGGATCTGGTTCAGGTCAGGAACCCGAGTATGTTGATGATGGGTTGCGCGAGTTCATCGCGTCTGAGATTACGAGAGGTATTCTTGAGGCGACCCCGGTCATTTTCGGGTCGATCAAGGAAGGGATTATCGAGCTGATGGAGGATCGCCTCCGGGCATTCAAGACTGATCTGGCATCAAGCCAGGTGGCTACCCATACGCTATCCTTTAAGGACTTCTGTGGGAGTGGTGCACTGGATTTCCATGGGGTGAAGGACGCCATTGCTGCTAGGAGATGGATCGCAGACATCGAGTCTGCGTAGCTGACGAGCTTCTGCCCGGAAGGGTCGAAGGTCCGTTTCGCTGCAGGTTGTTTGAGGGATAGAGCCAGGGATTGGTTGGAATTGATTGGCGATATGTTGGGAGCCCCAACCATTGAGCCTATGACATGGTTAGATTTCGTGACCCGATTCAGGGCTGAGTTTGCACCAGCTGTGGAGCTTCAGCATCTAGCCAAAGAGTTTTTGGATATGAGATAGACAACGGAGACAGTGGCGGAGATCACCGCCAAGTTCCTGGAAAGGGCCTTGTTAGTACCCCAGTATGCGGGGGATGAGGATATGAGGAGGACCCGATACCATTACATGCTACGGGCTGATATTCGGGA
The DNA here is from genome assembly GCF_002870075.4 of Lactuca sativa. Classification (NCBI taxonomy): domain Eukaryota; kingdom Viridiplantae; phylum Streptophyta; class Magnoliopsida; order Asterales; family Asteraceae; genus Lactuca; species Lactuca sativa. The sequence continues at coordinate 244,835,797 of NC_056627.2, read as the reverse complement.
GCATGTTAGTTTCTCTGCTTGCCCTACCTTGGAGTCCATGATTGCCAAGGCTAGGGAGAGAGAGATTGATTTGGAGCACATATGGAAGAGGAAGGCCGTTGAGGTCCAGACGATGGCGGCTTCGGGGAAGAAGCCCAAGGGACCCGATGGTAGGCCAAAAGGCCAGACGGGGCGGGACCGCTGTGGGAAATGCGGTCGGGCACATGAGGGAGTTTGTCGCACTGGGACGGGTTCAGGCTGCTATAAGTGCGACAAGGTTGGGCATTTTGTTAGAGATTGTACTGCCCCTGCTTCTACGATCCAGACATCTGACCTGATTTGATTCCATTGCAATCAGAAGGGCCATAAAAAGGCCAATTGCCCTAGGTTGTCAGCACCAGCAGCAGCAGCTCCAGCAGTGGCGCCAGCGTCAGCGACAGTATGGGTTACGGATGGCCGGAAGGTCAAGTCGGAGGCTCCGGTGGTTTGGAGCCGAGCTTTTCAGCTGACACCCGAGGACGCACGCGCTGTACCCGACGTGGTGACGGGTATGATTCTTTCCCTCTGATTTATTTGTATGATATTATGATATTGATATGTGCCCTGTGTATATGTGTTTAGGATCGTTCCATGTGAATGGTATCCCAGTTCAGGTATTGTTTGATTCGGGTGCTACCTGATCATTTGTCTCTCTTACGCTTAGCAAGAAATTTCCTGAGTCTTCGGGCATGTTGGACTGCCCTCTAGAGGTCGAGATTGCAGACGACCGATCAGTGCGAGCATCAGAGGTTTACCGAGATTGTGTCTTGAGGCTGTTCGAGGAACGTTACCTGGTAGACCTGGTTCCCATACCGTTGCGTGGGAACAAGGTTATTATAGGCATGGATTGGTTGAGCCCTAATGGGGCAGTGATAGCTGGTGCACATCAGCTGGTACGGATCAAGACCCCAAGTAGGGGAGAGTTGGTAGTTCAGGGCGAGAAGCCACAGCGAGGACCAGCCATATGTTCAGCAACGAGAGCCAGGCGCTACCTTCAGCAGGGTTGTGCAGGGTATATCACGTATGTTACGAATACCCGGGAGGTGGGTAAGGCGATAGTGGGTGATGTACCCGTGGTGTGGGAGTTTATGGATGTATTCCCCGAGGAGTCGCATGGGATACCTCCGGAGAGGCAGGTGGAGTTTAGGATCGACCTGGTCCCTGGCGCGGCTCCGATAGCCAAGGCGCCGTATCGGTTGGCTCCTCCTGAGATGCAGGAGTTGTCTACACAGCTGCAGGAGCTGTTAGACAAGGGATTCATTAGACCGAGCAGCTCACCCTGGGGAGCCCCGATTCTGTTTGTAAAGAAGAAGGACGTATCGTATCGGATGCGTATAGACTACCGGGAGCTGAACAAGGTAACGGTGAAGAACCGTTAACCACTCCCAAGGATCGATAACCTCTTCGACCAACTTCAGGGAGCATCTTGATTCTCCAAGATTGATTTGCAGTCAAGGTATCATCAGATGAGGGTCAGAAAGGAGGATGTGCAGAAGACTGCTTTTCGTACACGCTATGGTCATTATGAGTTTGTGGTGATGCCTTTTGGGCTCACCAATGCTCCTGCCGCGTTCATGGATCTCATGAATCGCGTGTGTCGGCCGATGTTGGATCGGTCCATGATTGTTTTGATTGACGATATCTTGGTTTATTCCAAGACGCGAGAGCAACATGAGGAGCACTTGTGTGAGGTTCTGAGTACTTTGAGGAGGGAGATCTTATATGCCAAGTTCTCCAAGTGTGATTTCTGGTTGCGCAAGGTGCAGTTTCTGGGGCACCTTGTCAACCAGGACGGGATACCAGTGGATCCGGCCAAGGTGGAGGCCGTGATGAGATGGGAGGTCTTGAGGTCTCCATCCGAGATTCGGAGCTTCCTAGGATTGGCGGGCTACTATCGGAGATTTATTTTGGACTTCCCCAAGATAGTCGTACCTCTAACCAGGTTGACGAGGAAAGTTGTGGTTTTTCGTTGGGGGCCCGAGCAGCAGGCCGCATTCGAGACGTTGAGGTAGAGATTGTGCGAGGCACCAATCTTAGCCCTGCCAGAGGGCATGGAGGATTTTGTTGTATATTGTGATGCATCCATCTCGGGTTTGGGCGCAGTGCTGATGCAGAGATGGCATGTCATTGCCTACGCTTTGAGGCAGCTGAAGCCTCACGAGGCGAACTACCCGACGCATGATTTAGAGTTGGGGGCGGTGGTCTTCGCCCTCAAGATTTGGTGACATTACCTCTACGGGGTTCGAAGTGCCATTTACACGGACCACAAGAGTTTGAGGTACCTCATGGATCAGCCGAATCTGAACATGAGGCAGCGTCGGTGGTTGGACGTGGTGAAGGATTATGATTGTGAGATCCTTTATCACCCAGGGAAGGCCAATGTGGTGGCCGATGCGCTTTGCCGTAAGGCGGCGCCGATGAGGGATGTGTGTATGAGGATGACGGTGGTGACTCCACTGTTAGAGCAGATTCAGGAAGCTCAGAAGGAGGAGCATCGGAAGAGCGAGCGGATAGTGGGTCAAGTCACCTCCTTCGATTATGATAGCCGAGGATTATTGACACTACACCATAGGGTGTGGGTGCCGTATCATGGGGGCGTGCGCCAGATCTTGATGGAAGAGGCGCACAAATCCCGGTTCTCCATTCATCCAGGGGCGACAAAGATATATAGGGATCTTCGTCTAGACTATTGGTGGCCCTGCATGAAGCGGGATGTGGCATGGTACGTCGAGCGGTGCTTGACCTACAGGAAGGACAAGGCCGAGCATCAGAGACCGCACGGTAAGATGCAGTCGTTGGATATCCTGTTGTGGAAATGGGAAGATATTACGATGGATTTTATCACAAAGCTTCCCAGGACTGCATGAGGAGTAGATTCGATTTGGGTCATTGTGGATCGATTGACCAAGAGCGCCCATTTTATTCCGATCCAGGAGAGTATCTCGGCCGAGAAGTTGGCCGATATCTATATCAGAGAGATAGTGGCGCGGCACGGGGTGCCGGTGTCAGTGATATCAGACAGAGATGTGCGTTTCACTTTCAGGTTTTGGAAGAAGTTACATTATGAGTTGGGCACTCGTCTGCATTTTAGCACCGCCTTTCACCCGCAAACGGATGGTCAGAGCGAGCAAACCATCCAGACTTTGGAGGATATGTTGCGGGCATGCGTGCTAGACTTCGATGGTAGCTGGGATACCTATCTTCCCTTGGCTGAGTTCTCGTACAACAACAGCTACCATGCGAGTATTGAACGTCCTCCATTCAAGATGTTGTACGGATGGTGGTGTAGGACCCCGATATGTTGGGGAGAAGTTGGCCAGAGGGTCATGGGGAGCACAGAGGTGGTGCTCAAGACGACCGTGAGGATCCAGCAGGTTCAGAGCAGGCTGCAGACTGCGCAGAGTCGGCAGAAAAGTTACGCTGACAAGCGCCGATCAGACCTGGAGTTCCAGGTCGGGGATATGGTTCTCCTGAAAGTGTCGCCTTGGAAGGGCGTCATTCGATTTAGGAAGCAGGGCAAGTTGGGCTCGAGATACATTGGTCTGTTTAGGGTTGTAGCCTGGGTGGGCAAGGTGGCATATTGGGTGGATCTGCCAGCCGAACTCAGTAAGATCCACACACTACTAGAAAACAGACCTTTAATGACGTGCTTTTTACGACACGCACTGATTAATGATACGCAAAAGGACGTGCCCTTAAAATAATGTTATCTCTCCAAAAAATTTAAGGATTTACGTCACGCATTATTGCGTGCCCTTAATTTAGTGTCTCAAGAAAAAAAAATTAAAAACACAGAGGGCGCTTTATCTTAAACGCACGTCGTCTGTACCTGTCGCTGTATAATTTTAATGAAACGCGCTTTTAGTAGACAAGGGGGAAACTGAATCTCCAAAATTTTGAAAACCCGCCTCATTTTTTCTATCTTCTATCTATCTTTCATCCTTGCAATCCACTATCCTCTCTCTGATACTCTCCCCTCTAGATCTCCTTTCATTCTCTACCTCTCGTCTCTCTGTAAACCCTAAGCCATCACCACCTCCCTTCTCTCTAGCACGTTTTAGGGTTTTATTTTCTTCCAAGCTTCTGCTTCTCTCGTTTTCTCTCAACCCAGTACGTGCGAGGGTTATGAAATAAAGAAAAACCCCAATGCTCCACAAAGACTCCTTTCTGAAAAATATCATGTAAAGTCGTAGAGACGGAGTCTGAAATCATCAAGAGGAGAACAAGAAGATAAAGCGAAGGTGAATCGTAATTGATCTGCGAGGTCTCCTCATTAATGGCGTCGACCAAATCTAAAACCTCAAATTCAAAAAAAAAATAGAAAAGTTAAAGACCCTACCATTGCAGGGACCATTATCTAGGGCTTTTTCAAGGAGTGCTCTCTGTAATGTTCGCTCCCTCATCTCACCTCCTATCGGCAACCTCAGGTCATCTCTTTCCACCGGCGACCTCGGCTCATCTGTTTCCACCAGCGACTTCGGGCTCACCTCACGTCACCGGAGACTACAACGACTGCTCAACTTTACAAGCCCTAAGTACGATTAAGGTATGTTTTTGTTTACATGGTCGACCTTATCTTTATCTCAACACTTCTCAACAACAGTCGTCGACTTGCTCAACCGACCGCTGTTCTCCACATCTCCAACTTCTTGCCTTTCCATGGTCCGTCAACTAGATCTAATTCGCCAAAGATATGATTTGGAACCTAGAGACGTGTGCTCTGCGCTGTGGCCCGGTTGCCCACCGCTCGGTCCTGTACTACCTGAAACGATCTCCATCTTCTCCAAATCAAACACGAATTGTTGTTTCTAGTGACAAATCTAAGAACCGAATACTTGACTAATATAGTAAGGGAACTTCTTCTATACACCAAATGATCAAACTTTAATACAAATAATCGGTCATACTCTGGGATTATGACTATTTTTTGTGTCTAACATGATTATTAAGATTATTTGGGCGGGCTAACATGTAAAATGGACACAGACATTGAGTCTCTAAACAATACTAGACTAATTTAGTCAGGGACCTTCTTTTAACCTAATGACCTGTCAGAAATGGGGATGATAACTAGTTTTTGTGTCTAACAACTAACAAGATTATTAATCACTCATTGGATTCTTCAGGTCATTCCCCACCATGTGATGATATGCTTAACATGAACTTTCAGTCCCTTCCTCTAGCAGATCCCTGTATACCATCATGAAAATATTTAAGATTATTTGATCAACTTTTCTTTCTTTTGTGTTTTGTCAGATCAGATGCTTATGAACCCATGCAATTCACTTATCTTTTGCTCTGTATGTTGAACTTGCACCAGGCATATGGGGACTCCTCATTTCAGGATTGTAAGAAAGCACCAAGTCCAGGTTCTGAAAGCCCTTCTGGGCTTCTTAATGGTGAAAGCTTGAAAGTCGAATCAATTGCTGATTTTGATCTCTTCTTTAAGAGGCTGTATAGCTATTACTGTGAAAAAGGTCTATGCTGCATAATCATTAAGTGGATTGTTGAACTTTTGAGCCTGGCTTTTACCATATGCTTTTTGGGTTTTTGACTTTTTTTCTTATTATTTGTTGATTGGAATGGTCTTCGAAGTGAAAATTGTGGCATGCTGAACAAAGGGATGCTAAGCTTCCTGATATCTTCGTGGGTCCCGGGTGCGGGGCCCACTGTCAAGAAAGGTCCAATCTACCTTCCAAATCACCAGGTTTTCTATCTTTTTTTTCTCTTAACAGTCAAGTATAATTTATATATTTAATGTTCTAATGCTTTGATTTTGATTTGGATGAAACCTATGTTGATAGAAAGTTATATGTATAGATTTTGGTTTAGAATAAAAATTTATTTTGGGTTTACTCTTTTGGGAAAAAAAGACTTATTTTGGGTTTACTATAATGGTAAAAGTCGTCTTTAATTGTGAATTTTAGTTAACTAATAAGCCCTTCTTTGTTTCCTAGTTGTTCCTATCTTGAGAGTTGGTCTTGCATCTGTTTTGACATTAAAAGAAACATCTAATAATATTATTATTGTTTATATTGTAGCCAGAATCAGCACCAGGGTACTCTTCAAGCTGTCTATTAAGCTCCATATTTGTTCACTGATCAACAATTTCCTTAAAAGGTTAGTATCTTTTCTTCAAATTGTTCTTAAAAACATTTGTTCCCAAGCCTTATGTGTCTAAAGTTAGTTATATTCCTAAGTGATATTTAAATATGAATTGTTGGAGAAAAGAATTTTATATAGGGAGGAATTGCTCAAGACCTTCGTACAGATGGGTGTAAAAGATTAACTTATTGCCCCATATCTATTTAAACTGGAGTCATTGCTCAGGTAAAAACATTTTCAAATTCTTTTTTATTTAATAAAAACACTTAGTTTATGCTCTTAATGAGCTTAATTAATGACAGGAAAATGGTTCAGCAAGAGTTAAGATGGGTAAAACTGAAGTCATAGCTTTGACTTGTCTTATCAACTTGTTGACCAATAACCACAGAAAAAAAAAGTATTAAGAAAGAAGCTTGTTGGACCATATCAAACATTTTGCCGAGTTCTGATGATAGAGGCAGTCTTCTTAGCTTTAAGCAGAAAGACCTTATATGGGTAACCATAACATAACATGTCGTACTTCCTAATGCTATATATATATATATATATATATATATATATATATATATATATATATATATATATATATATAGTATAATACAGTCTTACTTTTTTTTTTGTTGTGTACAGGTTTGTCCACAGGCAGCAGATGTAATGGAAGTCTTTATCCATCTTGGAGAGCCCTGTCATGTTTGTCAGCTTCTTGTGCAGATAGTTCAACATATCCATCAAGAGTTGATGTGAGAACTGGACGTGATCTAGACGGGCTTAAACTTGTTGTGGAGGTCTGGCGTATGTCTCCCAAATCGGGCTAATTCTAGAAGTTAAAGTAGTAGTAATAGTATAACAAAGGTTGTGGTTGTGTTTGTACAGGGAGCATCGATTCCTGAGTGTGCTAATGGGACAAGCATTGTGATACTCATACCAGGAGCTATGAGCGATGAGGATATGGCTGTGACAGGAGCAGGTGCACTTGTACATGACTAAGATACAAACAAGCTTCCATTTTTATATGATTTTGAAGAACTGGAGGGCGAATTGGATTTTCAAACTCGTGTGGTTGTACTCACATTTTATCCTGCTATGTCAGCCAGAACCCCTATCACACTTGGTGAGGTACCGTACATTGACAACTTTACTTCCCATAATCTCACTTTATTTGTTCCGAGGTTTTTCATTGTGTGAAGTTGATTGTTATTTTGGTTGGGTTATGTATGTAATAACAGGTAGAGATACTTGTAATTTCTCTTCCATGGAGAGACCTTTTTGCTTCTGATATGAGGTTATGGGAACATATCAATAAAATCAAACAAGATACTCATACCGTTACCATTACCAACCCTTTGCCCTCATCTGATGCAAACAACAATCCCTTTTCTACTGATGATAACTCGCTAAAATCCAAAAATTCCAGTACCTCCTGGGTAGACCTGTTATCAGGTGATGACATTATATCCATTTCACAACCAGTGCGACAAACTACTTTACATGATCCATTTCTCAACCCGTTTCATGATCATGATGAAGCAAGTGAGCCTCCTCCACCTAACGTCTCTATACCTGTACCAACTGAAAGTGGTTCACAACAGTATATAAGTTTTTTTAAGTTGTCAAAACAATTATTTAATTATGTTATGTTAAGATTTTATGGTATATAGCTTTTTATATAAACATTTAAACTGGGGGTGATTCTTTTATTCCATTAGTTTTTTTATATTTTTGAACTTTTTTTATTGATATACAATATTATTTTCTGAAAATAACTAGATATTAATTCTATCTAGGTTGTAATAAGTTTTTGTTATGTTTGTACTTTGTTGATAGCAGTCTAAATTAGGAAGACCAAGTTGTTCAACCCCTGATGACAAAGGAAAAGTTTCCATAAACATCGACTGCAGTCTGAATTAGGAAGACCAAGTTCTTCCTCGAGACTCATAACTTCAGGTATGATAAGTTTTTGATACAACTATTCATAAAAATTGGAGCTTATGTGGTAATATATATGTCAACAGTTAAAAGGTTTTTGAAAATATCATTTCTTCTTTATCAGAAAGATTAGAGAGAACCAGATATAAATTACAGTTGGTCAAGGTTTTAGTGTCGGATGGGTGTTACCTATATCCGAAAATAAGAGAGAACGAGTTGAGTTGAGTTGAGTTGAGGGAGAAATAATGTAGAATAGATGATGCAATTTCAACAAACCTGATCACAATGCCACGAAGGGAGCTCGGGCTGCTCGATTACAATGTAAAAAAATGGTAATTTGATTATCTTACTGGAACTTGCCATATATTAATGTTCCTTTTTGAATTGAATCATAAAGAATGACTTAATAAAGAAAGTTTGGGGAATTAGGCTTTACCCATTAATTCCCGACTTTTTACATATTTTCCCCCATTGATTGTTTGGTTTGAATGATGTAGATGAGAGAGCAGAAGAGAGCTTCCCTTTTGAAAGAGAAAAGGACTACAAGTGCAACAATGTGAATATTTCTGGTTCCAGTTCCATCTCTATTTTGCAACTTTATGTTTGTTATAAAGTTTGTCAAAGGTATAGATAGATACTTAACTAACACAATTACATGACCAATTCTGCAATTTCTTGGCAATTCACGCACTGATAAAAGAAATAAATAGTTTATACGAAAGTACACACATCTTAAATATTTGGACTAATAACTGTTGAATACTTGTTTCTAAATTTATCAGTGATTTTTTTATATCACAAAGAGTCAATCTGTCTTGTTGGAAAATTAATTAATTAATATTTCATCATAGATTCATCGGACCTTCGTGTAATTATGGAACCTTCATTGGCTGAACTGTAACACAACTTAAGAAAAGATCTCGCTGAGTTATTCCAGTATAAAGTAAGTAATGTATCCTATCTTATTCATTATTACTAAAATAATGATCTGGAACACTTCTTGTATAAAACTATACATAATCGGTGTGTTTTATTATGATTACAATAGTAATATGAGTTTTTTGAATAAAGCAGTTTTTTGATACTTTTGTTTTGTGGTAGTGGGTTTCCACGTGAAGCTGTTGAAAGACCATCACCATTGGTATATATAGCTTGAGTGCATCTGTGGCTTAATCTTAATTCAGTTTTATATTATCTTATTGTCAAGTTTGTTTAGTAAGCTTAAGAAGAGTAAACATGGTATCCTTATCTCAGTTGCAGTCAAACCACAAGCTTCTGGGGCCAATTCATTTGCTTAGACATTTTCTGAATTCAAACACCTTCTTCTTGTGTATAAGATCAATAGCAAATTCAGTACTTTCTTGTGTATAAGTTCTATTAGAAGACAAACATATTTTTATAACTTTAAGATTTATCCATTTGTCTACTATTGGAATGATTATTTGTATGACATAACTTTGTGCAATGTATTATATTTTTTTTGTATATGGTATTTTATTTTCTATTATGAGACATGAAATGGAAATTTAATTTAAAAATTAGTAAACCCATAAATAATTTTTTTCTAAACATTTAAAATTATGATACGCAAAAATGTGTGTCATCTTCATTTATGACATGGCATTTCCTGACAGGGGCTTTCTTGATACGCATTCCGCGTCATTAACATGCGCGTCGTAAGGTTACGACACGCGAATGCGTGTCGACTTCATTTATGACAGGGCCTTTCTTGATACGCATTGCGTGTCGTAAACGCGCGTTGTAAATGAACGTCGTAAATGCGTGTCGTCTCTCTTTATGACATGGCCTTCCTTGACGCGCATTTGCGCGTCGTCTGAGTCCTTTGCGACGCGCAATGAGCATCATAAAAGGCTGTTTTTCTAGTAGTGACAGCACCTTCCATGTCTCCCAGTTGCAGAAGTGCCTAGTGGATGACTCAGCGGTTGTGCCGTTAGAAGATATTTAGGTTGATGGCAGCCTGAATTACATTGAGTACCCAGTTGCAATCCTCAACCGGAAATCGAAGGATCTGAGGAACAAGAGAACTCGTCGATTCAATGCCTAACTCGACGAGTAGAGACGGTAGTAAGTAAGGTCAATCGGCTGGATATGAACTCGACGAGTTGGCAAGCCAGCTCGGCGAGTCGGGTCAACTGGAAATTGACTTTGATTGGACTTTGGTTTGGAATCGGTCAGGGGTAAAATAGTCATTTTACCCTAGGATTAGTATCAATGTCTGATTAAGTGTTCTATGGGAATACAGCCGGGGGATCACCGGAGCAGCTGTCAGGCATTTGCGGATCAGCTTTTCAGCAGTCAGCCTTTCGAGGTGAGTTACCTTCCAATAAGGGTGGGTCTAAGGCCACAATGCCGGCCCACCAAGTAGGAGTATTTTAGAAGATGATTGTCTTCGTGATAATTATCTTGGTATGGATACGTGTTTGGTTATGAGATATTTCTGTATGATATGTTATGTGTATGATAGGGATAGTTTTTCCCTAACAATAGTCTTTAGGACCGAAGAGTACATCAGTACTCGGATATGCCTGATTGTATGCTTATACCTTGTTGTTGTATGCTAGTAGTAGTAAGGGGGTTGAATAGACCCCAGTTACCGGTTGAAAGATACCGATGATGATTACTGGTTGAAAGATACCGATGATGATTACCGGTTGTAAGATACCGATGATGATTACAGGTTGAAAGATACCGAAGATGATTACCGGTTGAAAGATACCGATGGCATTGAATGTTATGTGGTATGATGGGGGAACTCACTAAGCTTCGTGCTTACAGTTTTAATTGTGGTTTCAGGTACCTCTTCGTCAAAGGGGAAAGAGCCGGCGGCATAGCGTCGCATCACACACATGATTTCCGCACTGGATTTTCTGGGATCGTACTCTGATTTTCATGTTTCCGATGATATCGTTTTGAGACATGACCTTATGTTTTATAATTAATGTAACTTTGACAATGTTTTAGTAACACACCTTATTGCATGCTAAATTCTAAAAATGTAATTTTTTGCCTCGAAATTTGGGATGTTACACATGCATACATTTTCCATGGGCTACTCCCTTGGTATTCCTTCAAATGCCATGGGCTAATACCATGATCTTACATCTAAGTGTCATGGGCTACCCTCATGGTCTTCCTTTAAAATGTCGTGGGCTACCCCGTTGGTCTTACTATTAGGTTTTGAGCACTATATCACTGCTATGGTGCACATGCAACCCTAAATGCTTTGGATTTATGTTTTCTCTAATTATACATGCATATTTTCAATTTTTTAAAGCATTGTCCTAACTAGCATACATTAGAAAAATTAAATGATACAGCTAGTTAGATGACTTACCTTTTAGAAGGACTTGTAGCTCTTGGCCTTTGAAAGCATGAGCACCCCAAGTGTGATGCCTCTAATGGTTCACAAACACCAATATGCAAGAGGAGGCTTGAGAGAATAAGTTATTTAGCACAAAATCAATACACACACTCTAAGAATGTTGTAGCTACTTATTTAACCGATTTTGGCTCTAAAGGAGTTTATTTATAGTGTAGCAAATGTTAGGGTTACACTTTGTGAACCCTATTGACCTTTCATATTACTTAGGCTCCGTGGGTTAACCTCCATGGATTATCTCATTGGTTTAGCTCATCCTAAATAAAGATAGATCATTAGCCCACACTATAAGAATCATTGATTTACACAATCAATCCTTATATATTTAATTAGTTTTTTTATCAGAAAATTAAATCTAAATCAATTCTTGATCAATACTAATTAAATAATATGATTTCACATAAATATATTATCCTTGTAATATATTAATAAATCATAAATAACCTTATTCTCAAATTTCCATCCTATCAAATTGCACTGGTGAAGGAAACCCAAAAGGACCATGCTACAATCGGGTCTAGTACATCCCAGTTATAGTTATGGGCTTAGACACAAAATCCAACAGTCTCCTACCTGGATAAGTCTAATAACTATAACTGTTAATGCAACTTCAGGATCCGAATTAGCAATCATAAGCTTTCAAAAGCCCCTGTCGAACTCTGACCTAGTCAAAGATGTGTCCTTCAGATAAGGGATCATATATTCCTCTTTTCTCAAGATATCTATGCGGACAAATACATGGAACATAGTCATACTTATTGTCCGACAAATTGTTTCTCGATTCTCGATACGTCTGACATAGAACATAACTGAATACATCAATTTAGTTCTAACCGGGCCCGACACATAGTCAAAACAGAATCATCGAGGGGCCCAAGATATCACTTTTAATCCTCTTAGGATAAAAGGAACATATAAACTTCGACATTATATGCTTGTACTAACTACTCATTAAGTCATGCACAACGATACGTTTTATAACATCAAGTTACTGATACGTTTTCATATCATCAATGCACAACCAACTCGTAGTCAAAAACTCATATATCTGAGTTTGAAGATTATATGATATTATCATCTCACAATTACTCGTGATAACTTCCATGAAGTAATTCAGGTGAGCGCGGGTTGAATCCAATACTTAAATCTTATTTCAGGAGCACTCATGAATGATGTAGCAAACTCTTACCATGTCTAACACCTTCGACAATCTATAAGCCAACTCATGATAGTCTAGCCTGATTACCTACTTCCAACGTATGATCGACTGTGGATGATATAAATAATCTTATTATTCTGGAAGTGAAAACACGAAAAGTGAAAAACAAGAATAATACTAATCCTATATGGCACAAAACTTTTGAGTATAAATAAAACACATTTTACTCAATCACCATATTGATTACACATTATTCATTGTATATTGTTTTGATTTATCAACTGATACTTGAGTTAAAACAATAGCTATCCCATGCTACTAGCATGCACACTATGTTTACCTACGGTCCTTACTTTTTGAAATAGATCAATTGTAATCAGTTCCAACGATACTCATTTCACAATCCCAAATCCTTATCGTATGTGTAAGAATACCAAGGTCTTGCCACTTACTATAATTTGTTAGATTCTAAATTTATATGTAGTGATCCTTTTGTAATGACTATGTACACAAGTCACATAGACTTTTTCAATTACAAAAACTTTCCATTGGAGATTGTTACAAGACAATTCCATAGATCTGAAGTCTCATATTTAAAGAACATTCCTTTGAACATCCTTCTTGCATAAATTTTTCTAACTTTCTCATAGATTATTGATATCTAACTCCCATTATGGAAGCCATATGACAAATCATTGTTAATAGAATCATGTTTATTCATAATAATGTCAATACGGTCCATCTATTACTATACTTCCAATTATCCATAAGCAACCAATCTTTGGCGAACCTTGGATTGTTCATCGTAGTTGTTTAATAACTTTACTCATATGGAGTTCTAGTTCTTTTTCCCTCTTAATGCCCTAGGCATTTGGAAAATTATATGTAACGACCGTAAAATTCCAACCAATTTAAACTTTTCAAAAACAACCCGATTTCATAAAATTATTACAAAAAGGTTTTCAATACAATTATTTTAGAGTATTCCCAGAATCACATCACAAAACATAATCATAAGGAGCGGTACGATCACGCCTTTGCCTTGCCACGGTCTCCTGAAGAACCTGAAAAACATTAAGCCACAACTGTAAGCCCGAAATCTTAGTGAGATATCCCCAAAATACCAACCACATATACCATACACGCATAACATGCCATATCATAACAGAACATAGAACAGCCATGCACGTCGGGTCTACTGTGTGACTGGTCCGCCGCACCGGCCAACAATCCACCTGGTCCACCCTCCGAGTCTAACCACATACGTCGAGTCTAGAGTGTGATTGGTCCTCCCGCACCAAGCCTTCAATCCACCTGGTCCACTCTCTGAGTCTACAGTATGATTGGTCCGCCCGCACTGGGCCTTCAGTCTCAACCCAACCCCAGTCCAACAACCATGTAGGTCCCGCCTCAACCTACAGCACAAAGTAGGTCCCGCCTCAACCCAACCCCAGTCCAATAACCATGTGCACATAAACATTCAATCATATAACATATCACATCCAATCAAACTGATCTAACAGATCACATAGCATAACATCATCCTACCCAGGATACCGACCTAACTGGTCACTAGCATAGCATCATCCTATATACCAGGATTCCGACCTTAATCAGGTCTCTAACATATACCATCCTAACTACCAGGATGCAACATAGCAAAGCAATAACATAACAACAATACCCAGATCACAATCCGATAAAGGGCCGGCCTTGGTGCCATAGACCCTATTGATATAGTGAGGATAACTCACCTCACAACTGCTGACTGAACAGATAAACCCGAGCTGCTCCGACCACTGATATGATTTCCACCACTGGCCAACCACCAAAACACTGAACTCAAAACAAATGCCAACAATTACCAAAATTCCCCTGGAAATCAACCGGTCAACCCTTGGTCCAAGTCAAAGTCAAAGTCAGCCCCTGACTGACTTTACTCGCCGAGTCAACCTGATGACTCGCCGAGTCCCCATGCTCAGAATTTCCCCCAATCTGCGACTCATCTCGCCGAGTCCAACAACTCTGAGTCCTTTCTCACTCGACTCACCGAGTCATCCCTTGACTCACTGATTAACAGCTCACCCAGAAGAAAGGTTAGGACCTCACGACCAGACTCGCCGAGTCCAAGAACAGACTCGCCGCGTCCAAGGCTATCTTCAACCTACTCGTCGATTTGTTCTTCCAACTCGCCGAGTACACCTTTGTGACTCGCCGAGTGCCTCTAGATCTCATCCCATACAAAAGCCTTCCAGGCCATGCAATTGATCCAAACATAGATCTACCCTCCTACAACCCATCCATCACGTAAAGTGGCAAACTTTACGTGAATCCAAAGAGATTTAGGCATTTTACACTCTAGGGCTAGGGTTTTGGACAAGATGACTTCACCAAACACTCAAGAACAGGGACTTTAATGCACTCTAGACCTTCTCCATTCCAGATCTGAGGTAGCAACCTTAGATCTATACTTCAAACTCAAGATACCACAATCTAAACCTCCCACATATTCCAAAAATGATGAATCTAGATGAATAGTAGCCCAACAAACGAGATAATACCTCAAAAGGAAGCCCCAACAGCATAGAAATCCAAATCTTAGCAAAGCCCCTTGCTCCAAACCTTCTAACTCTCCAAGATCTTCTCCAAAATCTCTTCTCCAAGGCTCAAATGCACTCAAATCCTTCACAATCGCGTCTCTAGGGTTTTCTGGACTTCAAGAGAGGGTAAAGAGGCTGGGGAGAGGGTATAATGTCCTTTATATACGGCTCATCCTCCGAAATTAGGGTTTTCTCCACCCAACGCCTACTCGCCGAGTCCATCCTGCGACTCGCCGAGTTGGCCACTTAACTCACGACCAGAGTCGCGACCCTACTCGTCGAGTCCACTCGTAGACTCGCCGAGTTGCCCTTTCCCATTTATGCTTTTAGCCCTTCAACTCTACTTTTGCTATTCCGGGATGTTACAATTCTCCCCCACTTAAATTAGGCTTCGTCCTCGAAGCCTGCGGCAACACGACTCAAGAACTACTCTCGCAATGCACCACCTGGCATTAACCAGACCAGGTTCCTCAAAGCACAACCACCGAAACCCAAACCCAATTTTCCTTCCTGCGGTGTTCCGACCACCGCTTCAAGCCGGCCACCGGCCTCATCCTCTGATAACCACACTTATCAACTGAGTACTACCCCATGATGCAACACTTGCTCCAAATCACAACAATCACTCATACAAGCTAGAAATAACCATGAACCACCGGAATTCCCGGCCTGAGCCCAACTTTATCCACTCCATGCTGACAGGATGACACATCCTTCAGCCTCAAAACAACTCCCATGAGTTCCTCCATCGCAATCTCATACCCATGTTGAAACTGACTCAAGCATCTTCGGGTTGGGAATCCTAATACACTGACGACACCTCCAAACATCCCCCAGGATGAATTTCCACCACAACATAGATCCTTGATCAAAATCTCACTGGAAATCCAAGATGCCATTCCTGCATTCCTTCCGAGCCTTTTGGCTCTACACCCGCAGAAATTTCTTCCGCGACCTCAACAAACCTCCAACCCAAGTGTGGTTTCATACCGCAGCCGCAGACACACTGCTCATCAACCATGATTGGAACACCCCCATCATGACTCTGTACTACTGCTTCCACTTCCGTGGACTTACACTCCCTCTCGGAGCTACATTTCTTTCCCTTTTCCTTACCAAGGAAATCCACCTGGCCGCCTTGTCATTATGACAAGTGCCACGGTGCTCGCCCAATACCACACTATCCTCTTATAGCATAACCGCTATTCCATGCACCACATATTCTCTGGATCCACTCGCAAGGACTCTCAAGTCCATGCTCTACCTTCCACTCACCTTGATCAATACCCGGGGCCAAACCTTCTGACGTTAACACGTCGCGACATACTCAATCCATATCCATAAACCGACCTCTCAACACAAGCAGTGTCTTCAGCATGACTGGACCACCTTTCCAGGCCTTCAGCCCATCTGGACCACTCTCGGAACCTACAGCAGGTCTGGACCGCCCGCCAGGGCCTTTAGCCTGTCTGGACCGTTCTCCGAGCCTTCGGCTTGACTGGTACGCCCACCGGCCTTCAGTCTATCCGGACCACTCAACCAGCATCCAACATCCCAAATTATCCTTCCAGGAAAACTCTCCCATGCATATTGTTCTAGCCCTCTAGGGGTTCCGAACTCTATCTCCACCCTACATACTCAATCTCGGCCCGATCCCAGGCCTTCCACAAACAATCACCCTTGGTCTGTATCCCGCCCCGCATACCTGTCACTTACTCATACCAGCCTATACTCTTGGCTGACAGAACCACTGTTGAATCCCAAGCAGCTAAGCAACCTCTCATACCCATCGACCTTTCGGAGAATTTTCCAATTCTCCCCCACTTAGAGCACTGACTAACAACCACCGGTCGCCATCACCGACCTCCCTCAACAACCCTACACCAAACAAACACTTACACGTGAGCTGATTCCCACTAGAACGAGCAACCTTCACAAAATCACATATCAACACAAATCATCTCGGCTCGAAAGAAACCCGACCTTCAGCAACCACTCCTCAGACTGCAGATGATACCCGACATTCGGACCAAAAGCCAAATTCCCACTAATAATCCTCATGAACGATAACCAATGAAATTTCCAAAACCAAACCCTCAACCATAACATAACCCGCAAGGAACAACGAATACAATACAAGCAATCACACAACAAGACTAGCAGATATACAATACTCCACAATAATCATAAGATAACAAGACATCAAGAAAGAAACATACCCGCAGCTGCATCCGGCACTGCCCTGACCTCCTCTGCTGTAAGCTGAAAAGCACGACCCTGAGCCCTTGGGGGCTCTGCTCCACCCTGAACTCCGCCCGTGATCCTCAACATGGCCGGTGTTGGAGCCTGCACCGGTCCTGCAGCAAGCTGTGGACAGTTGACCCTCAAGTGTCCAACCTGATGACAATGATAACAAATCCTCAAATCCCGACCTGGGGCTGCCTGCCGACAATCCCTCGCATAGTGCCCCTCCTTTCCGCACTTGCGGCATGCACCACCGGACCTACAAACCCCGGTATGACCCTTCCCACACTTCCTACAAGTGTGGCTGCTCTAATCTCCCAATCTAGAATCAACGGTCTTGGACCGTTTCGGCGCCGGCTGCGACTGCACCGAAGCCTGCCTCTGCTCTCGCAACTGCAACTCAATCTCCAACTCACGCCACCTGGCGGCCTCCTACAACTTTAACAAGGTCTCGCACCTCTACGTAGACACAAACTGCCTGATATCCTTTTTGAGCATACTCAGATATCGGGTCATCTGAGCCTGCTCCGAAGCAAACTCGGGACAAAACATCGCCCTCTTCGTGAACATCCTGGTGATCTCCGTTACCGACTCCGAACCCTGCTTCAGCTCCAGGAACTCCTGAGCCAATATCTCCCTCTCAACCCGCGGAACATAACGAGTGCTGAATATTTCCCGGAACTGATCCAATGAAACCGTAGCTCTCTGCGCATCCGAATACGACCCTGTGGTCAATCTCCACCAATCCTTCACCCCGAGCCTTAACAGGTTTAGAGCGCACCTCACCCTCTGGTTAGCAGGGCATGAACACGTGAAGAAACACCCCTCCACGTCCGACAACCATCTGATAGCAACAATCGGATCCTGAACCCCGTCGAAGGTAGGAGACTTCGTATTATCGAAGTCCCGATACTGAAAACCCCGACTAGCTCCTCCCCCTGCCGCTGCTACAACCGTTGTAGCCGCCGCGGCAGCCGTCTCTGTGAGGGCCGCATAGCGCTCATCAAAATACTCAACCATGGCAGTCTTGATCGACCCAAACAGTTTCGGCAACTCAGCCGGAACAACGCAACAACCTCATTATGTAGGATCTCACGAATCCTCGCATCCAACTCGCACGTGCTCATCTGACCAATAACCTCGGGCGGTACTGACCCGCCCGAAACTCCCTCTCCTGCTCCCGATCCTGACCCAGATCCACTCCCAGCATGCCTCGGAATCTCCATACTGAAAAACACCACAAGATCTCAGATACTTCCCGCTAACCCGGGAACCAACTCCCAATCCAACCCTAGAGGTCATGGTTTCCCTGATATGGGTATGGGTCCCGTGCTTTCAGTAGTACGGGCCCATACTACCTTCCACACCTACCCATATTTGTATTAAGTACTTCCACAACACCCTAGTGAAAAACATACAAGACAAGCACTCAACCCTCACTCCTAGAGGAACACTGGAAATCTCCCACAAAAGAAACCCTAGGCTAACAGGCATCATAAACCAAGCAACATTATCATGAAATCCTGAAGATACCTAGCCTAGTACTAGCATGTTGTTCTATCAAAGCTCAAAAACAAATATCATGTATGGTATTTCGGGGTTACTTACTGGCTCCGGCTGATCGTACCTCCGCGTCCTCCTCTACTCATTTTGAAAACCATTTTAAATTTTCTTTTGAAAACCCTCCTCGATTTGAGACTGGATTCACACGAATGTTCCTCCAATTCACTCAAACCAAGGCTCTGATACCAACTTGTAACGACCGTAAAATTCCAACCAATTTAAACTTTTCAAAAACAACCCGATTTCATAAAATTATTACAAAAACGTTTTCAATAAAATTATTTTAGAGTATTCCCAGAATCACATCACAAAACATAATCATGAGGAGCGGTACGATCACGCCTTTGCCTTGCCACGGTCTCCTGAAGAGCCTGAAAAATATTAAGCCACAACTGTAAGCCCGAAAGCTTAGTGAGATATCCCCAAAATACCAACCACATATACCATACACGCATAACATGCCATATCATAATAGAACACAGAACAACCATGCACTTTGGGTCTACTGTGTGACTGGTCTGCTGCACCGGCCAACAGTCCACCTGGTCCACCCTCCAGGTCTAACCACATACATCGAGTCTATAGTGTGATTGGTCCACCCGCACCGGGCCTTCAATCCACCTGGTCCACTCTCTGAGTCTACAGTATGACTGGTCCGCCCGCACTAGGCCTTCAGTCGGCCTGGTTCACTCTCCGAGCCTCGGCACATCTGGTCCGCCCTCATGGGGCCTACAGCCTATCCAGACTGCTCGCTGGGCCTTCGGGATGACCGGTCCGCCCTGGGTATGTTAGCCTACAGCACAAAGTAGGTCCCGCCTCAACCCAACCCCAGTCCAACAACCATGTGCACATAAAACATTCAATCATATAACATATCACATCCAATCAAACTGATCTAACAGATCACATCGCATAACATCATCCTAACCAAGATACCGACCTAACTGGTCACTAGCATAGCATCATCCTATATACCAGGATTCCGACCTTAACCAGGTCTCCAACATATACCATCCTAACTACCAGGATGCAACATAACAAAGCAATAACATAACAACGATACCCGGATCACAATCCGATAAAGGGCCGGCCTTGGTGCCGTAGACCATGTTGATATAGTGTGGATAACTCACCTCGCAACTGCTGACTGAACAGATAAACCCGAGCTGCTCCGACCACTGATATGATTTCCACCACTGGCCAACCACTAAAACACTGAACTCAAAACAAGTGCCAACAATTACCAAAATGCCCCTGGAAATCAACTGGTCAACCCTTGGTCCAAGTCAAAGTCAAAGTCAACCCCTAACTGACTCTACTCGCCGAGTCAACCTGACGACTCGCCTAGTCATGCTCAAAATTTCCCCCAATCCGCAACTCAACTCGCCGAGTCACCCCGAGACTCGCCGAGTCCAACAACTCTGAGTCCTTTCTCACTCGACTCACCGAGTCATCCCTTGACTCACTGATTCACAGCTCACCCAGAAGAAAGGTTAGGACCTCACAACCAGACTCGCCGAGTCCAAGAACAGACTCGCCGCGTCCAAGGCTATCTTCAACCTACTCGCCGAGTTGTTCTTCCAACTCGCCGAGTTCCCGTCCATCTTCAAGCAACTCGCCGAGTACACCTTTGTGACTCGTCGAGTGCCTCTAGATCTCATCCCATACAGAAGCCTTCCAGGCCATGCAATTGATCCAAAACGTGGATCTACCCTCTTACAACCCATCCACCACGTAAAGTGGCAAACTTTACGTGAATCCAAAGAGATTTAGGCATTTTACACTCTAGGGCTAGGGTTTGGGACAAGATGACTTCACCAAACACTCAAGAACAGGGACTTTAATGCACTCTAGACCTTCTCCATTCCAGATCTGAGGTAGCAACCTCAGATCTATCCTTCAAACTCAAGATACCACAATCTAAACCTCCCACACATTCCAAAAATGATGAATCTAGATGAATAGCAGCCCAAGAAACGAGATAATACCTCAAAAGGAAGCCCCAACAGCAAAGCAATCCGAATCTTAGCAAAGCCCCTTGCTCCAAACCTCTTAACTCTCCAAGATCTCCTCTAAAATCTCTTCTCCAAGGCTCAATTGCACTCAAATCCTTCAAAATCGTGTCTCTAGGGTTTTTTGGACTTCAAGAGAGGGTAAAGAGGCTGGGGAGAGGGTATAATGTCCTTTATATACGGCTCATCCTCCAAAATTAGGGTTTTCTCCACCCAGTGCCTACTCACCGAGTCCATCCTGCGACTCGCCGAGTTGGCCACTTAACTCGCGACCAGAGTCGCGACCCTACTCGCCGAGTCCACTCGTGGACTCGCCGAGTTGCCCTTTCGTATTTACACTTTTAGCCCTTCAACTCTACTTTTGCTATTCCGGGATGTTACATTATAACACATGAATATTATAGCATATGCAATCGATCCTATACCCAAAGCATATGAGATATGATTCATAATGTCATACATAAGGACATGATACTTGACCAGTCTTTTGCTATAATATTTCCATATATAGAATTTCCAATATTGAAGCATTTCAACATGGTATTCATATAAATCCTTGACTAAATTTAATTAAAATCTCAATCTAAACTTTTATAATTGAAATGAAGTATAAGTTTCTCTCCCTTAATTATAGCAAAACAACTTTTCAACCCTGCAACTTTGCGAATTGAAAATTTTGTTTTTTATAATTAACATTGCTAGCTTGCAACACTTACCATAATAATTATGCTCCCACTAGCGTAACAATTATTTTATTACTTGCATATCATTTATGCTCGCACTAGCTGTGACATAAATCCAGAAATCAGCTGGACTTTTAGAAAATAATACTTTATTGACTTTCTTACCAAAGTTCAGATTTCCGATATGAGATGCTTCGATAAGCCTTTATCTAAGCTTACACACCTTTTATTATAAAGCTCATATTTGTGTCTAAACAATTTTAGAACTTACAGCAATAAGTGTCAAATGTTTAGACCTTTTGCCATTTCTCACAATTCAAACATTGAAGAGGGATGTCGTAGTCATAATCGAATTTGAGAATGCAAATATCACAATTGCTAACTCTTTAAAACCTACTTAGTGAAAGAATTTCCTCACAATCATTTTCATGAATTGGAGAGAAACCTTATGACACTTAGATTTTTATGGTGTATGTGTTCATATCCATGTGAATTTATCAAAACCATAATCACAAGACAAGGTTAGTGACAAATCCAAACTCATATGGATTGAACTTGTTCAATCTTAATTCCATGCCACCTGGAAGCACGAGGGCCTACAATTGCTTCCAGGTTGTAATGCAAACAATTGAGAACTCATAGAACTCACATGCATAGTCGACCAACTAGAATGGGCACAAAAATAAGAATATGTCGACACGATAGGTTACAAACCTCAAGGCATGTGCTAGTGATTAACAATAGGTTGACTCTTGATAAGTTTTTAAAACTTTTCAAGATCTTAATTTAAGACTCCCACCGACCTCTTGGCATATAAGTTTCTCTCTATCAAGAAACATTACTTGAAAAACAAATATTCAAGAGTTAGTGCAGTTTCTTATTAAGACAAACACTTTTGACAATCGGTATTAGATGATCTTTGTTTTATCCAAAACTTTACAACTTACCAATTTCAAATGTACAAGAGTAGAAAACATTTTACTCTACCTTTGCTGATATGTCACTCAATATACAATCTTGGAGTATGACTCTAAAATTTGATTTTGGAACGAAGTATGATTTATCTTAATTGATTTAACCATTTCAACAATTCCTGATTTCTCTTCTTAGCCAAAGAAATGCACTAAGGTTTCCTTAGAGGATCAAATTGTGATATGGTTTTCATAATCATTAAGATGATCATAAAACACGATACTCAAGTAATCTCCCATCATTTCAGATTGGAGAAACTTTTATCTTTCTGTCGACTTTGATTCTTCTTATTCGTTCTGCTATACATTGAGAATTTTCAATGACTCAGAATTATACTTAATCTTGAAAGCATAAGCATATTTACTAACTTTAGTAAACCATAACGAATAGTCTTATCATTCTTTGTAGTTGACCTGACCAGCGCACAACCAAGTGTACCCGATCCCTTAGCCCTTCACTTGACTCACATATACATGTGAACAAAGAATTAGTCCTAATTTCCCAAAGATGAAGATTCTCATTCATCATACAATACAAGTTGCATGATCCCAAGTTTCTATCCAGTTGAAACTTGGGTGATGAGAATCTTTCCTTATTGGGTAAATTTAGACACTACCACAAACAAAAGAATCAAATCCATATTGCTAAAAATACAAACATCAATTTTCACATATGTCTTTGCAAGGAAATATACAATAAGATAAAAAGTTTCTTTATTTATATAATTGCGGAAAAACTTTTCCTTACAATGCAATTACAAATGAAAACTATGTTATTACAAATTTCTAAGCAATATATCATAACTCTTAAGCAGCAACTCAAAAATCTGATCATCGAACCATGCAATCGAAATCCGTCTCTTCGCGATCAGACTCTGCATACCTTTCTTTTAAGCTTCCTTTGATCCTACAAAACATCAAAATTTAATCTTATCACATCTTGTATTAAGAATCTACCTATAGGAAGTAAATAGAGTTACATAGTTGACTTACCTAAAGCAGATTCAAACTTTTTGGCCTTAATATTCTTATGATCCTTCAGGTAGATACGACAGCTTCGCAACCAATGCCCCTTCTCTTGGCAATAGAAACACATGGACTCTTTGGGAATGGTACACGGACCAATCTCAGACTTAGCCTTTCCCTTTCACATGGAAACTGAAATCTTTTCTGGACTTCCAATGTTTCCATTTTCAATGTCCATGGAAGTTTGGGAAGTAGATCTTCTAATCAAATTTTCTTTACAAATGCGCCAAATCATTGTTGATTCGGAAGCAATTAGCAAATAGATAAGATCAATATGGGCCATGTCGCAGTCTGTCATATAGTAGTCTTTAACAAACTAACTATACGACTTGGGAAGTGACTGAAGAACCAAGTCTACAACCAACTTCCTTGAGACATCGACTCCTAACATTCCCAGCCTGTCAGTGTGTGACTTCATCTCCAATACATGTGCACACACAGATCTTCCATCTTCATGTTTGCTAGCTAATAGGGCTTGAGTGACCTTGACTTTTTAAGTCTTTGAACTTGTGGGTCAGGGAGAATAAATGGAGGAGGTGGAGAAACTGAAGAATGATATTGTGGAATATCATCTTCATGTGGAAAGCCTTTTCCAAAAGATTCAGGAAGACCATATTTGTCTGACCTAGACATCTATAAAGGCACGAATTTATGTTAGTTGATTTAACTCCATAATATAACACCCAAAATGAAATATTAAGGCTAGGACCCAACACAATATTCTACAATTGTGAAAATGGATGCAGTAATCCAATTGTAAAATATTTGAAGGTAGGTAAATGACGTTTTAGCAATTTCCACAATGAAAAATGAAATCGATTATTAATTTTTACTTGTATTGAAATTCCTAGATCCTTTTAGATTCATTGAACTTTTCAATGGCATGTTAAAATCTCGATTCTGCCCTTCAAGTTGTGACTGGGATGTTAAGGATCACAAACAAGGTGTGAATAACCATGCAAATTAGCTTGGTACACTCAATGTTACAAATCACCTAATCAATGTGCTGGTTAGTCACACACGCTTCATTGATCTATTATTAACATCAAGCCATTGTTAGTCTCATATTAGTGTGTTGGTTAACTACACACGCTCCACTAATGACTTAACAAGGTGCAAAGTGTAATTTCATGGATTAGCACCATTTTCACATTTTTCCCAAAGTAACTAAGATTGCGAATTTAATAAAAGTTTAGTTACTTTATAATTATCATTATACTTTTAATGAGGGAGAATTAATGTCCTATCCTACCCGTTCAGCTAATGACCCTCCACCAGTCAAGGAAGCGGTGGGTGTGAGTGGACACCAATTAAACCACCATTTTATAGGCAGTAACCTTATACCCCCCTTATAGACCAGTTTCGTGAATGAGCCTACTAACAGTAAGACTGACTTGACTTATATATATATATATATATATATATATATATATATATATATATATATATCTATATATATATATATATATATATATATTATTAAACTTATAATATTATAAAGTATAAGGGTTGAATTTTAACTTTTAAAACTCTAGGGTTTGGAATTAAAGTTTCATTAGTGAGACTTTACAAATTCTAAACTTGAGGGCAAGTTTTGAAAATTTTCAAAACTCTTCATTTCTATAACTTATGAGTTAATGTTCGTTTTATGAAAAGACTTTTGATATTCCATAACTTGAGGACAAGTTATGGAGTTCATTCAAACATTTATGATAAGAGTTTTCATGTTCCATAACTTGAGGACAACTTTGAAAATTAACAAGCATCAAGTATAACAGAAAACAATCCTAGTCTCTGATACCACTGTTAGGTTTTGAGCACTATAACACTCCTATGGTGCACATGCAATGCTAAATGCTTTGAATCTATGTTTTCTCTAATTATACATGCATATTTTCAATTTTCCAAAGCATTTTCCTAACTAGCATACATTTGAACAATTGAATGATACAACTAGTTAGATGACTTACCTTTTAGAAGGACTTGTAGTTCATGGCCTTTGAAAGCTTGAGCACCCCAAGTGTGATGCCTCTAACGGTTCACAAACACCAATATGCAAGAGGAGGCGTGAGAGAATAAGTTATTTAGCACAAAATCAATACACACTCTCTAAGAATGTTGTCCCCACTCATGTAACCGATTTTGGCTATAAGGGGGTTTATTTATAGTGTAACAAATGCTAGGGTTACACTTTGTAAACCGTAATGACCTTTCATATTACTTAGGCTCCATGGGTTAACCTCCATGGATTATCTCATTGGTTTAGACCATCCTAAATACCCATTGATCATTAGCCCACACTATAAGGATCATTGATTTACACAATCAATCACCATATATTTAATTAGTCTCTTTTGATCACAAAATTAATTTTTGACCAGTACTAATTAAATAATATGATTTCACATTAATATATTATACTTGTAATATATTAATAAATCATAAATCACCTTATTCTCAAAAGTCCAACCTATCAAATTGCACTGGTGAAGGTAACCCCAAAGGACCTTGCTACAATCGGGTTAAGTACATCACAATTATAGTTATGGATTTAGACACCAAATTCAACACTTACATCCAAGGTCCATAAGTTACCCCTATTGTCTTTACTTGAAATGCCATGGGCTACCCTCATTTTCTTATATTAAAGTGACAAGGTCTACCCACATGGTCTTTACTTGAAATGACATGGGCTACCCCCACGATCTTATATCCAAGTGTCGTGGGCTACCCTCAGGGTCTTTACTTGAAATGTCATGGACTACCCCATGGTCTTATATCTAAGTGTCGTGGGCTACCTCCATGGTATTTCATGCAAGTATTACAAAGATAACTAACATCCTACATAGTATAGTGAGAATACTCACCTCTCTCACGAAGTCAGACAAACCACAGCTCAACATCCCAAAATAGGTGCTATAACCCACCTATCGAATCACACAAGGTTACACCTTGGTCTACACTCTAGAGCTAGCAATTTGAGAAAACATCAACATGGTAAAAAGTCAATGGTCAATGTCAACACAAGTTACCTTCCAGGTCGGGATCAATACATGGTCACGTTGCGAAGAACAAACTCTGGCTTCATAAAAAATCGACCCAATCCAACTTAGTAACGATAAATTCTACGGTCACATCGTGATGGTCATGCCACAATGTCGTGACATAGTCAGTCCAAAGCAGTCGATGAGAACCCCCTATCATCACATCGTGACACCTAAATAGGCACGTCGTGAATATTGTATTAGGGAAAATTAATGCATTACGCCCCTAATCCTTTACGCCACCCATTCTAACTTTCAAGATAGCTTCCTTACTCCATGAACATTCTAAAAATCGATGCTTTATAGAGATGCATGTCTTGAGCTCATGTTAGGTCAAAATGATCAAAATGGAACCAAAATCACATGCATGGATCAAAACTCTACCAAGCTTCAGATCCAGAGCATATAACCTTCAAGGGACCTTAGGGATCCATCAAGTTGGCAGCTTTGTGGAATCCATCCATCCAAACTTTCCCAAATGTGGAGAAAAGGGACAAAAAGCATAGATCTAGAAGCATAATGCATAAAGATTGGAACTTGATTACCCAGAAAGGTCTAGGAGATGCTCAAATTATCTAGGCTTGCCAAGATGTTCTCAACACCACAAAATACTTTTTTCCCTTCAAGAGCCACAAAGAACACCAAAGTAAGCTCAAAAATTAGAGGAGAGGGGATTAGGGTTTGCTTCGAGGGGTTAGGAGTTGATGGGGGTTAAGGGTGGAGAAACCCTAGCCTTCACTTCTTCAAAATTGGGCCTAAGCCTGGAAAATTAGGGTTTGCACAAGCGCAAATGTCATGTCGTGACCAATATAGGGTCACGTCGTAACACTTAAATAAAAAACGTGTCTCATGCGACCATGCCACATCGTGTTGGTACCTCCACCATGTCGTGGCCAACAAAATACTCATAAATTACTTTAAATTTCATACTTCGAAGATCTGGATGGTATAAATTTCTAATTATATAAATTTGATTTGAGTACAAGAAGTGGAAGATTCGTGAAGAAATCTACGAAGGTAAGTTATGTACTTGGCCTTGCTATAAGAATTTAAGGATTCTAATTTGTTTATCTAATCTAATATTTAATATTTACATTAAAGTTTTTGTTTAAATTTTATCAATCATGGATATAAATACGCAATCACTTTTTGGATTTTACCATGAAAGTTCAATTTAAAAAATTGTTGCTACGTTGATAGAAAATGAAAGAATAGAAATATGTTGCTATTTTTTAGATAAATAGTATTAGTTTAGGAAAAAATAGTTAAAAGGAAAGTAGTTGGTTTATGTACTAAGCCCTTGTACAAAAGCTATTTATCGGTTATTAGTTTACAAAAAAAGAACTATAAATGTTTTATGTTTATTAGGTCTGGTGCTTAAAATTTATTTTGTAATTTGTTGTTGTGTATGTATATATAACTTATGTTTATTATTATTTGTAGTTGTAATTTTCTACTAACATACTTCTAAGAAGATATCACAGATAAGAAACAAAATTTTAATTAACTACATCTAAA
The DNA here is from genome assembly GCF_002870075.4 of Lactuca sativa. Classification (NCBI taxonomy): domain Eukaryota; kingdom Viridiplantae; phylum Streptophyta; class Magnoliopsida; order Asterales; family Asteraceae; genus Lactuca; species Lactuca sativa. Next base: position 244,807,528 of record NC_056627.2, on the reverse strand, counting down.
ATATATATTTGAAATATTCATTTTTAATATGTTTGGCATGTTTGAGAATCTTGGTAAATAACATCACATCTCCATCATGTATTAAAAGTTTTATGATTGAATTTTCTGTTACTTAAAATAATGACCAAAATAAATAACATCACATTTCCAACATGTATTAAAACGTTTTAATAATTTCACTTTTCTGCTATGTAAATAATTTAACCACTAACAAGTACGAATATTAGTTGTGAATTAAAATTTATGAAAAACTATTCAATAAAATATATTATAATTAAATATATTGTAAATGAAAAGCTTTTAAGTACATATTAAATTATTTAAGTGGACAATACCTTCTAATCTATTTATAAATACAATTTAGTAAAATAGTATATAGTTAAAAGATGCATATTGAAAATAAATACATATGAATAAAAAGTAATAAACTTTTATTCAGTTTTGTTAAACTATTCAATGTTAATTTTATAAATCGTAATCAATCCGAAATTCCAAAATAATAAATTTTGTTTTCCTAAAAACTCATCCAAAAATTCAAATATATAAACCAAATACTCCAATCCAAATTGTCAAATAGAAAGTTTAGATTTTGTCCGAATAGTAAACAACCCTACGTAGGGATGTAAATAAGTCAAAAACCGGCCCGAATCGGATCGGAAGCGAAATAATTGAAAACCGATTAAGGAGTATTGATCAAATAGATTTCAAATTTTATCTACCGCGATGTACCAAATCACAATCGTGTTATATATTATCATATAATAAGTAACAAGCATTCCAATATCATTTCAAAATTTATAGTAAAGGCATTCCCAAGTATTCTAATCCCTTGGATGTTTACCATTTCGTAAGAAGAAACCTTCTTGAAATGGTTTTCTTAATAACAATTTCTACTATTTATCCACCAAGGTCAGCACTTGTCATTGATACTTGGCCGTCCATTCCTAAGTATTCCAATTCCTCATATGCTTACCATTTGTTTTAGGTTGGACCTTTCGAAAATGTTCTTTTTAATAGGCATTTGTACTCTATATCCACCATGGTTGGACGTTGTCATATATACATGGGCGTTCTTTCCCAATTTCATTCTCACATACATGTAACATTTGGATTATACTGAACCTTCCCCCACAAAGGTCTTTTTAATAGGACTGCATATCTACCAAGATCAGACCTTGTCATTTATACATGGGTGTTCTAACCCTCATCTTGGATTTGGTGTCTAAGACCATAACTATAAATTTTATGTACTTGATCCGATAGTAGTATGGTCATTTTGGGTTGACTTCACTCATGCAACTTGACATGATAAATAGTGGAGAGAGAGTATGATTTATCATTTGAAATAACAAATTGGTACTCAAAATGATTTTATTAATATATTATAAGATTAATATATCATTTGGAAATCTTATTATTAATTAGTATTTAATTAGAAATTGATTTGATATTAATTTTTGGGTTAAAGGAACTGATTAATAATGGAGGGGCTGTTTTGCGAATCATTGATAATTATGAAGCTGGGCAATTGGACTCCTTATGATGGAGTGGACGAAAATTATAGGCAGCCCTAATCCAAGGCCTCATAATGAGGAGCCCATGGGTTGCTTAAGCCTTCAGGATGAAATTAGGGTTTCCACCTAAAAACCCTAGCAGCCCACAACTATAACCCCCCCCCCCCCCCCCCAAGCATTAGAATTTGCACCAATGCTTCCTCAAAGAACACTAGCCGAATTTTCTAGTCTCTCTCCTCTCATCTTGTTGCATTGGGTGTTTGTGAACCATTAGAGGTGCAACATTTGGGGCACTAAGCTTTCAAGGGTCAATGATCTTCAAGTTTGTACTTGTTATTACTACATAACAACTAAGGTAATCTTCTAACCCTAATTTCTTTGTGAATTTTGAAAATTGTATGCTAGATCTAGGGTTATTGCTTTGGATTTACATTTGCATGTTCAATTAGTGAAAAAATTATATCCAAAGCAATTAGGGTTGCATGGTCAAATAGGAATATAGATATGCTTATAACCCATCAGTGGTATCATAGCCTAGGATGTTTTTCAATTGAAGATGCGATTGTGAATTGTCCAAAGTGGCACAAAATCGTTTTTGGCTATCTCAGGCTGGAACTCGACGAGTTGACTCATCAGTTCCATGATTTTTCGATTTTCAGATCTCGTTTTGATTAAGATAATTACCATAACTCGTTTTTAATGCCTAAAACTGAATTTTCTTAAAGGTAATATGATATCCTTATCATAATTAAAGGATTTGATTAAATTTGGATAATGTTAAGATTATTTTGATATATAATTTAACCTGGTATTTTGAAAGGTTTTTAAAATACAACCTCTTGCTTTTATAATTTAAATTTAAAATTAAAAGTTTAATTTTTGGAAATTTAAATGGAAGAACCTAGAAGAAATCCTTATGGATTTTATTAATAATTTAACTAAAAGATTAATTAAAAGAAAATTAATAAATCCATATGTTGTTTAAATTTAATTAAATTAAAAGTTTGATTTATTAAAAGATTAAACCTTAGTATTTTAAAAGTTTAATATACATCCTTATACTATATAAAATTAAACGTTTAATATATATATATATATATATATATATATATATATATATATATATATATATATATATATATAAGAAAAAGTTAGTCTTACCGTTAGTAGGCCTCATTCAGGAAGCTGGTATATAAGGGTTGTTTAAGGAAGCAACATGTAAAATGACCGTCATTTGGTATCCACTCTTACCCACCGCACTCTTGACTAGTGGAGGGTCGTTAGCGGAACGGTTAGGATAGGACATTAAACTCTCATTATAAGTATACTGAATTATAAAGTAACTAAATGTTTTATAAAATTCCCAATCTTAGTTACTTTAGAAAAAAATGTGAATTTGATGTTAACCCATGAAATTGCACATTGCACCTTATTGGGCATTAGTGGAGCGTGTGTGGTTAACCGGAACACTAATATGGGACGAATATTGTTGGCAATGGGTATCTCATAAATTATCTTTAATCAATGGAGCATGTGTGGTTAATCGGCACATTGATTATGTGATAAATGACATCGAGAGTACCAAGCTAATTTGCATGGTTGTTTACATCTCGTTTGTGATCCTCAGCATCCCAGTCACAAAGTAAGAGCATAATCTAGATTAAACATGCCGTTGAAAAGTACAATAAATCTCAAAAGATCTATGAATTTCATTTAAAACCTAATTCCTTTAAAATTTCGTTTTCGTGGTGGAATTGGTAAATCGTCATTTACCTACCTTCAAATAATTTACAAATGGATTACGGCTTCCCTCTTCCAAGTTGTAAATTATTGTGTTGGGTCCTAGCCTTAATATTTCATTTGGGTGTTATATTAAGGATCCAAATCAACTTACTTGAAATTTCTCCTTTTTTGTAGATGTCTAGTTCTGACAACTATGGTCTCCCTCATCCTTTTGGAAAAGGCTTTCTGTTTGAAGATGATCATCCATGTGTCGATCAAGGTGAAGGTTCATTCATTGGTGGAACTGCAAATCATACTTCTCTTCCTCCACCTCGTCCAATGATTCTCCCTGACCCACGTTTTCGCCAACTTGAAAAGTTCAAGATTACTCAAGCCCCTGTTGGCATGAAAATACCTAGATTGAAATTCTGTGTGTACACATGTTCTAAAAATGAAGTCGTACATTGACAAATTAGGAATGTTGGGTGTCATTTTCCCAAAGAAGTTGGCTGTTGACTTGGTTATTCACTCGCTTCCTGAGTCGTATAGTCAATTTGTTAAGGACTACTATATGACTGAAAACGACGTGACCCTAATTGATCTGACATATTTGCTAATTGCTGGTGAAGCAGAAATGCTTTGGCGTACTTGTCAAGCAAATTTTTTTTAGAGGATCAGTTTCACAAAGTTCCATGGAAGTTGGTGATGGCGACAGTGATAGTCCAGAAATGGTTTCTCCTCCTAATGGAGAGAAATCGACCAAGGTCAAAAAGTTTAACCATAAAAGAAAGGCCAATTTTGAGATAGTTTCATGTGTCACTCCTGAAGAGTCGATCTATCTCTATTGCCGATTGAAGGGGTATTGGAAACGAAGATGCCCTGGCTACCTGAGAGATCTTAGAGATGGTATAGTCAAATTGTATGACTCTACTTCAGGTAAATCCACTATCTAACTCTGTTAAGTTTCAATTTATTGATTCTTATTATATGATGTGGTAATCACATTTTGATGTTTTGTAGGATCGAAGAAAATGAATGACGATTAAGAGGAAGTAAAGGCGGATTTTGATATGAAGAAATGGATTTCGGTCGCATGGTTCGATGATTAGAATTTTGAGCTGCTACTTAGGAGTTATGATAGATTGCTTAGGAATATTTAGAAACATAGTTTTCATGTGTATTTGCATTGTAAGGATAAGTTTTCTGCACATTATCAATAAAGTAAAATTTGGTTTTATTTGCTTTATGATTACTTGCAATGATATTTATGAAAATTGGTGATTATATTTCTATTATTAGCAATGTTGAAAATGGATTTGATTCTTAGTTATTTACATTGTGGTAGTGTGATAATTCACCAAGTGAGGAAGGATTCTCATCACCCAAGTTTGAATTGGACAAAAACTTGGAGTCATGTGATTTCGATTGTGTGATGCATGATAATCTTGACCTTTGGTAAATTGAGACTAATTCTTTGCTCACGTGTATATGTGAGTTAGGTGAAGGATTAAAGAATCTAGTACACATTGATGTGAACTGGTCAGATCCACCACAAAGGACAATAAATCTATTCATCATGATTTACTGATAGTTCAGTAAATGTGGTTATTCTTATATGATTAAGTATAATTCTGATACCTTAAAAAATTTCAAGGTGTAGCAGAATGAATAAGAAGAATCCATTGGGCTGAAAGATAAAAGTTTCTCCAATCTGAAAGGAAAGGGGAGTACTTTAGTATCATGTTTTATGATCATCCTAATGATTATGGAACCATGTCACAATTGATCCTCTAAGCATACCTTAGTTCATTTATATGACTGCGAAGAGGAATCATGTATTGTTGAAATGGTTAAATCAAGAAGATGAGTCATACTTCGTTCCAAAGTCAAGTTATAGAGTCATACTCTAGTTACTCCAAGTTGTACCTTGAGTAACATGTTCTAAGTAGGTTTACAACACCTCATGAAATGTGGAGTAGAAACATTTTCTTACTCTTTCTTTGAAATTGGTAGTTGTGATGTTTTGGTTAAAACAAAAATCAACTAAGACCAATTATATGAAGTGTTTTCTTGATAAGAACCCACACGAACTCTTGAACATTTGTTTTTTGAGGAATGTTCCTTGACAGAGAGTCTTATATGTCAAGAAGTCAATGGAAGTCTTGTTGATCTTGAAAAGTTTCAGGAAACAATCGAGAGTAAACTTTTTAGTAATCACTAGCACAAGACCTGAGGTTTATTACCTATCGTGTTGACACATTCTTGTTTTTGTTCCCATTCTAGTTAATTTGGCAAGGCTTATGAGTTATATGGTTCTCAATTGACTGCATAAGGCAAAGTACCTTCATCAGTGAAAGTACATTGATCTGTATGGGTGAGCTGCTCAATAACTTGGAAGCGATGGTAGGCCCTTGTGCTACCGGGTGGCAAGAAATTATGATTAAGCAAGTTCAGTCCATATGAGTTTGAATTTTCATAAACCTTGCCTTATGATAGTGGTTAGAAAGGACAAATTCACATGGATAGGAACACATACACCATAAAATCTAAGTGGTAAGAGGTTTCTCTCTACTTCATGAAAATGATCGTGAGGAAACGCTTTCACTGGTAGATTTTAAATGATTGATTAATATCATTAGAGTCAGCAGTTTTGATAATTGCGTTCTCAAATTCGAGTATGACTACGACATCCCTTTTTATGGTTCGAATTGTGAGAAATGACAAATAGTTTGAACATTCGGGACTTATTGCAATAAGTTCTGAAAAGGTTTAGACACACACATAAGCTATCTAATGAAAGGTGTATGAGCTTGAGAAGTCTAGATAAAGATTTATCAAATCACCACGTATCAGAAATCTGAACTTTGGTAAGAAAGTCAATAGGTATTGATTTCTAGAAGTCCAACTGATTTCTGGGTGCATGTCAAACTAGTGGGAGCATAATTGTTATGATGGTAGGAGCATAATTGTTATGCTAGTGGGAGCGTGATTATTATGTTAAGTGTTGCGAGTTAGCAATGCTATTTATAGGAAACAAAGTTCTAAATTTGCAAAGTTGCAGAATTTAGAAATTGTATTGCTATAGAAAGATTTGAGGGAGAGGATACTTATACTTCAATTTAAATCTAAAATTTTAGGTTGAAGTTTTAATGGAGCTTAGTCATGAATGTATATGAATATCGTGTTGAAGTGATTCAACATAGAAAATTCTTTATATGGAAATGTTATAGCAAGAGACTGATTAACTATCATGTCTTTATGTAAGACATTATGTATCGAATCCCATATGATTCAGATATAGGATTGATTACATATGTTGTAATATTCAATCGTTCTATTTTCCGAGTAGAGGACAATTTGAGGGAAAAGGACAAGAACCAGATATGACTGAAGTTATTAAACAACTGTCAATGACAATTTGAGGTTTACCAAAGATTTGTTGCTTGTGGACAGTTGGAAGTATAGTATAATTTTTGGAAGAACCATATTAACTTGTTCTGAGTAGAGGTAACTCTTGTTCATAATTAATAGTCATATGGCAATATGGAAATGTTTCCATAATGGGAGTTGGATATTGAGATCTATGTGTGAGTTAGAAACTTTAATGCATGAAGGATGTTCAAGGAATGCTCTTTGAATGTAAGACTTCATTTCCTTGGAATTTTTTTGTAACAAATCTCCAATAAAATGCTTTTCAATATCATTGGCCAAGTCTCGGTGACTTCGAAGCCTATACATTACAAAAGGATCATTGCATGAAAGGTTAGACTCTAACACATTCTAGTAGTGGTAAGAATTTTGTATTCTTACACTTGTGATAAGGATTTGGAATTGTGAAATGAGCATCATTGGAAATGTGTTCAGTTGATATGTTTCACTAAGAAAGGACCATAGATAAACATACTGTGCATGCTTGGAGCGTGGCATGACTATTGTTTTAATTTAAGTATTAAGTTGATTACTCGAGACATTATACAATGAATAAAGTCTAATTAATATGGTGATTAAATAATAAGCGTTTTATTTATATTTAAAAGTTTTGAGAACATAGTTAATTAGATGATTCGAATTTTATCCATTTCTTTTACCCTAAATGAGATAAAAGTGATATATGTGGAGCCCTCGATGATTTAGTGATGACATCTAAAGCGCTTAGCGAAGCCTAGAATAAGTTGATGTGTTCAATTATAGTCTGAGTCAGTTGTCATGAATCAGAAATCAGAAAACAACTCTTGGACAAAGATTGATTATAATCCATGTCTCATGTCCATACGATATCTTGTAGAACGGTGGGATATTTGATCACTTATCTAAAGGACGCGTCATTGATTAGATTAGAGTTTGACAGCGGTTTTTTAAAGCTACGATTGTTGGTCAAATTTTGAGTTCATATTTGCAATCATAGTTATTAGACTTATCCAAGTGGTAGACTGTTGGCTTCGGTGTCTAAGATCATAATTATAATTGGTAGGTACTTGATTTGATATTAGCATGATCCTTTTGGGTTGCCTTCACTCATGCAACTTGACAAGATGAATAGTGGAGAGAGAGTAGGATTTATTATTTTAAATAATAAATTGGTACGCAAAATGATTTTATTAATATATTATAAGACTAATATATTATTTGGAAATCATATTATTAATTAGTATTTAATCAGAAATTAATTTGATATTAATTTTGGGATTAAAGGAACTGATTAATAATGGAGAGGTTGTTTGCAAATCATTGATAGTTGTGAAATTAGGGTTTCCACCTGAAAACCCTAGTAGCCCATAGCTATATAAACCCCCCTAAGCATTATAATTTTGGCCAATACTTCCTTGAAGAACCCTAGCCGACTTTTCTAGTGTCTCTCATCTCATCTTGTTGCATTGGGTGTTTGTGAACCATTAGAGGTGCAACATTTGGAGCACTAAGCTTTCAAGGGTCAAGGATCTTCAAGTTTGCACTTGTTATTACTACATAACAAGTAAGGTAATCTTCTAACCCTAATTTCTTTGTGAATTTCGAAATTTGTATGCTAGATCTAGGGTTATTACTTTGGACTTCAATTTGCATGTTCAATTAGTGAAAAACTTAGATCCAAAACAATTAGGGTTGCATGATCACAAACGAATGTAGATATGCTCATAACCCTTCAGTTTACACATGTCCACAACACAAGCTATACATAGCCTAATCAACTAGAAAAAAAAAGGAAACTAAGTTGCTAATCAATATAGTTCCTCAAATAATTCAGAGTACCAAATAACGGAGACTAAGTCCTAAAACCAAACAAGTACAATTTACACAATGATTCAATCCACCAACCATAGGAAACTATGGCCCAAATCTGAAACAGAAAAAAACAGAAAGTTAATCAATCATTATAAAAATAAAGCATTTGTGACATGTACTCAATGCAAAAAGATCAACAAAAAATCACTATGTACTCACCTTAGTAGCTAGGCATGTCTAGCCACACTATCCACTTGCTCTTACTCTTGATCACTCAAACGTATTCTTCAATCTGTATAGGATGATCAATTAAAAGATTAGTAATTAGTCGTCATATCATCCATAATATATCAAGTTCCTACTTTTCTTTCCAAACAATTTTAATTTCATATATTATTCAATCTCTACAAAATGGCTCAATCATGAAAATTTGAAAAAAAAAATTATTATTATTATTTTTATTTTTATAAGAAAACCTAGAAAAAAAAATTTCTTCAAAAATCATAAAAATTTAAGAGATACTTCTATTCAATATATACTATTGATTTTGTGAAAAAAAAATTCAAAAATAAGTTTTTGAAATATTTATTTTTATTTTTAAAATTTATTAATTTTTTTAAAAATATTGAAGATAATATAATCTAAAATGTGATGATTCAAAATATTTATAATTAAAAAAAAACTTTTGATTCAATTTGTTTATGATTGTGAATTTGTTATGATTTAAAAATATTTAGACTCAAATATTTTATCAAATTTAATTATATATTTCATGATTCAAAATTAAATAATTCAAAATATATAATAATCCATATTTTTTTGAACAAAAACTATATTTAATTTAATAGATTATTGATCCAAAATCATATGATTAAAAAATTATTTGGTTGAAAATATTTGATTCAAATTTTTATGATCCAAAAAATAATATGATTAAAAAATAGTATGAACAGAAAATATTATAATCTTTAACATTCTTTTTTTTTAATTTTAAAACCGTTAAACGTTAAATAGTCAAACTGATATTTGATTTAAAAAGTCAAAAAAAATCGAAAATAAAAAGCAAAAAATAAAATAAAAATAAAAACATTAATATCTTCAACTATATAGTAAAGATATTAAAAAACAAAAAAATAAAAAATAATAATTAAAAAACAAAAAATAAAAACAAAAAAAATTTAAAAACTATAAAATCAAGCATATATTTGTTTAATTTTTTTTAAACTTTTTTTAACGAAAAATAGAAAAAAAAAGGAAACCCAAAAAACCAAAAGAAACGAAAATAAATAATAAAACATACTTAAAAGACGTTCCATTAACGTTGCACTGCAAGAAATAAGAGTATTACCGGCGACAGACGTCACCGCTAAAGGTCCAACATGTCGCCGCTAAAGGTATTATAAGCGGCGACATGTCGTTGCTAAAGGGTCATCGTTGTTGGCTCGTCGCTGATGCTCCATTGGTCGCCATTGATGCTCCATACGTCATCGTTAAAATTACGTCGCCGCTGATGTTCTCCGTCGCAACTAAAGGTGTCGCTGCTATTAATATTTATTTCTATTCACACACACACACACACACACACACACACATATATATATATATATATATATATATATATATATATATATATATATATATATATATATAATACACATACAAAATTCACATATACATACACATACATAATACACATATACATATGAAAATACATATACATAAAAATACATATATACATAGGATTGTACATACAAAAACACATATACATACATAAAATACATTCAAAATACATATATAGATACAAATACACATACAAATACACATCCATATCTACAACACAAAATAAACATATAAATACACATCAATGCTACAAATTTAGTAAGGAGAAGTGAAAATGAAAGGAAAAGGAGAAAAATGGAGCAAAGATGGGTGAAATTGCGAAGTTCTTTGTCAAATTCCGATGAGGTCGACGATAATGGTGAGAAAGAAAGGAGAACACAGAAAAATGGAGCAGAGAGGGGTTTTATTGTCGACGGCCTTTAGCGGCGACACATGGGAGGGAAAACAACCCAGAGTTTTCTACGTCGTTGGATCATCTCTTAAATCGACGGATGAGATTAAAATGACATGGATCGTCAAGATAAGCCTTTAGCGACGACGCACACTCTTTAACGGCGACACACCGGAGGGAAAACAACGCGGAATTTCTTATGTCATCATAGTCGTGGAATCATCTCTTAAATCGACGGATGAGATTGAAATGACGCAGATCACCAAAATAAGCTTTTAGCGGCAACGCTTTTTGTCGCCGCTAAAGGCGTTGCTGCTATTGCCGGTTATTCTTGTAGTGTTGGTTGCACTCGGTTAAATCCATTAGTGTGTGTATATATATATATATATATATATATATATATATATATATATATATATATATATGGTCTTCTAGTCCCTATATTTTTCCTCATCCAAGGAATCAGCTAAGTAGCTAACTTCTTGTAGAATTTAGTGAAGTTTAACTAAAATTCTACTGCGTTGCATGCGTTTTAGATAATGGAAGGATATGCAAAAAGAGTACATGATCCTTATTTCCAGCCTCCGTTGCAGTCTGCAGTAGTTTCTGGAGACTCTCTTGCTAGCTGTGTGTGGGTGCCAGGGCCGGTCATTGTTGGAGCTGGACCATCTGGTCTTGCTGCTGCGGCTTGTCTCAAGAACCAAGGTATTCCGGTCTTGATTCTTGAAAAGACAAATTGTATAGCGTCATTGTGGCAAATCAAGACGTATGATCGCTTATGTCTTCATCTTCCCAAACAATTTTGTCAACTCCCGTTTATGCCTTTTCCTAAAGATTACCCGAACTACCCTACTAAGCAACAGTTCTTAGCTTACCTTGAAGCATATGCCAAAAACTTTGATTTGAATCCTGTTTTCAACACCATGGTAGTGAAGGCCGAATATGATGGTGTGTTTGGGTTGTGGAGGGTGCAAACAAAGGTGACTGAGTACGTTTGTCGATGGGTTATTGTAGCTACCGGAGAGAATGCCGAGGAAGTTGTACCTAAAATTGAAGGGATGAATGACTTCATCGGGCCAATTCTACATACAAGTTCGTACAAAAGTGGCGATTGCTTTGAAAATAAGAATGTTCTTGTAGTTGGGTGTGGGAATTCAGGCATGGAGGTCTGCTTGGATCTATGCAACCACAATGCTTGTCCATCACTTGTGGTTAGAGATTCTGTACGTACTTTAATTGTCTCTCTACTACAATACTACTCATCCTCATACATTATGTCTGCATGAAGAACAGTGACCATATTTCTTTTTTTTTTTTTTTTTTTTTTTTTTTTTCTATTTTCACGATAAAATATAATTATATGATTACTTTTATTTTATTACCAGGAAGATGAATCTAAAAATTTATAAAAGTATAAATTTCCGTTCACTTTAAAGTTTCTTGAATATATAAATTGTAGTAGTAAAATTCCAATGATTTACATTTTGGTGAATCTTGATAAATAATAGCAGTCAGATATTTCTTTCGTTGTAGTTTATGGATGGATTAATGTTAAAAGTAATCAGATATTATAAAGTCTCGGTTCTCTATTTATAGAATCTAACTATAAATGTGTTTAAAATCGCTTTCAACTTTCTTGGACTGCGTTTGCATGCGTGTTACTGCTTGCGTTTGAGATTCTCCCTTTTCTTGAAATAATTCACTGTTGAAAAGATTCTAAACTGCAAATATGAAATATCTCCACCTTCAATCGGCTTTTGTGACCCATTTTCCATCTGGAAACCACTTTAAATTTGTGTAATGAAACTTTCCAGTTGCATGTATTACCACAAGAGATGCTTGGGAGATCAACTTTTGGATTGTCGATGTGGCTGCTCAAGTGGTTCCCAGTTCGAGTAGTAGACAGGCTCTTGCTTTTTGCGTCACATTTCATGATTGGAGACACCGATAGACTTGGACTGAATAGACCAAAGCTCGGTCCCCTTGAGCTAAAGAACGTCTCCGGAAAGACTCCAGTATTGGATGTGGGCACACTTGCAAAGATAAGAAGTGGGGACATCAAGGTTCGACTCCGTTCTTTCTTTCTTTTCTCTTATTAATTAAAAAAACTGGCCTTTCAAGACCCCAACTATAAGTTTGCTATAACTACATCTCTATGAAAGAGAGAATTAGTCATTTGGGGCACGTAATTCTTTCATTCACTGAACAACAAATTAAAAATCTTGATCTAGGTTTATCCAGGAATAAAGAGACTAGCACGCACTACTGTGGAGTTTGTAGATGGAAGAATAGAGAAATTCGATGCCATCATTTTAGCCACAGGTTACAGAAGTAATGTGACTACTTGGTTAAAGGTATGCTATAAAACCAACTTTAATATATATATATATATACTTACACCAAATTTATGCTTACTAATTAATATTATCTAAACCACCATATATAAAAGCTGGTCTAGTTAGTGGATCACTTGGAAATTAATCACTTTAAACCAAATTTCCTCATTTTCGGGTTCAATCTTGGATGGCCTACCTTTTAAAAAAAAATAAAAAACTAGCATAATATAATCTTCCATTCTAAACATTTCCATTTCTCTATGATTTTTTATTTTGTAGGACACCAATTCATTCTTCGAAAAAGATGGGTTTCCCACAAAACCATTCCCAGAAGGCTGGAAAGGGGAGTGTGGATTATACGCGGTTGGGTTCTCAAAACGTGGGTTACTGGGTACATCCATGGACGCTGCTAAGATTGCGGAAGACATTGCGTGCCAATGGAATACAGACAAGAAGCATTTAAAATCGTTACGCCATCAACCACCGAAGCTATCCGTTTATATAGACTCCTAAAATAACTTATTTCATGTGGGCTATGATGAGTGTTAGATTCATTAGAGATGTTTAATTAATTAGGGGTTGTGTAATTTGTAATTGTTGTACATATAATGTTATCTGCACAGTAGGTGTAACTTATAATTGTTGTGAATATAATATATAAGGGGAATTGTACTTGGCTATAAAAATAGAAATGAATTTTAAATGAAAATTGAATTAATATGAATTGACGGATGAGAAATCTCGGTGCTAATTGTCTTAGTGTACTGTGAAAATTCCAAAAGATGAAAAGGTGGAGCTTTCGAATCTTAACCATGCCAATATGTCATGTATCTTTCGCACCTACGACTTATTGTACCGAAATTAACGATACCATAATGCAAACTATCATTCGTATGATTTCTTCCTTTTGATCAACTAATCATTATCAGACAACAATTCAAGAGTGAGTACAAATCCTTCTGCTAGGGACCATCTTTGTTCATCATATTCGTCCCAACGAAAGTGCCACCACATTGCATTAAGACTACTCCAATATTCATAATATTTCTGGTCAGGCTCCCAAAGAAAAAAAAAGCTCAAATTCCAGTCTTTGAATAAGTGCTAATAATTGTTGAAAGAGATTAAATCTTCATATGAGTTGGAATTTCTTGCTTCCTTGATGAAGCTATTTAGAACAGAAAGGAAAAGGTCACCAAAAGCCCCAAAAATGTACCATGGTACTATTAATGTTTCTTTATGATAAACAATTCACTTTTGGCCATTTTTGACGGTCAAATAGTGTCCATAATTCCCAAGTTTTGTCCGTCAGTTTGTCATCTTCTAGATTGTAAGGTATGTTTTATTAACTATGCTAACCCTTTTTTCTTGAGGCATTGATTGTAAAATACCCTTGAATCACTTAATAGGCCAATAAATGCAAACCGTATCGACAAGGAAGGTGACGCAGAATGGAAGCCCATTAGATATATTCTAGCAGCGATTGAGAACCAAGACTACTAGAAAATAAAATCATTTCTATGTTAGGACCTTAATTTCAGTCAATACTTCCCCCGAAACCAAGGTTCTCAAGATCTGAATATCATATAGGGTAGTTTTTCATCCAAGAATACAGAGAGTGCAAATTTCCAAATATATATTTATTTTAAATAAAAATAGTGCGAGTCTCGTCGAACTTGGATAAATTCGAGAACAAGCAACTATCACATAGTTGAAAGAAAAGAAGTCACCCTAAGATTTCGGAGAGACGTGATAAGGTATCAAGAACTAAAGAGATATGGTCACGTTCGTTACTAATAACACTGTCAATGACATAGCTTAAATGTGAACCAACGAACTACTAGAAAGCTATTTCACAATCAAATTATTACGAGTACCTTAAACTTATTAAGGGAATCAACAATGCGGATACTTTTTAAATGTCTATCAATTTTTTCCTACAATATATTGATTCTACAAAGTTTAATTACATATTACTAAAACTAATTAATAATATTTATTTAAAAATTGAAAACTTTCATGTTTTTCATTAAAAGGTTCAATGGCCATCGAACTACAAATTCATCAAATGACAATGTGTCACCTCACAATGATAGAGATTCATCCATTAAATTACGACTAGTTAAGTTTGTCACCTCATTTAACTCTCGCGTTAAAATCATCATTGTGGATGTTCTAATTATGAGATTCAATTTATCTATAATTACTAAGTAATGAGATGGATTTATTCAGCAAAAATAGTAACACTATCAAGTGTAAATGACTTTCCAACTAGAAAACAAACATCTATGGAAAGGCATATACTTAAAGGACATGATTGTAGCCGCATAATTTCGACATACTCTATGATGATATATTCCTTGTATTTTTAGGCGTTTTGAAGTAGGGATGATCGTAGGCCCCGTGTACGTGTACGCGTTATGGGTTGAACACCATCCTTAATGGTGCGTGGTCAGCATTATGGTGAAGGCTTGTCACCCAACTAACACTCGAAGACGCTGTAACGACCGAAAAATACAACCAATTTTAAATTTTTCAAAACATCTCGATTTCCATTAAATCTTTACAAAAAGGTTTTCAATACAAAACATTTATCGTGTTCCCAGAATCACAATACTACGAAATCATGAGGAGCGGTACGATCACGCCTTCGCCTTGCCACAGTCTCCTGAAGAACCTGAAAAACACGAAACCACAACTGTAAGCCCGAAAGCTTAGTGAGATATCCCCAAAATACCAACCACAAATACCATACACGCATAACATGCCATAACATATCCGATCACAGAACAGCCATGCACTTCGGGTCTACTGTAAGACTGGTCCGCCGTACCGGCCTACAGTCCACCTGGTCCACCCTCCGAGTCTATCCACATACATCAAGTCTGCAGTGTGATTGGTCCACCCGCTCCCGGGCCTTCAATCCACCTGGTCCACTCTCTGAGTCAACAATATGACTGGTCCGCCCGCATCGGGCCTTCAGTCTATCTGGTCCACTCTCCGAGCCTTCGGCACGTCTGGTCCGCCCTTTCGGGGCCTACAGCTTATCCGGACCGCTCGTTGGGCCTTCGGGACAACCGGTCCGCTCTGGGTATCTTGGCCTACTGCACACAGCAGGACCCGCCTCAACCCAACTCCAATCCAAACAACCATGTGCACATATACATACAATCATATAGAAATTCACAGTCAACAAGCAGATCAAACAGATCACATAGCATATCATCATCCTAACCAGGATACCGACCTAACAGGTCACTAGCATAGCATCTCCTTATCTCTCAGGATACCGATCTCAATCAGGTCTCTATATACCATCCTAGCTCTCAGGATGCAAACATATCATAGCAACAACATAACAACAACTACCCGGATCTCAATCCGATAAGGGCCGGCCTTGGTGCCTTAGACCCTGTTGATATAGTGAGGATAACTCACCTCGAAACTGCTGACTAAACAGATAACCCAAGCTGCTCCGATCACTGATATGATCTCCACCATTGGACAACCACCAATGCACTGAACTCAAAACAATAACCAACAATTACCATAATGCCCCTGGAAACCACTGGTCAACCCTTGGTCAAAGACAAGGTCAAAGTCAACCCCTGACTGACTCTACTCGCCGAGTCAACCCTATGACTCGCCGAGTCCCCATACTCAGCAGTTCCCTCAATCCGCGACCTAACTCGCCGAGTCACCCCGAGACTCTTCGAGTTCAACAACTCTGAGTCCACTCGCACACAACTCACCGAGTCATCCCTTGACTCACCGAAAATATTGGGACTCATCGACAAGACTCGCCGAGTCCAAGAACAGACTCGCCGAGTCTAAGGCTATCTTCAACCTACTCGCCGAGTTGTTCATACAACTCGCCGAGTTCCAGACCATCTTCATCCAACTCGCCGAGTTGTTCTTCCAACTCGTCGAGTTCCAGCTCATCTTCAAGCAACTCGTCGAGTACACCCATGTGACTCGCCGAGTACCACCGGTCTGAATCCATTCAGAAGCATTCCAGGCCATGCAACTGCTCCAAAACATAGATCTAGCTTCCTACAACCCATCCATCACGTAAAGTGGCAAACTTTACGTGAATCCAAAGAGATCTATGCATTTTGCACATTAGGCTAGGGTTTGGGACATGATAGCTCCACTAAACACTCCAACACGGGGACTTTCATGCTCTCTGATCCTTCTCCAATCCATATCTGAGGTAGCAACCTCAGATCTAACCTCTAGACTCCAATTACATCCAAAGACAAACTCCCCACAAACCCCAAAATGAAGAAACAACATAACAACAGCCCAAGAACGAGATATTACCTCCAAGGAACGCCCCAACTGCAATGAAACTCGAATCCAAGCAAAGCCCCTTGCTCCAAGCCTTCAAACTCCCAAAATTCCTTCAACAAACACCTCCTTCAAGCTCCCAAATGAGATATGAACACTCACACACGAAGGCTAAGGGTTTCTGGACTTGAGGATGAATGAAGAGGCTGAGAGAGGGCTGTTATGTTCTTTATATAGGGCTCAACCCCGAGAATTAGGGTTTCCTCCACTCAACGCCTACTCGTCGAGTCCATCTTACTGACTCACCGAGTCGGCTACTTAACACGCGACCTAGTCGCGACTCTACTCGCCGAGTCCACCCATGGACTCGCCGAGTCACTCTTTCCCAATTTACTCTTTTAGCCCTTCTACTCTACTCTTGATATTTCGGGATGTTACAATTCTCCCCCACTTAAATTAGGCTTCGTCCTCGAAGCCTACTGCAATTCAATCCCAACGATACTCCCACAACGTGCCACCTGGCCTTAACCGGGCCAAGTCCCACAAGGCATACCCATCGAAACTCAAACACACTTTCTCTTTCCTTACGGTGTCCTGACCACCGTCTCGAGCCGGGCACCGGCTGTACCCTCTGATAATCACCCTCAACAACCGCGAATTACGCATGACTCATCACTGCCCAAATCTCAACAATCACTCAACCCATAAGGGCTTAGAAAGCCATGAACCATCGGATCCCCGATCCGAATCCCACTCTATCCATTCCGCGACGACGAAAAGACCCATTCTCAATCTCAGAGCAACTCCCACGAGTTCTCCTCTTGCAATCACATACATATGCTGAACTTTCTCCAGCACCCTTAGGTTGGGAAAACCTGATACACTGATGATATCCTCCAACATCCCCCAGGATGAACCACTAATACATATCCAATACCCTGATCAGAATCACACTGAGAGCCCAAGGCTCTCTCCCTACATCCCTTCTGAGTCTCTTGGCTCTACATCTACAGAATTCCTCCGCAACCTCAGCAGACATCCCAAACCGGATGAGCTTCTAATCCACTGCCGCAAACACTCTGCTCAAAACCATACTCGAATAACTCTAATCATAACTCTGCTCTGCCGCTTTTACTTCCGTGAACTTACACTCCCTCTCGAAGTTACACACCTCTCTCACTTCCTTTTCCAAGGAATCCACTTGGCCATATTGCCACTCCTACAAGTGCCATGGTGCTCGCCCAACGCTACACCACCCTTTTTAGCGTATCCGCTATCCATCCAACACACATACTCTGACTCTCATCGCAGGGACTCTCAAGCCCCTGCACTATCTCCACTAATCAAGATCACTACCCGGGGCCAGACCTTCTAATGCAATCACACTGCAACATACACAAACCATATCCTCAAACTGATTCAACAATACCTGCAGAGTCTTCAGCATGACTGGACCGCCTCACCAGGCCTTCAGCCCATCTGGACCACTCTCTCAGAACCTTCAGCCAATATGGACCGCTCTCAGTGCCTTCAGTTTGGCTGGACCGTTCTCCGAGCCTTCGGCCTGACTGGTACGCCTACCAGCCTTCAGTCTATCCGGACCGCTCAACTAGCATTCAACATTCTGGGCTATCCCCCCCCCCCCCCCCGGAATCCTCTCATGCATACCGTTCTAGCCCTCTAGGGGTTCCGAACTCTAACTCCATCATACGTACTCGATCCCGGCCTGCTCCCAGGACCTCCACAATCAAATGCCCTAGGTCTGAATCCCGCCCCGCATGTCCGACACTTACTCCTATCAGCCTATACTCTGGGCTGACAGAACACTTGCTGAATCTCAACAGCTAAGCACTTTCTATTACTCATCGAACTCCCGGAGAATTCTCCAATTCTCCCCCGCTTGGCACTAACTATCAACCACCGGTCGCCATTACCGACCTCCCAGAACAACTCTTGCACAAGAAAACACTTACACGCGGACTGCTTCTCACAAGCATAAATAACCTCAACGAGATCTCACATCAACATTGATTAACCTGCTCGAAAGAAACTCAATCTGCATCTAACCACTCCTTAGATAGCAGATGCTACCCGACCTGCAACCCAATGCTAGGTTTCCACTAATATCCCTCATGAATGATAACCAACGGAATTTCCCCAAAACAACAGCCCATAACCAAAACCACAACCCGCAAAATGACGAATACCGCATCGAAGACCACACAAAGATACCAGCACAAAACAATACACCACAATAGTCACAAGATAGCAAGATATCAAGAAAAAAAACATACCCGCAGCTGCATCCGGCACTGCCCTGACCTCCTCTGCTACAAGCTGAAAAGCACGACCCTGAGCCCTTGGGGGCTCTGCTCCACCCTGACCTCCACCTGTAATCCTCAAAGTGGCCGGTGCTGGAGCCTGCACCGGTCCTGAAGCAAGCTGTGGACAGTTGACCCTCAAATTCCCAACCTGATGACAATGATAGCAAATCCTCAAATCCCGAACTAGCGTTGACTGCCGACAATCCCTCGCATAGTGCCCCTCCTTTCCGCACTTGCGGCACGCACCACCGGACCTACAAACCCCGGTGTGACCCCTTCCACACTTCCCACAAGTGTGGCTGCTTAGATCCCCCACTCTAACATCAACGGTCTTGGACCGTTTCGGCGCCGGCTGCGACTGCACCGGAGCCTGCCTCAGCTCATGCAACTGCAACTTAATCTCTAACTCACACCGCCTAGTGGCCTTCTGCAACTCCAACAATGTCCCGCACCTCTGCGCAGACACAAACTGCCTGATGTCCCTCTTGAGCATGCTCAGATATCGAGACATCTGAGCCTGCTCCGAAGCGACCTCTGGGCAAAACATCGCCCTCTCAGTGAACATCCTGGTGATCTCAGTCACCGACTCCGAATCCTGCTTCAACTCAAGGAACTATTGAGCCAATCTCTCCTTGTCAACCTGCGGAACATAACGAGTGACGAACATCTCTCGGAACTGATCCCATGATACTGCAGCCCTCTGCGTATCTGAATATGACCCCGTGGTCAATCTCCACCAATCCTTCGCCCCGAGCCTCAACAGGTTCAGAGCACACCTCACCCTCTGATCAGCAGGGCATGAACATGTGAAGAAACACCCCTCCACGTCTGATAACCACCTCATAGCAACAATCGGGACCTGAACTCCATCGAATGTGGGAGGCTTCGTATTATCGAAGTCCCGATACTGAAAACCCCGACTAGCTCCTCCCCCTGCCGCTGCTACAGCTGCTGTAGCCGCCGTGGCAGCCGTCTCAGTGAGAGCTGCATAGCGCTCATCAAAATACTCAACCATGGTGGTCTTAATTGACCCAAACAACTCTGGCAACTCAGCCCGGAACAACTCAGCAATCTCATCACGCAGGATCTCACGAATCCTCGCATCCAACTCGCTCGTGCTCATCTGACCGATAACCTCGGGCGGCACCGATCCGCCCGGAACTCTCTCTCCAGCTCCCGATCCTGAAACAGATCCACTCTCATCATGCCTCGGAATCTCCATACTGAAAAGAAACACCACACAAAATCTCAGACTCTTCCCACCATCCTGGGATCCAACTCTCTCCACCCAACCCTAGAGATCATGGTTTCCCTGATACACGTATGGGTCCTATGCTTTCAGTAGTACGGGCCCATACTACCTTCCACACCTACCCATATTTGTATGAAGTACTACCACAACGCCCTAGAGAAACATGCATAACAACGCTCAACCCTCACCACTAGAGGAACACAGAAAATATCCCATAAGGAACCCTAGGCTACAGGCATCACAAATCAGGCAACATATCATGAAATCCTGAAGATCCCTAGCCTATCACTAGCATGTTGTTCTATCAAAGCTCAAAAACAAATAACATGCATGGTAATTTGGGGTTACTTACTGGCTCCGGCTGATCGTACCTCCGCATCCTCCTTTACTCATTTTGAAAACCATTTTAAATACTCTTTTGAAAACTCTCCTCGATTTGAGAGTGGAGTCACACGAATGTTCCTCCAATTCACTCAAACCAAGGCTCTGATACCAACTTGTAACGACCGAAAAATACAACCAATTTTAAATTTTTCAAAACATCTCGATTTCCATTAAATCTTTACAAAAAGGTTTTCAATACAAAACATTTATCGTGTTCCCAGAATCACAATACTACGAAATCATGAGGAGCAGTACGATCACGCCTTCGCCTTGCCACAGTCTCCTGAAGAACCTGAAAAACACGAAACCACAACTGTAAGCCCGAAAGCTTAGTGAGATATCCCCAAAATACCAACCACAAATACCATACACGCATAACATGCCATAACATATCCGATCACAGAACAGCCATGCACTTCGGGTCTACTGTAAGACTGGTCCGCCGTACCGGCCTACAGTCCACCTGGTCCACCCTCCGAGTCTATCCACATACATCGAGTCTGCAGTGTGATTGGTCCACCCGCTCCCGGGCCTTCAATCTACCTGGTCCACTCTCTGAGTCAACAATATGACTGGTCCGCCCGCATCGGGCCTTCAGTCTATCTGGTCCACTCTCCGAGCCTTCGGCACGTCTGGTCCGCCCTTTCGGGGCCTACAGCTTATCCGGACCGCTCGCTGGGCCTTCGGGACAACCGGTCCGCCCTGGGTATCTTGGCCTACTGCACACAGCAGGACCCGCCTCAACCCAACTCCAATCCAAACAACCATGTGCACATATACATACAATCATATAGAAATTCACAGTCAACAAGCAGATCAAACAGATCACATAGCATACCATCATCCTAACCAGGAAACCGACCTAACATGTCACTAGCATAGCATCTCCCTATCTCTCAGGATACCGATCTCAATTAGGTCTCTATATACCATCCTAGCTCTCAGGATGCAAACATATCATAGCAACAACATAACAACAACTACCAGGATCTCAATCCGATAAGGGCCGGCCTTGGTGCCTTAGACCCTGTTGATATAGTGAGGATAACTCACCTCAAAACTGCCGACTAAACAGATAACCCAAGCTGATCCGATCACTGATACGATCTCCACCACTGGACAACCACCAATGCACTGAACTCAAAACAATAACCAACAATTACCATAATGCCCCTGGAAACCACTGGTCAACCCTTGGTCAAAGACAAGGTCAAAGTCAACCCCTGACTGACTCTACTCGCCGAGTCAACCCTATGACTCGCCGAGTCCCCATACTCAGCACTTCCCTCAATCTGCGACCTAACTCGTCGAGTCACCCCGAGACTCGTCGAGTTCAACAACTCTGAGTCTACTCGCACACAACTCACCGAGTCATCCCTTGACTCACCGAAAATATTGGGACTCATCGACAAGACTCGCCGAGTCCAAGAACAGACTCGCCGAGTCTAAGGCTATCTTCAACCTACTCGCCGAGTTGTTCATACAACTCGCCGAGTTCCAGACCATCTTCATCCAACTCCCCGAGTTGTTCTTCCAACTCGTCGAGTTCCAGCTCATCTTCAAGCAACTCGTCGAGTACACCCATGTGAGTCGCCGAGTACCACCGGTCTGAATTTATTCAGAAGCATTCCAGGCCATGCAATTGCTCCAAAACATAGATCTAGCCTCCTACAACCCATCCATCACGTAAAGTGGCAAACTTTACGTGAATCCAAAGAGATCTATGCATTTTTCACATTAGGTTAGGGTTTGGGACATGATAGCTCCATTAAACACTCCAACACAGAGACCTTCATGCTCTCTGATCCTTCTCCAATCCAGATATGAGGTAGCAACCTCAGATCTAACCTCTAGACTCCAATTACATCCAAAGACAAACTCCCCACAAACCCCAAAATGAAGAAACAACATAACAACAGCCCAAGAACGAGATATTACCTCCAAGGAACGCCCCAACTGCAATGAAACTCGAATCCAAGCAAAGCCCCTTGCTCCAAGCCTTCAAACTCCCAAAATTCCTTCAACAAACACCTCCTTCAAGCTCCCAAATGAGATATGAACACTCACACACGAAGGCTAAGGGTTTCTGGACTTGAGGATGAATGAAGAGGCTGAGAGAGGGCTGTTATGTTCTTTATATAGGGCTTAACCCCGAGAATTAGGGTTTCCTCCACTCAGCGCCTACTCGCCGAGTCCATCTTACTGACTCGCCAAGTCGGCTACTTAACACGCGACCTAGTCACGACTCTACTCACCGAGTCCACCCATGGACTCGCCGAGCCACTCTTTCCCAATATTTCGGGATGTTACAGACGCCTCATTCTCTCTATCTCTCTTTTCTTTTCTTTTACTCTCTCTCTCTCTCTCTCCCCCTTCTTTTCTTTTATGCATCAAGACTACCTCAGTGGCAGTGGACGAGCAGTGTGGTTGACATGCCGGTGAGGTAGAAGTTGGCAACGTCGAAAAACACATTGTACCATCCCCTCCCACTACGAATAGCCTTACGTTGAAGATAATCAAAACATCTTAGTTACTATATATGAGTATCGTGTCTATGAACACTACAAGAAAAGGCATCCACGACCCTATAGGGGCAACAAAAGTGGTATGCATAAGGCTGCACGGTGTGGTGCGGTCTGGGACCGCACTTGGCCGCCACCTCAGCAGGGAACACCGCCCCCTGGGTGCGGTTTCGTGCGGTTCAAACCGCAGTGCGGCCCCTCAAGACCGCGTTTTCTGATTGGCTGGTCACTTTGACCGTTGAAATTGAAGAGTTTTTTTTTTTTTTTTTTTTTTTTTTTTTTTTTTTTTTTTTTTGCTTCTTCTTTCCTATATATACATATATCAACTTAACTTTTTTATTCACAACACAATCTTCTCTATCTCTCAAAAAAAAATATTTTTTTTTTAAATCACTACTCTCCCAAAAATGTCATCTTCTTCATCTCGGAGAACGACTTTATGTAGTTTCCTTTAGTTATTTTATTTATGTTTTTTAAGTTTCTAGGATTATTTAAATGTCATGTGTGTGGTTTTTTTTTTTTGGTAACGCAATGTACTGTTTTTTTTTATTTTCAAGTAATGAAGAATTATGTTTTTTTTATTAAAATAGAAGGTATATTAAATTAAATTAGTTAAAAAAAAAAAAAAGAAGTTTTATTAAATTAAAATACTTAAAAAAACAAAAAAATAAAAGAAATGAAAAGTGTGGCACCACACCCTTGGTGTGGCAAGAAACCACACTTGAGTGGTAAAAAGTGACATAGCGCTGATGTGGCGGGGGAGGGAGTGCGGTTTTGGTGGCACCACTCCCTCCAGCCTAACTGCACGTGTAGTAGTGACTTATCATATTGAAATAGATTTTCCATAAAATAGATGCTTAGAGACCTATGTCGTAACTAAAATTCTGAATAAAATTTTTTACCTGAAAATTTTCTTTCAGTGGGAACTCTAAACCCTATAGAGACGACTTGTCCTTTTGAAAATATTTTGTGAAAAGATATTAATTTTATTTACTTTTAATTTAGTCAATTTATTTATTTAATTAAAATGACATTGTTTTAACTAACTTGTCCATATGACTTGTCGCCTTCTCTTTATTACCCTAAACAACTCAGTAGCCTCAATTTCCTTGATAATTGGACTCTTCCACTCACAACCTTGATAATTGGACTCTTTTGACAGTTAAAACATTTCTCTAATTCCAGCAGTTCTTGAGTAACAACTCTTCCACTCTTCCTATATAATGTCATTTTTATTTGTTTAATTAGTTACTTGTGGTAACGATATCTCTCATAGTTACTGTTATTGATGACCTTGGAAATCAATCCTTGTGAGGACGCAAATGTGACCGATAAGCATTGTAACAACCCCTTCTCTCTCAAGAGTTATTTTTTCCTTAGGAATCTTGAAATATGGGCTCCTTTGAAAGCTATGCAAATAACTTTTATACCTAAGCAAACAACATTTGTCCCCACCACAAGTTTCGCTTCTTGTGATGGAAATATGTTAGATGTATTTTAAAAATTACCTCCTTAATGGTAACATTTTAGAGTAAGTGTATATGACATATCCTAGTAGTTTTATCGATCCAAAATTTGTCACAAGCGAAAGCCTTGGAAATCCATTAATGGATTTAAAAATGTTTCTTGAAGTTGGAATGTTCATTTTTATTTGAAGATTCATGATTTGGATATCTCAACATTGAATATGATCAACCATTTGTCAATTAGAAAGTAAGTAGGAGTTGGATGTATTCACTGTATTCTATGTGGATCACAAACAACTTAGAGGAAACAGCATTGTGTCCTTACAAAAAGTCGAAGTGTTGGCTAAGGAAACATAATCAGAAAATAGGAGAAATTTCATATATATTAGGAATACAAATTTACAGAGATAGGTTTAATAGGTAAATGGATATAGTCTATTAGGTCGTAAATATGTATTAGTTACTTTTAAAATGGAATGGATGAATATAAGTATTAGGGTTTCAATATTTTTTTTAAACATACAAACAAGAAACAAAATAAAGTAGTAACAAAAAGTGTTTCTAATTTTGTGGGCCTTTCAATATGCATATTGAAAACTAATGCTTTTGAAAGATACAGAATGTGAACACTCTCTTGTTAACGTTCTTATGTGAATCATTAGGATAAAATATATTGATCTATGCTTATTTATAAATTAATGTGCAAAGAATAAAGAAATAACCTATGATGATGGTCGTATGTGAATCAATAGGGTATAATTTTTTAATATTTTACAACAATTGATAAATAAGAATTAAAAGTTACTTGGTCATATATAAAATGGTAAAATAAATAAGTAGTTACCGATTCATTTATTTAATAAAAAGGTTTTATTAATTGATTGGCTTAATTATTAACAATCTACCCTAATAAATGAAAATGACTTTGCCACATGTCCTCTTCTCATTCATTTGGACACATGGCATTTTCTAGAAATTTTAAATTTTTCTATTTTCCACTTATCATTTTATTGTATTTTTGATTTTATTAAATTAAAATTCACATTTAATATATAAGGTAATATATATGTAAGGTATTTATTAGAAAATGGTTTATATATGTAATGTATCTAATGCATTAAAGTCTCATTAATTTTAATAATTCAAAAAATTTCTTATTTTTCTTATAAATTTAAAGTTTTCAAATTGTTAAAATTTTATATTTAATTTTTTTTAAATAAACCCATATAATACATGGATCTCATACCTAGTTAATAATAAAAGGGTTTGGGCCTTTGATAAATTTTACAAGGAATCGTTTTTAGATAAGCCTTAAATAAAAGTTAAGAAACCGCCAAAACCCTAAAATCCCTAGGAGCAACGTAACTGGAAAACCTCTCCGTCTCTTTTTCATATATTTTATCAATAACCAAGGAAGCAGGAGGAAGACTTGATTAGTTGAAAATCTAACAACTCATGTTGTTTGTCATGTGTGGATCAATCATTAAATATTTTATTTTTTGACAGTTTATCTTAAAATTTGAGGTATTATTCTTAACACCTTATGGGTTAGTTACTATTGGGTTTATAGTTTTTTATTTAGATCCATAACTTTATGATTGACTAAAATTTAAAAGTATTATTGATTCCATTATTTATTCTTTTAAGTTTGTTTTGTACACTAATACTTAACAATGTTATAGAAATTTCTTTTGTAATTATAACTTACAATATTTATTTAGATTTTTGATTACTCGTGAGATCCCCATGTTCTTAATTGGAAATAGTAAAAAACAATTCAATTAGCTACAAATTTTGATTAACTCAATGTTTTTAGTTTATAAAAGCGTTAACATGATTGAACTAATACAATCACGAAAAACCGAAGTTTTCATCAAAATAGCTTTGTAAATAAGTTGATGCATTGTTTATTCTTTGATTCAATCTTTTTATTTTGGTTAAAATTCTTGGTTGCTTTTAATTTTTTCGTAAAATTCATGTAATTTGGTTTGTATTCCTATATAAATAGTGTTTGTAATCTAGATTAGGGTTTGTACTTTTATTGTATTTCTTGTAATTTTAAGTTGTAAGTTTGGCTACCAACTAAACCCTAGCACCCCCATGGATCAAAGTAGACCAAGCCTAAAAAGAGAAAGCATGAACCAATGTGAATCTCGAACCAACCTACTATATCTAAAAAGATCACGACCTAAGTTCGTGTAGACTGAAATGTTTATCTGCCACAACCCAAGCCAACTTAAGTACCTCGAACCAAGTGTGTCTGGACCGAAATGTTTCTTCAACAATGGAGTCATACAACTATTGTTGAATCAGAGAAACCAATGTCATCAAATTGACTTCGTCGATGGGAGACAATGGAAGTAGCAACACAATTGACATGTGCATCACCTGGTGATACTCAACATCAAGTTGCCAACACATAACATAAGGAATAGGCTACACTGCACGAATACAGGTGACAACCTATGACTAAATAACTTGCACTCGGCCTATACTACTTCTACAATCATATTACAGCATGATATTTCCAACCCTAGACTAACATTCTTAATGGTTAGGAATCTAGTATATATAGAAGTGTGTCAGTCACATACCAAATTAGGTAAGATGAAAAAACCTCCCACAAACTATCATTAAAATCTATTACACATATTTGTCATATACAAGACCATTTATAGATTCGAACGTTGGTCTCACAAAACCAAAGAAGATTTGGATTTCAAAAGGTACATCTCTTGATTCTTAATGAAAGCCAATAAATGATGTTGGAAAGATTCATTGTAAACAAAAAATCTTCCGAAATGAAGAGGAATATTCTAAAATCTCAATCTTGATGTTCTTAATCTTATCCAAAATATTCAAATATAAGTGATGTATGTTTCAACACCCAATCTCATTTTAGTACCCAAGATCTGTGGTTATTTTCAAAGATACAAGAGAGATGTCGAAATTCTCAAGCGTATATATGATGTTCTCTTTCATTCAAATGTTACATTGTGTCTATGATCTACTGTTTTATGTGCTTAAATTTTTTTAGGAAAAGATTTGATCAGGAAGTAGAACTTTGAGATAAAGTGAAAAACATTTTGTATTGCCATATCTATATGAGTGTTGATTCAATCAAACTCAAACCAAATGCATGCTTGTTTTCAAGATGCAAAAGCTACAAACACTAACATATAAGCATGATTGTTCTTACCTCTTTGTGAAAAATGTGTGATAGATTATAAAATATTTCATCAAGATTTGTTTAGTAAAAGCGTTTATATAGTTCATGTATATTCAAGAGGTTCTCTAACTACTATTGCAATATTTTAGCTTCCTATGTGTTTGACAGGTCAAGTTCGACAAGTAAATGTCAATAAAAGGAAAAAGAACATGTGACTTTCATCCAAAGAATAGAAAGCCTTTAAGGGTATCTAGTGTCACATGGTTGGAGGAGGTGTACAAGATGAGTTGGTGTTGAAATGATGGAGTTCATGCTTGGTACTGCTCAAAGAATTAGTCATTGCATCAAAAAGTGAAAGACTCATGAACTAATAGGAAAAACATCATCCTCTTCTATCTAGGTAAATCGAAAAAATAAATGTTATTAATCTTTCATGTTTCATATGCATATATTCAAGAGATATAAGTTGACATGAGCCTTTTGGTTAAAGCTTATGTGACTTTCATGATGATGCCCATCTCACACGCTGACTTCAACGTTTCTAGATGTAGTTGTTAACTTTTTGATTGTGCTATCATGATAAATGAGTCTCTCTCTCTCATTAAAAAAAAGGTCTTTTTGGGGTCTCATTCTCATACATTTTGATAAATTATGCAAAGGATGGTTGATCTGTGATAAAAACAATATTTGGTCAGATTTTTGTTAACAAAAGATATTCCAAATGATAAAAGGGTAGGATGCAATGTTATATCCAACGTTTGGTTCATTAAATGAATCAGCTCTGAAGGTTAGACCTATAAAAAAGGAACAAATGTTGTCTACGTGAAGATTTTATCAAAGGTCTAGTCAAAAGCAAAAGTCGTTGTCATGGGTATTTTGGTCCAAACGATGTACTTTTCAAAGAAAAAACTTTTGTCTTGTGTACAACTCGATATTTCAAGTCAATGTAATGACCTAAAGTCAAGTATTGTAACCTATTTTGAGATGATAATAAAAATAGCAACAAAATGAAATGTTCAAAAATCTCAATGTGAATGTACTAAGTGGTAGATATCGTAATAAGGTTTTCGAAACTATAAAGAATACTAAAATCCGAGTTATAACGAATAAGTTATGACCAATCGAAGATCCGCAACAAAAACCTGTAAAACACTATTAAGCTTAAAACGCGAAATTTCAATAAAATACTTTTTAACCTTAGGTATCTAAATGAAAGTCGTAGATATGACTAAACCGTAAACTTAAATAAAAAGCACGTCCAAATCTGACTTCGTATGAGGAAGTTAAGATTTTTTTTCTAAGTTTCGGATACAACGGTAGACAGCTAAAAACTCGAAATAGAGATCGAGTGACTTTTAGCCGACATAACCTAAACGAGAATCGAGGATCCCGACAATAGTAGTACAACAGTGAAAAGACAGACAAAAACGGATTTCGGATGAAGAAGTTATGAATTTTTAACGGACTTTTCCTGTCCCGGCCTGATAAAAATGTAATATTAAAAATAAAACTCAAAATTAGCCGACGAAGTCTAAACGAGAGTTGTAGTGTATATTATCACCTACGCGTGGATATAAAGAACTTCAGAATTGGAACTCGTATGTAAGAGATTTGAATTTCCGAAGTTCGGGACACGAAACCCCACACTGTTAGAAACTCACGACGTGAGCCAAAAGCTCACGACGTGACCTAATGACGGATGGGTGCCAGTTTCGGGCTATCATACATCGAGTCTACGTAAGGGGATAAGATCGAACTCACGACATGAGCCATTCCATGCTCACGACGTGAGGTCCAAAAATGCACCCTATATAAAGGATGCGAGGGCTCCGTATCTTAGTTGCTAGTTCACTACTTTGTCTCCCAAATTTCGTACTTCTACCCTCTTGGACTACCCCGACGCCCCGGTTTCATATCCACGCTCTGACGGAAGTTCGAAGCCCCGAGATTTTCGAGAAATCGACTTCTTTCCGGTTGAAGTGTTGCCCTAGCAACGTGTCCTTTTCATCAAATCGTCACTTCTACCAAGTAAGTTCATACCCCTATCACTACACTTTTAAATACTTTTAAATGCTTTTAAACACATTTAAGGGGACAATACTGTAAAATCCCGAAATTCAGGTAAGGCCATTTAGCCCTTCCTTTTTGTCAAATGGTCAAGACTAGTCCTTGAGTGAGTTCTTGTAGCACATAAGTACGTTGGGCGTACCGGGGTACGCTGCGCATGCTCATGCGCTTAATTTGGACGCTGATTCGCCTGGGTACGTTGGGCGTACTGATATTTGCATATTTAGCCTCATAATAAGTATAAATTTTTATCATTTATTAGCTAATTTATTGCATATCATGGACAAAAGGTACTTAATAATGTTTCAATTGTGTTTTCCGTCCAAAAGCGAAGCTCGGAAGCAAAAGGAAGCATGAGAAGTAGTTGGGAGCTCGGGAGTTGAACAAAGAAGAAAAACACCAAAAATACAAGGGACTCGGCGAGTAGGGTCGACTACTCGGCGAGTAGCGTCAAAGATTCGAGAGGATAAAGACTTCGTGACTTACCATGTACGGGAATTAAGGGGTGGACTCAGCAAGTCGGTCTTGGACTCGGCGAGTCGGTTCTAATCTATAAAAACAGTTGTCTAGATCGCCATTCGGTATTCTGGAACCCTTGGGGAGAAGGAAGCTGCGAATCAGAGCTAGGAGAGATCTGAAGAACGACGATACAACCTAAATATTAATTCCGAAGAAGATTTGAGGCAAATTCTCATCATTCTACTTAATCTATTCGTTTTTCAATTATGGTTAGACAATTAGAATTCGTTTTATTGCTGTTAATTACCTCAATCATGAGCTAAAACTCTTTAACTTCTGTTTGGGGATACAAAATTGAGACTATGGTTTGATTATTGGTAGGATTAATTCAATATTGGTGATTTTGTTGATTTTAGCTTGTTAAAGAACCTTGTGTGTGAATGATAACTATTTTTCTGTTAATAGGAAGATAATTAAATAGTATGAACATCTTTTAATTGTCAACCTCATATGTTTATGTGACCACTTTATCATATGTCTAGGATTAATGAACATGAAACTAGAATTAATGGACAATTAGGTAAATTCATGTGTGAGCTTGTTGATGACCATCAACAAGAGGTTAACTAAAGGACCAAATTAGTTAGCTATTACAAGTCTAAATTAACCCGAATAAATAATCTAGTGAATTAATTTAAATTAAACAACTGATCACTGTTTGAGTTAGTTTGTTCTCTAAGAATTAGTGCAGCGAACGCAAAGCTAATCACTTGAACCGGTAGCCAATAGAAGAATTAATCAATTGCACTATTACGATAATGTCAACCATAAGATCAATTGAGTTGAACTAAACAGAAGTCCCTCTCATTATTGAATTTAGTTAAATCTTTGCTTTTCTAGTTTTTAGCCTAAGTAATATTAGTAAGTTTCTAGTCTTGTAAAACTAGAGAAAACCCCTATTTATTATTTAATTTAGATAAATTAGTCTTTAGTTTTAATTTACCGTTCCCGGTGTTCGATACCCTACTTATTTAGCTATACCACAATTGATAGGTCCATTGCCTTTGTGTGTTCATTTTATAATTAAAAAGTAGGTTTAAAACTAGTTCATTTCACACACATCAAGTTTTTGGCGCTGTTGCCGGGGAACGGTTCTATATTAACATTAATTTCTATTTTTATCGATCCTTTGTGTAAGATTTCTCTTACACACAGTTAATTCTTAGGTAATTTAGTAGTTAGTGTAAGTTTTAAACAATATCCGTTTTAATAAGTAATTAGAAAGTTTTTCTGTTTTTGCCTTGAACTCGCCGAGTGCACTCGTGACAACTCGGCGAGTCCATCGCTGTTCATAGTTTTAATTTTTATTTTATTTTTGTTCTTTTTACGCGTTTTTATTGTTTTGTTTACACTTGTTTCATGACCCGAGCATCTGATACACCTCTAGTCCCTCCTCTCGAAGACCCGGAATCCGCACTAAGGAGGAACAAAGGAAAAACCGTTGGAGAATCCGTTTCTTCAAAGAATTCGCCATTAAAGAACCTCAAGTCCGTTTTTAACAAGAAAAAGAGCAGCAAATCAGGAGCATCCAGTGCCTCTTTAGCAATCGAAGACCTGATTAAAGAAGACACCGAGTACGAGACCGAGGAAAAAGAAGAACCTACATACGAGCACGAATCCGAGTTTGAGGACGATTTAGCTATCACTATGGCTAATATTGATGAAGTCCCCATGGGGGAATGGAAGAAGAGGATGTGCGATGACACTGGCCCGGGACTTGTGCAACCCGCAATTCCCGCTACTGCTACTTTCGAGCTAAAGGGCCATATCCTCGCTCAACTCAAGGAGATTCCCTTCTATGGAAAAGAACACGAAGATGCTTACAAGCACTTAGATGAAGTAAATGATGTGGTTGACTACTTCAATGTACCAAATGTGCCACGCGAGACCCAGCTACTTCATATGCTTTCAGTCACATTCAAGGGTGCTGCAAAGGATTGGCTCAAGTCACTTCCCCCCCGGGTCGGTCACCATATGGGCTAAGATGAAAGAGGAATTCATAGACCATTTTTGCCCACCTTCTAAAATAGCCAAGTTGAAGAAAGTCATTGCCAACTTCGAGCAACAACCCGGAGAGTCCCTTTATGAAGCGTGGGAGAGGTACAAGGGTCTTATCAGAAATTGCCCACACCATGACCTTAATAGCCAACAAGAAGTCTCCATCTTCTATGATGGAGTCAATGTTACCACAAGGCAATTGCTCGACTCGTAAGGCCCACTCACAAAGAAGGCACCCCTGGTAATCAAGGAATTAATTGAAGAATTCTCTAAGCATTCTAGAGAATACCACAACCCAAGAAATGAAGTAAGTCGGGGGGTAGTGAACTCGGCCAATGATGGCATGGCAGCGATGATGGCTAAGCTCGATAGTTTAGATAGAAGGATGACAAAAATGGATCAAACAATCCATGCTATTCGAGTTGGACGCGAGAACTGTAGAGGACCTCATCTCACGAAGGATTGTGACTTGGATGAAAATGGAAACAAGAAGGCGCAAGTGTTCTACTCAAGCGGCGATAGATACGACGAGAATTGGCGGAAACCAAAGAAGGAATGGCTCCAGTATGAAGAATACAAAAAGGCAAAGGAGGAGAAATACAAGCAGAAAGAGAGGGGATTCTATCAAAAGGAAGAACCAGTTGTGGAAAAGAGAGCCAACATAGAAGAGATGTTCACAAGATTCATAGTTGCATCCGAGAAAAGATACAATGATCATGATGCTGCAATACAAAAGACCAGAAATATACGAAGGAGTCAGCAAGCATCTATTCTCAACATTAAAGAAACAGCTAGGACAACTTGCACATCAAGTGAACGAGAGAAGACCGGGTGAGCTCCCAAGTAAAACCGAGAATAATCCGAGAATGGAGAATGTGAATGCTATAACCTCCCGCTATGGAGAAATTTCCACTCCTACGACCCCTACACAGAAGGTCTCCAAGGTGCATGCAGAAAAGACAGAAAAGTCGAGTCCAGCTAAACCCGACCAGACTCGCCGAGTCCCTCTAATGGACTTGACGAGTCCATGCCCTGATGACAAATCTGTTGTTTCTTTAAAGCCTTACAACCCTCCTCTACCATTCCCAATCAGAGCCATACCTGATGAGAAGGTTAAAGCATACAGAGCTTTCATGGAACATGTTAAAGCCCTTCAAGTCAACGTCCCATTTGTGGAAACGATGCTTCAAACACCCAAATATTTGAACTTGCTAAAGGGTCTCTTTACTGCTAGAAAAGATTTGGCTGAAGTCGCGGAGATAGTAATGAGTGAGCTGCCAGAAAAGAAGGGAGATCCGGGAAGCATCATAATTCCTTGTCAATTTGAAAATGTACTTGCTACTCAAGCGTTGACCGATTCGGGTGGAACTATTAACTTAATGCCTTTTTCTTTCTTCAAGAAGCTGAATTTACCAGAGCCAAGGCCTATGAATATGAAGATCCATTTGGCGGATAAGACAATTATTAGTCCAAGAGGTGTTTGTGAAGATCTCCTCATTAAGGTGGATAAATTTATATTCCCCGTGGACTTTGTAGTGCTTGATATGGAAGAAGACCCCGAAATTCCAATAATTTTGGGGAGATCATTTTTGAATACCGCATGCGCATTGATAGATGTATGCAAGTACACACTAACATTGAGGGTGGGAGATGAGTCAGCAGTGTTTAAAGCTCTACCAGAGATTAATCAAGAAGAAGGAAGAAAAGAAGAGGTTTCCTTCATTAATTTGGATGATGAAATACTACAAAAAGAACTTGCACTCTTGCAAGAAGAAGATCCAAGTAAGTTTTTTCAATCTTCTGGAGGAAATGATGATGTTGACAAAGACTTGGAGGAAATAGAGAAGCTGCTGAAAGGAACCAATTCAGGAAACACAGTGGGATGTGAGGAATATGCTGCGACTCGCTGAGTTGCTATCACGGACTCGACGAGTCCATTCGAAAACCTCAGCAACTTGGATGATTCTGATCTGCTTGTTACCAGCTCCCTGCATGTTCTGGACATGAAGATTTCCCTAATTCTTTAGAAGATCAAGTAGCAGAAGGAGGAATGGATGGTGATTTTCAACACGTTCATGTAGCATGCCACGATACAATAATGCAAGAAGATGAAGACATTCCACTTGAAGAGGTGGCAAGCTTTGGAGAAGAGGAAAATGCAAGGGTTAGGAGAGATGATGCTGATAACCTATTCATTGAGTCACGTAATACCAAACCTCGAGCCCGAGTTTTCACCAACTATGAAGTAATGAAGTTTAAAGAAGGAGGGGTGCAAGAGAAGGTACAAGAGAATGGGGTAAAGAAGAAGAAGACGAGGAAAAGGGAAATTCATGCAGCTGAAGATGATGCTACAAGGAAAAAGAGAGAAGAATTAAGACGGGCTTACAAGAAGAAGATACATGCTTACAAGACAAAGTATAAACTGTAAAAGATTAGGCGTGCATTCCCAATGCAGGAAAATGAAGAAATGTAGATGGGTAGGAGTCCAGCTAACGACTCCTTAAAAAGAAGCGCTTGGCGGGAGGCAACCCGTTATTAGAGTTTGCTTTCTTTTATCTTTCTCGTTTTAGTTTGATTTTTGTTTTTAGGACTTTATTTTCATCTTCTAAATCATCAAACATGACTGCTTGAGAGTGCGTATGGGCTAAGTGTGGGGTGGAATGAATTTTTTAATGACAAAATGATATAATTTTTGAATTATTTGCAATTGACTCGCCAAGTCTATCCTGACTCGACGAGTCTCCTCAGATCCCAGATGATTTTAAATTCGCGACCAGACTCGCCGAGTCTGACCCTGACTCGACGAGTCGATTTTATTTACAGAAAAAAACTAATTAAAAATAATTTTTACATCTGGTAAAACTAGGGTTTTTAACCCTTTTGAGATCATATTTCCCCCTTACTCGACGTGCGCCTCTCTTGTTTTCTCTCTCAAGCATTCATCAAGTTCTTCACTCTTTCTTCAAAATTCTTGAATTCTATCAACATAGGTACTTAATTTCTTCCATAATTTTGTTAAAGTCATGAGTTTTAGATGTTCTAAGGTGTCAATTTCATAGAATACTCGATTTTGTAGTTTAGTAAAATTTTAGGGTTTTGATTTAGTATTAATTGTGTTGTTTTGGATGATTATTCTTGCTCTAATACATCTTAGGAACGTCCATGGACAAAACCCTTGAAAAAATTTCGAGGTCGAATTTTGCTTGACCCGTCGACTGACTCGCGCAGTTCATACGACTCGCCGAGTCGTACACGGACTCGACGAGTCCAGTCGGGGACCCAGATGGATTCTGTTTTAATGTTTTTCTATATTTTCTGGGTTGTTTGTTCTTTGTTTTGTAGGGACCATGTTTTCAATAGGACAGAGCTCATGTGGAAACCAAGGAGATTTTCCTTGGTTGAATTTCTCTCTGATTGAATCTGCTTTAACAATGACAAGATGGAAGAAGAAGCTGGCTGAGGTCAGGAAGAAGGAGGTTTATGTACCTAATAGGGTTGACTGGGACTGGTTAAAGAATTTCCGGTATGAAGAAGAGTTGGCGCTTTAACTTTTGAAGGAATTTACTTACGATGGGGAGACAATTATTTGTGATGGATGGAGCCGGGTTTTCAGAATTCAAGAGTCGGTGTATCGAGAACTCTACTAGGAATTTTTCTCCACGGTATCTTTCCGAGGAGGAGATGATTGCTACCACTCCGCGAGTTTTAGTTTTTGTCTTGGGGGCGAATTCCATCAATGTTCTGTCATTGATCTTGCATGCCGATTGGGGATTTACGACCGACCATTGGTCACTACTGCTGTCTTCCGCGCCTTCTTGGAACAATCTCATAAGGTGTTCGCCGACGGTGTTACAAGTACTGGTTGGTGGAACACAATCGCCAACAAATTATATATTCCGAAGTCGGCCCAAGAAGGGAGCATTAGGTCACCCACACACCGTCTCATACACCGCCTTATCTCCACTACAATCAATCAACGAAAGGAGGACGACAAGGTGTCCAACCTTGACGTATTTTATCTTTGGAGTATCATCACTCCCGACACCTTCTGCAACATTCCATGGTGTTTGGCTTCTTACTTGTCGGAGAGCGCGGTCAAGGATCGGAAAACCTCCAAGATTAATGGTGGCATGTTCGTGACCCGGCTAGCCAACTCATATGGGTTGATGACCCGCGGTGCATGGAACTTGATGACAATGACTCCTGCCCCTCCCTTTAATCCCATTCTTTTTCGGAGGGAAAGAATTATTGAAGATTATGGTGGTGGTCATTATACTATCCCGCATGACGATCTGGTGGTCGTGCCCGAGGCACCGGGAATGAGGGTTAGATCGAGACGTGAGTAGGAAGTGGAGGAGGAACCGCCGGTGATTCCGGTGGACAATGATGAAGTGCCAATGGATTGGTACAATGTCGAGATGAGGCGGCTACGCAACCAAATGGCGAGGGGTATCAATTTCAGCAATGAATCCCACGTGCGGCTTTTTGACCATTTCCATATTCCACACATTGATGGGGGTAACTTCCCCTACATACCATCTTGGGATGAGATGATTAATGCAAGGCGGAGTGGAGCTGGTGGGAGCGGGGATGCACATGGCCATGATGAGGAAGAAGATGATTAGTTTTTTTTATGTTTAATGGAACAATTTTAAATTTATTTTTGTTTTTGTTTTTGTTTTGTTTGGTGTGTTTTTGAATTTTTAGTTAAGACTTTAAGTTATGTGTTTGATGTTTTATTTGCCTTGGTGACTTTCAGATTTTGGATTAGGAATGCTTGCATAAAGAGTTTAGAGTTTGAGAGAAAGAAAAAAAATGGAGTGGAAGAGACTCAAGAAAGGGCGAAGTTAATTTAGAGCTAAGGTGTCGAGTCCGGTCCTAAGGGATATGAGTGAATAATTCTAGAGGTTATGGGAAGTTCTTGAGATTTATCAATAGCTGGAACAAGTGCAGAACGTTTATTTTTCCACCCATCGATGACTCGTCGAGTGCAATTAACCAACTCGACGAGTCGCGATATATTCACACATTCGAGGCTTTTCACGACTATACTCGACGAGTCATTTATATAACTCGACGAGTCACTTATTGTTATACCGAGAAGACTGCTGATTCGATGTTGTTGTACATACCACTTGACCACTTATTCTTCACAATCAATTCCTGAAGATTTTACACAATTTTTCCTGCATATTGGGAGCTGCCCACATGTGATTTGATGCCCAAGACGTGGATGAGCTGTTTCCATGTCTAAAGTCAATTGAAGATGGAGTTGAAGAAAAGAGATATTGACCTAGCGACTGCTACCCCAGGGGAGTTTGTTCTAATTCTCTCTACATTTCATGTTTGTTATTTTTCATGCATAACATGCAATGAGGACATTGCATAAATTAAGTGTGGGGTAGGGGGTTGATGTCGTCTTAGTAAATGTAGAATCCTAATGTCCTAATTTAGGTAAATTTTTAAAATTCTTGCATATCAAAAATGTGACTTAGGAATTAATTTAGAAAATTTTGGTAAAAAGTAATTAGGATTCCATGTTAGAGTTATGTTGATTATTGCATGAAGACCCAAATGTTTAGTTAAGCCTATATATGTTCTAGTGCATTTGTGGCTTCCTTATTCCAGTGAAATCATGGGACAAAAACATGACCTCGCTCAGCCCGAAGGATGCAATATGTTTAGCATCGTGTACCAGAAATGTATCCAGGAAAATTATTATCGATAGCCAATAAAGGTTGAAGTTGAGCGCCCCTGCTTAAGCATGTAGGCTTTTGAGTGATAAAAAAGTGAGTTACATGTAAAAAAAGAGAGAGAGAGAGAATTGCAAGAAAAGTCTGAAGAATTTTGGAGCAATTAAAGTGAAGATCAAAAGATCAAAATTCCAAGAAAATTAAAGATACCGAAAATCAAACAAAAAGGTGGTGAATTCACAAGAATCAAAGATCAAATTATCAAGGAAGTAAAGAATTCCAAAGAGGTCCATAGAGGTATCATAAATTGTAATTCTAGACTATGTATGCTTGGGTTGCTTAACTAAAAATACCTTGAGGATAGGAGGTTTTCTGCAGATGGATTCGGAGGGATGCATAAAATGAGCATTGTTCAGGATAAGTGGGCGAATTTTTATCATGTTTAGTAAAAGTGTTTAATAGTTCATGTATATTCAAGAGGTTCTCTAACTACTATTGCAATATTTTAGCTTCCTATGTGTTTGACAGGTCAAGTTCGACAAGTAAATGTCAATAAAAGGAAAAAGAACATATGAATTTCATCCAAAGAATAGAAAGCCTTTAAGGGTATCTCGTGTCACATGGTTGGAGGAGGTGTACAAGATGAGTTGGTGTTGAAATGATGGAGTTCATGCTTGGTACTGCTCAAAGAATTAGTCATTGCTTTAAAAAGTGAAAGACTCATGAACTAATAGGAAAAACATCATCCTCTTCTATCTAGGTAAATCGAAAAAATAAATGTTATTAATCTTTCATGTTTCATATGCAGGTATTCAAGAGATATAAGTTGACATGAGCCTTTAGGTTAAAGCTTATGTGACTTTCATGATGATGCCCATCTCACACGCTGACTTCAACGCTTCCAGATGTAGTTGTTAACTTTTTGATTGTGCTATCATGATAAATGAGTCTCTCTCTCTCTCTCTCATTCAAAAGAAAGGTCATTTTGGGGTCTCATTCTCATACATTTTGATAAATTATGCAAAGGATGGTTGCTCTGTGATAAAAACAATATTTGGTCAGATTTTTCTTAACAAAAGATGATCCAAATGATAAAAGGGTAGGATGCAATGCTCTATCCAGCGTTTGGTTCATTAAATGAATCAGTTCTGAAGGTTAGACCTATAAAAAAAGGAACAAATGTTGCGTACATGAAGATTTTATCAAAGGTCTAGTCAAAAGCAAAAGTCGTTGTCATTGGTATTATGGTCCAAACGATGTACTTTTCAAAGAAAAAACTTTTGTCTTGTGTAGAACTCGATATTTTAAGTCAATGTAATGATCTAAAGTCAAGTATTGTAACCTATTTTGAGATTATAATAAAAGTAGCGATAAAATGAAATGTTCAAAAATCTCAATGTGAATATACTAAGTGGTAGATATCATAATAAGGTTTTCGAAACTATAAAGAACACTAAAATCTGAGTTATAACGAAGAAGTTATGACCAATCGAAGATCCGCAACAAAAACCTGTAAAACAGTATTAAGCTTAAAACGCGAAATTTCAATAAAATACTTTTTAACCTTAGGTATCTAAATGAAAGTCATAGATATGATTAAACCATAAACTTAAATAAAAAGCACGTCCAAATCTGTCTTCGTATGAGGAAGTTAAGATTTTTTTTCTAAG
Source organism: Lactuca sativa (assembly GCF_002870075.4). Taxonomy (NCBI): domain Eukaryota; kingdom Viridiplantae; phylum Streptophyta; class Magnoliopsida; order Asterales; family Asteraceae; genus Lactuca; species Lactuca sativa. The sequence continues at coordinate 244,767,374 of NC_056627.2, read as the reverse complement.
TTTCGGATACAGCGGTAGACAGCTAAAAACTCGAAATAGAGATCGAGTGACTTTTAGCCGACATAACCTAAACGAGAATCGAGGATCCCGACAATAGTAGTACAACAGTGAAAAGACAGACAAAAACGGACTTCGGATGAAGAAGTTATGAATTTTTAACGGACTTTTCCTGTCCCGGCCTGATAAAAATGTAATATTAAAAATAAAACTCAAAATTAGCCGACGAAGTCTAAACGAGAGTTGTAGAGTATATTCTCACCTACAAGTGGATATAAAGAACTTTAGAATTGGAACTCGTATGTGAGAGATTTGAATTTCCGAAGTTCGGGACACGAAACCCCACACTGTTAGAAACTCACGACGTGAGCCAAAAGCTTATGACGTGAGCTAATGACGGATGGGTGCCAGGTTCCGGCTATCATACGTCGAGTCTACGTAAGGGGATAATATCAAACTCACGACATGAGCCATTCCATGCTAACGGCGTGAGGTCAAAAAATGCACCCTATATAAAGGATGCGAGGGCTCCGTATCTTAGTTGCTAGTTCACTACTTTGTCTCCCAAATTTCGTACTTCTACCCTCTGGGACTACCCCGACGCCCCGGTTTCATATCGAAGATCTAACAGAAGTTTGAAGCCCTGAGATTTTCGAGAAATCGACTTCTTTCCGGTTGAAGTGCTGCCCGAGCAAAGTTTCCTTTTCATCAAATCGTCACTTCTACCAAGTAAGTTCATACCCCTATCACTACACTTTTAAATACTTTTAAATGCTTTTAAGCACATTTAAGGGGGGAAATACTGTAACATCCCAAAATTCAGGTAAAGCCATTTAGCCCTTCCTTTTTGTCAAATGGTCAAGACTAGTCCTTGAGTGAGTTCTTGTAGCACATGAGTACGTTGGGCGTACCGGGTACGCTGCGCGTGCTCATGCGCTTAATTTGGACGCGGATTCGCCTGGGTACGCTGGGCGTACTGATATTTGCATATTTAGCCTCATAATAAGTATAGATTTTTATCATTTATTAGCTAATTTATTGCATATCATGGACAGAAGGTACTTAACAATGCTTGAATTGTGTTTTCAGTCCAAAAGCGAAGCGTCGAATATTCGAGAGGATAAAGACTCCGTGACTTACCATGTACGGGAATTAAGGGGTGGACTCGGCGAGTCGGTCTTGGACTCGGCGAGTCGGTTCGAATCTATAAAAACAGTTGTCCAGATCAGCATTTGGTATTCTGGAACCCTTAGGGAGAAGCAAGCTGCGAATCAGAGACATGAGAGATCTGAAGAACGAAGATACAACCTAGAATTCAATTCCGAAGAAGATTTGAGGCAAATTCTCATCATTCTACCTAATCTATTGTTTTTTAATTATGGTTAGACAATTAGAATTCGTTTTAATATTGCTGATAACTACCTCAATCATGAGCTAAAACTCTTAAACTTCTGTTTGGGGATACAAATTGAGACTATGGTTTGATTATTGGTAGGATTAATTCAATATTGGCGATTTTGTTGATTTTAGCTTGTTAAAGAACCTTGTGTATGAATGATAACTATTTTTCTATTAATAGGAATATAATTAAATAGTATGAACATCTTTTAATTGTCAACCTCATATGTTTATGTGACCACTTTATCATATGTCTAGGATTAATGAACATGAAACTAGAATTAATGGACAATTAGGTAAATTCATGTGTGAGCTTGTTGATGACCATCAACAAGAGGTTAACTAAAGGACCAAATTAGTTAGCTATTATAAGTCTAAATTAACCCGAATAAATAATCTAGTGAATTAAATTAAATTAGACAGCTGATCACTATTTGAGTTAGTTTGTTCTCTAAGGATTAGTGCAGCGAACGCAAAGCTAATCACTTGAACCGGTAGCCAATAGAAGATTTAATCCATTGCACTATTACCATAATATCAACCATAAGATCAATTGAGTTGAACTAAATAGAAGTCCCTCTCATTATTGAATTTAGTTAAATCTTTGCTTTTCTAGTTTTTAGCCTAAGTAATATTAGTAAGTTTCTAGTCTTGTAAAACTAGAGAAAACCCTTATTTATTATTTAATTTAGATAAAATTAGTCTTTAGTTTTAATTTACCATTCCCTGTGTTCGATACCCTACTTATTTAGCTATACCACAATTGATAGGTCCTCTTCCTTTGTGTGTTCATTTTATAATTAAAAAGTAGGTTTAAAACTAGTTCGTTTCACACACATCACGTACCAATGGTTACGCTGGGTGAAAAGGGTCCAGATGCAAACCCTAAATGTTTGGCTTATACACTATTTAAAGGATGCTAAGGCTCATTTCCTAGCCTCCATATAAGTGAGTGAAACCCTAATAGAGGGCCTTCCATCGTTCTTAGCTTGAGTGTGTGTGTTTTGGAGCTAAAAGTGTCTTGGTGTGTTAGTGAAGAAGAAGGAGAAGAGCTTGTGGAGGCTAAGGCTTGAAGTGTAAGTTTGGATCTGAGATCTATAGAGAAAGGAGCTTCATCTAGAGGTATAAATTTCAAAACTTTCCTCTTCATTTGGTTTGATGAGTGCATGGACCATTTCTAGGGTTAAAAGTCCTAAAGGTGGAGACTTTATGAGTGTAATGTACTCCATAGACCTAGATCTGTCCCATTCCAGTGATATTTGTGTTGTAGATCCATACAGTTTCCATCTTGGTCGTTGTTATGAGGTCATGTTTGAGTTATGAGCTTTCTAGAGTAGGGAAATGGAATGTTATGGGTGTTAGTGACTTGTCCAGCCATGCCAAGGCTTAAAGTCACGAACTTTATGGATTAAGAGGCTTAGAAATGGTCAGATCTAAAAGTTGGACGTGGGTCTTAACTATTTAAGACCTCAAGAGCTTAGAGTCTGAAACTGGGGTTTACGCGGGGCGTAATCCCAATACGTGCGGCGTAAGGGGTCGCACACGTCGTTTCTGTGAGGACGCCGGGTACGCCCAGCATACACGTTTGGTACGCGCAGCGTAACCCGGAGGGTTAACTTTTGTTGACTTTTAGGGTTTGGTCAACTTTAGAGTCTTTGAGCCATGGGAGGGGTAAAATGGTCTTTTACCCTTCTGAGAGTACTAAGAGAGGGAATAGCCTAGCCTTAAGGGATGTATTGATTTAGAGTGTTTATTTCATATGATTAGGCGGAGGCTAGATCGGATTTTTCAGAGTTGAGATTTTACTGAGTTACCCGAGGTGAGTCTTCTCACTATAATTTACCTAGAGTGGTAATTAGAGTTATGTGACAGAGTATTTTGTATGCTTTTGCATGATGTGATTTCTATGTGATTTATGATATGTATGTGCCAGAGTTTTCAGAGTTAGGACTGGAAGGTCCACAGAGTTAGGGCCAGAGGGCCCACAGAGTTATGGGACTGTAGGGTCCCACTAAGACACATTGACCAGAGGGTCAAACAGAGTTATAGCCTCGAGTGGCTAATATATATTGTGTGTGGTATTTTGGGGAACTCACTAAGAAATTATGCTTACAGTGTTGTGTTATGTGTTACAAGTACCAGTGACAATCGCAGGAAGGCGCCAGTTTTATCAGTACACACTCGAGGAGCTTTTACATATTTTGATCTTGGGACGTGATGTTATGAATTGATTATGTGATACAATGATATTTTATGACAATTATGAATGAAAATTTGTTTTTATAAATGTGAAAAATTATTTGAAAATTTGGGTGTTACAAGTTGGTATCAGAGCCTTGGTTTGAGGGATTCGAGTGCACCTTCGGGCGTATCTGAACTCAAACTGACGATTTGAGAGATTTTCAAAATAAAATTCACAAAATTTTTTCTCAAGAGTAAAAAGTTTTGAAAGAGCAGAGCAGAGTAGTGTGTACGATCATCCAGCGCCCGAACGGTGATTTCCAAAAATACCCTTACATTATGAGTTATGAGATATGTTATGATATGATATACATGCTAGAGTAGGCTAGGTATTCTTATTAGGACTAGAGTGGCCTGATTTTTGATGCCTTAGCCCAGGGATTCTGCTGCTAGGAGATGCTTGAGAGTGAATAGATAGCAGCGAGGAGCTTATGAGAGACCTGCTAGAGAGTAGGCTATGCATAGGGAGAGTAGAGTACTTGGGATTTGGGATCCTAGGAGGAGGACTTGGGATGAATATTGATGCGGTGTGGACGGTAGTATTGGGCCCATACTACTAAAGACACCGGATCCATGCGCAGCCTAAGTAAGAATCCTTAGGGTACCAGGGATCGAGTAGGATTGGGATATCGAGTGTGTGTACACTCGAGCGAGTCTCTGATATCTTGTGTTGTATTTCAGAGAGACATCATGGTTGGGACACGCCACAGGCCAGGGATTAGCGAGGGGGGTGTGAGCGATGAGGAGCTCCGCCAGATGATTCATGATGAGGTGGCTGCTGCCATCCGCGTTGAGATTCCAGAGATGTTCGGGTCTATCAAGACCACATTGATTGAGACTTTTGATGAGCGGTATGTTACTCTTACTGATGCTGCTATTGCTACAGCCACTTTAGTCATTGCTGCTGCCAGGTCGCAGGGGGGTGAAGCATTGTTGTACCGGGAGTTCAGCAACACGAAGCCACCAGAGTTTGATGGGACTCAGGATCCGATAGCCGCGTTGAGGTGGATCTCTGACATTGAGGGGTGCTTCTACACATGTTCATGTCCGCAGCATCTGAGAGTTCGGTTCACGCTAAACCAGCTTCGCTTGGGGGCGAAGGACTGGTGGAAGTTTGTGACATCGCACTAATCTTCTGTAGAGTTTGCTGCGGTGACCTGGGAGAGGTTTACCGCTATGTTTCGTGATGAATACGTTCCCCCGGTGGAAAGGGAGCGTTTGGCCCATGAGTTCATGACCCTTAAGCAGGGTACTGAGTCTGTTACTATGATCACTAGGATGTTTCATGAGAGGGTGATGTTCTGCCCTGAGCACGTGTCTTATGAGCAAGCACGTATGAGTCAGTATTTGAGTATTTTTAGGAGGGACATCCGCGAGTTCATGGCAAACTCGGAAGAGGGGGGTTGAGCTAGAGACTTAGGCCAGGGAGGAGGCGGAGTCTCAGGGGAGGGATAGGCGACCAGCACAGTCCCAGTCGGATGCCAAGCGGGCTAAGCCCACCGATTCGAGATCAGGGAACCAGAAGGGCCGCACTTGTGGCAAGTGCGATAAGAGTCACGAGGGGGTGTGCAGAGCAGGGTCTTGCTACAAGTGTGGCAAAGAGAGGCACATGGCCAAGGATTGCCCCAAGGGGTTTGCAGTTTACTTTCACTGCAACCAAACCGGACACCAGAAGGCCGAGTGTCCGCAGTTAAGAGGGTCAGCTTAGGGAGCTTCTCAGGGATCTGTCCCTGATGTTGTTCAAGCTATGGAGAGTCGGCCGGTGAAGGCCGAGGCACCGAAGGCTCACAGGAGAGCCTTCCAGTTAACTGCGAAGGAGGTCCGCACAGCACCCGATGTTGTGGTTGGTATGTATTCTTTCCTCTGTTTATTTTGAGTTTGTGGTGTTATGCTTATGTTGCGATATGCGTAGGTACATTTCTTTTGTGTTATGTACCTGCTTTGGTATTATTTGACTCGGGTGCGAGTCAGTCTTTTCTGTCGTTAGCCTTTAGTCAGCACATCAGTATTCGTCGTGAGGCATTGAGTCAACCTTTGTGAGTTTCCATAGCTAACGAGAGAGCAATGTATGCCATTGATGTGATTCGAGGATGTGTACTCGAGATTTTCGGCATTAAGTTTCCGATTGATTTGGTCCCGATTGCTATGGGAGATGTCTGTGTCATTGTGGGCGTGGACTGGCTAAGCAGATTTGGAGCGGTTATCGACTGCGAGCGACAGCTGGTGACCATACGAGACCCTAGTGGGAGATTTCATACGGTTTATGGCGAGGGTAGCCGTTCTGGGTCGGCATTTTGTTCAGCTGTGAGAGCGAGACAGAGTCTACATCAGGGCTGTAGTGGGTATGTGGCTTATGTGGTGGATATGAGGGTAGGTGCAGACAGACCGAGGTCGGTTGATGAGGTCCCGATAGTACGTGAGTTCCCGGATGTTTTCCCCGAGGAGTTGTCGGGTGTGCCTCCCGAGAGGCAGGTTGAGTTCCGTATCGATTTGGTTCCGGGGGCAGCGCCTATCGCCAAGGCGCCCTATCGCCTTGCACCTCCTGAGATGCAGGAGTTATCCTCGCAGCTTCAGGAGCTGCTGGGAAAGGGGTTTATACAGCCGAGTTGCTCGCCGTGGGGAGCGTCGATCCTCTTAGTCAAGAAAAAGGATGGTTCACACCGGATGTGCATTGATTACCGGGAGTTGAACAAGCTGACGGTCAAGAACCGTTACCCCTTACCGAGGATCGACGATTTGTTCGATCAGTTGCAAGGAGCATCTTGGTTCTCTAAGATTAACTTGAGGTCTAGATATCATCAGATGAGGGTGCGTGATGAGGATATCCAGAAGACAACGTTCAGGACTTGTTACGGGTATTATGAGTTTGTGGTGATGCCTTTCGGGCTCACCAATGCACCGACGACGTTCATGGATCTCATGAACAGAGTGTGCAGAACGATGTTGGATCGTTCAGTGATCGTGTTCATTGATGATATATTGGTGTATTCGAGGTCCAGAGAGTAGCATGAGGAGCATTTGAGGGAGATCCTCGGAGTTCTGAAATCGGAGAGGCTTTATGCGAAATTCTCCAAGTGCGATTTCTGGTTATGGGAGGTCCAGTTTCTAGGACACCTCGTCAACCAGAATGGGATATTGGTCGATCTGGCCAAGATTGAGGCGGTGATGACTTGGGAGGTGCCGAGATCCCCTTCGGAGATCAGGAGTTTCCTGGGGTTGGCCGGATATTATCAGAGATTCATTCAGGATTTCTCCAGGATTGCTGTTCCTCTCGCCAGGTTGACCCGGAAGGGCGTGGCTTTCAATTGGGGCCCGGTGTAGCAGGCCTCATTCGAGACACTTCGCCAGAGGTTGTGCGAAGCCCCAGTGTTGGCCCTTCCGGAGGGAATGGAGGACTTTGTGGTATATTGTGACGCGTCGATATCGGGATTGGGTGCGGTGTTGATGCAGAGAGGGCATGTGATAGCATACGCATCGAGGCAGCTGAAGCCTCATGAGACGAGGTATCCTACTCATGATCTGGAGTTGGGGGCTGTGTTGTTCGCCCTCAAGATTTGGTGTCACTACTTGTATGGGGTTCGGTGTACCATATACACGGACCACAAGAGCTTGAAGTATCTGACAGATCAGCCTAACCTGAACATGTGTCAGAGGAGATGGTTGGACGTGGTAAAGGATTATGAGTGTGAGATCCTGCACAACCCGGGCAAGGATAACGTGGTAGCCGATTCCTTGAGTCGCAGGGCAAAGAGTGCCCCTTTGCGAGATGTTTGTATGAGGTTGATAGTGATGACTCTGATGTTGGACACCATTCGGGGGTGGGGGGGGGGGGGCAGGTGGAGGCCATGAGACCGGAGAAATGCAAGCGAGAGCGGGTGATTGGTCAGATATCTGAGTTCATTACCGATAGTCGAGGGGTTATGACCTTCCTGGGCCGGATTTGGGTGCCATTCGAGGGAGGGGAAAATGCCTTTTTTATGGAGGAGGCGCACAGGTCGAGGCTTTCGATCCTTCCCGGGGCCACTAAGATGTATTTGGACCTGAAAAGAGATTATTAGTGGCCCTGTATGAAGAGGGATGTGGCTTGGTTTGTAGAGAGGTGCTTGACCTGTCGCAGGGTTAAGGCCGAGCACCAGTGTCCACATGGCAAGTTGTAGCCTCTCGAGGTTCCCTAGTGGGAGTGGGAATAGATTTCCATGGATTTTATCACCAAATTGCCTAGGACTGCGAAGGGGCGTCGATGCAATTTGGGTGATCATCGACCAACTGACAAAGAGCGCTCATTTTCTTGCTATCAGTGAGAGCACTTCCGCAGAGAGGCTGGCAGAGGTGTATGTGAGAGAGGTGGTATCGCGGCATGGTGTGCCGATCTCGATTGTGTCAGATCGAGATGTGCGTTTCACTTCCAAGTTCTGGAAGAAGTTCCATGAGGAGTTAGGTACTAGGCTGCATTTCTGTACTGCTTACCACTCACAGACGAAAGGACAGAGCGAGTGGACGATTCAGATGCTCGAGGACATGCTTCGGGCATGTGTGTTGGACTTCGGAGGGAGTTGGGACACGTATCTGCCTTTGGTTGAGTTTTTCTATAACAACAGCCACCATTCGAGCATTAGTATGCCTCCATTGGAGTTATTGTATGGGAGGAGGTGTCGGACTCGCATTTGTTGGGGAGAGGTAGGTCAACGAGTGATGGGTAGCACTAAGATAGTGCTTCAGACGACAGAGCAGATACATCAGGTTAGACAGGGGTTGCTGACGGCCCAGAGTCGCTAGAAGAGTTACGCGGATAGGCGTCGATCCGAGCTCGAGTTTCAGGTTGGTGATTTTGTACTCCTGAAAGTGTCTCCTTAGAAAGGAGTGATCCGATTCAGGAAAAGGGGCAAGTTGGGGCCCCGGTACATTGGACCGTTTAGGGTGATCGCGAGGGAGGGCAGGGTAGCATATCGTTTGGAGCTACCTACGGAGTTGAGCCAGATTCATGATACCTTCCACATGTCTCAGCTGAGGAAGTGTATAGCCGACGAGTCGGCAGTGGTACCATTGGAGGATATCTGGGTGGACGCGGGTCTGAATTGTGTTGAGAGATCGATCGCGATCTTGGACCGGAAGGTCAAGGTTCTGAGGAACAAGGTTCTGCCTCTGGTTCAGGTCCATTGGCAGCATCGGACGGGGTTTGAGCTGACTTGGGAACCAGAGTCAGAGTGCCGAAGCAGCATCCGGAGTTATTTTCAGCATGATACTTCGAGGGCGAAGTCTGGTTCTAGTGGGGGAGAATTATAACATCCCGAAATTCAGGTAAGTCCATTTAGCCCTTCCTTTTTGTCAAATGGTCAAGACTAGTCCTTGAGTGAGTTCTTGTAGCATATGAGTACGCTGGGCGTACCGGGGTACGCTGCGCATGCTCATGCACTTAATTTGGACGCGGACTCACCTGGGTACGCTGGGCGTACCCAGGGTTACGCTGGGTGTAAAGGGTCCAGATGCAAACCCTAAATGTTTGGCTTGTGCACTATTTAAAGGATGCTAAGGCTCATTTCCCAGCCTCCATATCAGTGAGTGAAACCCTAAGAGAGAGCTTTCCATCGTTCTTAGCTTGAGTGTGTGTGTTTTGGAGCTAAAAGTGTCTTGGTGTGTTAGTGAAGAAGAAGGAGAAGATCTTGTGGAGGCTAAGGCTTGAAGTGCAAGTTTGGATCTGAGATCTATAGAGAAAGGAGCTTCATCTAGAGATATAAAGTTCAAAACGTTCCTCTTCATTTTGTTTGATGAGTGTATGGACCATTTCTAGCGTTAAAAGTCCCAAAGGTGAAGACTTTATAAGTGTCATGTACTCAATAGACCTAGATCTGTCCCATTCCAGTGATATTTGTGTTGTAGATCCATAAAGCTTCCATCTTAGTTGTTGTTATGAGGTCATGTTTGAGTTATGAGCTTTCTAGAGTTGGGAAATGGAATGTTATGGGTGTTAGTGACTTGTCCAGCCATGCATAAGCTTAAACTCACCAACTTTATGGATTAAGAGGTTTAGAAATGGTCAGATCTAAAAGTTGGACGTGGGTCTTAACTGTTTAAGACCTTAAGAGCTTAGAGTCTGAAACTGGGGTTTACGCGGGGCCTAATCCCAGTACGTGCGGTGTAAGGGGTCGCGCACCCCGTTTCTGTGAGGACGCTGGGTACGCCCAATATACTTGTTTGGTACGCGCAGTGTAGGGATGAAAGTGGGTCCAAACCCGGACCGGATGGACCCGGACCCGGTTAACGGGATTTTATAGAACCGGAAACCGGACCGGTATATAGGGACCGGTTCCGGTTCGGTTCCGGGTATGGTTCCGGGTAAAGTGGGTCTAGAACCGAAAAACCCGAAAACATCAAAGTGGGTATGTTGGAACCGGATAAAGTGGGTATAGAACCGGAAAACCTGAAAAAACCGGAATTTTTTGGTAATTACTTACTACTTAGTGGGTTGAACTTTGAAAATTTTCATATTGATATCCCGACTTTGGGGGGCTGTAACTTATTGAATACGAAACCACAATTAACAAAATTAGAGTCTAAAATCATGTACAAACTCTAAAATACACTTTGGAAAAACCCGCATGTCAATCCGACTTTAAACAAATGAGATATGCTTGTGTTAATATTTTCACATAATACAAAGTACAAAAACAAGTACAAAAACAAATAGCTGAAAAGTTGAAAATTTTCAGTTTTGATATCCCAACTTCGGAGGACTGTAAATCATTGAATGTTAAACCAAAAATGACAAAATTATAGTCTAAACTCATGTACAAACTATAAACTAGAAGTTGGAAAAAACCACATGTCAATCCGACTTCAAACGAATTAGATATGAATGTTTTAAAACTTTCATCGAATACAAAAAAAACTAAAAAACTAAAAACTTCCAGCTTTGATATCTCGACTTTTGAGGACTCTAAGTCAATGAATATAAAACTAAAAATGACAAATTTATAGTCTAGAATCATGTACAAACTCTAAACTACATGTTGGAAAAAAACCGTATGTCAATTGGAGTTGAAACGAATAAGATATGCATCTTGTAAATGTTTTACAAAAACCGATTCCGGCCCTAAAAGTGGTTCCGGTTCCAAAAACCGGTTCCGGATTTTAGACCCGGTTTACCCGGACCCAATGGACCCAAACCCGGATTACCCGGAACCCGGATAAAGCCAATTTTTAAACCCGGAACCGGACCCGGTTCTATATATTCCGGTTCTAACGGGTCCGGTTCCGGTTCGGTTCCGGTTCCGGTTCGGTTTTCCGGTTCTAAATCTCATCCCTAGTGCAGTGTAACCCGAAGGGTTGACTTTTGTTGACTTTTAGGGTTTGGTCAACTTTAGAGTCTTTGAGCCATGGGGGGGGGGGTAAAATGGACTTTTACCCTTCTGAGAGTACTGAGAGAGGGAATAGCCTAGGCTTAAGGGATGTATTGATTTAGAGTGTTTATTTCATTTGATTAGGTGGAGGCTAGATCGGATTTTTCAGATTTGAGATTTTACCGAGTTACCCGAGGTGAGTCTTCTCACTATAATTTACCTAGAGTGGTAATTAGAGTTATGTGACAGAGTATTTTGTATGCTTTTGCGTGATTTTATTTCTATGTGATTTATGCTATGTATGTTCCAGAGTTTTCAGAGTTAAGACCTGAAGGTCCACAGAGTTAGGGCCAGAGGGCCCACAGAGGTATGGGACTGGAGGGTCCCACTGAGACACATTGACCAGATGGTCAAACAGAGTTATAGCCTCGAGTGGCTAATATGTATTGTGTGTGGTATTTTGGGGAACTCACTAAGCAATTATGCTTACAGTGTTCTGTTATGTGTTTCAGATACCAGTGAGGATTGCGGGAAGGCCCCAGTTTGATTAGTACATACTCGAGGAGTTTTTACATATTTTGATCTTGGGACGTGATGTCATGAATTGATTATGTGATACAATGATGTTTTATGACAATTATGAATGAAAATGTTTTTTTATAAATGTGAAAAATTATTTGAAAATTTGGGTGTTATAAATACAAGTAAACACACGGTTAAACTCGTGTGGAAATATCAATCTTTTTATATACTTTCATACTATTATATTAACTATCAGATGAAGTTGTTAACACGCAAAACATCATACATCACAACTTTACCCTCATGGGATATAATATGTTTTATAATGAGAAATATGTTTTATTTATATGTTTGCATACTACATCATACCAAGGGTCACCATTTCAACTATAACATTACGTTTATACTAAGAAAATACATATCGTTATTATGCCTTTATCAATACTGTAAAAAGGGTAATCATTTTGGACGTAAACATATATATTTCAAAATACGTGACTTAATTGAGAATATGTGAGTAATTCATCTTCATCGTACCTATTAAGGTATATAATAAAGCCTTGTTTTATAACTAGAGTCTCCACCTAGACAATGTGATAAGTGTGTATAGATCTATACGTGACTGATGATCCCGCACCCTGACTGTTAGCTACGGTCCGCAGGGTGACAAATATCATAACGCTTCGATGCCTGAAGAATGTCGCTACAGGTAAATCCATCATAGTATGGTTATGAAAACTCAAAGGATAGACAATTATTATGGTATTATATTTTGCGGGAAAAGTAATATTACAGTTATTTTTACGTGAAAATACAAACTTCTTATAGTTTTGTTTACTAATAAAATTATAGATCATCATTTTAAGTATGACATATTTACTTACAAATTAGAGTCTTGGGAATTTAAGACTACTTTTAAACTTTAGGAAAATATATGATTTTCCTGGTTCAATATATTCATTTTATACAACTCAACGATTCATAACTCATTTTATAAGATAATATCGGATTTTTGGGAAAACAAACGTAAACTTTCGAATGGCATGCATTTACACACATATCTACTTATGAAATCACCAACTTAATTGTTGAAACATTTTCTTTGAAATAAGTTGTATTCTCTGGAAATCGCTAAACACGAGGTTAGCAACTACTTTTTTGGACTAATGCTCTGGCGTTAGTAACATCTTTTGGAGTATCATATCGTACTTGACTTTTGAGACATGCAATACAACAATCATGTAAACTTTTCAAATATATATTATGGTGGTGTGTACTTTCTTTACTATTCAATTGTTGTGATACTATACATGACGTCCTCTGCCCCCGAATGTTTCCGATGTTCAGGTTTGGGGGTGTGACAGATTGGTATCAGAGCATCGTTTATAGTGAACTAAGTATATCAAAACCATTTTTGATATACAACTATAAACCCAACTAGGCAAAAGCACTCTGATTAAGATATATATATATATATATATATATATATATATATATATATATATATATTTAAAAATATAGTTTTATTAAAAGTATACATGCATACATTACATAACAGTAACAATATCATAAGGGAAAACAATATAGAAGTATTATAGATGGGTTGTGCACTACAGGTATGCCTTGGAATATGTAATCAGGACTTGGATGAATATAGCCTGATCAACTATATTTATCCAAGAGCCGAGTAACACATGTCAGGGAATAGTTGTCGTGGACGACAAGTCTAAAACTTACCAAAGATATAAACTTTAGAATCAAAATAACATTTAGAATACTATAGGAGTATTTTGTAAATACAATACTTTAACCTTGATGTTCAAATCTATATGCTTTAGTGTTTAGACAATTCTCATATCCCTATTCTCGCACAGACACAATGGCCGGATACCATCTACCAGGGGACCCCTACTACCCGAACCAAGGCCATCGAGGATGGATTGAGGATGATCCGGAAGAAGATCCAGAAGAAATTGTGGACGAAGAAGAAGAGGAGGAAGAACCAATCGAGGAAGAAGAAGATTCAGAAGGGACTGATACAGGACCTGAAGTATGCAATCCCCCACCATTCGTTCGACCTCCTGCAATCAGGAGAGCTTTTCAAGGACTGACACCAATGTGCGGAAATCTCATACATCACTAGAGCCAACAACAAGGAGTGCGCCCTCCATATGGAATGTGTAAAGACTTTTACAATGTTAGTAATGGAGGTCGGCCGACAGAGTACTCCCTATCATCGTGGAGAAGATAGCTTGCCAAACCAATCAGGTGAGAATTTCGAAAAATCGGATCCACGAAGTCAATGTAACGGCACAAGTCAACAGGGCAGACATTCCTCGCCTGGACGGATTATATGACGGAACCCAAACCTACACCGGGGCACTCTAGGGCCAAATGGATGCAAGCCTCACCGGAATAAGAGAAATGAGGGAGCTTCAAGCCATCTTTCAAAGGCGACTAATGGGAGCCAAACACTCAGAAGCAGAGTCTAGCTCTAAGCGTTGTACGTGTCGCAAGTAGTACCTGCACTACTCCCAAATTTTGATATAGACTAGAACCACGACTAAATGTCTTACTTTTATTAACTTTCTGTACTGTAGACCTATAGATAAGGTCAAATTTTCCCAACATTTCGATGTATCCACGATATATATATATATATATATATATATATATATATATATATATATATATATATATATATATATATATGTTAGAACAAAGTTCTTTTAGGATCATATGATTCTAAGCAGGATATTAAATAAGAACGTAACAAAGAACACAAGTATGGAACTGAATATGTCGTATGATTAATGTGATAACACCTCAGAAGAGCTCGATAAAGAACTTCAATCTGTAGAGGTGTTTAGGGTTACAAGAATCTACGTGATTAACAACTGTTTAATATACGCATACATGCATGCATATATATACTATAACCCTAACAGCTAATCTAGATAACAACGAAACTAATCTAGATAAACACGGATGGACATACCCAATCCGGATACAAAATATATGGCCCAAGACGCAACACAAATAGACTCAACAATCTCCCCCTTTGCGTCTTTGGAGCCGAAACCTCATTCCTTTTTAACAGCTGGAGGCTTCTTCACAGCAAGCATGTGAGGTTCTCTTGGATTAGCTTGAAACCTGGCACAGTAACAAACAGAAAACATAATATCTGGTCTACTAGTTGTTTGATACATAAGGGACCCGGTCATTTGATGATAAAGTGTTATATCCACAATAGGTTTCTCCAAAGATGGGGTTAGCTTAGTGCCAAATGCCATAGGAACCTTCACTTTTGAGTCACCCTTCATTCCAAATTTTGTCAGTAAGTTCTTGGTGTATGCTTCCTGGTTTATAAAGATACCTTCTGGTCCCTATTTAATATTCAAACCAAGGAAAAAGTTAATTGGACCCATTGTGCTCATTTCAAATTTAGTCTCCATCAACTTCCTGAATTCAACTGTTAAGCTAGGATTCGTGGAGCCGAAGATGATATCATCAACATCAATCTAAACAATCATCAATTGTTCGCCTTCCTTCTTACGAAAGAAGGTTGGGTCAACCGAACCTTGTTTAAATTTTGACATTTTCAAGAAGCGAGTTAGCGTTTCATACCAGGCTCTCGGTGCTTGTTTTAGCCCATAGACTGCTTTATCCAGCACATAGCAATGATCAGGGTAATTTTCATTCACAAAACCAGGAAGTTGCTTAACATAAACGGTTTCTTCTAATTCTCCATTCAAGAAAGCGCATTTGACATCCATTTGGAAAACTTCGAAGTTCTTTTGAGCAGCATATGGAAGAAAGATTCTGACAGATTCTAACCTTGCTACTGGAGCAAAGGTTTCTTCATAATCTATCCCTTCTTCTTGACAATAACCTTTTACAACCAACCGGGCCTTGTTACGAATGACATTCCCTTCTTTGTCCAGCTTATTTCTAAACACCCATTTCAGGCCGACAACAGAAGCATCTTTCGGTGTAGGAATCAACCTCCAAACTCTATTTCGTTCGAACTCATGGAGCTCATCCTGCATTGCTTGAACCCAATCTGAGTGATCAAGTGCAGCATTTACAGTTTTCGGCTCAATTTTGGAAATAAACGAATTGAACATACAAAATTCTACTTTAGAGAATAATGCAGTTTGTTTCGCCTTCAGTTGAGATCGAGTAAGAACACTTTCTGAGGTTTCACTAATAATTTGTTCTTTGGGATGGTCTTTTGTCCATTTCACTAATGGAGGATAGCTTGGATCATACTTTGGATTCAATTCAGCTTCTAGTTCTATTTCAACATCTGACAGATCACCCTCACCTTCGTCAGTAGAACTATCACTTTCTTTGTCCTTCCCCCCCTCGACTAGCGAAGTGAAAACTCTGTCAGCATCAGAGTCTGCATTTCTTGTGGAAGTTGGTTTCTCCCCCTCGATTTGACTATCACTTGGTTGTTTTGGTTCAGTGTTTGCCCTATCATCTGAAACTTTAGATGTAGGATCTGAACTTGGATTCTCCCCCTCAACAGAAGCTCCGCTTGTCTATGAGGTTGTAGAGCTCTCCCCCTGGAACGTTGACTCGTTGTTTGGAGAGCCTATTGATGAGTTAGTACTTGGTGGTTCGCTTTCCATCTCCTTAGTGGCTTCGTCTATGATCTTCTTGATATTATCAAGTTGGTTATCTGCTGCCATTGCCTATGAATGAATTGCTTTTTCTGGTTCATCGAATAGCCGAAGGTATTCCTCAAACAGGTTGGATATGGGAACCGAGACCTGTCCAGATTCTGGGAATATGTCTCCTAAGGCACTTTCATTTCTTCGAACCTTCTGCATATAATTGTCATCAAAGGTGACATAATAAGTCTCTTCAATTGTTTTGGAACGCTTATTCAACACCCTGTATGCTTTTGATGACAGAGAGTAACCCAGAAATATGCCCTCATCGGATTTAACATCAAACTTATTTCGGTTCTCTTTAGAATTAAAAATAAAGCACCTTCAACCGAAGATATGGAAAAATTTAACATTCGGCTTCCTATTATTGATGATCTCATAAGGAGTTGTGGAGAATCTCTTGTTGAGCAAGGACTGATTCTGAGTGTAGCATGCGGCGACAATTGCATCAGCCCAGAAGTATAAAGGTACGAAAGCGAAACTTAACATGGTTCTTACTGTTTCACATAACGAGCGGTTCATTCTGTTGTGGTGTATAAGGGGCCGAAAAATTGTGAGTTATCCCTTTATCAGCCAGAAAGTCCTCAAAATCCTTGTTCTTGAATTCCAGACCATTGGTACTTCTGATGTTTCTGACCGTTTTCTTTAGCTGTACTTCTATTTGCTTGATGAATGCCTTTAGCTTGGGAGTAGCATCTGATTTCTGCTTAAGAAAGAAAACCCAAGTGAAGCGTGAAAAATCATCTACAATAACAAGAATGTACTTACTTATACCGATACTCTCTATAGCAGAAGGTCCACATAAATCAATGTGTAATAGTTCAAGTGCTTCCACTATGTTAGTATTGATGCGTGTAGGGTGGCTTCTTCTGCACTGTTTACCCATCTCACATGATGCACATAAATGGTCCTTTTCGAACTTGAGAAGAGGAAGGCCTCGAACGTGATCACCAATCACTAATTTGTTGATGTCTTTGAAATTCAGGTGTGATAGACGTCGATGCCATAACCAGCTTTCATCAGTGTTTGCCTTTAACAGCAGACAGATAACTGGTGTCCCTCGAATTGAGTTAAGATTCAGAGGGTACATTTCTCCCTTTCGTGCAGATTTCAACAATACCTTCTTGGATTGTTTTCCCACTATCTCAGACCCCTCATCATCGAATGATACCTTCAAACCCGTTCCTACAACTAATTGTGACACGCTGATGAGATTGTGTTGCAATCCTTCTACATAAGCCACCTTTCTGATCGAGAAGTCTCCATTTGTTATCATGTCGTATCCTTTGATTGTTCCATAGGAATTGTTTCCAAACTTCACAGACCCACCATATTTCAGGGACCGAAACTCTCTTAGCTCCTCCTTCCTCCCTGTCATGTGACGCGAGCAGCCACTGTGTATATACCATTCGACGTCAAACTGCTCGTCACTGATTACCTGCAAATTCAAGCAGATTTAGGAACCCAAAGTTTCTTGGGTCCTGGTGAGTTTTTCACAGAGAAAGGAATAACTGCAGAAACATCAACTAAAAAGGTTCATTTAATGAGAGTGGTTTGATCTTTTCTTTTAATGGTATACACCTTGATTTTTGTTTTATCTTCTTTAAATTTTAGTGTATCAGTTGGGGTTGTTTTTGATGGTTTGGGATTTTTCGTTTGATTCCTAGGTTTAGTAAAGGATTTCTTATTTTCTTTCTCAAAGTCTGATTCTAGCTTTCCATTTCCTTTGATGTCCTTTAAAGAATTTGTTACAGCTTGGGACTTGGAGGATCCATTACTAGGATTGGGACCGAATCTAAGTCGAGGACCGAGTCTAGGTCGAGGACCAAAAGTGGGTTCAGGACCGAGACATGACTTTCGGTTATGGGATTTGGAATAGTAGGAATTTGGACTGAAATTTTCCTTCAACTTTTCCTTTCCCTTGTCCATGGATCCTTTCCTGAGAGGCTCATAGTTGGGATTTTTATAATTCAATTGCTTTTTCCTTTCATTCAGATTCGTGGCATATCTCTGATTTCTCAAGCGTTTCTATTTAGCTAGCTCCTTCTGAGATTTGTGAATATTGAAGCTGGCCTTTGGTTTCTCCTTCTGAGTTGCAGTTGTCTTACCTTTCATTTTAGATTTTGTGCTCTTCTTAGTTTGAACTTTCGGTTCTTCCCTCTTGATTGGAACATCAGGTTCAACCATTGGTTCCTCAGGAACATCTTTGGTTCCACTTGAGCTTGGAATATCGAAACTGGAGGGTTTGTTGATGGGCTCTGGTATGTATCTACCTTTGACTCTCCATGTGGTTTTATCAGATAGTCCCACAGTCTCATCTGCGTTGTCAATAGGAGCACACCAGAAATAGTCTTCGCATCCTTCAACGTTATCTTCGTCAACTATGATTCTTAATTCTGGCGTTTGCCTTTGAGTGACCCTAGTCACAGCATAAACCTGATTTGGCACAGTCTGAACCTTTTGATAGACGGAGGCCTTTTCCTTGAGTTTTGGTTTCTGTTCTTTTGACAGACGAGCAAACTCAACGGAGTTTTCTGATATAAGAGGTTTTTCATTCTCGGTTTCATGTTTCATAAACTTCGAGCAATCAACTTCATCCTCTACTGAGATTTCACTCATCTCGCTTTCCGCATCAAATTCAGACGAATTATCTAAGTTTATTTTATTATCTTGAACAATTTTGGCATTTGACAGATCAAATGTTTGTATAGTTTCAGTTTTAATCTTTTGCCTATTATTTTCATCTAAGATATTTTTTAACATACTCTTATGTTCCTTAGAATCGATGAAGGTTTCTATCTTATCCAATCCTAGCCTATACGAACTTGATGTCTCTTCAGAGGACACCTCTGATTCACATTCTGCTATAACTTCATCTTCCTTAAATTCAAGAAAGGGCAAAATCATTTTATGAATTTTCTTGCCAATTTCACAGCTTAAATGTAATTGAGCAATGTTAGTATAAAGACGCTTCGCAATTGAACAGAAAAAATTTCTTTGTTTTAATAACTTTAAATTGTCCCTTTGCAAATAAATACATTCATCCCTAGCTCTAACTAACTCTGCTTCCTTCAGCTCAATCCACATTCTCATTTCGTCACTTTTTAAAGACACCCTACCGAGTTGGTAAGTTAGGTTAGAATTTGCTAAGCGGGTTTGCATGAGGCTACTACTTAGGTTAGAAAATTTAAAGTTTAATTCATTTAATTCTTCTTGATAATCAGTTTTTGAGATTTTAAGAGACTCAAGAATAAAATGTACCTTTTTGATCAATCGATCACAGTCGTTGATCTTCTCACTCATCGGCTTTTCCGCAAAGCACTTGTTTTCTGTCAGGTTCGGTTCCGTATCTGCACTTTCGGTTGATGGATCAGCAGTGACGATAAATCACTTTCCACCCGAACCTTCATTCTTTGCCACATATTCCTTTCCATGAGTGGGCCTTCTTACTTCCTCGTCTTCAGAGTCGGTTGACCAGACTTCTATGCCACCGAACTCATCTTCCCTTGCATTCTCCTTTACGATTAAGGCATTCATCGAGCTGTTGGATGCCTTTTTCTTATTTACTTCTTCTAATTTTCGCATATAATACGCCTCATCATCTTCACCCTCTCTTTTCTCAGCCATCTTTCTCAACATGCAATCTTTGGCAAAATGGTTCTTGTCGTGACAATAGTTGCAGTCGTATCCAGAGTCTCCAACAAGCTTGCTCTCCTTTTTCTCTTCATCCTTTTGAGAGGAGACTTTCGGTTTATCCTTCATCTTTTCAGAACTATAACTTCCCTGTCAGTTTCGGTTCTTGTTGATGGGAAATTTTCTCCTTGCAAATTTCTTTGGATTTGTGACCATCATGGCATACTCCTCACTTGTAAGGTCGCATTCTGACATGTCTGACTCTTCTTCTTCTTCTTCTGCAGTACTTTTTCCTTTAGAAACAAGAGCCAACGATCCCACACCAGAGATCACTTTCGCTTCCTTGGTTACAACACTTTCATGAGACTTTAGTATACCTACTAGTTTCGCCAGCGAGTACGATTTGAACTGTTCATGCGCCTTCACAGTGGAAACCACAGCCATCCATTTTGGTCTCAGCCCGTTCTTGAACGTTACTTTCTGCTCGATCAGCTTTCTCTCTATCCCATGCTTGATCATCTTACTGAGGAGATGATTGAACCGATCAAAGGTCTGTACAAGCTTCTCTTCAGGTTTCTGTTCGAAAACTCCAAATTCTGATAGCAACAAAGTTTGAATAGAGTGTTCCAGGTCTTCATCAGTTGAGTAAAGTTCCTTCAACCTATCCCAGATCCCTTTAGCAGTTGTGCATGAACCTACTAGCCTAAAGGTGTTAGATTGCAGGGCGAATCTTATCATTCGCATGGCTTTAACGTTACACAAGAGCTTATCCTTCTCATATTGTGGCATTTTCTCAACATCCGTCACCAGCTTGTTGTAATCCGTTTGCGACTTAACAGTCGTGTTTGTTCCCGAATGTACAAACGGTCCACGAGTGATAGCTTCCCAGATGAGATAGCCATTGTCTTCAGATCCAACCACGTAATCTTCAAAGTGATGAGCCCATACTTCGTAGTCTTGAGTATAGAGTATGGGTACTCTGGTTGTTGATCCGATGCTGTTTGAGATGTTTATGGGGTTTGTATGCGAATCATCGTGAGACATGGTGAGCTGCTAGAATCAAACCTGTAAACTTGAGATTAGGGTTTTATCAAAAACAGAGTTGTCGTCGATATGAAGACGACGGCTTCTATTTATATGATAAAAGCGAAAACCCTAAAGTATTATGAATACAGAAGTAATGTGTATTGATCACACAATCTCCTGCTCTGATACCAATTGTTAGAACAAAGTTCTTTTAGGATCGTATGATTCTAAGCAGGATATTAAATAAGAACGTAACAAAGAACACAAGTATGGCACTGAATATGTCGTATGATTAATGTGATAACACCTCAGAAGAGCTCGATAAAGAACTTCAATCTGTAGAGGTGTTTAGGGTTACAAGAATCTACGTGATTAACAACTGTTTAATATACGCATACATGCATGCATATATATACTATATCCCTAACAGCTAATCTAGATAAACACGGATGGACAGGCCCAATCCGGATACAAAATATATGGCCCAAGACGCAACACAAATAGACTCAACAATATATATATATATATATATATATATATATATATATATACATATATATATATATATATATATATATATATATATATATATATATATTAAAGTATATATATATATACATATATATATATATATATATATATATATATATATATATATATATATATATATATTAAAGTATTTTCCTTGCGGGTTAATTTACTTGGATACCACTCAAATTCATAGGTTTATCTGTTATTATATAAACTACTAGTATGAATCGAACACAAATTCATTTTTAAGTCGAATCTTAACATATGAAGAATTCTAAATAACCAACTTTTTATCACTCGAATTTCAAATCATCAGAGACTTATTTTCTTTCATTGTTAATTATTTGGCAGCAAGATGCCTCCTCGTAGATCTGCACGCCGCCTCAACAACGCAACACCAACGTCACCGACACTACCTCCAAGATATGATCCCGTCATGGTACAGGCTACTATCACTACAGCAGTAGCAGATGCTCTTACATAAATAAACACTAACGACACTGGTGGAACTGGAAGCAATACTAACCACTTGAATCATGGCGCTGGCCATGGTCATATCAGGGAATGCACATACAAATAATTTTCAAATGTAAAGCAAAGACTTTCAACGGGGTAGGAGGAGTCATTGCACTTATGCAATGGTTCGAGAACACCGAAACAATCTTCGAGATCTGTGCATGCCCGGAAACAAGCTATCAAGTTTGCTACTTGTACTTTCTCTGATCAAGATCTGACCTGGTGGAAGGGCCATGTGAAAGACTTATCACTCCTAGTTGCTAATGCCATGAGCTGGGAACATCTCAAAATCTTGATGCTGGAAGAATACTGCCCGAGGGGCGAAATCCAAAAGTTAGAGCAGGAGTTATGGAACCTAACGATGACTGGATCGGACCTAGCCACTTACATGACCAGGTTCAGTGATTTTTCAGCCTTGTGCCCAGGTATGGTAAACCCGGAACCAAAGAAGGTGGAGAGGTACATTTGGGATTGTGACCCCAGATCTAAGGGCATGTCCTGGCTTCTAACCTAGTCACATTTGACAGCGCAAAGCGCTTGTCTCAACGATTGATTGATCATGGTGTTAAACAGGTTACTATTACCGCTACTTCTGATCCACCGAAGGAGGTAGAGGACCAAAGGAAACCCTGGAACAAGAGAAAGGGGCAGGCAATGCAAGAGAACCCAAAGAGGCAACAGTTAGTGACAGCTCATTCTGTTACTCTCCCTACCACCCCCACACCAACAAAGTCGTACATCGACAACCTGTCGAAGTGCAATAAGTGCAACTTTCATCACCACAGACCCTACCATGAAATGCATTGTATTAAGTGAAACAGGTAGGGACACACTGTCCACTTCTTCAAGGAACCAACCCAACTGGCCGCTCCAGCCGCAAATGTCGGAGTAGGTCGTACTTATTACGAGTGTGGAGCAACGGGGCACTTCCGAAGGGATTGTCCGAAAGAAAACAATGGGAATGCTGGTGGAAGAGGCCTAGTATTCACAATGGGCCAAGTGGAAGCCATTGTCGATCCCACAATGGTTACATGTATATTTCTCCTCGATAACTCTTATGCATGCATTCTATTTGATAGTGGAGCGGAGAGGAGTTTCGTAAGCCACAATTTTAAAAATCTACTCAAACAAACACCCCAGTCCATAAGTGAAACATTCATAGTAGAAATGGCTAACGGCAAGAAAGAAGGGGCTAAAGAAATATACTTAAACTGTACCCTCGCACTAAACAACAATTCTTTTCCAATCAACCTCATGCAGGTTTCAATAAAAAGTTTCGACGTTATCATAGGCGTGGATTGGCTGAGTTCTAATCGTGCGGACATTTTATGTTACGAAAAGGTCGTTCGCCTTAATCTGCCAAATGGTGAAACCCTTGTTATTTATGGCGATAAACCCAATACAAGTCTTCGTATCATCTCTTGCGTCAAAGTTAAAACATATTTACGCAAGGAATGCCATGCATTTTTGGCACATGTCGTGGATGTAAAGCGAGGAACAGAAGACATCAAGAGCATGCCTGATGTCTGTGATTTTCTCGATGTCTTTCCCGAAGATCTTCCAGGAGTACCTCCTGCGAGACAAGTCGAATTCAGAATTGATTTAGTTCCTAGATCCACCCCTGTAGCCAAAGCACCGTATCGTTTAGCCGCAGCAGAGATGCAAGAATTATCCAGTCAACTGAACGAATTGCTTAGCAAAGGATTCATCACACCAAGCTTCTCACCTTAGGGAGCCCCAGTGTTGTTCGTGAAGAAGAAAGATGGATCGTTCAGAATGTGCATCGACTACCAAGAGCTAAACAAACTCACCATTAAGAACCAATATCCCTAGCCACGAATACACGATATGTTCGATCAACTCCTACGGGCAAACTATTTTTCAAAGATCGATCTAAGATCGGGATATCACCAGCTACGAGTCCTAGAAGGTCATATTCCTAACACGGATTTCCAAACAAGATATGATCACTACGAATTTGTAGTGATGCCGTTCGGGCTAACCAATGTACCCGCCGTGTTCATGGACTTAACGAATCGGGTATGTCATTTGTTCATAGATAAAATTGTGATCGTATTCATAGACGACATACTCATTTATTCAAGGAGTAAAGAAGAACATGATCAACACCTGAGACAAGTCTTGGTGATGCTAAGTGCAGAGAAACTTTACGCAAAGTTCTCTAAGTGCGAGCTTTGGATTAGGAAAGTGGACTTCCTAGGTCTCATGGTCAGCGTAGAGGGAATCCATGTTGACCCTTCCAAAATCAAGGAAATCAAAAATTGGTCCGCACCAACGACGCCGACCGAAATTCGCCAATTTCTAGGCCTTGCGGGCTATTACCGAAGATTCATACATAACTTCTCCAGCATTGTAAAACCCCTTACCACCCTGACTTAAAAGGGTGTAGCCTTCAACTAGGGAGAAAAGCAAGATGCTGCATTTCAAACACTAAAGCAAGACCTATGCAGCGCACCCATTTTGTCTCTCCCAGAGGTGACATAAGACTTCGTAGTATATTGCGATGCATCCAAGCAAGGGTTGCGTTGTGTGCTAATGCAGCGAGGAAAGGTTATTGCTTACGCCTCGCGACAGCTGAAAACATATGAAGTCAACTACACCACACATGATCTAGAGCTTGGAGTAGTGGTGTTCGCTCTGAAGATTTGGAGGGAGTACCTATACGGTACAAAGTGCACCATGTTCATAGACCACAAGAGTGTTCAACACATATTCAACCAGAAGGAGCTAAATATGAGGCAACGACGTTGGGTCAAACTACTCAACGACTATGAATGTGAAATTCGTTATCATCCAGGAAAAGCCAATGTAGTGGCAGATGCCCTAAGTTAAAAGGAGTACTATGGTCGAAGAGTGAAAGCGCTAACCATGAAAATCCATTCACACCTGTCAACGCAAATCAAGGAAGCCCAACTGGAAGCCTTG
This sequence comes from Lactuca sativa, assembly GCF_002870075.4. Taxonomy (NCBI): domain Eukaryota; kingdom Viridiplantae; phylum Streptophyta; class Magnoliopsida; order Asterales; family Asteraceae; genus Lactuca; species Lactuca sativa. The sequence continues at coordinate 244,742,548 of NC_056627.2, read as the reverse complement.
AAACCCAAAAACGTAACAGGTGAAGCACTTAGAGGGATGGAAAAAAACTTCGAAATCAAAAGTGAAGGAGTTTGTTATCTCATGAAATGAATCTGGACACTAAAGTTGGGTGGATTCAGAGAAGCGGTTACGAACGAAGCTCACAAGACTCGATACTCAGTACACCTAGGTTCAGATAAGATGTATATGGATCTCAAACTACTTTATTGGTGGCCAAACATGAAAGCAGAGATTTCTACCTACGTTGGCAAGTGCTTAACTTGTGCCAAGATCAAGGTAGAGTATCAAAAACCCTCAGGTCTACTCCAACAAGCCGAAATACCTGAGTGGAAGTGGGAGCAAATTACCATGATTTTATCACCAAACTACCCAAGACGCAAGGTGGTCACGATACCATTTGGGTGATTATCGATAGGTTAACCAAGTCTGCCCACTTCTTGCCAATTAAGGAGAGTGATAAGATGGAAAGACTGACAAGGACTTACATCCAGGAAATCGTGCGACTTCATGGAGTGCCGATATCTATTATCTTGGATAGAGACAGCCGATTCACTTCATGATTCTGACAATTACTACAGAAAGCCTTGGGAACTAGGCTAGATATGAGTATAACCTATCACCCACAAACTGACGGACAGAGTGAGAGAACTATCCAAACCCTAAAAGTCATGTTACGGTCTTGTGTAATAGACTTTGGTAAAGCATGGGACAGCCACTTACCGTTAGTCGAGTTCTCGTATAATAACAGTTATCACACTAGCATCAAGACTGCTCTATTTGATGCCCTTTACGGCCGCAAGTGCAGATCACCTCTGTGCTTGGCTGAAATGGGTGACACGCAGTTGGCGAGAGGCCTAGTCCCTGATAGCACACTCACTAGTCCATAAATCATTAGAGAGACGACTGAGAAGATCGTTCAAATCCGTGAATGGCTGAAAGTCTCACGAGACAGGCAAAAGAGCTACGCCGACAAGAGACGAAAACCCTTGGAATTTCAGGTTGGTGATCGTGTCCTACTAAAGGTCTCACCCTCGAAGGGCATGCTACGCTTTGGGAAGAGTGGAAAACTAAACCCAAGGTACATTGGACCCTTCGAAGTTACTGCAAGGATTGGTCCAGTAGCTTATAAACTCCAACTACCACTCTAACTTAACAACGTACATCCTGTGTTTCACGTGTCTAATATGAAAAAGTGTCTATCTGATGAAACTTTCGTAATTCCACTCAAGGAAATTGAATTGAATGAAAAGTTTAACTTTGTGGAAGAACCCGTTGAGATCCTGGATAAGGAAATCAAATGAACTGTAACAGCCCGGATTTCCAGGTATCTTTTATGTTTATGTTTTTGGTGTTTTGAGAGGGGACTCGGCGAGTTAGAGCTCAGACTCGCCGAGTAGGATCGCGGATCTGGACGCGGGTTCGCGCCTGGACTCGGCGAGTCCAAGGTATGGACTCGGCGAGTCCGCGCTGTTTAATGAAACCCTAATTTCTCGGGTTTGAGACCTATTTAAAGGGTCTTATGGCCGTCATTTGTGCTCACTAGTCCCTTGAGTGAAACCCAAATCGAGTGTGAGCGTTTGGAGCATAGTAGGAGGCCATTATTGATCTTGGAGGTGTCATCTTGCAAGGAAAAGGGAGGATCAGCTAAGGAAAGGCAAGAGGAGCCACTTCCTGAGAGTTTGGGGTCCAGAGCATCGCATTTGAGGTAATATCTTCGAGCTATCCTCTTCTATGTTGATGTTTTCATTGATTTAGGGCTTGTTGAGCCCTTTTGTGGCTAGATCTAGTGCTTCCTTGGTCCCTTAAGCAATTTAGACCATAGATCTGGACCCTTGGAGGTCCAGAGTGTCCCTTTGCCCAAGCTTTTTGTGAATCAATGGAGGTTTTGGATTGGAATCCTTATGCCTTAGGTCAAAATGCCATTTATGAGCCATGGGGTGTGTTTTAAACACCAAGATAAGGACTTTACGTGTTGAATCAGTCTAGGAAGGCCAGATCTATGAATTGTTGGAGCAGATCTGATCTTAGAAGCAAATTTGAGTGATTGCATGGCATGGACTCGCCGAGTCCGATGATCAGACTCGGCGAGTAGCTTGAAGATTTCCCTCAGATCGCCCAGTGAGTGGTCCAGTCGAGTCATAGGTTAACTCAGTGAGTCAGGGCGAGTCAGAGAGCGTTGGTAGGTGGTCTGAGTTGAACTGGGACTCGCCGAGTTGTTCTTGAGACTCGGCGAGTTGAGTCGGGGTGGCCCCGCGATTCTTCCAAGTGGAACTCGTCGAGTCAGGGGGAGTACTCGACGTGTCAAAAGGGAATCCTAGAGAGGTTGGTGAAAACATCTAGACTCGTCGAGTCGCCATAGTGCACTCACCATTGACCGCTAACCGAGAGTTGACTAGTGTTGACTTAAAGGGTAGTCAACCTTAGTGGTAAAAATGTTAATAGGAGACGTATGATGATATAGGGAGATTGTAGCTCGGAGGATCGAGCACGTGTGATTTCGGGATTTGCTAGCTATTGATATTCACGAGGTGAGTCTTCTCACTATACTATACCCGGAAGGGTTTGACTGTGTGACCGGAAGGTCGGATATGGTATGAGACATATGTGCTATATGTGATAAGTTAATTGTTATATGTGCTGTGTATGATATGCTTGATATGGGCCGGAAGGCATTGTAATGTGAACCGTAAGGTTGGCGTGGGTAGGACCGGAAGGTTTACCTAGTCGGGACGGAAGTCCCCTGAGACACATGGACCGAAAGGTCAGGGCCTGGAAAGGCGTATGTGCGTAGGTTGTATTTTGGGGGACTCACTAAGCATTTATGCTTACAGTTGTTTCGTATGTGTTTCAGGTACTAGCGAGGACCGTGGGAAGGCGCCGGCGTGATCTGTACACACTGATGGATGATTTATGATCTTGGGATTTATGTGATTGTATTATGACATGATACGTTGGATATTTATGCCTTGTTTTGGATGAAAATACATTTTTAGAAATGAAAATTTTGTGTTAAAATTTCCGTTGTTACAATTTGGTATCAGAGCCTTGGTTTGAGGGATTCGGGTACACATTAGGGCATAACTGAACTCAAACCGAGGATTTGAGGAAAACTTTTAAAAACAAAGGCATAAAATTTTTATAGAGGATTTTATGGTAAACAAAAATGAAGCAGTGTGTGCGATCAGCCAGCGCCCGAACGGTAAAGATCCCCAAAATACCCTTACAATGATGTGTTAAGAGATATGATATGATATGAATTGTTATGCATAGAAGACTAGGTATTCATGATAGGACTAGAGTGGCCTGATTTGTGATGCCTTAGTCTAGGGAAGTCTGTTGCTATGAGATGCTTTGTGAGCGAGCGGGTGATTAGTGCATAACAATAGTAGAGTACTCAGGATCCGGGGTTTGGGGAGGAGGACTTGGGATGAATGCTGATGCGGTGTGGTCGGTAGTATTGGGCCCGTACTACCGAAGACACCGGGTCAGTGGGCGACCCAAGTAAGAATCCCTAGGTATCGGAGACTGAGTAGGGTTGCGTTATCGAGTGCGATTATGCTCGATAGAGTCTCTGATAGTTCTATGTTGTATTTCAGAGGCATCATGGTTGGACCACGCCACAGACCGAGTACGAGCAGTGTGAGTGACGAGGAGATTCGTCAGATGATTCATGAGGAGGTGGCTGCAGCGATCCGAGCTGAGATTCCGGAGATGTTTGGGTCTATTAAGACCACTTTGATGGAGAACTTTGATGAGCGGTACGCCGTGTTGACTGAGGCTGCAGCCACTGTAGCTACCGCAGCTGTGGCCGCTGCCAGACCTCAGGGAGGTGACTCGTTGCTGTTTCGGGAGTTCAGCAACACGAAGCCACCTGAGTTTGACGGGACGCAGGATCCGATCGCTGCGATGAGATGGATTGCTGATATCGAGGGATGCTTCTACACTTGTTCATGTCCGGAGCATCTGAGAGTATGGTTCGCCTTGAACCAGCTTCGTCTGGGAGCGAAGGATTGGTGGAAGTTCGTGACGGCGAACTTCACTTTGGCAGAGATTTCAGCTGTGTCGTGGGAGAGGTTTACCTCTATGTTCAGAGACGAGTACGTTCCCCCGGTGGAGAAGGAACGGTTGGTTCAGGAGTTCTTGACCCTCACGCAGGGTACTGATTCAGTCGCGGTGATCATGTGGAAGTTTCATGAGAGGGCGGTGTTCTGCCCCGAGCAGGTGTCTACAGCGCAGGCTCGGATGAGCCGGTATTTGGGGGTGTTGAGGAGGGATATCCGGGAGTTCGTGTCGAACTCAACGTATCATACCTTTGCTGAGCTTCAGGCGAATGCCAGGAAGCGCGAGATCGAGTTGGAGACCCAGGCCAGGGAGGAGGCCGAGTCTCAACGGGTGGATCGGCGGCCGGCTCAGTCTCAGCCGGCAGCCAAGCGGACTAAGTCCACTGATTCGAGGACAGGAGGTCCGAAGGGCCGCACTTGCGGACTAAGTCCGCCGATTCGAGGACAGGAGGTCCGAAGGGCCGCACTTGCGGAAAGTGCGGCAAGGGTCATGAGGGGACATGTCGAGTAGGTGCTTGCTACAAGTGTGGGAAGGAGGGGCACATCGCTAGGGATTGCCCCAAGGGGTTTATGGTTTGCTTTCATTGCAACCAGACCGGCCATCGGAAGGCCGAGTGCCCTCAGCTTCATCAGGGATCTGCACCTGCTGCCAGGGCTACTGGGATTCGACCAGTGAAGGCCGAGGCCCCGAGGGCTCGTGGGAGAGCTTTCCAGTTGACTGCGGAGGAGGTCCGCGCTGCGCCTGATGTTGTGGCAGGTATGCTTTATTTCATGTATTTATTTTGATGTTGAGATATTATGCTTATGTTATGTTATGTGTAGGTACTTTCCTTGTGAACTTTGTACCTGCTTTAGTGTTATTTGACTTGGGTCCGATTCGGTCTTTTGTATATTTGGCCTTTAGTCAGCATATCAGTGTTAGCCGTGAGCCGTTGAGTCGGCCTCTGAGAGATTCTATAGCTGACGAGAGAGTGATTTGTGCCACGGAGGTTCTCCGTGGATGTGTGTTAGAGATTTTCGGGGTTGAGTTTCCGATTGATCTGGTTCCTATTGCGATGGGTGATGTCTGTGTCATTGTGGGCATGGACTGGTTGAGCAGATTCGGCGCGGTTATCGACTGCGAGCGTCAGTTGGTGACTATACGAGACCCTAGTGGGGGAGTTCTTTCGGTGTACGGCGAGGGTACACGTTCGGGATCAGCTTTTTGTTCGTCCGCTAGGGCGAGGCAGTGTCTACAGCAGGGCTGTAAGGGTTTTGTGGCGTGTGTGATGGATACGCGAGTGACTTCCGAGAGGCCGAGTTCAGTTGAGGAGGTTCTGGTGGTGCGTGAGTTTCCTGATGTCTTTCCCGACGAGTTGTCGGGTGTGCCTCCTGTGAGGCAAGTGGAGTTTAGTATCGACTTGGTCCCGGGGGCTGGGCCTATCGCTAAGGCGCCTTATCGTCTTGCACCTCCAGAGATGCAAGAGTTATCCTTGCAGCTTCAGGAGCTGCTGGGGAAGGGATTTATTAGGCCGAGCAGCTCGCTGTGGGGAGCACCTATTTTGTTCGTCAGGAAGAAGGATGGTTCACACCGGATGTGCATTGATTACCGGGAGTTGAACAAGTTGACGGTCAAGAACCGTTACCCATTACCGAGGATCGACGATTTGTTCGATCAGTTGCAGGGAGCATCTTGGTTCTCTAAGATCAATTTGAGGTCTGGATATCATCAGGTGAGAGTGCGGGATGAGGACGTCCAGAAGACAGCGTTCAGGACGCGTTATGGACATTATGAGTTTGTGGTGATGCCTTTTGGGCTCACCAATGCCCCGACGGTGTTCATGGATCTCATGAACAGAGTATGTAGGCCAATGTTGGATCGATCGGTGATTGTATTTATCGATGATATTCTGGTATATTCGAGATCTAGAGAGCAGCATGAGGAGCATTTGAGGGAGGTGCTTGAGGTCTTGAGATCGGAGAAGCTTTATGCAAAGTTCTCCAAGTGTGATTTCTGGTTACGGGAGGTCCAGTTCTTAGGACATCTTGTTAACCAGGAAGGGATACTGGTCGATCCGGCCAAGATTGAGGCGGTGATGAATTGGGAGGTGCCGAAGTCACCCTCTGAGATCAGGAGTTTTCGTGGGTTGGCAGGGTATTATCGGAGATTTATCAAGGATTTCTCCAAGATCGCAGTGCCACTCACCAGGTTGACCCAGAAGGGTGTTGCTTTTTCGTGGGGTCCCGAGCAGCAGACCTCCTTTGAGACACTTCGCCAAAGGTTGTGCGAAGCCCCGATATTAGCTCTCCCGGAAGGGATGGAGGATTTTGTAGTATATTGTGATGCATCGATTTTGGGGCTGGGAGCGGTACTGATGCAGAGGGGGCATGTGATAGCATATGCATCGAGGCAGCTGAAGCCTCATGAGATGAGATATCCCACTCATGATCTAGAGTTGGGGGTAGTAGTGTTCGCCCTCAAGATTTGGCGTCACTACTTGTATGGGGTTCGGTGTACGATATACACGGACCATAAGAGTTTGAGGTACTTGATGGATCAACCCAACCTAAATATGCGGTAGAGGAGGTGGTTGGATGTGGTCAAGGATTATGATTGTGAGATCCTGTACCACCCAGGCAAGGCTAATGTGGTAGCCGATGCGTTGAGCCGCAGGGCGGAGAGCACTCCTCTGCAGGATATATGTTTGAGATTGACCGTGATAGCTCCGGTACTGGATGCCATTCGTGGGGCACATGCCGAGGCTGTGCAATCGGAGATGCAGAAGAAGGAGCGAGTCGTTGGGTTGGTTTCGGAGTTCGTTACGGATGGGCGAGGGCTTATGACTTTTCAGGGTCAGATTTGGGTACCGTTTGTGGGCGGTACGCGTATTACTTTGATGGAAGAGGCTCATCGGTCGAAATTTTCGATCCATCCGGGGGCTACGAAGATGTATTTGGATTTGAGGAAAGAGTATTGGTGGCCCTGCATGAAGAGGGACGTCGCATGGTTTGTTGAGAGGTGCTTGACCTGCCGTAGGGTTAAGGCCGAGCACCAGAGACCGCATGGCAAGTTGCAGCCATTGGAGGTTCCCGAGTGGAAGTGGGAACAAATCACCATGGATTTTATCACCAAATTGCCGAGGACTGCCAGAGGAGTTGATGCAATTTGGGTGATTGTGGACAGGTTGACGAAGAGCGCTCACTTCCTTGCCATCAGTGAGAGTTCTTCAGCGGAAAAGTTGGCAGAGGTGTATGTGAGGGAAGTGGTATCTCGGCATGGGGTGCCGATCTCGATTGTTTCGGACCGTGATGTGCGTTTCACTTCCAGATTCTGGAAGAAATTTCATGAGGAGTTGGGTACTAGACTACATTTTAGTACCGCATATCATCCCCAGACAGACGGCCAGAGTAAGCGGACGATTTAGACGCTTGAGGACATGCTCCGAGCATGTGTGTTAGATTTTGGGGGTAGCTGGGATGCGTATTTACCCTTGGCAGAGTTTTCCTACAACAACAGCCATCATTCGAGCATTGGTATGCCGCCCTTTGAGCTGTTGTACGGGAGGAGGTGTCGGACCCCCATTTGTTGGGGAGAGGTTGGGCCGAGGGTGATGGGCAGTACAGAGATCGTGCTTCAGACGACAGAGCAGATTTAGTAGGTCAGACAGAGGTTGTTAACCGCCTAAAGCCGACAGAAGAGTTATGCGGACAGACGTCGATCCGAGCTTCAGTTTCAGGTCGGCGATCTCGTTCTCCTGAAGGTCTCTCCTTGGAAAGGAGTGATCCGATTCAGGAAGAGGGGCAAGTCGGGGCCCCGGTATATTGGACCATTTCGTGTGATTGCAAGGGTAGGCCGGGTAGCCTATCGTTTGGAGTTGCCAGCAGAGTTGGGGTAGATTCACGACACTTTTCATGTGTTGCAGTTGAGGAAGTGTATAGCCGATGAGTCGGCAGTGGTTCCATTAGAGGTTATTCAGGTGGATGCGAGCCTGAATTATGCCGAGAGACCAGTGGCCATCAGAGATCGGAAGATCAAGGTTCTGAGGAACAAGGAGGTACCTCTAGTGTTGGTTCAGTGGCAACATCGGAAGGGATCGGAGATGACCAGGGAACCGGAGCGTGAGATGCGTGAGCAGCATCCCGAGCTATTTTCTGAGCAAGACTTCGAGGGCGAAGTCTAGTTCTAGTGGGGGAGAGTTGTAACAGCCCAGATTTCCAGGTATCTTTTATGTTTATGTTTTTGGTGTTTTAAGAGGGGACTCGGCGAGTTGGAGCTCAGACTCGCCGAGTAGGATTGCAGATCTGGACGCGGTTTCGCGCCTGGACTCGGCGAGTCCAAGGTATGGACTCCGCGAGTCCGCGCTGTTTAATGAAACCCTAATTTCTCGGGTTTGGGACCTATTTAAAGGGCCTTATGGCCGTCATTTATGCTCACCAGTCCCTTGAGTGAAACCCTAATCGAATGTTAGCATTTGGAGCATAGTAGGAGGCCATTATTGATCTTGGAGGTGTCATCTTGCAAGGAAAAGGGAGGATCAGCTAAGGAAAGGCAAGAGGAGCCACTTCCTGAGAGTTTGGGGTCCAGAGCATCGCATTTGAGGTAATATCTTCGAGCTATCCTCTGCTATGTTGATGTTTTCATTGATTTAGGGCTTGTTGAGCCCTTTTGTGGCTAGATCTAGTGCTCCCTTGGTCCCTTAAGCAATTTAGACCATAGATCTGGACCCTTGGAGGTCCAGAGTGTCCCTTTGCCCAAGCTTTTTGTGAATCAATGGAGGTTTTGGATTGGAATCCTTATGCCTTAGGTCAAAATGCCATTTATGAGCCATGGGGTGTGTTTTAAACACCAAGATAAGGACTTTACGTGTTGAATCAGTCTAGGAAGGCCAGATCTATGAATTGTTGGAGCAGATATGATCTTAGAAGCATATTTGAGTGATTGCATGGCATGGACTCGCCGGGTCCGATGATCAGACTCGACGAGTAGCTTGAAGATTGCCCTCAGATCGCCTAGTGAGTGGTCCAGTCGAGTCATAGGTTGACTCAGTGAGTCAGGGCGAGTCAGAGAGGGTTGGCAGGTGGTCTGAGTTGAACTGGGACTCGCCGAGTTGTTCTTGAGACTCGGCGAGTTGAGTCGGGATGGCCCCGCGATTCTTCCAGGTGGAACTCGTCAAGTCAGGGGGAGTACTCGACGTGTCAAAAGGGAATCCTAGAGAGGTTGGTGAAAACATCTAGACTCGTCGAGTCGCCATAGTGCACTCGCCGAGTCCGGTCAAAGTTGACCGTTGACCGTTGACCGAGAGTTGACTAGTGTTGACTTAAAGGGTAGTCAACCTTAGTGGTAAAAATGTTAATAAGAGACGTATGATGATATAGGGAGATTGTAGCTCGGAGGATCGAGCACGTGTGATTTCGGGATTTGCTAGCTATCGATATTCACGAGGTGAGTCTTCTCACTATACTATACCCGGAAGGGTTTGACTGTGTGACCGGAAGGTCGGATATGGTATGAGACATATGTGCTATATGTGATAAGTTAATTGTTATATGTGCTATGTATGATATGCTTGATATGGGCCGGAAGGCATTGTAATGTGAACCGTAAGGTTGGCGTGGGTAGGACCGGAAGGTTTACCTAGTCAGGACGGAAGTCCCCTGAGACACATGGACCGAAAGGTCAGGGTCTGGAAAGGCGTTTGTGTGTAGGTTGTATTTTGGGGGACTCAATAAGCATTTATGCTTACAGTTGTTTCGTATGTGTTTCAGGTACTAGCGAGGACCGTGGGAAGGCGCCGACGTGATCTGTACACACTGATGGATGATTTATGATCTTGGGATTTATGTGATTGTATTATGACATGATACGTTGGATATTTATGCCTTGTTTTGGATGAAAATATATTTTTAGAAATGAAAAATTTGTGTTAAAATTTCCGTTGTTACACGAACAAAGCATAGTCGCATACCAATAGTGAAGGTTCGCTGGAATGATAAGCGGGCACCTGAATTCACTTGGGAGGGAGAACACCAGATGCACGAAAAGTACTTGCATCTCTTCCCTAGTCCATAGACATTTACTTTGTAAATAATTTTGGGACGAAATTCCCTCTAACGGGGGGATGATGTAACAATCCTATATTTCAAGTCAATGTAATGACCTAAAGTCAAGTATTGTAACATATTTTGAGATGATAATAAAAATAGCGACAAAATGAAATGCTCAAAAATTGAAAATTGAATGTACTAAGTGGTAGATATCGTAACAAGGTTCTCAAAAATATAAAGAACACTAAAATCCGAGTTATAATGAAAAAGTTATGACCAATCGAAGATCCGCAACAAAAACCTTTAAAACACTATTAAGCAAAAAACGCGAAATTTCAATAAAATAATTTTTAGCCTTAGATATCAAAATGAAAGTCGTAGATATCATTAAACCATAAACGTACATAAAAGCACATCTGACTTCGTATGAGAAAGTTATGATTTTTCTAAGTTTCGGATACAACGGTAGACAGATAAAAACTTGAAATAGAGATCGAGCGACTTTTAGCCAACACAAGCTAAACGAGAATCGAAGATCTCGACAATAGTAGTACAACGGTAAAAAAGACAGACAAAGGACGTCGGATGAAGAAGTTATCAATTTTTAATAAACTTTTCCTATCCCAGCCTGTTAAAAATGTAATATTAAAAATAAAAGTTAAAATTTAGCCAACGAAGTCTAAATGAGAGTTGTATAGTATATTCTCACCTATGCATGGATATAAAGAACGTCAAAATTGGAACTCGTATGTGAGAGAAATGAATTTTCGATGTTCGGGACACGAAACCCCACACTATCAGAAACTCACGACGTGAGCCAGAAGCTCACGACGTGAGCCAGAAGCTCACGACGTGAGCTAATGACTGATGGTTGCTAGGTTCAGGCTATCATACATCGAGTCTACATAAGGGGATAAGATCGAACTCACGACGTGAGCCACTCCATGCTTACGACGTGAGCTCCAAAAATCTACCCTATATAAAGGATTTGAAGGCTTCGGATCTTAGTGTCTAGTTCCCTACTTTCTCTCCCAAATTTCGTACTTCTACCCTCTTGGGACTACCCCAACACCCCGGTTTCATATCCAAGCCCTGAGGGAAGTTCGAAGCCCAGAAATTTTTGAGAAATCGAGTACTTTCCGGTCGAAGTGCTGCCCAAGCAAAGTGTCGTTTTTATCAAATCGTCACTTCTACCAACTAATTTCATACCCCTATCACTATACTTTTAAATACTTCTAAATGCTTTTAAACACATTTAAGGGGGGCAATACAAGTAAACACACGGTTAAACACGTGTGGAAATATCAATATTTTTCTATACTTTCATACTATTGTATTAACTATCATATGAAGTTGTTAACATGCAAAACATCAAACATCACAACTTTACCCTCATGGGATACAGTATGTTTTATAAAGAGAAATATGTTTTATTTATATGTTTGCATACTACATCATACCAAGGGTAACCATTCCAACTATAACATTACGTTTATACAAAGAAAATACATATCGTTATTATGCCTTTATCAATACTGTAAAAAGGGTAATCATTTTGGACATAAACATATACATTTCAAAATACGTGACTTAGTTGATAATATGTGAGTCATTCTTCTTCATCGTACCTATCAAGGTATACAAGAAAGCCCTGTTTGATACCCAAAGTCCCCTCCCGGAGAGCGTAATAAGTGTGTATAGATCTATACGGGACTGATGATCCCGCACCCTGACTATTAGCTACAGTCCACGGGGTGACAAATATCCTAACGCTTCGACGCCTGAAGAACGTCGCTATAGGAAAATCCATCATAGTACGGTTACGAAAACTCACAGGATAGACAATTATTATGGTATTATATTTTTGCGGGAAAAGTAATATTACTATTATTTTTACGTGAAAACACGAACTTCTTATAGTTTTGTTTACTAAAAAAATTATACATCATCATTTTAAGTATGACATATTTACTTACAAATTACAGTCTTGGGCATTTAAGACTGCTTTTCAACTTTAGGAAAATATAGGATTGTCCTGTTTCAAGATATTCATTTTATACAACTCAACGATTCATAACTCAATTTAGAAGAAAATATCGGATTTTCGGGAAAACAAACGTGAACTTTTAAATAGCATGCATTTACATAAATATCTACTTATGAACTCACCAACTTAATTGTTGACACTTTTTCTTTGAAATAACTTTTATTCTTAGGAAATCACTAAACACCAGGTTAGCAACTACTTTTGGGGACTAATGCTCTGGCGTTAGTAACATCTTTTGGAGTATCATATGGTATTTGACGTTTGAAACATGTAATACAACAATCATGTAAACTTTCAAATAAATATTATGGTGGTGTGTACTTTCTTTAGTATTCAATTGTTGTGATACTGTACATGACGTCCTCCCTCCCCCCCCCCCCCCCCCCCCCCCGAATGTTTCCGCCGTTCAGGTTTGGGGGTGTGACATCTTGTTCTTTAGAAAAGAATCATTGAGCAGATCTTTGATTCTTCAAGCTTGTCTTTTTCCAGCTTCACCCATCAGCCCCATTAGCACCATTTCATGCAACTTCAAGATTCTCCACATCACGTATGTTACTCACGTTGCTTCGATCTTTACCATAACCACATATTATATCCTTAGCATAAGCAATCAATGTAACTCTTTAGAATTCGTCTCATAGCTTCATCTAACATCTCTTCCTTCAAGAAAATCTTATTTAGATTTTGTAGGTTCATACATAGAGCTGTAGTGATCAACTTTTATCCTGTCAATGACCAAATTTTATCATACACTAAATGGTGCATATATGAAAGTTTAGTGTAATCATTATAGAGAAATCTCAGACCATGTTCATGCTTGAAGCTTGAAGCTTGAAACATGTTCCCTCATTGTTTTTATTATTTTCATTATCTGAGTGAAAGGTTTAGATTAGTTACTATTCTCCTTGCCAGTAGCATGTAAAGTAAATGATGAATTTGGACCAGTTTAGCATGAAGCAAAAGTGGTACTTGGTCCCGTTTCATCATATTTATTATTACATTACATAATACATAGTATATTATTCTGATTAGAATAATTGAAAAGCCTTATTCGTCGAGTAGAGTCAAGATCCGTAGACATCTTAAGTGATCTACTCGACGAGTCGGGAGACGGACTCGGCGAGTAGGCGCTGTGCAAGTAAAACCCTAAATCAGAGGGTTTGCACCTATATAAACACCTTAACTCAGCCTCCCTTGTCCCTAACACTCCCTTTAGAGCTGGATATTGAAACCCTAGTTGTTTGTTTGTGTGTGTGTGTTAAGGCTATTTTGTGGTCTTGGTTGGTTTGTGAAGCTTCGAAAGAAGGAGCCGGCGCGGTAGCTGCACATCATACACAACCTCAGATTCCGCATTATGAGATTCCTTGGGATTGTACTCTGACATTATCACTATTTTATGATTTGGGTTTCAAACATTATACAATGTTTTATGAGATGTTATGATTCGACAATATTTTCCTACGAATGTTTGTTTAAATTAATTAATTAAAATGAAATTTTTGGACGTGTAAATTGGGTCGTTACAAGTTGGTATCAGAGCCCTGGTTTGAGGGATTCGGACACACCCTCGGGGGTGTCTGGACTCAAATCGCGGGATTAAAATATTTTACAAGAAATTGGTTTCCTAAAGAATAAGTTAAAGGAGTTTTGAGAAAGAACGAAGTGTGTGATGTGCGCGACCGGCCAAGCTCAAGTAAGTTTTCCCCAAAGTATCCCTACAAGTTTATGTTATATTTATCAGCTTCAGTAGAACAGAATGCTAGAATAGGACTAAGGATCTAGGACTGATGCCTTATGTGCCTGCTTGTTGTGCTTCAGCTTATGAGGATTACATGCTAGTATTGAGTAGACAGTAGTAGGATAGCCTGTTTAGGTTATGCCTGATAGTATGAGCTTAGCATTGTATGCTAGTGCAATTTCTCGTTATGAGAATAGAGTTGCTTAAGTAGTTTCCTGTGTCTGAATGTTGTTTGCTTCGTGCTTGTGGGACTCTGAGTGATGGGAGTTAGCCATTAGGCGGATACGTCACGTCACATGTGATTAGGGTTGAATAATCTTAGAGTGCTGGATTTGGCCCTATTATGCAGCTCTCGTTTGAGTCTAGCCATCGTAGGGACGAGTATTTTACACAAAGGATTATCTTAGCCTCGTTACATGTGATGGTGTTCAGGTGGTGGCTAATTGGCATTACAAGGAGGCCTTCAGCAGCTGAGGACCGGTTTGGGTAGAGTCAGAGATTTTCCCTAGGGTCAGCCTAGGATGAGAGTAGTAAAGATCAGCAGCAGTAGTAGTGACTTGGTGGAGTCGAGGCGGTTCTTGAGGAAAGTATGTATAGATGTGTAAAGTAGTATGAGCCCGTACTACTGAAAGTAGAGAATCTGTACATGAATCGAGGAAGGCTGAGGCAAGACCAAGGAACTCGTGATGGAAGCGATCCCTCTAGAAGTTCGGTATCACTAATGATTGTCATTATGTATTGTAGAATGGTAGTACTGTTGGATTAGTGTCTAAGTCCATAACTATTTTGGTATGTACTTAACTCGATGGTGCATGGTCCTTTTGGGTTGCCTTCACCAAAGCAACTTGATAGGATGAATAATGGAGAGAAAGGATTAATTATGATTTATTAATATATTATGAGAATAATATATTAAAGGAGAAATCATATTGTTTAGTTAATATTAATCAAGAATTAATAAGAATTAAGTTTGTGGCTAAAAGACATTAATTAAACTTAAGGGACTAGAATTGTCAATTGTATGATAGTTGAATATTGAGCTAATGGACTCCATATTAAAGGAGTGGACGAATTCTATGGGAAAACCCATTAGAAATCGTCCAAGGCCTTTAAGCAAAGGAATCCATGGGTTGCTTAGGGCCTAAGCATCCAAATTAGGGTTTTCTTGTTAGATAACCCTAATAGCCTTACTATTTAAAGAACCCTTATACCCCAAAAACATGGTGAACTAATTGATTAGGGTTTCCACACGTTTTGGGCAGCCTCCTTATCTTCTCTTCTTCATCCTCTTGCTCTTGGTGTTTGTGAGCCATTAGAGGAGTGACATTTGTGACTCTGAGCTTTCTAAAGTCAATACAAGAAGGATTGTGATTGTTATTGCTACATAACAATCAAGGTATGATCTAAACCTTAATTTATATGTTATATTGATTATCATATGCTAGATCTAGGGTTTATAGTCTTGGATAACTTGCATGTACAATAGAGAAACCTAGATCCAAGCATTAGGGTTTGTATGAGCACATAGGATGTTCTTATAGCTAAAACCCATCAGTGGTATCAGAGCCTTGATTGGTTTCTATTGTATTGATGTATTGTGTGTTTATTCAAGTTGCAAAATCGTTTTTGGACATTATGCCTGATGAACTAGGCGAGTACCACAGTGTACTCGGCGAGTAGGCCTCAACTCGGCGAGTCTAGTGTGGTACTCGGCGAGTTCGAGCGTCAGAAAGAGGGGATTTCGGGATTTCTTGCTGTTTTACTCATAGATACTTGCCTTATCTGTTTTAGGACATTATAATCCGATTTTAAACATATTTATGAGTATATCCTTGATTAAACAAAAGATAATTACCAATTGATTAGATAATAACTTCCTTATATGATTATAGTTGATTATTTGTATTAATTGGGTAACTTATTTTGCAAGAAATTGAAATTAGGTCAAATATAGATAATGATGAAATTAATTGTTTAATTTATATTATTTGTTATTTGATCCTTGTGTTATGAAAAGTTTCAATTTTCCCCTTTAGGTTTTATAGTTTAAATTTGAACTCAAAAGTTTTGTTTTGAAATTTAAATAGTTGAAACCCTAATGTTTTGAAAAGTTTTCAAAACTTGCCCTCAAGTTTTGGAATTTAAATTTTGATTAAAAGTTTAATTTTGATATATATTTAAATTCTAAACCCTAATGTTTTGAAATGTTTCAAAACATTCCCTCAAGTTTTGGAATTTAAAAGTTGATTAAAAGTTTAATTTAGGAATGTTAAATTCTAAAACCCTTGTGATGTTTTGAAAAGTTCAAATCACACCCTTATGGTTTTATTAATTAATTAAGATGTATAATTAAAAGAGGTTTAATAAATCCATAAAGTTTTGGTTCACAATTTAATTGAATTAAAAGTATAATTGTTAAATTTGACCACCTAGTATTTTAAAAAGTGTAAAATACACCCTATACTATATATAACGTTAAAAGTCTAACATTATATATGTATGAGTAAAAGTCAGTCTTACCGTTAGTAGGCCTCATTCACGAAGTTGGTGTATAAGGGGTGTTTAAGGAAATTGTCTATAATATGACGATTGAATGGGTATCCACTCTTACCCACCGCACTCTTGACTAGTGGAGGGTCGTTAGCCGAATGGGTAGGATAGGACAGAACCTTCCATTATAAGTATAATGAACTACAAAAGTAACTAAATATTTTACAAATTCCCAATCTTAGTTACTTTAGGCAAAAGTGAATTGATGCAATTCCATGAAATTACACTTTGTGCCCTTGCGAAGACGTTAGTGGAGCGTGTGTGGTTAACCGACACACTAAATGGTTCTAAGCAAAGGTAGCAAAGGGTGACTCAATGTTTGTCATAGTTCGGTGGAGCGTGTGTGTAGTTGTGTTGATTCTGATGGCATGTGCGGAATTAGAAAGATCTAGTGATTCATCATACAAATCAAGAACACAAGGAGTAAATAATTCTTTGTAAGCTCTTATTAGATCTGGAAAGAATATACAAATGGGTTTGTACAAGTTTCTCTCTCTAGTCTAACACTCCAAATGATTCCTTTTTCATAATGGGAGTCACTCACTTCCTATTTATAGGAAAGACTCAACCCATTTACACATACAAGAGAGTAAGCCTAAAACACTACATCCAAGCATGACTTTGCACCCTAACATTCTGCCCCTCAAAGTTAGGATTGGATGTCCGGCTTTAATGTCCAACTAGCTAGCGCGATCAAGACCAAACTCCCCCTCGAAGTAACACCGGTCTTCAAATCCGCAAATGAATATTCGACAAGACCGAGAAGCTTCGAATACCCATCATTCTCCCCCTTTTTATAATCAAAAAATGATTATAAAACCTACTAAGGATGAGAAGCGCGCGAGGAATAGTCTTCACGATACTCCCCCTTGATGTGTACCAAAAATGAATCACCAAAAATCTTGCACGGGAAAAAAATCACGAAAAAGCCACAAAAAATTTTCAATTAATGAAAAATTTTAACTTTTTGGGTGAAAGATGCAAGATTTTTCAAAATCCGGGTAGAAATTGTCACTTTCTGAAACTTGCAGGGACCCGTTGCGTCCAAAACAGCCAAATATGCAAAACTCTCCCCCTTTTCCAAAGCTGGGTAGAAAGCGTCAATTTGCACAAACTGCAGGGGCCTGAAATGTATTTTCTTCAATTTTCAGCAAAAACAGTCCTTTTTCGAATTTGGGTGCAAACTGCCAAAAATTCGAAGTTTCAGGGACTATTTTCGAAAAATCTGGCTTTTGCTCCAAAACTTACGAAGATTGTGACCGAACATTCGAATTGTTAAAAAAATGTCACTCTTTCGTAAGATCAGGGACCAATTTCGTAAGTTGTATGGTTTCTTCCTAATTCTTGTTAAGGACGAAACGTACGAAGACTCTTTCTCTCTCCTCTTCGTAAATTCACACCCTTCGTAAATTCATTGTCCACCCTTTGAAAATAAAAACCCAGTAACCCCTTCGTTCAAATCCAAAACAACTCAAATACACCCTTCGTTTTTCAGTATATTAGGGAGACCCCAAAATCGATTTCCTTAAACCCTCGTTCATACAACCTTTATCCTTCGAAATTAAAATCATATTCATACAGTTCTTCACTCTTCGTACATTCAACCATAAACAACGAAATCAATGATTTTTTTGAACTATTTCAGATCAAAACACCCAATTTCAAAAATAGAACCATCTTCATCGTGTTCTTGAGCATTCATCGATACTCGACATCACAGTTTCCCAATCTATGAACATCGATCTGTAACCATTCAACTGTAAACATGACTCCCATATGAACCAAATCATGAACTGAAATCGATGAGATCGTTCATTTTCATTCTCGAATCTGTCATATCCAAAAAAATCCCTATCGATTTCGAACAATCAACAATCAAATATCGATATTCAAATATCGATTTCCATCCACTCATGTTGACTTCCAAATCCAGTCGATTATCCAAAAGCAAATCGATTCGACGTCAATACTCAAACAATCAACACTTTCGTTTTCGAATCAGCCTCAATCAAATCCAAAATCGTGAATAATCAACCTTTTCAATTCGATTTTGATTCCTTAATTGATTTCGAAACTTACATTTTTAACTTAGACCCAGACGTCGTTTCTAGATGCAAACAAGCCACTCCAGCAATCGAATTTCAATTCTAAATCAAACTTTGCTTTTCAAACACGAACACCTACTGCAACCCAGTTCAAAATCAGTAATCGAAGTCAACAAATCAAGAACTTTCACAATCGATTATCCATTCAATCGATTTTAACATCCTCTAAAATCGAATTCCAAATAAAAGCGTTCGACCTAATCAACTATCGAATCCTTTGAGAATCATCTTTGAAACCGATTACAGTCAATCCGACTATCATCTTAACTCAAACTGGAAACAAGAACTTTTTGACGATCCAAAAATAATCGAGTCAAGATTCGTTCCTGTGAAACACTTTGATGCACGATTACTAGCAAACAGTTATCGTACAAGTGATATAAGGTTTTATTGAGCCTTGAACAGTAATCGAGTCAAGTTATCGTGAAAGTATTGGGATCAATCATGAGATTTTCGAAATATTAAGCTAAAAATTAATTGACGAACAGTACTTCGAAAGGTAAAAAAATTTGGAATCTGATTTTTAATTTTGAACTTTTGATCTAAGAAAAATAATTGGATCAATCAATGGGGTTGAAATGGATTTGATCCAATGAGGCAAATCGATCAAAAATGAAAAAAAAAACACAAAGTACGAATCGAAATCATGGACTTTTTGGAATCCATTTGAGAATTTTAGATACCTTTTTGACGAATCGAGTTCCGTTTTCAACAAACGAATCAAATTTGGAAGATCTTGGTTCTTTTGTCGGAATGAGAAAATCTCCAAATCGAACATTGTACCACCCACTATGCGAGATGTACAACTCGTTCTTTGTGTTCTTCGTGTTCTTCAACGATCCAAGAACATCTTCAAAAGAACCACCAACACATTTGAGTTTTGACTTCAAATTCAACTCAACACTTGGAGATTGTTGCTTTGGAACCCAAATTTGCTTCACGGATTTTGGCTTCACAACAATTGACGATTTTTGTGAGTAAACTCGCTTGTTCTTCCGATTCATCTTCTTCTGCTTTTTCTTTCTCATCTTTTTGCATCTTGAAGACTTGACTGCATGAACAAACCCACTTTCAACAACATGAACATTTTGAGTTTGAATCAAATCTTTTGGAGTTTGATACTTGTGATTTTCTTGGATCACCGGCTTCCGATAAGGAATCATTCCTTCAAACGAATCACAAGAACATAAAATATCATTGGTTTGAACTCCAATTAAGCAAAAAACTTTTTCATCTTGAGAATCAACTTGAACTCCTTTTTCTTGAACATCAAGAACATCACATTGAACTCCATTATCAAGAACTTCAAGAAATTTAAGAGCACGAAGATCATTTGGGTCTTCAATAAGAGAAACATATTTCTTATTGAACAAATCTCTTTCTTCTCCTTCCTTTTGATTTCTACTACGAACTAATATGGACAAGGCAATTTTA
The DNA here is from genome assembly GCF_002870075.4 of Lactuca sativa. Classification (NCBI taxonomy): domain Eukaryota; kingdom Viridiplantae; phylum Streptophyta; class Magnoliopsida; order Asterales; family Asteraceae; genus Lactuca; species Lactuca sativa. The sequence goes on along the minus strand of NC_056627.2, from coordinate 244,722,589 downwards.
TTCAACCATGCAATCTTACAAAGTGGTTGAAATACCAAGCTTCCATGATCATCCTTCAAACCTCCATAAGAAACCATATTACCCCATGAAATCAATTTGCTTAACACCAACCCATAAAATTGATCTTCATTGACTTTGTATTTCACATCTTTAACAATCACAATCCAAGAATCATATGGCAAACCCACCATGATCACAAAAACTTGAAGAATTCTAGAGAGAGAAAGTGATTTTGAATGGGTTTTCTAGAGAGATAAAGTGATACAAACAAGTATTCTAGAGAGAGATAGTCGAATTATGGATCAAATCAAAGAAAAATTCGACTTCTAGAATACAAAAACACTCTCTAAACACGAAGATTAATGAACAAAAAGAATCACCAAATCAAAATAGCCATCAAGGATAAATTCTTGATGAAAATCAAGAACACCCGCTCTGATACCAATTGATGAGATTTGAAATCGAGTTTAAAGATCAATTCACGTAAGAATTAAGAAAGAAGAAATACGATGAACACGAGAGTAAATATAATCTTTGATCAGCTCATGTTATGCTTTTGATTCTACAGAGTACAAAGGAATTCTCTGTAAAGAATATGTGAAAAGTTAAGTACTCACTCAGTACAGTCTCTTATTTATAGGAGTACAAAAGCATAACAAAATACTAAGGACTAGACATTAAGACTATTCAATAAAATGCCTTAGAGATCGTTCGTAACAACAAAACTAACACTTCGACTTATTACAACATTTAAACCCTTACAATCTCCCCCTTTGGAATAAAGGTCGAAGTCTTCATGAAGTTAGTAGTTGAACAACATACATCAGCACTCTTCGGATTTCCATGTACCAAGAGATAGCTTTCTTTATCTCCTTCTTGTCTCCTTCTGAATTCTTCTTGCAATGATTCATACGAACAATTAAGTTCGTATATTGTGAATTTGTATATCTTTCCACTTCTAAAGTTTGAAACAAGAATCTCTTGGCTCTTCCAGCTTTATCTTTTCCTGCGAAGACTATCCCCAATGGCTTTAAACAAATTTCTCCGTCTTCGTACTTTTTCAACTCAATCTGCTTCTTTGTAGGAGCCATTGGTGCTATAATGTCGATGCCTTTAATAGTAGCAAGCTCGACATCAGTTTGAGCTAGGCATTCGAAATAATTCTCCAAGAAAATTTTTATATGCCTATACCCAAGACTGAAGACATCTGGTTCTGTTTCTTGGAGAAAAGAGAAGGATTTGTCTTTAAGAATCCGAGCAACATTGATGAGATCATAAGTGTTCATCAATGGAAAGTCCGCCACAGTGAACTCTTGTATCTTTCCACTTGCTCTTGTCACAACATATTTCAAATTTTGAAGCTTTCCTTCGAAAATAACATCCCTTTTTATGGATATCACCTTCTTAATCTTCTCCAAGTACCAAACTTCTTCTTGAGCCTTTGCTAACACTGCATGAAATCAAATTTTCATCTTATTTCCCTCTTCGACATCCATAGACTTTGTTTCTGCTTTGAACTGTGGCATAACGAACATCATCTCGTTGATTGGAAAATCAAGTTGACCATAATCAGTATTTGTCACCACAAAACTCTTCTTTGGAATCTTTTCAAACGAGTACATATGATCGAACATCACCCTTGATTCAATAGTTTCGTAGTTGAACAATTTCGAAGGATCCCCCTTATCAACATTCGAATCTTCAAGAGCTCTCTGGCGCATAATACTTTCAACATGCCTCATTCTTTCAACTTCTGCTGCCACCTCAGCTTTTATCTCTTTGTTAGTCTTCTTAACCAAGACTCCTTTTCCTTTATCTTTAACATTCGAAGGAGCTACATTCTTTGACGAAGAAACAGTCGAAGGAACTACATTCCCAATTACAGTACCTTTTATAATAGGTCTTGAAATTGGAACAGTTGTAGTCACAGTTGAAATGACTGGAGCAGCTAAAACTATTGTTGGTTTAACCACAACTTTCGAAGGATAAACCTTTCCTACCACCTTCGAATCTTTAGTTTTCTTCTCATGTTCCCCAGCCTTTGCTTGAACAACCTTTTCTCCCCCTTGCACCCCTGTGACAGCAGGTGGGGCATCTGATACATTCGGCAAAAGGCTTGAAATTCTGAGTAATGGAGCAAGGTGTTTTTGTAAGATGGCTTCGAAATGAATGAATTTCTGGGAAAGAAATTCTTGAGAGATAATCGGAGAAGATGATTTCGAAGATCTAGTGATTCATCATACAAATCAAGAACACAAGGAGTAAATAATTCTTTGTAAGCTCTTATTAGATCTAGAAAGAATATACAAATGGGTTTGTACAAGTTTCTCTCTCTAGTCTAACACTCCAAATGATTCCTTTTTCATAATGGGAGTCACTCACTTCCTATTTATAGGAAAGACTCAACCCATTTACACATACAAGAGAGTAAGCCTAAAACACTACATCCAAGCACGACTTTGCACCCTAACAGTGTGTGGTTTACCGGCACATCGAATAGGTGATTGTAACATGTGAGGGCACCATGTAAGTTTGCATGGTTATTCACACCCGCTTTGTGATCCTCGGCATCCCAGTCACAAACTAGAGGGGCATATCGAGATTTAAACATGCCATTGAAAAGTTCAATGAATCTCAAAGGATCAAGCAGTTTTCAAAATATTTAAAACTTAATCGGTTATCGTTTTTCATGGTGGAAAATTAGTGAATCGTCATTCACTTACCTTCAAATATGTAACAATTGGTAAAAATAGGAACGATCGTACGATGCTATGTTTTGATTATTAAGCAATATGAGTATTTTATCAAGAATGGTTGAAGGAATTTAACCTCTTCTATTTAAATAAGTTCTTGTGAAATATAAAACAAGTAACTAATGATAATTTCGTTATGATGTATGACTACGAACCATCACCGGTTTATGAAAATTAGCATATAACATCATTTGAACGCAACAAACTTAATTTTTGTATCAACATGTATCTAATTGATAATTAAGTTAGGTTCTATGTAAAACGTGTGCTTAATAGTTGTGGAGGATCTAAATTTGAAAAATATACGAACCAAAGTGACAAAACGTGTTTAACGATATGGTTAACCGGTTAAATGTAACGAAATTATACATTGGTCAATAAATTTTATATTTAAATAAATTAAAATATAAAATGAATTATTATAAGGTATAATTAAAATGTATTTATGTGTTTTTGAATAAAAAGAATAAAACATAAACATTAAAGTTCAAATACACAAAAACTACATTGTTATTTTATACTAAGTATACATGTATGTATTTGTATATATGTATTATTATCTAGTGAATGACTAGTTATGGGTCATGACTTAAAGTGATTTCATGTAAGTTTTATGATGTCTAAATCAATTAAGATAAGAGAATTGGTGGAGATAAGTGCCAACTTAACTAATAAGTGCTTAATCACTTAAGACATTTTACTAAGAATGCTTCTTAATCCCTCTTCTAGTTTTCGAGATTAATACATTCCCTCTCCTTAACTAGAACTCCTAACTAACTAAATAACTAGTAGTTAGTTAGTTACCTAACCCAATCTCTAAGCAACCACCCAAGCAAGTGGCTAGACAAGATCACATCACTTAAACTTACATCCCATCACAAGCTAGTCTAGGTTTTGTCCCCTTATCCTCTTCCACCCTTTCCTCCTTCATAATCACGAAATCTCCTCTTCATTTTACCCTCAATTCACCAGCCAATACTCCAGGGAATTACTCTCAACCTTCATCTCATTTTCAGCCACAAGAACTTCCTTCCAAACCCATCAAAACCATGAACTAAAGGGTTGCTGTCCCTTTTGTGTTTCAGCCACCATTTCACTCATCTACACCATCCTTTTGCTTGATATTTTTACCACCAAATACCCCTGGAAGTTAGTTGATATTCTAATCAAAATTATAGATTCAAAACAGTGAGTAAACTACCCTTTTTCTTACTCTTTTGCTGTAAAGTTTTCGTGACAGCAACATAGCCAAAACAGTGGCTGTTTTGGAGCATGAAACCAACACCCAAAAGTTCTTCATCTTCAAACTTCCATTATTCAAGTATTCACATAAGGTGAGTTCATACCCCTACATTTTCATGTTTTCTTCAAGTTTTAAGAGGGGGGGGGGGGGGGGGAATACAAGTTAGAAGATTCGAAGGATAAACCTTTCCTACCACCTTCGAATTTTCAGTTTTCTTCTCATGTTCCCCAGCCTTTGCTTGAACAACCTTTTCTCCCCCTTGCACCCCTGTGACAGCAGGTGGGGCATCTGATACATTCGGCAAAAGGCTTGAAATTCTGAGTAATGGAGCAAGGTGTTTTTGTAAGATGGCTTCGAAATGAATGAATTTCTGGGAAAGAAATTCTTGAGAGATAATCGGAGAAGATGATTTCGAAGATCTAGTGATTCATCATACAAATCAAGAACACAAGGAGTAAATAATTCTTTGTAAGCTCTTATTAGATCTAGAAAGAATATACAAATGGGTTTGTACAAGTTTCTCTCTCTAGTCTAACACTCCAAATGATTCCTTTTTCATAATGGGAGTCACTCACTTCCTATTTATAGGAAAGACTCAACCCATTTACACATACAAGAGAGTAAGCCTAAAACACTACATCCAAGCACGACTTTGCACCCTAACAGTGTGTGGTTTACCGGCACATCGAATAGGTGATTGTAACATGTGAGGGCACCATGTAAGTTTGCATGGTTATTCACACCCGCTTTGTGATCCTCGGCATCCCAGTCACAAACTAGAGGGGCATATCGAGATTTAAACATGCCATTGAAAAGTTCAATGAATCTCAAAGGATCAAGCAGTTTTCAAAATATTTAAAACTTAATCGGTTATCGTTTTTCATGGTGGAAAATTAGTGAATCGTCATTCACTTACCTTCAAATATGTAACAATTGGTAAAAATAGGAACGATCGTACGATGCTATGTTTTGATTATTAAGCAATATGAGTATTTTATCAAGAATGGTTGAAGGAATTTAACCTCTTCTATTTAAATAAGTTCTTGTGAAATATAAAACAAGTAACTAATGATAATTTTGTGGAGGATCTAAATTTGAAAAATATACGAACCAAAGTGACAAAACGTGTTTAACGATATGGTTAACCGGTTAAATGTAACGAAATTATACATTGGTCAATAAATTTTATATTTAAATAAATTAAAATATAAAATGAATTATTATAAGGTATAATTAAAATGTATTTATGTGTTTTTGAATAAAAAGAATAAAACATAAACATTAAAGTTCAAATACACAAAAACTACATTGTTATTTTATACTAAGTATACATGTATGTATTTGTATATATGTATTATTATCTAGTGAATGACTAGTTATGGGTCATGACTTAAAGTGATTTCATGTAAGTTTTATGATGTCTAAATCAATTAAGATAAGAGAATTGGTGGAGATAAGTGCCAACTTAACTAATAAGTGCTTAATCACTTAAGACATTTTACTAAGAATGCTTCTTAATCCCTCTTCTAGTTTTCGAGATTAATACATTCCCTCTCCTTAACTAGAACTCCTAACTAACTAAATAACTAGTAGTTAGTTAGTTACCTAACCCAATCTCTAAGCAACCACCCAAGCAAGTGGCTAGACAAGATCACATCACTTAAACTTACATCCCATCACAAGCTAGTCTAGGTTTTGTCCCCTTATCCTCTTCCACCCTTTCCTCCTTCATAATCACGAAATCTCCTCTTCATTTTACCCTCAATTCACCAGCCAATACTCCAGGGAATTACTCTCAACCTTCATCTCATTTTCAGCCACAAGAACTTCCTTCCAAACCCATCAAAACCATGAACTAAAGGGTTGCTGTCCCTTTTGTGTTTCAGCCACCATTTCACTCATCTACACCATCCTTTTGCTTGATATTTTTACCACCAAATACCCCTGGAAGTTAGTTGATATTCTAATCAAAATTATAGATTCAAAACAGTGAGTAAACTACCCTTTTTCTTACTCTTTTGCTGTAAAGTTTTCGTGACAGCAACATAGCCAAAACAGTGGCTGTTTTGGAGCATGAAACCAACACCCAAAAGTTCTTCATCTTCAAACTTCCATTATTCAAGTATTCACATAAGGTGAGTTCATACCCCTACATTTTCATGTTTTCTTCAAGTTTTAAGGGGGGGGGGGGGGGGGGGGATACAAGTTAGAACACTAAACATAACCTAAATTTAAATGACAGCTTTCTACAAAAAAGTTGAGTCCTGTTCACGGACTGTTTTGATCATCTTAAAATTAATATCTTTCAAAACTGTATGATATGCAAATAGTTCAAGTTTATACCTTTCTAAGGACTACTCACACGCGTTCATACGATTTTTCTGCAATTTATGGCGATTTTTATAAAACTGCCTATCATTTCAGAAGTGATTTCGGACCAGTCTGTGAATATGCTCGTTTTCACACTAGTTTGAGACCACTAAAAATCATAATAAAAATTAGGAACAAAGTCGACAAAATTTATAAACTCTCAAAGGTGACGGATTCAGTTTTTGACTTACGATGAGTTTTCTATGAGTTTTCTAAAAACAGGGACAGTAAAGGGTAAAACTGTCAAAAGTGGTTTATAGATTTATTAACACCTTCTAACATTTTTGAGCAATGTTTATACATTAAGGAAGTTAAAAACACAATCATTTAAATAGGTTTAATTACAATTTTTACAAAAGTGATAAGTACAAAAAGGTCTTAGTATCAAACTTAAGGATTATTTCATGCAGAGTTTCTAATAAAAACGTAAGAATATGAACAACAATTACGAAAAATACCAAATCATCTTTGAAAATTTATACATATATATATATATATATATATATATATATATATATATATATATATATATATATATATATATATATATATATATATATATATATAACCATTTGCATATATATGTTTTGTTTACAAACTTGTCTTCTACATCAAAAATATACATATATAGTTTACGAAACTCTATTCCATTTGTATCCTGTTGAGCAAAGGGTAAAATATTGTCAAATGCATATCTAAAGATTTCACGTCGTTTTTCATAGCTATCCCAGTCTTAGGGGATGATCATTTATACAAACATTTTCACACGTAAATCTGTTTTTATACTAAGTTTTGTGAGACATTAACTTCACGTACGTTCGAGTACACATTTCAAGTCCTGTATTATATACCAGAATCCCTTGCAGGGGGAGCATGGTGTTTGTGTATAGATCTATACGGACTTGACAACCCCGCGCCCTGACTGTTAGCTACAGTACACCATTTGGGGTGACAAACGTCAGAAACTTCCAACGCCTGAAGAACGTTGTGTGTAGGCATTCTACTCAATAGCATGGTTATAAAACTCACATGGAGTATTAAAAACACATTGATTTACGGGGTTTTGCAGACGTATTGGAAATTTTATACGTACATACATTTTCTAGAAACAAACATTGGTCTTGATAGAAGGCTACATTTATGCTAGTAGAAAATATGGGATTTTCTAGGAACAAACAAACAAAAACGAAACATTTCATTTCATACAACCGTTGTCATTTAATACTTATGAAACTCACCAGCTTAAATGCTGATCTACTCTTTCAAAACTACTTGTATGTCCTAGGGATTCAGTAATTACAGGTAACAAACAGCTTTTGAAGAAGGGGCGTTGCGGCGCCAGTTTAAATTCATGTTTTGGCATCATATTGTAATTGGTTTTGAACATGTAACTTTTAACAATGTAAACATTCAATTATATATGATGGTTGTATTGCTTTCTTTACTATGTATTCATTTGTTACGTTACCACATGAAGTCATCCGCCCCCGAACGTTTCCGCCGTTCCGGTTTGGGGGTGTGACAGATTGGTATTAGAGCATTGTTTATAGTGAGCTAAGTATATCAAACCACATAAGATATACGAACTATAAATACATAGGGACTAAAACTCTCTGGCTTAACAATTTTAAAACATGAACATTAGGGGTCCTTTGCTGTTAAGTCTATGTTTGCTAAGTGTATACGTTAAGGTGGTATATACTAAAAGTTTTATAGACTTAGAATTTGTGATTTTGACTTTACTTCCTTTTCCATGTTTGGATGTGGATATAAGTTAAGATCACTTATTCGACTGACTATTTAATCTTGACTGTATATGACCTGTATACACAAGGCAACCATAGAAGGACCAGGAATGGACCGAGATTTCACGAAAAATGTAAGTTCATACAAACATACTAGTAAGGAGTCATATTGGCAACAAAACAAAAAGTATTAAGATAAGTTAAACACTGCGAGTAAGCCTCGGGGTATGTAATCATGTTTGGGATGAATATAGCCTGATCAACTATATTTATCCAAGAGGTGACCAACGTATGCCAAGGAATGGTCGTAATGGATGACGAGTCTAAAACTTACCAACAAACCATACAAAGAAAACTTTAACATACAAATTTAAAAAACTATAGGAGTATTTTGCGTTACAATAGAACCACACACTTAGATTCTTCATATGCTTCTTACCCCTATTCTCGCATAGGCATATCAGCTAGACTTCATCACCACATAGACCCCTACTATCCTACCACCGAAGCCAATAATGGATCAAGAAGGATCCAGAAGAAGATTTCGAAGAGTACCAATAGATGAAATACGAGGAAGAAGATTTCCGAGAAGGGACCAGATGGAGAAAGAATTTCGGGAGATACCATCAATAAACCTTACCCTATCAAGAGGAGTGTGAGAACCTCCACCTCTCATTTCAGGAAGCAACCCACAATTAACTACCTAGCCACACATATAGATTGGAGAGGACAACCGATGATCCATAACCGACATAAACTCATTGCACCGTACTTCGGGCCATAGCACCCATAGACCGGCAAGAAGATCAAGAGAACAATACGGATCACCTACACTCTTTAGAAAAGGAGATAGTTGTTATAGGACAAAGAACCCTTACAGCTACAACCTGGACAGTCATCACAGAACTAAGAACAGAGGAGGCCACTCGCGAAATAGAATGATGCCGACACATGAAGGTAATCAGCATACTGGTGCAACACTAGTTCTATAAATAGACCCTACAACATTTTAAATTGCAGTAACAGCCGCCGTGACAGCAGTCATGGCACACCTCGGCGCTAACAACACAAACAAAATTGGGAACGGCGCCGAAATTTCCAATCGTAATAACAACCAGGGACACCCCGAGTATGTTCCTGCAACGACGCCCCAAATCAAGGACCTACCAAAAGACAACAAACAGTGACATTCCATACCACCACCATCCCTACTACCTCAGTGACGACAAGACCATATGTTGGAAACCTGCCAAAATGCACCAAGTGTAGCATTCATCACAAAGGAAAGTGCAGGGAAATGCATTGCAAGAACTGTAATGAAAAGGGGCATACCACAAATTTCTGTAGGGTTCCGGCTCAACAGACCACCCAAAACACAAAAGCTGGGATGAGTCGAACTTGCTACAGATGTGGAGAGGTAGGGCATTTCATAAAGGAGTTCCCGGAGACTAAAAACAAAGATGTCAGGAGCGTCGGAAGTGTTTTAGCAACAGAGCGTGGGAAAGCAGTAATAGACCCCGCTGAGATTCTGGTACGTTCATTCCCGATAGCACATATGCATGGATACTATATAATAGCAATGCGGAGAGGAGTATTGTGAGTCGTAGATTTAATCAATTTCTCAACCAAAAACCTCAAAAACTTAATTGAAAATATTTACAGTAGAATTGGAATAATCAAAAGCACTAGAGACGTGTACATAAGGTGCACTCTAAACACTAAATCAACCAATTCGTTCAAATCATCCTAAAACCGGTCACAATAAAAATTTACGACATTTTCATTTTAACAACGTATTAGTTAGTTTCCTCACCATATCGATATCATATATTACGAAAAGGCCATTCGCCTAAACCCATCGATTAATAGAACCCTCGTTGTCTATGGCGACAAACCGGACACAAACCCCCACTCACCTTTTACAACAAGACTCAGAAGTACCTACACAGGAGGTACCACGCTGTCCTAGCCCGTGATGTGGATAAGTAACAAGAAGAGAAAGACATCATGGATGTTGAAAAAGCCTGTAACCTTCTCGATATATTTCGAGAAGATCTCCTGGGAATACCATCCGTACGGCAACCCAAGTTCAAAAATCAACCTAAGTGTAGTAGTTGTGGAAAAGGATTATTGTAAATGCCATCTCACCCAAGTTAATCACCCCACTCAAGTAGAGACTATGGACCCATACTAGTGAATCTATGATTACTAAGTGTATATATTGGAGCCCTATATAATTAAGATTCTACGAACTTAGGGTTGGTAATTTCGCTTTAAATCCTTTTCCTTGTTTGGATGTGGGCTTAGAATAGAATCACCGATTCGACTGTCTTTTCAATCTTAATTATATACGACTTATAAACACAAAGAGATGATAGATGAATCAGTTATGAGTCATACCACAAACTCCATGACAAGTTACCCAGGATAGTGGATGGACATGCTACTACTTGAGCGATCGTAGACAAATCAACCAAACCCACACACTTTCTACCGACCAAGGCTACAAAGAAAAATAGAAAAGCTGACAGGAGCATATCACAAGAAGATTGCAAGACTGCAGAGTATACCACTATCTATCATTTTGGATAAGGGACAGGTGATTCGCCTTGTGTTTTCAATATTCGTTAAAGAAGTCCTTAATATCACCCTCAAACTGACAGACAAAGCGGAAGAACCATTCATCGAATCCTTATACAACAACAACTATTACATTAATATCAAAGTCGCATCATTCGAAGCTCTCTACAGAAGCAAGTGTAGATCGCCTCTGTGCTGGGCTGAGGTAGGTGACACGCAACTAGCTAAGGGACAAGTTCCTAACAACACTCTCACCAGCCCCCAGATCGTACGAGAAACTATAGAGAAGATTGTTCAAACCTGTGAACAATTGAAGGCATCCCAAGATCCGAAGAAGAGCTTGTCTGATGAGACTCTTATTATTCCACTTGACGAAATTGAAGACAACGAGAGTCTAAACTTCATCGAAGAACCGGTGGAAATCATGGATCAGGAGGTCAAAAGGGCGAAACAAAGCCGCATACCCATGGTGAAGGCCCGTTGGAACGCCAAGCGAGGACCTGAATTCACTAGGGAACAAGAGAATCAAATGAAAAAAAAAAAGAAACACCCCCAACTGTTTAGTGATATCCCGTCTACAAGTTGAATTTTGGGGCGAAATTCTTTTAACGGGAGGAGAATGTAACAATTGGTAAAAATAGGAACGATCGTACGATGCTATGTTTTGATTATTAAGCAATATGAGTATTTTATCAAGAATGGTTGAAGGAATTTGACCTCTTTTATTTAAATAAGTTCTTGTGAAATATAAAACAAGTAACTAATGATAATTTCGTTATGATGTATGACTACGAACCATCACCGGTTTATGAAAATTAGCATATAACATCATTTGAACGCAACAAACTTAATTTTTGTATCAACATGTATCTAATTGATAATTAAGTTAGGTTCTATGTAAAACGTGTGCTTAATAGTTGTGGAGGATCTAAATTTGAAAAACATACGAACCAAAGTGACAAAAAGTGTTTAACGATATGGTTAATCGGTTAAATGTAACGAAATTATACATTGGTCAATAAATTTTATATTTAAATAAATTAAAATATAAAATGAATTATTATAAGGTATAATTAAAATGTATTTATGTGTTTTTGAATAAAAAGAATAAAACATAAACATTAAAGTTCAAATACACAAAAACTACATTGTTATTTTATACTAAGTATACATGTATGTATTTGTATATATGTATTATTATCTAGTGAATGACTAGTTATGGGTCATGACTTAAAGTGATTTCATGTAAGTTTTATGATGTCTAAATCAATTAAGATAAGAGAATTGGTGGAGATAAGTGCCAACTTAACTAATAAGTGCTTAATCACTTAAGACATTTTACTAAGAATGCTTCTTAATCCCTCTTCTAGTTTTCGAGATTAATACATTCCCTCTCCTTAACTAGAACTCCTAACTAACTAAATAACTAGTAGTTAGTTAGTTACCTAACCCAATCTCTAAGCAACCACCCAAGCAAGTGGCTAGACAAGATCACATCACTTAAACTTACATCCCATCACAAGCTAGTCTAGGTTTTGTCCCCTTATCCTCTTCCACCCTTTCCTCCTTCATAATCACGAAATCTCCTCTTCATTTTACCCTCAATTCACCAGCCAATACTCCAGGGAATTACTCTCAACCTTCATCTCATTTTCAGCCACAAGAACTTCCTTCCAAACCCATCAAAACCATGAACTAAAGGGTTGCTGTCCCTTTTGTGTTTCAGCCACCATTTCACTCATCTACACCATCCTTTTGCTTGATATTTTTACCACCAAATACCCCTGGAAGTTAGTTGATATTCTAATCAAAATTATAGATTCAAAACAGTGAGTAAACTACCCTTTTTCTTACTCTTTTGCTGTAAAGTTTTCGTGACAGCAACATAGCCAAAACAGTGGCTGTTTTGGAGCATGAAACCAACACCCAAAAGTTCTTCATCTTCAAACTTCCATTATTCAAGTATTCACATAAGGTGAGTTCATACCCCTACATTTTCATGTTTTCTTCAAGTTTTAAGGGGGGGGGGGGGGGGGGGGGATACAAGTTAGAACACTAAACATAACCTAAATTTAAATGACAGCTTTCTACAAAAAAGTTGAGTCCTGTTCACGGACTGTTTTGATCATCTTAAAATTAATATCTTTCAAAACTGTATGATATGCAAATAGTTCAAGTTTATACCTTTCTAAGGACTACTCACACGCGTTCATACGATTTTTCTGCAATTTATGGCGATTTTTATAAAACTGCCTATCATTTCAGAAGTGATTTCGGACCAGTCTGTGAATATGCTCGTTTTCACACTAGTTTGAGACCACTAAAAATCATAATAAAAATTAGGAACAAAGTCGACAAAATTTATAAACTCTCAAAGGTGACGGATTCAGTTTTTGACTTACGATGAGTTTTCTATGAGTTTTCTAAAAACAGGGACAGTAAAGGGTAAAACTGTCAAAAGTGGTTTATAGATTTATTAACACCTTCTAACATTTTTGAGCAATGTTTATACATTAAGGAAGTTAAAAACACAATCATTTAAATAGGTTTAATTACAATTTTTACAAAAGTGATAAGTACAAAAAGGTCTTAGTATCAAACTTAAGGATTATTTCATGCAGAGTTTCTAATAAAAACGTAAGAATATGAACAACAATTACGAAAAATACCAAATCATCTTTGAAAATTTATACATATATATATATATATATATATATATATATATATATATATATATATATATATATATATATATATATATATATATATATATATATATAACCATTTGCATATATATGTTTTGTTTACAAACTTGTCTTCTACATCAAAAATATACATATATAGTTTACGAAACTCTATTCCATTTGTATCCTGTTGAGCAAAGGGTAAAATATTGTCAAATGCATATCTAAAGATTTCACGTCGTTTTTCATAGCTATCCCAGTCTTAGGGGATGATCATTTATACAAACATTTTCACACGTAAATCTGTTTTTATACTAAGTTTTGTGAGACATTAACTTCACGTACGTTCGAGTACACATTTCAAGTCCTGTATTATATACCAGAATCCCTTGCAGGGGGAGCATGGTGTTTGTGTATAGATCTATACGGACTTGACAACCCCGCGCCCTGACTGTTAGCTACAGTACACCATTTGGGGTGACAAACGTCAGAAACTTCCAACGCCTGAAGAACGTTGTGTGTAGGCATTCTACTCAATAGCATGGTTATAAAACTCACATGGAGTATTAAAAACACATTGATTTACGGGGTTTTGCAGACGTATTGGAAATTTTATACGTACATACATTTTCTAGAAACAAACATTGGTCTTGATAGAAGGCTACATTTATGCTAGTAGAAAATATGGGATTTTCTAGGAACAAACAAACAAAAACGAAACATTTCATTTCATACAACCGTTGTCATTTAATACTTATGAAACTCACCAGCTTAAATGCTGATCTACTCTTTCAAAACTACTTGTATGTCCTAGGGATTCAGTAATTACAGGTAACAAACAGCTTTTGAAGAAGGGGCGTTGCGGCGCCAGTTTAAATTCATGTTTTGGCATCATATTGTAATTGGTTTTGAACATGTAACTTTTAACAATGTAAACATTCAATTATATATGATGGTTGTATTGCTTTCTTTACTATGTATTCATTTGTTACGTTACCACATGAAGTCATCCGCCCCCGAACGTTTCCGCCGTTCCGGTTTGGGGGTGTGACAGATTGGTATTAGAGCATTGTTTATAGTGAGCTAAGTATATCAAACCACATAAGATATACGAACTATAAATACATAGGGACTAAAACTCTCTGGCTTAACAATTTTAAAACATGAACATTAGGGGTCCTTTGCTGTTAAGTCTATGTTTGCTAAGTGTATACGTTAAGGTGGTATATACTAAAAGTTTTATAGACTTAGAATTTGTGATTTTGACTTTACTTCCTTTTCCATGTTTGGATGTGGATATAAGTTAAGATCACTTATTCGACTGACTATTTAATCTTGACTGTATATGACCTGTATACACAAGGCAACCATAGAAGGACCAGGAATGGACCGAGATTTCACGAAAAATGTAAGTTCATACAAACATACTAGTAAGGAGTCATATTGGCAACAAAACAAAAAGTATTAAGATAAGTTAAACACTGCGAGTAAGCCTCGGGGTATGTAATCATGTTTGGGATGAATATAGCCTGATCAACTATATTTATCCAAGAGGTGACCAACGTATGCCAAGGAATGGTCGTAATGGATGACGAGTCTAAAACTTACCAACAAACCATACAAAGAAAACTTTAACATACAAATTTAAAAAACTATAGGAGTATTTTGCGTTACAATAGAACCACACACTTAGATTCTTCATATGCTTCTTACCCCTATTCTCGCATAGGCATATCAGCTAGACTTCATCACCACATAGACCCCTACTATCCTACCACCGAAGCCAATAATGGATCAAGAAGGATCCAGAAGAAGATTTCGAAGAGTACCAATAGATGAAATACGAGGAAGAAGATTTCCGAGAAGGGACCAGATGGAGAAAGAATTTCGGGAGATACCATCAATAAACCTTACCCTATCAAGAGGAGTGTGAGAACCTCCACCTCTCATTTCAGGAAGCAACCCACAATTAACTACCTAGCCACACATATAGATTGGAGAGGACAACCGATGATCCATAACCGACATAAACTCATTGCACCGTACTTCGGGCCATAGCACCCATAGACCGGCAAGAAGATCAAGAGAACAATACGGATCACCTACACTCTTTAGAAAAGGAGATAGTTGTTATAGGACAAAGAACCCTTACAGCTACAACCTGGACAGTCATCACAGAACTAAGAACAGAGGAGGCCACTCGCGAAATAGAATGATGCCGACACATGAAGGTAATCAGCATACTGGTGCAACACTAGTTCTATAAATAGACCCTACAACATTTTAAATTGCAGTAACAGCCGCCGTGACAGCAGTCATGGCACACCTCGGCGCTAACAACACAAACAAAATTGGGAACGGCGCCGAAATTTCCAATCGTAATAACAACCAGGGACACCCCGAGTATGTTCCTGCAACGACGCCCCAAATCAAGGACCTACCAAAAGACAACAAACAGTGACATTCCATACCACCACCATCCCTACTACCTCAGTGACGACAAGACCATATGTTGGAAACCTGCCAAAATGCACCAAGTGTAGCATTCATCACAAAGGAAAGTGCAGGGAAATGCATTGCAAGAACTGTAATGAAAAGGGGCATACCACAAATTTCTGTAGGGTTCCGGCTCAACAGACCACCCAAAACACAAAAGCTGGGATGAGTCGAACTTGCTACAGATGTGGAGAGGTAGGGCATTTCATAAAGGAGTTCCCGGAGACTAAAAACAAAGATGTCAGGAGCGTCGGAAGTGTTTTAGCAACAGAGCGTGGGAAAGCAGTAATAGACCCCGCTGAGATTCTGGTACGTTCATTCCCGATAGCACATATGCATGGATACTATATAATAGCAATGCGGAGAGGAGTATTGTGAGTCGTAGATTTAATCAATTTCTCAACCAAAAACCTCAAAAACTTAATTGAAAATATTTACAGTAGAATTGGAATAATCAAAAGCACTAGAGACGTGTACATAAGGTGCACTCTAAACACTAAATCAACCAATTCGTTCAAATCATCCTAAAACCGGTCACAATAAAAATTTACGACATTTTCATTTTAACAACGTATTAGTTAGTTTCCTCACCATATCGATATCATATATTACGAAAAGGCCATTCGCCTAAACCCATCGATTAATAGAACCCTCGTTGTCTATGGCGACAAACCGGACACAAACCCCCACTCACCTTTTACAACAAGACTCAGAAGTACCTACACAGGAGGTACCACGCTGTCCTAGCCCGTGATGTGGATAAGTAACAAGAAGAGAAAGACATCATGGATGTTGAAAAAGCCTGTAACCTTCTCGATATATTTCGAGAAGATCTCCTGGGAATACCATCCGTACGGCAACCCAAGTTCAAAAATCAACCTAAGTGTAGTAGTTGTGGAAAAGGATTATTGTAAATGCCATCTCACCCAAGTTAATCACCCCACTCAAGTAGAGACTATGGACCCATACTAGTGAATCTATGATTACTAAGTGTATATATTGGAGCCCTATATAATTAAGATTCTACGAACTTAGGGTTGGTAATTTCGCTTTAAATCCTTTTCCTTGTTTGGATGTGGGCTTAGAATAGAATCACCGATTCGACTGTCTTTTCAATCTTAATTATATACGACTTATAAACACAAAGAGATGATAGATGAATCAGTTATGAGTCATACCACAAACTCCATGACAAGTTACCCAGGATAGTGGATGGACATGCTACTACTTGAGCGATCGTAGACAAATCAACCAAACCCACACACTTTCTACCGACCAAGGCTACAAAGAAAAATAGAAAAGCTGACAGGAGCATATCACAAGAAGATTGCAAGACTGCAGAGTATACCACTATCTATCATTTTGGATAAGGGACAGGTGATTCGCCTTGTGTTTTCAATATTCGTTAAAGAAGTCCTTAATATCACCCTCAAACTGACAGACAAAGCGGAAGAACCATTCATCGAATCCTTATACAACAACAACTATTACATTAATATCAAAGTCGCATCATTCGAAGCTCTCTACAGAAGCAAGTGTAGATCGCCTCTGTGCTGGGCTGAGGTAGGTGACACGCAACTAGCTAAGGGACAAGTTCCTAACAACACTCTCACCAGCCCCCAGATCGTACGAGAAACTATAGAGAAGATTGTTCAAACCTGTGAACAATTGAAGGCATCCCAAGATCCGAAGAAGAGCTTGTCTGATGAGACTCTTATTATTCCACTTGACGAAATTGAAGACAACGAGAGTCTAAACTTCATCGAAGAACCGGTGGAAATCATGGATCAGGAGGTCAAAAGGGCGAAACAAAGCCGCATACCCATGGTGAAGGCCCGTTGGAACGCCAAGCGAGGACCTGAATTCACTAGGGAACAAGAGAATCAAATGAAAAAAAAAAAGAAACACCCCCAACTGTTTAGTGATATCCCGTCTACAAGTTGAATTTTGGGGCGAAATTCTTTTAACGGGAGGAGAATGTAACAATTGGTAAAAATAGGAACGATCGTACGATGCTATGTTTTGATTATTAAGCAATATGAGTATTTTATCAAGAATGGTTGAAGGAATTTGACCTCTTTTATTTAAATAAGTTCTTGTGAAATATAAAACAAGTAACTAATGATAATTTCGTTATGATGTATGACTACGAACCATCACCGGTTTATGAAAATTAGCATATAACATCATTTGAACGCAACAAACTTAATTTTTGTATCAACATGTATCTAATTGATAATTAAGTTAGGTTCTATGTAAAACGTGTGCTTAATAGTTGTGGAGGATCTAAATTTGAAAAACATACGAACCAAAGTGACAAAAAGTGTTTAACGATATGGTTAATCGGTTAAATGTAACGAAATTATACATTGGTCAATAAATTTTATATTTAAATAAATTAAAATATAAAATGAATTATTATAAGGTATAATTAAAATGTATTTATGTGTTTTTGAATAAAAAGAATAAAACATAAACATTAAAGTTCAAATACACAAAAACTACATTGTTATTTTATACTAAGTATACATGTATGTACTTGTATATATGTATTATTATCTAGTGAATGACTAGTTATGAGTCATGACTTAAAGTGATTTCATGTAAGTTTTATGATGTCTAAATCAATTAAGATAAGAGAATTGGAGGAGATAAGTGCCAACTTAACTAATAAGTGCTTAATCACTTAAGACATTTTACTAAGAATGCTTCTTAATCCCTCTTCTAGTTTTCGAGATTAATACATTCCCTCTCATTAACTAGAACTCCTAACTAACTAAATAACTAGTAGTTAGTTAGTTACCTAACCCAATCTCTAAGCAACCACCCAAGCAAGTGGCTAGACAAGATCACATCACTTAAACTTACATCCCATCACAAGCTAGTCTAGGTTTTGTCCCCTTATCCTCTTCCACCCTTTCCTCCTTCATAATCACGAAATTTCCTCTTCATTTTACCCTCAATTCACCAGCCAATACTCCAGGGAATCACTCTCAACCTTAATCTCATTTTCAGCCACAAGAACTTCCTTCCAAACCCATCAAAACCACAAGGACTTCCTTCCAAACCCATCAAAACCATGAACTAAAGGGTTGCTGTCCCTTTTGTGTTTCAGCCACCATTTCACTCATCTACACCATCCTTTTGCTTGATATTTTTACCACCAAATACCCCTGGAAGTTAGTTGATATGCTACTCAAAATTATAGATTCAAAACAGTGAGTAAACTACCCTTTTTCTTACTCTTTTGCTGTAAAGTTTTCGTGCCAGCAACATAGCCAAAACAGTGGCTGTTTTGGAGCATCAAACCAACACCCAAAAGTTCTTCATCTTCAACCTTCCATTATTCAAGTATTCACATAAGGTGAGTTCATACCCCTACATTTTCATGTTTTCTTCAAGTATTAAGGGGGGGGGGGGGGGTGGAATACAAGTTAGAACATTAAACATAACTTAAATTTAAATGACAGCTTTCTACAAAAAAGTTGAGTCCTCTTCACGGACTGTTTTGACGATCTTAAAATTAATATCTTTCAAAACTGTATGATATGAAAATTGTTCAAGTTTATACCTTTCTAAGGACTACTCACACGCGTTCATACGATTTTTCTGCAATTTATGGCGATTTTTATAAAATTGCCTATCATTTCAGAAGTGATTTCGGACCAGTCTGTGAATATACTCGTTTTCACACTAGTTTGAGACCACTAAAAATCATAATAAAATTAGGAACAAAGTAGACTCATTTTATAAACTCTCAAAGGTGACGGATTCAGTTTTTGACTTATGATGATTTTTCTATGAGTTTTCTAAAAACAGGGACAGTAAAGGGTAAAACTGTCAAAAGTGGTTTATAGATTTATTAACACCTTCTAACATTTTTTAGCAATGTTTATACATTAAGGAAGTTAAAAACACAATCATTTAAATATGTTTAATTACAATTTTTACAAAAGTGATAAGTACACAAAGGTCTTAGTATCAAACTTAAGGATTATTTCATGCAGAGTTTCTAATAAAAACGTAAGAATATGAACAACAATTACGAAACATACCAAATCATCTTTGAAAATTTATACATATATATATATATATATATATATATATATATATATATATATATATATATAACCATTTGCATATATATGTTTTGTTTACAAACTTGTCTTCTACATCAAAAATATACATATATAGTTTACGAAACTCTACTCCATTTGTATCCTGTTGAGCAAAGGGTAAAATATTGTCAAATGCATATCTAAAGATTTCACGTCGTTTTTCATAGCTATCCCAGTCTTAGGGGATGATCATTTATACAAACATTTTCACACGTAAATCTGTTTTTATACTAAGTTTTGTGAGACATTAACTTCACGTACGTTCGAGTACACATTTCAAGTCCTGTATTATATACCAGAATCCCTTGCAGGGGGAGCATGGTGTTTGTGTATAGATCTATATGGACTTGACAACCCCGCGCCCTGACTGTTAGCTACAGTACACCATTTGGGGTGACAAAAGTCAGAAACTTCCAACGCCTGAAGAACGTTGTGTGTAGGCATTCTACTCAATAGCATGGTTATAAAACTCACATGGAGTATTAAAAACACATTGATTTACGGGGTTTTGCAGACGTATTGGAAATTTTATACGTACATACATTTTCTAGAAACAAACATTGGTCTTGATAGAAGGCTACATTTATGCTAGTAGAAAATATGGGATTTTCTAGGAACAAACAAACAAAAACGAAACATTTCATTTCATACAACCGTTGTCATTTAATACTTATGAAACTCACCAGCTTAAATGCTGATCTACTCTTTCAAAACTACTTGTATGTCCCAGGGATTCAGTAATTACAGGTAACAAACAGCTTTTGAAGAAGGGGCGCTGCGGCGCCAGTTTAAATTCATGTTTTGGCATCATATTGTAATTGGTTTTGAACATGTAACTTTTAACAATGTAAACATTCAATTATATATGATGGTTGTATTGCTTTCTTTACTACGTATTCATTTGTTACGTTACCACATGAAGTCATCCGCCCCCGAACGTTTCCGCCGTTCCGGTTTGGGGGTGTGTCAAAATATTCTGCAATTTGGGTTACGGCATCCCTCTCCCGAGTTGTGGAATATTGTGTTGAGTCCTAGCCTTAGTATCTCATTTGGGTGATTTATTAAGGACTCAATCAATCAACTAACTTGAATTCGTTTTCTCATGTTTTGTAGATGTCAAAGTATGACAACTATGGTCTTCCCAAATCCCGTGGAACAAGCATTCCATATGAAGATGATATTCCACGATTCGATCGAGGAACAAAAGATCATGCTTCACTTCCTCCTCTTCCTCCAATTATTCTCCCTAACCCACAAGATCGAAGAATTGAAAGGTTCAATGTCACTAAAGCCCTATTGGAAATGAAACATGAAGATGGTAAACCCGTGTGTGCCCACATTCTAGGAATGAAAGCACATATCGATAGGTTGATAATGTTGGGTGCGTCATTCCCTGATAAGTTGGGTGTGAACTGGGTTTTGCAGTCACTCCCTGAATCATATAATGAGTTCAAAAGAAAGTATTATATGATGGATCATGACGAAAACCTCATTGACCTAACTTACATGCTCATTACTGCTGAATCAGAAATGATTTGGCAAAGCAATGGAGCATATTTGTTGGGAAAGTCAACCAACCATGCTTCCGAGGACGTTCTAGGAGAACCGACCTGCGTTTGCTACCAAGAGAAAGGGCGTTGGATACAAGTTTGTCCTAAGAGCCTGAAGAGTCCAGAAGATGGGAGAGTCAAAGAGTATGGTTGTGCTTCAGGTGAAATCCACTATCTAAATCCGTTAAGTTCCTATTCATTGATTCTTAATACATAATGTGATAAGATTGCATTTGAATGTTTTGCAGGATCAGTGAAAAGAGAGGAAACTTGATGGAAAAGCAAGATCAATCTAATCATGAAGAAATGGAGCTTGATCGCATGGATTTGAAGATTACATTTTGAGCATAGAAAGTTATGATAGAGTTGTTAGGAATTTTTCTACATAGTTTTCAGTTGATTTTGCATTGTAAGGACAAATGTTTTCCGTTGCTTTTATGAATAAAATAAATTTTGGTTTGACATATTTATTTATTTATTTATTTCCTTGCAATGAAATCATTATGAAAAATTGATGTTTGCATATTTCTACAACGAATGGATAAGATTCTTAATTATGATAATTGTGGAAATATCAAGAATTTACCAAATAGGGAGAGTTTCTCATCGCCCAAGTTTCAATTGCATAGAAACTTGGAATCATGCAACTTGGTTGCACGATGAATGAGAAATTACATATTTGGAAATTAGACTAATTCGTTGACAAAGTGTCAAGTGAAGGACTAGGAGATCAAGCACACAAAGTTGTGTGTTGATCAAGTCCACCACAAGACTAACAAAGACATTCGTCATGGTTTACTAAAGGATTAGTAAATATGATTATACTTATAAGATTAAGTGTAATTCTGAATTGATTGAAAAAGGTTTAAATCAATAGCAGAATGAATAAAAGAATCAAGTAGGCAGAAAGATAAAAGTTTCTCTATTCTAAGAAGAAGGGAGAGTACCTTTTATACTTTATGATATGTCTTAATGATTAAGAACCATATTTCAGTTGATCCTCTAAATAAGTCTTAGTACAAGTGTATGTATAAGAAGAGGAATCAGGAATTGAAGAAATGGTTAAATCAAGAAGTCAATCATACTTCATTCCAAAACAAGTCTTAGAGTTAAGATTGTAATATTGAGTGACAAGTCTTACGAAGGTTTATAACATTCATCAAATGTAGAATTTGGAAAAAGGTTTTCTTATTCTTGAACATTTGAAATTGGTAAGTTGTGATGACTTGAATAATACAAAGACCAACTAGGACCAATTTTATGGAATGTTTTGTCTTGATAAAGGCTACACTAACTCTTGAATATTTGTTTGTCAAGAAATGTTTATTGAAAAGAGAATCTTATATGTCAAGGAGTCAATGGGAGTATTAATGGTCTTGAAAGGTTTCAAGAACAAATCGAGAATAAACCTTATCGATCATCACTAGCACACGAGTAGAGGTTTACAACCTATCGTGTTGACATTACCTTGCTTTTGTGTCGTTCCAATTGAGTTAATTATGCATGTGAGTCTATGAGTTCTGATTTGAATGCATAAAAGTCAAGGACCTTATTCAATGAAAGGTACATTGATAGGAAAGAGTGAGCTGCTTAACTACTTGGAAGACATGGTGGGCAGCCGTGTTACCATAAGGCAAGAAATCAATATTGTTAAGAGTTCGATCCATATGAGTTTGGATTTTTCGCAAACTTTGGTTTTGACAAATTCACATGGATAGGAACACATACACCATTAAAATCTAAGTGTCATAAGATTCTCTCCTTCATGAAAATGACTGTGAGGAAATGCTTTCACTAAGAGAGATTTTAAGAAGATAGTGATTGTGAAAAATTGGAATCTCGAATTCGATTATGGTTACGGTATCCCTTTCTATATTCGAATTGTGAGATTTGGCAATTAGTCTTAATTGTTTTGACATGCAGATAATCTATCTAAGGCAAAGGTGTATAAGTTTAAGAAGCCTTGATAAAAGATTATCAAAGCATTAGGTATTAGAAACATGAACTTAAGAAATTCAATAGGTATTGTTTTTCTGAAAGTTAAGCTATTTCTGAATACATGTCAAAGCTAGTGGGAGCATAAGTGTTATGTTTATAATAATCATCATGATAGTGGGAGCATAAATGTTATGCTTGTATGATTATTAAGGCAAGTATTTCAAGTTAGCAATATTAATTATAGAAAACAAGAGTCATACTTTGCAAAGTTGTAAGAGTTGTAAAGTTGTTTTTTCTATAATTAAGGGAGAGAATATTATGCTTCATTTCAAATCTAAAGGCTTAGGTTTTGGAATGTTAATATTTTTAGTCAAAGATAAATAGTGTGTTCTTAAATTTCGATTATGATTACGGCATTCCTCTTCATAGTTCGAAATGTGAGAACGTAGCACATAAAATATTATGGTAGAAGATTGATAAAGTATTAAATCTTCATATAAGACATTATGCATCGTGTCCCATACACTTCAGGTATAGGATTGATTCCAAGTGCTATAATATTTGACCATTCTAAAATTTTCCAAATGTCTAGCACATTTAGAGGGAAAAGGACAAGAATCGGTTTGACTAAGATAATTAAACAACTATCAAAGGACAATCCAAAGTTCGCCGAGGATTGTTCACTTGTGAGTAGTTGGAAGTATAGTATTGGATGGACCATATCGACGTTATTATGAATAGAAAAGATTCTATTGAGAATGAGTTTTCATATGGTAAGTATGGAAAGGTTTCCATATTGGGAATTGGATATTGAGAATCAATGTCTAGATTAGAAACTTTTATGCAAAAGGATGTTATAAGGAATGTACTTTGAGTGAGAGACATCATATCTAAGGAATTGTCTTGTAACAATCTCCAATAGTGGACTTTGTAATTTCATTGGCAATAGTCATTATGACTTTAGTGCAGTGACATTACGAAAGGATCATTGCATAAAATGTTAGAATCTAGCATATTCTATAAGTGGCAAGAATTTGATATTCTTTCACTTGTGGAAAGGATTAGGAGTTGTGAAATGAGTATGATTGGAAATGTGTTCATTTGATCTATTTCACAAAGTAAGAACCATAGGTAAACATTGTGTGCATGCTAAGAGCATGGGACAAGTGTTGTAATAATTCAAGTAAGAAGTTGATTACCCGAAACAACAAATAATGAGTAATCGATATGGTGATAAATAAAAGGTGTTTTATTTATACTCAAAGGTTTGAGGCCATATGGGATTAGTATTATTCTTGTGTTTCACTTTGCATGTTTTGACTTCCTGAATAATTTAATTGGTTGAGAATAGTCAAATTATTCAAACGGGCCACAGTCGTTCATATGTTTGAAGTAGATATGAATGAAGACTGTCGTGAATTGGTGTGTGGATTGTCTTGAGTGTATTAGACATAAGCAAATGTTTGCTGCAACATTCATGAGTGCTTATGAATATGATTTAAGCATTGTATTAAACCCACGCTCACTTGGATCACTTCATGGATTTTATCACTAGTGATTGGTGAGACGATAACATCTTATATTCTTGAAACCGAGATGTGTGAGTTGTATCTTACGAATTGGTTGCACATTGAGAATATGTAAACGCACCAGTAACTTGGTGTTATAAAACATATTGTTGTGTGTGATTTGGTAAGTGAGTGCAAGCAAGCATTGAGTCTAAGTTTATCCGTTCCTTTTATCCAAAGTAGGATAAAAGCGATTTCTGTGGGCCCCTCGATGATTTAGTGATGGCACCTAAGTGCTTAGCCAAGTCGGGACTAAATTGATGTGTTCAATTGTAGTCTATTGTTAGTCGTAATAAATTTGAATTTGGGAAACAACACATAAACAGAGAGAATGATTTAGATCCATGTCTCAGTCTATACGATATCTAGAATGGAGGAATATATGATCCCTTATCTAAAGGACACGCGTATCTGATATAATCAGAGTTGACAGCGGCTTTCGAAAGCTACAATTGCAGATCAGGATCTGAAGTCATACGTAGAATAGTTATTAGACTTATCCAAGTGGGAGACTGTTGGATTAGTGTCTAAATCCATAACTATTTTGGTATGTACTTGACTCGATGGTGCATGGTCCTTTTGGGTTGCCTTCACCAAAGCAAGTTGATAGGATGAATAATGGAGAGAAAGGATTAATTATGATTTATTAATATATTATGAGAATAATATATTAAAGGAGAAATCATATTGTTTAATTAATATTAGTCAAGAATTAATAAGAATTATGTTTGTGGCTAAAAGACATTAGTTAAACTTAAGGGACTAGAACTATCAATTGTATGATAGTTGAATATTAAGCTAATGGACTCCATATTAAAGGAGTGGACGAATTCTATGGGAAAACCCATTAGAAATCATCCAAGGCCTTTAAGGAAAGGAGTCCATGGGTTGCTTAGGGCCTAAGCATCCAAATTAGGGTTTCCTTGTTAGATAACCCTAATAGCCTCACTATTTAAGGAACCCTTATACCCCCAAAAACGTGGTGAACTAATTGATTAGGGTTTCCACACATTTTGGGCAGCCTCCTTCTCTTCTCTTCTTCATCCTCTTGCTCTTGGTGTTTGTGAACCATTAGAGGAGTGACATTTGTGACTCTAAGCTTTCTAAAGTCAATACAAGAAGGATTGTGATTGTTATTGCTACATAACAATCAAGGTATGATCTAAACCCTAATTTATATGTTATATTGATTATCATATGCTAGATTTAGGGTTTATAGTCTTGGATAACTTGCATATACAATAGAGAAACCTAGATCCAAGCATTAGGGTTAGTATGAGCACATAGGATGTTCTTATAGCTAAAACCCATTAAGTACTATGTCCGAGGCCAGCAGTTGGCAGCTCAGGAGAGGGATCGGGTTTGGGTTCAGGCTCCGAACTAGTGGATGAGAGGCAACGCGAGTTCATCGCGTCTGAGATCACTAGAGGCATCCTTGATGCGACCCCGATCATCTTTGGGTCGATCAAGGAAGGGATTGTCGAGCTGATGGAGGATCGCCTTAGGGCATTCAGGAGTGACATGGCGACCAGCCAGTCAGGATCACACACACTGTCCTTTAAGGACTTCAAGGGCAGTGGCGTGCCAGATTACCATGGGGCAAAGGACCCCATTGCTGCCAGACGATGGGGTGCAGACATTGAGTCTACACAGTTGACTAGGTTTTTCCCGGAGGGGTCGAAGGCGAGATATGCATCAGGGTGCTTGAGAGACAGGGCCAGAGATTGGTGGGAGCCGGTTGGTGACTATCTGGGAGCCTCTGCTATTGAGGCTATAACATGGCCGGATTTCGTGACCCGGTTCAGGGCTGAGTTCGCACCCGCTGTGGAACTCCAACGACTGGCCCGACAGTTCCTCGACATGAGTCAGACAACTGAGATAGTGGCGGAGATCACCGCCGAGTTTTGAGAGAGGGCTTTATTGGTGACCTTATATGCAGTAGATGAGGACATGAGGAGAACCCGCTACCATGACATGTTACGAGCTAAAATTCGTGAGCATGTTAGTTTTTCAGCTTTCCCTACCTTGGATTCCATGATTTCTAGGGCAAGGGAAAGGGTGATCGATCTGGAGCACATCCGGAAGAGGAAGGTAGAGGAGGGGCAGGTGACTGGGGCTTTGGGGAAGAAGCCCAAGGGATCAGATGATAGGCCGAAAGGCCAATCAGGACAGGGCCGCTATAGGAAATGCGACAGGTCACATGAGGGAGCATGCAAGATGGGATCGTCTGGCTGCTACAAGTGCGGCAAGATGGGGCATTTCAGTAGGAATTGTACCACCCCTGCACCTGCTATTCAGACGTCGGAGTTTCTGTGTTTCCACTACAACCAGAGGGGCCAAAAAAAGGCCAATTTCCCCAGTTGACAGCAACAGCAACAGTGAAGGCGCTAGCTCCAGCGACCCTGCGGATTGCTGATGGCCGGCAGGGCAAGGCGGAGGCTCCAGTGGTGAGGAGCAGCTGCAGGAGCTGCTAGACAAAAGATTTATCAGGCCGAGTATTTCTCCTTGGGGAGCCTCGATTATGTTTGTCAAGAAGAAGGACGGGTCACATCGCATGTGCATAGACTACCGGGAGCTGAACAAGATAACGGTGAAGAACCGTTACCCACTCCCAAGGATTGACGACCTCTTTGACCAGCTTCAGGAGGCATCTTGGTTTTCCAAGATTGATTTGCGCTCGGGTTACCATCAGATGAGGGTCATAGAGGAGGATGTGCAGAAGAATGGGTTTCGGACTCGCTATGGCCATTATGAGTTCGTGGTGATGCCTTTTGGGCTCACCAATGCTCCTGCCACGTTCATGGATCTCATGAACTGCGTATGTAGACCGATGCTGGATCGGTCCGTGAGAGTATTTATTGACGATATCTTGGTTTACTCCAAGACGCAGGAGCATCATGCGGAGCATCTGCAGGACGTTTTGGATACTCTGAGGAGGGAGAGCTTGTACGCCAAGTTCTCCAAGTGTGAGTTCTGGTTGTGCGAGGTGCAGTTTCTTGGGCACCTTGTCAATCAGAACGGGATTCTGGTCAACCCAGCCAAGGTGGAGGTCGTGATGAGATGGGAGGTTCCGAAGTCTCCATCTGAGATTCGTAGTTTCCTGGGATTAGCCGGCTACTATCGAAGATTCATCCAAGATTTCTCCAAGATAGTCGTGCCTTTGACTAGGCTTACAAAGAAGGCCGTAGTTTTCCGTTGGGGGCCCGAGTAGCAGGCCGCATTCGAGACTCTGAGGTAGAGATTGTGCGAGGCGCCGATCCTAGCCCTCCTTGAGGGCGTAGAGGATTTTGTGGTATATTGTGACACGTCTATTGCGGGTTTGGGCACGGTTTTGATGCAGAGAGGGCACGTTATTGCATACGCTTCGAGGAACTGAAGCCTCACGAGGCGAATTTTCCGACACATGATTTGGAGCTAGGAGCTATTGGTTTTGCCCTCAAGATTTGGCATCATTACCTCTATGGGGTTCGTTGTACCATTTACACGGACCACAAGAGCGTGAAGTATCTCATGGATCAACCGAATCTGAACATAAGGCAGCGTCGGTGGTTGGACGTGGTAAAGGATTACGATTGTGAGATCCTTTACCACCTGGGGAAGGACAACGTGGTGGCCGATGCACTTAGCCGCAAGGCAGCGCCACTCAGAGATATATGCATGCGGATGATAGTAGTGCCCTATTATTGGAGCAGATCCGAGAGGCCCAGCAGGAGGCTATGAAGGAGGAACATCGGAAGAGTGAGTGTATAGTGTGTCAGGTTTCCTCCTTCGACTATGACAGGAGGGGATTATTTACACTACACTGCAGGGTGTGGGTTTTATACCACAGAGGCGTACGCCAGGTTCTTATGGTGGAGGCGCACAAATCCTGATTCTCCATTCATCCCGGGGCGACGAAGATGTATAGGGATCTTCGTCTTGATTATTGGTGGCACTGCATGAAATGTGATGTGGCATGGTATGTGGAGCGGTGCTTGACCTACAGGAAGGTCAAGGCCGAGAACCTGAGGCTACACGGTAAGATGCAACCGCTGGATATTCCCCTGTGGAAGTGGGAAGATATTACTATGAATTTGATCACCGAACTTCCCAGGACCGCGCGGGGAGTAGATTCCATATAGGTCATCATGGATCGGTTGACCAAGAGTGCCCATTTTATACCGATCCAGGAGAGTATCTCGGCCAAGAAGTTGGCTGACATCTACATTCGAGAAGTGGTGCACGACACAGAGTGCCATTCTCTGTGATTTCAGATAGAGATATGCGATTTACTTCCAGGTTATGGAAGAAATTCCACGACGAGTTAGGTACTCATCTGCATTTCAGCACTGCCTTTCACCCGCAAACGGATGGTCAGAGCGAGCGGACCATCCAAACTTTGGAGGATATGTTGCGGGCTTGTGTGCTAGACTTCGGTGGTAGCTAGGATACTTACCTCCCATTGGTTTAGTTCTGGTAAAACAACAGCTACCACGCGAGTATTGACCATCCACCCTTCGAGATGTTATACGGGAGAAGATGCGGGACCCTGATATATTGGGGTGAGGTTGGCCAGAGGGTCATGGGGAGCACTGGAGTGGTGCTCAAGACGACAGAGAGGATTCAGCAGGTCCGGAGGAGGCTTCAGACTGCTCAGAGTCGGCAGAAAAGTTATACCAACAAACATCGATCTGACCTAGAGTTCCAGGTCGGAGACATGGTTCTCCTGAAGGTGTCACCATGGAAAGGCGTCATCCGATTCAGGAAACGGGGCAAGTTAGGCCCCAGGTACATTGGACCGTTCAGGGTTTTAGCCCGGGTGGGCAAGGTGGCGTACAGGTTGGATCTACCAGCCGAACTCAGCCACATCCACAGCACTTTCCACGTCTCCCAGCTGTGAAAGTGCCTGGTGGACGACTCAGCAGTGGTACCCTTAGAGGATATTCAGGTTGATGACATCCTGAATTACATCGAGCGACCTGTACCAACCCTCGACCGAAATGTGAAGGATTTGAGGAATAAGAGGATCGAGCTGGTGAATGTGCAATGGCAGCACTGGAAGGGCTCAGAATGGACTTGGGAGCCAATCAATGAGATGATGGAACATTACCCATAACTTTTCCAGGAACGAACAACAAACTTCGAGGAAGAAGTCTAAAATAAGTGGGGGAGATTTGTAGCATCCGATTCCTGGTACCCATTTAATTCAAGCATTTTTTAAGTTTTTCTCTAGGACTCGACGAGTCGGAGGACCCACTCGTCGAGTAGAGTCGAGATCCGTAGACATCTTAAGTGATCAACTCAACGAGTCGGGAGACGGACTCGGCGAGTAGGCCCTGTGCAAGTAAAACCCTAAATCAGAGGGTTTGCACCTATATAAACACCTTAACTCAGCCTCCCTTGTCCCTAATACTCCCTTAGAGCTGGATATCGAAACCCTAGCCGTTTGTGTGTGTGTGTGTGTGTTAAGGCTATTTTGTGCTCTTGGTTGGTTTGTGAAGCTTGGAAGGAAAGAAGAAGCTGAGAAATTCGAGTTAGGGCTTGTTGATTCAGAGATCTTACTTCATCTTCAGCTTGAGCAAGGTAAATGCCCCTGTTCTGGTCTTCCTTTTTGGTTGTTCATATTTAGGGATTAGATTCATGGTGCAATTAGGGCTTCTTAATCCATTTTCGGATTTGTAAGGTGATTCATGGGGTTCTACTTCTAGATCTGAGTCATTGGAGGGGTCTCATGGCATCAAGGTGCCAACTCTATTGCCATGAGAGCCCCATGCACATGTAGAGCCCCTTCTATGGACTTTTGAGCTAAAAACCCCATGCATGTGCATCAAGTTTGGAACTTTAGGTATAAAATGGACATTAGGAGCCAGATCTATGGTTTTGTTGTGTTAAATCCGATTTAGATCGACTATATAGAAATGGTCAAGGTTGGACTCGGCGAGTCGGTGCGCTTTCATCCATCTTAAACCCTTCTGCGATGGTCAGTTGTTAGAAAAGGGAGTCCCATAAGTATTTAGACGTGTTGGGAGACCCAAAGTTCATAGGAATCGACGAGTGCTAGAACAGACTCGGTGAGTCCAAGGCAATCTCCTTATAGTCGAAGATGAACACGACGAGTTGTTCATACAACTCGGAGAGTCAAGGACATGAATTGTTCATCAGAAGAAGGTGAACTCGACGAGTTGTTCATATAACTCGGCGAGTCGGATGAAGGTTCATTCGATGTTCATATAAATGAGGAGCTCGTCGAGTCATTGATAAACTCAATGAGTAGAGTCGTGGGCAAGGACGGGTAAAGGGTTAGGGATTCGATGAGTTGACGGCCCAACTCGGCGAGTCGGGTCAACTGGAAGTTGACTTTGACTTGGACTTGGTTAGGGGTAAAATATTCATTTTACCCTAAGAGTAGATATCAGATTCTGACTAAGTGTTTTGTGGGGATTATAGCCGGAGGATTTCCGGAGCAGCAGCAGACAGAGGTTTCCCGCACAGATTATCAACAGCTACTCGCACGAGGTGAGGTACCTTCCAGTAGTGGTGGGTCTAAGGCCACAATGTCGGTCTACCAGTAGGAGTCGTATGTTAGGTGATTGTCTTTGTGATATTCACCTAAGATTGCGAATACCCGATATGTTTATATGCTAGCATGATATGTGATTATGTGGTAGTAGTAGAGGGTGAAATAGTCCCCGGTAGTCGGGTGAAATAGACTGACGGGTACGTCAAGCACCCCAGAATGGCTTGACCTGGGTAAGTCAGACACCCCAGAATTGTCTGACAGTACATTATGTTATGATATGTGATTATGTGGTAGTAGTAGGGGGTGAAATAGTCCCCGGTAGTCGGGTGAAATAGACCGACGGGTACGTCAAGCACCCTAGAATGGCTTGACCTGGGTATGTCAAACACCCCAGAATGGTTTTACCTGGGTAAGTCAGGCGCCGTGGAATTGCCTGACAGTATATTGTATGGTATGTGGTATGATGGGGGGAACTAACTAAGCTCCGTGCTTACAGTTTTCAGTTTTGTTTCAGGTACCTCTTCAGCGAAGGGGAAGGAGCGGGCGTGGTAGCTGCACATCATACACACACCTCAGATTCCGCATTATGAGATTCCTTGGGAATGTACTCTGACATTATCACTATTTTACGATTTGGGTTTTTAGACATTATACAATGTTTTATGAGATGTTATGATTCGACAATATTTTCCAACGAATGTTTGTTTAAATTAATTAACTAAAATAAAAATTTTGGACGTGAAAATTGGGTCGTTACATGTTGTCTCCTTATTAGATGTGAGTGAATGAGAAGATCACATGGAATGTTCTTCCCGTGTGTTGAGAAATGAGCTGTTGCCCTGGCGTTGGCTCTCTTAGGCCAAGACCGGGTCTAAGCCAAGGTAGTAACGTTTCTGTTACATTTAAAGTTCCCGTTAAGTAACAATAACTAGTCCCTTAGACCAGTAGGCTTCTGCGTTCATGACGTAGTAAAGTTGTTCTAGTCTACTTATACATACGTGGTGGGCTGCTGCTGATAGCCTATGCTAGTGGCATGGCGACATTGCAATTGATCGGCGGTTTCATCATCAAGACAGTTCACTTCCCCTTTCTTTGTATTTAAATCTCTGCCTTCCTTGGAACAATTTCCCTACATGTTTCCTTACTTTCTTTACGCTTCTTTTGGAAAGAAACCTTTTCGTTTTTTCCTCCAAATCCTTCCATGGCTACTTCTCGTACTTTGGGAAGAAATCTCATTGTTGAGGAGTTGGAATCTTTTCAATTCTGGTTAGGGTTGTTTCTAAACAAGGGGTACAGATCCCTTTACCTGATGCTTCTTTGTACAATCCTCCTGAGGGTAAAGTCGGGATCCTAATCGCCTTGTTCGAGTCAGGACTGCGCTTGCCTACCACTAATTTCTTCAACTTGATCATCCGGCAATACAAGTTTTCAGTAAGAGAGTTGAACCCTATCGCTACCAATAAGATAGTAGGCTTTGAACTCCTTTGCCATGCTCTAGGCTACTTGCAACCCTTTCTCGCCGACGAGGAGTCCATATTCTTATCCATGATAAGAAGTCAAAGAAGAACTAGAAAGATAAATTCTTGTGGTACTCAGCTACCCAAGGGCTAAGGTCTACGTCGACCGTGCTCCCGTATTTTTTGGCACGGACAAGGAACTGGCTGATGCCTTGGAGAAGATCAACATCACCATTGAAAATTGGCTTGACTGTTTCATGGTTGCCGACAGGATGAGTGC
This sequence comes from Lactuca sativa, assembly GCF_002870075.4. Taxonomy (NCBI): domain Eukaryota; kingdom Viridiplantae; phylum Streptophyta; class Magnoliopsida; order Asterales; family Asteraceae; genus Lactuca; species Lactuca sativa. The sequence goes on along the minus strand of NC_056627.2, from coordinate 244,689,308 downwards.
TACTTGGAGGGCTCGCGGGAAGATGTCTAAATTCTTTGTTGAGAAAAAGGGTATCTCTTTCACTTCTCTTCTCCCCCCTTTCTTTAAAAAAAAAAAAAAAAAAAAAGATTAGCAAGTTTCATTTGTAGCGGTGCTCCAGATTAATCGGCATTATTTCTTGTTTTTACCAAGTGTGGTGGAGACTGTTTCTTTGGAGAAGGCTCTTCGGGGTCTGTATCACGGCGAGCTTCAGGTTCGCGACGCTGACCTGGTGGAGGCTCTTCCACCTCCTTTTTCCGACCAAGGATCCGTGACGACTGTCGGTTTTGACAGTGTTGCTGACACTGTTGAGGATCCAGACTTACAGGATGTTGTCGTCACTGGTGCTTTTCAAAAGGATCCTACATCGTCCGGGTCCCCGAGGAGTCTTCATCAGATTAAGAGGCATTTTGTTTTATTGGAAACCTCTTATGGCGGTCGAACTGAGGCTGCAAGCACTGGACCCCCTCTACGTAAGAAGCGTAATTTGAGTTTCCTACTGGGGGTCCTAAGGATCCCAACTGTACCCCTGATGAAGGTCTTCCGAAACATCTGGATGAGGCACAAATCGGGGCGAATGAACCGCCCTGTCATACAGGAGAAAGGGGCACCGAGTAAACCATCCCTATTCCTACAACCAAAGGGGCTGGGGCAAAGACTGGTTCTTCGCCTCCTTATGTTCTTGCCTCAACCTTGTCTGGTAAAACCACAACTATCCCCCTACTCATGGCTTCTCATCCAGATACTTATCAGCCAACTTGGAGACTAATTTCTCATGATCTTGTCTCCAAACATGCCACCGCTCTCAAGTGGTGTCAGCACACATTTCCTTCTTCCACGATTAAGGTCCTAAGTGCCCTGTCCAATGAGCATATGGCTGACAGCTTATGTTACACTGCTGCCCAAGTGTCGTCTTATTTAGTCGCGGCTATCGAACGCATCTCCGAGATGGAGACCCTCCAGTCCGATTTGGACAGTAGGGGCATTGAATGTGAATAATTGAAGGTCCAAGTGGCGAAGTTAGAGGCCGATAAGAGTGACTTGGGGGCTAGGCAGGTGGTGGTGTTACTTGAGAGGGCAAATTTGGTGGATCAAGTGGCGAAACTGGGGAAAGAGTTGGAGGGCCCGAACGATCGTTTGGGGGTCCTATCATTGGATAACACCAGTCTAAGCAAGCGGGTGGCAGAGCTAGAGGTTAATCTTGTAACCAAGAATGCCGCAAGGGGATTGCTGGAGAGGGATATTTCTTGGATCCTTAGCGATGGGCTCAGTCGGTTTGTGGATAGGTTGATTGAAAGTCCACAATTCCTCAAAGGCTTGGTTCTTGTAAAAGAAGTTTGTGTCGTCGTAGGTGTGGAGTAGGGTAAGAGGATAGTCTGGGAGCAGGTGTCCGTCGGGGAGGTTGATTCAAAGTCGGAGGAGAATATGGTGTCCAGGGCTCAAGAGATGGAAGATGCCCTAGTGACTTTCATGGAGACGGACTTTGTTGGCCATCTTCGCTTGGCGCCCCAGATGTGGCTGGGCTTCGAAATCTCTTTTAGGAGTCTCAAAACGAGGAATCTTCCCCTGGTGATGATAACACATCTGTTGGTAAGTAGCTTTCGTGTTTGGCTTGTTTTGATGTAACTCAGTTGAAATTTTTTCTCTATTTCTTGCTTTGTGATGAGAATAATATTCTCTTAGATCGATAGATTCAGCAGATAAATAAATGATGATAACAAGAATGGAAAACGATGAACACAATAATGAATCAAACGAGTGTCGAATGATTAATATGCACTATCTTAGAAGAATTCAATGTGAATTGCTACTATAGAGATAGGCTAGGGTTTACAATACTCGATAAGCAAAACAAAGATCTAGAAGCATTTTTAATATAATGCATGCATGCACTATATATATACTAAACCCTAAACATAAACACGGTTGGACAGGCCCAAACCGAGAGTACAAAATGAACTGAACTATCAAGGCCCAATGGCACAACTCCATAGACTCAACAATCTCCCCCTTTGCGCCAATTGAGGCGAGAGATCACTTTGGTTTGGAATGCGTGCTCTTCTTCACTGAAGCATATCTGTAAAATTCTTCTTGTCACTCTCACTGTTATGTTTACACCTATGTCTGATATCAATGATGTGCTCCAAACATGTAGTGGAGAATAGGTGCTTATCTTCAAGAGCGAACACAAACTTTTTACCTTCGCCTCGAGTAAACATAACAGTGTGATATTTTGAATCAATCTTTCCCATCTGCATTCAGTTCGCATCACCATTCTTCCGAATTGGTTTGATAGTTGTCTTCTTCCTTAGATCACTTGCAATTTCTTAATCCCATTTTGCAACTTCCATGATGTAAGAAGCTAACATACATTTAATATGATCAATGATCGGCTCATACTATTTTTGATTCATGAATAAGATGTTATTGAGAATAACCCAATCAAGTGGATTTAGATTCGGTAGATCAACCAACGAGATCATATGGACCAAACCTTCAGATCCCCGGGTTAATATGAACTTGATGTTGATCAAATTTCCTGCTGAAGTAGGTTTCAACGCCCTAACAGAAGTAATCTTTTGAGCACTCCATGTCAGGTATTGAGGTTGAGAAAATTCTAGATAGAAGTCAATTAAATCTCTATCAACCTTTAAATCAGGTGAATGGACATTGGCAACAAAATCAAAACAATGAAACACAAAGGCTCTTCAACTGATAGGCATATCAAATTAAGAATCCCTTCTATTCTCACAATCAAAAGAAGCCACTGGTTCCAACCAATGAGTACTAGGGGACTCAATAGCTTCCTTTATCAACTTCTCCAATGACCACAATGGAAAGAGAGCTTGTCTACAGACCAAATTGTCATGAGCATCTTTTCTCTTTTCTCCTTTTCTTCTTTGGTTTCCTCTTCATCAGTATCTAGACCTAAAATTCCTTTTCCTTTGTCCATCACACTAGAGCCCGAAGATTCATTACCCTTCGGTTTAGTGGTGACAATTTTCGGAATCTTTTGCAAATCTTCTCCCCCTTGTTACGGAGTTACAACCGACTCAGTAACACCTTCTATTCGGCTAAGAATTTCAAGAGCAGGAAGCAGCTTCTCAGTAAGATGGTTACGAACCGAGAGGGTGAGAACCGAATCATGTGCGTTGACCAGGTTGGAAAGAATTGCAAAGACATCAGAGACACAGGTCTTGACAATGGCTCACTCTGACTTTAGAGAGTCAATCTCTTTATTCGCCTGGTTTAGGTTTGCAGACTGAACTTCAAGCACAGTATTTTGCGAGCAAGTTCATCCATAATCTTGTTCTCTACGGCGTGATCAGCCTAAAGTTTGTCTAGGCAAGAGGAGACAGAAGACATAAGAGCAGCTTGATCGACTTGAAGATTGGTTTGGATCTGCTCAAACTTCTCTTGCTCAGCCTGAAGAGATTTGGTCAGTGATTCAATGGCAAGATTGAGCTTGTTGGTGTTAGACTGTACAACTTCCTTAAAATAATCCAATTGAAGTGTAGCATTGGAATGAAACTTGACTACATCTTCAGAGGCTTTTTGACAAGATAAGATGCAGGCATCTAAAACCTGAGTTGCCTTTTAGATAGTTGCATCATGCTGTTTGAGAGTTGTTTCAATGAGGGCACGAACAACAGTGTCTGATTAAGCAAAATTTGAGGAAGAAGAGGATGAAGCGAGCAGCTTGTCAAGTTTCTCGTTCAAATCTTTCAAGTGTCACTTTGTAAGAGGAGCATCATCATCATCCTCACTCTCAACTCTATACGGACTAAAGTAGTAAGATTCAAAATCATGTTCTTCACCACCAAGAACAGAGCAAGAATCTGATGAAGGAGATGGGGAAATGGGTTAGGTAATAATAAGGTTTCGGGTTCGGGTTCTGAGGTACGTGCCCCCATATCAGATACATTGACACGAACCACAGGTTCGGGTGTAGTGGTTATTGTTGAAGTAACTTAAGTGAAAATTAGTGGAGGAAGAAGTGCAGTAGAGATAGGTTGAGAGATAACAGGTGGTGGAAGTGGTGCGATGGAAATCGGAACAGTAGTATGAGATGGAGAAGGAGGAGGAGTAGGAACAGAGTCTTGAATTTGTACCTCATGAGTTGGAGAATGTGGAGGCGTGTTTCCTCTCGGTGATACTTTTAGATGAACATCTTCGCCTTCGTTAGATTTTTGTTGATCCATGTCTAAATCACTAGGTGAAGCTCCCTTCGGTTGCCTAGGCATCTTTTTCCACTTTTGCTTCTTTGAGTAGAAGGTTCTTTTTCTACCTTGTGCTTTTTGGCCAAGGCTGCCTGGGAGGATTGTCCTTCGACATCCTTCTTTTTCTGACCAGGTTTCTTTCCCCTCTTTGCTGGTTTATCAACTACCTCCTTGGCCCTGAACAAGGAAGCTTTAGATATTCCTTGATAACTTTGCTTTCGGCAGAGACACACCGAATCATCGATTCAGGAATAGAACCAACAAATTGGAACTTGGTTGGATCTGATACAATAATCTTGGTGGTATGAAAAGTGTTGATCGATGATCTAAGTGCATCATCCATGACAAGAACACTAAATTTCTCAGTTGCCTGATGAGTAACAAGATTCCTAAATCTTCCACATGATATTTCAGAGTTCCTGGAGGAGGAGTTGAGACTTTGTACCAATTGCGACCATAAAATCACTCCATAATCCAGATTGATGTCGTAGTAAATTCCATAGAGTAAAGTCATGAGAGCTTTGCTAGCCCCGTCTGACCCTACAACTCTTTCAGCAAAGGCCTTGAAGATAAGGGTAAATAACCCATTCCACTATGGTGGGAAGTATATGACTTCTTAAACATGGTTACTGTGGTGAGAAGATCAGTGTACCCCATGTCATAAAACATCGTGAATAGCTGAGATGTAGAAATAGAATCAGGATTCACCAATGAATCATCAGATACAATATTCAATATGGAACAAAATCGGCCTCTGGAAACAAAAGTTTTGTGATTGAAGATCTCGAAGAAGATACGCTCCTTGGTTTTTTCATAGGAGGTTGTTGTATTTACTTGGGATAGCAAGGACATGGGAACATATTCAACTTGGGTCATGGCAATCACAAGTGGTGAATATTTGAGGCATTCAACCACTTAGAGCATATAATCATCGTAAAGGAAGGGATTCAAATCGATGATCAGGTTTTGGTTCGGTTTGATGGTTAACAAAGAAGATGAGGCAGTTTGTTCTTGAACAGATGAAAATTTAGCCATTGTTGCAGGAATGAAGAAGATGATGAACACTAGAAATTCGCCTGAGTGTGCTTGAGAAAATATGGGAGTGGTAAAGTGGTACAAGAGATGTGAGAGAACCTTATATACCGTTCCTAAGAGAGAGAAAGAATCATGAGTGATAATGACACAGTCTTCTGAATCGACGCCTGTAAAAGCGTGATTTGATAGTTGTGGTTCCCTAGGAAGACGTCACCAGGCGTGGGATTAGGAACCGTTTCAAGTTCATGGGCCCTTGGCAAATCTTATCCATTGACTCAGTTCTAAATCGTATCTTTTTACTGCCTCTTCAACTTCAAAACGTTTGAAATTCGTGTACCGACTGTGACTCACCCTTTCCTTCATATAAGGCTAGTAATGTTCGCTTCTGGGCATTAGCTCTGAAAAATTGCCATTATTGCAAAGAACAATTATTGGGAAAATCATAAAGATCTTTGTGTAATAGTGTGCCAAATGAAAAGAAATAAAGCAAATTATTTGTGAGATTTAAGTGATGTCTTTATAGACACGAAACTATAGATCCCGGCCACAAATCACTTTCTTCAAAGTCAAGAGAGACTTAGAAGTGTCTGTGTGGTTTCCCGTTGAAATACGATAAAATGATTGTTAAGAAACATTGAAAGGCATCTTTTCATATGTAAGCTATAACTGGTGGATTTGCTTCAACTGAACTTCAGGACATGACATAAGACCGAAAGTTGGATGAATTACTTGTGAGACCGATATGGCCTTTAAAACAAGTAGGTTTGAATTATTTTCAGTGACTTGGTGATTGTTATAAAAATCTCAAAAAAATGAACTGGATCTTATGGGAAGAAATGCCTTGGTGTTTAGACAATTTCATAAAGATCGCACAAAAATGAAAAAGAGGCTTCTTGGTACCTATCACCAAAGTGATTTCGTTTGAAACATGGGTGAAAACTAGAACAATTAATTGTTCACCGTCAATTCGTTATTGGTGTTGGATTGTGGGTTTTACTTAGTACGTGGTGAAACGAAACTAAGATCATCAACACAAATGTTGTGTAACCATAAACGTCAGTTGTAAAGACTGAGAGTCTCAAGGGTTACTACTATGAAACAAAATGAGATGGAGAAATAATAAGAGGTGGTTTAAGGAACCGAAAGTACCTCTGCTATGTAAATAGACCAAGCAGACAACTCTTAACTCGATTTGAGAAGAGTAAGGTAGCTCATGACTTGAATGATATTATCAACCTTGTTGGGAAGAGATGATTCGTATATATCAAATCATCAAGGCTCCACTTAAAGTCTTGGAGGCTTCGGTCGACATGCAACAGCATGCTTCTAGTGACACTTAGCTAGTGCATAGTTAGAGAGTTTATACCTGCCCCAGCTCCATCATGAGATTTCTTTTGTGATACGGAATAAAAAAAAATATTTTTGGATTTTAAGAGTTTTCTGAAAAAGAAATAAAAACAGAAAAGTACATATTTTTGTGTTTTAGGAATTTTCTAAAAAAGAAACAAAAACAGAAAAGAAAATATTTTTGAGTTTTATGACTTTAAAGATATAAGAAAAGATATACATAATGTACAAAGGATATATGAGTTCCAAACCAGAAGATGAAACGAACGCTTACTTTAAAGAAAAATTAGAATAAGCGAAATAGACCAAGCCTTCGGTTCATTTCAGTTCCCAAAAATTTAGGAGCCGAAATAGACCGAGCCTTCGGTTCATTTTGGTTCCCGAAAAATTAGGAGCCGAAATAGACCGAGCATTCGGATCACTTAGGTTGTAAAAAAACATAAAGAAAGCAAAATCGAAAGTTATACTTAATGGAACGAGTGCGGTTTTGGAACTGATTCAGCTTCCATCATTCCTAAGCCTTGTAGAATTTTATTGAATGATGCTTCGGGCAAGGCTTTAGTGAAGATGCCAGCCAATTGATTAGAGGACCGAATGAAATGAATTTCAACATTCCTGTCTTTTACGTGATCCTTGATAAAGTGATATCGCAGTGCTATGTGTTTTGTCTTGGAATGTTACACTGGATTATGACAAATCCTAATGGCGCTTTCAGAGTCGCAATAAAGTGGAACCTTATTCATGTTAACGCCATAATCTCTTAGTTCACTTTGGATCCAAATGACCTGGGATCTGCAAGATGCTGCAGTGATATATTCAGCTTCAGCTGTAGAAAGAGAAACACATGTTTTCTTCATGGACTGCCAGCTGACAAGTTTACCATCGAGAAATTGACATCCGCATGTAGTGCTCTTTCGGTCCAGACCACATCCTCCAAGATCAGCATCAACGAATGCTTGTGTGAAGAATCATGATTTAGCGGGATACCACAGACCGAGAGAAGAGGTTCGCTTCAAATATCTAAAGATATTCTTAACAGCCACCATATGAGGTTCGCATGGATTAGCTTGGAACCTAACACAATAACAGACAGAAAACATTATGTCTCGACGACTAGCTGTGAGATACATAAGGGAGCCTATTATTGTCGATAAAGAGTTATATCAACGGTTGGTTTCTCCAAGGATGGAGTTAACTTCGTTCCAAGTGTCATGGGCACCTTTACTTTGGAATCAGCCATCATACCAAACTTCGCTAGCAAAGTCTTCGTGTAGGCCTCCTAATTGATAAATATGCCTTCGGGTCCCTGTCTAATATTCAGGCGAAGGAAAAAGTTAATCGGACCCATTGAGCTCATCTCAAACTTAGTCTCCCTCAACTTCCTAAATTCAGCTCTTAGGTTGGGATTCGTAGAGCCGAAGATGATGCCATCGACATAAATTTGAACCTCTTTCTTACAAAAAAACATTGGGACAACCAAACCTTGTTTAAACTTTGACATTTTTAGAAACCGAGTAAGGGTTTCATACCAGGCTCTAGGAGCTTGTTTTACCCCATAAACGGCTTTATCTAGAATATAACAGTGATCAGGGAACCTTGCCACAGGAGCTTTTATGTGCCGCATATGCCAGAAAGATTTGTACAGATTCTAACCTTGCCACAGGAGTGAAACACCTCAAAGTTTGATCAGGGAATGCGCACTTGACATCCATTTGAAACACCTCAAAGTTTTTATGTGCCGCATATGCCAGAAAGATTTGTACAGATTCTAACCTTGCCACAGGAGTGAAGGTTTCTTCATGGTCGATACCTTCTTCTTGACAATATCCCTTCACAACCAATCTCGCGTTATTACAAATCACATTCCCTTCTTTGTCTATTTTATTTATGAAAACCCATTTTAGGCCAACGAAAAAGGCATCCTTTGGTGTGGGAATAATTCTCCAATCGATTTCGCTCGAACTCATGGAGTTCGTCTTGCATTGCTTGTACCCAATCTGACTGATCGAGTGCGATGTTAACCGTTTTTGGTTCTATCTTTGAGACGAACGAGTTAAACATGCAAAATTCAAACTTAGACAATAGAGCGGTTTGCTTCACTTTTTCTTGAGACCGAGTAAGAACACCCTCAAATGCTTCACCAATTACTTGAGTTTTACGATGATCTCTTGTGCATTTAGCGAGAGGAGGGTAGTTCGGATCACAGGTTGGATCCAATTCAGGATTAATTTCCTCTTCCAATTCTGATTAAAAATCCAAATCATCATTCGTATTATGATTCTCCCCCTCGAATGATGAGACGACTTCAACATCAGGATCTGAATGCTCACCCTCGAAAGAGACATCGTGAGACTTAGTTGGTGATTGATTTTCCTCCTTAAAATATAAGTCAGGGTTTTCTGATGTCGATGAACCCTCCTCCCGGAATATGGAACTTTCATTTGGAGGTTCGCTTGGATTTGGCTATTCGGTTGGTGCATGATGTTCTCTTTCCATTTCTTCTGCTACTTCATCTTTAACTTTCATCAAGTTTTCTATCTTATTGTCAGCTGCCTTTGTCTCAAAGTTTATTGCTCTCTCTGTTTCATCAAATAGCAACATATATTCGTGAAATAAGTTAGAAATAGGGATCGAGACTTGACCTAAAGCTGGAAAGATTTCGTCTATTGGATCGTTGCTGGATTGAAGCTTCTTCACATAATCATCATCAAAGGTGACATAATAGGTTTCTTCAATTTTCTTTGAACGCTTGTTCAGAACCATATATGCCTTTGAGGTTAGTGAGTAACCGAGGAAGATCCTTTCATCTGCCTTTACGTCAAACTTGTTCCAGTTCTCTTTTGAGTTGAAAATAAAGCATCTTGAACCGAACACATGGAAGAAATTGACATTCGGTTTGCGATTATTCAAGATCTCATACGGAGTGATGGAAAAGCGCTTGTTGAGAAAGGATCGGTTCTGGGTATAGCATGCAACAGCTATAACATCAGCCCAGAAGTACAACGATAAAGAAGCAAAGTTAGGCATGGTTTGGGCTGCTTCACACAATGAGTGGTTTCGTCTTTCAACAATTCCGTTCTGTTGTGGAGTATAGGGAGCTGAGAAATTGTAAGTTACTCCCTTATCAACCAGAAATTCTTCGAATTCTTGATTCTTGAATTCCAGTCTATTGTCACTCCTGATATTTCTGACCAGCTTCGCATTTGAAGCAACACTTGCTTTATAAATGCTTTGAGCGTAGGAGTCGCCTCTGATTTCTATTTAAGAAAGAATACCCAAGTGAAACGTGAAAAGTCATCTAAAATAACCAGGATGTACTTACTACCACCGATGCTTTCAATTGTAGAAGGACCACACAAGTTAATGTGTAGTAGTTCCAGTGGTTCAATAATCTTTGTGTTAACACGAGTAGGATGACTCTTTCGGCTTTTTCTTTCCCTTTTGCATGCAGCACACAAGTGTTCCTTATCAAATTTGACAAGAGGAAGTCCTCGTACATGATCTTCGATTAACAACTTGTTGATGTCCTTAAAGTTGAGATGTGATAGCCTTTGATGCCATAGCCAACTTTCGTCAGAGTTCGCTTTTGTCAAAAGACATATGGTTGGCTTCCCTCGAATAGGGTTCAGATTTAAAGGATACATCTCTCCTTTTTCATTTGGATTTCAATAGTACAATCTTCATCTTCTTTTCGAAAATCTTAGACCCTTCATCATTGAATGAAACTTTTAACCAAGTTCCCACGACTAGTTGAGAAACACCGATGAGATTTTGTTGTTGCCCTTCAACATATGCAACCTTCCTGATTGAGAATTATCTGTTTGTTATCATCCCATAGCCTTTGATCGTGGCATATGAATTATTCCCGTATTTGACACATCCACCATCCATAAGGGACCGAAACTCCCTTAGCTCTTCCTTCCTTCCTGTCATGTGACGTGAGCAGCCACTGTCAATATACCATTCGTTGTCAAACTGCTCGTCACTTATAACTTGCAAAAATTAAGCAGATTTAGGAACCCAAAGTTTCTTAGGTCCTCGTGAGCCTTTTACAGGACATGGAATAGCAACAGAAAGATCAACCATATATGTTCTCTTTATTAACGTGGTTTCATCTTTTCGTTTAATCGTAAAAAGTTTGATTTTGTTGTTTTTTTGATTTGGTTTGCCTAAAACTGACTTTTTGTTTTTGCTTAGATTTTCAATTGAGCCTGTTTTTAGATTCTGAGGGTTAGCTAATTTCTTCTTGACTTGAACTTCAGGATGCAAGACTAGATTTCCCTTTCCTTTGATATCCCTGAATGGATTTGGCTTCAGTTGTTGATTGACTTTAGGACCGAAGTTGGGTTTTCGGTTCATTTTCCTGTCTGATTCAGCACCGAAACTATCTCTTCGATTTGTTGGTTTGCAAGACTGACAGTGAGTGCATGGAGTGTTGTTCGTTTGAGGACTAGCTTTTGCCGATGGGTTTGATATTTTGTGAACATAGTTGGCATTTTGGGAATTCTAGAACTGCTTTCTCTCTTTGAGATTTTTCTGATACCTTATGTTCCTTTGACGTGCTTTCTCGGCAAGTTGCTTTTGAGATTTGTGAATATATGCTTTTGGTTTCGGGTTTTCTTCACAAGCTTCGCTTGGCGATAATTCTCCAGATGCTTTTTCCGTTTCTCCTGGAATATCTTTAGTGCCACTCGTACTTGGCTTATCAAAGCTTGACGACTTGTTGAGTGGTTCAGCCACATATATACTCTTGACTCTCCACGAGGTTTGCTCCGACAGACCTACTGTTTCATCTGCATTGTCAATGGGGGTTGACCAAAAGAATTTATAACAACCATTAGAATTATCTTCATCAACCAAGGAAGTCAATTCAGCTGTTTGCTTTCTGGTAACTCCTGTGGTGGTATAAACTTGATTAGGTACCGTTTGCACCTTTTTGAATACTACTACTTTTTCTTTAAGGACTTTGGACTTGTCCTTTGACATACGAGCGAAAGCAACTGAGTTTTCATATATGAGAGGTTTTGCTTGTTTGGGTTCGCTTTTGAGGAATTCAGAGCAGTCAGCCTCATCCTCTACATAGACTTCACTCATATCTATAACATCCCAAATTTCGAGTCCAAAAATTTCATTATTAATTAATTGATTATAAAACATTCATAAGAAAACTTCATGAAAATATATCATTTCGCAAATCAACATATCATGTCTGAAAACCCAAGTCATAAAGTAATAACATGTCAGAGTACAATCCCAGAATATCTCAAGTGCGAAAAACCAATGTGTGTATGATGTACTGCTACCTCACTAGCTCCTTCCCTTCGCTGAAGAGGTACCTGAAACCAAAACTGTAAACTATAAGCACGAAGCCTAGTGAGTTCCTCCATCGTACCACATACCATACAATCACATAGCATACATATCCTGGCAGGCATATCTGGGTGCCCGACCTAACCCTTCGGTCCGGTTGATCGGGTACTACCTAGCATATTTGGGTGTTGGCCTCCCCTTCGGTCCTGCTGACCAGATAATGCCTAGCATATCTGGGTGCTGGCGTCCCCTTTGGTCCTGTCGACCGGATACTGCCTAGCATATCTGGGTGCTGGCCTCCTCTTCGGTCCTATCGACCGGATACTGGGGACTTTATAAAGGACTCAATTTTGGACTTTATAAAGCACTCAATTTTGTCTAGACCTATCCTGTAACCATCTGAAACCTCATCTGATTATACGATTGACTCACAATTATAGCAATCTACTTCCACTTCATCCACCTTAAATTTAAGAAATGGCAAGATCATTTTGTGAACCTTTTTGCCAATATCACAATTTAAGTGCAACTGAGTAATATTAGAATAAAGACATTTAGCTATTAAAAAATATTCCTTTGTTTTAAAAACTTTAAATTGTCTCGATTTAAATATATCAGCTCATCTCTCTCCCTAACTAACTCTAACTCCATCTTCTCGATCCACATTCTTCGCTCCTCACTTTTGGACATGGCCCTGTAAGTTGATCGGTTAAGTTAGCATTTGTGAGGCGACTTTACATTAGGCTACCACTCAAACTAGAAAACTTAAATTTCAAATCGTTTAATTCCTTTTCATAGTTTGTTACAGGTATATTAAGTGATTCGAGAAAAGATTGTACCTTCTTGATCAACTGATCACAGTCATTGATCCTTTCGCTCATAGGCTTAGACGCGAAACACTTATCCTCCTTCTGATTCGCCTCGTCATGCTCACCTTCGGTTGTATATCCCCTCATCTGTGACACTCCAGCTGTCACCATCAAGCATCTTCCTGTGAACTTAATGCTATCCTCTTTTGCCACAAATGCCTTACCATGCGAGGGTTTACGTACCTCCTCGTCTTCTGAGTCTATAGACTAGACTTCCACGCCACCGAACTCATCATCCATGACATTATCCTTCACAATCAAAGCATTCATTGAATTGTTCGTAGCTTTCTTCTTCTTAATCTCTTCCAACTTTCGCATATAATATGCTTCATCATCTTCACCCTCCTTCTTCTCTGACAACTTTCTTAGCATGCAGTCTTTGGCAAAGTGCTTTTTGCCATGATAGAGGTTGCAGTCATATCCGGAGTCTCCTACCAGCTTGTTCTCCTTCTTCTCTTCTTCTTTTGGAGGACTACTTTTGTTATCCTCTTTCGCTTTCTCTGAGTTGTCGCTTCCTTGCCAGTTTCGGTTCTTGGCTATGGGGAACTTTTTGCGAGCAAATCTTTTTGGGTTAGAAACCCTCATGGCATATTCTTCATAACAATATTTACAAGCATATAAGTCAGTCCTGATTCGGGTGCTACCCGATTATACGTGTCTATTATAAACTGTATCCTAACAATATTTACACATGATATCGTATTTAAATCAAATAACTAATAATTTAAATATTCTGTTAAAGTGTTAAAAGACACTTAATTATTGTAAGAATACTTACAATAAACCTAAGAATAGTTTGTAGGTGTTCTTGGTGTTCTTGGTGTTCTTTGTGTTCTTCGTGTTCTTGGTGAAACTAAGGAGATTTGGTGTGTTTTTGGAGTGAAACTAAGAAGATTGTATGGTGTTTTCGGTTGCTATTTGATAGAAGATGGGTTGATTTCGAATGATATTTAAGAATACTTGATGATTCTTGCAAGATCCTAAGAAGATTCAAGCGATTTTTGGTTGATACTTAAGAGAAAAGTGGTGATTTCGAATAAGATTCTTGGGAGCAAAAGGAATGACTTTCCATTGAAGGATGTAAGAATGAGGGGTATTATTCCGTTATATATATATATATATATATATATATATATATATATATATATATATATATATATATATATATATATATATATATATATATATATATATATATATATATATATATATATATATGAAGCAAAAGGTGAGGCTGTGTAGTTGTTCTCAGTCAAGAACACAATCCGAGGAAAGGGGTTCTCGGTTAAGAACTCCACCCGAGAATAATAGTCTGCGGCCGAAAAGGGAAACCTACCGAGGAGGTTTTCTGCTAGAAATGGATTGCAGTCTTGCACGTTTGTGGTCTGAAGTTCTCTGTCATAAACCTGTTTGCGGTTCGGAAGGATAAGATCACGAGATTTTTTGGCCGAAAGCGGTTTTCGGTGAGAGGCAAGGGGCCTATCCGAGGGTTTTCGGTGGGGAGGCTACTATGCGAGACTTCTAGTTTTGATTGTTTTGAAATTCTAATTTTTACAACACTTTTAATAAAAGGTTTATACATAGTAAAATTATTAATTTAACTTTAATAAATTAACAATTCAAAAAATTTTGACTTTTATTTGTCATTTTTGACATTTGTTGACCTTGGGTTGACTTATATTGACTTAAAAATAACGGGTTATTACATTATCCCCCCGTTAGAGGGAATTTCGTCCCGAAATTGTTTCTAAAGCGGTACTCATAAACTAGGGAAAAGATGTGGATACTTTTGTTTCATTTGATCTTACCGTTCCCAAGGGAATTCGGGTCCCCGCTTCGCATTCCAGCGAACCTTCACTATTGGTATACGACTTTGTTTTATTCTTTTGACTTCCCTATGCATGATTTCCACTGGTTCTTCTACGAAGTACAGACTCTAATTTAACTCAATTTTGTCAAAGTGGATTTCAAGAGTCTCTTCAGACATACACTTCTTGAGATTAGAGACATGAAAAGTGGGATGCATGTTACTGAGTTCAAGCTGTAGTTTTAGTTTGTAAGCTACTTGATCAATTCTAGCAAGAATCTCGAATTGTCCGATGTACCTTGGATTTAGCTTTCCATGTTTTCCGAAACGTATTATTCCTTTCCAAGGTGAAACCTTTAACAAGACGCGGTCACCAACCTGGAATTCCAAGGGTTTTCGTCGTTTGTCCGCATAACTGTTCTGCCAATGTCTAGAAGCTTTCAATCATTCCCAGATTTGGACTATCTTTTCTGTGGTTTCTCGAATGATCTCAGGACCGGTTAGAGTACTATCAGGTATTTGGTTCTTCGCTAGTTGCGTATCACCTCTGTAATTGTACTATTTCTTTAATGTACGTCCTTTTTTAACTTCTCCATTTTATCCGTTTCTTTTATTGGTAGGAACTGTCAGGATATGGTTAATCTATTGACGATCACCCAAATGGTTTCATGACCACTCGTTGTCCTGGGTAACTTGGTTATAAAATCCATTGTACTTCGCTCCCACTTCCACTCACGTATTTCAGGCCGTTGAAGTAAACCCAGGGCTTTTGATATTCTACCTTAACTTTGGCACAAGTTAGGCACTTGCTCACATACGTAGCAATTTCATATTTCATGTTGGCCACTAATAGAACTTCTCAAGGTCCCGATACATATTGTCTGAACCCGGATGAACGAAGTATCGAGTTTTATGGGCTTTGTTCATGACAACATCTATGTAACCACCAAACTTCAGTGTCCAGACCCGATTCATGAGATAACGAACTCCATCACCCTTTATTTCCATGTTCTTTCCATTCATCATAATGCTTCACTCATCACATTCTCAGGTTTCAAGGCTTCCAGTTGAGCCTCCTTGATCAGTATAGATAGGTGGGAATGAGTCATGGTCAGAGACTTTACTCGGTGGCCCGAGTATTCTTTCCGACTAAGGGCATCTGCTACCACATTGGCTTTGCCGGGTTGATAGTGAATCTCACATTCGTAATCATTGAGTAGCTCTACCCATCGTCGTTGTCTCATGCTAAGTTCCTTCTGATCAAATATATGTTGGAGGCTTTTATGATCATTAAAGATTGTGCATTTTGTACCGTACAGGTAATGCCTCCAGATCTTTAGAGCAAAAACCATTGCTCCCAGTTTGAGGTCGTGTGTGGTATAGTTGACTTCGTGGTTCTTAAGCTGTCTCGGGGCATAGGATATGAAATTTCCTCGATTCATAAGAACGTAGCCTAGCCCTTGCTTAGACGGATCACAGTAAACTACAAAATCTTCCGTCCCATCTAGGAGGGACAAGATTGGTTCGCTACAGAGGGCTTTCTTTAGTGTCTGGAAAGAAGTTTGTTATTTCTCCTCCCAGTTGAAGGTTACACCTTTTTGAGTCAAGGTGGTGAGTGGCTTTTCGATCTTTGAAATTTTTTGAATGAATCTCCTGTAGTAGCCAGCTAGACCTAGAAATTGATGAATCTTTGTTTGGGTTCGTAGGGTCGCCTAGTGTTCGGTTTTTTTGATCTTGGAGGGATCAACATATATCCCTTCCTTGATGACTACATGACCTAGGAATTCCACCTTTCCAATCCAAAATTCACATTTTCAGAACTTCACATATAATTTCTCAGCCCTTAAGGTTTCCAAGACATGTCGTAAGTATTGGCTGTGTTCTGCCTTATTTTGGGAATAGACTAGTATATCGTCAATCAAAAACTATAACAAACTTGTCTAAGTAAGGTCGACACACACGATTCATCAGGTCCATGAATATCTATCTCCTACAGGTGCATTCGTTAGACCAAAGGGCGTCACTATGAATTCGCAGTGACCGTAGCGAGTTCTAAAAGCAGTATTTAGACTATCTATCTCTTGGACTCTTAGTTGACGGTATCCTGATCTTAGGTCTATCCTGGAGAAGAAACTTGCCCCTTGAAGTTGATTGAAGAGGTCATCTATCCATGGTAGAGGGTATCGGTTCTTAACGTTAAGTTTGTTTAGTTTGCGATACTCTACGCACATTCGGAACGATCCATCCTTCTTTTTCACGAACAAGACTGGTGCTCCGCAGGGTGAGAAGCTTGGTCTAATGAATCCTTTACTGAGAACTTCATTCAATTGCCTGGATAGTTCCTACATCTCTGATGGTGCAAGACGATACGGGGATTTGGCTATGGGGGTAGCTCCATTAATCAAGTCGATTCACAATTCGACTTGGTGTTTAGGAGGAACTCGTGAGAGATCTTTAGGGAATACATTAGGGAAATCATAGAATTCATGGATATCCTTGATGCTTTTTACTTCTTGTGTCTTATCTACCACATGGGCTTAGAAGGCAAGTAATCTTTGCGAAGATACTTCTAGGCCTTGAAGCAAAAAATGATTTTGAGATTTGCACCAGATTTGTTACCATAGATAACGAGAGATTTGTTACTTGGCAGATTAAAACAAATGGCTCTATCAAAACATAGGATATCAGCACAATGAAGACTTAACCAATCCAGCCGATTATAATGTCAAAGCTTTAATTGATATTGGCATAAGGTCAATTTCAAATGAATTGTTGTTTAGAGTAAGTGTGCATCCTATGTTTATGTCATTTGTGCTCTCGGTCTTTCCGTTTCCCATCTCTACTGTGAATGTATCTTTTAATGATTGAGGATTTTGTTTTAGTAGATGTTTGAATTTATGGCTCACGAAGCTTTTATCCGCACCACTATTGAAAAAAATGCATGCGTAAGAATTGTTAAGAAGGAATGTACCGTTAACCACGTTAGGGTCTGCCATCGCTTCT
Source organism: Lactuca sativa (assembly GCF_002870075.4). Taxonomy (NCBI): domain Eukaryota; kingdom Viridiplantae; phylum Streptophyta; class Magnoliopsida; order Asterales; family Asteraceae; genus Lactuca; species Lactuca sativa. The sequence goes on along the minus strand of NC_056627.2, from coordinate 244,671,699 downwards.
TCATGGCCAATTGCCAAAATTATCCCTACACCACCAACATTCTTTATCTTTGAGCAGTTTCTCTTAAAATGCCCAATCTCACCACACTAATGGCAAGCTTGACTTACCCCTGCAGTAGGGACTTGAGAGATACGTTGTGTTGGTGCTTTACAGAAGTGGCCAGTATGCCCCTTCTTGGTGTAGTTTCAGCAGTGCATTTCCTTGCAAACTCCCTTGTGATGGAAGTTACACTTATTTCACTTTGGCAAATTTCCAGCATAACGATTTGGGGTTGTTGGAGTAGCAGAAACAATAATAGGTGTAGGAGTAGGAACACGAACAGGAACAATAACAGTGTGTACTGCCACAATTTGTTGTTTCTTGGAGGGATCCTGTGACGATTTCCCCTTTCTCTTATTCCATAATTTTTTTTGCTACCTCCTTTGAGATTTTCAGGAACAATTGGCATGGAGCTTTGACAAACTCCATGATCTACTAGTGTCTGAGCCAGATGCTTAGCACTGTCGAATGTAAGTGGATTGCCGGTAATAACGTTTCCTTGAGTCGGGGGAGTTAACCCCCAGATGTATCTTTCTACCTTCTTACTATCAGAGGTGACCATCCCAAGACACAATAGATTTAGGTCTCTGAATCTGGCAGTATATGCAGCAATATCGGAGTCCTTCATCGTCAGACTCCAGATTTCCTGCTCTAACTTTTGTATTTCACCCCTGGGATAGTATTATGCCAGCATCAGAACCTTTAGGTCTTCCTAGCTCATGGCGTTTGCGATCGGGAGAGATAACGATTTGACATAGTCGTTCCACCAGGAAAGGGCTTTGTCTAAGAAGGTGCATGCTGCAAACTTTACTTTGCTTGCTTGAGGGCAAGCATAGATTTCAAACACTGAGTCGGTTTTCTCGAACCAGAGTGTTAGAGCAATGACACCTCCAGTGCCATTGAAATATTTGGGTTTAGCATTTGATAAATCTTTATACGAACACTCCCTTGGGTGTCCAAGACTTTCCCCATTATTTGAATTATGAGCACCACTGCCAGCTCCACTAGTACCACTAGCATTTATTTGCGTCATGGCAGCAGCCACAGTGGCGGTTACTGCTGCTTGGAAGATAGCAGGATCATACTATGAAGGTGGGGGTAGTGGTGGAATAGGTGGATTATTGTTGAAATGCCTATTTGATTTACGTGGTGGCAACTTTTTCTAAAAAGTTTTCAAAGATGAACACGGTGGTAAGAATTTAATAGTGATTATAAATCATGAGACTTTGAACCAATACAAACTGGTTCAATACGTATTATGTAAAGAGTTTGAAATAGGGTCTACCATAAGTAATAACTTGTAAAATATCATCAAGAATTTTGACAGATATTTTCCCAAGAAAAGAGAATGCATGTCAATTTATCGGTATATTAGATGTATAGAGTTCGGAAAATTTGACCCTGAAGTAGGTCTACAACATACCAACTTAACGATAAAATATTGATAGCATACCGACCTATCGAAAGATGAATATTCGAGGTCTAACTATAAACATGAAAAATAACACTAGACTCTATAAGTAGACTTAATCTATATCCAAAAGCGTGAGTAGGGTATGCCCTACTCGCGAGGAGTGTTGTTCTGCTTTGTACTAGTTTCAGCCCTAGATGTGGCCAACTGGTATTCTATTTTCAACAAACGCCTTTCTAATGCTGCTTGGCGCTGCTAAAGTTCTCTAATCTCGGCTCGGTTGGCAGTTAGTTCTCTCTCCAGAGCCTCAATGTGATTTATGGTTAACACTTGGTCTTCGCTCAAGTGGAGGAGGTGAACCGTGTTGACTACCGTGATGGCACCAACCTCCACAACTTGATGGATGACTTCTCTTACTTGCTCGTCGTTACGAGCAACTCAACGTACTAACACAGGGAAGGATCTGTCTTCTGAGCCTCCTTCATCAAGGTTGTAGAAGCTTTGGTCCCCATTATAGGGAAGGTGCTGACCCTGTTCATGACTCCACCCCTCTAAGTTTTTTTGCCCACCATGGTGTCAGACTTTGGAAGTTTTGTCGTGGATTAGGATATTAGGAAACTTGAGGTGGATCATAGACTTCTGGTTCCGAGTCAAAGTCGTCCTGAATATCCACTTCCTCGAAGTCTTCTTCTATTAGAGCCATAGGTTCGTCTTCTAGTTCCTCTTCGAGCCATCCTCCGTTCCCTGGATTTGGAAAGTACGGGTCCCCAGCAAATGAAATCCAACCATGTTATCTATGTGAGAATAGGGATGTAAGAGTTATTAATAAATTTAAAGAGAGTGTTATCATGTTATAAATACTCCTATAGTATTTTAATTTATGTTTAGTTCTAGATTTCTTTTCGTATATAGGTTTGGTAAGTTTTAGACTTTTTGCAACACCAAGATTACTCCCAAACACATGTTGGTCATATCTCAAATAGATATAGTTGATCAGACTATATTTATCCTAGATATGATTACATAAATGTCCAGTTTTAACTGTAGTATCCAACATCAAAATACTTTTATGTAGTTCTCACTTTGATATTGTTTCTTGTATGTATGCATGTTAGTATACTTCTTATAAAATACTTAGATTTTAAAAGTATACTTTTATTTAGAGCGCTTCAGCGCCATTGTATTTATAGTTGTATATCTGTTATGGTTTGAAATACTTAGTTCATTATAAACAATTCTTTGATACCAATCTATCACACCCCCAAACCGGAACGATGAAAACGTTTAGGGGCGGATGACGTCATTTACAGTATCACAACAATTGCATAATAGTAACCAAAGTAAGACAACCATTACATTGATAAAGTATAGTTTTACATTCGTGTTCAAATTAATGTATACTTAACACCAAAATGTATAGCAAAAGTTAAAAGACATGATTCTATGAAGCTCCCTCTTCTCAAAACATGTGGTTACCTGTTTATTGATTTCCTGAGAATACAAGTAGTTTTGAAAAGAGTGTCAAGAATTAAGTTGGTGAGTTCATAAGCACGTTTGTAATTGAAATCTGTCATTTGTTCCTTGAAAATGTAAGTATGTTTTCCAGAAAATGCTATATTTTCTATTATAAATGTGCTGTAGTCTTAATACCCTAAATCTGTCATTTTTTCCTTGAAAATGTAAGTATGTTTTCCAGAAAATCCTATATTTTTTGTTGTAAATGTGTTGTAGTCTTAATACCCTAAGACCAAAACGAGTAAATGTTATTGTACTCTGAGATAGTATAATGTAGTTTTAATTCACATAAAACCATGAAAAGTATGTTTTCTCTGTATTGGAATCATATTCTGTATTTGTACTTGTATAAAAACCGTGTAATTATAAGTGCCTGGATTCACCAGCTGTACTGTAAGATGCTGTATTATATTTCATTATTTAATAAAACTATGTGAAGTTGTTTACTTATTCATACACTACTTTCAATGTTCAATACCAAATTGTGATTTATCATAACCATGCTTGATGACCTAAGATGGCATGAACACGACATTCTTCAAGCGTCGCAATCGGTGCAACATTTGTCACCCCAGGCCTGTCAGCCTAACTATAACAGACTGTTAAGGTGCAGGATTGTCAGTCCCGTATAGATCTATACACAAGTGTCACGCTCTCCCTCCAGGAGACTCCGATTATAATTTCAGGACTTGGTTGCTGCTTAGATAAGTACGTGAAGTGTGTCACACAAATGCTATATTGATGGTTACATGTAGAATAATGAAAAGTTTCTTTGTAATGGATAAACTACAAGTATATCTCATAAACTATATTTATTATAGTTTCTATGTTTGTTTTCCGTATTGTATTTTGAACTTTGAAAATTAATATGTAAGTTGCGTAAAATATACTTATTATAGTTTATATGTATGTGTTCTTCTAAAATGAAAACCTTTGTATTGTTAATAATTCAGCAAGTCTACATCGTAAAATTCGTGATAAAGTTATTCTGTGAAACTTAATATTTATGTCCAAATGGTATTAAAATAGATTGCAAAAATTATAATATTTTTGTTTTAACAAGTTCTAAAGGATTTTGTACTTATATAAATAAACTATTTGTATAATTATGATTAAAAAAGCAGTCGAATAAATAATTCTATCCTAAGACCACAACCGAACAAGGAACATGAATAGAGTAAAATCATCAATTCTAAGCATGTTGAAGACTAATTATATAATTTATATGCATATAAATACATGTTTTTTAAATGGCATCTATTGACAATATTTGAAATCATTTAGATATTAACACAAAATTTCTTGTGTTACATTTGTATTCCCCCTCCCCCCCCCCCCCCAAAACAGTGAAAATTTATGAAAACGTAGGGGTATGAACTCACCTCGAGTGCCTGTTTTTGGTTGGGTATAAATTTGTCGTGATGATTCCCGAGATAGAATACATATAATTAACCGTATCCTAATTGTTTTAAACACAAAATAATGTGTATGTACCTGATTGTAATAATACTAGTTTATAAAGACTTACAATGATTTCTTAAGTAAAAGTGGTTGGAAGAATGAAACTCTTGGAAATGTTAGTCTTTAATTTAGGAAAGAAAAGAGGTTCGAAATTGAGAGAGAAATGAGGTGAAAATGTCTACGGGAAGTGTTTAAATGATCCATTTTGTTGCTTAAGTATAAAGGAAAAAGGTAGGCGGTTTGAAGCTAAATATCTAGATCTTTAAAGGAGTTTTCGGCCATAAAGTAGTCCAAAAAAAATGATTTTGGTGCATATATGGGACCCCTCACAGACAGATTTTGGTGCTGACCAAAATCAGTTTTCGGTACTAAGTATAAGTGGCCCCGCACGTTTGTGGTCTTAACCGAAACTCGATTTCGGTCCGAGGAGAGTGGGGATCTGCGAAGCTTTTCGGTTCCAAAGAGAATTGTTTTTGGGTTTTCGGTCCTCTTACATGGATTTAGGCCCCACAAATCGAAAACTTCATACTTAAGAATTCTTCAAATCTAAGAAAACTTTACAATTTAATAAATTTTTACTTATTTAAGTTATTTTTGATCGTTGACTTTTCTTGATTCATAACATCTTATATAACATATATTAGCATGATTTTCAACATATAAGCATTTATAACTTATATAAGTATGGTTATCAAAGTATGCAAATAAAATAACTTATATAAACATGCCTTTAAGACATTTAAGTTCTTATTATATTAATGCTATGATATGGATTTACTTGTATATGATTGTAGTTTAGACTTTTATTCATATAAGTTTGACTTACATTGACTTGAAGTAACGGGTTGTTATAGAACGGATTATGAAGAGACTTTTGCTCCGGTTGCCAAAATGACAATTGTCCGCATTCTAATTATTGTTTCTTTATTTCAACAGTGTAAGATTTATCAAATGACTATTAAAAATGCGTTCTTTAATGGTGATCTTCATGAGGAGGTTTACATGTATCCTCCTCCAAGTATTACTCACCGGCCATGTAAACTTTTTTGTCTCTAGAAAGCATTGTATGGTCTGAAACAGTCCACCCATGTTTGGTTTAAGAAATTTTATATAGTAATTACTTCCCTTGGTTTTCAATCAAGTTTTCATGATTCTACTTTGCTTGTCACATGTATAAGTGCAGGTTGGATCCTTCTTTCCTTATATGTTGATGATATAATTATTATTGGTGATGATCATGATTGTATAGAATTGTTGAAACATGATATTTCAACTCATTTTTCTATGAAAGAATTTTGTTTCTGTGTTAGTTCTTAGGTTTTGATGTTGGTAAATCTACATAAACCAAACTATATCTCAAATTTTCTTCAACATGCTCGACTTCCGGATAACAGAACAATTGATACCCCTCTAGAGAGTAATTCCAACTACTCTCCAATTGATAGTGTTCCCTTGGCGGATCCAAGCCTTTATTGTACCATTATGGGGAAATTAGTCTATCTTACTGTCAATATACAAAATATTGCTCATGTAGTTCATGTGGTTAGCCAGTTTTTCACTGCTCCTTCCACGGTTCATTAGGGAGTTGTTCTTCGTATGTTGAGATATCTTTGTGGTACTCAGTTTGGCAGTCTGGTGTTTCCTTCTACTTCCTATATTGATTTGCGTACTTGTAGTGACACTGACTGGTAGTAACAATATTTTTTATCACAAGTCTACCATTGGGTATTGTATCTTTCTTGGAGATTCGCTGATTTCATGGAAGAGTAAGAAACAAAATGTTGTCTTTCGTAAATCTATAAAATCTGAGTGTCTATATTTCTCAGCCATGGGTGTTTATATTTTTGGCTTCTTGCAAACATGGGTGTTTATATTTCTCAACCTACCCGTTTGCATTTTGACAATGGGAGTACGATACTGATTGCCAAGAATTTGTTGTTTCATGAGCGGAAAAAAATATTGAGATTGATTGTCATTTCACTTGTCGCCACTTTCAACAGGGAACTATTTCTCTTCTTCATGTTTCATCAACAATGCAGATTGCTGATATACTTACAAAAATCTTAACTACTCCTCAGCTTCACTTTCTGTCTGACAAACTCTGAATGCTTATTCTTATGGTATTATGAGTTTGAGGGGAAATGTTAGCATAACAAAGTTATTAGACATTTTGTGGTTTGGCCCTAATTGGCCCTTTAGCGCTATAGCTAGTTTTAATCTTCCTATTTATATTGTCTTTTGTCTTTCTTTTGTAATTGTAATATCTTTTATGACTCAATAATGAAACCCTAGCAGTACTTTATTCATTATTTTTCAACAAACAATTAGTTAAGTTCATAGATCTATTGTAAAAATCCATACTAATCCCGATTTATCCTTAGTCGATACACGTTCGACTAGGTGGCACCTAGTTATTAATCCACAAAAAGAAAGTTACTTAAGTTCTTAGATTTGTTGTATTTTTAATATCTTGAATATGTTCTATCCCAATATAAAATAGTATTTTACTAGTTATATTAACTTGATATGTTTAGATAATAGCCGTATTTTTGTTATTTTGCGAGTGTTTCATTGTTGATAAACATACACACAAATATATATATATATATATATATATATATATATATATATATATATATATATATATATATATATATATATATATATATATATATATATATATATATATATATATATATATATATATATAACAATCAATGATTTTGTTTTTTGTAGGTTTGATGAATTAAAAGGAAAACATACTTTCGTGTTGATGGTTGGCTAACAATGTTTTTTTGTACAAGAATTGACCATTAAAACTTGTTTCAAATATTCAAAAAATGGTAATATTGTCAAATTTCTTAGATGATATTACATTTTTTTGAAATCAATGGTTTTGGTTTTTGTAGGGTAGATGAATTAAAAGGAAAACAAACTTTGTTTCTTGTTCATGGTTAGTTAAAAATGTTTTTTTTTTGTTTTTGTACAAGAATTGACCATTAAACTAGTTTCAAATGTTAAAAAATGGTAATATTGTCAATTTCTTAAGCGATATTACATTTCAATGGTCAAATATGTAAAAAAAAAGTTATTGTATAAATATAAATCGGAAACAAAATATGTTACATTTCAAATTTATTAGCTCTTTAGAATATCATCATTCTTTATATTAATCATTGATTCTTATATAAAATTTTGCTTTAAATTTGAAATCTTTTGATGAAAAGTATAGTTCTGATAAGAATGAGACTCATGTACTACATGAGTTTATTTAAGAAAAAAAAACTAAATATAAAACTTTAAACATTTGATAAGTTTGAATTTATAAAAAAATATGAAAAATATTGAATTATAAAAATTAGAGTGTTTTTTTCTGTTAAATTTAAACAAATAATAAATAAATGTAGAAAATTAATGAAGCTTTAATTTAATAATTTTAAAATTAAAAGAAAAGTTTATTAAGAAAATTAATATGCATTTATTATTGCATTTAAATAGCATGTGACATTAATAAAATAGAAAAACCATAAAATGACATATAAAATAAAAATTAATTCAAAATAACTAAAAAATAATATTTGACAAATTGAATGAGAGTGAAAATTGGTAAAAAAAAAAAAAAAAAAAAAAAAACACTTTAATTTATTGGAGTACATTATTAAAAATAGAGTTGGATATGATTGGATTTGGATAGGTTTCAGGTAAACTCAAGCTCAATTCGGTTTTTGAAACCAATTTGATTTTGGGTTGTCTTTTTAGCCAATCCCTTTTTAATGGGTTTGGTTTTTGGTTTCGGTTTCTCAATTTCTTGTATCGGGTTTTCTTCTTTTTTTGTTTCAACCCATGCGTTTGATGTGTATTGATTTTTTAATTTCAACTCAGTAGGTTAACTTACTATACTATAATTATTAATAATACATTAGATTTTCTAACACATTCTTAATTAACAAAGGTTTTATATCATAACGGTAACGTGAATTGACAGAAATGTACCCTTAGCAAATGATTGAATGTTTAAGTCCCTTTGAAGATAAAAGGTATAGATTTAGGTGTAGGATACTGGGTTCATGTGCCGCCGTTCTAAAAAAACACATTCATCAACACTAACTTATGTTTTTAGTTATAACTGATACATTAACTGTTAATAATATATGAAATGTATTAAATAATAATATATAACATATATGGTCGGTTTATGGCTCGATTTATATTGGGTCAGTTTAAATTTTTTGGTTGGTTTCAAAGTTAGAATTGAACCCAAAACAAAATTTTCGGTTTTAAAAGCTTCAAACCTAAAATTGACGATCTGTTTAAATTTTTACAGTTTCAATTTATTAATTTTCTATTTCGGTTCCTATTAAAAAGATACAAATAAACAAAATATGTTTTAGTTTGTATGGTAAATTTGTATCGAAACACTTTGTCCAACAAGTTTGCAAATCTGAAATAGTACATGCATGTGCTCCAAAAACTTTGGAAAAAGCACATGCTCAACGCTTGTTTTTAAAAGTAAAACCACCAACAAGGAGATAAGATATTATTGTGGTTCAGAAAGGGAATACCCACTACATATAGATTCTCCAACACAAATGCTCTTATATGGTGAAAAGATTTTTCACTGAGACAACTATCTTACATGGTAAAAGAACATGTCACTAAGGTTAATGTGACAACTAGATGTCGGATACGTACGATATAGTCATATTTTTAATCATCTATATATATATATATATATATATATATATATATATATATATATATATATATATATATATATATATATATATATATATATATATATATATATATATATATATATATATATATATATATATAACAATTCAAACATTATGGTACCAAATATAATGGGTATCAAATTGTCTGGCCACCAATAATTTCCATAGGTAAAAGTTGGTAATTTTATATAAGAAAATGTATGGTGTTTTGTGAATAAGGAGTTACATGTACTTTAAACATTTTGAAAAGTTAATGGGCGTTTGTGGAGTTTTGTAAGGGTTGTGATTGAAAATTCGATCCAACTAGGATTTATTAAGTTCTACCAAAAATTTTAAAATCAAATAAGTGAAGAAAATGGGACACAACATGAGTTTAAACTTTAAACTTTTTGAATATAGTAAATGCTAATAAATCTTTAAAAATCTTAAACACCAAACATAATATATATATATATATATATATATATATATATATATATATATATATATATATATATATATATATATATATAGTAAATGCTAATAAATCTTTAAAAATCTTAAACACCAAACATAATATATATATATATATATATATATATATATATATATATATATATATATATATATATATATATAGATTATTTTGTTTTTACTAACTATTTTGAACCGGAATGCATAGATCTGGACCAACGGATATAATTAATCAATGGACATGATTTGAGGGTGTATGCTATTACAATGGGATAACATGCACCATATAATCACATAAATTTTAGCAAAAAAGGTATTTTGGACAATTAACTATATTTATAAAATGAAATTTTCGGATTTTTACGGATGATTAATTCTCCTAGTTTTAAAAATCTGAATTTTTTTTAATTAATTCAATCTTAATTCTAACGTAATTTGTATACATAACCAATTTTATTCTGTCAAATATTTTTTTGTTAGAATGATGTTCTTTCAGAATTTTATTCTATTAGAATATTTTTGAAGAATAACAATATTCTTGAATCCGATGTTGAAAAATAACAATATTCTAATATATATTCTTATACATCCGAAATTAAAAACAAATTCATACATATTCTTACAGATTAAAAGTCTTATACATTTTAATATAATTATACATATTCTAAAATAATATCAACAAAAATGAATAAAATTCTTTAAAAATAACAACATTCTAAAATTGTAAGTATGATCAAACTTTATTCATTCATCAAGTTATTTCCTATTAGGTCTTCAACGTATTCTTCCAACATTCCTATAAAAAATACAACAAAAACTAATAATGGTTAAAAACATGTTACTTGCAATTAACTATCACTTAATATATTCTGGTAGAATACATAGAATATGACAGAATACATAGAATACATTCTGACAAAATACATAGATTGTATTCTGTAAGAATACATGCTGACGGAATACATATGTGACAACCCAAAGTTTATTCCGTTATTATGTCCCGTTTCCGTTAATGGAATATTCTGTTTTATAAAAGTTCCGTCAATTTGGAGTCGGCAAATAAATAAATGTTTTATTTATTTATATTTCATACTATTATTGTCGTGATAAAATAAATAAAAACACGTAAAAATATCATTTCCATTTAATTGGAAAAAAGTTATTTTTATTACGACTATTTAACCGGGTAAAAAGTTTAAACCTTGTTAAACATAAGTATCGGGTAGTCGTATGCCGGGTACAACACCCAAGCCTTATATAAAGGAGGGTGGGCACTCCATAGGAACCTTTTACCACTCTAGACCTACTTTCTCTCTCTACTCTCTCTCCTCTCTCTCCTCAAGCCCGATTTCATCCAAAAACCGCAAGTTTTCGCCTCCAAAACGTAAGTTCTCTTACCCTAACTTGTTCTAGGCACCTTTGATTTGTGTTTTAGCTTGAAAATCATGTAAGAAGGCTGTAAAGGAGGAGTTTACGGCCTAAGAACCTTCTTAGGCCGTAAACACCTAAAATGTGGCCAAAAGTGTCAAATTTCTTCCCCTTAAGCCTAGAAACTAGCCTTATACTTAACGTAGAAGTGTTTGGACCTTGAATCATCAAATTTTGGGGCTTGAAAGAGGGTTTATGGTCCAAGCACATGCTTAGACCGTAAACACCCTCTAGTCTTGCAAACCAAGCCCAAAACACTTCCAAATCACATTTAGGCTGAAGATATGGCTTAGGGACTTGCTATTTCGGACTTGGAACACCCAAACATCAACATTTGAGGGGTAAACTAGAGTTTACGGCCTAAGCATATGCTTAGACCGTAAACTCCCCTAAAGAGCCTTATACCCTTACTAGAACTTGTTAGGAATGAGCCAAGGGCCTTGTAATCAAAGATTGAGGGTGTCCAAGAGTTTACTACCGTAAACCATGGGGTTTACGGCCGTAAACTCCCAAGGAGAGGTCCTTGGACTGTAAACTCCAAGGGAGTATACTTTTGGAACCTTAAACACCCCTATAGCCTTGTATGTTACCTTAGAATCACCCCTAGAACCACTTGAGGCTTGAAAACACTCAAAAACACTCCTCCCATGAGTTTACGGCCGTAAACTCATGGGGGATATGGTCTCCCAACCGTAAACTCACTCAAGGTGAGTTTTAGAAGAGTAAACTCCATGGTGAGGTCTTATACTCTTTCCTTGCAACCCATTAGCCTTCTAACACTCAACCATAAGACCTTTAATCACATTTGGATGCCTATATGTGTTTAATTAGAGTTTAAATCACTAATTACTTATAAACATATGTATTCATATGTTACTAGGGTCATAAAGGGTGTACAAGTCTTTACTTGATAGCAAACGCTCATCCGACACTTCCACCCGATCTACTCATCTCAGGTGAGTTCATACCCCGTAATGAACCTTTTTAAATGTTTTTATACGTTTTAGGGGGGATACAAGTATAAATTCTACAAGTTTTTATTATTAAATCATATGTGATTCACAAATTATCATTTAAAAAGGGATTTTTCCAACACTTTTAGCTGTTTTCCAATAAAACTGTTTTAGTTGATTATCAAATGCATTTTTAAGATTAAATTGTTATTAAACTGTGTTTAAATTACTTTTCTTTTAAAATATATCTACCCTAATATATTTATATAAGTAAGGCTTGAAGGACTTAAGACCGATAGTTCGCCTTATTTCCTGTTCTTGTTTGATGTGGTCTTAGGGTATCGGTTATCCGTCCGACTGTCGTTGATTTCTTAGTTATATATCATATATATTCGTGTTACATATGAAAGTCTTCATCTCACTCAATACCTTTGTTATTCAAAGGCAGGATATCATACACTCTAGATAGCTATAATAGGTATAGCTAAGACTACTACCGTTATCTCTACTACTGCTATACTCAATATAACGGCTATTACTACAAGATAATACTTGTATAAGAGAACACTCTAAGAACTATACAAAATACTATTATACTAAAATACCGAAGAATACATGAATCCAGAGATAACACACTATCCCTCTATAAGACACTCTACTACGCTTACACCATGTGACCAGGGCTTTCTGGATGGAAGGCAACACTACACGTATAGATCTATATGGGGCAGACACTATTACATCCCGACTGGTAGCTACAGTCCGAGCCGACTAGGCTCAGGGGTGGCACTACATCACTAAATTACGCATGATCGGGAAGGTCATCGGGTTCTCTATTACAACTTCAGTCTGGTCACCTGAGGGGTTACACCTTTATCCAACATAATACACTAAGACTTAAGTCTAAACTAACATCCCGAAGTAAGTAAATATCTATTACTAATGGAAGTTTGCACCACTTCTACTGTTAACAAGCATAACTTTTCTTCACCTATGTTACTCACATGAGATTTATTACTATACTTTTACAACTGAAGGTTTTCAATGATAATGCTTACACACAACTCAAAGGATTTAACTTACAAAGTACTTTTCTGGAAAATATAGGATTTTCTAGGGATTTCTACTACTTATAAACATAAATTTCAGTTTTTATTCTATAAGTTAAAAACACTTTTATACAACAAAGACACTAAATTCTTATGAACTCACCAACTTTATGCTGATACTCGTTTTCAAAATAACTTGTATCCTCAGGTCAAAGATAGACAGGTACAGGTGCAGCTTTTGGAGAAGATGGAGCACATACAAGACCCATCTTTTATTTTGTTAAACTTTTGGTGTCTATGAAACTATACAGAACACGTTTGTAATTAAATTTACCATATTTAGGTAATGGTTGTTGTCGCTTGCTTTTACTATTATGCAATTGTTATGATACTTTACATGACGTCCTCCACCCCAGAACGTATTCCGTCGTTATTGGTTTTGGGTGTGACAACATAGAATACAACTATCCTTATTTCTTAAGGTTTTACCCTAAGAACCAACTATCCTTCATTCATTCGTTCCTAAGGATTTACCTAAAGAATTGGCACGAAGTCCATTGCTGCCAAAATTTATCTATCGGGTACTATATCCATAGCTATCAGGTGCTAACTCCATAGTCACCAAGGTTCAGTTAACAAGTGCTAACTCCATAGTCTCCAAGGCTTACTCAACAAGCGCTAACTCCATATTTGCCAAGGTTTACTCTGTTGGATTAATGTCTAAGTCCATAACTATAATTGGTAAGACTTGACCCGACCCGGCATGGTCCATTTGGGTTGCAAACCTTCATGCACTTAGATAGACTGTAATGAGAGAAATAAGACACTTATGGTTATTAATATATTATAAGTTCTAGTATATTAATAATAAGAATAATAAGATTGTTTAATTAGTATTGATCAAGAATTAATCTAGGATTAATTAAGTGATCAAAAGAAGACTAATTAAATATATGGGTTGATTGTGTAAATCATCCATACTTATATAGTGGGCTAATGCTCCATGGATAATCAAGTTGGGCTAAAACCCATAGGATGGTCCATGGGTGCTCCATGGTGTATTTGAACCCATGGATCCAAGGAAATGGAAAGTCATGACAATTAAGGATTTACCCTAATTGTAACACTATATAATGATCTTATTCTTGACAAAAATCGGCCACTAGGATTATTCTAGAGAGGGCTAGCCGATTTCATGAAGTGTAGAACTCTCTCAAGTTATTCTAAGTGTTTTGATAACTGTGATTCCATTTGAGGCTTCCACACTATTAGGGCTAGGCACTCAAGCTTCATGAAGACTTTCTACATCAAAGAGGTATGTATTCTATCTTGTTATATTCATGTTTTGTATGATAGATTAGGATGATACCTTGGATATTCTTATTTGCATGTATAATAGAGAAAACATAGATCCAAGGTATTTAGGGTTGCATGTACACTTAGGAGTGTTAGAATGCTCAAAACCCAACAGTGGTATCAGAGTCTAGGCATGTTTTCTTGTTATACTTGCAAATGGAGCTGAAAAATCGAGTTGTGATGCTGTCAGCCCAGCAGACTCGCCGAGTCCATGAAGGGACTCGACGAGTCCAAGGCAAAATTCATCCAACTCGCCGAGTTATGTTCATGCACTCGACGAGTTGGACCCCAGACAGCATATTTTCAAGGTTTTTGGCTAGAAATGGACTAGGAACATTACCCTACGTTGTTTTTGAACTTATAAACTTGTTTTTTAATGTGGTAATGTTCATGCTAATCCATTTTCAAAGATAATTGTCAATAGATTCATGTTTTGTATTAGTTTAAGGTTTAGACTAATTACATGAAGAAGTTTGATATGAATTATCTTGTTCTTATGAGTTGCTTAGATTAATAGAAAAGTTAATTGAAATAGTTGTTTTCAATCCATTTTAATCTAAGAGTTGAGTACAAAATGTGTTTGTGTAACTTGTCCTCAAGTTACATGAAGAGTCACATTAAAGACTCATAAAACTCATAAAAGTTATTAATGGTTACAAAATGAAGAGTCTTGTGTCATTGAATTTTTTTTTATGACTCCATAACTTGTCCTCAAGTTATGGAAATTCAAGAGTCACTTCATTAATAAATAAATAAATAAATAAAGTGTAACCTTAATTAATTCCATAAGTTATAAAAATAAAGAAAAGATTAATTCTTTTATTAGTTTAAAGTCTTCCATAAGTTATGGAACTTGAAGAGTTTTTTGGATTAAAACTACTTTAAACACATAAGTTATGGAATTAATTAGTTTTGAATAGTTTCAAAACTTGCCCTCAAGTTTTGGAATTTGAAAAGTTTTCACTTATGAATACTTTAATTCCAAGTTAGCCCTTAGAATTTTAAAAAAAGTTAAAATTCAACACTTATACTATTTATAACATTAATGGTTAATTATTATATATATGTATAAGAACAAGTCGTTTTACCGTTAGTAGGCCTCATTCACGAAGCCGGTCTATAAGGTGGGTATAAGGTTGTTGCCTATAAAATGGCGACTTAATGGGTGTCTACTCTCACCCACCGCTTGCTTGACTGGTGGAGGGTCGTTAGCCGAACGGGTAGGACAATGACTTTAAATTCTCCCTTCATTAAAAGTATTAATGATAAATATAAAGTAACTAAAATCTTAATAATTCCCAATCTTAGTTACTTTAGGAAAAATGTGAATTTGGTGCTAACCCATGGAATTCACACTTTGTACCTTACCAAGTCGTTGGTGGAGCGTGTGTGGTTAACCGGCACACTAACTTGGACTAGTAAGGACCACGAAGGGTGACTTAATGTTTGTCATAGATCAATGGAGCGTGTGTGGTTAACCGGCACATTGATTAGGTGATAATATTAAGGATACCAAGTGAATTGGTATGGTTATTCACACCTTGTTTTGTGATCCTCGGCATCCCAGTCACAAAATTTGAGAGGGCACACTCGAGATTGAAACATGCCATTGAAAAGTTCAATGAATCTCAAAAGATCTAGGAATTTCAAATCCAATTAAAACCTAATAAATTATTTCGTTGTTCATGGTGGAAATTGGTGAATCGTCATTCGCCTACCTTCAAATATTTTATAGCTTGGATTACGGCATCCCTCTTCTAAGTTATAAAATAGTTTGTTGGGTCCTAGCCTTAATATTTCATATTGGGTGTCATATTAAGGACTTTAAATCAACTATCTTGAATATCTCCCAAAACATGTCTGGTTTAGACATTTATGATCTTCCCAAATCTCTTGAAGATGATGTTCCTCAACATCATGCTTCACTTCCTTTATCTCCTCCAATTATTCTCCCTCACCCACAAGTTCTTGAAAAGTTTAAAGTCACTCAAGCCCTATTGGCAAGTTAAGGTCTTGGTGTGGTCACATCTTGGAGATGTAGTCACATATTGACAAGACGGGAGAGTTGGGTGTCAAAGTCTCGTGAAAGTTGGATGTTCAATCACTTTCTTAGTAACATAGCGGGTCACTTTGGGACTACTATGAGACAGACTATGACACGAGCCTTAATGATCTTATCTATTTGCTTTGTGCTGTGGAATCAGCAATGATTTGGAACACTAGTAAAGCAAATTTTGTTAGAAGATCAACTTCCCAAACCTTAAATGGACATTGGCAATGGTAGCATTGGATATCTAGAAAAGCATTTCTCTTCCCAATGGAAAGGGATCGGCCATAGTCAACTCGGTTGACCAAATGGTAAAGAGAAAGGCTAAGTCTGAAATAGTCTCATGTGCCATTATCAAAGGGTCTCCATATGTTTATATTGCCAAAGAAAGGGGCATTGGTTGCGAAGCTGCCCTATTTACCTGAAAGGTCATAAGGTTGATCAAGTCAAGAGGTTTGACTCTACTTCGGGTAAAATACACTGTATAACTCTGTTAAGTTCCTATTTGGAGATTCTTATTACATAATGTGAATGGGTCACATGCTGATGTCTTTTAAGAATCAAAGAAAAGATAGGAAGCTTAAAGTAAGTATATGCTGATTCTGATTGTGAAGATGGGTTTCGATCGCATGGTTCGGTAATCAGAATTTTGAGCTGTTGCTTAAGAGTTATAATATATTGCTTGTGAATAGATAACAACAAGGTTTTCATGTGGATTGTAAGGATAAGTTTTTCCGCAAAGTTTTAAAATAAATAAAAAAAAAGGGTTTTAATTTTATTTATTTTAAAAATATCCTTACAATGGCATCGGTGGAAAATTGTTGCTTATATGTTTCCAGTAAGAGCAATATTGGAAAGTGGATTTGATTCTTTCATTTGTGGTAGTGTCTGAATTTACCAAATGAAGAAAGTTTTTCATCACCCAAGTTTCAATTGGACAGAAACTTGGAATCATACAAGTTGTATTGTATGATGAATGAGAATTTTCATCTTTGAAAAATTAAGACTAATTCTTTGATCACATGTATATGTGAGTCAATTGAAGGACTAAGGAATTAGGTACACTGGGTGTGCGCTGGTCAAGGTCCACCACAAAGATTGATTTGTCATGATTTACTAAAGATTAGTAAATATGATTATACTTATAAGGTTAAGTATAATTTTGTAACATTGGAAAACGAATAAGAAGAATCAAATTAGGCAGAAAGATAAAAGTTTCTCAAATCTAAAAGGACGGGAGAGTACTTTAGTATCAGCTTTGTGATCATCTTAATGATTAAGAAACCATATCAAAATTTGTTCTCTAAGAAAGTCTTAGTGCATTCTTATGACTAAGAAGAAGGGATCTTGAAATTGTTGAAATGGTTAAATCAAGAAGATGAATCATACTTCGTTCCAATACAAGTCTTGGAGTCATACTCCAAGATTGTAATTTGAGTGACATGTCTTAAAGAAGGTTTAAGACACTTATCAAATGTAAGAGTAAAATGTTTTCTACTCTTGTACATTTGAGATTGGTAAGTTGTGATGTCTTGGATGAGACAAAGACCAACTAAGACCAATTGTGTGAAGTGTTAGTCTTGATAAGAATCCGCACTATCCCTTGAATATTTGTTTTATCAAGGAATGGTTCTTGACTAGGAAAACTTATATGTCAAGGGGACAGTGGGAGCCTTAAAGATCCTGAAAGAGTTTCAAGATTTAATCAAGAGTAAAACCTGTAATTTATCACTAGCACACGACTTAAGGTTTTCAACCTATCGTGTTGACATAATTCTTATTTCTGTACCTACTTCAAATAAGTTGAATTTACATGTGAGTTATCAGAGTTCAACTTGGAAGCATTGGTGGGCCTTGTGTTACCAAGGTGACAAGAAACTAAGATTGAATAAGTTTAATCCATGTAGGGCTGAATTTGTCACTAACCTTATCTTGTGATTATGGTTTTGACAAATTCGCATGGATAGGAACTCATACACTATTAAATCTAAGTGTCATAAGGTTTCTCTCCGATTCATGAAAATGATGGTGAGGAAATGCTTTCACTAAATAGATTTTAAGTAGATATCAATTGTGTCATTTGCATTTTCAAAAGTCATTAGTGGAGCGCGTGTGGTTAACCGGCACACTAACATGGACTTGTGAGAAATGGCAAATGCCTAAGCAATTGAGACTATGATTACGGCATCCCTTTTCATAGTTCTGAAAATTGTTTAGACACACATGTGAGCTATCTAAGAAAGGGTGTATGAATCTAAATTTCAGAAGTCCAACAGATTTCTGGAAATGTGTCAGAGCTAGTGGGAGCATAAGTGTTATGCTGATAATCATCATGTTAGTGGGAGCATGACTATTATGATTAGTATTGCAAGCTAGCAATGTTAATTATAGAAAACAAAGTTTCAATCCGTGAAGTTGCAGGGGTTGAAAAGTTGTTTTGCTATAATTAAGGGAGAGGAAATTATACTTCATGTCAATTCTAAAGCTTATGTCAATTCTAAAGCTTAGATTGAGATTTTAATCATCTTTAGTCAAGAATATATGTGAATTTTGTGTTGGAATGGTTCAACTTGAAGAAATTCTATATATATTGCATTTTCAAAATTCGATTATGATTACGGCATCCCTCTTCATAGTTAAATTTTGAAAACATGGCAAATAAAAAATATTGTAGCAAAAGACTGGTCTAGTGTCATGTCTTTATGTCAAACATCATGAATAGTATCCCATATGCTTCGGATATAGGATCGATTTCATGTGCTATAATATTCATCCTTTCTAAATTTTCCAAATGCTTAAGGCATATAGAAGGGAAAAGTCTAGAACTGGATATGACTAAAGTGATTAAGCAATTGTCGAGGACAATCTGAGGTTCGCCAAAGATTGGTTGCTCAGGGACATTTGGAAGTCTAGTGTTAATTTTGGTAGGACCATATTGACATTTTCTGAAAAGAGGTAACTCTTGTTCGGAAGTGATAGTCAAATGGGACTATGGAAATGTCTCCATAGGTGGAAGTTATTCAATCTATGTAAGATTAGGAAACTTAATGCAAGAAGGATGTTCCCAAGGAGCTGATCTCCTTTGGAATGCTCTGTAATGGTTGTTGCCAAGTCTTTCTGACTTCGTGCATAATCATTACAAGAGGATCAATGCATATAAGTTTAGAATCTAACAGATTTCAGTAAATGACATAAATTTGGAATTCTTGCATTTACAATAAGGATTTGAGATTGTGAAATGAGTATCATTGGAATTATGTTCAATTTATCTACATCACAACGTAAGGATCATAGACAAATATAGTGTGCATACTTGGGGTATGGCATAACTATTGTTTAGAAAAACAAAGTGTACATGCTAGGAGCATGGGACGACTGTTGTTTTTTATTCAAGTCTTAAGTTGATATTTGAAACATTGAATAATGTGTAATCAATATGGTGATAAATAAAAGGTGGTTTTATTTATATTCAAAAGGGTTCTGAGACCATATTAGATTCGATTATTATTGTGTTTCACTTTGCATGTTTTGACTTCCAAAATAGCTAGGTTATTCTTTTCGAATGACTAAGTTATTTAAACACTCCACAGTCGTTCATATGTTGGAAGTAGGTATGAATCAAGACTGTCATGAATCGGGTTTGTAGATGGCTAAATGAGTTTAGACATGGCAATGGTTGCTGCAACATTCATGAGTACTCATAAGTTATGAGTATTGGTATAAACCCACGCTCACTTGTATCACTTCATGGAATTTATCTCGAGTGATCGTGAGACGATAACATCATATAAATCTTTAAACCTAGAGATATGAGTTGTTACCTATGAGTTGGTTGTGCATTGATTGCACGTAAACACATCAGTAACTTGATGTTATAAAACGTGCCTTTGTGTACAATTCAATAAGTAGTAGAATAAGCATATCAGTCGAAGTTTATCTGTTCCTTCTAGAAATAGAAGAGATATCCGGGCCCCTCGATGATTTTGTTGTGACCTATGTACCGGCCGGTCAGAACTGAATTGATGTGTTCGATTAAGTTCTTTGTCAAACAAATCGAAAATCGGGAAACAAACTGCTGGACAATAAGTACGACGTTGTTCCATGTATTTGTCCGGCTGATATCATGAGAACAGAGGATTATATGATCCCTTATCTAATGGACAAGTCATTGACAAGATCAGAGTTCATCTACAAGGTCAGAGTTCGACAGAAGCTTTTGAGAGCTACGATTGTCGGTTGGTTCCTGAAGTCATACGCAATAATAGTTTTAGACTTATCCAAGTGGGAGACTGTTGGATTAATGTCTAAGTCCATAACTATAATTGGTAAGACTTGACCCGACCCGGCATGGTCCATTTGGGTTGCAAACCTTCATGCACTTAGATAGACTGTAATGAGAGAAATAAGACACTTATGGTTATTAATATATTATAAGTTCTAGTATATTAATAATAAGAATAATAAGATTGTTTAATTAGTATTGATCAAGAATTAATCTAGGATTAATTAAGTGATCAAAAGAAGACTAATTAAATATATGGGTTGATTGTGTAAATCATCCATACTTATATAGTGGGCTAATGCTCCATGGATAATCAAGTTGGGCTAAAACCCATAGGATGGTCCATGGGTGCTCCATGGTGTATTTGAACCCATGGATCCAAGGAAATGGAAAGTCATGACAATTAAGGATTTACCCTAATTGTAACACTATATAATGATCTTATTCTTGACAAAAATCAGCCACTAGGATTATTCTAGAGAGGGCTAGCCGATTTCATGAAGTGTAGAACTCTCTCAAGTTATTCTAAGTGTTTTGATAACTGTGATTCCATTTGAGGCTTCCACACTATTGGGGCTAGGCACTCAAGCTTCATGAAGACTTTCTACATCAAAGAGGTATGTATTCTATCTTGTTATATTCATGTTTTGTATGATAGATTAGGATGATACCTTGGATATTCTTATTTGCATGTATAATAGAGAAAACATAGATCCAAGGTATTTAGGGTTGCATGTACACTTAGGAGTGTTAGAATGCTCAAAACCCAACATACTCAACGTGCGCTAACTCCATAGTCGTCAATGTTCATCAAATAGGCACGAAGTCACATCGTCACCAAGGTTTATACAATAGGCGCTAACTCCATAGTCACCAACTATCCCATCTACCCATATTCTACCCAATATTTTCGTAGATATAATACTTTCACAGTTTAAATCATTTAACACCTATATAAAACTTCAATTCCATGCCCATCTCAAATAGACAAATAATATATATACACATAGCACGTATTTCGTAGCAAATACTTTGTATTTATGTGTTAGAAGAAAGTAACTACACACTCACTTGACCAGAAGATGATCGGTCAGCACTACGGCTTGTAGAAGTAGTATTCTTCGGTAGATCTGGAAGATCTTCACAAAAATCGGCTTCCCGCGGGCAGATCTTCGACTCGGGAATCTCACTTCTCGGGATCCTCGGGGCTTTGGAACTTGTTTCGGGGCTCGGGAATGATATCGGGGCTTCGGGATATTTCTTGCACAAAAATCGAGGCTAAACAGGAGAGAGAGAGAGAGAGAGAAGAGAAAATGAGCAAAAAAATAAGGCAACCTCGCATTCTATTTATAGGGTGCTGAATCTGGGATTACGCTGGGCGTAAATCTAGGTATGCTGGGCGTACTAAGCCTTACGCTGGGCGTACGCGACGTCATTGCATGTTTATGTACTCGAGTGACATCATTGCATGCATAGCTGAGGCGGTTCTGAGTACGTTGGGCGTACTCCAAAATTACGCTGGGCGTATTCCAACATTACGCTGGGCGTACTCGATTAAGCAGACTTCAAACTTGCGTAACTTTCGCATACGAGCTCCATTTTTTACGTTCCTTATATCCATGCATAGGTGAGACTATACTTTACAACTTTCATTTAGGCTCCGTCGGCTTATTTTGACTTTATTTTTATTATATTATTTCAGTAGGCCGGAACATGAAAACTCCGTTATAAATTTATAACTTCTTCATCCGACGTCCTTTTTCGTCTGTGTTTTTACTGTTGCACTATTAATAACGAGATCTTCAATTCTTGTTTAGATTGTTTCTGCTAAAAACCGCTCGATCTCAAATCGAGTATTCGGGCTGCATACTGCTAAGTCGAAACTTCGGAAAATCATAACTTCCTCATACAAAGTTAGATTTGGGCGTTCTTTTTACGCACACTCTTGGTTTAATGTATTCTACGACTTTCATTTAGATCGCTAAGGCTATATATCGCTCTAACATAAATTCACAATTTACATCGC
This sequence comes from Lactuca sativa, assembly GCF_002870075.4. NCBI lineage: Eukaryota > Viridiplantae > Streptophyta > Magnoliopsida > Asterales > Asteraceae > Lactuca > Lactuca sativa. The sequence goes on along the minus strand of NC_056627.2, from coordinate 244,648,943 downwards.
GCTGTGTCGTGCCGGTTCTGTCACGAAACTTCGACAGGTCATAACATCTTCGTTACAACTCGGATTTCAACGTTCTTTATATGTACGGAATCCTTGTAACATATACTACAACTTAGTTAAGATTAATCCTTCTAGATAATCTTCCATCAAAAGTCATTTTTGATGTTTATCGTCTCTAAATTGACTAGCCCTGATCTACGGACGTTACATCAAACAAGCCAAAAATCATGTTTGATTTACTTGCAACAGTTTACCTACAAACATAATTTCCAGCAACATATTTGATTTAGAATGCATGCCACAAGGTTCAAAAGTATTGTATTTACTTGCAATAGTTTATCTATAATTATAATTTCCAGTAACATATTTGATTTAGAAGCAGAATTCCAACAAAAAGTAGGCGCATCAGGAAGACGTAGGCGTATCAGGAAGCAGTAGGTGCATCATGATAGATGAATATTAGTGCCAAAAACCATTCTCAATAACTAACATAATAGAAATAGAAGAGTAGAAGAGAAGCAGAAGTAAAAATTTGAAATTGTTTACTGTAAGTGTAAATCGATAGAAATAGGTAGAAATTGGAAAATTGATTACTGCAAGAATCGCACCTAGTATACAAGAATCGGAGCACCAAAAACATGAATCGAGAGAATCCAATTTGATGGAATTGAAGCACCACTGCTCTCGTCGGATGCCCACATGCCGCCATGCTTCACCACCAACAGAACAAATCAGCGACCAACGATACTCGAGGAGACGGAAAAGACGATCAACAATGCTTACCCATTTCAACCAAGATCAGTAAAAATCGCCAAACTTCAACCGCTGCCACCTTTGTAATTTAAAACATTCGATGGAGGGGATTAGGATTTTGAGATGAGATGATTTTGTCATCGACCAGGGATATGGTTTTGTAGGGTTTAACTAATTAAGGAGAGATTAATTGAATTATTTTTTTACCATAATTCGATATACTAAGTTTACCATTATACCATTTTTTAATTTATTTAAAAATTAATTATTTCCTGAATTCTCATTGGTACATACATGCACATAATATTTGATAGAAACATTTGAACCTAACTCTCTCTCTCTCTCTCTCTCTCTATATATATATATATATATATATATATATATATATATATGTATATATATATATATATATAGGAAAAAGTGAATATGTGGTTGTTATGTATGTAGTATTAGGTATAGAACCATCTAAATTGACTTCATTTTGATTAAAAACTCTAATTTTCTTTCACTGTTACCTTCTCCTAATGCTTTTGAGCTCATATTAATTTTTATTTTGTAATTCATCTCCAACACCTATGTATTTTAAATGTGTTTTTATTATACCTCTAATAGAAGTCTCATAACTTCCTGTGACACCTACCTTACATATACTTGCATTGTATTTTGTTGAGGGATTATGAGAAAAGTTTTATTGGGTTTTTAATAAACACTTTCAATCTTTCACTATAGTTTTGTATAATAAATTTCAATATACTGAAGTACATGTAGCTGGTATGATATTCTTATACACGGTTTGTGGTGCAAAATCAAACTTATAAAACTCCATAAACTTCAATGATGTTTTACAATAAAAAGATATATAATTAATATTTTTCATTCCGTAATTTAACGCAATTCAATGGTATTCTATTATAAAAAACTTAAGAGAAAATGAAACTGTATTTGTTTTGTTTAATACTACGTCATTTAAAAGGTTCTATATCTAAGCTTAGATACATAATAACCACATATTCAATCATATATATGTGACTTGGGGAATATGTGGCACTTATATACCTAATATTAAGTATAGAACGATAAAAAAAACTACATAATTTTAACAAAATTCAATTAGATATCTTTACCATATTTCTTGTATCTACTATTAGAGCTCATATTAGGCTTTGTATATAATTTTATATGGAGTTTTATAAGTTTAATTTAGCTCCACAAACCGTGTATAAGAATATTTTAGCAATTACACGTAATTTGGTATATTAAAACTTATTACAGAAAACTATAGTGAAATATTGAAATTGTTCATTAAAAACTCGATAAACCTCTTCCCATAATCCATAAAAAAAAAAATCAACTGTACATAAGGTAGGTATTTGAGAACGTTATGAAGCTTCTACTAGAGGTCTAATAGAAAACACATTCGAAATACATAGATGTTGGGGATGACTTCTAAAATAAAAAAGAATATGAGTTCAAAAGCAACAAGAAAAAGTTAACAATAAAAGAAAATTGTGTTTTTTTAATAAAAACGAAGTCAACTTATATGGTTCTATACCTAATATTATATACTTGAAAAACACATATTCACTTTTCCCATTTGTATATATATATATATATATATATATATATATATATATATATATATATATATATACACACACACACACACACACACACACACACACACACACCAGGTTACAACCCGTGAAAACCACGTGTAAAAGATTTATAAAATTTTATTAAGTTAATTAGATTTAAGTTTTTTAGACTTTTGTATTGATTATTTTAAACAATATAGTGTTTTATATTTTTAAGTTGAAGATATTTTGTTTTGTGTTTATTATGTAAAATAAGATACCTGTGTTGGTTTGGGGTACAATACCCTTTTGTTGATGGTCATTCGAGCTTTTCCTTGGAATATGTATTTCAGTCTTTCTAAGAAGATATTTTAGGATGAATAGGAAAAAATATCACGTACTTCACTTAATATCAAATTACATGTTATAATAGAAAGATAAAGGTATATACTGACCCTCCAAACCTACAATAACTTTTGATTATGTTAATGTTAGTAAATTATAATCAAGTTTTTTTTGTCATTATGGTAATTTAATTTTTCTTTCAAACAATTCAAGTTTTATTTGTATTCCTCTTAAATACCTTAAAATTAAATTGTTTTATTTCTAATAAAAACCATTTTTTATCGGTGTTTACTAGCATGTAACAATGGAGATTAGGTTTCTCTTTTACTTAATATGTTTTGTACAGCTTGCAAGTTAAAATGACTGGTAATGGTTTTCCCATTGTGAAGGTGTGAATAATGATCGAAATTGGTGAGAAATGATGCATTTAAGAAGGTGACGTACGCAAATAGAAGGAGTGCCAATGGACCAACAACCCATCTAAGTTGTGTTACACTCCAATATAGAGATATAACTTTGTATCCTATTATTGTGGTTATTATATGTGCAAGAGCTATCCATACATTCCCTTCATCAACATTCAACAACAAAAATTGAGTGAACAACTAAAAACCCATCGATATAATTTTCCAAATCTACATTGGTATTTCTTGCATTTGGCAAAGAGCATTTTAACACAAAATAGGTAGAAAATGATCCAAAAATACATAATGTAACTTGGGGGAGGGGGTTTACCTGCCAATCAACTTTAATGCTATCTCATCTGGCTTAAGAACTTAACAGTTTCATGTACTTATGCACCTTTTAATCAATCTCAAATTAAACGGTTTTACAACTACAAAATATGAACTGATTCTCAGAGGAACCCAAGCGAAAAATTGAATCATTATAAAAACTTATCAAATTTCTAAAAAACAAGAAAAAATAACAAACACCCCGTGAATCTTATAAAGGATTATATCAAATGAATTTATCCTTCAAGTCTACTTTAGAGTTCAGACATTAAAAATTAAAAACTACAGCGACTTAAGTTACTAAAAATGACAAAGACTCGATTGATCTATTGTTTAGACCTTAGAAGTTTAGAGTTTCCAAGTGAATGGCCTTGTTTTACAACTTCAAGCATTTGTATGCAACATTAAAGTAAGCTTCTTGGAACCGTATACATATTGCATATATTTAGGTAGTGTTTGGGAAATAATGACTTCACTTATGTAATCGTTGAATCTATTGATGGCATAAAAGAAACCTCTATAACTAGAAGCAAACTATACATTTTACATAACATATATAGACTTTATATTAATAAAATAAAGAAAATATAAACATTTAAAAGAAACCAACTTAAGTTTTAACTGCCCACCAAAAATTTCATTTACAGAACCACCCAACAAAGATTCTCCATTCCAATGTATGTAGAGATGGCGTTTGAATCAATAGAAGAGCAAATTAAAAACTTACATGAATGTATTAAAGATGAATATACAAGAAATGATTAGATACATATTATGTTCAGGCCTAAATGTGTATTTCAATTTAGCATTTTCACAAACAGTTGGTGTGCAGGTAACCTGTGCCAATATGTATTAGATGTAGCCTTTTCAAAGAGCCAGAAATTAAATGCATTACTTGTCGATCTCCTTGTTGTTGGGCCATTATTTCGAGCAGGAGGATATGCAAAGTTTCTTTTCATCTCAGAAAGTTACCTTTTTGGAATTAGCAAACAAAAGAGAAGATGATTCGACATTAATCAATAATTAAAATCAAATCGATTAATTTACAGAAACATTAGAACACCATAAATATGTAATAAAGAACCGGCATAGAATTGAGTTACAGACCAAGAAAATAGGCGATTTGAGGAGGAAAGAAATCGTCAAATGAGGATGAAGGAGTGAGAGAGAGTGTGAGATTGTTGAAGAAAAAGAGACGATTTTAATGTTGAATTTTGAAAACTGATAAATCACTGTGCATTTTATGGGATTAGATCCCTAACTTCTTGAGCAACATTAATATGTATCTCTTAGATTGTCATGCGGGTTTCAAAAGGCTGAAAGGGCAAAATAGGTAATTCAGTTTGTAGAATTTTAGGGTAAAAACATGTCACGTGTAATAAAGGGATTCTTTTATTATATAGGAAGATTTTAGCTTTTTAAGTTGAAGATATTTTGTTTTGTGTTTATTATGTAAAATAAGATACCTGTGTCGGTTTGGGGTACGATACCATTTTGTTGAAGGTGATTCGAGCTTTTCCTTGGAGTATGTGTTTCAGTCTTTCTAAGTTGAAGATATTTTAGGATGAATAGGAAAAAAAATCACATACTTCACTTAATTTCTCATTACATGTTCTAATAGAGAGAGTAATAGAAAGTTAATGTATATACTGACCCTCCAAACTGTGACAACCCGAAATTTCTATTCTGTACAACCTTTCAATTCAATAGAAGTCAGAAAAGTTGCTGCTAAGTTTCAAACTTTTTGGAACAAGTTTGAGTATTTTAGGATTTACACTTCGGGTGATATCAGGAGAGAGGATGCCCTAGGGTTTATTGTGCAACACTGTTATTCCAAAACTCCAAGAAATTAGAGTTTACTGCCTGAATAAAATATTTATAGCAAAAAACCCTAAATTTGGGAGTATATATATGACAATTAGTCATTATTTACACTTTTTCCAAATCTCAAGATCCAAATCCAATTCTCTCTCAAGTATCATCCAAAAGTTTTCAAGATCTTCAATCTAGTAAGTGTTTCTAGCCTTCTTAAGTTGTTATATGACTTAATCTAGTGTTTTAACACACTTCTAACCGTGAAATCATTCCAAAAGGGTCAATCTTCAAGTTTCACCAAGAACACACACTAGTGTTCCTGGACTTTTAGCACCTTTTCAAGCTTCTACCTTATAAGTGCTTCTATCCTAGAGTCTTATAAGCTTTGTTACACTTCTAAGCACCAAGAAAGCACCCAAGAAACCAAGGATCAAGGGTGTTTACGGTCTAAGAACATCTTGGGCCGTAAACCCTAATTTTAGTGCCAAAGTGTGCCATATCCTTTCATAAGCATTAGAAATTAACCTAGAACCTTACCTTGATGTGTTTAGCACATAAAAATCACCAAAATCTCTCATTTATATGTGTTTATGGTTTGGGGATCTCCCAAAACTGTAAACACCCCAAAATGTGTTATGATGACCCATGTTCCTTCCTTATGCCTAGAATCTAGCCTAGACTCTTACCTTGAAGTGTTTAGGACTTGAAAACATCAAAATACCATGGTTCATAGGAGTTTACGACATCAAACACATGGAGAATGGTCCATGGGCCATAAACTCCATTTAGGAGTGTATTGATGCCACAAGCACTTCCTAAGGCTTAAACATGAAGTAGGAATGATTGGAATGACTTAGAAGACTTCAAATCAACAAATGGTCAAAAGGTTATGAGCTTACGGCCGTAAACTCAAGGGTTTACGACCGTAAACTCAATTGGTTATGGTCTTTAGGGAGTAAACTCATATTAGGTGTTCCCTTGAACCCTAAGCTCAATAGCTTTGTCCTACAACACTTAGATGCAATCCTTAGCACTTATAACACTTATATATAGTGTTTAACATGTCTTAGGATGTCTTAACTTTGTTATTTAATTGTTTAAAGGCTAACTGGTTACATATATGTAATATTATATGTTAACTAGGATCATAGAGTGTCTACAAGTGTTCACTTGACACCTAGCATCCTATACAGTCCGTTCAATCCCAACCACTTGCTACATGTGAGTTCATACCCCTTAATCAATGGTTTAAATGTTTTTAAATGCTTTTATGGGGGGATACAAGTTGAATCATGCTAGTTATTATATCAATCACATGTGATTAATAAGTAACATACAAAAGGATTTACTACTCTTTTAGTTGTTTTACTAGACAAAATACTTCAAATGGCTTTCCAAAATGTTTTTACTAGTTTAAAACTCTTTATCAAACTGTCTTACATACTGAAGGTTTCTTTTCAAACTCTATTACAATTGTGTTTCAAAACAAAGGTCTCCTTATACTTAAACTTTTCTCATCAAACAAACTATTTTCAAATCATTTTACACACTCAAGTCATCTTTTCCTAGTTATAAAACTTTTCAAATGTTTTACAAAACTTCTTTTATACTTTTATATTGTCAATTGCATGTCTATATAGTTCTATAAGTAATGTTTAAAGGACTTAGGAAGACTAGCTCGCTTTACCTCCTTTTCCTCGTTGGGATGTGGCTTTAGGGCATCGGTTATCCGTCCGAAGGTCGTCTTAGTTGTATATTATGTATACATAAATAGACATAAAAGTTCTATTAGTTAATTCAATACCCTTGGGTAGCAGGGGTATACGTTCATGTTCATACGTACCAGTTATATTACTAGTAAGCTACATTAGGCGTAGTTTAGGAAGCTACTAATACTATTACTAGAACGCAGAATCAACCACGAGTCAGTTCATTCATGAGTCAATACTTGTTAGATAGAGAGAGAGAGAGAGCACACATTACAGCTAGTACACATAGTACATTACTATACATGCTAGATAGAGAGAGAACACACATTACATCTAGTACGCACAGTACATTACTATACATGCTAGATTGAGAGAGAACACACATTACAGCTAGTACACACAGTACATTACAATACTATACAGAGAGAACATACAGGCTAGACAAAGGGAGAACATACAATACAGCTGGCATTCATTACATATACATTCATGCAGTTATGTGAGCCATTAAACGGGTCCTGGCACTTCCTTCCATGACCGTTTTTGTATCCAAAATCTCCTTAATTGGGGAGCGTATGAGTTTGCGTATAGATCTATACTGGATTGACTATCCTACACGTTGTTGCTCGCTACAGTGGGACTTGCAAGTCTACGGGTGCCAAATGTCATTTCTTACGGCGTACGTCTTACATCATCGTTTTACTAGAGTCGGTAGCAGGATACAGGTCGATCACATGTTACTTTAAATTACAATAGATTTAAGGTAGTTAGTACGGTTGTAGTTATTTGATACTACACTATAGTACTACTTCATTTTCCCATTACATTCAGTTCGTGAATATTCACACGATGCACGGTAATGTAGAAACTATATTTTTGGTTAATGATAGTCAGAATTGGGAAAATACACACTTTTACAAGGGAAACAGTCAAATACTAGATGCCTTGGTAGAAGGCTACTTTCAGTAGGAAGCATAGGGTTTTCTAGGATATTCAAAACTTTTACATACTCATACTTACAATTACATTCTTACAAATACAGACACTAAAATACTTATGATCTCACCAGCTTTAAAGCTGATACTTTCTTTCAAAATAACTTGTATCCTCAGGTAGTCAGTAGACAGGTACCGATGCAAGGTTTAGAGAAGATGGAGCTCGTTCAAGACTCATCTTTCATTTTGGTTTATACTTTAGTGTCTATTATAATTTGACAGAACACACTTATAGTAAAATTATATTATTAATGCAATGGATGATATTGTTGCTTGTTTACTACTATTCATAGTTGTGATACTGTACATGACGTCCTCCGCCCCAGAACTTTTCCGCCACTCATGGTTTTGGGGTGTGATAGATTGGTATCAGAGCATTGTTTATAGTGAATTGAGTATATCAACCCATAAAAGATATACAGACTATAAATACAATGGGATTAAAAATACTCTGACCAAGAGTTTATACTTTAAATAATAAAATATTTAATTAAGTACACGTGCCTGCATTCATACTAAAATCAGTGTCACTAGGACAGTACAAAAGAATTACGATTGTTGGGCAGCACAAGTAGACTTAGAGACATATAGTCAAAACTAGGAAGATATAGCCTGATCAACTATATTATCTGAGGGTTGACTAGCATGTGCCTAAGTGTAGTCGTGAGGTTGCAACAAGTCTAAAATTTTACCAACAATACCACAATGAGAACAATAGAACATAAACCTAAAATACTATAGGGGTATTTGGTATTACTATAAGTACTTTATACTTGAGAACTAAAAAGGATCTTCATTACTAAGTTGATAGTTGGTAAGTAGATACAGTAAGGTTATATGTAACCAGGATGTTATAAACTTAGAGTCTGTGAAATTTTTGCTTTACCCCTATTCCTTGTGAATTTGGAGTTAAGGTCACTTATTCGAAGGCCTATCCTATTTTGATTACATATAACTGGTATGCACTTCACAAATAGTGATGTAACTAATGAAGATTTTCTAAATAATTATCTAGATAGTTCGTCTAATAATTATTTTCTTACCCCAATTCTCGCGTAGAGAACATGGCTGGACTCCATCCCCACAGCAACCCGTACCTTCCGAACGAGGTCATGGCTAGATGGTTTGGAGAAGAACCAAAGAATGATCATCCGATCCCTTTGAATGATCACCATGGTGAAGACCTTTCGGATGGTGCTAACTCCGAACCCGAGGTTGAGAACCTACCCCAGGCAGCTCCTTTTCCAAATCCTAACCCTCGTCCGACTTTTCATGGCCCGACGCCTCCATGGGTAGAATGCTTGGAAACATGGAGCCAAGGACAAGATCATCCCATGCCATTTAATGGTGACCGAAGCTTTTATGACCTGAGCAATGGGGGATCAGCAGACAAAATCTTGCCAATCCTGGTCTACAGAGTGGCTCGAAATGAGATTCAAGGCAGGACAGCCCTACATCAGATCACAGAAGTTGTCACCAATGCGAGAATACATACCCTTGGCACCATTCGCCTGGAGGATGCTCGTGAGAGATCTGAAAGAGACCATGAAGCCCTGCTTCAAGCACTAGCTGAATCATGAGCCGAAGTCATAGAGCTCCGAGTACGCTAGAGGGTGTAAGAAAGACACCTACTTGATGTGGAACGCCAATTGGATGAACTAAGAGTTCACCAGAGGGATGACCGTCACCAGTAGTAGATGCCTTACTTTCTTTCCCTGTTATAAGGAATCGTTTCCTATCTATGCCCTAAGTGGCATTTTTCTATGAAACTATCTTGTACTGTAAGTACTTTTAGTTAGGCCCTTATGCGGCCAGAACCTTTCTACTCTGCATATGATGTAAGACCTTCTACAAGGTCATTTTTTTTCCTAAACTTATGCGTCATGAATATCAAGGATATTGGCAGTCGGCTAACTTCTGCGTCATTCTTTATTCAAATACTTTCATTTTGCTATCATGGGAGTCTATCTGAAACCTACTCTAGTCGAGTTATTGAACTGGAGTATTCTAGCTCAGGGATAATTCCCAATTCTTCTTCAAGGGCTGGATCATGTTATTTACCAACCAATGGTACCCTGTTTTAGACGTCAAGCGTCATAAGACCATACTACGAACTCACTTCTATTCTATTCTGGGACTGCATCATAGGGATGTAGGTCAAACCTTCGCGAACATACTTCTACTCTGTACTAGGACTGCATCATAGGGATGTAGGTTAAACCCCCGAGAACATACTACTACTCTTTACTTGATCAATCGAAATTCATCCTGGTTCAACCATACTAGCTCACGGACTCCTTTTCTTTTCGTGTAACAGAATCATGTCGGCATCCGGAAATAGTCAGCCGAACAACAAAACCCCTTCCTTTCCTATGGACGCCGCTACTTTCCAAGCCACAGTTACAGCTGCCGTGACAACTGTCCTTGCAAACCGCAACGCTGTCAATGCAAACAAGACTGATAAAGGAGTTGACAATCCCGATCGTGGTAACGATCCGAGAAATCAACAAATAGTAACAGTCACCACCACCCAAAACAACAACTCAGAGATCAAGAAACGAAAACGTCAAGCCCAAGTGGAACGCAAGCGATTTCAGAGGATTGCCATGCAACAGCAACTAGTGGCAACCCCGGCCATCACAACACCAGTCAAACGATATGAAGGAACACTCCCGAAGTGTGACCGGTTCAACTATCACCATAAGGGAATTTGCCGAGTACAACAATGCAACAATTGCAACAAGATGGGGCACATTGCTCGTTTATGTAGAACTATCTCCACCACTGGAGCTAGCCTAGTTTGCTATAGTTGTGGTGAGGCAGGGAACTATTATAGAAATTGTCCAAAAGAGAAGATCAACGAAACCAACCGTGTCCCCATAACTCCTACTCAACACTTCACTTCCACTACCGATGCTGGCACTAGCCAGATACGTCATTTATGTGGAGAGATGGGACATCTCAAGAAGGACTGTCCAATAGCAAAGAACTCGGGCGCAGACGGGAAGATTCTCAGGATCACAGCTGCAGGAGAAACTACGTCGGACCCTCGTTGGAGTATCTAAGGCGTTCGTTGTAACAGACTTATAAACTGTTTAAAACTAGTGCAACTAGAGTCTTATCTTTTGTGAGATCCCGACAGTAAAGGGACCCTCGTGCTGCGCATTCTTGTCTTTTGTAGTATGCCTTGTTCGCAGCAATAGTCTTGTGGTAAGTCTTAAGTACTGTAACTCTGTTAAAGATTGCACTATTGTGTTTTGTCTGTAATGCCTTATGTTCAATTCTAATGTCTTTAGTTTCCATATGATTCCGACATTATCATACAACTTAAGTCAAGTTGATCCGCACAATACCAGTTTCGTGCGCACATCTCTTTCTCCAAAATCGCCTTTCTAGCGAAGCCGTCATATCAGAACTCTGAAGTACTCATGCATGAAGTACCTCATGTTTCTTTTCCATCCGAAGAAATCCCCAAAGTACCACTCGTACAGTACGTGAAGTTCAATCCAAATATCCATACGGTTGATCTATCGTTGAAGAATGTATACATAGGGGTGGTATATAATCAAGGTTATATAGGTTTAGAATTGATGATTCCACTTTAACTTCTTTTCCTTATTGGGATGTGAGATTAAAGAAGAATCAGTTATTCGACTACCTTTTCAATCTTAATTACATACGACTCGTATACACAAGACTGCGATTGATGAACCATGTATGACTTCTAATATGAACTTCAGGATGGAGACTGCCCAAGACTACGAGTAATCACATCATCATGTGAACAAACTTAGAACCCAGTACGACTCCTGTAACCAGATCGCCCTACAGTCTAAACACCCATAGAAATACAAGAATAATCTGGACAACTTAGCGAACTACTCAACAATAGAATTGGAAGGCTAGGCTTCTCACCCTGGAGAGCTCCGGTCTTATTCTTCCAGAAGTTGACGGATTGTATCATATGTACCTCGACTATCGGGGAATCCATCAAGATTTCCATTCGAAATCGTTATCTCTGCCTCGCATAGATGAATTGGTGGAGCAAACGCAAGGAACGAATTAACTTTCAGAAATGGACATGAGATCCGAATATCACCAGTTTTAAGTGTTAGCAAAGGATGTCCCGAAGACTACCTTCCGAACTCGATGCGGACACTTCTAGTCCGTAGTGATACCCCTCAGATAGGACCAATACGCCCGCTGTATTCATGAGCTTAATGAATAGGGTACACCATTCTTGCTTAGATCAGCTCGTCATTGTCTTTGAAAATGATTTACTTATCCACTCTCGTAGTAAAAAGGAAACCATGGAAACATTACCCTCAGAGAAAATCTTTGCGAAGTTCTCTAAATACGAGTTGTAGATTTGAAGAGTTGAATTCCTAGGACACATTATTAGAAATGTGAGAATTTTTGAGGACCCTTCCAAAGGTCAAAACCGTTGAGAATTTTTCGGTACCGAAGACGCTTACGAAATTCACCAAATTTTAGGTCTCGCCGACTTACTGTCAGGAGTCCATTCAGAACTCCTCGCGAATTACAGAAACCCTTACGACTTTGACCCAACAGGGGGTGGCCCTTGACTGGGAAGATAAGCAAGGAAAAGAAACCTTGGAATTCCAAGTGAGAGACCCAATTTATTTTGGAAGTCTCACTCTGGGAATGGCTTGATATGCTTCGGAAAACATGGAGAGCTAAAGCCAAGATAGTTAGGACCTCCGAGATTCTTACCAGAATCGGTCCTGTATCTCACAAACTAGACCTACTCAACGAGCTTAGTAACATACATTCTACCCTTCACGTCTCGAACTTGTAAAAAGTATCGATCCGACGAGACTCTTGAAATCCCACTCGAAGAGATCGAGTCCAACAAGAGCCTCACCTACGTGGAAGAATCGTAGTAACCATTGACCAAGAGGTCATGAGAACGATTCATAGTCATTTCCCTTTAGTGAAGGTCCGCTGGGATGCCAACCAAGGACCCGAATTCACTTGGGAGCGCGAGAATCAATCATTTAGGAAGTATCCCCACTTCTTGGCTCGATTGTTCATGCCTACTTCCTTACCTAAATCCTAATTTCGGGAAGAAATTCCTTCTAACGGGGGGATGATGTGACAACCCGAAATTTCTATTATGTACAACCTTTCAATTCAATAGAATTCAGAAAAGTTGCTGCTAAGTTTCAACATTTTGAAACAAGTTTTAGTATTTTAGGATTTACACTTCGGGTGATATCAGGAGAGAGGATGCCCTAGGGTTTATTGTGCAACATTGTTATTCCAAAACTCCAAGAAATTAGAGTTTACTTCCTGAATAAAATATTTACAACCAAAAACCCTAAATTTGGGAGTATATATATGACAATTAGTCATTATTTACACTTTTTCCAAATCTTAAGATCCAAATCCAATTCTCTCTCAAGTATCATCCAAAAGTTTTCAAGATCTTCAATCTAGTAAGTGTTTCTAGCCTTCTTAAGTTGTTATATGACTTAATCTAGTGTTTTAACACACTTGTAACCGTGAAATCATTCTCAAAGGGTCAATCTTCAAGTTTCACCAAGAACACATACTAGTGTTCCTAGACATTTAGCACCTTTTCAAGCTTCTACCTTGTAGGTGCTTCTATCCTAGAGTCTTATAAGCTTTTTTACACTTCTAAACACCAAGAAAGCACCCAAGAAACCAAGGATCAAGGGTGTTTACGGTCCAAGAAAATCTTGGGCCGTAAACCCTAATTTTGGTGCCAAAGTGTGCCTTATCCTTTCATAAGCCTTAGAAATTAACCTAGAACCTTACCTTGATGTGTTTAGAACATAAAAAGCACCAAAATCTCTCATTTATATGTGTTTACGGTTTTGGGATCTCCGAAAACCGTAAACACCCTGAAATGTGTTATGATGACCCATGTTCCTTCCTTATGCCTAGAATTTAGCCTAGACTCTTACGTTGAAGTGTTTAGGACTATAAAACATCAAAATACCATGGTTTTTACGACAGCAAACACATGGAGAAATGGTCCATGGGCCGTAAACTCCATTTAGGAGCGAATTGATGCCACAAACAATTCCTAAGGCTTAAACATGAAGTCGGAATGCTTGGAATGACTTAGAAGACTTCAAATCAACAAATGGTCAAAAGGTTATGAGCTTACGGCCATAAACTCAGGGGTTTACGACCGTAAACTCAATGGGTTATGGTCCTTAGGGAGTAAACTCATATTAGGGGTCCCTTGAACCCTAAGCTCAATAGCTTTGTCCTACAACACTTAGATGCAATACTTAGCACTTATAACACTTATATATAGTGTTTAACATGTCTTAGGATGTCTTGACTTTGTTATTTAATTGTCTAAAGGTTAATTGGTTACATATATGTGATATTATATGTTAACTAGGATCATAGAGTGTGTACAAGTCTTCACTTGAAACCTGGCATCCTATACAGTCCGTTCAATCCTAACCTCTTACTACAAGTGAGTTCATACCCCTTAATCAATGGTTTAAATGTCTTTAAATGCTTTTATGGGGGGGGGGGGGGATACCAGTTGAATCATGCTAGTTATTGTATCAATCACATGTGATTAATAAGTAGCATACAAAAGGATTTACTACTCTTTTAGCTGTTTTACTAGACAAAATACTTCAAATGGCTTTCCAAAACGATTTTACTTGTTTAAAACTCTTTATCAAACTATCTTACACACTGAAGGTTTCTTTTCAAACTCTATTACAATTGTGTTTCAAAACAAAGGTCTCCTTATACTTTAAATTGTTCTCATCAAACAAACTGTTTTCAAATCGTTTTACACACTGACATCAAGTCACCTTTTCCTAGTTATAAAACTTTTCAAAGGTTTTACAAAACTTCTTTTATACTTTTATATTTTTAATTGCATGTCTATATATGTATAGTTATATAAGTAATGTTTAAAGGACTTAGGAAGACTAGCTCGCTTTACCTCATTTTCCTCGTTGGGATGTGGCTTTAGGGCATCGGTTATCCGTCCGAAGGTCGTCTAAATATTAGTTGTATATTATGTATACATATATAGACATAAAAGTTCTATTAGTTAATTCAATACCCTTGGGTAGTAGGGGTATACGTTCATGTTCATACGTACCACTTATACTACTAGTAAGCTACAATAGGCGTAGTTTAGGAATTTACTAATACTATTACTAGAACACGGAATCATACAACGAGTCAGTTCATTCATGAGTCAATACTTGTTAGATAGAAAGAGAGCACACATTACAGCTAGTACACACAGTACATTAATATACATGCTAGATAGAGAGAGAACACACATTACAACTAGTACACACATTACATTACTATACATGCTAGACAGAGAGAGAACACACATTACAGCTAGTACACACAGTAAATTACAATACTATATAGAGAGAACATACAAGCTAGACAGAGGGAGAACATACAATACACCTAGCATTCATTACATATACATGCATGCAGTTATGTGAGCCACTAAACGGGTCCTGGCACTTCCTGCCATGACCGTTTTTGTATCCAGAATCTCCTTAATTGGGGTGCGTATGAGTTTGCGTATAGATCTATAATGGATTGACTATCCTACACCCTGCTGCTCGCTACAGTGGGACTTGCAAGTCTATGGGTGCCAAATGTCAATTCTTACGACGTCTTACATCATTATTTTACTAGAGTCGGTAACAGGATACAGGTCGATCACATGTTACTTTAAATTACAATAGATTTAAGGTAGTTAGTACGGTTGTAGTTATTTGATACTACACTATAGTACTACGTCATTTTCCCATTACATTCACTTCGTGAACATTCAAATGATGCACGGTAATGTAGAAACTATATTTTTGGTTAATGATAGTCAGATTTGGGAAAATACACACTTTTACAAGGGAAACAGTCAAATACTAGATGCCTTGGTAGAAGGCTACTTTCAATAGGAAGCATAGGGTTTTCTAGGATATTCAAAACTTTTACATACTCATACTTACAATTACATTCTTACAAATACAGACACTAAAATACTTATGATCTCACCAGTTTTAAAGCTGATACTCTCTTTCAAAATAACTTGTATCCTAAGGTAGTCAGTAGACAGGTATCGATGCTGTCACACCCCCAAACCGGAACGGCGGAAACGTTCGGGGGCAGATGACTTCATGTGGTAACGTAACAAATGAATACATAGTAAAGAAAGCAATACAACCATCATATATATAATTGAAAGTTTACATTGTTAAAAGGTACATGTTCAAAACCAATTACAATATGATGCCAAAATATGAATTTAAACTGGCGCCGCAACGTCCCTTCTTCAAAAGCTGTTTGTTACCTGTAATTATTGAATCCCTGGGACATACAAGTAGTTTTGAAAGAGTAGATCAGCATTTAAGCTGGTGAGTTTCATAAGTATTAAATGACAATGTTTGTATGAAATGAAATGTTTTGTTCTTGTTTGTTTGCTTCTAGAAAATCCTATATTTTCTACTAGTATAAATGTAGCCTTCTCTCAAGACCAATGTTTGTTTCTAAAAATGTATGTAAGTATAAAATTTCCAATACGTCTGAAAAACCCTATAAATCAATGTGTTTTCAATACTCCATGTGAGTTTTATAACCATGCTGTTGACTAGAAATGCCTATACACAACGTTCTTCAGGCGTTGGAATGTTCTGACGTTTGTCACCCCAAATGGTGGACTGTAGCTAACAGTCAGGGCGCGGGTTGTCAAGCCCGTATAGATCTATACACAAACACCATGCTCCCCCTCCAAGGGATTCTGGTATATAATATAGGACTTGAAATGCGTACTCGAACGTACGTGAAGTTGATGTCTCACAAAACTTAGTATAAAACAGATTTATGTGAAAAAAATGTTCGTTTGTTCTTGTATATGAAAGTACACTTCTTGAAATAGTGTTTCTAGTATGTAAAAGTTTGTAATGCTCTCGTAAAACTATACCTATTATAGTTTTCTAAAAATGTGTCTCGTTTGCATAGTAATCCCTAGTAAAATGTTCACTTGTTATGAAAAGTGTAATTTTTGATGTTGAAGACAAGTTTGTAAACAAAACATATATATGTATATTTTCGATGTAGAAGACAAGTTTGTAAACAAAACATATATATGTATATTTTCGATGTAGAAGACAAGTTTGTAAACAAAACATATATATGTATATTTTCGATGTAGAAGACAAGTTTGTAAACAAAACATATATATGTATATGGTTATATATATATATATATATATATATATATATATATATATATATATATATATATATATATATAAATTTTAAAAGATGATTTGGTATGTTTCGTAATTGTTGTTCATATTCTTACGTTTTTATTAGAAACTTTGCATGAAATAATCCTTAAGTTTGATACTAAAGACCTTTTTGTACTTATCACTTTTGTAAAAATGGTAATTAAACATATTTAAATGATTGTGTTTTAACTTCCTTAATGTATAAACATTGCTCAAAAATGTTAGAAGGTGTTTATAAATCTATAAACCACTTTTGACAGTTTTACCCTTTACTGTCCATGTTTTTAGAAAACTCATAGAAAAATCATCGTAAGTCAAAAACTGAATCCGTCACCTCTGAGAGTTTATAAAATGAGTCTACTTTGTTCCTAAGTTTTATTATGATTTTTAGTGGTCTCAAACTAGTGTGAAAATGAACATCTTTACAGACTGGTCCGAAATCACTTATGAAATGACAGGCAGTTTTATAAAAATCGCCATAAATTGTAGAAAAATCGTATGAACGCGTGCGAGTAGTCCTTAGAAAGGCATAAACTTGAACTATTTGCATATTGTACAGTTTTGAAATATATTAAGTTTAAGATGGTCAAACAGTCCGTGAACAGGACTCAACTTTTCTGTAGAAAGCTGTCATTTAAATTTAAGTTATGTTTAGTGTTCTAACTTGTATTCCCCCCCTTAAAACTTGAAGAAAACATGAAAATTTAGGGGTATGAACTCACCTTATGTGAATACTTGAAGAATGGACGGTTGAAGATGAACTTTTGGTTGTTGGTTTGATGCTCCAAAATAGCCACTCTTTTGGCTATGTTGCTGTCACGAAATTTCACAGCAAAAGAGCAAGAAAAAGGGTAGTTTACTCACTGTTTTGAATCAATAATTTTGAGTATCATAACAAGTAACTTCCAGGGGTATTTGTTGGTAAAAATATCAAGCAAAAGGAAGGTGTATATGGGTTAAATGGTGGCTGAAACACAAAAGGGACAGCAACCCTTTAGTTCATGGTTTTGATGGCTTTGGAAGGAAGTTTTTGTGCTTGAAAATGAGATGAAGGTTGAGAGTAATTCCCTGGTGTATTGGCTGGTCAAATGAGGGTAAAATGAAGATGAAATTTCGTGATTATGATGGAGGAAAGAGTGGAAGAGGATAAGGGGACAAAACCTAGACTAGCTTGTGATGGGATGTGAGTTTAAGTGATGTGATCTTGTCTAGCCACTTGCTTGGTTGGTTGCTTAGAGATAGAGTTAGTTAACTAACTGACTACTAGTTATTTAGTTGGTTAGGAGTTCTAGTTAAGGAGAGGGAAGGTCTTAATCTCGAAAATTAAAAGAGGGATTAATAAGCATTCTTAGTAAAATGTCTCAAGTGATTAAGCACTTATTAGTTAAGTTGGCACTTATCTCCACCAATTCTCTTATCTTAATTGATTTAGACATCATAAAACTTACATGAAATCACTTTAAGTCATGACCCATAACTAGTCATGCACTAGATAATAATACATATATACAAATACATACATGTATACTTAGTATAAAATAACAATGTAGTTTTTGTGTATTTGAACTTTAATGTTTATGTTTTATTCTTTTTATTCAAAAACACTTAAATACATTTTAATTATACCTTATAATAATTCATTTTATATTTTAATTTATTTAAATATAAAATTTATTGAGCAATGTATAATTTCGTGACATTTAACCGGTTAACCATATCGTTAAACACATTTTGTCACTTTGGTTCGTATATTTGTCAAATTTAGATCCTTCACATCTATTAAGCAAACGTTTTACATAGAACCTAACTTACTTATCAACTAGAGACATGTTGATACAAAAATTAAGTTTGTTGCGTTTAAATGATGTTATATGCTAATTTCACAAACCGGTGATGGTTCGTAGTCATACATCATAACGAAATTATCATTAGTTACTTGTTTTATATTTCACAAGAACTTATTTAAATAAAAGAGGTTGAATTCTTTCAACCATTCTTGATAAAATACTCATATTGTTTAATAATCAAAACATAGCATCGTACGATCATTCATATTTTTACCAATTGTTACATTCTCCCCCCGTTAAAAGAATTTCGCCCCGAAATTCAACTTGTAGACGAGATATCACTAAACAATTGGGGGTGTTTCTTTTTTTTTTTTTCATTTGATTCTCATGTTCCCTAGTGAATTAAGGTCCTCGCTTGGCGTTCCAACGGGCCTTCACTATGGGTATGCGACTTTGTTTCGTCCTTTTGACCTCCTGATCCATGATTTCCACCGGTTCTTCGATGAAGTTTAGACTCCCGTTGATTTTAATTTCATCCAGTGGAATAACAAGAGTCTCATCAGACAAGCTCTTCTTCCGATCCTGGGATGCCTTCAATCATTCACGGGTTTGAACAATCTTCTCTGTAGTTTCTCGTATGATCTGGGGGCTGGTGAGAGTGTTGTTAGGAACTTGTTTGTTAGCTATTTGTGTGTCACCTACCTCATCCCATCAAAGAGATGATCTACACTTGCTTCTGCAGAGAGCTTCGAATGACGCGACCTTGATGTTAATGTAATAGTTGATGTTGTATAAGGATTCGATGAATGGTTCTTCCTCTTTGTCTTTCAGTTTGAGGGTGATAAAAAGGACTTCTTTAACGACTATTAAAAACACGAGGCGAATCGCCTGTCCCTTATCCAAAATGATAGATAGTGGTATATTATGCAGTCTTGCATTTTTCTTGTGATATGCTCCTGTCAGCTTTTCTATTTTTCTTTGTATCCTTCGTCGGTAGAAAGTGTGTGGGTTTGGTTGATTTGTCTATGATCGCTCAAGTGGTAGCATGTCCATCCACTGTCCTGGGTAACTTGTCATGGAGTTCATGGTATGACTCATAACTGATTCATCTATCATCTCTTTGTGTTTATAAGTCGTATATAATTAAGATTGAAAAGACAGTCGAATCGGTGATTCTATTCTAAGCCCACATCCAAACAAGGAAAAGGATTTAAAGCGGAATTACCAACCCTAAGTCTGTAGAATCTTAATTATATAGGGCTCCAATATATACACTTAGTAATCATAGATTCACTAGTATGGGTCCATAGTCTCTACTTGAGTGGGGTGATTAACTTGGGTGAGACGGCATTTACAACAACCCTTTTCCACAACTACTGCACTTAGGTTGATTTTTAAACTCGGGTTGCCGTACGGATGGTATTCCCAGGAGATTTTCTGGGAATATATCGAGAAGGTTATGGGCTTTTTCAACATCCATGATGTTTTTCTCTTCTTGTTTCTTATCCACATCACGGGCTAGGACGGCGTGGTACCTCCTGTGTAGGTACTTCTGAGTCTTGTTGTAAAAGGTGAGTCGGGGGATTGTGTCCGGTTTGTCGCCATAGACAACGAGGGTTCTATTACTCTATGGGTCTAGGCAAATGGCCTTTTCTTAATATATGATATCGGTATGGTGAGGAAACTAAATAATACGTTGTTAAAATGAAAATGTTGTAAATTTTTATTGTGACCGGTGTTAGGATGATTTGAACGAATTGGTTGATTTAGTGTTAGAGTGCACCCTATGTACACGTCTCTAGTGCTTTTGATTATTCCAATTCTACTGTAAATATTTCGATTAAGTTTTTGAGGTTTTTGGTTGAGAAATTGATTAAATCTACAACTCATAATACTCCTCTCCGCGTTGCTATTATATAGTATCCATGCATATGTGCTATCGGGAATGAACGTACCGGAATCTCAGCGGGGTCTATTACTGCTTTCCCACGCTCTATTGCTAAAACACTTCCGACGCTCCTGAAATCTTTGTTTTTAGTCTCCGGGAACTCCTTTATGAAATGCCCTACTTCTCCACATCTGTAGCAAGTCCGACTCATCCCAGCTTTTGTGTTCTGGTTGGTCTGTTGAGCCGGCACCCTACAGAAATTTGTGGTATGCCTCTTTTTCATTACAGTTCTTGCAGTGCATTTCCCTGCACTTTCCTTTGTGATGAAAGCTACACTTGGTGCATTTTGGCAGGTTTCCAACATATGGTCTTGTTGGCACTGAGGTAGTAGGGATGGTGGTGGTATGGAATGTCACTGTTTGTTGTCTTTTGGTAGATCCTTGATTTGGGGCGTCGTTGCAGGAACATACTCGGGGTGTCCCTGGTTGTTATTACGATTGGAACTTTCGGCGCCGTTCCCGCTTTTGTTTGTGTTGTTAGCGCCGAGGTGTGCCATGACTGCTGTCACGACGGCTGTTACCGCAATTTGAAATGTTGTAGGGTCTATTTATAGAACTAGTGTTGCACCAGTATGCTGATTACCTTCATGTGTCGGCATGATTCTATTTCGCGAGTGGCCTCCTTTGTTCTCAGTTCTGTGATGACTGTCCAGGTTGTAGCTGTAAGGGTTCTTTGTCCTATAACGACTATCTCCTTTTCTAAGGAATGTAGGTGATCTGTATTGTTCTCTTGATCTGCTTGCCGGTCTATGGGTGCTATGGCCCTAAGTACGGTGCAGTGAGTTTATGTCGGTTGTGGATCATCGTTTGTCCTCTCCAGTCTATATGTGTGGCTAGGTAGTTAATTATGGGTTGCTTCCTGAAATGAGAGGTGGAGGTTCTCACACCCCTCTTGATAGGGTAAGGTTTATTGAAGGTATCTCCCGAACTTCTTTCTCCATCTGGTCCCTTCTCGGAAATCTTCTTCCTCGTATTTCATCTATTGGTACTCTTCGAAATCTTCTTCTGGATCCTTCTTGATCCATCTATTGGCTTCGGTGGCAGGATAGTAGGGGTCTATGTGGAGATGAAGTTTAGCTGATATGCCTATGCGAGAATAGGGGTAAGAAGCATATGAAGAATCTAAGTGTGTGGTTCTATTGTAACGCAAAATACTCCTATAGTATTTTAAATTCTTGTGTTTGATTCTAGTAACGGTTTGGTAAGTTTTGACTTGTTGCTTACTACGATCATTCCTCGATATACGTTGGTCCAATCTCGGGCAAATATAGTTGATCACGCTATATTTGTCCAAAATCTGATTACATATATAGAGTCTTAATCGTAGTGTCAACTTGTCTAAATACTTGTTGTATAGTTAGATATCATGAAAATAATTTGTTGTATGCATGTAGTTGTACTTAAATGAACTATCAATTTAAGTTAAGCGTAACGCTGTTTAAGCGTAAAAAGAAAAATGTTTTTTCAGAGAGTATTAGTCCCTTAAGCATTTATAGTTTGTATATCTTATGTGGTTCGATATACTTAGTTCACTATAAACATTGCTCTGATACCAATCTGTCACACCCCCAACCCGGAACGGCGGAAACGTTCGGGGGCAGATGACTTCATGTGGTAACGTAACAAATGAATACATAGTAAAGAAAGCAATACAACCATCATATATATAATTGAAAGTTTACATTGTTAAAAGGTACATGTTCAAAACCAATTACAATATGATGCCAAAATATGAATTTAAACTGGCGCCGCAGCGTCCCTTCTTTAAAAGCTGTTTGTTACCTGTAATTACTGAATCCCTGGGACATACAAGTAGTTTTGAAAGAGTAGATCAGCATTTAAGCTGGTGAGTTTCATAAGTATTAAATGACAATGTTTGTATGAAATGAAATGTTTTGTTCTTGTTTGTTTGCTTCTAGAAAATCCTATATTTTCTACTAGTATAAATGTAGCCTTCTCTCAAGACCAATGTTTGTTTCTAAAAATGTATGTAAGTATAAAATTTCCAATACGTCTGAAAAACCCTATAAATCAATGTGTTTTCAATACTCCATGTGAGTTTTATAACCATGCTGTTGACTAGAAATGCCTATACACAACATTCTTCAGGCGTTGGAATGTTCTGACGTTTGTCACCCCAAATGGTGGACTGTAGCTAACAGTCAGGGCGCGGGTTGTCAAGCCCGTATAGATCTATACACAAACACCATGCTCCCCCTCCAAGGGATTCTGGTATATAATATAGGACTTGAAATGCGTACTCGAACGTACGTGAGGTTGATGTCTCACAAAACTTAGTATAAAATAGATTTACGTGAAAAAAATGTTCGTTTGTTCTTGTATATGAAAGTAAACTTCTTGAAATAGTGTTTCTAGTATGTAAAAGTTTGTAATGCTCTCGTAAAACTATACCTATTATAGTTTTCTAAAAATGTGTCTCGTTTGCATAGTAATCCCTAGTAAAATGTTCACTTGTTATGAAAAGTGTAATTTTTGATGTTGAAGACAAGTTTGTAAACAAAACATATATATGTATATTTTCGATGTAGAAGACAAGTTTGTAAACAAAACATATATATGTATATTTTCGATGTAGAAGACAAGTTTGTAAACAAAACATATATATGTATATGGTTATATATATGTATAAATTTTAAAAGATGATTTGGTATGTTTCGTAATTGTTGTTCATATTCTTACGTTTTTATTAGAAACTTTGCATGAAATAATCCTTAAGTTTGATACTAAAGACCTTTTTGTACTTATCACTTTTGTAAAAATGGTAATTAAACATATTTAAATGATTGTGTTTTAACTTCCTTAATGTATAAACATTGCTCAAAAATGTTAGAAGGTGTTTATAAATCTATAAACCACTTTTGACAGTTTTACCCTTTACTGTCCCTGTTTTTAGAAAACTCATAGAAAAATCATCGTAAGTCAAAAACTGAATCCGTCACCTCTGAGAGTTTATAAAATGAGTCTACTTTGTTCCTAAGTTTTATTATGATTTTTAGTGGTCTCAAACTAGTGTGAAAATGAACATCTTTACAGACTGGTCCGAAATCACTTATGAAATGACAGGCAGTTTTATAAAAATCGCCATAAATTGTAGAAAAATCGTATGAACGCGTGCGAGTAGTCCTTAGAAAGGTATAAACTTGAACTATTTGCATATTGTACAGTTTTGAAATATATTAAGTTTAAGATGGTCAAACAGTCCGTGAACAGGACTCAACTTTTCTGTAGAAAGCTGTCATTTAAGTTTAAGTTATGTTTAGTGTTCTAACTTGTATTCCCCCCCTTAAAACTTGAAGAAAACATGAAAATTTAGGGGTATGAACTCACCTTATGTGAATACTTGAAGAATGGACGGTTGAAGATGGACTTTTGGTTGTTGGTTTGATGCTCCAAAACAGCCACTCTTTTGGCTATGTTGCTGTCACGAAATTTCACAGCAAAAGAGCAAGAAAACGGGTAGTTTACTCACTGTTTTGAATCAATAATTTTGAGTATCATAACAAGTAACTTCCAGGGGTATTTGTTGGTAAAAATATCAAGCAAAAGGAAGGTGTATATGGGTTAAATGGTGGCTGAAACACAAAAGGGACAGCAACCCTTTAGTTCATGGTTTTGATGGCTTTGGAAGGAAGTTTTTGTGCTTGAAAATGAGATGAAGGTAGAGAGTAATTCCCTGGTGTATTGGCTGGTCAAATGAGGGTAAAATGAAGATGAAATTTCATGATTATGATGGAGGAAAGAGTGGAAGAGGATAAGGGGACAAAACCTAGACTAGCTTGTGATGGGATGTGAGTTTAAGTGATGTGATCTTGTCTAGCCACTTGCTTGGTTGGTTGCTTAGAGATAGAGTTAGTTAACTAACTGACTACTAGTTATTTAGTTGGTTAGGAGTTCTAGTTAAGGAGAGGGAAGGTCTTAATCTCGAAAATTAAAAGAGGGATTAATAAGCATTCTTAGTAAAATGTCTCAAGTGATTAAGCACTTATTAGTTAAGTTGGCACTTATCTCCACCAATTCTCTTATCTTAATTGATTTAGACATCATAAAACTTACATGAAATCACTTTAAGTCATGACCCATAACTAGTCATGCACTAGATAATAATACATATATACAAATACATACATGTATACTTAGTATAAAATAACAATGTAGTTTTTGTGTATTTGAACTTTAATGTTTATGTTTTATTCTTTTTATTCAAAAACACTTAAATACATTTTAATTATACCTTATAATAATTCATTTTATATTTTAATTTATTTAAATATAAAATTTATTGAGCAATGTATAATTTCGTGACATTTAACCGGTTAACCATATCGTTAAACACGTTTTGTCACTTTGGTTCGTATATTTGTCAAATTTAGATCCTTCACATCTATTAAGCAAACGTTTTACATAGAACCTAACTTACTTATCAACTAGAGACATGTTGATACAAAAATTAAGTTTGTTGCGTTTAAATGATGTTATATGCTAATTTCACAAACCAGTGATGGTTCGTAGTCATACATCATAACGAAATTATCATTAGTTACTTGTTTTATATTTCACAAGAACTTATTTAAATAAAAGAGGTTGAATTCTTTCAACCATTCTTGATAAAATACTCATATTGTTTAATAATCAAAACATAGCATCGTACGATCGTTCCTATTTTTACCAATTGTTACAGATGCAAGGTTTAGAGAAGATGGAGCTCGTTCAAGACTCGTCTTTCATTTTGATTTATACTTTAGTGTCTATTATAATTTGATAGAACACACTTGTATTAAAATTATATTATTAATGCAATGGATGATGTTGTTGCTTGTTTACTACTATTCATTGTTGTGATACTGTACATGACGTCCTCCGCCCCAGAACGTTTCCGCCGCTCATGGTTTTGGGGTGTGACACAAACCTACAATACCTTTTAAATATGTTAATGTTAGTAAATTATAATCAAGTTTTTTTTGTCATCATGGTAATTTAATTTTTCTTTCAAACGATTCAAGTTTTATTTGTAATCCTCTTAAATACCTTAAAATTAAATTGTTCTATTTCTAATAAAAACCATCTTTTTATCGGTGTTTACATAGCATGTAACAATGGAGATTAGGTTTCTCTTTTACTTAATATGTTTTGTACAGCTTGCAAGTTAAAATGACTGGTAATGGTTTTCCCATTCTAAGGGTGTGAATAATGATGGAAATTGGGGAGAAATGATGCATTTAGGAAGGTGACGTATGCAAATAGAAGGAGAGTCAATGGACCAACAACCCATATAAGTTGTGCTACACTCCAATATAGAGATATAACTTTGGATCCTGTTATTGTGGTTATTATATGTGCAAGAGCTATCCATACATTCCCTTCATGAGCATTCAACAACAAAAATTGAGTGAGCAACTAAAAACCCATCGATATAATTTTCCAAATCTACATTGACATTTCTTGCATTTGACAAAGAGCATTTTAACACAAAATAGGTAGAAAATGATCCAAAAATACATAATGTAACTTGGGGGAGGGGGTTTACCTACCAATCAACTTTAATGCTATCTCATCTGAAGGCTTAATCACTTAACAGTTTCATGTACATATGCACCTTTTAATCAATCTCAAATTAAACCGTTTTACAACTACAAATTATGATTTGATTCTCATAGAAACTAGAGCGAAAAATTGAATCATTATAAAAACTTAACAAATTTCTAAAAAAGAAGAAAAATAACAAACACCCCGTGAATCTTATAAAGGATTATATCTAATGAATTTATCCTTCAAATCTACTCTAGAATTTGGACATTAAAAATTAAAAACTAAAGCGACTTAAGTTACTAAAAACGACAAAGACTCGATTGATCTTTTGTTTAGACCTTAGAAGTTTATAGTTTCCATGTGAATGGCCTTGTTTTATAACTTCTAGCATTTGTATGCAACATAAAAATAAGCTTCTTGGAACCATATGCATATTGCGTATCTTTAGGTAGTGTTTGGCAAATAATGACTTCATTGATGTAATCCTTGAATCTATTGATGGCATAAAAGAAACCTCTACAATTAGAAACAAACCATACATTTTACATAACATATATAGACTTTATATTAATAAAATAAAGAAAATATAAACATTTAAAAGAACCCAACTTAAGTTTTGACTGCCCACCAAAAATTTCATTTCCAACAAAGCCTCTCCATTCCAATGTATGCAGAGATGGCGTCTGAATCGATAGAAGAGCAAATTAAAAACTTACATGAACGTATTAAAGATGAATATACAAGAAATGATTAGATACATATTATGTTCTGGCCTAAATGTGTATTTGAATTTAGCATTTCCACAAACAGTTGGCGTGCATGTAACCCATGCCAATATGTATTAGATGTAGCCTTTTCAAAGAGCCATAAATTAAATGCATTACTTGTCGATCTGCTTGTTGTTGGGTCATTATTTCGAGCAGGAGGATATGCAAAGTTTATTTTCATCTAGGAAAGTTACCTTTTTGGAATTAGCAAACAAAAGAGAAGATGATTCGACATTAATCAAGAATTAAACTCAAATCGATTAATTTACAAAAACATTAGAACACCATAAATATGTAATAAAGAACCGGCATAGAATTGAGTTACAGACCAAGAAAATAGGCAATTTAAGGAGGAAAGAAATCGTCAAATGAGGATGAAAGAGTGAGAGAGAGTGTGAGATTGTTGAAGAAAAAGAGACGATTTTAATGTTGAATTTTGATAACCGATAAATCACTGCGGATTTTATGGGATTACATCCATGACTTCTTGAGCAACATAAATGCGTATCTCTTAGATTGTCATGCGGGTTTCAAAAGGCTGAAAGGGGAAAATAGGTAATACAGTTTGTAAAATTTTAGGGTAAAAACATGCCACATGTTATAAAGGGATTTTTTTTTATTTTATAGGAAGATATATATATATATATATATATATATATATATATATATATATATATATATATATATATATATATATATATATATAGAGAGAGAGAGAGAGAGAGAGAGAGAGAGATTAAATTGCCTCCTACCTTTTATGCCTACAAATATTCTTACCCACTAAAATTATGACAAGTGTCACGTTCCATATTTTTTAACTATCTCATTAAGAAAATATTATGGATATCATTATCATTGTCATAGTATACTATAAAAGAAACATTTTTCCTTTCACCACATTCATTTGAAACTCTCTTGCATTTTTCCTTTCACCACATTCATTTTAAACTCCCATAACTTTTCATTTTCTTTCTAATAATGATTATAAGTTGGTTAATAACGTTAAATAAATATCAAACCTAATGTGTAATCATATATAAACTAAATTTCAATATTAAAAAATGTCTTCACTTCTACATATAAAGTTATGTTTTTTAACTTCATATTATACTATACTATAAGGAAGCATGTAAATCGTTATCATTTTAAAGCTATAAATTTTGAACAATTTGTATAAGGTACTTCAATTATTAATTTAAATATCATATTACATGGTCAAGTTAAATATAAGTTTGAGTTTAACTTAAATAATCCAAAAAATATTTTGTAAATAACTAAAAGTGATAAATTGTAATGTTTTTCTGATAACGATTATAATTTAGTTAATAAGGTTAAATAAATTCAAACTTATAGTGTAACCATAAATAAACTAAATTTCAATGTTAAAATAATATATTTACTTCTACTTATAAAGTTATGACTTTAACTTTTAACATATTATACTTAATTTATTAAATTTAAGATGTTATTGTATGTAAACCATTATCAATTTAAAGCTAAAACATTTGAACAATTTGGACAAAATACTTAAATAGTTAATTTAAATATAACATTATAGTGTTAACTTAAATTTAAATTCCAGTTACATTTAAAAAACCCAATGAATATTTTGTGAATAGTTAAAAATGATAAATTGTAGTGCAAAATACAAAAACTAAATTGTAATCTCAATTTAACTAAAATATTTCCTAAATATATTTTGTAATCGATAAAAGTTTTCAAACAAGTAGCTTAAAATAACTTATAATAACAATAGTTAAAAATAACTCTATATAAATGATTATATTGTTACATTTAAAATCAAAAAACAACATTTTTATGTTTTAAATAATTATCAGTGTTGCAGAAATCGACATTGGCGGCCGATTAATCGGCAATTAATCACTTGGCGGCCTTAAACCGATTACATTTAGGGTGCTTGGCGCAACGTGTGGGCATTCGCCTAATATACTTATAAAGAAAGCATTATTCCTTTCACCACATTCATTTGAAATTCTCATGCATTTTTTCTTTTACCACATTCATTTGAAACTCCATTTTCAGTTTCTTTCTAATAATAATTTTAATTTGGTTAATTAGGTTAAAAAATATCAAACCAAAAGTGTAATCATATATCAACTAAATTTTAATATTAAAATAATACATTTACTTCTACTTATAAACTTATGTTTTTAACTTTTAACATATTATAGTTAATTTATTAGTTTTAATATAATGTTGGATGTAAATCATTATCATTTTAAAGATACAATTTTGGAACAATTTGTATCAAATTCTTAAATTATTAATTTAAATATTACATTATAGGGTCAACTTAAATATAAATTTTAGTTTAACTTAAACAACCTGAAAAATGTTTTATAAATAGTTAAAAGTGATTATAAGTTGGTTAATAAGGTTAACTAAATATCAAGGTTGTAAAAATCGCTCGGCGGTCGACTGGCGATAAGCAATTAATCGGACTAGGCGGGGATTAATCGGAGATTAATCAGGGACACTTAATTATTAATAAAATTATTTAAAAATTTAATATTCCCTAAAAAACTAAGTATTTAAAATTTTAAAATTTTAAAAATTTTAAAATTTTAGTTTAATATTTTAAAATTTGAAAGCTCAAAAATTTGAAAATTTAAAATTTTGGTGTAATATTTGAAAATTAAATTTTTTTGAATTTTTTTAAAAATTCCCGCCTATGACCGCCGAGACTGCCAAGGCTGACCTTGACCGATTTTGACTAATTTCCGCCAAGCACCCTAATCGTAATCGGTTTAAGGCCGCCAAACGATTAATTGTCGATTAATCGGCCGCCAAGGCCGATTTCTGCAACACTGGTAAATATCAAATCTAAAGTGTAATCATAAATAAACTAAATTTTAATTTTAAAATAATATATTTACTTATACTTATAAAGTTATGTCTTTAACTTTTAATATATTATACTTAATTTATTAAATTTAATATTTTATTATATGTAAACCATTATCAATTTAAAGCTATAACTTTTGAACAATTTGGACAAAATACTTAAATTGTTAACTTAAATATAACATTTTAATCTCAACTTAAATATAAATTTCAGTTTCTCTTAAAAACCAAAGAATAGTTTGTAAATAGTTAAAAATGATAAATTGTAGTGATAAATATAAAAACTAGATTGTAATCTCAATTAAACTAAAATATTTCCTGAAAATATTTTTATAATCGTTAAAAGTTTTCAAATAAGTAGTTTAAAATAACTTACAATGACAATAGTTAAAAATAATCATATAAATGATTATATTATAACCTTTAAAATAAAAAACCAATGTTTGATGTTTTAAATAATTATAATGATAGAAATTAAAACACTAAGCAAATAAATTCTAAAAAATCAATTAACAATAACACAACCATAAAAAACATTAAACCATATATTATATTTAATTTTAATCATGTGCAACTAGCGGGTAGAAGTCATTCAAACGATTGAAATTATACAGTTATAATAAATGTATCTATTATCATATAATTCAAAATAATCAATATATTATATCAATTTAGTATAAGAATTATTAAATTAAATTTAACCACAACGTTATTGTTATATTTAAAGAAAACATATATTTGTAAAGACTTCAACTATATAGGTGTTTTTGCGTAACGCGCGGGCATTCTCCTAGTGTAATCATATATAAACTAAATTTCAATATTAAAACTCCAATGACTTTTCAATTTCTTTCTAATAATAATTAGAATTTGGTTAATTAGGTTAAATAAATATCAAACCTAAAGTGTAATCATGTATAAACTAAATTTCAATATTAAAATAATATATTTACTTCTACTTATAAAGTTATATTTTTGAACTTTTAACATATTATACTTAACTTATTAGTTTTAATATATTGTTAGATGTAAAACCATTATCATTTTAAGGATACAATTTCTGAATAATTTGTATAAAACACTTAAATGTTTGTAAGTGTTTGCAGTAAACGTTTGTATCTCCTAGAAAATCCTATATTTTCTACTAAAAAGTAGCCTTCAACCAAGATCCGAATGTTCTGCGTGTTGTTTGTTTGTAAAAGTGTGTATCTTTCCCAAGTATGACTATCATTACCAAAATATAGTTTACATTACCGTTTATGTGAGAAGATCACAATGTGAATGCAATGGGAAAATAACGATGTACTGTAGTATTGTATATAAGTAACTACCAATGTACTAATGACCTTAAACCAGTTTGTTAATTAAGGTAAAATATGATATGATTGTAACCATACTTGATCGACTAGTAAAACACGACGCTCGATGACATCGAAATGGTATGACATTCATCATCCATAGACCTGCAGGTCCCACTATAGCTAGCAACAAGGTGTAGGACGGTCAGGCCCGTATAGATCTGTATACAAACTCATGCTCTCCCTCCAAGAGACTCTGGTTTACAAAACGTGACACAGCAGTAGGTTTCCATGCCATGAAATAGTGGCTCACATTAATGTTATAGTATTCTAGTGTTTGTATAGTATGTTCTGGTGTATTGTATGTTCTCTCTATTCTAGTGTATAGTATGTTCTCTTTGTATAGTGTAGTGTAAGTTCTCTTAGTTTCTCATCATAGTATGTTCTTTCTGTTTTCGTAATAGTAAATTTGTATTCAATCATGAATGAACTAACTCTTGTATGTTTCATTGTACTAGAAGTAGTGAGTAGTAAATCCCTAAACTATACCTATTATAGTTTACTAGTAATGTTGTTGAATGTCTAAATATGTTTGTACACCTTTGCTACCCAAAGGTGCTAAAGTGATGTAAGAACTTTTTTATCTATACATATGTACATAATATATAACTAAGATTCAAACGACACTCGGACAAATAATCGGATACCCTAAGTCAACAACCAACTAAGGAACAGGAAATAAAGTGAGTTATCAGTCCTAAGTCCTTTCAATCTTACATATATAACTATATCTATATAGGCATGATTTTGACAATATAAATAAGTTTAAAAGAGTTTGAACCATTTGAATGGTAATAGATGACTTGATGTCAGTTTATAAAATGTTTTGAAGAGTTTGCTTGATAAAATAGTTTGATGTATAAGAAAATCCACTTGTTTGATAGTTATTAATCACATGTGATTGATATAATAAGTATAATGTTTGTACTTGTATCCACCCATAAAAGCATTTAAAATCATTTAAAAGATAAGTTAAGGGGTATGAACTCATTTATAGTGACTGATACGAATGAAAGATCGGTTGTAGGATGCTAAGTGCTAAGTGAAATCTCGGGCACAAACGAATCCTATAAGGAATATAATGATACATATATGTATATAATTAGTGTTTATACAACTAATCAATTAAGTAAACACCTTAGGGACTAGGAAACACTTGAATGGAAGTGCTACAATCACATGTGATTGCACTTTAAGGAAGTTTACGGCCACACTTGGTGTTCACGGCCATGACATTCACGGCCCAAGGGGTTTACGGCCCTATGAGTTTACGGTTGTAAAATCATGAAGTCTTATGCTAAAGGGTGTTTTTAAGGTCTTTCAAGCAACAAGGAAGTGTTCTAGACCCAATCCTAGCCTTAAGAAGAGTTTATGGCCAAACTAGTTGCCTTAACAAGGGTTTACGACCAAGGGAGATGCTCCTGGCCGTAAACTCTCATTGTTCATGGGAATTGGTTGTTTTCAAGGATGTAAATCAAGAGCTTCTACTAGATAGCAAGTATAGGAAAAGGATACTCACAATATCGAAGCAAAAAGGGTTGATTTCGGCCCAAAGAACTAGTGTGTGCTCTTGGTGTTCTTGAAGATCTAACCCAAAAGATGAATTTCATGGATGAAATCAAAGGGTGATACTAGTTAAGGAGATGTATCAATTAAACAAAGGATGAAACACTTACATTTTTGAAGATAAAATGAAGATCCTTATGGTACTTGAGAGAGAATTCGAGTTTCTTGACTTGAAATGGTGAATAATGAGGAAAAGGGACGGAAAATCATACTTAAGGCCATGAGTTTATGGCCACCTTGAGTTTACGGCCGTAAAATCATGTGATGTGGAGTTTATGGCTTGTTTGATGGTTTTGAACTTCAACAGATACTTCCTAACACTCATTCCTTGGATGTACTAGGCTTAGAACGCTCAAACAGACCCTAGATAATGCTAAAAGATAGCATAAACAAGTCTGACTTTGATTGAGTTGAATGGTTGTACAAGATAGAAATTTCAGGTAGTCACATCATCCCCCGGTTAGAGAGAATTTCGTCCCAAAATTAGAGTTTTAAACAATTAAGCTATTACAAAAAAAAAACTAAGCAAAAAGATGAGGATATTTCAGTTTCATTTGATCCTCGCGCTCCCAAGTGAATTTAGGTCCTCGCTTGGCATTCCAGCGAACCTTCACTAGCGCGATACGACTTTGCATGGTTTGATTGACCTCTCGGTCCATGGTCTCTACTGGTTCTTCCACGAAGTTGAGGCTCTCGTTGATCTCGATCTCTTCGAGTGGGATTACAAGAATCTCATCGGACAGACACTTTTTCAAGTTTAAGACGTGGAAGGTAGAATGTACGTTACTAAGTTCACGAGGTAGATTGATTTTGTAAGCTACCGCGCCAATTCTAGCAAGAAACTCGAAAGGCCCTACGTATCTTGGATTTAGCTTTCCATGCTTTCCGAAGCATATCAAGCCCTTCCAGGGGGAGACCTTCAATAGAACACGGAAACCAACTTGGAATTCCAAAGGTTTCCTTCTCTTGTCTGTGTAGCTTTTATGTCGGTCTCTAGAGGCTTTCAATTGTTTATGGATTTGAACGATCTTCTCTGTCGTTTCCCGAATGATTTCCCGACCTGTGAGAGTGCTTTCAGAAACACGTCCTTTAGCTAACTGTGTGTCACCCACCTCACCCAACATAAAGGGGATCTGCACTTTTGGCCATAGAAGGCTTCAAATGGAGCAGCCTTTATGCTCGTGTGATAACTATTATTGTAGGAGAACTCGACAAGGGGTAGGTGAATATCCCATGCCTTTACAAAGCCAATCACACAGGCTCGCAACATATCTTCCAAAGTTTGAATAGTCCTCTCACTTTGTCCACCAGTTTGCGGATGGTAGGCCGTACTTATGTCCAACCTAGTTCCTAGGGAGCTTTGTAGTGATTGCTAGAACCTTGAAGTGAATCTACTATCTCTATCAGAGATAATGGATATGGGAACACCATGCAGTCGTACGATCTTCCTAATGTAGGTTCTAGTGAGTTTCTCAATCTTGTCAGTCTCTTTGATGGGCAGGAAGTGTGTAGACTTGGTTAACATGTCTCCAATCACCCATATGGTATTGAGACCACCCGTTGTCTTGGGAACTTGGTTATGAAGTCCATCGTGATCCACTCCCACATCCACTCAGTTATCTCCGGTTGTTGAAGTAAACCTGATGGTTTCTGGTATTCGACCTTAACCTTGGAGCAAGTAAGGCATTTACTCACGAAGGTAGCAATCTCTGCTTTCATGTTAGGCCACCAATGTAGCTTTTTAAGATCCAGATACATCTTATCTAAACCTGGGTGGACGAAATATCGAGTATTGTGTGCTTCCTCCATGACCAAGTTTCTGAACCCACCGTGTTTCGGTGTCCAGATTCGATCCATGAGATATAAGGCTCCGCCACCTTTGACTACCAAGTTCTTATCCATCCCTCTTAGGGATTCACCCGCCACAATTTAGGTTTGAAGGCTTCAAGCAGAGCCTCCTTAATTTGTGTGGACAGATGTGAATGGATAGTCATGGTCAACAATCTGACTCTACGACCAGAGTATTCTTTCCGACGTAGGGCGTCAGCTACTACGTTGGCTTTACCTGGATGATAACGAATTACGCATTTGTAATCACTGAGTAGCTCGACCCACCGTCGTTGTCTCATGTTGAGCTCCTTCTGGTCGAATATATGTTGAAGGCTTTTATGATCTGTAAAGATAGTGCTTTTTGTACCATATAGGTAGTGTCTCCAGATCTTCAGAGCAAACACAACTGCTCCTAACTCAAGAGCATGTGTGGTGTAGTTGTCCTCGTGCGTCTTTAGTTGTCTTGAGGCATAGGCGATGACCTTACCTCGTTGCATGAGAACACAACCGAGTCCTTGATTTGATGCATCACCATAAACTTCGAAGTGTTCTATTCCTTCTGGGAGGGATAGTATTGGTGCAGTGCATAAGGCTCGTTTCAGCGTTTGAAATGCCTTCTCTTGATTCTCTTCCCAGTCAAAGGCCACGCCTTT
The DNA here is from genome assembly GCF_002870075.4 of Lactuca sativa. NCBI lineage: Eukaryota > Viridiplantae > Streptophyta > Magnoliopsida > Asterales > Asteraceae > Lactuca > Lactuca sativa. The sequence goes on along the minus strand of NC_056627.2, from coordinate 244,613,415 downwards.
CTGGGTTAGTGTAGTAAGTGGTTTCGCAATCCTAGAGAACTTTTGAATGAACCTACGATAGTAGCCAGCGAGGACTAGAAATTGGCGAATTTATGTAGGTGTCTTCGGTGCTGACCAGTCCTCAATGGCCTTTATTTTGAAAGGGTCCACATGAATTCCCTCTTCACTAACCACGTGACCCAAGAATTCGACTCTTTGAATCCAAAACTCACATTTAGAGAACTTCGCGTAGAGCTTCTCTGATCATAATTTTTCCAAGATCTGACGTAGATGCTTACTATGCTCTTCCTTATTACGAGAGTAGATGAGTATGTCATCAATGAACATGATCACGAACTGATCCAAGTAAGGACGACATACCCTATTCATTAAGTTCATGAATATTGCGGGCGCATTAGTCAATCCGAATGGCATCACTACAAACTCGTAGTGTCCATAACGACTTCGGAAGGCTGTCTTGGGAACATCCTCCTCTAGCACTCGTAATTGGTGATACCCGGATCTCAGAACTATCTTTGAAAAGTATTTCACCCCTTGCAGTTGGTCGAACAAATCGTCTATGCGAGGCAAAGGGTAACAATTTTTAATGGTAAGCTTGTTTAGTTCTCTGTAGTCGATGCACATACGAAACGATCCGTCTTTCTTCTTCACGAACAAGACCGGTGCTCCCTAGGGTGGGAAGCTTGGTTTAATAAAGCCCCTGATGAGCAGCTCATTTAGTTGACCAGATAGCTCCTGCATCTCAACTGGTGCTAGACGTTAGGGTGATTTGGCTACGGGGGTAGCCCCTGGAACTAAGTCGATTCTGAACTCGACTTGACGTTTTGGAGGTACTCCTGGTAGTTCTTCTGGAAAGATGTCGGGAAAATCGCGTAACACTTGGATGTTCTTTATGCCCTTCGTCTCTTGGCTCACATCGACAACATGAGCATGGAATGCACGACATTCCTTTCGCAAGCACTTCTGGGCTTGAATACTCGAGATGATACGAAGGTTTGTGTCGGGTTTGTCGCCATAGACAACTAGAGTTTCGCCAGACGGTAGATTAAGGCGAACGGACTTTTCATAACACATGATGTCGGCACGATGTAGACTCAACCAATATGCCGATAATGACCTGGAAACTTTTAATTGAGACCGGCATGAGGTCGATTGAAAATGAATGTCTATCTAGAGTTAGAGTACATCATATGTATATACTGCTAGTGCTCTCAGTCTTTCCGTTAGCCATTTCTATAGTGAACGATTCTTTAAGTGCACGTGATTTTTGCTTAAGTAAGTTAGCAAATTTTTGGTTCATGAAACTCCTCTCCGCTCCACTATCAAAAAGTATGCATGCATATGAGTTATCGAGGAGAAACGTACTAGTGACCACTATAGGGTTGGCAACCGCTTCCTCGTGGCCTATAACCAAAACTCTTCCCACTCCACCAGTGTTCCCTGCCTTTGGGCAGTTCCTCTTGTAGTGAACCACCTTGCCACATCCGTAGCAAGCCTGGCCCACACCAACGTCGGGGACTTGGTTGACCGGCCTTGCCGGAGCTTTGTAGAAAACAAGTTGTGTGCCCTTTCCTGTTGTAGTTAGCACATTGCATTTCCCGGCAGGGTCCATTGTGGTGGAAGCTACACTTGTTGCAGTTTGGAAAGCTCCCAACATACTGCTTCATCGGCGTAGTAGCAGTAGGGGTTATCGTAGCATGAACGACAACGACTTGCTGCTTTTTGGCAGCATTTTGCGCCGCGTTCTTCTTCTATTGTCAGCGGCTTTGGAGGGTTCTGGGATGGCTAGGGTAGTTGTTGTAGTTAGGGGTGCGGACTCCATGGTCAATGAGCCGCTGTGCCAATCGCTTGGCACTATGAAAGGTAGTCGGGTTTGAAGTTAAAACATTCCCCTGAAATAGAGGCACCAACCCCCACATATACCTCTCTATCTTCTTTCCCTCAGTAGGGACCATTCCCGTACATAGTGCTACCAGATCGGTGAATCTGGCAGTATAGGACACTATGTCGGAGCCCTTCATGGTTAGGCTCCAGAGTTCTTGTTTAAGTTTATGAACTTCGCCCCTCGGGTAGTACTCTTCTTTCATGAGCTCTTTAAGAACTTCCCAGCCCATATCATTAGCCACTAATAGAGTTAGTGACTTGACATGGCTATTCCACCACGTCAGGGCTTTATCCGCGAAGGTGCAGGCAGCAAATTTGACTTTGCTTCCTTCCAGACAGGAACATATCTCAAAGATCGATTCCGATTTCTCGAACCATTGTGAGAGGGAAATGATTCCGCCAATCCCGTTGAAGGACCTGGGCTTGTGCATTGGAGCATCACCTTGAGTGGAATGCACAGTTGTTCCACTCCTGCTAGTTCGACTAGCATTAAACTGAGCTAGGGCTGCCGTAACAGCCGCATTTATCGTAGCTTGGATTGATCTCGGGTTGTATTGTGGAGGAGGTGGAGGTGGTTGTGTAGGAGTTATCGGAGGATTACGCCTCGTCACTCTTCGAGGAGGCATCGTTCAACTAAAAAGTTTACATACATGAAGATGATAGTAAGAATCAATTGTAAGTATAATGGGAGTGATCCATGGACTAACTCTCCATAGTCCAACAAAACAGATGAGAGTATGATTGATATAGAGATCTAGCAGTAGAAGTCTGAAAACACTTGGATGTTGATTCCTCAAAAGGTTAGATAACTATCAAAAATATTGGCATTACTGATGTAACAAGTTTGGAAAAAATGACCTAAAAGTAGGTCTTACATCAAACCACAACTAAGAGAATTCTTGACAGCATAGAGACCTAGCACGAGTACTAGAAAGTTAGGAATATTTAAAGGGAAAAGTGCTACATAGAGCATAGATACAAAGGCTATTCCTTAACCCAAAAGAAAGGACAAGTAAAGCGTCTTCTACCGGCGACGGTAACCCCTGGGCGAACCCTCAAGTCAGCCAGCTGACGCTCCACATCCAGGAGGTGTCACTCATAAACCCTTCAGCGTACTCGGAGCTCTATGACTTCTGCCAGAGTTGCAGCCAATTCTTGTTGTAGAGCTTCATTGTCTCTCCCAGCTCTCTCACGAGCATCCTACAGATGAATGATGCAGACTGTATTAACTGCCTCATAACCTCCATGACTCGGTGGATGGTTGTCCTACCCTGCTCTTCATTACAAGCAACCCTGCGGACCAGAATGGGCAGGACCCTGTCTGCTGAGCCTCCCTCACTCAGGTTGTAGAAGCTTCGGTCGCCATTATATGGAATAGGCTGACCCTGCTCCTGACTCCATGCTCCCAAATATTCCGCCCACAGAGGCGTCGGGCCTTGAAAAGTCGGACGAGGGTTAAGATTTGGGATCGGAGCCACCAGAGGCACATCATTGACTTCTGGTTCGGAGTCAGAATCCTCCGGAAATTTCTCTGCGAAGTCATCATCCAAAGGGATTGGATGATTCTCTTCCGGCTCGTTATCGAGCCATCCATCATTGCCTTGGTTGGGGAAGTACGGGTCGCCGGGGAGATTGAATCCATCCATGATATCTACTCGAGAAAAGGGATGAAAGAGATAGTTAATAGACGTACTAATTAAGATAATTATAGGATGATCGTTATCATTTACTTCAATAATTTCATAGTGCATACAAGTTACATGAAATCAAAACAGGATAGACCTTCGAATGAGTGACCCTAACTCCAAATCCACAACCAAACAAGAAACATGAAATAAAGCAAAGATCATAGATTCTAAGTCTATGACACCTTAGTCACATATAACCTTAGCGTATCCACCAAGAAACTATTGACCTACTAATAAAGACCTTTAGTTCTCATATAAGTAATTATAATAATACAAAATACTCCTATAGTATTTTAAGTTTATGTTCTGTTCTATTGTAATGATAAAAAAAATGAGCAGATGATATTTCCGTCCCTTATTCAATTTTATCTTCGGTATACCAACCACAAAATCTTTTGAGGGATCATTACTTTAATAACGGTTTGGTAAAATTATTTAATATTTTATATATTTATGAAATAGGAACAGAAACTTTGGATGGAACGATTCATTTTTGGCTTACTTATGTAACAACCCGTTACTTCTAATCAACGTAATAGTATAGATTAGTTTGTAGTTCTTTTTAAAATAATAAAGAGAAATTTTTGTATACTATGTGCATTTACATAATCAACCCTCAAAAATGAAATGTTAAACAAAACTTGTTTGGGATTAATATAGTGGTAGAAATCGAGTCAATGATTACAAAAATATAAAGAACGCCCAAATCCGAGTTATAACACAGAAGTAATGACCTATCGAAAATCCGCGACAAAACCGGGAAAACACTGTTTAATGTAAAAAGTGAAGTTTTTAGTAAAATGCTTTTTAGCCTTAACTATCTAAATGACAGTTATAGTATACCTTAAACCGAGAGTGTCCATAAAAAGAATGTCTAAATCTGACTTCGTATCAAGAAGTTGTGATTTTTCTAATTTCGACACAACAATACACAGCTCGAAACTCGAAATTCAGTTCGAACAACTTTTGGCCAAAACAACCTAAACGAGAATCGGAGATCTTATCAACAGAAATCCAATGGTGAAAACACAGACGGAGACGAATGTCGGCTGAAGAAGTTATGAATTTGTAACGGACTTTTCCTGTCCCGGCCTGTTAAAAATATAACTTTAAAAATTAAGTCAAAATTAGCCGACGAAGTCTAAACGAAAGTTGTAGAGTATGGTGTCACCTACGTGTGGATATAAAGAATGTCAAAACGGAGTTCATATGTAAAAGATATGAAATTTTGAAGTTTGGAAAAAGAGAAGTATACCCTGCGTACAAGAGTATGCCCAGCGTACTCGGATGCAAGGCCTCGGATTGACCACATAGCCTTTTTTTTCGCAAGCGACACATATCTCGCTCAATCAACACGTCCGAACCCAGGTAGCCACTACGCCCAACATACGAAAAGATTACGCCCAACGTAATGGGACTAGCCTGGACGCATACCTCGTAGCCTCGCCACGTCTGAAGATCAGATAAGACCCAAACTAGTACGCCCCGCGTACAAGAATTACGCCTAGCGTACTGAGGTTTTCAGTAGTACGCCCAACGTACTGAGGACCAGACCCCTTCTATAAGTAGGATGTGAGGCATCCAGGTTTTGTTTAGAATTTTCAAATCCTCTCTCCACTTTAACACTCCTTTAAGCCTTTCTAAACCCTCCGAAGTCCCGAGAACCTCCTTAACACTTGAAGCAAGCCCCGAAGCCCCAAAGTCCTCAATTTTAAGCAGAAACTCTACCCGCGTGAACCCGACTTTTCATCAAAAACTCTCAATTTCATCAAGAAAACTCCTTTCTAAGAAACGAAATGATGCCCGAATCACCACCTATCTAGTGAGTTTATACCCCTATATTTTCACTATTTTTATAATGTTTTAAGGATGGAAATACAAGTAAAATACAAGGAAATCTTGTATAAATAACAAAATTTATTCAAATACTTTACGATTGTTATTTTTACTAAAATAAACATACTATTTCACCAGTTCAAGATTAAATGTAAAAACAAATATATAAACTATAATAGGTATTATGAGTCATGCATATTTATCAATACAGTTGATGGAACTTACATATTTCTTTTCATATTCAGGATAACTTACGAAAACAACCATATAAATTATATTAAATATAACTTATGAGATATTTACAAAATATCTATTACAAAGATATTTTTCATTATTCTACACGTAACTATCGATATAGCATTTGTGAGACACGCTTCAAGTACTTATTTAAGTATAAAACAAAAGTACTGAAAATTATAACCACAGTCTCCTTGAGGGAAAGCGTGACACTTGTGTATAAATCTATACGGGACTGACAATCCCGCACTAGAGTTTCTTGCAACAGCTAGGTCGGCAGACCTGTGGTGACAATTGTCGTATCATATTTCGACGCCTGAAGAACGCCGAGTTTCAGGCGAGGCTTAGGCCATCAAGCATGGTTATGATAACTCACAATCCAGTATTAAATAATACATTTAGTGTAAGAATAATTAACTTCACATAGTTTTATATAAATAAAACTATAAATGGTGAATCTAGATATTTACAACTTCATACAAGTATAAATACAAAATACTATTCTAATACAGAGAAAACTTACTTTTCATAGTTTTACGGGAATTTAAAACTATACCATGCTATTTCAGAAAACAAATACATATACAATAGAAAATATAGGATTTTCTTGGGAAAAGCATGTTTATGTTCTTCAAAGGACAAATTACAGATTTAAAATACAAATATGCTTTTGAACACACCAACTTAATTGTTGACACTCTTTTCAAAACTATTTGTATTTTCAGGAAATCGATAAATTGGTACCCACAACTTTTGAGGAAGACAAAATTTTAAATAATTGTGTCTTTTAATTATACTTTTTGGTGTCAAATATACAATGATTTGAACACATATGTAAAGTTAGATGTTATCAATGTAATGAATGTTGTACTTTGATTACTATTGTACATTGTTGTGATACTACATATGAAGTCATCCATCCCCGAATGTTTCCGCCGTTCAGGTTTAGGGGGTGTGATAGATTGGTATCAGAGCATTGTTTATAGTGAACTTAGTATATCAATTCATAAAAGATATACAATTATAAATACAATGGGGCCAAAGTACTCTGAATACAAGTATACTTTTAAAATATAAGTATTTTATAAAAAGTATACTAACACTCACTGATGTGTGTAAAACCAACTAGTTTTAATCCTACTTTAATTATCAAATAACACACAAAAGGCAGTGAACCTATCAATTGTGGTATAGTTCAAGCAAGTAGGGTATCGAACACAGGGAACGGCAAATTAAATTAAAAACTAATTCTATCTAAATTACTTTAGCAATTAATGGTTTTTCTCTAGTTTTACAAGACTAGAAACTTATTAAACTAAACTAATGCAAGGCTAGAAAAGAACAAATCAACTAGATTCAATAATGGGAAAGAAACTTCTATTTAGTTCAACTCGGTTAACTTTATGGTTGCTTTTAAGGTAATAGTGCAATGGATTAATTCTTTCGTTGGTTACCGATTCCAGTGATTAAGTTGTGTTCACTACCCTAATCCTTAGTAAATAAACTAATTCAAACAGTGGCCAATTGCTTAACTTAATTATATTTACTAGATTAATTATTCGGGTTAAGTTAGACTTGCAATAGCTAATTAAATTGTTACTTTTAATTAACCTCTTGTTCAATGGTCATCTTACAAGCTCGCATATGAATTTACTCAATTTACTTATTAATCCTAGTTTCATATTCATTAATCCTAGACATATGATTTAGTGGTCACTTATCATATGAGGTTGATAATTAATAGATGTTCATGCTAATTAACTATCTTCCTATTAACAGAAAATAAATTATCATTCATTCACAAGGTTCTTTAGCAAGCTAAAATAACAATTAATCACCAACTTAGAATTAATCCTACCAATCAATCAAACCATATTGTCAACTTTGTATCCCCAAACAGAAGTATAAAGAAATTAGTTCATAACTAAGGTGAATAACAGCAAACAAATAAGTTCAAGTTGCTTAATCATATTGACAAAACAAAAGAATTAAATAGAATGAGGAAATTACGCCTTAATTACTCCCGGAATTGGATCTAGCTTCTTTGGTCGACTTCTAGGGTTCTTCTGGCTTCTGATTCGCAGCTTAAGGCCTCTGAAACTTCCCAGAATTCTCCTCCTTTTCGATCTGTGGAATTATCTTTAAATAAGCGGTTCGACTCGTCGAGTTAAGTGGTGACTCGTCGAGTCCCTCTCACATTCTACGTAACCTGATAACTGTCTTGACTTCCGAATGCTTATCCTTCTGAATCCGCGACCGGACTCGTCGAGTCAAGAGATAACTCGACGAGTAGAAGCCTTATTTTGGCTGTTTTCTTTCTTCTTTCCACTCTTGAGCTCTCAACCGCTTCTCTTGCTTCCTTTCGCTTCCGAGCTTTATCTTTGGACTGAAAAACACAATTTAACACTTTTAAGTACCTTTTGTCCATAATATGCGATAATTTAGCCAATATATGAATAAAAAACTATACTTAATACACACTAAATATGCACATATCAAAATACCCCACACTTGTCTTTTGCTTGCCCTCAAGCAAAACTGAATTTTAACACATTAGAATTACATATAATAACTCCAATCCAACCCAGCCATTATGCCAAGACCGCAACGCATGCATTTGTGTCTAAAATTTTTCCTAAAGAACCCCCCATATTCCAAATACTCACAATCCTCATAAACATTCACCCACTCACCCCGAACTATGCTCATTTTATGCAACCCTCCGAATCCATCCTCACAAAACCTCTTTAACCTCAAGGTATTTTTAATCGAGCAACCCAAGCATACATATTCTAGAAAACTACAATTTATCCGATACCACTATGGAATTCTTTGAATTCTTCACTTCTTCGAACATTTCACCTTGTACTAGCTTTTGGTATCTCCAACTTTTTGAATTTTTGGAATTTTGATCTTTGAACTTCATACTTAAACTTTTCTTGTAATTTTTCTTTTTTTTTTTTTTTTTTTTTTTCATGTATTTCTCACTTTTTTTTTTTTTTTTCACTCAAATCCTACATGCTTAAGCAGGGGCGCTCAATCTCAACCTTTATTGGCTAATGATAAAAATTTTCCTGGATACATTTCAGGTTTAGGCTGCTAAACATATTGCATCCCTCAGGCTAAGCGAGGTCGTGTTTTTGTCTCATGATTTCACTAGAATAAGGAAGCCACAAATGCACTAGAACGTATATAGGCTCAACTAAACATTTGGGTCTTCATGCAATCATTAACACAATTCTAACATAAAGTCCTATTTTTTTACCAAAATTTCCTAAATTAGATCCTAAATAATACTTTTGGTATGCAAAAATTTTTAAAAATTGACTAGTATGTAACCAACCCCCTACCCCACACTTATGTGATGCAATGCCCTCATTGCATACTATGCATAGAAACATAAAAATAAAGAGGGAATCGGAACAAACTCCCCTGGGGTAGCAGTGGATAGGTTGATCACTCTCATTTAAGCTCCATCTTCAATAAACTTCATACATGGAAACAATCTCATCCATGTATCGTGTGGGTCGCTCTAAACATGCGAAAATCGGCATAAGACCTTCAAGAATGGATATGGAAATGGAAGGATGCAAGTGGTATAAGTAGTAGCATCAAGTCAGCAGTCCATCGGTGTAAAAGATGATCGACTCGTCGAGTCTTATGATGGACTCGTCGAGTACTAGCGCGCATTCTGAAAATATCGGGAAATACAAAGCGACTCGTCGAGTCTGGTTAGTGCACTCGTCGAGTAGGCCACTGAACGAAAAATTTTGGTATTTTGCAACTGTTTTGGCTTCTAAAAACTCCTTTAACCCTTCCTCACATTTGGACTCAATTGCTCATACCCCCTAGGACCGGACTTGACACTTTGACGTTAAAAACTCGCTTCCTTGACTCGCTCTCACACGAAAAACAACCATGCTTTACATCTCTAACCCATCCTAAGCAATCAAGCATAATTCAATTCCTGAAAAATACTAAAGCAAACAACCATTAATCATAAAATCTTAAAGCAGACACACCAGATATAAAACAAAACAAATTAAAATTGCAAATTGTTTAAACACAAAAACACAAAAACTAATCCTCATCCTCCTCGTCATCGTTATTGGCTCCACTTCCTCCCGCTCCGCTATGTCTAGCAGCAATCCTCTCATCCCACGATGGAATATATGGATAATTCCCACTATCAATATGTGGGATATTGAAGTGGTCAAAAAGTCGAATGTGGGATTGATTGCTAAAATTCAGCCCCCTTGCCAATTGGTCTTGCATCCGCCTCATCTCTACATTGTACCAATCCATTGGTACATCTTCATTTTCGACCGGAATCACCGGCGGCTCATCCTCCATATCCCGTTCTCTTCTCGGTCTCACCCTCCTTCCCGATGCATCAGGACCTACAACCGGATCATCATTTGGGATGGCATAATGGCCACCACCATAGTCTTCAATAATTCGGGCCCTGCGGAAAAGAATAGGATTAAATGGGGGTGTCGGGATCAAAGTCATGAGGTTCCAGGCACCACGGTTCATCAACCCGAATGAATTAGCCAAACGGGTGACAAACATGCCTCCATTGATGCGCGATGTTTTGCGATCTTTGACCGCACCCGCTGAGAGGTATGAAGCAATACACCATGGAATGTTGCAAAAGACGCCGGGTGTGATAATGCTCCATAAGTAGAAAACATCAAGGTTGGAGACCTTGTCATCGTCCTTCCTCTGGTTGATGGTGGAGGAAATAAGGCGGTGAATGAGGCGATGGGTCGGGGATCGGATGCTCCCTTCCTGCGCGGACTTCGGGATGTAGACTTTGTTTCCTATGGTATTCCACCAACCCGTGCTCGTGACTCCATCGGGGAACGCCATATGAGTGTTCGCCAAGAAAGCCCGAAAGATGTTTGTTGACACCAACGGTTGATCATAGATCCCTAGCCGGCAAGCAAGATCCACCACCGAGCATTGACGATACTCGCCGCCAAGACAAAATGTAAAGCTCGTCGGGTGATACACATCCACTCCCCCATGAAAAGATACTGTGGAAAAGAATTCTAAACATAGCTCCAAATAAACCGGTTCTTGAATGCGGAAGACCCGGCTCCACCCATCACACACCATGCTGTTGCCTTCATGTTGGAATTCCTTCAAAAGGTAAGGAGCTAGTTCTTCTTCATAGCGAACGCTCTGCAGCCATTCCCAATCAATTCTGTTCGGTACATACACCTCCTTCTTCTTAATGTCGGAGAGCTTCTTCTTCCACTTCCTCATTGTTGAAGTGGATTCGATTTGCGGGAAGTTTAACCATGGAAACTCCCCTTGGCTACCAGTTGAAGATTGTCCTCTTCTGAACATGATTCCTGCATAGTAAACACACAAAACCCAGAAGTACAGAAAATAATTAAAAACTGGAAGGTTTCTGTAAATCGACCGGACTCGTCGAGTCCATGCCTGACTCGACGAGTCACGTAACCTGCACGAGTCAGTCGACGGGTTGCATGAAATTGGGCCTTAAAACTTGTAATTTCTTTCTAGGGTTTTTGTTCAAGGACTACCTACTAAGTACTAAGGTCAAACTAAGCATTCAAAACAACAATATTCATGAAAAATCGAAACCCTAGAATTTCATTATTTTTCAAAAACGGGTTTTTTACATGCAATTGCAGGCATAGATGGCCTTTTACTCTCGTTTTCTTTAGAAATCAAGAAGAAAGTTGTTACCTTTTGAGTTTAAACCTTGAGAAATTGAAGAAGATTGGAAGATTTCTTTGAATGCTTGAGAGTGTTTGCGAATGGGGGTACCCGGCAACGGCGCCAAAAACTTGATGTTGAAATTGAATTTTTAGGGTTAAAACCCTATTTACCAGATGTAAGAGTAATTTCGAAATTAATTTTTTTTCTGTAAATAAGACTGACTCGTCGAGTTGTGATTCGACTCGTCGAGTCTGGTCGCGAAGTTAAACGCTTTTCTGGAATCCATGTGGACTCGTCGAGTCGTGGTCAGACTCGGCGAGTCATTTAAAAAAATTGCATATTTTTCCAAAATTTTTTTGTTTATTATGAATCATTTCACCCCACACTTAGGCTATGTAACTCTCAAGCAGACATGCCCGATGATTTAGAAGATTTAAGAATAAAAACGAATGGAAAATAAAACGAAAAAATAAAAAGAAGACTAAAAAGTAAAAGAAAGCAAACTCTATCGAACGGGTTGCCTCCCGCCAAGCGCTTCTTTTTTGAGGAGTCATTAGCTAGACTCCTTCCCATTTACGTTTTGTCATCTTCAAGCATCGGGAATGTACGCCTCACTTTTTGTAGTTTATACTTGGTCTTGTAGGCGTAAATCTTTTTCTTGTAAGCCCTCTTGAGTTCGTTTCTTCTCTTTTTCATTGCTTCATCTTCAGCTGCTTGGGCTTTCTTTTTTCTCTTTTTCTGCTTTACCCTCTTCTTTTTCACCCATTCTTGAACATCCTTCTCTTTAAATTTAATGACTTCATATTTCATGATGGTCCGTGCTTTAGGTTTAGTGGTGAATTGGTGATCAGCTTCTTCCTCCCTATCCTTTATTCCAGCATTCTTTCCCGTGCCTAACCCTTCTCCAAATGGCATCGTATCAATGCATGCCACATTGGCGTGTTGTACCTCCATTCCTTTTTCCTCTTCTGCCAATTGTTCTTCAAAAACAGTAACTGAAACTAGGGTGTGTGAAGAACTATCAACAAATAAACCAGCTTGAGTTAAAGTTTTCTCCAAATCAACTGGACTCGTCGAGTCCATTATGTCGACTCGGCGAGTCGGGACGGGTTTCACCAATTCTGGATCATTTTCTGAGTCGGCTTCTTCCAGTAGCTTTTCTAGCTCCTCCAAGTCTTTGTCAGCATCTGAAACTTCTTCTGAGTGTAGCGTGAACTTACTTGGGTCTTCTTTTAATAAGATATCAAGCTCTTTTTGCAATACCTCATCATCTAATTGGATAGATGAGATTTCTTCTCGCTTTTCTTCTTCTTGCTTGATCTCTGGATTAGCTCTAAACATCACCGACTCCTCGCCCACTCTTAATGTCAAAGTAGTCTCGGATATGTCAATTAGGGCACATGCGGTGTTTAAGAACGTTCTTCCCAAAATAATTGGTATTTCGGGGTCTTCTTTCATCTCCACCACCACAAAGTCTACTGGGAAGATAAACTTGTCTACCTTGATAAGGAGATTTTCACATATGCCTTGTGGATGAATAATTGTTTTATTAGCCAAATGGATTTTCATATTTACCGGCTTTGGCTCTGGTAAATTTAGCTTTTTAAAGAATGAATAGGGCATCAAATTAATGCTTGCCCCTGAATCAGCTAAAGCTCGTGTGGAAACATCATTGCCAAATTGGCACGGGATTACCATATTACCCGGATCACCCTTCTTCTCGGGTAGCTCACTCATCAATACCTCCGCGACTTCAGCAAGATCTTTCCTGGCAGCAAACAAACCCTTAAGCAAGTTAAAGTATTTGGGAGTTTGGAGCATTGTGTCCACGAATGGCATATTGACTTGTAAGGCTTTAACATGCTCCATGAAGGTTCTATAGGCTTGAACTTTTTCTGAGGGAATGGCTCTGGATGGGTATGGTAAAGGAGGGTTGTATGTCTTCAGAAAACTTGCATTTTTATCCTTCCCGACTGGACTCGTCGAGTCCATTTTGGTGACTCGGCGAGTCGGATCGAGGTCTTCTCGTTCTGGTTCTTCTTCCTTTTCTGCCTTCCCTTTGGAAACCCTTAGTGTTTCAGCCACTTCTTCTTCACCGCATGAGGTTATAACGCTCACGTTCTCGTTCCTTGGATTGGGTTGGGTGTTGCTCGGAAGTTGACCCGGTCTTCTTTCGTTTACTTGATGTGCAAGTTGGCCCAGTTGTTTCTCTATGTTGAGAATAGAAGCTTGCTGATTCTTTAATATGTTTCTGGTTTCCTGCATTGCCACATCATGATCATTATGCCTTTTCTCGGACGCGCTTATGAATTTTGTAAGTATGTCTTCTAAATTCGTCTTCTTGTCCGTCACCGGTTCCTCCTTTTGATAATAACCCCTCTCCCTCTGCTTATATTTTTCTTCCTTAGCCTTTCTGTACTCTTCGTATGGGAGCCAATCCTTCTTCGGTTTCCTCCAGTCTTCATCATATCTATCGCCGCTAGAGTAAAATACTTGAGCCTTTTTATTTCCATTCTCGTCTCGATCACAATCTTTTGTAAGATGGGGGCCGCCACAATTTTCGCATCCTACCCTAATAGCATGGATCGTTTGATCCATTTTCGTCATTCTTCGGTCTAGGCTATCGAGTTTCGCTATTATCGCCGCCATACCATCGTTTACCGAATTTACTGCTCCACGACTCACTTCATTCCTCGGGTTGTGGTATTCTCTAGAGTGCTTAGAGAATTCTTCAATCAGTTCCTTTATTTCCGGAGGTGGCTTTCGGGTGAGCGGGCCTTGTGAATCGAGTAGTTGCCTTGTGGTGACATTTACTCCATCATAAAAGATGGAGACCTCCTGTTGGCTATTTAGATCATGGTGTGGGCAATTTCTAAGCAGGCTCTTGTACCTTTCCCAAGCTTCATAAAGAGATTCTCCGGGTTGTTGCTCGAAGTTGGCAATGGCTTTCTTTAATTTGGCTATCTTGGAAGGTGGGCAGAAATGGTCTATGAACTCTTCTTTCATTTTGGCCCATGTGGTAACTGATCCGGGAGGGAGTGACTTCAACCAATCCTTTGCAGCTCCTTTGAACGTGACCGGAAGCATGCGTAGTAGCTGGACCTCGCGGGGCACATTAGGTACATTGAAGTAATCCGCCACGTCATTTACTTCATCTAAGTGCTTATAGGCGTCTTCATGATCTCTCCCGTGAAATGGTATCTCCTTGAGTTGAGCGAGAATATGGCCCTTTAGTTCGAACGTAGCGGTAGCGGGGATTGCGGGTTGCACAAGTCCCGGGCCGGTGTCATCACGCATCCTTTTCTTCCACTCCCCCATGGGGATCTCGTCAATATTAGCCATTGCGGTGGCTAAGTCTTCTTCAATATCGGATGTGTGCTCGCTTTCTTCTTCGGTCTCGTATTCGGTGTCTTTCGGGATCGGATTTTCGGTTGACAACGATGCACTGGATGCTCCTGCTTTGCTGCTCCTCTTCTTGCCAAACACGGATTTGAAGTTTTTGAGTGGTGAGTTCTTTGAAGAGGTGGTTTCTCCAACGGTTTTGCCCTTGTTTCTTCTTAATGCGGTTTCCGGATCTTCAAGAGGAGGAATTAGAGGTGTAGAGGATCCTCGGGTCATGAACTAACTGCAACTTAAAACAAAATAGAACGCGTAAAAAAGAACAAAAATTTAATCTGATTCAGCGTCAGACTCGCCGAGTCGGGGCGAATGCACTCGGCGAGTTCATCAGAACGCGAAAAAAAACAATTTTTTTTTTTTTTTTTTTTTACTTAAACAAAAAAAATTGAACAGAAATTAACTTTGCGTAAGATGAATCTTACACAAAGGGTCGATTGAATTAGAATTTAATGCTAATTTTAGAACCGTTCCCCGGCAACGGCGCCAAAAACTTGATGTGTGTAAAACCAACTAGTTTTAATCCTACTTTAATTATCAAATAACACACAAAAGGCAGTGAACCTATCAATTGTGGTATAGTTCAAGCAAGTAGGGTATCGAACACAGGGAACGGCAAATTAAATTAAAAACTAATTCTATCTAAATTACTTTAGCAATTAATGGTTTTTCTCTAGTTTTACAAGACTAGAAACTTATTAAACTAAACTAATGCAAGGCTAGAAAAGAACAAATCAACTAGATTCAATAATGGGAAAGAAACTTCTATTTAGTTCAACTCGGTTAACTTTATGGTTGCTTTTAAGGTAATAGTGCAATGGATTAATTCTTTCGTTGGTTACCGATTCAAGTGATTAAGTTGTGTTCACTACCCTAATCCTTAGTAAATAAACTAATTCAAACAGTGGCCAATTGCTTAACTTAATTATATTTACTAGATTAATTATTCGGGTTAAGTTAGACTTGCAATAGCTAATTAAATTGTTACTTTTAATTAACCTCTTGTTCAATGGTCATCTTACAAGCTCGCATATGAATTTACTCAATTTACTTATTAATCCTAGTTTCATATTCATTAATCCTAGACATATGATTTAGTGGTCACTTATCATATGAGGTTGATAATTAATAGATGTTCATGCTAATTAACTATCTTCCTATTAACAGAAAATAAATTATCATTCATTCACAAGGTTCTTTAGCAAGCTAAAATAACAATTAATCACCAACTTAGAATTAATCCTACCAATCAATCAAACCATATTGTCAACTTTGTATCCCCAAACAGAAGTATAAAGAAATTAGTTCATAACTAAGGTGAATAACAGCAAACAAATAAGTTCAAGTTGCTTAATCATATTGACAAAACAAAAGAATTAAATAGAATGAGGAAATTACGCCTTAATTACTCCCGGAATTGGATCTAGCTTCTTTGGTCGACTTCTAGGGTTCTTCTGGCTTCTGATTCGCAGCTTAAGGCCTCTGAAACTTCCCAGAATTCTCCTCCTTTTCGATCTGTGGAATTATCTTTAAATAAGCGGTTCGACTCGTCGAGTTAAGTGGTGACTCGTCGAGTCCCTCTCACATTCTACGTAACCTGATAACTGTCTTGACTTCCGAATGCTTATCCTTCTGAATCCGCGACCGGACTCGTCGAGTCAAGAGATAACTCGACGAGTAGAAGCCTTATTTTGGCTGTTTTCTTTCTTCTTTCCACTCTTGAGCTCTCAACCGCTTCTCTTGCTTCCTTTCGCTTCCGAGCTTTATCTTTGGACTGAAAAACACAATTTAACACTTTTAAGTACCTTTTGTCCATAATATGCGATAATTTAGCCAATATATGAATAAAAAACTATACTTAATACACACTAAATATGCACATATCACTCACACATACATAAATAGTATCACTGTAATAACTACATAAAGGTATTCGGATGTTGGACACTACAGTTAAACCTGGACAGTTATTTAATCATATATGGGATGAATATGGCCACATCAACTATATTTATTTGAGATATGATCAACATGTGTTTGGGATTGATAGTAGTGTTGTGACAAGTCTAAAACTTACCAAACACTACTAATATAGAAGAACTCTTGAATAGAACACAAATTTAAAATACTATAGGAGTATTTTGTAAAACTACACCATTCTACGCATCTTATCTTTAATTCCTCGTATAGACTTTATGGCAGGATATCCTCTACCCAGAGATCCCTACTTCCCTAACCAAGGGAATAATGGTTGGATAGAAGATGATCCTAAAGAGGATAGTGAAGAAGAAAATCCAGATGGCACACACTCGAAACTAGAGGTATATTATCCACTGCAAAGAGTACAACACCCAGTAGCCAGACAACATTTTCAAGGTCCGACCCCAACATGGGGTGAAGAACTACACACATGGAGCCACCAACAAGGACAACGCCCTCCATTTGGTATGAAGAGAGACTTTTATGACATCAGTAATGGAGGATCGGCCGACAGGGCACTCCCTGTTATAGTGCATCGTATTTCTCATCAGGTTGATCAATCTCGTATATCGACCAACCAAATCCTAGAAGTCACTACTGCCTCCAAAGAAAACATCGTAAATCTTCATTGTTTAGATGGAGATCACGATGAAACTAGACACCACATAGACATGCTTCATGTAGAAATGATTGCTGCTCAAATCGAAATGAGAGCACTCCAAGAGCGTTAGGCACCACTGGAGAGGAGTTTAAGGGAATCAGAACCCCATGTGGCAGAGCCCAGTACTAGGAGTGGTACTCGCCGCAAGTAGTGTTTACACTACTTTTATTTTCTATTTTAATGTAAATTAGGATGTCTAATGTATGCATATATATATATATATATATATATATATATATTACTATATGTAAAACTCCATCCTACGATTAAGTGAATACACTACTCGTAGGTAGTAATGTTGTCTAATTTCACT
This sequence comes from Lactuca sativa, assembly GCF_002870075.4. Taxonomy (NCBI): domain Eukaryota; kingdom Viridiplantae; phylum Streptophyta; class Magnoliopsida; order Asterales; family Asteraceae; genus Lactuca; species Lactuca sativa. The sequence continues at coordinate 244,595,726 of NC_056627.2, read as the reverse complement.
TTTTGTTGATATAATATAGACCTATATCTAGGTCAAATTCTCCCAACTTCATGTATGAAACAATATATCAATCAAAATGATAAGTATTTTACTTCATGAGGATTTATTACAATTTTCATAAACATCTTACTTCATAAATTTTGGTTACAGACTTAAAGCAGACTCTTATGTTCAACTATACAAATTCATTACAAGTGTTACTATAACTGAGTTTAGCGATTGTTTACTTATATTAGTAAACTTTTATCGTTTAATAGAACACTATAACCGTCAGGAATTAATGCAATTGAAATTAAGATATGTCTTAATCGATTTCACTCGACCTATGATATTTCACTTATCCTCATTTTCTTAAAACATTTTGGTTACAGACTTAAAGCAGACTCTTATGTTCAACTATACAAATTCATTACAAGTGTTACTATAACTGAGTTTAGCGATTGTTTACTTATATTAGTAAAGTTTTATCGTTTAATAGAACACTATAACTGTCAAGAATTAATGCAATTGAAATTAAGATATGTCTTAATCGATTTCACCTAACCTATGATATTTCACTTATCATCATTTTCTTAAAACATTATAAATAAAAGATTCCTCCAAGAAAGTCCAACAGAAAGAACAACAATCCACCAAATCCACCACCACCGTCACCTCCACAATATGATGTTATTGTCTTTCAAGCAGCAGTAGCTGCCGCCGTGGCAGCAACAATAGCACAGATCAATGCCAGTGGTAACAGTGGGGTAGGTAGTGGTGCCCATCATTCTAATCATGGGGATAGTAATGATCATCCGAAGGAATGTTCATACAAGGATTTCACCAATGCTAAACCTTGATTCTTTGATGGGACGGGATGTGTCATTACTTTAACTCGTTGGTTCGAGAAAATTGAATCAATATTCAAAATTTGTGCATGCCCTGAGGCTAGCAAAGTCAAATTTGCAGCATGCACAGTTACAGATAGAGCTCTCATTTGGTGGAATAGCCAAGTCAAATACCTGACTCTTCCAATAGCCAACAGTATGGGTTGGAATGATTTGAAAGAACTAATGCTAGCTGAATACTACCCGAGGGGCAAAATGCAAAAGCTGGAACAAGAACTCTAGGGTCTAAAGATGAAGGGGTCCGATATCATTTCTTACACTGCTAGGTTCAGTGACCTGGCTCTACTATGTTCCGGGATGGTCACCCCGGAGAGCAAGAAGGTGGAAAGGTATATATGTGGATTAACTCCCCCGACTCAAGGGAATGTTCTAGCTGCCAATCCCCATACCTTTGATTGTGCCAAACGCTTGGCACAGACATTAATAGATCATGGAGTTATTCAAGATTCCATACCAGTTGTTCCTAATAATCACAAAGAAGGAGGAGGTAAAAAGAAATTTTGGAATAAACGAAAGGGGAAGTCATCATAGGAACCATCTAAGAAGCAACAAACTGTGGCAGTACACACTACTACTGTTCCAACTACGGATGTTATTCGGGTCGGAACCGAATCGGACCGACACGAACCCGAATAAACTGAAAACCGAATAAGGGTAATTGTATGAACCGAAAACCAAACCAGATAAACAATACGGGTTCAATTCGGTTCGGGTATTATTCGGTTTGGTTCAGTTCTGGCCCGAATAATCCAAATAACATGTACAAGATGATTAAGGAGTCGAATAACCCGACTAACCCGAATAACCCAAATAACATTTACAATGTGATAATAAATATTGTATTTTGTATGACTTTTGTAGCTTATGATAAACACGAATAACATGGATTAAGTATTTTTGATATATAAAATGTAAAATCCAACCACCACAATCTTAAGATATAGTTATTAAGCAACATATTAAACACTAAACATTAAACATCCAAAACACCCAAAAATCTATCTATAAGTATATAAGTTAAATATTAAACATTACGTGGGTAATTTGGGTAACGATGGATAGAACACAAGACCGAATAAGCAATCGTGCAAGGGGAAAAATGTGACTTTTCATATTCGGTTCGGTCCTTATGGATCGAATAAGACCTTATTCGGGTAACCCGGACCGAATAACTCGAAAATCGAATAAGCCTTATAAAGATACCCGAAAACCGAATCGAATTGCTTATTTGGGTCTAATTCGGTTTGGTTCGGTTCAGTTTTCGGTTCGGTTCGGTTCGGGTTTTCGGGTCAAATTCTCATCCCTAGTTCCAACTGCCGTTTCTACTCCTACATCTACCACAATTTTGCTACTCCAGCAACCTTGAGTCAATATGTTGGAATTTGCCAAAGTGCGATAAGTGCACCTTCCATCACAAGAGAGTTTGCAAGGAAATGCACTGGAGAAACTACAACAAGAAGGGGCATACTGCCCGCTTCTATAAAGCAACAGCGCAACCTATGTCTCAAGTTCCTACCACTGGAGTTAGTCAACCTTGTTATGAGTGTGACGAAATCGGGCATAACAAGAGAAACTGCCCAATGATGAAGAATACTAGGGGTATAGGGAGAGTTTTAGCAATTGGCCATGAAGAAGCGATGGTAGATCCTACCATGGCTACCGATACATTTCTTCTCAACAATTGTTATGCATGCATTCTTTTTGATAGTGGTGCGGAGAAAAGTTTCGTGAGCCATGAATTTAAACATCTACTAAAATAAAATCCCCAATCCCTAAAAGACATGTTCATTGTAGAGATGGCTAATGGCAAGACCAAGAGCACAAACCATATATACATAGGGTGTACACATACTTTAAATAGTTATTCTTTTCAAATAGACTTTATGCCAGTCTCTATAAAAACCTTTAACATCATCATCGGTGTGGACTAGTTAAGTCCTCATCATGCTGATATTCTATGTTAGAAAAAGGATGTTCGCCTCAATGTACCAAATGGTAAATCCCTTGTTATCTATGGCGACAAACCTAGTGCAAATCTCCAAATCAGTTCTTGTGTCAAGGCCAAGAAGTATCTTCGCAAGGATTACTGTGACTTATTAGCTTACATGGTTGATAAAACACAAGAAGTGAAAAACATCAAGGATATTCCTAAAGTCTGTGATTTCCCTGATGTATTTCCTGTAGATCTCTCAGGAGTTCCTCTAGTGAATTGAACAAACTTCTCAATATGAGCTTTATTAGACCAAGCTTCCCACCTTAGGGAGCACCAGTTATGTTCGCGAAAAAGAAGGATGGATTGTTTCGCATGTGTATAGACTATAGGGAATTAAGCAAACTTACCGTTAAAAACCGATACCCTCTACCACGGATAGATGACCTCTTCGATCAACTCTAAGGAGCTAGTTTCTTCTCCAAGATTGACCTGAGATATGGATACCATAAGCTACGAGTCCAGGAGACCGACATTCCAAATATTGCTTTTAGAACTCGCTATGGTCACTACGAATTTGTAGTAATGCCCTTTGGTCTAACGGATGCACCCACATTATTCATGGACTAGAAAGATCGATTATGTCGACCTTACTTAGACAAGTTCAGTATAGTCTTCATTGACGATATACTATTCTATTCTCAGAGTACGGAAGAACACAGCCAACTCTTGCAACAAGTCTTGGAAACCTTAAGGGCAGAGAAATTGTATGTGAATTTCTCAAAATGTGAATTCTGGATTCGAAAGGTAGAGTTCCTAGGTCGTGTATTCAGCAAGGATGGGATACATGTTGACCCCTCCAAGATCAAGGCTATCGAAAGTTGGGCGACCCCACGAACGCCAACATAAATTCGTCAGTTTCTAGGTCTCGCTGGCTACTATAGGAGATTCATTTAGAACTTTTTAAAGATCGCGAAGCCACTCACCACCTTGACCCACAAAGGTGTGATATTCAAATGGGAGGAGAAACAAGAAACTGCTTTCCAGACATTAAAAGAAGCCCTTTGCAACGCACCGATCTTGTCCCTCCCAGAATGGACAGAAGATTTTGTAGTATATTGCGATGCGTCCAAGAAAGGGCTAGGTTACGTTCTGATGCAACGAGGAAAGGTTATATCCTATGCCTTGAGACAGCTTAAGAACCACGAAGTCAACTATACTACGTACGATCTCGAACTAGGAGCAATGGTTTTTTTTTAAGATCCGGAGGCATTACCTATATGGTACAAAATGAAAAGTCTTTACTGATCACAAAAGCCTCCAACACATCTTTGATCAGAAAGAACTTAGCATGAGACAACGACGATGGGTAGAGCTACTAAATGATTACGAATGTGAGATTCGCTATCACCCCGACAAGGCCAATGTGGTAGTAGATGCCCTTAGTCGGAAAGAGTGCTCGGGCCGTCGAGTAAAGTCTCTGACCATGACCATTCATTCCCACCTATTCCCAAAAATCAAGAAGGCTCAACTGGAAACCATGAAACCTGAGAACATGACAGGTGAAGCCTTAAGGGGAATGGAAAAGAACTTGGAAATCAAGGGTGATGGAGTACGTTATTTCATAAATCGAATCTATACACCGAAGTTTGGTGGCTATAGAGATGTTGTCATGAACGAATCTCATAAAACTTGATGCTCCATTCATCCGGGTTCAGACAAGATGTATCTGGACCTAAAGAAACTCTATTGGTGGCCAAACATGAAAGCTGGGATAACTACTTTTGTGGGCAAGTGTCTAACTTGCGCCAAAGTCAAAGTAGAATATCAAAAGCCCTCAGGTTTACTTCAATAGCCAGAAATACCTTAGTGGAAGTGGGAGCGGATTACAATGGATTTCATAACCAAGTTACCCAGGACAATGGGTGGTCATGACACCATTTGGGTTATTGTCGATAGATTAACCAAATTCGCACACTTCCTGCCAATATAAGAAACTGATAAAATAGAGAAGTTAACAAGGACGTACCTTAAAGAGATGGTACGATTGCATGGTGTGCCAATATCTATTATCTCTGACCGAGATAGTAGATTTACCTCCCGGTTTTGGCAATCATTGCAAAAGTCCTTAGGAACCAATCTTGACATGAGTATAGCATACCATCCTTAGACCGATGGGCAAAGCGAGAGAACCATACAAACGCTAGAAGACATTTTAAGAGCTTGTCTGATAGATATTGGTAAAGCTTGGGAAACCCATTTACCACTAGTTGAATTCTCCTACAACAATAGCTATCACACTAGCATCAAAGTTACACCCTTTGAAGCTCTCTACGACCGTAAGTGCAGATCTCGTTCGTGCTGGGCTGAAGTGCGCGATACGCAACTAGCCAAGAACCAAGTAACCGATAGTACTTTAACCGGTCCCGAGATCATTCGAGAAACCACAAAAAAGATTATACAAATCCGGGAATGATTGAAAGCTTCTCGTGATAGACAGAAGAGTTATGCGGATAAACGACAAAAACCCTTGGAATTCCAGGTTGGTGACCGCGTTCTGTTAAAGGTCTCACCTTGGAAAGGAACGATACGTTTTGGCAAAAGTGGAAAACTAGGTTGAAGGTACATTAGACCATTTGAAATTCTTGCTAGAATTGGTCCGGTTGCTTATAAACTCAAACTACCGCATGAACTCAGTAACATTCATCCCACTTTTCACGTATCAAATCTCAAGAAGTGTTTGTCTGATTAGACTCTTGTAATTCCACTCAATGAAATTGAACTAAAGGAAAGTCTACACTTCGTAGAAGAACAAGTGGAAGTCATGGATAGAGAAATCAAAGTAACAAAACAAAGTCGTATACCAATAGTGAAGGTTCGCTGGAATGCCAAACGAGGACCGGGATTCACATGGAAACGGGAAGATCAGATGAAACAAAAATATCCACATCTTTTCCCTAGTCCATGTGGACCACTTTAGAAATAATTTCGGGATGAAATTCTCTCTAACGGGAGGATAATGTAACAACCCGTTATTTCGAATCAATGTAATAGTATATATCAATTTTAGTTCTTTTTAAAATAATAAAGAGAAAATTTTGTATACTATGTGCATTTACAGAATCACCCCTAAAAATGAAGTGTTAAATAAACTTGTTTGGGATGAATATATTGGTAGAAATTGTGTCAAGGATTCCAAAAATATAAAGAACGGCCATATCCGAGTTATAACAAAGAAGTAATGACGTATCGAAAATCCATGACAAAACCGGCAAAACACTGTTTATGTAAAAAGTGAATTTTTTCAATAAAATGCGTTTTAGATTTAACTATCTAACTGAAAGTTATAGTATACGTTAAACTGAGAGTGTCCATAAAAAGAACGTCTAAATCTGACTTCGTATGAAGAGGTTATGATTTTTCTAAGTTTCGACATAGCAGTACACAACCGAAAACTCGAAATTTAGTTCGAACAACTTTTGGCCAAAACAACCAAAACAAGAATCGGAGATCTTATCAAAAGAAATACAACAGTAAAAAGACAGACAAAAACGGACGTCGGATGAAGAAGTTATGAACTTTGAACTTTTCCTGTCCCGACCTGTTAAAAATATAACATTAAAAATAAAGTTAAAATTAGCCGACAGAGTCAAAACGAAATTTATAGATCATGGTCTCGCCTACATATGGATATAAGAACGTCGAAATGGAGTTCTTATGTAAAAGATATGAATTTTTGTAGTTTGGAAAAAGAGAAGTACGCCCCGCGTACTCGGAAGCAATGCCTTGGATTGACCACGTAGCTTTTATTTTCGCAAGCGACACGTATCTCGCTCAATCAACACGTCCGAAGCTAGGTAGCCACTACGCGCAGCGTACGAAAAGATTATGCCCAACGTAATGGGACTAGCCTCGACGCGTACCTCGTAGCCTCGCCACATCTGAATATCGGATAAGACACAAACTAGTACGCGCCGCATACAAGACCTACACCTAACGTAATGCGGTTTTCAGTCGTACGCCCATCGTACATGAATATTACGTCCAACGTATCGAGGACCAGACCCCTCCTATAAATAGGATGCGAGGCCTCGGGGTTTTGTTTAGAATTTTCAAAATCCTCTCTCCACTTAAACACTCCTTTAAGCCTTTCTAAACATTCGAAATCCCGGGAACCTCCTTACCAACTGAAGCAAGCCCCGAAGTCCTCAATTTTAAGCTGAAACACTGCCCGCATGAAGCCGACTTTTCATCAAAAACTCTCAATTTCATCAAGAAAACTCCTTTCTAAGAAACGTAACGCTGCCCGAATCACCACCTATCAAGTGAGTTTATACCATGGTTGCAGAAATCGGGATTAATCGGCGATTAATCGTGGATTAATCGCTTGGCGTTCTCCAACCGTCGAGGATTAGCGCATTAATCGGAAATTTATGATTAATCGGGTTTGGCGGGATTAATCGGTCTTGGCGGGATTAATCGGCCAACAAAAGTCAAAAAAGTCAAAAAAAGGTCAAATTTTTTTTAATAATTTCAAAAAACCAACTTTCTTTTTTTACTCTAAAATTTTCAAAATTTCAAAATTTCAAATATTATACCAAAATGTTCATATTTTCGTATTTCCAAATTTCCAAATTACAATTTTTCTTATTTTCTATACTTGTTTTTTTCTTAAGATATATTAATATTTAATTAATTTTAATATTTTATTAATAATCTATGGTCTCCGATTAATCCTCGATTAATCCCCGACTAGAATGATTAATCCTTTAACACCAGTCGACCGTCGAGCTACCGTCAAATGATTTTTACAACCTTGGTTTATACCCCTATATTTTCACTATTTTTATAATGTTTTTTTTTTTTGGGGGGGGGGGGGGGGGGGGGGGGGGGATACAAGTAAAATACAAGGAAATCTTGTATAAATAACAAAAAAAATTCAAATAGTTTACGATTGTTATTTTTACTAAAATAAACAAACTATTTTACCAGTTCAGGATTTAATGTAAAAACAAACATATAAACTATAATAGGTATAGTTTATGAGGCATGCATACTTATCAATACAGTTGATGGAACTTACATATTTCTTTTCATATTCAGGATAACTTACGAAACCAACCATATAAATTATAATAAATATAATTTATGAGATATTTACAAAATATCTATTACAAATCTATTTTTCATTATTATACATGTAACTATCAATATAGAATTTGTGAGACACACTTGAAATACTTATTTAAGTATAAAACAAAAGTCCTGAAAAATATAACCACAGTCTCCTTGAAGGAGAGCATGACATTTGTGTATAGATTTATACGGGACTAACAATTCCGCACCAGAGCTGCTTGCAACAGCTAGGTCGGTAGACCTGCGGCGACAATTGTCATCTCATATTTCGACGTCCAAAGAACGTCGTGTTTCATGCGAGGCTTAGGTCATCAAGCATGGTTATGATAACTCATAATTTGGTATTGAATAATACATTTAGTGTAAGAATAAGTAAAAAAAACTTCACATAGTTTTATATAAATAAAACTATAGATGGTGAATCTAGATATTTACAACTTCATACAAATATAAATACAGAATATTATTCTAATATAGATAAAACTTACTTTTTATAGTTTTATATGAATTTAAAACTATACCATGCTATTTCAGAACACAAATATGGGGAAAAACATGTTTACATTCTTCAAAGGAAAAAATTACAGATTTAAATACAAATATGTTTATGAAGTCATCAACTAAATTGTTAACACTCTTTTCAAAATTATTTGTATTTTCAGGAAATCGATAATCAGGTACCCACAGCTTTTGAGGAAGACAGAGTTTTAAATAATTATGTCTTTTAATTATATTTTTTGTGTCAAATATACAATGATTTGAACTAGAATGTAAAGTTATGTTTTATCAACTTAACCTATTAATTTTTGTCACCTAGATGTAAGTAACAAAGTGATGTTGATCGTTCGTTTTGTGACATATTTTTAATATTTTGGGCCTTTTATTTTTAGTTTTAGCATTTTCTTAAATGTATATCGAATGATTGACAAAAAGTCCAACTCGTTTAAAATTTAGTAACGAAGAACTTATACAATTTTAAAGCGATTGAACATCTTGGGAACCATTCGTTATATGAATATATTATACATATATAATGTCAAAAAGGACTAAAAATATGTCACAAAACGAACGATCAGCATCGCTTCTACTGTGTTTATTCAAGCCTTTCTGAAATAGATTTGTAGTGTAGAGTAACAAAAGTTTGGGTAAAGTAAAAGTTGTTTTATTGTAGTCGATGAAAGACAAAGGACATTTGTGTGTATCTATTGATCTCATTTTCAACCGACCACCAATGCCCATTGTGGAATCCTCCTCATATCTTGTTCATCCTACATAAGAATATCCTTTATCAGCTAGGATATGAATATTCCTTTCTTTTTCTAAACTCCATATTCTTGTTATTTTCTTTTAAACATTTTTGTAATAACAACTACTTTTATAACCATATATCAAATTGGCAACTTTCTTGAACATAACGGGTAAACAAGCAAAAACTATACCACAACCAATTTTTGATAACAAAATTAAAATAAAAATGTTTAATAAATATCAGATAAATTTGTCCATAGGTGAAAAAGAAAATGTTTTTAAATACCGGTTTTTAGTTGAACCAATCTAATAATCCGTTCTCATTTCAATTGGTACGACCGTTGACTCAATTGATTCAATCGCCGGTCTACTTCAAATTGTGTACGGTCCGAATAATATTATCCATCGAGCTATTCAATGTTTTATTGAAATATGTTGTTTTTTAATAGGCTAAGTGAAATCCAACTATGTAAACCCAATAAACCGCTTCAAACAATTTTTGACTAGTTTTATCTCATTGGTTCCACCTAGTATTTAAAGAAACCGTTCACTTCAATCCATTTTATAACGTAGATTAAAATTGGTTGTTGTTGAACCGTTATCATCTCTAGTTTCTGGTTCAATCGGCCAGTTCAAAACGGTTTTTAAAACACTGGAAAAAGGTTCTTTTCAACTATGTTGCGTGTATATAAGCGAAAACATAGTTTTTTTTTTTTTTTAATTATAAGTTTAATAGTCTTAAACTCCTAACACCACTTGTGTAACAAACGAAAACATGAACATTTGACCTCTAAGAATGATAACAACATCTGATACCGTTGGTCTAGATATAATGTAGTATGTACTTTTTAATAATCTCTTCGATTGTATGGATGATAGTCTTCTATTCATGTGAAGGTGGTGTTTAGCCTTTAATTTGGTTTAATTGTTTTAACGGTTGAATTTTATTTAATCTTTGAAGAAGCTAGAAAGTAAAATTGCAAAAAATAAGACAACTAAAACCAAATAAAAGCCAAGATTGGCTATCACAACTTTTTTTTTTAAACGGCAAACATAACCAATCTTAAACTACACCTTAAATCCATTTATGTTTACGACGGGACTTGAGCCTTCAACCTCAAGGAAGGAGGGCAACACCGGATACTGCTGAGCCGCTTAAGATTAACGGTACCCAATCAAACGAATTCATGAAAATAATATAAGAAATCCAATAATTCAATTTCTTATGATGGTAAAAACAAACGTCGCTTCCTAAATAAACATATCATTTAACAAGTATTCAAGCACACCACTTCCAATATACTGTCATTTTTTATCTAACCACGATTCTTAATTGAACCAACGTCCTCGGCAATTAAAGAGAGCATGAAACTATCAATATCACCCATTCCACTCAAAAATTTCCTGTCAACCTTTGTTTCACCCTTTAATGTCATAGCTCATCATATTTCAAACCTCTATTTTCGGATTAAAATTTATATTAATCGATCCTCTATATATAGCAGTTATTTCAAAAACTTATATCGGTTACACATTTTAGATGATGACCCTGAAGACTGGAAAGAAGTTTTAGGTCTTGCCTTAGAATAATAGAATGTATCCATGAAAATGGATCTACCTTTGTTTCATAACTTTACCATAATCCCGGCGTGAACTCAAATCCTGCGGGATATTTTTTCATAGACTGTAAATTTTCTAGTCATTGTTGACAACAACATTGGCCACCATGGATACCTTAGCCTCAGACATAAACATCATACATTGAGGCTCTCAAATATATTATAATGGGAATATGAGCATGCTTATGCTGCAAAAGTACCACAACTGGTGGAATGTCATTTTTACTCTACACATTAGCATTATTCAAGACGTGGTTCAATATTTCAGTGACCTTATCTTTCTTAATTTTAGAAAAAAATATGTTTACTTGTTCCTGTTCATGTTGTTTTAAAGTATCTGAAATGTCATCTTAATAATCAACTTCATCTTCCAAATCATCTTTATGCTCACTATCTTCTTCCTTTTTCAGAACCATCATAGCTTTGATAAGCCCTTGTGTATCTTCATCCACTTACTTTCTTCTTTCATGGTAGTGGGGACCCAACGATAAATTTCTCGTACACAAACATCAAAGTGAATTCCTTTATTTTAAACTTCTAGCTTTTTTGAAATAATCGAAGCAAAGCTAGTCTTGATGTAAATCCTTGTGTAGCTTGAATTCTCCTCAAGATCATCATGGATGAACATACCCATACCATCTTAGAAGTAAATTTCTGAAAAGCATAAGTACTCTAAGATGCTTTAAGAATAATATGTTTGAAGTATATGTAATTTTGTGTAAGAGGTGACAATCAAATGTATGGCCACTATTTATATCCATACGAGACAATGTAGACAACTACTAGACAAACGACTTAATCAAAACGTTCTCAACCTTTCTTGTTCTTCGTTGAGTTCGTCGACCTCCATTTCCTTACATCGATACACATAAGATTAGCACAATGGAATAAACAAACTAATCCCGACCTATGTGTATATGTACCCTAGGATCTAGGTTTTACTACTTATAGCAACCTACTTTAAAATCAAACTAAAGAATGATAAAAGACTAACCTTTTGTTTCATTGAATGAGACCTTGTAACTGCCAACTCTTGAAATGGTTGAAGGACCCTTTTGGAGATCAATTCAAAAATCCCTAACCCTCTGATTTTTTATAATAGGAGAGCTATGAGGAGGGTGGATGGTTTTCAGACACGGAATCAACATCAAGGGTTTGATCCCCAGCAATCTATTTATATGCAGCAAATTAATCCTTAAACAATTCAAATACATAAGGATAACCCTTACATTATTCAAAACGTCCCTTATCCTTATCTAAAGATACTCAAAATTGTCCCTAGCTTTCTTCTAGGAGGCTTCTGGAATATTCAAATTAATTTCAAAATAATTTTCAATTAATTTATTAATAAATTAATAACTTATTCTTCTTCATTTCCTTATTGCTAATTGTGTTATGAGTCCAACCAATAAGACCCTATTATTATTAGAAATATTACCAAAAATTCAATGACCTTGGGCACTATTTTAAAAAGTCTCCCACTTGAACAAGTCATTAACTTTAAAGGTCTATACATCCATAAGACCAATAGGATTCATCCAATGCAACTGCCAAACTCTAATCGTATTCAAAATTTTGTCCTTACATAAGTGATAAGTTATTCATTTGTGCTAGATATATGTATGAAAATGAGGCATGGATAAGGGTCAATCCCAATGTTTAAAATTCTATTTCCTGATAACAATTTTTGAAGATCTCCTCTGACTTCTAAATTGAACACATCGATTTAGTTAGGGCTTGACCAAGAAATTAAGATATTAGCACCAAATTAGCGAAGGGACCATAGATATCACTTCGTATTTATGAAAATGCACTAATAAAATTTGACTACAGAGTTTTTGTTTCTTGTCAGACAACACATGGACATACCTTTTATGACTACTAGTTACAAATATCGTTTAAGCACACCAATACATGGCAAATTTTGCAAACGAAACCCCATATGTATCTTTGCTTTAAGAATAAAAGATATTATCATCTTAGAATCACTTGTGATGTGATTTATGACTTAATATATATGTGGAGCTTGCTCCAATACTTAAATCTCTATTTTTAAATACTCATGAGTCTTAGCACAATCAGTATACAATGTCGAATCCATATTGACAAGATACTAATACTCATCACAGTCTTAAATCACTCATTCACTTCCTAGAGTGTGACCAACTACAGATAATTGGATATAATTAATTTTAATATTTTGGATGTGGATTCAACACGTGCAAAAGTGAAACAATAATAAATGATTAAAATTTGTAGCACCAGAATCACTTTATTAAGTCACCACGAAATTATTGGGTTTTGAGCACTATAACACTCCTATGGTGCACATGCAACCCTAAATGCTTTGGATCTATGTTTTCTCTAATTATACATGAATTTTTTTTTCCAAAGCATTCACCCTAACTACCATACAATTGAAGCTATATAATAAAAACTTAGTTTGGATGCTTACCTCTTGAGTAGGGTAGAGTTCTTGACATTTGAAAGCTTGAGCACCTCAAGTGTGATGCCTCTATTGGTTCACAAACACCAAAATGAAAGTGGAGGCTTGAGAGAATATGTTACTAGCACAAAATCAACTTCACCCTCTTCAAAAGTAAGTGGCAACTGATTTTGTCACTAGGAGGGGCTTATTTATAGTGTTACACATGCTAGAGTTACACTTTGTAAACCCTAATGACCCATGACTTTCCACATTCTCATGCTCCATGGATTTAACCTTCATGGACTATCCATGGATTAGTTTATCCCATCTACATAATCATGGATCATTGGCTCGTACTACAAGAATCATTGATTTACATAATCAATACCCATATATTTAATTATTCTCTTTTGACCACAAAATTAATTCTTGATCAATACTAATTAAATAATATGATTTCATATTGATATATTATACTTGTAATATGTTAATAAACCATAAATAACATTATTCTCATAATCCATTCTATCAAATTGCACTGGTGAAGGCAACCTAAAAATAACCATGCTACAATCAGGTCAAGTACATCTCAGTTATAATCCTCTAGGATCCGACTTAGCAATCGTAAGCTTTCAAAAGTTGCTGTCAACTCTGACCCAGTCAGTGACACATCCTTTAGATAAGGGATCATATAATCCTCTGTTCTCAAGATATCAGCTGGAAAAATACATGGAACAATGTCATACTTATTGTCTAGCTGTTTGTTTCCCGATTTCCGATTCGTCTGACATAGAACATATCTAAACACATCAATTTAGTTCTGACCGGGCCTGATACTTAACTGAAAACATAATCATCGAGTGGCCCATGATATTGCTTTTAGTCCTCTTAGGATAAAAGGGAAGAGATAAAGTTTGACATTATATTGTTGTACTAACTACTCATTAAATAATGCTCAACGATACGTTTTATAACATCAAGTTACTAATGCATTTTCATATCATCAATGCACAACTAATTCACAGTCAACAACTCTTATATCTAGGTTTGAAGACTTATATGATATTATCGTCTCACGATCACTCGTGATAAATTCCATGAAGTGATTCAAGTGAGCGCGGGTTGATCCAATACTCAAATCTTATTTGAGAAGTACTCATGAATGGTGAATCAAACTGTTGCTATGCCTAACGCCTTCGACAATCTACAAGCCACTTCATGACAGTCTTCTTTCATACTTACTTCCAATGTATGATCGACTGTGGATAGTTTGAATAATTCTTATTATTCGGGAAGTTAAAACATGAAAGTGAAACACAAGAATAATACTATTCCTATATGGCCCCAAAACTTGTGAGCGTAAATAAAACACCTTTTATTTAATCACCATATTGATTACTCATTATTCATTGTATAATCTTTCGATTGATCAACTTAATAATTGAATTAAAACAATAGTTATCCCATCCTCCAAGCATGCACACTATGTTTACCTATGGTCCTTACTTTGTGAAATAAATCAATTTGATTTCCAATTAAACTCATTGCACAATTCCAAATCTTTAATTGTAAGAATACCAAATTCTTTCCTTTATTAGAATGTGTTAGTTCTAAACTATTATGAAAAGATTCCTTTTGTGCATTCCTTTGGAGATTGTTACGAGACAATTCCATGGAGATGATGTCTCAAATTCAAAGGACATTCCTTTGAACATCCTTATTTGCATAAAAGTTTCTAACTTAGTCATATATTCTTGATATCCAACTCCACTTATGGAAACTTTTCCATAAATGCCATATGAATATCCATTCATAACAAAATCCTATCTATTCAAAATTATATCAATATGGACCATTCATTACTACACTTCCAACTATCCATAAGCAACCAATTCTTAGTGAACCTTAGATTGTCCCTGACACTTGTTTAACCACTTTAGTCATATTTAGTTCTAGTCCTTTTTCCCTCATAATGCCCTAGGCATTTGGAAAATTAGAACACATGAATATTATAGCATATGCAATCGGCCCAACATTCGATGTATATAGGACACGATTCATAATGTCTTACATAAAGACATGATACTTGATCAGTCTTTTGCTATAATATTTTTATTTGCTATGTTCTCACAATTGGAACTATGAAGAGGGATTCCGTAATCATAATCAAATTTCGAGAATGCAATTAACATTTCCATATATTAGAATATCCTTATGTCGAATCTTTTTAACAAAACATTATATATGTCTTTTGACTAAATTTGAAAAAATCTCAATCTAAGCTTTTAGAATTGAAAAATGAAGTATAACTTCCTCTCCCTTAATTATAGCAAAACAACTTTTCCAAACCCTGCAACTTTGCGAATTGAAACCTTTGTTTTCTATAATTAACATTGCTAACTTGCAACATTTATAATAATTATGCTCCCACTAACATAATAATTATTATCTTACTAGCATAACACTTATGCTCCCACTAGCTTTGAGATGTACCCAGAAATAAGCTGGACTTCTATAAATCAATACTTGTTGACTTTCTTACCAAAGTTCAGATTTATGATACAAGACACTTCGATAACTATTTTTATTGGCTTCTAAAACTCATACACCTTTCGTTAGATAGCTCACATGTGTGTCTAAACTATTTCAGAACTTACAACAATAAGTTATGAATCTTTAGACCTTTTTCCATTTCTCATAATTCGAACTATGAAGAGGGATGTAGTAGGCATAATCGAATTTGAGAATGCAAATATTACAAATGCTATCCCCATAAGATCTACTTAGTTAAAGCGTTTCCTCACAATCTTTTTCATGAATTGGAGAGAAACCTTATGACAATTAGATTTTTATGGTGTATGTGTTCGTATCCATGTGAATTTGTCAAAACCATAATCTTAAAACAAGGTTAGTGACAAATACAAACTCATATGGACTAAACCTATCCAATCTTAATTCTTTGCCATCTGGCAGCACAAGAGCCTACCATGTCTTCCAAGTTATTATTCGTGAAATTGAGAACTCATAGAACTCAACTATATAGTCAACCTTTAACTGGCATGGGCACAGAAACAAGAATATGTCAACACTATAGGTTGTAAACCTAAAGTCGTGTGCTAGGGATTAACAATATGTTTACTCTTGATTAGTTCTTAAAACCTTTTAAGATATTTAAGACTCCCACTGACCTCTTGACATATAAGTTTCTCTCTGTCAACAAACATTACTTGACAAAAAATATTCAAGAGTTAGTGCGATTTTGTATCAGGATAAACACTATTGACAATCGGTCTTAGTAGATCTTTGTTTTATCCAAAACATTACAACTTACCAATTTCAAATGTACAAGAGTAGAAAACATTTTACTCTACATTTGTTGACATGTCACTCAATATACAATCTTAGAGGACGACTTTAAGATTTGATTTTGGAACGAAGTATGATTCATCTTAATTGATTTAACCATTTCAACAATTCCTTATTCCTTTCCTTAGCCAAAAAAATGCACTAAGATGTCCTTAGAGGATCAAATTGTGATATAGTTTTCATAATCTTCAAGAAGATTATAAAACACGACACTCAAGTACTCTCCCATCTTTTCAGATTGGAGAAACTTTTATCTTTCTGCCAACTTTGATTCTTCTTATTCGTTCTGCTATACATTGAGACTTTTTCAATGATTAAGAATTATACTTAATCTTGTAAACATAACCATATTTACTAAACTTTAGTAAATCATGACGAATAGTGTTATTGTTCTTTGTGGTGGACCTAACCATCATACAACCAAGTGTACCCGATCATCTAGTCCTTCACTTGACTCACATAAACATGTGAATAAGGAATTAGTCTTAATTTCCCAAAGATGAAGGTTATCATTCATCATACAATACAAGTTGCAGGATTCCAAGTTTCTGTCCAACTGAAACTTAGGTTATGAGAATCATTCCTTATTTGGTAAATTTAGAAACTACCACAAACGAAAGATTCAAATCCAATTTGCTAAAAATACAAATATCATTTTTCACATATGCCATTGCAAGGAAATATAAAATAAGATAAAAAAATTTCTTTATTTATATAATTGCGGAAAAGTTTTCCTTACGATGCAATTACAAATGAAAACTATGTTATTACAAACTTCTAAGCAATCTATCATAACTCTTAAGCAGCAGCTCAAAAATCCGATCATCGAACCATGCGATCGAAATCCATCTCTTCACGATCAGACTCTTCATGCCTTTACTTTAAGCTTCCTTTGATCCTACAAAACATCAAAACTTTTTTGACTTTACCATTCTTATGATCCTTCAGGTAGACATGGTAGCTTCGCAACAAATGCCCCTTCTCTTGGCAATAGAAAGAAATGGACTCTTTGGGAATGGTACATGGGACAATTTCAGACTTAGCCTTTCCCTTTCCCTTGGAAAGATAAATCTTTTCTGGACTTCTAATGTTTCCATTGTCAATGTCCATGGAAGTTTGGGAAGTAGATCTTCTAATCAAATTTGCTTTACAAGTGCGCCAAATCATTGCAGATTCAACAGCAATTAGCAAATATGTAAGATCGATAAGGGACATGGCGTCGTCTGTCATATAGTAGTCTTTAACAAACTGACTATACGACTCAGGAAGTGACTGACGAACCAAGTCAACAGTCAAATTGCTCGACACAACGACTCTTAACATTCTCAGCCTATCAATGTGTGGCTTCATCTCCAAGACATGTGCACACACAAATCTTCCATCTAGTTGTTTGCGAGCCAATAGGGATTGAGTGACCTTGAACTTTTCAAGTCATTGAACTTGTGGGTTAGGGAGAATAAATGGAGGTGGTGGAGGAAGTGAAGTACTATATTTTGGAATATCATCTTCATGTAGAAATCCGTTTCCAACAGATTCAGGAAGACCATAGTTGTCTGACCTAGACATCTATAAAGGGAGAAATTCAAGTTAGTTGATTTAAATCCTTAATATAACACCCAAAACGAAATATTAAGGCTAGGACCCAACATAATATTTTACAATTGCGAAGAGGGATGTCGTAATCCAATTGTAAAATATTTGAAGGTAGGTAAATGATGATTTACCAATTTCCACCATGAAAAACGAAATAGATTATTAAGTTTTAATTGGTTTGAAATTCCTAGATCATTGAGATTCATTGAACTTTTCAATGGCATGTTTAAATCTTGATTGTGTCCTTCAAGTTTGTGACTGTGACGTCGAGGATCACAAAAAAGGTGTGAATAACCATGCAAATTAGCTTGGTACACCCAATGTTATAGATCGCCTAATCAATGTGCCAAATAACCACACACGCTCCATTGATCTATGATTAACATCAAGTTACCCTTTTCCACACATTGTCTGTCCCTGATTAGTGTGCCGGTTAACCACACACGCTCCACAAACGACTTAACAAGGTGCAAAGTGCAATTTCATTGATTAGACCATTTTCACATTTTCCTAAAGTAACTAAGATTGGGAATTTAATAAAATTTTGGTTACTTTATATTTATCATTATACTTTTAATGAGGGAGAATTAATGTCCTATTAAATGGACGATTTATGATAAATTCTAAAACTACGGGCATTAAAGTGTAACTTTTAAATTGACAAAAGGGCATAATAGGAATTGCAAAATTACCTATTTCCTACAATTTCTCACCCTCTCTCCTCTTTCCTTTCATAATCCCGTATTTTATCTCCACCAATCTCTCTCTAGGGTTTCAAAATAAGCACCTCTCTTAATGAATTCGGGTCCTTTTTCTTTCCTCTCTTCCCGTCGATCGCTCCACTACCGTCTTACTCCAACTTCAGGTTTGAATCCACGTATCAAATCAGTGACATTGGATTCTAGTTCCACGGCAATCATCGACGATCCGACATCGTCTTTCGCTTCAGAAGAAGAAAGTCCAGCGAAGATCGGCGCTAGGGAGCCAAGTTGTGAAATTATATCCACCGAAGATCGATGATCCGCCAGGTATCCGAAACCCTATATCTGTTAATTTCGACGATTTCATGACATAGAAGTTATACCGAAGCTTTGCTGGATCTTCAATTACATTCTCAGGGAGCCAAGTTGTGAAATTATATCTACTTGGTCAACTGTGATGTTCATTTACTCGTCTATCTTTACTAATGTTGTAGCATGACCTAGGTTCAGTAATTATGGTATTTAATATCCTTAGATATTAGTTCAAAGGATTAAACCAAGTGGAAATAGTTACAGATTTACAGGGCAAAACAGTGTGCAGTGTTCTCCCACTTGAGTATTTTATTCTTAGGGTTTTGTAATTCTTCTCAAGTGTAACTACTCTATTCTGCCCTGTATTGAATGCACTTTTTAACACTGTAATCCTTTTCCATGAATTGGGTTTAGAGCAATTGGTTATGTATAGAAGTTCCATGTTTTTCATGTTGAAGGATATGACTGCCTAATCAGCTTCTGTATACTCGATATATCTTCCCATTTGAGCAATAAGATCCCACATGCCTTCATCGATATGACATCGGCTTTCGGTTCACCCTCCCCAACTACTAAAATTGGGAAAAAAAACCCCTTTCCATTAAGCTCAAAGGTAACCTTACACTCCCTTCAACCTTTTCATCTAATTTTCGTTCTATTGATTTACATCATCAAAAGTGTATTCATTTATGAATATAATTACAATTATACAAATTCATATGTATATTGTATTTTGTTCAGTATCTTCATTTACTAAATTTGCTTCATTTAATTGATTGTTAATTGTATTTAATTCTGATTTTGGGGTTTTCTATCAAGAACACGAAATGATGAAGTATGAAATTGTTTCAGGAGCGAAGAAAGAACAATATGGAGCACCTCCACCGATTTGTTGGTTCATCGCAGTAGTGGAGTGGCAGGGGCTATTATGGCAACCTCTTCACCACTTCATTTTCTTGTTCCAGTTACTGTCGATGAGAGGGGGAGGAAGCAGAAAGAAAACGACAACAGGGGATATTTGGGTTGCTAGGCGTGTCATAAAACAGTGGGAGAAAATGGAAGGGGTTGTTGCCCTTGGCTAGCCGGAAACCACTAGCAAACACCTCTAGTGGGGATGTTTTTGTTGCACCTCGAAGACAGGACATAAATAAAGGAGTGTGAGAGGAAATAGAAGAATGTAAATTTGTATTTATCTGTGAATAGTAGTGCATTCATGTGTGAATAATAGTGAATGAATAGCAGTGCATTCATGTGTGAATAGCAGTATATTCATTTGTGAATAACATTGAATGAATGTATTTATTTATGATTAGAGGTATTCATTTATTCAATTCTGAATAACAAGGTACTTATTTGTTAATAGCAGTGTATTCATTTGTGAATAACAGTGTGAGCATGTGTTAATGAGTATATTTATTTATGATTAGAGCTATTCTTTTTGTGGAGAAATGATAATTTTTGCAATCTTTTTTATTTTCAACTGATTAAAAAAAGAAATTGGATTACTTGTAAATTGACGTGTATTTATTTGTGATTGGAGTAGTATCAGGTTTTTTGAAAAAAAAATCATTTATGAATACAAATGTACTAATTTGGTGTTCAATTTCTATTCCTTTTTTTGAACACACACACAAAAAAAAAGAAAAAAAAAACGTGAAATAAGAGAAAAGAATTTATTTCTTTTTTGGTAACTGATCCTAAATTTAAGGGAATTTGATTGAATTTTATTTTATTTTAATTTAATTAAAATATACAATTACTAGTATACCCTTATATATTGATTGGTCTAAAATTGTTCTCGCGTTCTCAGCCTTTTAGGTGTTCTCATTTGATCCTCTCCCCATATATATATATATATATATATATATATATATATATATATATATATATATATATTAATAAACTTATAATATTATAAAGTATATGAGTTGAATTTTAACTTTTAAAACTCTAAGGTTTGGAATTTAAATGTTTCAAAATGGAGGTTTCCCATTCAACAGGCATAATCACAACCCCAAATCCAACATAAATAATCACCAAAATAGATACAATTCATACTGATATATGTTTCTAAAAATTTAAACTAACAATTACAAAATTACATCATATCATTATCAAGTTTCATGCCAATAGTCATAACATAACCATCATCTTTGTCTTTTGATAATTGCTTCATGAAAGGATTAGTAGGATTGTCTTCTTTGTTTGGCCTCTACAAGAACAAATATATCACAACCCCAAACTTTTAAATTTTCAAGACTAGGAGGTTTCCCATTCAACATTTCGGATGGTGTCTTAGTGAATTTCTTAGTTGTTAGGAGGCTTAATATTACTTGTTATTTCTAAAGTGTAACATCTTAAACTTATTGGAATCATAACTCAAGTTATCATAGATTGCTCCATGTCCAATAGTAATTATTTTATTCTCTCAGAAACAACATTAAGTTGCAGTGTTCCTGGATGAGAAAATTCTGAGACAATTCCATAATCCTTCAAATGATCGATGAATTCAAGACGCAAGTATTCTCCACCCTATCAAATTGGAGCATCTTGATTGATTTTCCAAGTTTGCTTTCAACTTCCTTATGGAATTCTTTGAACAATCAAAAGGTTTTCTACTTATTCTTCATTAAATAGATATACCCATATCTACTAAAAGAATCAATAAAAGTCACAAAGTATCGTTCAACATGCCTTGTGGTGGATTTGAATGGTCCCCACACATCAATGAGGATTAGATCCAAAATATCCTTGTATCCTTCATTGTTTCCTATAAAAGGAGCCTTTGTCAGAGTAGCATAAGAGAAGCATATTGGGTTTGTAGCTTGCCTAAGAGTAGATGGTTCAGAAGGTGTTGGTTTGAAACCACACTTGTAAGAAAAAAGGATGAAAAAGATAATTATATAATTATGGTTATGCAAATCCGGTCAAAAACATGAAGGATGAAGCTAGGTATGCAATGTGATTGCATAAGAGTCATTAGAGTCGTAGATGGCTAATAACAAGCACTGTCAATAAATATATAGAGAGAGACTTGTAATGCATTGAACATGCAAAGAATTAGAAAGTATATTGCTATTTTGGGTTATGAGTTTTAAGGGGAGAATAACCTTAGAAAAAAAGTCATTTTGTGAGAAAATCGCTAAGGAAGTTTAGGAAAGATTTTTGTAACATATATTTTTCAGGAATGCTTCTTTTGAGTTTAATTATTTAAATCTATGTTTTGAGTTTTTGTCTCGGTCACGAGATGGTAACGGAGGTACTACGGTATGGCATCCTTGATTCAAAGAACGTGCATTTGCAAGACACCACGACGTGGCAAGGAATTGACCACGATCTGGTGATGTTATTATGTTGATCCCTAGATTTCTGGGCCATGAACCCTATTTAAAGGATGTGATAGATAGGGTTTCTTCCACCTTCAGCTTCCATCACGTCGAAAGAGCCCTTCATAAACCCTAACCCATTTTTCATGCTTTTGGCTTATATGTGTTGATTTTGTGATCTTGGAATGAAGAAGAAGGAGCTCTTGTGCTTATCTTGCAGAAGCAACTCATATCTATTATTTTGGATGCTACTTAAGTCCTCAAGCTTTCATATGTTTGGTTATTTATTTATATATCTAGGATATTTTGCATGTTTTGGTTCAAAGAACATTCATTTGCAAGACACCATGACGTGGCAAAGCATTGGCCATGATGTGGTGATGGTATTATGTTAATCCCTTGAATTTTGACTTATCCTTCATTAATTAGACATACCAATATCTGCTAAAACAATCAATAAAAGTCACAAAGTATTGTTCACCATTATTTTTGGTGGATCTGAACGGTCTACACATATCAGTGAGGATTTGGTCCAACATATCCTTCTATCTTTCATTATTTCCTGTAAAAGGCACCTTTGTCAGAGTAGCATATGGGAAGCATACTGGATTGTAGCTGGCCTAAGAGTATATGGTTAAGAAGGTATTGATTTTAAACCAAACTTGTAAGAAAAAGGATGTAAAAGGTAACTATATAATTAAGTATATGGAAAGCGTGACAAAAACATAAAAGATGATGTCCAATAACAACGATTTTTAGTGTGTGTGTGTGTGTTTGTGTATATATATATATATATATATATATATATATATATATATATATATATATATATATATATATATAAAGAGAGAGAGAGAGAGTCTTGTGATGGAATTGAACATGCAAACAATTGGAAAGTAAATTGGTATTTTGGGTTATGAGGTTAAAGGGGGAATTATCTTAGAAAACAACCATTACATGAGAAAATCGCTAAGGAAGTTGAGAAATGATTTTTGTAACATCTCTTTTCCAAGAATGCTTCTTCCGAGTTTAATTATTTAAATCTATGTTTAGAGGTTTGGTCTTGGCCATGAGATGGTAACAGGGTGACCACGATGTGGTATCCTTGGTTCAAAGAACACACATTTCCAAGACACCATGACTTGGCAAGGAATTGCCCAAGATGTGGTGATGGTATTTTGTTTATCCCTAAATTTATGGGCCTTGAGACTTATTAATTAAAGGCTGTGATGGCTAAGGTTTCCTCCACCTTCAGCCTCCATCACTTCTAAAGATCCCTAGATAAACCCTAAACCATTTTTCATGGTTTTGGCTATTATTTGGGGATTTTCTGATCTTGGAATGAAGAAGAAGGAGCTTTTGTGGTTAGATTGTGTAAGAAACTCATCTCTACTATTTGTGTGTATCTTTAGCATTATTTTTTCTTCAAATAACGTGCATTTGCAAGACACAACGATAAGGCCTTGCATTGTCCACGATGTGGTGACGGTATTATGTTAATCCCTAGATTTTTGACTTATGTGTCATTAATTAGATATACCCATATCTACAAAAATAATCAGTAAAAGTCAAAAAGTATCATTCACCACGGCTTGTGGTGGATCTGAACAGTCCACACATATCGGTGAGGATTAGGTCTAGCAAATCCTTGCATCCTTCAGTGTTTCCTTCAAAAGTCGCCTTCATCACAGTAGCATAGAGAAAACGTATTTGATTTGTAGCTTGCCTGAGAGTATATCGTTAAGAAGGTGTTAGTTTGAATCCAAACTGGTGAGAAAAAGGATGAATAAGGTACAATATAATTATGGTTATGGAAAGTTGGGCAAAAACATGAAAGATGATGCCAGGTATGCAATCTAATTGCATACGAGTAGATAGAGTCATAGGTGTCTAATAATAACCATTTTTAGTAGATATATAAAGAGAAAATTGTCATGGAATTGAACATGAAAGGAATTAGCAAGTAAATTGGGATTTTAGGTTATGATATCAAAGGAGAGAATAACGTTAGAAAAGAGCCTTTACATGAGAAAATGGCTAAAGAAGTAGAAACAACATTTTTATAACATTTATTTTCCAGGAATGCTTATTCTGATTTCAATCATATAAATTTAATTTTTGAGGTTTTGTATTTGCCACGAGATGTTAATGGAGTGATCACGAGATGTCATCCTTGGTTCAAAGAACATGCATTTTTAAGACACTAGGACGTGGCAAAGAATTGGCCACGACGTGGTGACGGTATAATGTAACCTCGATTTTTGGGCCATGAGCCCTATTTAAAGGATATGATGGATAGAATGAAGAAGAAGGAGCTCTTGTGCTTAGATTGCGTAAGCAACTAATCTCTACTATCTATGTGCATCTTTTGGACTCTTTGTAAGTCCTCAAGTTTTCATATGTTTGGTTCCTTCTTCATATATGTAGGTTATATTGCATGTTTTTGTCAAAGAACGTGCATTTGCAAGACACCACGATGTGGCAAGGCATTAGCCACAATGTGGTGACGATTTTACATTTATCGCTTCATTTTTGACTTATGCTTCGCTAATTAGATATACACGTATCTATTAAAATAATTAGTAAAAGTCTCAAAGTATCCTTCACCATGCCCTATGTTGGATATGAAGGGTCTGCACACATCAGGGAGGATTACATCCAACATATCCTCGCATCCTTCATTGTTTCCTATAGCAGGTGGCTTTGCTAGAGTAACATAAGGGAAGCATGTTGGGTTTGTATCTTGCGTAAGAGTATAGGGTTAATAATACATATGTTTGAAACCAAAATTGTGAGAAAAAGGACAAAAAATTTAACTATATAATTATGGTTATGGAAAGAGGGTCAAAAACATGAAAGATGATGTTAGGTATGTAATGTTATTGCATAAGAGTAAATAGAGTCGTGTGGGTTTAATAAAAACCATTTTTAATAGAAATATAAAGAGAGTCTTGTGATGGCATTAAACATGCAAAGAATTTGAAAGTAAATGGGGTATTTGGGGTTATGGGGTTAAAGGAGAAAATAACATTTGGAAAAGAGGCTTTACATGAGAAAATGACTAAGGGAGTTGAGAAAAGATTTTGGTAACATCTATTTTCTAGGAATCCTTTTTCTAAGATTAATTATTTAAATCTAAGTTTTGAGGTTTTGTCTTGGCCACGAGATGGTAATGGAGTGACTAGGATGTGTCATCCTTGGTTCAAAGAATGTGCATTTTTCAAGACACCACGACGTGGCAAGGAATTGGCCTTGAGTTTCTTGAAGATGATATGTTTATCCCTAGATTTATGGGCCTTGAGCCCTATTTGAAGGATGTGATGGATATGGTTTCCGCGACCTTCAGCTTCCATTACCTCCAAAGAGCCCTTGATAAACCCTAACCCGTTTTGCATGGTTTTGGCTTATATTTTATGATTTTGTGAACTTGAAATGAAGAAGAAGGATCTCTTGTGCTTAGATTGTGTAAGCAACTCATCTCTACTATTTGTGTTCATCTTCTGGACACTTTGGAAGTCCTCAAGCTTTCATATGTTTGGTTCCTTCTGCATATATCCAGGTTATTTAGCATGTTTTGGTTCAAGTAATGCGCATTTGCAAGATACGACAATGTGGCAAGGCATTTGCCGCGTTCTGGTGACAAGATTATGTTAATCTCAAGATTGTTGATCACTTATGCTTAATTAATTAGGTATACCTATATCTACTAAAATAATCAGTAAAATTCACAATGTATTGTTCACCATGCCTTATGGTGGATCTGAACGGTGCACACACATCAGTCAGGATTAGGTCCAACAGATCATTGCATCTTTCATGTTTCCTATAAAAGGCGACTTTGTCAAAGTAGCATAGGGCAAGCGTGTCCGATTTATAGCTCGCCTTAGAGTATATGGTTAAGAAGGTATTTTTTTTAAAAAAAACACTTGTGTTAAAAGGATCAAAAAGGTAACTATATAATTATGGTTTTGAAAAGAAAGGCCAAAACATGAAAGTTGAAGCCATGTATGCAATGTGATTGCATAAGAGTAGATAGAATCGTAGATGTCTAATAATAACCGGTTTTAGTAGTTATATAATGTGATTATTGTGTTGGAATTAAACATTAAAAAAACTATAAAGTACATTGGTATTTTGGGTTATGAGGTTAAAGGGAGAATAACCTTACCAAGGATCCTTTATGTAAGAAAACGGTTGATAATGTCGTAAAAAGATTTTTGTAACATCTGTTTTCTAAGATTGCTTCTTCTGAGTTCAATTATTTAAATATAAGCTTTGAGGTTTTGTCTTGTCCACAAGATGGTAACGGAGTGACCATGATATGCCATCCTTGGTTCAAACGACATGCATTTTCAAGACACCACGACATAGCAAAGAATTGGCCACAATGTGGTGAAAAGATGGTATGGAGTGAGGTTTTTTTTTTTTTGCCACAAGATCTTAAAAAGGATGATGATATCCCATCCTTTGTAACATCCTAGGAATTCTTCTTCTGAGTTTAATTATTTAAATCTAAGTTTTTAGGTTTGTTATGGCCATGAAATGGTAATGCAGTTACCACAATGCGTTATCCTTGGTTCAAAGAACACGCATTTTCACGACACCACAACGTGGCAAGGAATTGGCCATGAGTTTTTTTACGGTGATATGTTTATCCCTAGATTTATGGGTCTTGATCCCTGTATAAAGGATGTGATGGGTAGGGTTTCCTCCACCTTCAACTTCCATCACCTCCAAAGAGCCCTTGATAAACCCTAACCCCTCTTTCATGCTTTTGGCTTATATTTTATGATTTTGTGATCTTGGAACGAAGAAGAAGGAGCTCTTGTGCTTAGATTGTGTAAGCAACTCATCTATACTATTTGTGTGCATCTTCGGGACTCTTTGGAAGTCCTCTAGCTTTCATATGTTTGGTTCCTTCTTCATGTATCTAGGTTATTTAGCATGTTTTGGATCAAATAATGCACATTTGCAAGACACCACGATGTGGCAAGACATTTGCCATGATGTGATGACGGTATTATGTTATTCTCTAGATTTTTGACTTATGCTTCGCTAATTAGACATACCCATATCTAATAAAATAATAAATAAAGTCACAAAGTATCGTACACCACGCCTTGTGGTGGATCTGAACAGTCTCCACACATCAGTTAGGATTAGGTCCAACAGGTCATTGCATCTTTGTCAGAGTAACATAGGGGAAATGTATTCGATTTGTAACTTTCTTTAGAGTATATCGTGAAGAATGTGTTTGTTTGAAAAAAAACTTGTCACAAAAGGATAAAAAAAGGTAACTATATAATTATGGTTTTGGAAAGAAGGGCCAAAACATGAAAGATGAAGCCAGGTATGCAATGTGATTGCATAAGACTAGACAGAATCGTAGATGTCTAATAAAACACACTTTTAGTAGATATATAATGAGAGTATTGTGATGATATTTAAGATGAAATGAATTAGAAAGTAAATTGGTATTTTGGGTTATGAGGTTAAAGGGAGAATAACCTTACAAAGGAGCCTTTACGTGAGAAAATGATTGAGGAAGTTAAAAAAAAGATTTTTGTAACATCTGTTTTCCAGAATTGCCTCTACCGAGTTCAATTTTTTAAATCTAATTATGGAGGTTTTATCTTGGCCACGAGATGGCGATGGAGTGACCACGATATGCCATCTTCGGTTCAAATGACATGCATTTTCAAGACACCACGATGTGGAAACGAATTGGCCAAAATATGGTGACGAGATACTATGGAGTGAGGTTTTGTCTTGTCCACGAGATCTTATAAAGGATAATGATATGTCAACCTTTCTAACATCCTAGGAATGCTTCTCTTGAGTTTAATTATTTAAATCTAATTTTTGAGTTTTTGTCGTTGCCACGAGATGGTAATGTAATGACCACGATGTGTCATCCTTGGTTTAAATAACGACCATTTTCAAGACACCACGATGTGGCAAGGAACTGGCCACGATTTTGTGACGGTATTATGTTTATCCTTAGATTTATGGGCCTTGAGCCCAAATTAAAGGATGTGATGGATAGGGTTTCCTCCACCTTTAACCTCCATGTTCTACAAAGAGCCTTTGATAAACCCTAACCCTTTTTGCATGATTTTGGCTCATATTCGGTGATTTTTTTTATCTTGTAATAAAGAAGAAGGAACTCTTGTGCTTAGATTGTGTAAGAAACTCATCTCTACTATTTGTGTGCATCTTTTGGAATCTTTAAAAGTCCTCAAGATTTCATATTTTTTGTTCCTTCTTCATATATGTAGTTTATTTAGCTTGTTTTGGTTCTATAACTGTGCCTTTGCAAGACACCATGACGTTGTAGATTTTTGACTTATGATTAGTTAATTAGATATACACATATATACTAAAATAATCATTAAAAGTCACAAAGTATCATTCACCAAACCTTGTGGTGGATCTGAATGGTCCACACATATCAGTGTGGATTCGGTTCAACACATCCTTAAATCCTTCATTGTTTCAGGTAAAAGGTGCATTTCAGAGTAGCATAGGGGAAGCGTATTGGATTTGTAGCTTTCCTAAGAGTATATGGTTAGCAAGTTGGTTTGAAACCAAACTTGCGAGAAAAAGGATGAAAACGTAATTATATAATTATGTTTATGGAAAGTGGGGCGAGAACATGAAAGAAGAAGCTCTATTTGCAAGGTGATTGCATAAGAGTTGACAAAGTCGTAGATGTCGAATAAAACCATATTCAGTATATATATAAAGATAGTTTTATGATGACAATTAACAAGAAAAGAATTAGAAAGTGAATTCGTATTTTGGGTTATGAGGTTTAAGAGGAGAATAACCTTAGAAAATAGACATTTCTTGAGAAAATGAGAAAGGAAGTAAAGAAAAGTTTTTTTGTAAAATATGTTTTCCAGGAATGCTTCTTCCAAGTTTAATTATTTAAATCCTAGTTTTAAGGTTTTATCTTGGCCAAGAGATGGTAATGGAGTGACCAATTTGTGGCATACTTGGTTCAAAGAATGCAATTTTCAAGACACCACGACGTGGCAAGGATTTGGCTACGACGTGGGGTCGGTATTATGTTTATCCCTAGATTTTTGGGCCTTGAGTCAAATTAAAAGGTTGTGATGGCTAGGGTTTCCTCGAATGTCGGCCTCCGTCACATCTAAAGAGTGCTTCATAAATAGTAACCCCTTTTGCATGGTTTTGGCTCATATTAGGTGTTTTTTGATCTTGTAATGAAGAACAAGGAACTCTGGTGCTTGTATTGCATAAGCGGCTCAGCTTTACTATTTGTGTGCCTCATTTAGACTCTTTACAAGTCCTCAAGCTTTCATATTCTTGGTTCCTTCTTCATATATGAAGGTTATTTAGCATCTTTTGGTTCAAAGAACAAGCGTTTGCAAGACACCAAGACATGGAAAAGCATTAGCAATGATGTGGTGAAGGTATTATGTTAATACCATGAATTTTGCTTATTTTTCATTAATTAGATATACCCATATGTACTAAAATAATCAGAAAAAGTGACAAAGTATCGTTCACCATGCCTTGAGGTGGATCTAAATGGCCCGCACACATCAGTGAGGATTAGGTCCAATGGATCCTTGCATCCTTCATTGATTCTGGTAAAAGGCACCTTTATCAAAGTACCATAGGGGAATCATATTGGATTTTGACAAAAAGATGAAAAATATAACTATATAATTATGATTATGGAAACCGGGGCAAAAACATGAAAGATGATGTTAGGTATGCAATGTAATTGCATAAGAGTAGATAGAGTCGTAGACATCTTATAAAAACCGTTTTCAATAGACATATAAAGAGAGTCTTATGATGCAATTGAACATACAAGGAATTTTAAAGTAAATTTGTATTTTGGGTTATGAGGTTGAAGGGGAGAATAATCTTAGAAAAGAGCCTTTACATGAGAAAATGGATAAGGAAGTTGAGAAAAGATTTTTGTAACTTCTGTTTTCCAAGAATGCTTCTTACGAGTTTAGTTACTTAAATGTAAGTTTTGATATTTTGTCTTGGCCACACGATGGTAATGAAGAGACCACGATGTGTCATCCTTGGTTCAAACATATGCACACTTTCTAGACACCACGACGTGGCAAGGAATTGGCCACCATGTGGTGATGATATTATATTTATCCCTAGATTTTTGGGCCTTGAGCCCTATTTAAAGGATATGATGGCTAGGTTTTCCTCCACCTTCCACCACCATCATCTCCAAAGAGCGCTTGATAAACTCTAACCCTTTTTGCATGCTTTAGGCTCATATATGGTGATTTTGTCATCTTGGAATAAAGAAGAAGGAGCTCTTCTGCTTAGGTTGCTTAGGCAACTCATCTGTACTATTTGTGTGCATCTTTTGGACTCCTTGGAAGTCCTCAAGATTTCATATTTTTGGTTCTTTCTTCATATATCTAGGCGATTTAGCATGTTTTAGCTCAACGAATGCGCATTTGCAAGACACCACGATGTGGAAAGGCATTGCCCACAATGTGGTGACAATATTCGGTTAATCGCTATATTTTTTTACTTATGATTTGTTAACTAGATGCACCTGAATCTACTAAATTATTCCTCAACCATCATCCACCATCATCTCTAAAGAGGGCTTGATTCATGCTTTTGGCTCATACTTTTTGATTTTGTGATCTTGGAATGAGGAAGAAGGACCTCTTCTGTTTAGGTTGCATAAGCAACCCGTCTCAACAATTTGGGTGCATCTTTGGACTCTTTGGAAGTCCTCAAGCTTTCATATTTTTGGTTGCTTCTTAATTTATCTAGGTGAATTAGCATGTTTTGGTTCAAAGAAGGAACATTTGCAAGACACCACGACGTGGCAAGGCATTCGGCACGATATGGTGATGGTATTATGTTAATCGCCAAATTTTTGACTTATGCTTCATTAATTAGATGTATCCGTATCTACTAAAATAATCAATAAAAGTCACAAAGTATATTTCTCCATGCCTTGTGGTGGATCTGAACGGTCCACACACATCAGTGAGGATTAGGTCCAACAGATCCTTGTATTCTTCATCGTTTCCTGTAAAAAGCGCCTTTGTCAGAGTGACATAGGGGATGTGTAATGGATTTGTAGCTTTCCTAATAGTATATGGTTAAAAAGTTGTTGGTTTAAACCTAAACTTAGGAGAAAAAGGATGAAAGAGGTAACTATATAATTATGGTTAAGGATAGCAAGGTAAAAACACAAAATGATGATACGTATGTAATGTGATTGCATAAGAGAAAATAGAGTCGTAGATTAATAATAAAAACCATTTACAATAGATATATAAGGAGAGTCTTGTGATTGCATTGAACATGCATAGAATTTGAAAGTAAAATGTTTATTTGGGTTATCAAGTTAAAGGGGAGAATAACCTTAGAAAAGAGCCTTTACGTAAGAATATGGATAAGGAAGTTAGGAAAGATTTTTGTAACATCTCTTTTTTAGGAATGCTTCTTCTAAGTTTAATTACTTATGTCTAAGTTTATAGCTTTTTTCTTGACAATGAGATGGTAATGGAGTGACCGCAATGTGTCATTCTTGGTTCACAGACCGCACATTTTCAAGACACCACGACGTGGCAAGGAATTCGCCATGATTTGTTAACGGTTTAATGTTTATCCCTAGATTTATGGGACTTGATTCCTATTTAAAGCATGAGATGGCTAGGATTTACTCCACGTTCAACATCCATCACCTCCAAAGATCCCTTGATAAACCCTAACCCCTTTTGCATGTTTTTGGCTCATATTTGGTGATTTTGTGATCTTGGAATAAAGAAGAAGGATTTATGGTGCTTAGATTGATAAGCATCTTATCTCTACTATCTATGTGCATCGTTTGGACTAGTTGGAAGTCCTCAAACTTTCATATGTTAGGTTCCTTCTCCATATATCTACGTTATTTAGCATGTTTTGGTTCAAACAACTCGCGTTTGCAAGACAACACAACATGTCAAGACACTGGCCACGATATGGTGATGGTATTATGTTTATCCCTAGATTTATGGGCCTTGAGCTATATTTAAAGGATGTGATGGATAGGGTTTCATCCACCTTCAGCCTTTATCACCTCCAAAGATCCCTTGATAAACCCTATCCACTTTTGCGTGTTTTTGTCTCATATTTGGTGATTTTCTGATCTTAGAATGAAGAAGAAGGAGCTCTTGTGCTTAGATTGCATTCGTAACTCATCTCTACTATTTATGTTCAACTTTTAGACTCCTTGAAAGTCCTCAAGCTTTCATATCTTTGGTTCCTTCTTCATATATCTAGGTTATTTAGCATGTTTGGGTTCAAAGACTACGAATTTCCAAGACACCATAATGTGGCAAGGCGTTTGCCACGATGTGGTGACGGTATTATGCTAATACGTAGATTATTTACTTTTGCTTCATTAATTAGATATACCCATAAATACTAAAATAATCATTAAAACTCCAAAAGTATCATTCACTAGGCCTTGTGGTGGATTTGAATGGTCCAGACACATCATTGAAGATTAGGTCCAACAGATCCTTGCTTCCTTCATTGTTTCATGTAAAAGGCGCCTTTATTAGTGTAACATAGGGGATGCGTATCATATTTGTATCTGGCCTAAGAGTATATGGTTAAGAAGGTGTTTCTTTGAAACCAAACTTTTGACAAAAGGATGAAAAAGGTAACTATATAATTATGGTTATGGACATCGGGGAAAAACATGAAAGATGATGATAAGTATGCAATGTGATTGCATAAGAATAGATAGAGTCGTAAATGTCTAATAAAAAACATTTTCAATAGATATATAAAGAGAGTCTTGTGATGGAATTGAACATCACAATATCTGGAAAGTAAATTGGTATTTTTGCTTATGAGTTTAAAAGGGAGAATAATCTTAGAAAAGATCCTTTATGTGGGAAAATGGCTAAGGAAGTTGAGAAAATAATTTTACAATATCTATTTTCCAAGAAAACTTCTTTTGAGTTTAATTACTTAAAACTAAGTTTTGATGTTTTGTCTTGGCCACAAGATGTTAATGGAGTGACCATGATGTTTCATCGTTGGTTCAAAGAATGCACATTTTCAAGACACCACGACATGGCAAGGAATTGGCCACGATTTGGTAATGATATAATGTTTATACCTAGATTTCTGGGATTTGAGCCCTATTTAAAGGATGTAATGGCCAGGTGTTCCTCCACATTCATCCTCCATCACCTCCAAACATCTCTTGATATACCCTAACCCCTTTTGCATGATTTTAGCTCATATTTGCAGATTCTGTGATCTTGGAATGAAGAAGAAAGAATTATTGTGCTTAGATTTCATAAGCAACTCATCTCTACTATATGTGTGCATTTTTTGGACTCTTTGGAAGTCCTCAAGCTTTCATATTTTTGGTTCCTTCACCATATATCTACGTTATTTAGCATGTTTTGGTTCAAATAACTAGCTTTTTCAAGACAATACGACTTGGTAAGCCATTGGCCACGACTTGGTGATGGTATTATGTTTATGCCTAGATTTTTGGGCCTTAAGCCCTATATAAAGGATGTGATGGATAGGTTTTCCTCCACCTTCAGCCTCTATCACCTCCAAAGAACCCTTGATAAAGCCTATCTGCTTTTGCTTATTTTTGTCTCATATTTGGTTATTTTGTGATCCTGGAATGAAGAAGAATGAGCTCTTATGCTTAGATTGCGTTAGCAACTCATCTCTACTGTTTTGTTCATCTTTTGGACTCCTTGAAAGTACTCAATCTTTCATATCATTGTTTCCTTCTTCATATATCTAGGTTTTTTAGCATGTTTTTTTTTCAAAAGACCGCGTATTTCCAAGACATTACAATGTGGCTAGCCATTGGCCACGATGCGGTGAATGGTATTATGTTAATAGCGAGATTTTTGATTTATGCTTCATTAATTAGATATACCCATATCTACTGAAATAAAAAATAAAAATCACAAAGTATCATTCACCATGCCTTGTGGTGGATTTGAACAGACCACACACATCAGCGAAGATTAGGTCCAACAGATCCTTATATCCTCATTATTTCCTGTAAAAGGCGCCTTTATCAGAATAGCATAGTGGAAGCATATCATATTTGTATCTTTCTTAATAGTATATGGTTAAGAAGGTGTTGGCTTGAAACCAGCCTTTTGACAAAAGGATGAAAAAGGTAACTATATAATTATGGTTATGGAAATCGGGGTAATAACATTAAAGATGATGATTGGTATGAAATGTGATTGCATAAGAATAGATCGAGTCGTAGATGACAAATAAAACCATTTTCAATAGATATATAAAGAGAGTATTGTGATGGAGTTTCACATGCCAATAATTGGAATGTAAATTAGTAGTTTGGCTTATGTGTTTAAAGTGGAGAATAACCTTAGAAAATATCCTTTATGTGGTAAAATGGCTAAGGAGGTTGAGAAAAGAATTTTGTAATATCTATTTTCAGGAATGCTTCTTTCGAGTTTAATTACTTAAATTTTTATTTTGAGGTTTTGTCTTGGCCATGAGATGGTAATGGAGTAAGCACGATGTGTCATCCTTGGTTCAAAGAACTCACATTTTCAAGACACCATGACGTGCCAAGGAATTGGCCACGCTGTGATGATGGTATTATGCTAATCCCGAGATTTCTGGGCCTTGATACTTATTTAAAGGATGTGATGGCTAGGGCTTCCTCCACCTTCAACCACCATCTTCTCCAAAGAGCCCTTGATAAACATAACCCCTTTTCCATGCATGTGCCTCATATTTTGTGATTTTGTGGTCTTGCAATGTAGAAGAAGGAGCTCTTATGCTTAGGTTGCGTAAGCAACTCATCCCTACTATTTGTGTGCATGTTTTGGACTCTTTGGAAGTCCACAAGATTTCATATCCTAGTTGCTTCTTCGTATATCCAGGTTAATTAGCATGTTTTGGTTCAAAGAACGAGCATTTGCAAGATGCCACGATGTGGAAAGGGATTGGCAATAATGTGGTGATGGTATTATATTAATCACTATATTTTTGACTTATGCTTTGTTAATTAGGTATACAAATATCTACAAAAATAATCAGTAAAAGTGACAAAGTATCATTCACCAGGCCTTGTGGTGGATTTGAACAGTCCACAAACATCAGTGAGGATTAGGTCCAACAGATCCACGCATCCTTTATTGCTTCCTATAAAAGGTGCCTTTGTCAAAGTAACATAAAGGAAGCATAATGGATTTTAACTTGCCTAAGACTATATGGTTAAGAAAGTGAACTTGTGAGAAAAATAAAGGATGAAAAAGGTAACTATATGATTATAGTTATGAAAATCGGGGAAAAAACATGAAAGATGATGCTAGGTATGCAATGTGATTGCATAAAAGTGGATAGAGTCGTAGATGTCTAATAAAAACCATTTCAATTTGATAAATAAGGAGAATCTTGTGATTGCATTGAACATGAAAAGAATTTGAAAGTAAAATGGAATTTTTGGTTATGAGGTTAAAGGGGAGAATAACCTTGGAAAAGGCCTTTATGTGAGAAAATGGCTAATTGGTTGAGAAAAGGTTTTTATAACATCTGTTTTCCAAGAATTTGACTTTTAAGTTTAATTATTTAAGTCTAATTTTTGAGGTTTTGTCTTGGTCGTGAGATGGTAATGGAGTGACCACGATGTGTCACTCAAAGAACACCTATTTTCAAGACACCGCAACATGGAAAGGAATGGCCACGATTTGCTGATGGTATTATCTTTATCCCCAGATTTTTGGGACTTGATCCATGTTTAAAGGATGTGATAGCTTGGATTTCCTTCACCTTCAGCCTCCATCACCTCCAAAGAGCCTTCGGAAAACTCTATCCCCTTTTGAATGCTTTTGGCTCGTATTTGGTGATTTTATAATCTTGGAATAAAGAAAAAGGAGCTCTTGTGCTTAGATTGAGTAAGGAACTTATCTCTACCATTTGTGTGCATCTTTTGGACTCTTTGGAAGTTCTGAAGCATTCATATGTTTGGTTCTTTCTTCATATATGTTTATCCCTAGATTTATAGGCCTTGGGCCCTATTTAAAGGATGTGACTTATAGAGTTTCCTCCACCTTCACCCTCTATCACCTCTGAATAGCCCTTAATAAACCCTATCCTCTTTTGCGTGTTTTTGGCTCATATTTGGTGATTTTGTGATCTTGGACCGAAGAAGAAGGTGCTCTTGTGCTTAGATTGCGTTAGCAACTTATCTCTACTATTTGTGTGCATCTTTTGGAATCCTTGTAAGTCCTCAAGCTTTCATACGGTGGGTTCCTTCTTCATATATATATATATATATATATATATATATGTGTGTGTGTGTGTGTGTGTGTGTGTGTTATTTTGCATGTTTTGGTTCAAAGACTGTGCATTTCCAAGACACCACGATGTGGCAAAGCATTGGCCACGATGTGGTGACGGTATTATGTTAATCCGTAGAGTTTTTACTTAAGCTTAATTAATTAGATATACCCATATCTACTAAAATAGTCCGTAAAAGTCACAAAGTATTATTCACCATGCCTTGTAGTGGATTTGAACGGTCTGCACATCTTAGTGAGGAATAGGTCCAACAGATGCTTGCATCCTTCATTGTTTCCTATAAAAGCCACGTTTTTCAGAGTAGCATAGGGGACGCGTATCGGATTTTTTGCATGCCTAAGAATATATGGTTAAGAAGGTGTTGGTTTGAAAGCAAACTTTTGACAAAAGGATGAAAAAAGTAACTATATAATTGTGGTTATGGAAAGCTGGGCAAAAACAAGAAAAATGAAGCTATGTATGCAATATGGTTGCATAAGAGTAGATTGAGCCATAGATGTCTAATAAAAACAATTTTCAATAGATATATAAAAAGATTCTTGTGATTGCATTGAACATGAAAATAATTCTAAAGTAAATTGGTATTTTGGGTTATGTGGTTAAAGGAGAGAATAACCATAGAAAAGAGCCTTTACGTGTGAAAATGGATAAGGAAGTTGAGAAAAGATTTTTGTAATATCTGTTTTCTAGGAATGCTTCTTCCGAGTTTAAGTACATAAATCTAAGTTTTGAGGTTTTGTCTTGGAACGAAGATAGTAATGGAGTGACCACATTGTGTCATCCTTGGTTCAAAGAACAAACATTTTCAAGACACCACGACATTGCAAGGAATTAACCACAATGTGGTGACGGTATTGAGACCTATTTAAAGGATGTGATGGCTAGGATTTCCTCCACCTTCAGCCACCATCATCTCCAAAGAGCTCTTGATAAACCCTATCCCCTTTTGCATGATTTTGGCTCATAGATGGTAATTTTGTGATCTTGGAATGAAGAAAAAGGAGCTCTTCTTCTGAGGTTGCACAAGAAACTCATCTCTACTATTTTTGTGCATGTTTTGGACTCTTTGGAAGTCCTCAAGCTTTCATACGTTTGGTTCCTCCTTCCTTTATCTAGTTTTTTAGCATGTTTTTGTTCAAAGAACGCGTATTTGCATGATACGCAGACGTGGCAAGGCATTGGCCACAATGTAGTGACGATATTTTATTAGTAGCTAGATTTTTGACTTATGGATTGTTACTTAGATATACCCATATCTACGAAAATAATCAGTAAGAGTCACAAAGTATAGATCACCAGATCATTTCTTCCTTCATTGCTTCATTTGAAAGGCACCTTTGTAAGAGTAAGAAAGAGGAAGTGTAAAGGATTTGTATCTTGCCTAAGAGTATATGGTTAATAAGGTGGTTTTTTGAAACCAAACTTGTGAGAAAAAGGATGAAAATGGTAATTATATAATTATGGAAAGTGGGGCAAAAACTTGAAAGCTGATGCATGGTATGCAAGGGTATTGCATAAGAGTAGCTAGAGTCGTAGATGTCAAATAAAAACTATTTTTAGTAGATAAATAAAGAGAGTCTTGTAATGGAATTGAACATGTGAAGAATTTGAAAGTAAATTGGTACTTCGGGTTACGAGGTTAAACTGGAGAATAACCTTAGAAAGAGCCTTTATGTGAGAAAATGGCTAAGGGAGTTGTGGAAAGACTTTTGTAACATCTGTTTTCTAGGAATGCTTCTTCTGAGTTTAATTACTAAAATTTATCTTTTGAGGTTTTTTCTTGGCCACACGATGACAAATGGAGTGACCACGAGGTGTCATCCTTGGTTCAAAGAACAAGCGATTTCAAGACACCACGATGTGGCAAGATATTGGCCACAATGTGGTGATGGTACTATGTTTATCTCTAGATTTTTTGGCCTTGAACACTATTTAAAGGATGTGATGGCTAGGGTTTCGTCCACCTTCATCCTCCATCTCCTCCAAAGAGCCCTTGATAAACCTAACCCTTTTTATGCTTTTGGCTCAGATTTTGTGATTTTGTGATCTTGGAATGAAGATGAAGAAGCTCTCGTGCATAGATTGCTTAAGCATCTCATCTCTACTATTTGTGTGCATCTTTTCGACTCTTTTTTTTAACTCCTCAAGCTATCATACGTTTGGTTCCTTGTTCATATATCTCGGTTATTTAGCATGTTTTGGTTCAACTAACACACCTTATCAAGACATCACGACGTGGAAAAGCATAGGCCATGATGTGGTGACGGTATTATATTAATCCCTAGATTTTTGACTTATGCTTCATTAATTAGATATACCCATATCTACGAAAATAATATGTAAAATTCACAAAGTATCATTGACCATGCCTTGTGGTGGATCTGAACGGTCCACACACATCCGTGTGGAATAGGTCCAACAGATCGATCATTGCATCCTTCATTGTTTCTTGTAAAAGGAGCCTTTGTCAGAGTAACATAGGGGAAGCATGTTGGATTTGTATCTTGCCTAAGAGAATATGTTTAAGAATGTGTTGGTTTGAAACCAAACTTGTAAAAAAATGATGTTAAAGGTAACTATACAATTATCGTAATGGAAAGCGGGGCAAAAACATGAAAGATGATGCTAGGTATGCAATGTGATTGCATACGGGTAGATAGAGTCATAGATGTCTATTAAAAACCATTTCCAATAGATATATAAATAGATTCTTGTGATGGCATTAAACATGCAAAGAAGTTGAAAGTAAATTGGTATTTTGGGTTATGAGGTTAAAGGGGAGAATAACCTTAAAAAAGTGCCTTTACATGAGCAAATGGCTAAGTGAGTTGAGAAAAGATTTTTGTAACATTTATTTTCCAGCAATGCTTCCTTCACATTTAATTATTTCAATCTAAGTTTTGAGGTTTTGTCTTAGCCACGAAATGCTAATGGAGTGACCACGATGTGTCATGCTTGGTTCAAAGAACGTGCATTTTCAAGATACCACAACGTGCCAAGGAAATTGCCACTATTTGGTGACGGTATTATGTTTATCCTTAGATTTCTGGGACTTGATCCCTATTTAAAGGATGTAATGGCTATGATTTCCTCCACCTTCCGCATCCATCACCTCCAAAGAGCCCTTGATAAACTCTAACACCTTTTCCATGATTTTGGCTCATATGTGTTGATTTTGAGATTTTGGAATAAAGAAGAAGGAGCTCTTGTCCATAGGTTGCGTAAGCAACTCATCTCTACTATTTGTGTGCATCTTTTGGCCTCTTTGGTAGTCATCAAGCTTTCATATGTTTGGTTCCTTCTTCATATATATATATATATATATATATATATATATATATATATATATATATATATATATATATATATATATATATATATATATATATATATATATATATATATATATATATATATATATATATATATATATATATATATATGTTATTTCGCATGTTTTGGTTCAAAGAATTGGCATTTGCAAGACATCACGACATGGCAAGGCATTAGCTATGATGTGGAGACAGTATTACGTTAATCGCAAGATTTTTTACTTATGCTTCATTAATTACATATACCTATATCTACTAAAATAGTCAGTAAAAGTCACAAAGTATCGTTCACCATGCCTTGTGGAGGATCTAAACGGTCTACACATGTCAGTGAGGGTTAGGTCCAATAGATCCTCGCATCCTTCATTATGTCCTATGAAAGGCGCCTTTGTCAAAGTAACATAGGGGAAGCTGTTGAAAGGCGCCTTTGTCAAATCCTCACAGTCTACATCTCTCCACAGTCAAGCTCCTTCAGCGATCACAACCGAAGTCATCGAGCTACAGCAGTCGTCTTTCTGTACTTAGTTTATTATCTTTCTGTAATACTCTTTATTGTCTAGTATGCCTTGCATGGGTACTCTTAGAGAGTTAATCACTTGTATTTCCTGAGTCTCTATAAATAGAGCTCACTCTTTATCAATCAAAACAGATCTCTTCTTACTCATCTCTAGATCTTAATTATCTTCAAGTCATATCTTTCTTACTCTCTGAAATCCTCTCGAACACAACTGATTAATACTTCTCTTCGGAGCAAGTCACTTGTGACTCTATCACTAAGATTGATCTCACTCACTAACTTCGTTTGAATGCATTCCATGTTATGAATCTTCTTATGTTATTACTTGATATATCAACTGCTGTCATTTATGTTTCTTTATATTTCTACAACTAACTATCTAACCATCTAACATATTAACTTATTATTGTTGAGCTTTTAGATCCTTTGAGATTTACTAATTCTACAATCATACTTGTTCCAACGTTTGTTCAAGTGTGTCTCAATTTATTTCTCTCAACAATTGGTATCAGAGCCATAGTGGTTGCTTTTTGAAAAACGGAACTCTGATTTTTCAAAGGGCCTTCTATACCACTGAAGCTCAATTTTAAACAAAAAAAAAACAAAATGGCAGAAGCACTTTCTCTAAACGTCTCCAACAGTTTTGGTGGTTCAAATCGAGCTCCAATACTGGTTGCAAATAAATACCATCACTGGTCTCAAAGAATGGAAAGATACGTAAGGATACTTGGTAGAGATGTATGGCGATCTATTGAAGAAGGACAACATGTCCCTGTTCTTACACCTGTTCAAACCGATGGCACCACAGCCAGATTAGGAGGAGGACAACCTGACTTTAACCATCCCACCAAGGACGATCTTGATAAAATGGAAAATGATGTTGTTGCTTTTTATGAAATCTCTTGTAGAGTTGCTCATGACAACTTCGATAGTATCATAAATTGTAATTCAGCAAAAGAGATCTGGGATGTTCTCAAGAACTTGTATGAAGGCTCAGAACAAGCTCAAGATAAGAAGCTCACAACTGCACTCGAAGAATTCAACAACTTCAAAGCTCATGCTGGTGAAAGTTTAGAGGACTCCTTCAAAAGGTTCAATCTGATTGTTACTAAGTTATCAAATGTCGTCACCATCCGCAGTAACCATGAAGCTAACCTTCAATTTCTCAATGGGTTAGGAAGATATTGGACTACTGCTAAGATGATATTTCAAGGAGATAGAAAGATGCATTCCATGTCTCTTTACAAGCTGTATGGGGAGTTGCAAGCACAAGAATCCACCATACTCAAAGATTGTGCTGACTTCGGAGGACCACTTGCTCTTGTAGCACAAGCTCCTCACAACCAGTCTTACTCACCCTCATATGACACTACACCGCAGTCGGACGAAGCTGACTCAGAGTATGATGATGAAGAAGAATT
This sequence comes from Lactuca sativa, assembly GCF_002870075.4. Classification (NCBI taxonomy): domain Eukaryota; kingdom Viridiplantae; phylum Streptophyta; class Magnoliopsida; order Asterales; family Asteraceae; genus Lactuca; species Lactuca sativa. The sequence goes on along the minus strand of NC_056627.2, from coordinate 244,553,570 downwards.
TCCGAAGGCTATTGCTATAGTTAGTGAACAGTTCAACCGACTACCACCTCACTCTTTTCGCAAGAATCAACAATTCAATAAACCTCCTTTCAATCGTAAATTCAACCCAAAAAACAATCACTCTCATTATCCTAAAAGTTCACACCCACAACCGCAATCTCAAAACACTCAACCAAAGGAGACACCGCAGTCTATGCAAACCTCTGACTCTGGTACTCCTTCAGAAGACAAAAGTGATCTTGTAGTATGCCACAAATGCAACAAAGAGAATCATTTTGCAAAGGATTACAAAGCCAACGTTGTGAAAGACAGAGCATTCTACCTTAGAATGGCTCAAGAACTGGAAGAAAAGGAAAAGGCTAGGGCTTATGTGGCTCATGTTAAAAGAGACCATCAAGTTTGGTCATCTGGAGATGAAGAAGAAAGCATCACCAACATCAAAGGGAAAGGCAAGATCAGTATGCTACGAACTGCTGATGATGATGGCTCTACAAAGCTGGAAAGTAACTACTGCTACATGGCAAAGGATGGAACTCTAAGCATCGTCGACCAGGTAAAACTCATGACCCAAACTCTAAACTATAACATGCATGACTGTCAACCTTTCATAGACAATCTTAATGAAACATGTGTTTCCATCGTTTCAGACTACAACAAAGCCTTAGATGAGAAGAACATAGCGTCCCAAGAGATGTTTCATGTGAGAGGACGACTGGACAACAACAAACTCAAAATGGCTATCTTAGAAAAAGATTTAGAGTTAGAGAAAGATGCAAGAATGTTGAGTGAAACCCAACTAGAAACAGCTTTGAATCAAAGAGATTTAGCTCAGAGTGAGATTGTACGTTTAAATCTTTTAATAGAAAAATTGTTCAATGAAAGTGAAGCTATTGAAAATTTAGTTAATAATGGAACCGTGGACAATACATACAATTGGGGTTGGTCCAATGGATATCCTACCACAGAGGATTCCTCACCCCGGTTTAACAAAGATCGACATTATGTCCCTCCGGACCGAGAATTTCATTTCCCAGTCGATGACAAGACTTTTCCTGCAGATATCAGAACACACTTCGGTAGGCTTCATAATTTAAGTAATTATTGTGTCATTGTGGAAATTGTGCCTGAGGTGTCGGATTACACAAGTGATCAACCTCTTATCTGTGGCACAATCAGTTCAAATACTCAGACCTCATCCATTGTTGTTGAAGAAATAGTCATAGAAAGTCTTGCAGTCTCACAGGACTTTCCACCATTGTCCTTAGACCGCATTGCCTCTCACTGCAGTCATGATTCTCAGAAAAATCCCATTCCAGCCACAACCCAGACTTATGCTATTGTAGTTAAGTCTTCTTTACCAAAGTCCTCAATCAAAAGTTCAGTGACTCTTCAACCAATTCACCATGAACTACCCACAGAAAATTTTGATGTAGGTCAATGTTCTCAAAATCCTGAATTTTCAAGTTCTTATGAGTCAAGCCCTCGGTGTCAAAAAATTTCAAAGACTTCCAGGAAACCGCAGTTAAACACCAATGACTGTGGATCTCCAAAAACTTTAGCACAAAAGGCTTTCAAAGAGGATATTCGATCTCAAGGCACAAATCGACAAAGTTTTTCTAAAAACAAAAGACATATCAGATTTCCAAAATCCAAAAGTCCAGAAAAGTTTGTTTTTGCTCATTATCTTTCAAAAAACATTCCCATCAAGAAACCATGCAAAAAGGAATGTGCAGTTGCAACATCCATCCCTAATTCATCTGACAAAACCCAAAAGAAAGTAAGGTCTTTTGAAAACAATGGTTTTCAAATCTATTCCTCAGATGATCCAAAATGGAAGGGTATGTTACCAACTCCAACACTTTTAAAATCATCTCGAAGTTTCAACAAATGGAAAGGCATTTTACCAAATGCCAAGAATAGGTCCAAAGTGTCTACACATGCAACACCTTCTGCATGACAAACGTTTTCTAAATCCAACAGCTCTCGTGTCAAATTTTACCAAACTCGGACCAGTCACAAATCAACCACACCTTTCAGACCGTTGACCAAACAAAGAGCCAAAACTAAAGACAAAATTTCAGCATGTTAGTGTCAATGTAGTTGTCAGAAAAAGTTTTCTCATGTCAAAACTGACCTTCTTCAGAAACCTTGTAACTTTTCAAAAGGGCACTATGCTCCGAAAACTCACAAACACCCAGGACTAGGATTAAAAGTTAACACGAAACCAGTCCCTGCAACCTCATTTCATGCATCAATCAGAAGCTCGTCTGTTTTCCCAAACTCCAAACTAGTTTGGATGCCTAAACTGACCGTTTAATTTTCAGGCCTTGTGCAATGAGGAACAAGAAGAAGAATGGTTAATCGATAGTGTCTTCTCCTTGCACATGATAGGAAGGTTAGAATACCTTCGATATTTCAGGCCAATTTGCAACGGTGGAAATGTCACATTTGGGAACAATGCTAATGGGATAATCCGAGGTTACGGTGTTCTCACTACCGGAAACTTCTCTATTCAAAAGGTTGCTTATGTAGAAGGCATTAAACACAATCTCATTAGTTTTGGTCAACTATGTAAAGCAGGCCATCGTGTTGAATTTAATGACTAGTTTTGTTATGTAATGACAAGTAATAGAAGCACTTGTCTGATCAAGTCCAGATCCGAAGGTACTATGTACCATCTGGATGTATCTTTGATAATAGGCAAACCGCAGTTATGTTTTTTATCCAAAGCTGTATCCGAAGTCAGCTGGCTATGGCACCGCAAGCTCGCTCATCTTAACTTCAGATACATTAATATCTTGGTCACAGGAGAACTAGTCAGTGGTCTTCCAATCCTCAAGTTTAGAAATGATACCCTCTGTCCTGCATGTGAATGTGGAAAGTAATTCAAGGCAAGTCATCCCACGGTGATTGATTCCACAATCTCTGAACCATTGGAACTTTTACACATTGATCTCTACGGTCCATCTATCGTAGCCAGTCTTCACCACAAAAAATACATACTGGTTATTGTGGATGGCTTCACTCGTTTCACATGGGTCTTCTTTCTTCGACTCAAGTCAGAAACACCGCAGGTGTTGATCAACTTCATCAAGGAAATAGAACTTCAGATCAAGTTACCAGTCAGACGTATCCGAAGTGACAATGGAACCGAGTTTACTAATCATCTTCTAAATAGTTTTTTGGTCTCTAAAGGGATTACACATAACTTCTCAGCTCCTTACACACCACAATAGAATGGCGTAGTAGAACAAAGGAATTGCACTCTAGTAGAAGCTGCCAGATCTATGCTCAATTTTGCAAATCTTCCTCTCTACTTCTGGGCCGAAGCAGTGGCCACAGCCTGTTTTGTTCAAAATCAAAGCATTGTATGCAAATGCCTCAACAAAACACCATATGAAGGACTCAGCAACCGCAAGCCAAATCTCCTATTCTTTCATATCTTTGGGTGTAGATGGTTCGTAATAAACAATAGAGATCACCTCAATAAATTCGCACCGAAGTTTGGTGAAGGCATCTTCCTTGGACACTCCACTAACAAGATTTCTTATCGAGTTCTCATTAGACGCACAAGGTTGATAATTGAAAGCTTCAATGTAAAGTTTGATGATTATCACATCCGCAACTCAGCTCCGTCAACTGAAATCACTGCAATTCTAGAAATTGATATTCCTACCTCTTCGGGTCCATTAAATCTATTTGAAATAAACTATGATGATCTCTTTGATCCTATTGATTCAGCCAAGCTATCTGAAGTTCTCGTGTCTCTAGAAGCTCAACAACAACATACAGATATATCTAGTCCTACAGCATCCGAAGAAGTATCACTAAATACTTCCACCTTGCCAGTTGAGGGGGAAAACTCCACTTCAAACGATACAACAACCATCGAGGTTCTAGTACCAGAAGATGATGCTCCAATCCGCAGAGAGTTTCAACCATCAAAAGTTTCTTCGGATTCGGTTGATGAAAACATAGAAAACATTGACACAAGAATAGATTCAAGGATTATCACACTCCCATCCGCAATCCAGGGGGAACCTTCGCAAGTTCAAGGCGAACTCCCTACTACACTCCAGGGGGAACCTTCGCCATCTACCCAAGATAAATCTAATCCCGCCTTCCCAGTTCAACACACTTCAGCAGGATGTTCTCAAGTCCAGGGGGAACTGTCCTCTTAAACTGCAGAGTCTTCTGATATTGACGACATTCCCTCCACCACAGCTGCTAATCATCTGATACCTCGTCTACATGTATGGACGAGAGACCACCCACCAGTTCAAATTATTGGCAACCCATCCGCAGGAATCCAGACTCGGTCATCCAAGGACTTATCTGATCACTGCCACTACGCAGCGTTCATGTCCTCAGTTGAACCTCGATCGATCAAAGAAGCGTTACTCTAACCAAATTGGATTTCCTCAATGCAAGAAGAACTGGAAGAATTCAAAAGGAACAAGGTATGGCAACTCGTTCCAAAACCGCAAGGCCACACCGTTGTTGGCACAAGAAGGGTGTTCAAGAATAAGTTAGATGAATCTGGTGCGGTCGTCTGAAATAAGGCAAGGCTTGTTGCCACGGCATATAGTCAACTTGAAGGCATTGACTATCATGAAACGTATGCTCCGGTAGCATGAATGGAAGCCATCGAGATCTTCTTAGCATACATAGCACACAAAAACATCAAGGTTCATCAAATGGATGTGAAAAGTTCTTTTCTCAATGGGGAATTAAAAGAAGAGTTTTATCTTCAGCAACCTCCAGGTTTCGAAAGCGTTGAATTCCCAGACCACTGCTATAAGCTTGAAAAGGCATTCTACGGTCTAAAACAAGCCCCTAGAGCTTGGTGTGAGACTTTATTTGAATTTCTTGTCTCTTCAGGTTACAAAAGAGGAGTGATTGATCCCACATTATTTCGAAAAGAAAATGGTGACCATCTAATGCTTGTACAAATATATGTGGATGATATCATTTTTGGCTCAACTGATCAAAGAATGGTGAGTGAATTTGCTAAGCTCATGACCAACAAGTTCCAAATAAGCATGAATAGAGAGAATAATTTCTTTCTAGGACTTCAAGTGAAACAAGTCCCTCAAGGGATATTCATTCATCAAGAAAAATACACCTCATAACTATTGAAGAAGTACTCAATGGATAATTGTTCTTCGGCTAAGATCCCCATGCCCTTCGGTTATAAGATTTCTGCTAATCCATCAGGTGAATTTGTTGATCACAAGTCTTATAGAGGTATCATTGGCTCTCTGATGTATTTCACTGCTAGCCGACCGAATATAGTTTTTGAAACGGGTGTATGCGCAAGGTACCAGGCTGACCCAAAAGTGTCTCATATGAATGCAACCAAACAAATCCTACGGTACTTAAAAGGAATCAAATCTCTTGGATTATGGTACCCAGCAGGAAATGATTTCAGTCTTCAAGCATTTACCGATGCGGATCATGTCGGATGCAAACTTGATCATAAAAGTGCCTCAGGTGGATGTCAATTTTTGGGTGGAAGACTAGTCAGCTGGTCCTCAAGGAAACAAAATTGTGTATCATTGTCTACCGCAGAAGCTTAATATGTGGCCGCAGCCAACTGTTGCTCTCAAGTCTTATGGATGAAAACACAACTGCTAGACTACGGATACAGAATGTTGCGGATACCAATCTATTGTGACTCTGAAAGTGCCATAGCGATTTCTCACAATCCTATTCAGCACTCCAAGACTAAGCATATTGAACTACGGTATCATTTCATCAAAGACCACATTCTGAAAGGTAACATTGAACTAATTTTTGTTCATTCTCATGAAGAGATTGCTGATGTATTTACATAGGCACTTGACTCTACAAAACTCAACACTTTCTTACAAATGTTAGGAATGATGAATCCGGACCCACAATTCTTTTTGAATTGATAGGTACCGCAGACCATCCTTGGTCTCCATTGCGGTTCTAATTGAAATTGCTTATGTTAGATGGTTTTGGTATATTCTACGTACTGCAACCATATATCATAATTATACTTCAATGGTCCTTATTGTTTGTTATTACTAATCTTTGCTCCAAGTGTTCATCTCAGTTCATCTACTGCAGTCATCCATCCGACGTCATATGATCCATCCGCAATCATATGGTTATTATTGTTTGTTATTACTAATCAGTCCATCCGCAGTCACATTAATTGATTTTCAGACTGTTACATTCTTTTGAAAAAAATGGTGTACTATTTAATGATCGTTCATTAAATAGAGAAAACATTAAAGAAAAACATTCTTTGTGCATCTTTATCATTCTTTTGAATAAACCTCGTGTCAAACCTATTTTAGGTATGATGACAAAAAGAAAGATTTTCCAAATCAAATCCTTTTTAAATCTGTCTTTTCCTATTACCCTAAAACATCAAATCCGTTACAACTTCCCTTTACCCAACGGATTGATCTCACCCTCACCACACGTTCACCAGAGGTGATTACAAATCTGACATTTCGTTAAATGCAAACCTTTTTTGTGGTAAACCCCAAATTGAGATTTAATCCCTCTTTTCTTAATCTATGGCTGAAATTAGTGCTTTTAATTCAAAATAAACCCCCAAACATTTTTCCCCAAATTCACTTAGGGCAAAAAACGTTTCGCACTCCCTAAAGCCACTATAAAACCCCTTTCTTCCCGACAAAGATAAGTTTACGCTCTCTAAACCATAAACCTTTCTCTTGCATTCTACCTTCCTTCTTCAAAGCTTCTTCAAAATCTCAACAATTGTGAAATCAGGTGTATCCAAGAAACCTTCAAAGGAATCTGCATCAGTGAATCTCGCTGGTTCAGGCTCTGCATCAAAACATCCCACACCAACAATTGCTTCAAGCAATTTCAGAGCCGTGTTTGAAGAACACTCTGTCTATAATGCCCCCACGAAGCTGATGATCAAGTTCTTGTCTAATCACCCACTGTTTGAACTCTTCGATATGTTCACTAACGTTGTTCCTCTCTCAACCCTCTTCAAGTGCGCTTTTTCAGCCTATCGACCTCTCAACAACCTTCAAGAAGTGCATCTCAATCTTGTCAACGATACTCTGGTCATCTTGAACAAGGAAAAATTTCTTACTGCAATAAACCTCCTTGTTCATCAATCCATCAAGGTTTTCACTCCATCAATGGCGGATATACTGTCTGCACTTTACCAAATGGGATACCAAAAGAAAATCAAGGGAATTGGGGGATACGACAAAAACCAATTGTCTGCGGTCTGGCAATTCGTCTGTCACTTTATTATTCGCAGTCTATTTGGCAGAACCGGAGGCACAGACAACATGGGACTAAAACTCCTGGAACTCGTATGGAGCATCTTCACAGGACATGATGTCAACTACGGACAGATCCTATGGGATGATTTTCTGCAGTACATCCCGAAAGAAAGCCCACGAGAGAACCCTACCAAACTCACCTTTGCAAGGTTTTGGTCTCTCTGCATCTCCGACCTCCATGCGGATGCAGGAATCAGCATGGGCAACGACATCAACTTCTTCATAACCAAGGATCTTAAAAGGTACAATCCCTTATCTTACCAAACTCTTTTTGGAACAATAAGAAGACTGCCCACCCACATTTTTACTACCCTTGGTCTTGAGACTGTTGATGTCTCAGATCACATTGAGGCTACGGAAGGTATTGCCCCCATACCTTCCTACCCCACCTCCTCCAATCCAATCCGCAATTCTTGATCACACTAGTATCGCAGTCCCATCCTCCACAACTCTCTCCAACATTTCTCTATCCCAAAGATGCAAGCATAAAGTCTCAGCTCATCATGGCCCCCGCAACACCAAGAAACAAGGAACTCCTAAAAAGGATGCTTCCAAGCCATCCAAGCCCTCCAAGAAAAGAAAAACTCCACCAGTGATCACTATAGTCGAACCAAGTAGACATATCTCTAGCAGTGACTCTGATGAGGATGATCAACCTATTGCAATCCTCAAGAAATGCAAAACCGATCCCACTAGCCATATGTGTGACCGGACTGATACCTCAGCCTCTTAACAGGCTCCGGTAGTCCTTGGGATGGCTGCACATCCATTCAAAACAACCCTCCTATACCACTCAGGCATAAGAAGTGCGTCTGATTCACCGCAACATGGACACTCCCCCTAGGTCACTCCCAAGAGGATGGCTCAGGCTCCCGCCCTAAGGTCTCCAGGGATTCTTGTCTTCATTTTTCTTTACCCCTGAGGAGTTGCACTCCATTCTTTTGTCTATCACCCAAACACTCCAAACACCATCCCAACCGCAAGGCGATTCTTCAGCCTTTGCTAGAACTGAGCCGAGGCTAGATTTGACTTTAGGTCAAGGAGACCGAGGAAGCTCAGGAAATCCTACTCTGCTTACATCAGTAACAGGTGGTTTAGGCATGGTGAGCACAAATGTGCAAGGATCCGTGAACCCGAGGGACACCTCGGTCCGCTTTCAAGGAATTGACGATGTTGATTTAAATGACTCATGGAGTAAATATCAACCATCCAATGAAGCCGAAGCCAAGAAATATGCCGCTTTCCGTAGGCCATTCTAAGCACGAAAAGAAAGACAAACCAAGCAGATTCAGTAGAAACAACAAGAAATTCTCTTCGTGGCTAAGTATTGGGCAGACGCGATTAACAATGCCAATACTATAGCCAGCTTCTGCAAAGTTCATGCCATGATAGACAACATGGCTGATACCATGCGCAAGGCTAAAGAGGCAACTGCTGATCAGGCTCCATCAAAGCCTCCTCCATCTCCAACTGCCAAGACTCCCAAGATGCAGGCACCGAAATCGAAGTTAGTTTTACTCCTACCTTCGGTTTTGACGATGTTGATCTTCAAGAGGTCAATCAACCAAGCCCTTTGGATGATGACCTGATGATGTATGTTGAAGAAGTAGAATCGAGTGGTTCTCAACACTCCACCTCTAAGCCAAAGGAGAAGAAAAAGAAGAAACAGATGGCCGTTTCTAGAAAAGAATTCTTCAATCTTCAATCCAAGGTTGATCAAATCCTAGCTGCAGTCAACTCTACTCAACCGCAGGCGGACGACAATCCTGTGCCACAGTCCTTGATTGAAAGGATTGAACGACTGAAAGTAAGGGAATGAATGGCTACTGAGAGAATCTCTCTCAAAGTTGAAATGGGGAAAAGGTCCCTTGACAACAATCGGCAAGCAGATCAAAAGGAGTTTATGGCTGTTGCAGAGCGCCTTATATCTGAGGTATCCGCAATAAAGGACAACCTGCAGGCAGCCATTGCGAATCAATATTCTCGGTCTCAGAAACTGACAGATGAGACTCACACTGCATATGAGTCCACTATTTCAGTTCTCCATGCAACTATCAACAAACTTCAATGCTCATTATCATCCAACTTCCATGGCCCCGAGATTCTCCAACTAACAAAGGAGATTCACTAACTGCTGTTCAACACCTCCATTCCTGATAACCAGCAACTGGCTGAAGTTCTTAAAGCTCACTTCTAGGAGGTTTGTGCTAAAGTCGATGGCCTTAAACAATGGCTTGAGGAGTCTCCCGGTATGAACTCCTCAAGAGGGGGAAGTGAAGAAGAAGACCATCGAGAAGAAGAATATGAAGAAGAACATCATTCCAACACCGCTTCTCTGAAAGTCCCTTCACCTCAACCCTCACCACAACACCACTCTCCACCACCACAACACAAAATCATCCCTTCCCCTGAAAGACATGAAACTCCCCCAGACTTCAAGAATCTTGCGGAGCACATATCCTCTCCAAGTTCAAATGACTCTCCTGTAACGAAGCAGAAGAAAGCTGACTGGAAACCAGCTAAACTTGCAGAGCTCATTTGGAGAGAATGCGGTTTTGACACTGTGATGGATGAATCCTTGATAAATTCCTGGATCAATCCCCACCGCAGACTTCAAGATGACGAATACAAACCATACCTCACGTATGCTAAACCTCCTTCGGATGGATACTGGGATGTCCCTATCTCCCCAAACGCTAAATACTTCATTGTATTTGAGCAGTTTGACCGCAACCTTCCTGATCACAAGAGACTGCCAATGGAGTTCGAGAAGGCATGCGTCTCCCATTGAGAAGATCTGGTCCAACGACAGACCTTTAGCAGTCAAGAACTTCAAGCCGCGAAAATTTATGAAGACTGAGTTTGTGTAATACACACTCACAAGAAGGAATCATGACTACGTCCGCACCAAGCTGACTTCCCCTGCATGAACCCAAAAGAAGTCTTCCTGATAGCAAAGGTGTTCCAAAATAAGTGTGAAAAGCATCCGAAGATGACAATAGCATTTGAAAGAGCAAGTACTTATCTGAAAGAAATTATGTGTGATTTCGCTAAGATCGATGTGGAGATCCACCCAATCCTTGCCAAAAAGATTGATCTACCTCCTTTTGATCCCGCACCGATGCCAACTGAAGGCTATGAGGAAAGAACCCTTGGTGCTACAAACTTTCCTGAACTTGGATTCATCTTCAAAAGGAAGACTAATCAAGTCAAGTACTTCATCTCCGTGACCTCCATGAACCGCCTCACAAAGAAACAACTTGAAATCTGTCGAACCACAGTGGAAAAATCAAAGCATACAACTGCTGAAGTTAAGTTCGAGATTTTAAGAAGGATCACCTAGCTGGAGAATGTTAGGAAATTTTGGTGGATCCTGATCAAGTTCCTTAAACTTTATAAGTGAAGAAAATTAGAGGTCACATAGGGGGAAATTGTTGATACACGAAGTGACCCTCTTAATTTGTCTACCGTAGTCTACACCTCTCTGCAGTCATGCTCCTTCAGCAATCACATCCTAAGTCATCAAGCTACCGCAGTCATCTTTTTGTACTTAGTTTATTATCTTCCTATAATACTCTCTACTGTCCAGTATGTCTTACATGGCTACTCTTAGAGAGTGAATCACTTGTATTTCCTGAGTCTCTATAAATAGAGCTCACTCTTTATCAATCAAAACAGATCTCTTCTTACTTATCTCTAGATCTTAATTATCTTCAAGTCATATCTTTCTTACTCTCTGAAATCCTCTCGAACACAACTGATTAATACATCTCTTCGGAGCAAGTCACTTGTGACTCTATCACTAAGATTGATCACACTCACTAACTTGGTTTGAATGCATTCCATGTTATAAATCATCTTATATGTTTACTTGATATATCAACTACTGTCATTTATGTTTCTTTATATTTCCGCAACTAACTATCTAACCATCTAACATATTAACTTTTTATTGTTGAGCTTTTAGATCCTTTGAGATTAACTAATTCTACAATCATACTTGTTCTAACGTTTGTTCAAGTGTGTCTCAGGTTATTTCGCTCAACAGAAGCATAATGGATTTGTAGCTTGCCTAACACTACATGGTCAAGAAGGCAGTTGTTTGAAACCAAACTTGTGAGAAAAAAGATGAAAATGGAAACTCTATAATTATTGAAAGTGGGTCAAAAATGTGAAAGCCGATGCAAGGTATGCAATTTGATGGCATAGGAGTAAATAGAGTCGTAGATGTCTAATAAAAAACCATTTTCAGTATATATATATATATATATATATATATATATATATATATATATATATATATATATATATATATATATATATGTGTGTGTGTGTGTGTGTGTGTGTATACATACATACATATAAAGAGAGAGTCTTCTGATGGCATTGAACATGCGAAGAATTTGAAAGTAAATAGGTACTTTGGGTTACGAGGTTAAAGGGGAGAATAAGATTAGAAAAGAGTCTTTACATGAGAAAATGGCTAAGTAAATTGAGAAAATATTTTTCTAATATCTGATTTCTAGGAATGCTTCTTCGGAGTTTATTTTTTAAATTTAAGTTTTGAGGTTTTGTCTTGGCCACAAGATGGTAATGGAGTTACCACGATGTGTCATCCTTGGTTCAAAGGACACGCATTTTCAATAGAACGCGCAATGGAAAGGAATTGGCCACAATGTGGTGATGGTATTTTCTTTATCCCTAGATTTCTGGGCCTTGAGCCCTATTTAAAGTATGTGATGGCTAGGGTTTTCTCCACCTTTATCCTCCATCTCCTCCAAATAGCCTTTGATAAACCCTAACCCGTTTTCCATGCTTTTTTCTTGTGTTTGGAGATTTTGTGATCTTGGAATGATGAAGAAGGAGCTCTCATGCTTAGATTGCTTAAGTAACTCATCTTTACTATTTGTGTCGATCTTTTTGACTCTTTTTGTAACTCCTCGAGCTTTCATATGTTTCATTCCATTTGCATGTATCTACTTTATTAAACATGTTTTTGTTCAAAGAACATGCATTTTCAAGACAATACGCCATAGAAAGGCATTGACCACGATATGGTGACGCTATTATGTTAATCTCCACATTTTTGACTTATGCTTCAATAATTAAATATACCCATATCTACTAAAATTATAAGTAAAAGTCACAAAGTATCATTCACCATGCCTTGTGGTGGTTCTGAATGGTCGACACATTGTTGGGTTTTAGTTCGAAAATAATTTCATAAACTAGAAAAATATGGAAACGGAAGACTTAAAATTTTGAACATCACATAATATTTCATACGCACTAAGGATCTCCTTGCAAGTTGTGGAAAGAATTAAACACCAACCAAAGAATAGGTGAAGAAATGACAACCTTTGTAGTTCTTTGGGTCCTCGGAAGCTTGGAAGTTGAAGAATGTGGAAACTTTGAGACACCAACAATGACTCGACTTGATGTAGATGTTAGTCGATAAATTCTTAATCCCTTAAGCTTTTTGTTCATAACCAATATGAACTTAAAAAAGGCATAAAAATGCAAGTAATCTTCATGAAGAGATGAAGAAAAAAGATAGAGTAACCTCCTCTAAGGAGGTTACAGTTTTGGGAAGCAAGAATGAAGCACCCAATTCAAGAATGGAAGCGTCATATATTTTTTGTCTTAAAGTGAAGCCATTAACCATTAGGTACTTACACTTTAAAAAAGCATGTCCCTAAAGATTACATGTATCTCATGCTTCTTATTACTTTTGATTAAACAAACATGAAAGCCATACTATTGTCTTTTGACTCTTATTTTATAAAAATAATAAAAGGAAGAAGACAAAAGCTTTATACTTTATAAACCAAGTTTATAAAATATAAACTTTAACTTTTTGGTAAAAGACAAAAGAATTTATCTAGTCCAAAATGTTGTTCATCACTTATTAATTCATACCATATGAATTATATATAATGTAACTTGCTAATGAAAATTATTATTTCCTAGAAAAAATAATTTCCAATTTAATAATAAGAGTTTATTAAATATTTATTAAAACCAATTTCTAATAAATAATCAATTGTATCAAGTTCTTGTTGCTAGTGTGACCAATTAGTTTCATATGTTAATTAGCAATATCACTTTAATATGATTGTTGATAATACTAGACCTTTCAATCTCCTACTTACACAAGACTCATATTAGACTGATATAAACAGTCGCGAATGTCAAGCAACATTTCACTACCCCCAACAACATATAACTTTGTGCCATTATATCAACACCCAATTCCCAAAAAGCTAAAATATTATATTAACGTTTAAGTACCAACTACCTAAGTGCACTACAAGAAAAAGACACTTTTACGACGCGCAAACCACGACACTCGGAGATTTATGTTACGAAAAAGAGATTGACATTAAAAAAGTGTCATCTCTTCAAAAAAATTGAATGAGTTACGTCGCGCATTATTACGTGCCCTTAAATTAATGTCTCATGTAAAAAAAATTAAAAACACGGAGGGCACTTTATGTAAAATGGGCGTCCTCTCATTTAATGTCGCTTTATATTTTTACTCAAAACACACGTTCTAAAATTTTTAAATACCCGACTTCAAGACCTCCCTTCATTCTCTTCCCTTTCTCTCTAGAAACCCTAATCACTAGACCATCTCTGCTCGCGTTCATTCCTGAAGATCACGCGACCAGCAACTAGGGCTTTTATTTCCCACTTACATATAATCGTGATTTTCATCCTTGCATTTGTCTCAGATCGATGCTTCTCGGCTCTTCTCCACCGACTTATCTCCCTTCTCTGATACTATCTCTTTGTTTCTCTTTCTTTCTGGACGGTTCTACTGCTCCAGCTTCTCTATGGTACTATTCATCGGCTTCCTTAAGTCCACTAAGGTAACCGCCACTTTCGATCAGTCGGTGTCACCTCCTTCGGTTCCTTCAGTGATGGTGGGTTTTCTCAGTAAAATAAAATGCAACTGTGGTATAAATACAAATAACATAAATGAGGCTAATCGATTTAGGGTCTGATTTGTGCGTGGAGAAGATTGACGGGACTTCAAAGCACGAATCAAAGACAACGATGGAGGCAGAGTGAAAGCAACAAATAGAGACCTTCTTTTATACCCTCGATTCAAGGTTTGATTTACGTATCTTTAACCCACTTCCGATGGATCATCGTCATTGAAATTCTCTGTTTCTGGGAGTTTGAAACCAGATTTTTATATCCAAATTCATACGCTTCTCTCTCTCTCTCTCTCTCTCTCTCTCTCTCTCTTATTCATTTCTCTGTTTTTCTAGTAGTTTAAACTAGCCAAAAAAGATGGAGGGCGAATAGATCGTAATCGTGATGCTCAAAACCCGTGGGATTTCTATCAGCGCTACAAACGAGTACATAGAGTTGATGAAATCCGGATAGAGGAACAAAGAATGCTTGAATCTGGAACTTTCTGTTCTGATATGGGAGGGTAAGTACATTCTATCTTTTGGCCCTAAAAATACCACTTTTTGAGTTACGAAAAATACAATAATGTCACTTGTGAAAATTAAAGTCTCATTAGAACTATTTATATGAATTTCAGTTTGGGACTGAGATCTCAAGAAACTAAAAAGGTATTTACCACATTAAGAGCTCTTGTTGAGGTAATGGAAATCCTTAGCAAAGATGTTGCACATGATGGAGTTGGCAGATATATTACAAAAGAGGTATTTCTTCTCCCATCTTGCGTTTGAGTTAACAATATCCTTGTACCATCTAAAAGTTGGTTAACTGAATCTCAAAGTATTCTACAGTTGCCACTGAGAAATCATTATTCTTGTTGATTTGTCATCACATTGTTTTACTTTGCTCTTTAGATGAAGAATCTCTTTATAAACTTTAAAGGCATCTCCAATATTCATAGCTGATTAGTAGATTGACTTTAGTGTCAAGAGTTTCAATGCGATAGATACATATAGTTGGTGAGCAAGTAATGCATATAAGCACCTCTTAACATCTTTCACTTATCCCTTTATAGCATCCAGGCAATATGACCACCCAATAAAAGAAAAAAAGATATTATGATTGTCAGCTTGACAAATTTGTGTTTCCAGTTGTGTAATGGTTTACACTAGTTTAATCTGTAATATATATATATATATATATATTCTCCACCATTCATTTGAAAATCAACAAAAAAGCTTCTCGTGCTTCACCTTCTTCCTTCAGTTCAATTCAGCTTTGTTTACTGATGGTGATATTATGTATGCAGAAAGACAATATCAGGAATCAACGTGAGAATATTGTTCTCTCTTTAGCAAATGCACAATCATGACTTGGCATACTATCTGAAGCTGATGTAGTAAGTCTATTTTTTTTGTATCTACAGTTTATACACTATTATTAATGGAAAGTTGCTGACGTGTCATTCAAAATTTTCTTAGAAACTAAATGAGAAAGCTATTACGGAAGTGTTCCTAAAGTTTCTTGATAATTACTTCAAATGGTGAAAATATTTGCGTATACGTCTTGTTTGGAACAGGTGACTTCCATCCCCTGTTATCACTTTTTATAAATAAAAATCATCGTTTGTCATGTTATGCTAATTGTGAAAGTTGTTTTCAATAGTATACAAGCCATTAACAAGGACAGGAAGCTTTTCTTGGTTTCATTATACTACTTAATCTGGGGTGAAGCTGCAAATGTCCGTTTTCTTCCAGAATGCATTTACTATAGATTCCACCATGTAAGTGTCTTACTCTTATCTATATTAGTTGATCAATGATTTAACCTGATTGTTTAAACTGATAAATACTTGTATTACCTAGATGGCCAGGGAATTCAATGCCATTTTGGATCATGGACAAGCTAGCCCTGCATAGAGTTTTATTTGTGAAGATAATTCAGTTTCCTTTTTGGCACATGTCATTCAACCAATTTACAACACACTCTCTAAGGTCAATAAATCTTTTCCCCTCTTTTGTTAATAAAAGTAATGAGTTTGTTATTAATTAAATTGTCACTCGCATATTTAAACAAATCTTACTTTTTCACAGGAAGCAGAACGAAACAATAATAGGAAAGCTGCCCATTCAGCATGGCGGAATTATGATGATTTCAATGAATATTTTTGGTAGGTCTTTCATCTTTGTTACAAATTACTCTTATTTTATATACTTTTCAGAAGCTTATACTTGAAATTATTCAGGTCACCTACTTTCATCTTTGTAGTATATGATATGAATTATCTGGAAATTGCAAGATATGCTTTTCTTTTTGTCTTCGGTGGAATCTTTACAGCTGGTTTATATATATATATATATATATATATATATATATATATATATATATATATATATATATATATATATATATATATGCAGCAGCAGGATGAGGATACAAATGTTGGTGGAACAAATTCGGATCACAAGACAGACATAAAGCATTCAGCAGAAAACAGTGAGTCCTTTTTTATGAAATGAAGAATAATATTTAAGTAGATGAGAAAGATTTTTGGTTGTGATTTTTTTAGAGTCGGTCTTAGATGGTGAAGGAAATCCAATGCAGAAGCCAAACAAAAGGAATGATATGGAATCAGATAGCATCCAGAAGGAGAAGGAGGATGATGGTAAGAAGCATTGTATTGGATTTGGATTTTGGAGGAGATAAATGAAAAAAGAAATGTTCTTTGTTGACTTTTTAGCAATATGATTGATTGATGAGTTTTGGAAATTTAGGGGAAGAGGATAGAAACGAAAAGGAAAAGTAAAACGAGAGACAGGTGTCACCTGATAAGCTGTACAGGGCTGCACTTTTGAAAAATCATTTTGCGAACACAATTCCATATCATTCCTTTTGTTTAGTAATATAAAAGAGGACCCGCAACAACATGAAAACCAAAAAAGGAAAGGTTTGCCAATACTATAAATATTTTAAGTTTCTCTTTCTTTAGTAATATAAAAACATAAATGTTGTCGTTTTTGAAAAAGCACGACTGCAAGCAGAAGCTAAGGCATATGAAGATGCTTGGAGGCGAGTGAAGGCGGAAGGTGCTGCAGAAGAAAAATAGAAAAGAGACCTGGAGAGGAAAGCAGCCAGACAAGCATTATTGAAGGTATTCCGTATTTCTATTTTGTAACATATATTTTACTATAATATATATTTTATTGTACTTTTTTCAGATTGAAAAGACGGTTGAGATCGATGAGGTGTCTCGGTATCTGAAAGACTTGGACCCGACAAATAAATTTAATCTTAAATCTTAAATCTTAAATATTATCATGTTATGTATACATAAAGTAATAAACATAATTCTTGTTAATTTTTTATTTGAATATGTTTTTATATTTTTTAGGCAAAAGAACGAGTGTGCAGATTGATCCAAAGTGGAGTTGAAAGTGGAGCTAAACTACTGCTTGATGGAAGAGATATTGTAGTATTTTTTTTCAACTTCATATAATTCTTTAAGATATAAGGGCAAAATGGTCATTTAATCCCATTCAGCAGACTTAAGTAAACAGCTATTGGGCCCACAATCTTGTCTGGTGTTACTGAAGATATGGAGTGTTACAAGGTATAAGCTTTCTAGTGTTATTTTCAGTTATGAGGATGAGGAAGGGCATTTACGTCTTTTGCACAAAGTATGTTACAAGATTTAAACTTTTATCTAAATGCAGGAAGAAATCTTTGGTCCAGTTCTTATTTGCATGCAATTCTATTAATACTTTCTATATATAATACTTATTTAACTGATCATGTTCATAATTCATTATCTTGAGGCCTAATTTTGTAATTTCACCTTTTTTTTCAGGCCAACAGCTTCGAAGAAGCCATAAATAATTCACAACATCCGGTGTGGCTGCTAGAAAGTTTCAAATTGACAATGAAGCAGGGCAGGTAAGTAATTTTACATATCCTATGAATATTATGACTTAAGAAAACATTTAAACTATTAAAATATCAAAATCTTTATTATTATTTTTTTGTGTAGGTGTTGAATTTACGAATATGCCCTTGTGATGTAGCTCAAAATGCGGTTTCTGTGAATAAATTTTTAGGAGATACTTGGGATAAGAAACCGGTTGAGATTGAAAAGTCAATAAAAACAAGTTTTTTTTTCATTTTGACTTTTTCTGATTATCTATTGACCTTTTGACTTTTTTTGATTTGAAGATAAACAGAATGTGTATTTGAATGAGTACCATAATCCACATGGGAAGAGAACATTTCAAGAAAATGTAACAAAAACTTTACAAATTGTTAAAGCATGAAAATCCTCCTTTGCCAGGTGTTCCTTCTCTCCCTCTCTCTCACTAGTAGTTTTTGTCCCGTTATAGCATCCTACTTTCATTTCCTTCCTGCTTTATTGCTAGATATCTGCATTCGTTGTTTATGTATCCATAAAACTTCTAGATGACTTTTTGTGTGGTATCCTTAGATTTAATTTGATAAATTAAAGAAATTTTTATTTTTTTTAGGTAAATAGTTTTCTTGGAGTATATCCAGATATTGTGGAAGAATTCAATGAGTTTATAGATCGCAGTGAAAAGACAAGTAATCGTACACATAAGTTCTTATTTACATTTATATGCCTAATAAGAATCTATAAATCTTCATCTAATAATGTATATATATGCAGATAGCTCTTCCCCATGAGTAAGTTTACATATAATTACATATATCCTAAACCCAATGACGATTATACCTAAATGCCCCTCCATGTTATTTCCTCAGTAATGTAGGTTGTTAAATTGTTGTTTTTTTTCATGACTCTGTAGCATGACTTTGACTAGCTTTGGCATGATCCTTATGGAGTCATGGACATTTACCTAGAGTAATAAAGGATAATGACGAGGGTAAAGATGGAAATTCTGATGAAGATTAAATGGAAAAGAATAGTTTGGCTATCAAGGAGAAGTATCTAAAAAAATCAATTCAAGAACTTGACCTTTCTGACTGTGAATGTTATTTCATATTTGACCATGTGCTCATTTTTAATCTCTCTTTCTCTCACTTTGTTGTAAACAGTTATTTTCTGCTTTTGGGTCTGTTTTAAAGATAGCAATCTTTGACAAAAATGGTGGAGTTCAAGCTCTAATTCAATACCCTGGTGAGAGTTAATTAATTTTTTGATAACAAGTGTTGAGAAGTTTATTATATATAATATAATTTTGTAAAATGTAAAAAAAAAAATTAAATTTCAGATGTTCAGACAACTATTATAGCCAATGAAGCATTTGATGACAAGGGTTTTAAAAAAATCAGCACAAATCTTGTTTACATAGAAGCACACATTAGGTTATTAGAACTATTAATTTGTAAATTTCGTTATAACTTCTATTGATTTGTTTTATCTTTCCATGAACGATTATTTGTATGAAATTAAATTTTAAGTAATGGATTGTATTTTTTGTATATGATATTTTATTTTCTATTATGAGACATTAAATGCAAATTTAATTTGAAAATTAGTAAATCTATAAATAATATTATTTTTAAACATTTAAAATTATGATACGCAAAAATGTGTGTCATCTTCATTATGACATGGCCTTTCTTGACAGGGGCTTCCATGATATGCATTGCGTGTCATTAACACGCGCGTCGTAAGGTTACGACGCACGAATGTGTGTCGTCTTCCTTTATGACAGGGCCTTCCTTGATACGCATTGCGTGTCGTAAACGCGCGTCGTAAATGCACGTCGTAAATGAGCGTCGTAAAAGCGTGTCGTCTATAGACGACGCGCATAAGCGCGTCGTATCTCTTTATGACATGGCCTTCCTTGACATGCATTTGCGCGTCGTCTGAGCCTTTTACGACGCGCAATGAGCGTCGTAAAAGGCTGTTTTTCTAGTAGTGGTGTTATATGAAAAGTATAAGTTCTATATAGTATATATTAGAAGTACTACTCTCTTCTAGACTTTCTTTCCAAATAAGAGGAGTAACTCCTCTTCCAGTGTCCAGTTTCTTCACAAAAGAAACAAGATCCATCTATGTGGGCTTTAGTAGATTTCATGGGCTTAAAGGTGTTCAGTCTATAAAACATGGGCCATTTAGATCACACTAGGTGACTCTTTTAGCCTTGTATTATTTTAATTTTTAAACTAGATTTAAATAAAATATAATTGTAGTTATTGGAATATTGCTTGACCTCTTATATCATCAGATATATGTTTAAATTATCCAAGACATCCTAGAAGTCATTAGTAACTATCCCTAGCTTGATGTTAAAAGCATCTTAAGCATCAAAGTCATATCTTTACTAGGAATCATGTTCAGGTTTAATTGCTCAAAGCAAATAGTTTAGGACTAGGACCTTTAAGTTTATACAATTTCATTGAAGTTGTGTCTATTGAATGTTATCGTTTCATTTAGTCATTAAAGAAAATAACAATTCAAGATAATGAGAATGGATTATTTAACTACAAAATTTTAACAAAATTCATTTAGTATTTTCAATATTTAATCTTTAATAATTAATACCCTTTTAGATTTCAAAAACAATAATTATGAAAGTCTAGGATTCAGGTTGCAAAAACAAATAAATGGTTAGGTATCATTTATCCCATCCATTTGAATTCAACCCGGTAGATATCGATTATCAATTATATTTTGCTATATACTTTCCAGATTTATGGGATCACTAATAATAAGTTTAATTAGACATGTTTGATCCCATCTATGCCTCAGAAATCTCTTTCTTAGGTATCCTGTATCACAAAAGATTTCTGATCTAATCATCCAACTTGAAAAACTTGTGTAATCGACATATAACTTGGTTATAGAAATCGCAAAGACACCCCAGCGATCAAAAGACAACACTAAGCGTTTAGGTATCGTTTATCCCACTAGTGCATACAAGAGATGTGCGGGTGTTTTTTGTCACACCCCCGTACCAGATGGCGGAAACGTACGGGGCTTGGGTGACTTCTTTTTTGTAATATCATCACAGTGTATATAATTGAAACAAAACATTATCATCATCATCACACATGCAATATTACAACTGTCATTGTTTACGTCAGGTATTGTATATCAATATTACATGCCAAAATATCTAGGTATTCCTGCTGACCAACCTGCTCAACGATTTTCTGAGAATACAAATTAATTTGAAAAGGTCAACATATATAATGTTGGTGAGTTCATAAGCAGGTTTGAGTAAATGTTTTTTATTACTTTGTAAACACCGGAAAATCTGATATTTTCTGAAAAAAAAAGTTTTTAAATGTTTGTGTCCGATCTTGTATTAATGCATGTTTGTTAATGTTTGTGAGTGTATGAAGTGAATGATCCCAGACAACCCGATGTTGTCTGTTTATAAAACGTAGTAATCTCAACATCCTAAGATTGAGTAATAGTGCGTATAAGTTACCGTGTTATCAACAGATGTTGTATTTCGTAAATTTTATAATGGTGTTAATTCTTCTAAGTGAGTCGTTATAACCATACTTGCTAATGACTAATCCGCCTGTCATGACGTTTTTCGGACGTCGACGTGCTTAAGGTAAGGTTTGTCACCCTAGACTGGCCTAGTGAAACTGTAGCGAACAACTCAGGTGTGGGGTCTCACCCCCATATAGATCTATACGCAAACTCTCGCTCTCCCTTAGGGGACTCCGGTTATAACTACAGGCTACGGTTGTACACTGGATAGGTGCCAAACGAAGTGTCTTTCAAGATGCTTAACTAAATTTACGTGAATACGAAATGGCACAGTGTGTATTTTTTTCGTGTATGTATTTCGTTTTCAAATCCCAATGAGTATGTATGTGAATATGTGAAGTCAACAGGCATGTAAATGGACCACAAAAGCCCAATAAACATGTAAGGTATATTCCAGGCCCAATAAACATGTAAGGGGACAACTAAGGCCCACCAAACATGTAAATTATATTCAAGGCCCAATAAGAAGTGTAAATCACGTTATTGATCCGGTTGTTGTTACGTTGGTTGTTAAGCTTAGTTTTTTTACCAAAATGACATAATAGGCCCACTTTTTCTAAAAAGACATTTTTGGTCCTTAAAACCGAAAATTTACAATTAAGGCACATTTTTAGTAAAAATGACACTTTAGATCCTTTAAAACCAAAAGTTTACATTTAAGGGCTTGATTCGTGTGAAATAACATTTTTAACCCCACTTTTGTCAAAAATAACACTTTTGGCCTCAATTTTATGAAAATTGACATTCTCGGCCCAATTATGAATAAATTTATCTTTTTGGCCCAAGATTTAACAAATTTACATTTTCAGCCCTTTTTAACCGAAAACTTACGTTTTTGGCTCAACTTAGTTTAAAATGACACTTAAGTCCACAAAAGCCCAAAAATTCACAAATTTAGCCCAAAACCGTGAAAGCCCAAAATGAGGCCCATTTGTGAAAGTTTACACTTTTAGCCCTTACAAAATCATAAATAATATAAGTATTAATATTTATTCAAATCAATCCTTTCAAAACCATGAGTTATGCATACTGACTTCACTTTTTGATTATTTTATCATTTTTGGCCCTCTTATGTAATTTTCTTACTTTTAAACAATCTTGTAATGTTTTTAACTTTTTTTTTGCATAATATGTGGTATCAAGTGTTATGTCCAAAATTTCATCATATTTATGTATATTTTCGAGTTCATGAAGTTTATAACACATAATCACACTTATATCATGAAAAACACACAAAATCATGCATATACACATAGATCTACACAAAACAACTTGTATTCACCCCTAAAACATAGTAAAAACTAAAAATAAGGGATATAAACTCACATTGGTTTGATGATTTTGGTTGTGGTGAAGAAAATAGAGAGATCTCGGTGCTAGTAAGCTTTCTTGACTAGATCTCGAACTTATGAGGTTTCTAAGGAACATGGACCATGAAATGATGTGTTAAGAAAAGTAAGTTTAACATAAACATGAAGTTAAACCTTTCTTATGGAAGTAGGTTACCAAGATGAGTGGATTTTTGGATGAAATGTTATTGGATCAACACATACGAAAATCTTGTAGGAAAGGAGAGGTTTCTTGAGAGTTAGAGAGGATTTTTGTGTTTGAAAAATGAGATAGGTGTGGGCAGTGTTGGGATTCTTGGCCAAGGCTAGAATAAGAGGAAAAGAGTGATTTGATATTGCATGGAGATATGGGAATGCATGGTTGTATGGTGTGTAATGTGCTTAGATATCCATTAAACAATAATTAGGTGGAAAGACCCTAATTATCCTCTGATTATTTATTTATTTATCTTTACAAAACCGAGAAGGAGAGGGGAGGGAAAGAAATAAAAAGTATGTGGGGCTAATGTTGTATATTCTCGAAATTACAAGGCCCAATGATGTTCAGGAGAGTTGTTCACGGCCCATAAAGGCACATGAGAATGAAGTGGGTCATTTGAGGTCCAATAAGGCCCATAAAAGTGAAGTGAGATATTTTAGACACAACATAGCCCAAAAGGTTATAGTTGTATGAAAGTGGGTCCAATTAGAGTCCAAATAACCAAGTTGTGAGTTTATTGGCCCATTAGGCCCAATAAATGGTTTTTAGTCCATTAGGCTTTGAAGTAGGAATTTAGGGTTTCGAACCTACAGTTGAGTATATGAGATATATTGAATTGGGTTTTGAACTTCACACGTGAATTTTGATTCAAATGGTTGATTGATTTTGAATGAGCATAGTACATGACATCATCTTAGATTACAAGTTACACAAAAGTTGAGTATATGACGACATAATTTCCTAGTAAAAAATGCTAGTTGTGACATCATCCCCCCGTTAGACGGAATTTCATCCCGAAGTTCTTTTGAAAAACAAAACTATGAATGAGAGAATAGGTGAGGGTACGTTAGCTTCATCTGGTCCTCACGTTCCCATGTGAATTCTAGTCCATGCTTAGCATTCCATCGAACCTTCACAATTGGAATGTGACTCTGTTTTATACGCTTCATCTCCCTGTCCATTATTTCGACTGGCTCTTCGACAAACAGGATATTCTCGTTTACTTCGATCTCTTCTAGAGGAACAACAAGTGTTTCATCTGCTAAGCACTTTTTCAGATTCAAGACGTGGAACATAGGGTGTACGTTGCTGAGCTCCGCAGGTAGCTGCAGCCTATAAGCTACCAGACTAATCCGGGCAAGAATCTCGAATGGACCGATGTATCGTTGATTTAGTTTTCCCCGCTTCCCGAAAAAGATCATCCCTTTCCAAGGAGAGACCTTCAATAGAACCCGATCTCCGACTTGGAATTCCAGAGGCTTTCATCGTTTATGAGCATAGCTCTTTTGTCAGTCACACGATGCTTAAAGTCGTGTATTGATTTGGATTATTTTCTCTGTCGTTTCCTGAATGATGTCGGGTTCTATATGAGTGCCAATTGGTGTTTGTCCTTTTACCAGCTGGGTGTCACCCACCTCAGCCCAACAGAGAAGCGATCTGCATTTGCGACCATACAAAGCCTCAAAGGAGCAACCTTTATGCTCGTGTGATAGTTGTTGTTGTATGAGAACTCAATTAAGGACAAATGGGTATCCCATGATTTTCCAAAATCGATCACACAGGCTCGGAGCATATCTTCAAGTGTTTGAATGGTTTGTTCACTTTGGTCGTCGGTTTGTGGGTGGTAAGCAGTGTTGATATCTACTTTTGTTCCCATTGGCTTCTGGAGCGACTGCCAGAATTGTGTAGTAAATCTATTATCCTGATCCGAGATAATAGATACTCGTACCCCCATGAAGTCTCACAATCTCTTTTATATAGATTCGTGTTAATTTTTCCATCGTATACGATTCCTTTATTGGCAGGAAATGGGCAGATTTGGTTAACCTATCGACAATCACCCATATAGCATCCAATCTGCCTATAGTCTTAGGTAATTTGGTTATGAAATCCATGGTGATCATTTCCCATTTCCACTCGGGTATCACTGGATGTTGTAATAACCCCGAGGGCTTCTGATACTCCACTTTCACTTTGGCACAAGTGAGACACTCGTCCACGTAAGTGGCGATCTCTGCCTTCATATTTGGCCACCAATAATGTTGTTTGATGTCCAGGTACATTTTATCTGAACCTGGATGGACGAAATATCGTGTTTTATGAGCCTCGTTCATGACTATCTCTCTAAATCCCCCAAATTTTGGGACCCAGATTCTATTCATCAAGTAGTAAGCTCCGTCATCTTTGGCTTCAAGGTTTTTATCCATTCCACACAGCTTTTCATTTGTGGCATTCTTCGACTTCAATTCCTCTTATTGGGATCCCTTGATATGTGAGGTTAGGTGGGAGTGGATGGTTATCGATAATGTCTTCACCCGGCGACTTGAGTATCCTTTCCTGCTCAGGGCATCGACTACCACGTTAGCCTTGCGTGCGAGGTACTTGATCTCGCATTCATAATCGTTTAGTAGCTCAAGCCACCTTCGCTGCCTCATGTTCAACTCCTTTTGGTTTAGAATGTGTTGGAGGCTTTTGTGATCCGTGAAGATGGTGCACTTTGTACCATATAGGTAGTGCCTCCAATTTTTTATCGCGAAGACCGCAGCTCCCAGCTCAAGATCATGGGTGGTTTAATTCACTTCATGTGACTACCTCATGTTCAGCTCCTTTTGGTTTAGAATGTGCTGGAGGCTTTTGTGATCCGTGAAGATGGTGCACTTCGTACCATATAGGTAGTGCCTCCAATTTTTTAGGGCGAAGACCACAGCTCCCAACTTGAGATCATGGGTGGTGTAATTCACTTCATGTGTCTTCAATTGCCTGTACACGTAAGCTATCACCTTTCCACGCTGCATGAGGACACAGCCTAACGCTTGGTTCGAAGCATCGCAATATACTACGAAGTCTTCAGTTCCCTCTGGTAAGGATAGTACTGGAGCACTATAGAGGGCTCGCTTCAAGGTTTGGAAGGAAGCTTCTTGCTTGTCCATCCAGTTGAAGGGTACGCCTTTTTGTGTCAGAGTGGTAAGGGGCTTGGCCATCTTGGAGAAGTTCTGAATAAACCTTCGGTAGTAGCCTACGAGACCCAAGAATTGTCGTATTTCTATTGGCGTCTTCGGGATCGCCCAGCCTTCAATGGCCTTGATCTTGGAAGCATCCACATGAATTCCTTCCTCACTGACTACATAACCCAAGAATTTTACACAACGAATCCTGAACTTGCATTTGGAGAGTTTCGCATATAGCCTTTCAGCTCATAAAGTTTCCAAGATTTGACGGAGATGTTGACCGTGCTCCTCCTTACTTCGGGAGTATGTGAGAATATCATCAATGAAGATGATAACGAAATTATCGAGGAATGGACGATAGACTCGATTCACGAGGTCCATAAATGTTGCGGGGGCATTTTTTAGACCGAAGGGAATCATAACGAATTCGTAATGGCTGTATCAGGTTCGAAAAGCAGTTTTTGGAATGTCCTCTTGTCGGACTCAGAGCTGATGATAACTGGATCTTAGATCTATTTTGGAGAAGTAACAAGCTCCTTGAAGTTGGTCAAATAGATCGTCAATCCGAGGGAGTAGATATCGATTTTTTATAGTGAATTTGTTTCACTCCCGATAGTCGATGCACATTCTGAAGGATCCGTCTTTCTTCTTGACAAACAAGACCGGAGCTCCTCAGGGTGAGAAGCTTGGCCTGATGAATTCTTTGTTCAGAAGATCTCTTAATTGACTGGATAACTCCTGCATTTCGGCGGGAGCTAACCTGTAGTGTGATTTAGCAATTGATGTGGCTCCCGGTATTAGGTCGGTTCGAAATTCACCATGTATTTTTGGGGGTATTCTTGGAAGGTCTTCAGGAAATACATTTGGGAAGTTGCATGCCACTGGGATGCCTTTAATGTTTACTTCTTCTTTGGCTTTATCCACAACATAAGCGAGGAAGGCATAATTTTTCTTGTGCATGCACTTCTGTGCCTAGATGCACGAGATAAGACGAAGATTGGTGTCAAGTTTATCACCATAGATTATTAGGGTTTCGTGATTGGGGAGGTGAAGGCGAACGACCTTCTCGTGGCACATAATATGAACACGGCGAGGGCTTAACCATTCCATGCCGATTATCATATCAAAACTCCTAATATTTACTGGTATCAAATCTATTTGAAATTAATGGTTTTTTAGTGTTAATGTGCACCCTACATAAACATCTTTGGTTGTTTCAGTTTTCCCATTAGCCATCTCCACCGTGAAGGCTTCGTTTAGCTTCTGGGGTTGTTGATTTAGTAAGTGTTTGAATTTGTTACTAACGAAGCTCCGCTCAGCTCCACTATCGAATAAAATGCATGTGTAAGTGTTTTTAAGTGGGAACGTACCAGTAACAACCGTCGGGTCTTGAACTACCTCACCTTGACCCAAAGTCAGGACCCTCCCAGATCCTCCTACTCCTTGGTTGTTGGCTTTGAGGCAATTTCTTTTGAAATAACCAGTTCCTCCATATCCATAACAAGTATGACTATCCCTAACGTTATTT
This sequence comes from Lactuca sativa, assembly GCF_002870075.4. Lineage (NCBI taxonomy): Eukaryota > Viridiplantae > Streptophyta > Magnoliopsida > Asterales > Asteraceae > Lactuca > Lactuca sativa. Next base: position 244,525,841 of record NC_056627.2, on the reverse strand, counting down.
TTGTTGTTATTGTTGTTACGGTTGTTGTTGTTGTTGTTGTTGTTGTTGTTGTTGTTGTTTGGCTGTTGGTTCTGTTGGGGTTAGATCTGAAGTATCGAGCAGTATGGCCCTTACGGTTGCAATTAGTGTAGTGGATATCTCTGCATTCCCCATGATGGTGGAAGCTGCATTTGTTACACTTGGGTAAGGTTCCCGAGTATTGCCTGGTAGTGGTTTGTGTAGTTGAGACTAGAGTATGTGGTGTTGAGGCAACCTGAGCTGTTGCAGCATTGACTGCTACAATTTGTTGCTTTTTTGATGACTCTTGTTTTTTTCTCCCTTTTCGTTTGTTGTCCTTGCTTTTCTTGTTATCACCTTCCTTTTTGATCTCGGTCTCAGCAGTTTTGACACCCTTCTTGTTACCATGGTCGTAGAGCTTCTTGGCTAATCTTTTAGCACTGTTATACGTCTCTGGGTTTGTTGCTATTACATTTCCTTGGATTGGAGAGGCTAATCCCCAAATGAATATGTCAATCTTCTTTCCTTCAGAAGTGATCATGCCTAGACATAGGAGTGACAGTTCACTAAACCTCGAGATGTAAGCATCGATGTCAGAGTTCTGAACTGTGAGATTCCAAAGTTCCTGCTCCATTTTCTAGATCTCCCCTCTTGGATAGTACTCCACCATTAACATTTCCTTAAGCTCCTCCCATGGAATAACATTCACAACTAGGAGTGTCATGGCCTCCACATGACCATTCCACCAGGAAAACGCCTCATCGACAAATGTGCAAGCTGCAAACTTCACCTTGCACTCTTTAGGGCATCCGCAAATCTCAAATACCAATTCAACCTTTTCCATCCATTGCTTTAGAGTTATCACACCTCCCATTCCATTGAAGGTTCAAGGCTTTCTATTCGTTAATTCTATGTTGGTACAGACCTTTGTAGGTCCTTGGTTCATTCCCTAGTTTGAACTTCCAGCTCCTTGCTCGTTACCTCCACCATTATTCCCATTGTGAATGTGAGCCAGTGTTGCTTTAACAGCAGCTGAAACTGCTGCTTGAAATGCATCTGAGTCAACTTATGATGGAGGCGGAGGTGGTGGTGGTGTGTTGCGGTTTTTGCATATCGGTCTTTAAGGTATCTTCTATCATGGAACGGAAAGATGGTGAGTATTCGGTGCATTTTGGTTTCAAGATTCCTTGTATATAGACCAGTTTTGGTGATTCGGTTGTGTGTGTAAATGAATGCATACAATCAACATAAATTAAAAATAATACAACACATATCAGATAACAACATCACGATAAAATATATAACTGCTTTCATTAGTAATAATCATTCTGATACATGAAAATTTGCCTTTATAAGGCATACAATACATGAAGGAAATAAAATCCGACAGCGTAATGACTCCATGAGTAGTGTAATAACTTAATCATGAAGTCGGTAGTACAATAAGGACATCATAACAGTAGTGGTAATGGATGAAACTGATCCTAGTCATGGCGAGAAGGGTCAGGTGGTGCTGCCGACAAGGTAGATACACCCTAGAGTCTGGCCAGGTGATGCTCGGTGGCCCGAAGTCGGGCCTCCAATGCTGCCTATCGCGCCTGGTAGTGCTTGACCATCTCATGATTCATCCTTTCCGCACGCTCAACCGCAGCTCTCATTGCAACCATTTGACCGGCGGTTGCCTATGCCTGCTCATCGATGTCACGCGTCCTCCTAACCATTACTGGCAGGGCTCGATCTGCAGGTCCACCGTGACTTAGTTCGTAATAGTCCTGGTTCATACCGAATGGGGGGCGCACCCCCTGTTGGCGACTCCTTATCCAGATCTCGTGTACCCATGGGGGCGTAGGACCATTGGGACCCATCCTGTACGGGGGAACCCTGGCCATGTATGGAGGATTAATGACTTCGGACTCTGCGTCCGATTCATCTGCATCGCTACCATCAGCCTCCTCCACATCTGAGTCCGCTACCGGTCCTATCGGTCCTTCTTCAGGGTCTTCTTCGGGTTCTTCTTTTGGTTCTTCCTCTGGCTCTTCCTCCGGTTCCGGCTATAACCATTCTCCATTCCCCTGGTTGGGGAAATAAAGGTCTCCTGGATGATGAAATTCGACCATAGGGTCTACATGAGGGGTGAGAAGTATGTAACGAGAGTGTATGTAGATAGCATTCCAAATACTCCTATAGTATTTTTAATTGTTTATGTTTAAGTTCCTTAAAAGCTTTTTGGATACAACGTTGATAAGTTTCTAGATTCATTTCCCAGCATGATCACTCTCAAACACATGTTGGTCGTATTTTGAATAAATATAGTTGATCAGGCTCTATTTATCCCCAATATGACAACATAAATGTCTCGGTTTAACCACGGTGTTCAATTTCCTCTAGAGACTTTTAGTATTATTGTATTAATGCACACCTACGTATATATTTTAATTATCTTGTTAAGAGTAGTTTAGTCCCATTGTATTTATAGTTGCATATCTTATATGATTAGATATGTCAGTTCACTATAAACAATGCTCTGATACCAATCTTTCACACACCCGAACCAGAAAGTGAAAACGTCCGGGGGGTTAGGTGACTTCATTTTTGTGGTGTCATCACAGTATGTATAATTGAAACAAAACATCATCATCATCAAACATGCAATATTACACCTGTCATTGCTTACATCAAGGATTGTATTTCAATATTACATGCCAAAATATCCAAAATATGGTGATTACAAGACACAACAAAATATCCAGGTATTGTTGCTGACCAACTTGCTGAACAATTTTCTGAGAATACCGGTTAATTTGAAAAGGTCAACATATATAATGTTAGTGAGTTCATAAGCAGGTTTGAGTAAAATGTTTTGTTTTACTTTGTAAACATCAAAAAATCCAATATTTTCTGAAAAACGGTTTGAAACGTTTGTGTCTGATCTTGTATTAATGCATGTGTGTTAATGTTTGTGAGTGTATGAAGTGAATGATCCCAGACAACCCGATGTTGTCTGTTTATAAAACGTTGTAATCTCAAAATCCTAAGACTGAGTACTAGTGCGTGTATGTTACCGTGTTATCAACAGATGTTGTATTCCATAAATTTTATAATGGTGTTAATTCCTGTAAGTGAGTCGTTATAACCATACTTGATAATGACTAATCCGCTTGTCATGACGTTTTTCGGACGCCGACGTGTTTAAGGTATGGTTTGTCACCCTAGACTGGCCTAGTCTAACTATAGCGAACAGCTCAGGTGTGGGGTGTCACCCCCGTATAGATCTATATACAAACTCCTGCTCTCCTTCCAGGAGACTTTGCTTATAACTACAGGCTACGGTTGTACACTCAATAGGTGCCAAACGAAGTGTCTCAAAAGATCCTTAACTAAATTTACGCGAATATGAAATGGCATAGTGTGTATTGTTTCCGTGTATATATTTAGTTTTCAAAGACCAACGAGTATGTATGTGAATGTGAGAAGTCAACAAGTATGTTGATGGACCACGAAGGCCCAATAAACATGTATGGTATATTTCAGGCTCAATAAACATGTAAGGGACAACTAAGGCCCACTAAACACGTAAATTATATTCCAGGCCCAATAAGAAGTGTAAATGACGTAATTGATCTGGTTGTCGTTACGTTGGTTGTTAAGCCTAGTTCTTTACCAAAATGACATAAAAGGCCCACTTTTTATAAAAAGACATTTTTGGTCCTTAAAACCGAAAATTGACAATTAAGGCACATTTTTAGTAAAAATCACACTTTAGGTCCTTTAAAACCAAAAGTTTACATTTAAGGGCTTGATTCGCATGAAATAACATTTTTAACCCCACTTTTGTCTGAAATAACACTTTTGGAATCAATTTTATGAAAATTGACATTCTAGGCCCAATTATGAATAAATTTATCTTTATGGGCCAAGATTTACTAAATTTACATTTTCAGCTTTTTTTAACCGAAAATTTACGTTTTTGGCTCAACTTTGTTTAAAATGGCACTTCAGTCCACAAAAGCCCAAAAATTTACAAATTTAGCCCAAAACCGTGAAAGCCCAAAATGAGGCGCATTTGTGAAAGTTTACACTTTTAACCCTTACAAAATCATAAATAGTATAAGTATCCATATTTATTCAAATCAATCCTTTCAAAACCGTAAGTTATGCATACTAACTTCACTTTTTGATTATTTTATCATTTTTGGCCCCCTTATGTAATTTTCTTAGTTTTAAACAATCTTGTAATGTTTTTATCTTTTTCTTTGCATAATATATGGTATCAAGTGTTATGTCCACAATTTCATCATATTTATGTATATTTTCGAGTTCATGAAGTTCATAACACATAATCACACTTATATCATGAAAAACACACAAAATCATGCATATACACATAGATCTACACAACACAACTTGTATTCTCTCCCAAAACATAGTAAAAACCGAAAATAAGGGGTATGAACTCACATTGGTTTGATGATTTCGGTTGTGGTGAAGAAAATAGAGAGATCTCGGTGCTAGTAAGCTTTCTTGAGTAGATCTCGAACTTATGAGGTTTCTAAGGAACATGGATCATGAAATGATGTATTAAGAGAAGTAAGTTTAACATAAATATGAAGTTAAACCTTTTTTATGGAAGTAGCTTACCAAGATGAGTGGATATTTGGATGAAATATTCTTGGATCAACACACACGAAAATCTTGGAGGAAAGGAGAGGTTTCTTTAGAGTTAGAGAGGATTTTTGTGTTTGAAAAATGAGAGAGGTGTGGTTGGTGTTGGGATTCTCGGCCAAGGCTAGAAGAAGGGGAAGAGAGTTATTTGATGTTACATGGAGATATGGGAATGCATGGTTATATGGTGTGTAACGTGCTTAGATATCCATTAAAAAATAATTAGCTGGCAACACCCTAATTATCCTCTTATTATTTGTTGTTTTTAAACGAGAAATAGAGGGGAGGGAAAGAAATAAAAAGTATGTTGGGCTAATGCTGTATATTCTTGAAATTACAAGGCCCAATGATGTTCATGAGAGTTGTTCACGGCCCATAAAGGCCCATGATAATGAAGTGGGTCATTTGAGGTCCAATAAGGCCCATAAAAGTGAAGTGAGATATTTTAGACCCAACATGGCCCAAAAGGTTATAGCTTCATGAATGTGGGTCCAATTAGAGCCCAAATAACCAAGTTGTGAGTTTTTTGGCCCAATAGGCCCAATAAATGATTTCTAGTCCAATAGGGTTTGAACTAGGAAATTTGGGTTTCGACCCCACAGTTGAGTATATGAGATGTATTGAATTAGGTTTTGAACTTCACGTGTAAGTTTTGATTCAAATGGTTGATTTTGAATGATCATAGTACATGACATCATCTTAGATTACAAGTTACACAAAAGTTGAATATAGGAGGACAGAATTTCCTAGTCAAAAATGCTAGTTGTGACATTTTTCAAAAAGATTGCATAGATTTGAGGTTTGTAAAATAAGGGTATTTATATGTTTTATAATTCTAGTTTAAAAACATATGATATCATGGTTATTACATTCATATAATAAACCATGGTATCAATTTTCAAAAGCAAATCACTTTTAAAGGTTCTATATAAAAAGCTAGTTTTTTATATAATTTGACGCAATTTAATTTTAATAACCGATATTATTTTTGAGTGCATTTGAACCTTATATATCATTAATATAAATTCATTTTATTATATATATATATATATATATATATATATATATATATATATGGGGCTTGCATAAGTTATAAAAATCACCATTTTAAAACTTATAATGGAGTATTTTAATATTTGCTGTTATTAATGATTTTATAAAACTAGGTTTTATTTTTAAAATAATAACTTTTTACATCCTTTGTCCAATTTTGAAAACTCAAACTCCATGTAATGTTTATTTTTTCCAAAAAAAATTTATCATGTGAAAAACAAATATATCAACCACACATAATAATTGCATAAAATAAACAACACAAACATGCATAAAAAGATATGTGTATAAACATACCCAACTATTGACATGTTTTGTAACCCTACATAGAAAATGTCAAGTCCATTCCTAAAGGGATATTTAAGGGGACCAAAAAACTTCTTGTAATATTATTGTAGAAGCTCTCACTTGAGTAAACACTCATTGCTTGCAAAAAATTTGAAGAACTTCTTGAAGGCTAAAATTCAGCAACTGTCGCTAAAAATCCAACAGCCCTTTGTAAACAGCATTAGTGACACTTTTCAGAAAATGTCACTCAAAATCCTGCACAATTTTTAGACTCGGAAATTGTTCTTTTGTCTTCAAAATATGGTTTCAAATTCATCTCTTGTTACATTTTTGTACAAATAAATTAATTCTAAAAACTAATCTATTACTTACAAAAAAAATAAAGAAAACTAATCTATTTAATTTATTACATACCATATGAATAAATAAATTATTATAACTATTTTTATAAAACAACCAACACAACAAACACAATGGTCATTGGCTAGTTTATCCTCATCAATATACATATAAAACAACCTTTGTTTTTCTAAGACAACTTTTATGACAAAATATGCATGAAACTTTTGTCACATAAAATAACAAATATAAAGTTGTCAAATAAAATATGTATGAACATATTTTTATACAAAAACAAGTTATCCATACTCTCCAAAAACTAAGATTTCCAAAAATCAAAAAAATCTAACCAAACTTGCTAGGTGATTCTCAAACCAATTGTTGGGTTTTAGTTAAAAAAAATAGTTTCATAAACTAGAAAAATATGGCAACGAGAGACTTAAAATTTGGAACATAACATAACATTTTATACCCACCAAGGATATCCTTGCAAGTTGTAGAAAGATTTAAACACCAACCAAAGAAGAGGTGAAGAAATGACAACCTTTGTAGTTCTTTGGGTCCTCTTGGGAGGCTTGGAAGTTGATGAAGATGTGGAACTTTTGAGACACCAACAATTACTCAACTTGATGTAGATGCTAGTCCATAAACTCTTAAGCCCTTAAGCTTTAAGTTCATAACCAATATAAACTTAAACAAGGCTGGAAAATGCAAAAATTCTTCAAGAAGAAATGAAGAAGAGAGAGAGAGAGAGAGAGAGAGAGAGAGAGAGAGAGACTCACCTCCTCTAAGGAGGTTATGGTTTTGGGAAGCAAGAATGAAGCACCCAATTCAAGAGTTGAAACCTCATACTTATATTATCTTAAAGTGAAGTCTTTTACCTTTAGGTCCTTCCACTTTAGACAAGCATGTCCCTAAAGCTTACATTTCTCCCATGCTTCTTATTACTTTTAATTAAACAAACATGAAAGCCATACTCTTGTATTCTGACTCTTATTTTATAAAAATAATAAAAGGAAGAAGACAAAAGCTTTACATTTTATAAACCAAGTTTACAAAATATAAAATTTAACTTTTTGGTAAAAGAAAAAAGAATTAATCTAGTCCAAAATGTTGTGCATGACTAATTAATTCATACCATATGAATTATATATAATGTTACTTGCTAAGTCCTCAATCTTTCATATGTCTGGTTCCTTCTTCATATATATATATATATATATATATATATATATATATATATATATATATATATATATATATATATATATATATATATATATATATATATTCGTTATTTAGCATTTTTTGTTACAAAGACCGCACATTTCCAAGATACCACGATCTGGTAAGGCATTGGCCACGATGTGGTGACGGTATACCCATATCTACTAAAATAGCCAGTAAAAGTCACAAAGTATCATTCGTCATGCCTTGTGCTGGATTTGAATGGTCTACACACTTCAGTGAGGATTAGGTCCAACAGATCATTGCATCCTTTATTGTTTCCTGTAAAAACCACCTTTGTCAGAGTAACATAGGGAAGTGTATTGGATTTGTTGCTTTCCTAAGGTTATATGGTTAAGAAGGTGTTGTGTAACACCCATAATTAGAAAGACCAAGAAAGGAAGGAAAACCCTAAGTCGAGGGGGTTAACTCGTCAAGTCCAAGGAGGAACACGACGAGTTAGAGCGTGATCCGTGCCACGACTTAAGTGACCGACTCGGCGAGTCGGGGAGACTGACTCGGCGAGTCTGGTCTGGGTTGGGAAAACCCTTGTTCCGGGACTTGTACCCTATTTAAGCATCTCACTCCTCTTCTATCAGCCTCATTTGTGTCCCCCATTGTCCAAAAGTTATCCCACGAAACCCTAGTGCTCTGTTTAAGTGTGTGAGCCACTATTGAAGGATTTTGAGTGTTCTTGAAGCCTAGAAGGAGAAGAATGAGTTAAGGGTTCAAGAGGAATGTTGTGGATCTAGAAGATTCATCTCTTTTGCTGCTCATTTTGGTAATCAAGTTTCCTCCTTGTCTTGTTATTGTTAGATCTCTTTATGTCCCTCTTTATGAGATTTTGGACCAAGTATAATGCATTTCGGGATTTGGACATCCTCAAGATGGATCCCTTCAGCTCTAGGTGTGTCTTGGCCTAGAGACCCATAAAGTATCAGTTTTTGGTGTGTTGGTAAAGCAACTTTGACCCAATCCCTAGCCCTAGAGTGTTTTAAGCCCATATCTCTTTAGTTTCACGTAAAGTTTGCAACTTTACGTGAGGAATAGGCTTGGGAAGACTGGATCTACAGTTTGGAGCCCCAGCATGGCTCGAAAATCCACTATATGGATTAAGAACTAAAGCGATTCGGCGAGTCCTTCGAGTGGACTCGGCGAGTAGTATGAAGATGGGGATGAACTCGACGAGTTGGATGAACAACTCGGCGAGTTTGTTCTTGGACTCGGCGATTCAAGTCGCGAAACCCCAAACCCTTCGAGTTACGACTCAGATCAGTGAGTTGAGTGGGGACTCAGTAAGTTGGACAGTGCAGGACTCGCAAATCGGTAGACTCGGCGAGTCAGGGGCTGACTTGGCGAGTTGAGTCACGAATGAAAGGTTTCTGAGCGTATGAACTCGGCGAGCCAGTAGGCAGACTCGGCAAGTAGGGTTGACCTGGAAGGTTGACTTTGACCAGGACTTTAACTTTGACCAGAGTTGACTTAGTTTGGATTCTAGGGTTCAGTTTGGAACTAAGTGTATGTTGATATTGGTAGCTGGTGGAGCTAGTGGAGCAGCGGCTCAGAGAGTTGTCGGTCAGCAGCCAGAGGATCATCAGCAAGGTTCAGCAGTGCGAGGTGAGTCTCCTCACTGTTTGTATGGGTCTAAGGCACCAATGTCGGCCCATTTAGTTTATGTATGCTAAGAAAATCCAGGGGTTAGCCCTAGGCATTTTGCATGAAAGACCAGGAGGTGGCTCCTGGCACACAATATGTTTTTTTATGTATGATAGGAAGACTCGGGGGGTTAGCCCTAGGCAATATGTATGAAAGACCAGGAGGTGGCTCCTGGCACACTGTATGCCATTGTGTATGAAAGACCAGGAGGTGGCTCCTGGCACACAATATGCGGAGTAGCCTAGTAGAGTAGTATGTATAGTTCTCTTTGTGATACTTGCATGAAAGACCAGGGGGTGGCCCTTGGCACCTGTCTGTAATACCCAGGGAGTGGCTCCAGGCTTGACCAGGAAGACCACGTGCGGCCCATGGCATAACCACAAGACTATGCTTGGCACATAGCACCTTAGCAAGACTATGTTTGTCACATAGACCTTACTTGATTATGGATATGTTGGTTATGTATGGATCTTGGCTATGTATGGCATGTATGGATAAGTTGGGTTGTATGGTATGTGGTATCTGGGGAACTCACTAAGCTTCGTGCTTACGATTTTCAGTTTTAGTTTCAGGTATTTTGTTTTCAAGGAAAGGAGTCGGCTCAATCACAGAGCATCACACTATGTTTTCCGCACACGAGATCTTTGGGATTACACTCTGATATGGTTTTATGATAATATGTTTTGATTACCGACACTTTGGTTTGTCACGAGATATTATACTGAATGTTTTTATACCTATGGTTTATGTAATAACTTATTTAAAAATGAAATTTTTGGCCTGAAATTTTGGGATGTTACATGTTGGTTTAAAAACAAACTTTTAAAAAATGGATGAAAAAGGTAACTACATAATTATGGTTATGGAAAGCGGGGCAAAAACAAGAAAGATGATGATATGTATGCAATGTGATTGCATAAGAGTAGATAGAGTCGTAGACGTCTAATAAAAACCATTTTCAATATATATATATATATATATATATATATATATATATATATATATATATATATATATATATATATATATATATAAAGAGAGTCTTGTGATGGCATTGAACATGCAAATAATTTGAAAATAAATTGGTTTTTGTGTTATTAGGTTAAACGAGAGAATAACCTTAGAAAAGAGCCTTTACGTGTGAAAATGACTAAGGAAGTTGAGAAAAGATTTTTGTAACATCTGTTTTCAAGTAATGCTTCTTCCGAGTTTAATTACTTAAATCTAAGTTTTAAGGTTTTGACAAGGCAACAAGATGGTAATGGAGTGACCACGTTGTGTCATCCTTGGTTCAAAGAACACACATTTTCAAGACACCACGATGTGGCAGGAATTGGCCATGATGTGGTGATGGTATTGAGACCTAATTAAAGGATATGATGGCTACGGTTTCCTCCACCTTCAGCCATCATCATCTCTAAAGAGCTCTTGATAAAACCTAAACCCTTTTGCATGATTTTGGCTCATATTTGGTAATTTTGTGATCTTGGAATGAATAAGAAAGAGCTCTTCTGCTTAGGTTGCATAAGCAAATCATCTTTACTATTTGTGTGCTTGTTTTGGATTGTTTGGAAGTCCTCAAGCGTTCATATATGTTGTTCCTTCTTCATTTATCTAGTGTTTTTAGCATGTTTTTGTTCAAAGAACGCACATTTGCATGACACCACGACGTGGCAAGGCATTGGCCACGATGTGGTGACAATAATATATTAATCGCTAGATTTTTGACTTATGCTTTGTTACTTAGATATACCTATATCTACGAAAATAATCATTAAAAGTCACAAAGTATCGTTCACCATGTCTTGTGGTGGATCTGAACGATCCACACACATCAGTGAGGATTAGGTCCAACAGATCCATGCATCCTTCACTGTTTTCTATAAAAGGAGCCTTTTTTCAGAGTAACATAGGGGAAGCGTAATGGATTTGTAGCTTTCCTAAGAGTATATGGTTAAGAAGGTGTTGGCTTGAAACCAAACTTGTGAGAAAAAGGATAAAGGAGGTAACTATATAATTATGGTTATGGAAAGCTGGGAAAAAACATGAAAGTTGATGCAAGGTATGCAATGTGATTGCATAAGAGTAGATAGAGTAGTAAATGTCTAATAAAAACCATTTTCAATAAATATATAAAGAGACTCTTGTGATGGCAGTGAACATGCAAAGAATTTGAAAGTAAATTGGTACTTTAGGTTATGAGGTTAAAGGGATAATAAACTCAAAAAAGAGCCTTTACGTGAGAAAATGGCTAAGGGAGTTGAGAAAAGATTTTTCTAACATATGTTTTCCAAGAATACTTCTTCTGGGTTTAATTATTTAAATTTATATTTTGAGGTTTTTTCTTGGCCATGATACGGTAATGGAGTGACAACCAGGTGTCATCCATAGTTCAAAGAACATGCATTTTCAAGACACCACGACGTGGCAACGAATTGGCCATGATGTGGTGACGGTATTATGTTTATCCCTAGATTTCTAGGCCTTGCACGCTATTTAAAGTATGTAATGGCTTGGGTTTCCTCCACCTTCATCCTCCATCTACTACAAAGAGCCCTTGTTAAACCCTAACCTCTTTTGCATGTTTTTCGTTTATATTTGGTGATTTTGTAATCCTGGAATGAAGAAGAATAAGCTCTTGTGCTTCAATTACTTAAGAAACCCAACGCTACTATTTGTGTGCATCTTATTGTAAGTCTTCAAACTTTCATATGTTTGGTTCCTTCTTCATATATCTAGGTTATTTAGCATGTTTTGGTTCAAAGAACGCGCTTTTTCAAGACACCACGATATGGCAAGGCATTCGCCATTATGTGGTGACGGTATTATGTTAATCCCTATATTTTTGACTTATGCTTCATGAATTAGATATACCCATATCTACTAAAATAGTAAGTAAATGTCACAAAGTATCGTTCATCATGCCTTGTGGTGGATCTGAACAGTCCACGCATGTCTATGAGGATTAGGTCGAATAGCTCCTTGCATCCGCCACTATTTCCTGTAACAAGCGCCTTTGTCAAAGTAACATTGGGGAAGCGTAACGGATTTGTATCTTGCCTAAGAGTATATGGTTAATAAGGTGTTGGTTTGAAACCAAACTTGTGAGAAAAAGGACGAAAATGGTAAGAATATAATTATGGAAATCAGGGCAGAAATATGAAAGTTGATGCAAGGTATGAAATGTGATTGCACAAGAGTAGATAGAGTCCTAGATGTCTAATAAAAACCATTTTCAGTAGATATATAAAGAGAGTCTTATGATAGCATTGAAGATGCAAAGAATATGAAAGTAAATTGTTACTTTGAGTTATGAGGTTAAAGGGGAGAATAACCTTAGAAAAGAGCCTTTACATGAGAAAATGGCTAAGGGAGTTGAGAAAAGATTTTTCTAACATTTGTTTTCAAGTAATGCTTCTTCCAGTTTAATTATTTAAATTTAAGTTTTAACGTTTTGTCTTGGCCATGAGATGGTAATTGTGTGACCACGATGTGTCATCCTTAGTTCAAATAAAGCATATTTTCAACACACCACGACGTGGTAAGGAGTTGGCCACGATGAGGTGACAGTATTATTTTTATCCCTATAGTTTTCAGCCTTCAGCCCTATTTAAAGGATGTGATTGCTAGGGTTTCCTCCACCATCATCTCCAAATAGCCCTTAACAAACCCTAACCCATTTTACCTCATATTTGGTGAATTTATAATCTTGGTCTGAAGAAGGAGCTCTTGTGCTTAGGTTGCATAAGAAGGAGCTCTCCTACTAATGGTGTTCCATTGTCCGATCCGAACTTTATCGCATTGTTGTGGGAAGTTTGGTTTATCTCATAGTTACTCGTCTAGATGTGTCTCATGTTGTTCATGTTGTCTGGCAGTTTGTTACTGCTCCTACCTCTATTCATTGGGAGTTGTACTCTGTATTCTAAGATATCTTTGTGGCAATCACTTTCAGACCCTCTTGTTTCCCTCGACGTCATCTCTTGAGTTACGTGACTATAGTGATGTGGATTGGGATGGCGATCGTCATGGTCGTAAATCCACCACCAGATTTTGTGTATTTCTTGGAAAGTCTCTCATGGCATGGAAGAGCAACAAACAGGACGTTGTATTTAGATCTTCCACAGAGGTTGAATATCGTGTTATGGTTGTGACTACATGTGATATTATTTGGTTACGGTGGCTGCTTGCGAATATGGGAGTTCACATTTCTTCATCTACTCCCCTGCATTGTGATAATAAAAGTGTGATACAAATTGTGAATAATTTATGTTTTCCATGAGCGGACGAAGCACTTTGAGATTGATTTTCACTTTACCCATCATCAGCTACAGCTTGGGACCATATCACTTTCGTTTGTTTCATCAACCTTGCAGCTTACGGATATTTTTACGAAGGCTCTATCGGCTTCTCGGTTTTGGTTCTTGTATGACAAACCCTCAATGATTATTGTTGTGGCATTGTGAGTTTGAGGGGGGGGGGGGGGGGGGGGGGGTGTTAGCCTATATATTATTATCCCACATGTTTATGGGCCCTTTAGTCTTTAGCCCATTAAGGTTTTGTCTAGCTAGCATTTATATCTGCTTTATTCTTTGTAGCTTTATGCTTTTCATTGAGAACCTTATAATTTCTCTCTATCATAATCATATGACAATGTTATCAATGTACATAACCCTTTTGTATATAATGTCGTATGCAAGTCTGCCTTATTTTCCAAGTTCCATCGTCCGGACATTTGCTTCGCCCCGAACAAAACCCTAAAATTACTTTCCGATGAAATCTTCAAGTTTCATTAAATTTCACAGAATGTTGATCGGTGTCCTAAAATTACAATCATTGTATGTTATAATATTTTATCATCTGAAGTTTTCTGTACTCTCGATTCACAATTAGGTTTTATGTAGAAAAGCTTCATTATTTTTGTAAAATTTTTAATAAAGTCCTAAAAGTTTTTTTGAACAGAAAATTCTCAGTTATTTAACATTTTGCCCAAATTAACGAAAAAGTAAATTTTCATATTTCAACAGGAAATGACAAATTATGTGGTTTTTTCAAAATACTTGGACTTTTCTGTTAAAAAAACTTTTAGAACTTTATCAAAAAAAATTCCAAAATAATGAAATTTTTCCGCATAAAACCCTTCACAATTTCCTTTTTATTATAGCTTGTTATGGAAGAATCTCAAAGAAAATTACGAATCTATAACTTTTATTTTATCTTTTTAAATTCCCCTTGTTTGCGAAAAAGGAAGCTCTCAGCCGGCTCGAAAGAGCTAGACACAAAAGTTGTTATCGAGTCAATTTAATTTATTTTTGTTGGTTTTGGATTAGTTCATGATTATTAATAGATTTATTTGGAGATTTCATCATTTTATGCAACATTTTCCGTGTTTTTTTAGATATATGAAATGAGGCGCTTTTTTTATGTGATTCTGGCCTTTTGACCCTTTTATTAATTTCATTGATGACATGATAGATGATCAATATATAATTCAAGATGCAATTTAATAGATTGTTTAGGAGGATGTAATTGTAATCTGAATTGAATCTTTTTCCTTAGCATTTTATATTAGAAGACTTGTAAAGATTGCGCTACAGAACAATCCACCAATTAACTGCCATAGCCAAATACAATTTGATTCTTTAAATAGCTTCATTGGTTTACATATCATAATTGCACATCATTAATAATATAAATTTGAGTTCTAAAATGTTTTCTTGGATCCTGATGGAACCTTCTTTGTGTAGGCTGCTAAGATTATTGCAAATTTGATTGTAATGGGCTCTGGAATCTTGATTAGGGGAATGGTTCAAGCATATCGTCAGGCTCTCCAACGTAACTTCTAATTTCATGCCTTATTTAGTATTTACTAACATCTACTACAACATGTTGTAACTTTATTTCCCCTTTACTAAAACTAAAGCCTAAATACAAAAAAGGAAGTCAAAAAGATAAATAGTGATGGTGTTATGAAATTAAATGTCAATTTTAATGATGTGGCGTTTGGATCATATAATCCAATCCAGGATGTCTCTGCATTACTTTTTCATACCATATACTTTGTTTAGTGGATAATATACAATTGGTGGGTTATAATGTGAGAAAGTTACCTTTTCTTTATTTATGTGTATTTATTTATTTAACTTTTGGTGTCAAAATTGCAGATGCCCCAAAGTCAGGGGTTGCTCAAGAAACATTATTGTGCGTAGAGGAAGCAAAGCTATGACCAAACAAGAAGCCAGACCACATCATACATAAAACGACTTGCTTGTTTAATGGATTAATCATCTCAACACCATTGATTGATGCAGTAATTTCTCCAAAATCATACACTCCACAAGATTCTCCACAAAAACCAGTTCACCATATAATGTTACTTTAAAGCAAGAAAACTATATGTGTAATGACTAATTCTTTTCCAAGATATTCCAGTTTCAAATTGTACAACTTAACATATCGTCTTTTTCTGCCTCTATAAAGTAAAAGATTTTTAAGGGTTTAATCATTCCATGATGAAAATTCACACAGCAAATAGTATAAGCATGGTAGATACATCGAACATGTTCATCTTTTTGAAAGCTTGCAGCAACCATTGACATGGAGTCATCACCAATTCACCATTGTTGGTATACAGATCCATGAAAGGTTTTACACTAGATTTCCAAACCAAACCTTGTATCTCAACAAGTTTGTTTACTGGCCAGCTCTCACCTTTCCACTTAATACCCTGAAATTATATTAGAGTAATTGAGAGTTTTAAGTAGTCGATAAACTGAGAAAAGATCAATTCGACAGATGGTTGTAAGAATCAAAGTGTGCAATTGATAACTTTTTATGTTAAGGTATTTTGTCTATTATTCATTGGAAATGCTATATACAAAAATATGATTGTAGAGAAAAAAAAAAAAAAGAAGTGATTCCCAACAAGATTTTGCTTCATTGCAGTCAAACTAGCCAACTTCAAACCAAATACAGTTTGTGCCTTGTCATTTGAAATATCTCTATCTCTGTATACGACATGGACATTCCTGATGCTGACTTGAATGCCATCAATAATATGGAAATAAAAATAAATAAATGATTTCCCAGTTTGATTATCATTATCTGCAGAACAAGAGAATATATTAGGACCAAAAATGTGAAAAATATTTGAGATGCTAAAGCGATCAAAAATGTTCATGGAGGGAGACCAAGTTACAAATAAAAAAGAATGACAAATCGGCATTAAAAAATATGAATCACGAATGGCATAGTGTCAAACATTAATGTGGTAACAATGGTATGAGTATTCTGCTTATGTTGTTATACCCTTCAAAGTTCAAACTACATAAATGTAAATGAATAGAAAGTAAATATATTGTGCTGATAATAGTGAAAGTAGCAAGCCATTAATAACAAACTAAGTCAAAAAAAAAATCATGATAGACACCCGTGACTTACCATTCCATAGTATGATCTTGAGTTGTACTCTGTGTATATCATTAATATATTGGCCAAGATAACCTAATATCAGCTGCCTTACTAAACCTTCAAACATTTCCTATACCAATTATCAACTCAGAACATAAATAGTCTGTAAAACTGCAATGTTAGTACAGTAAGCAGGGATAATTCCTAGTAGAAAAATGATAACCATAGACGAAAATATAAATTACATATGATTGGCAAATTGAATTTGTAGTTAAACCATTATGATGATAACTACGTCAATAAAAATCCAAAAATGCATCAACATCACCATAATGTATTACCTGAAGTCAGCAACCACCGCGCGTGCCAAGTTAGCATGTATTAAACAATATTTATATTAGTGATAGTTGAGGGATTAGAGTGTAATTAGTTATCGTGTATATATATATATATATATATATATATATATATATATATATATATATATATATATATATATATATATATATATATATATATATATATATATATATATATATATATATATATCCTTGTAAACCTTTGTAATTTAGTTAACAATAATACAATACTTATTACCCATTTTAATTTGGTATCAGAGTAGCAGCCGCCAACCCTAAACAACCTTCTGACATTGCCGGCCTCCCCTTACGCCTTGTTCCCGAGTTTTTATGTAAATTCATTAAAGGAAAGGGAAGGAAAATTTTGACAGAAAGAAAGGGAGGTGAAGGAAAATATTAATTATTCTGTGTTCCCGAGTTCGAAGGAAATGAAAGAAAATGAAAGGAAAATTTTTAGTTTTTTGTGTTCCCGAGTCAGGAGGAAAAAGAAAATAAAACTTAAAATTTTCCTTCCGCACACTTTCTTCCCAAATCCGCCCAATTTGAGAGGAAAATTTGGAAGGAAAATATGACTCTAAAATCCTTCCCCTCCCCTCACTTTCCTTCCATTAATGAAACTCGGGAACACGATTTTCCTTCGACACCCCTCATTTTCCCTCTGTATCCTCCCATTTCTCTCCTTAAGTGGAACTCGGGAACAAGGCATTAATCTGACGCTGTCTTCTTCTTTCCTCCTTCAACAATAGCGCAACTCACTGCCTTCACAACTGCTGAGAAAACAATCCACAATTCACACAAGTTTGGCTTTACTCTAAACCCTAATAATTATGGATACAAGAAGACAATGATCCATCCGTTTTTACAAACAAACAATATGCTTGGCTATGTTGATGGCACAATTCCATCACCTGCAACAACAATATCCAGCAAAGAAGGAGAGATCGCACCCAATCCTGCCCATGCCATCTGGATTTCGAATGATGTTCATGTTCGTATGTTACTCATCTCCACTATCTCTGAAGCATCCTTTCAACATGTACAGGGCACTACATCTCGTGATTTGTGGCTTGCCTTGGAACTTGCTTATGCTCCTCACACTTCTTCACGAGAATATACTTTAAAAACCCAACTCCTAAAGATTGCCATGAAAACTAATGAGACAGCCTCTACGTACCTGACTCGAGCACAGGAATATTCCGATGCTCTAGCTAACTCGGTGAACCGGTCAAATAAAAGGATCTCGTTATGCTCGCTATCTCCAACTTAAGAGACGAATACAATGGATTAAAGTCAATACTTCTGACACGACAATTTCTTACTGCATTTGCTGAATTACATAGCTTACTCTCGGATCATGATTACATGATTAAAAAAACGTCCACTGATGTGGCACCGGCCCAGGCATTCACAACAGCCACCCGTTTGAACCCTTCATTGCATGTCCATTCGTCCATGTTACCCACTGACGCCATTCAGGCAGTTCAGTCTCTTGCACAACAACTTGGGTTACAACTTCAGCCGATATCCTCACAACTGGCACAAGCGTTCTACACGAAACGACCGGGAAACAATCGTGGACGTGGTAATTGGGGACGAGGCAACTACCACAACCGTCAACAAGGAGGAGGTAACAGTACCCAATTTAGTTAGCCATCTAACCAAAATATTGTTTATGGTATTTGTAACAGGTGCGGTATTGGATATGTTCCGTCTCAATGTCTAAACAGGGATCCTGCGACTCTACGTACGTGACAGCAACCTTCGGCCAATTTGATTGACACTCGATCCCAGACCTTCTGGTCACCATGTTGCTCCGGACCATGCTAGTTTCAATCACTCCGAATCATATCATGGATATGACAACCTTCATGTTGGTAATGGTAAAGGTCTTCCATAGGTCACTCTCATGTCCATTCGCCTAACAAAGTTTTTTCTTTCGCTAATATTCTTCATGTTCCAGACATCCAAAGACACTTTCTTTCTGTTTAGAAATTTTGTCAAGATAACCATGTTTACTTTGAATTTCATACATCTTTTTTTGTTGTGAACGACGAGATTACTCATACTATCCTCCACATGGGTGCAAGTGATTGCGGCCTTTACTCTTTCACTCTTCCGCGAACAACATCCTCTACCAAAGTTGCTTTTTCGGTCACTCGTGCCTCTCCTAATATTTGGCATCGGCGTTTGGGGCATCCTCATCCTCAATTGTTAAAATCTATGTTATCTAGTTTTAATCTTCCCTTATTAAATAAATGTACTTTGTCTACTTGTGAGGCTTGTTCCATTGGCAAGTCCTCCAAACTTCATTTACCTTCTTCTAATTATAAAAGTTTGTCTTTTTGGATCTTATTGTTTGTGATGTTTGGGGCCCCACGCCTATATCTTCATTTGATGATTATCGTTATTTTTTATTATGTGTTTCCAATTATTCTCAATACATGTGGATTTTTCCATTAAAAACAAAAGTTGATGTCTTCCCCACCTTCAAATCTTTTCTTGTTTCAGTTGAATGTCAATTTCAAACCAAATTGAAATCCGTTCAAACAGATTGGGGGGAGAATTTCGTAACCTTTCTTCCTTCTTTTCTTCTCTTAGCATTACTCACCGTCTCTCATGTCCTCACACAAGTGAACAAAATGGACTTGTTGAGCGACGTCATCATCACGTTGTATAAACCGGCCTCACCCTCCTAGCTCAATCTCATGTTCCTCATCATTTTTGGCACTTTTCCTTCAACACCTCTGTCTATCTCATCAATCGAATGCCTTCTCGTACTAACTCTAAAGTCTCTCCTTTTGAACATGTGTTCCATCGCAAACCCGACATTTCCTTTCTTCGTGTCTTTGGATGCAAATGCTTCCCACAGCTTCTTCCTTACAACAAACACAAGATGGAATTTCGTTCTCTTCCTTGGTTATAGCACATCCCATCATGGCTATCGTTGTCTTGACCCCATCTCCGATCATATCTATATTGCCCAACATGTCAAATTTCATGAACTATCGTTTCCCTTCCAACCTGCTCCTCCTATTGAACCTAGCCCACCCACTATTGATCCTTATACACATTCATATCCCTTCATACCCCCGCCTACACTGACTCCCTCACACTCGTCGGACCCGCCTTCATCTACCCCAACTACATTACCTACACCTACTACCACTACTACACCACCCAACCCACCACCTCCAACACCAATTCCTGCTTCAACTCCTTTGCGAACCTACCAACGTTGCTCCAAACCCACTTCTAAACAAACAGAAACCTCACGTACCCGACCAGTCTCTCCTCCAACTCAACCTCCACCTCGAACTTGTCCTCCAAATCTTTGACCTAACCCTAATCCAGTCAAACATTTCGATGCCTCATGCCATCATACTCATCTTCCCTCACTCGAAACTGAACCCACCTCCTTTACCATTGCCAACATCCATCCTCAATGGCGTCAAGCCATGTTCAAGGAATTCGTGGCGCTTCAATGTAACGGCAAATGGTCTCTAGTTCCTAGTCCTCGGAACTCCAATTTTATTGACTACAAATGGGTATACAAGCTAAAAAGAGATCAAATCGGGTCCATCAAGGGATACAAAGCCCGTTTAGTTGCCAAAGGTTTCCGACAACAACATGGAATCGATTATGAAGAAACTTTCAACTCGGTTGTTAAAGCAACTACTATTCATATAGTTTTATCCTTAACAGTCACTCAAAAATGGCCTATGCACCAACTCGATGTTCAAAATGCATTTTTTTCATGGAAATTTAACTGAGACTGTCTACTTGCAGCAACCGTCGGGACTTTTTGATCCCGAAAGACCCAACTATGTTTGTCTTCTTCTTAAGTCGTTATACAGGTTAAAACAGGCGCCTCGCGCATGGTTTCATCGCTTGTCTACCTTCCTACATGAACTTGGTTTTCAAGGCTCCAAAACGGATCCCTCATTGTTTATCTACTCATCCAGAGGTGTTCTTTTATATATGCTAGTGTACGTTCATGATATTATTTTGACAGGTACGCAGCCTCAACAAAACCTTTGATGTTCAAGATCTTGGGCCCTTGTCCTAATTTTTGGGTATCGAAATAATCCATCAAGGTGCAAACGTTATTCTCTCTCAACAAAAATACATCTTCGAGTTGCTTGCTCGGGCAGGCCTGTCGCAAGCCAAGTTGGTTCCCTCTCCGATGACTACCACTGCCAATCTGGCTCTTGGTGACAGCCCAGCATTCGATAACCTGGTAAAACATCGTCAGATTGTAGGAGCCCTCCAGTACGTTACTATATCTAGAACAGATCTCACCTTTGCAGTCAACAAGGTTTGCCAGTTTATGCACTCCCCTACTCAGAATCATCGGTCTGATGTCAATCGTATCTTACGCTATTTATAAGGAACAGCTAAACATCGTCTTCTACTTCAGCAAAACTCTGACACACTTCTCCATGCGTACATAGATGCAACTTTTAACTCCATCAGTGTCTTCTCTAATTCCGAATGGGTTGGTTGCCCGTATGATCGCCGATCCACCAGGGGATATGCCATCTTTCTCGGTTCCAACCTTGTCTCATGGCCTTCTCGAAAACAAAAGACTATCTCGCGGTCCTCAACGGAGTCTGAATACAAAGATTTATTCGATATCGTGGTTGAACTCACTTTGCTGCAAACACTTCTTCAAGAACTCCAGGTTCCTACTCGTTCAGTCCCAACATTGTGGTGTGATAACCTTGGTGCCACATACTTATCGGCAAATCCAGTTTTTCATGCTCGCACCAAACATGTAGAAGTTGATTTTCACTTTGTACAAGAGAAGGTTGCCAAAAAACAACTATCGGTTCAGTTTATCTCCACAAATGATCAGATCATAGACGTGTTCACTAAACCACTATCCTCACAAAGATTTCTCTTGTTACACTCCAAGCTACAGGTCGCTTCCCGACCTTAGCTTGCGGGGGACTATTAGGCAATATTTATATTAGTGATAGTTGAGGGATTAGAGTGTAATTATCTATATATATATATATATATATATATATATATATATATAGAGAGAGAGAGAGAGAGAGGATTTCTTTTTCAAATTCTTCGAATATAGGAATGTGAAAATAGCACACGGGCAGTGAGCTTGTGATTATAGATGTGAACAAGAAGCATCAGAATTGTTGATGCCAAAACAGTTTGGAAAAGGGGGTTTAAAAGGGGGCGAATGGCGTTAGTACTTGTGCCTTGGTACCTCTCTTTCTCTATCTTTCTCAGATAGATTTAAGTTGAGATGTTTATCAAACTAATGGTGTTTAACAAAAATAATCCAAAAAAAAAAACTATTCTAAAAAAATATTACCATATGTATCACTTGTTAAATATATCCACCATATTATTATTATTATTATTATTATTATTATTATTATTAAATATAATAATAATAATAATAATAATATTATTATTATTATTATTATAAACAAAATTGCCACACATGAAACATAAAAGCAAATCAATCAAACCAAATCGATAGAAATGGGGGAGGCAATGACTGGATGAGGAGGAAGTGAAGTGTGGAGAGTAAATAGTTGGAGGTATTCTTGAAAAAGGTACAACGATGGAGTACATGCTGAAAAAATCGGAGCCCTAACCGAATAAAGAATGACGCAACACCATCCTTTCCCATATGTTACTCTTTCAATGGCGGCAGGTGGTAGGTAGAAACAACTCAGCTCCAATACCAGGTGGTATCCAAGCCGGCTCAAAAATGGCATTGTGCATAAGCCGCACTTGAAATTTATTATTATTATTATTATTATTATTATTATTATTAATATTTTATATATATATATATATATATATATATATATATATATATATATATATATATATATATAATAGAAAGCTCCTTGTAAACAGTAAAAGGGGGCTGCTTTTCATTTTAGCCCCTGGACTTTTTATGTTTATGGGTTTTTGTCAATTTTAGTCCCTAGTACATTTATATTTACATCCATGGTCAATGATGGTAGTGGTACGCGTCCGCTTCTCCTTCTCCACCATTTTTTCTCCAATGAAATGCATATAATGCTCGCGTCCCATTTAATTCTATTTACATTACCATGGATTGATCGGTGATAGCTACCACCATCATAATACACCATTACCCTCCAACTTCATTGCTCACCAACGCCCCTCCATCGTTTTCTCCACATCTAGACTTTCCTTTGCATCTACTTTCTTCGTGTTTATTGTTTCTATATATCTTTATGGCCACAAGGTTAGTTTACACCACCTTCTGCTTTGGATTTTCGCCACATTACTTTGGCTCTTCTGGTACAACAAATCATCCACCGCCTTAAATCCTTTCCTCATTTTTTCTCCATATGCTCCTAATTTCATTGGGACCTATAACACCACCGATAACTGCAATAGTGGTTGCACTCCCTTGTCGAGCCTCATCTCCTTTTTCGTTTCAAAATTAATCGACACTAATTGGTTCTCTATCACACCCCCAAACTGAAACGGCGGAAACGTTAGGGGCGGAGGACGTCATGCGTAGTATCACAACCATTGCATCATAGTAATCGTAGTAAACACAACCATTATATTGAATACATATATGAGAAGGTATTTACATCTATTTTGATTCTTGTTTCTAAACATTAAAGTATAATCAAAAGGAAAGACGAGACTCTATACACTCCTTCTTCTCGAAACTCCAGAAGGTACCGGTCTACTGATTGCCTGAGAATACAAGCAGTTTTGAAAGAGTATCAGCATAAAGCTAGAGAGTTCATAAGCATGTTTTGTAATGAAAATATGTTAATGACTTTGAAGAAATGGTTGTATGTTTCAAAGAAAATCCAATTTTTTCTTAAGTAATGAAAAGTAGTCTTAAACCCTAAGACCAATTATAAGTTCGTTACTAAATTATGTTCTTATGTCTGAAAGTTCTTGTATATTTGCCTGGTACCACCAGCTATATCATATGGTTTTGTATGAAAATTCTTGTATAAAATCCCTGGCTACCACCAGTATTGTGAGTAGTGTATAGTATGAATGCCTTGGTTAACACCAGTATGTATACTGTGAAAACCCTAACTAACCCCAGTATGTATAGTAGTTTTATTACTTAAAATAAAATCACTGAAGAATGAGATTCCGTAAACAAATGATTAGTTTATACTTATTGTGAGTCGTATAACCATGTTTAATATGACCTAGAGACCTTTACAACGTTCTTCAAGTGTTGGCAAAATGACATTTGTCACCTCAGGCATGCGTGCCTAACTGTAGCTAGTAGTTCAGGTGTGGGATTGTCAATCCCGAATAGATCTATTCAGAAATCTCACTCTCTCCCTCCAGGAGACTCTGGTTATACTAGGATAGGATTTAATTCAATACCCTAAGGGTATAGTTTTGAAGTAGAGCCTCACAATGTTGTACAATCTAGTTTACATGTAATTCTAAAGTTTTTCTTGTATTAGAATCCGTTGGATGCAGTATACGGTAATAATTATACTTAAATAATTATTAAATGCCATGCCCTTGTAGTAAAGAATACCATAAACTAAATCTGCCATAGTTTATATGTTTAATGGTGATTAACTCTGAATTCGTAAAAGTTATGATTTTAACCCCAAACTATACTTATTATAGTTTACATGTATATAATGTGAATGTTGAATCTAAAAAACTATGCAATTTTGGTGGTAAGTTGAAAATATCTTAATATATGAAAATCGTTGTCTGAATCAATATATGAAAATCGTTGTCTGAATATATGAAAATCGTTGTCTGAATCAATTGCATGAGTTTTATACATTGTAAAAGTTCTTTTGTATTAGTTCACAAAAACATTTGTGTTCGGCTTGTATTCCCTCCCCCCTAAAAACGTTTAAAAATCATAAAAGCGTAGGGGTATGAACTCACCTCGAGTGAGTGGTTTGTATGAAGGATCGATAAGAGATGCTGAGTGTCAAATGAAGCCTCGCACACACTTGGATCCTAATTATTATGTAATAACACATATATGATTCAAATTAGCGTATTTCACGACTTGACATGATAGAAAACCACCCTAAGGACTTGGAAACACTTGGAATAAGTGCTAAACTCACATATGATTGAGTGACGGAGGTGTACGGCCACCCTAGGGGTGTGTACCGCCATGGGTGTGCAGCGCATGAGTGTACGGTCGTACACACATAAAAAGGGTGCATGTTGAGGTGTTTCAAGGTCCTAAGAAGCATCAAGGAAGTGTTATAGGTCCCATACTTGGTTGTAGTGCAAGTTTTGAGGCCTAAATGTTCATCAAAGTGGGTGTATGGTCCTAAGGTATGTGTGCGGCCGTACAAAGGGTTGTGTGGCCGTACACTCTTCATGTTTATGTCCAAGTTGTCGACTTTAAGGTGTATCAAAGCTAAGATCATGTCCCACTTGAAGTTAAGGGCCAAACTCTCACTTTGGAGAGCCTTTAGTGGGGTGTACGGTCGTACAAAGGGGTGTACGGCCATACTCCTTCAAAAGGGGAGAAGAAAAAGATGGAATTTGATGAACTAAGGCTTGAATCAAGAGGTCTTTCAAGTTTCACAAGCTAGAGGATGGAATACTCACGTTTTTTAAGCCTTGGAGAGTTCACGGTTGAAGAAACTTGAGAGAAAAGAAGTAGTGTGGAGCCAAGAGGAGAAAGGAATGAAGGAAGGGGGTCTACTCCTTTCCTATATATGGGGGTGAGTGTGCGGCCAAGAGGGGATGTACGGCCGTACACCCATGTGTACAGCCGTACACTCCTCCTAAAGGAGTGTATGGCCCGATTTGTTACTTCTACGACTTGATAACTCATCCCTAATCTCAACCTTGGTTGTACTCAAGCTTAGAACACTTAAACGAGCCCTTAAACGGAGCTAAAAGGTAACAATATCGAGTTTGACATTGATAGAATTGATTAACTGTACAAGATAGAAGTTCCGGGTTGTCACATCATCCCCCCGTTAGACGGAATTTCGTCCCGAAATTCAAGAATAGAGATAAAAATCATGGACTTGGAAAAAGATGAGGGTACTTCTGTTTCATTGAATCCTCACGCTCCCAAGTGAATTTAGGTCCCCACTTGGCATTCCAGCGAACCTTCACTATCGAGATGCGACTTGGTTTCGTTTGTTTGACTTCCCGGTCCATGATTTCAACTGGTTCCTCCACGAAGTTCAAACTCTTGTCTAGTTCGATCTCATCGAGGGGAATCACAAGTGTCTCATCGGACAGACAATTCTTTAGGTTCGACACGTGGAAAACGGGATGTACGTTGCTAAGTTCTCGGGGTAACTAGAGTTTGTATGCTACGGGACCAATCCTAGCGAGGATCTCAGATGGTCCGATGTATCTTGGATTTAGCTTCCCACGCTTTTCGAAGTGTATCATGCCTTTCCAGGGTGTGACCTTCAAAAGGACATGGTCACCAACCTGGAATTCCAAGGGTTTTCATCTCTTATCGGCATAGCTCTTTTGTCTATCTCATGATGCTCTTAGTCGTTCTCGGGTTTGAACAATCTTTTCAATCGTCTCTCGGATGATTTCAGGACCCGTGAGAGTCATGTCGGGTACTTGACCCTTGACTAGTTGCATTTCACCCACTTCAGCCCAGCACAGAAGGGATCTACACTTACAGCCATAGAGGGCTTCATACGGCACAACTTTAATGTTGGTATGGTAGCTGTTGTTGTAGGAAAATTCGACCAAGGGTAGATGAGTGTCCCACGACGTGCCGAAGTCGATGAAGCAGGCTCTCAACATATCTTCCAATGTCTGGATTGTTCTGTCTATGGATGATAAGTCGTGCTCATATCCAACTTAGTTCCAAGAGCCTTCTGTAGTGATTGCCAGAATCTTCCAATCTCTGGATTGTTCTGTCTATGGATGATAAGTCGTGCTCACTCTGTCTCTCTGTCTATTGATGATAAGCCGTGCTCATATCCAACTTAGTTCCAAGAGCCTTCTGTAGTGATTGCCAGAATCTTGAGGTAAACCTGCTATCTCGATCGGAGATAATCGATATAGGTACCCCATGGAGGCGAACTATTTCTCGAAGGTATATTCGTGTGAGTCTCTCCATCCTGAAGTTTTCTTTGATCGGTAGGAAGTGGGCAGATTTAGTTAGTCGATCGACAATTACCCAGATGGCGTCGTGCCCACTTGGAGATCTGGGTAACTTATTCATAAAATCCATTATAATCATTTCCCACTTCCACTCAGTTATTTCTGGCTGCTGAAGTAAACCTGAAGGCTTTTGGTATTCTACCTTCACCTTGGCGCAAGTCAAGCACCTGCCCACGAAGGTAGCAATTTCTGTATTCATTTTCGGCCACCAATAAAGTTGTTTGAGATCCAAATACATTTTATCTGAACCTGGGTGAACGGGGTATCTATTCTTGTGAGCTTCGTTCATGTCACCCTCCCTGTACCCGCCGTACTTAGGCATCCAGATCCGATCATGAAATAATAAACTCCATCTCCCTTGACCTCTAAGTTCTTATCCATTCCCTGCAAGGCTTCATCCGACATGTTATCTAGTTTTAAGGCTTTTAGTTGAGCCTCTCGGATTTTTGTGGATAATCGGGAATGGATGGTCATAGTCACTACCTTCACCCTACGACCTGAATACTCCTTTTGGTTGAGGGCATCTGCTACCACATTGGCCTTGCCGGGATGGTAGCGTATTTCGCACTCATAATCACTGAGTAGCTCTACCCATCGACGTTGTCTCATGTTGAACTCTTTCTGATCAAAGATATGATGTAGGCTTTTATGGTCGGTGAATACAGTGCACTTGGTTCCATAGAGATAATGTCTCCAGATCTTTAACGTGAAGAGCACTGCTCCCAACTCTAGGTCGTGAGTTGTGTAATTGACTTCGTGTGTTTTCAACTGCCTCAAGGCATAGGCAATAACATTTCCTTGCTGCATGAGCACACAGCTTAGGCCCTGATTGGATGCATCACAGAAAACAACGAAATCTTCCGTCCTTTCGGGAAGGGACAAGATAGGTGCGTTGCATAGGGCCTGCTTCAATGTTTGAAACGCAGTGTCTTGTTTATCTCCACAACTAAAGGTTACACCCTTCTGCGTTAGGGTGGTGAAAGGCTTAGCGATTTTGGAGAAGTTTTGGATAAACCTGCGATAATAGCCAGCGAGACCCAAGAATTGGAGGATTTCTGTGGGTGTCTTTGGTGCTGACCAATTCTCAATCGCTTTGATTTTAGAAGGGTCCACAAGTATGTCTTCCTTGCTAACCACGTGTCCAAGGAAATTTACATTCCTAATCCAGAACTCACACTTTGAGAATTTTGCATATAGCTTCTACACCCTTAATGTTTCTAGCACTAGTCTCAAGTGGTTTTTATGATCATCTTCGTTCCGTGAATAGACAAGTATATCGTCAATGAACATGATCATGAACTTTTCTAGGAAAGGGAGGAACACCCGATTCATCAGGTCCATGAATATTGTCGGTGCGTTGGTTAGACCGAAGGGCATTACTACAAAATCATAGTGTCCATAACGAGTTCAGAATGTTGTCTTGGGCACATCATTCTCGTGAACTCGCAACTGATGGTACCCTGATCTAAGGTCTATATTTGAGAAATAACTAGCTCCCTAAAGTTGTTCGCAGAGGTCGTTGATTCTGGGTAGGAGATAACGTTTCTTGATGGTAAGCTTGTTCAGCTCTTGGTAGTCAATGCACATCCGAAAGGATCCATCTTTCTTCTTCACGAATAAGATCAGGGCTCCCCAGGGTGAGGAACTCGGTCTTATGAATCCTTTGTTGATCAGTTCATTGAGTTGGCTGGATAACTCTTACATTTTTTCGGCACTAGACGGTAGGGAGATTTAGCTACAGGAGTAGCTCCGGGGATTAAGTCGATACGAAACTCAACTTGGCGCTCGGGAGGGATTCCTGGAAGATCTTCAGAAAGATATCAAGAAAGTTACAGACTTCGGGGATGCTCTCGAGGTCTTTAACTTTTTGCATTTCATCAACAACATGAGCTAGGAATGCATGGCACTCCTTCCGCAGATACTTCTGAGCTTTGATGCATGAAATGATACGAAGGTTCGAACTGAGTTTATCACCGAAAATAGTGAGGGCTTCGTTAGAGGGAAGTTTGAGACAGATGGCTTTCTCGTAGCAAAGGATATCAGCACGATTGGGGCTCAACCAATCCATACCGATTATGACATCGAAGCTTTTTATGGATACAGGCATAAGATCGATGGGAAAGGAATGATCGTCCAGGGTAAGAGTACAGCCTATGAATATGTCGTTAGTGATTTCTTTCTTACTCTTAGCCATCTCGACGGTAAACGTTTTCGTTAAAGGTTGGGGTTTACATTTGAGAAGATGTTTGAATGCCTGACTAACAAAACTCCTCTACGCACAAGAATCCAAAAGAATGCATGCATAAGAGTTGTCAAAGAGGAATGTACCCGGAACAACGGTAGGATCATCGACCGCTTCCTCCTGGCCCATAGCCAGTACCTCCCTGTGTTGCCAGTTGTTGTTGCTTTGGGGAAATCTCTTTTGAAGTGCCCTACCTCTCTACATCCATAGCAGGCTTGACCAGCACCTGCCCCATGAGCCTGGTTGATTGGTTGAACGGGTGTCTTGCAGTATCGAGTCGTGTGTCGCTTCTTTCCACAACTATTGCATTTCAATTCACGGCAGGTTCAGTGATGATGAAAGTTAAACTTGTTGCACAGAGGTAGGTTTCCATCATAACCACTAGTAGAAGCTTGAGTGGTTGGAACAGCAGCTGGAGTAGCATCAGGAGTAGTAGCAGCATGACCTGCCACTAATTGTTGTTTCTTGGAGGGCTCCTGCGAAGACTACTCCTTGCGTTTGTTCCAGAACTTTTTCTTCTTCTTTCCAATCTCCTGTTATGGTTTGGGAGTGGTTGTCACCTCATTAAGATCGACCCCATGATCTATCAGGGTCTGCACCAGGCACTTGGTGCTATCAAATGTAGTGGGTCTAGCAGCCAAAACATTTCTTTTGGTTGGGGCCGTCAGTCCCCAGATGTACCTCTCAACCTTTTTGTTTTTCTAGGGTGACCATTCTCGGACAGAGGAGAGCCAGATCACAGAACCTAGCGGTGTAAGCAGCGATGTCGTAACCCTTCATCTTCAGGGTCCAAAGATCATGTTCCAACTTCTGCATCTCACCCCTTGGTCAGTACTCAGCCAGCATGAGT
Source organism: Lactuca sativa (assembly GCF_002870075.4). NCBI lineage: Eukaryota > Viridiplantae > Streptophyta > Magnoliopsida > Asterales > Asteraceae > Lactuca > Lactuca sativa. Next base: position 244,495,633 of record NC_056627.2, on the reverse strand, counting down.
TCTTTCAAGCTCTCCCAACCCATGGACTTGGCGATCATCAGGGTTAGAGATTTGACTCGACCATTCCACCAGGTCAGTGCTCGGTCAGTGAAGGTGCAAGCGGCAAACTTAACCTTGTTTTCTTCGGAACAGGCACATATTTCGAAGATGGATTCGATCTTCTCGAACCATCGAGTCAAGGAAATGACTCTACCATTTTCATCAAAGGACTTGGGTTTGGCATTCATGAAGTCTTTATAGGAACACTCCTTCTGGTGTCCCTAGCCTCCACCAAGATTTTGGGGGTCTGGTCCACCTCCTAATCCCCTAGAGCTTCCTTGATTGATTTGCACCATTGCTGCTGTCACGGCAGCAGTAACTGCTACCTGGAACATGGCAGGATCGAATTGTGGAGGCGGCGGTGGCAGGGTGTCGTTGTTCTAGAACAATCAGGAAGAAGAGGATGATAAGTCCTCTGAATTGAAGTCAAGATATATGAAACAAGATATATCTCATTCTGAAAGTTAAAGTGTTCTACGAAGCGATATATAGAGGAGAGTTACTACTGCAAGTAAATATCGCTAAGAAAGAATATGTAGTAACACTTGAAATGAATATTTATGCTGTATTTGCTTCTAACTAAAATACTCCTATATTATTTTAATTTGTATGCTTTGTTCTACCGATACCTGATGTATATATACTTGGTAAGTTTTAGGCTTGCTGCAACACTACAGTCACTCCCAAGCACATGTTGGTCATGTCTGGAGTAAATATAGTTGATCAGGCTATATTAACCCTAGACATGATATCATAACTGTCCAGGTTTAATCACAGTGTCCAACAATCAAATACTTTTGTTTTGTTCTACCAATGACTCTGGTTCTGTAAAGTATGTATATTTGTATATATCTGATAAAATACGGATATTTTGAAAATATACTTTTAGTTTCAGAGTGCTTCAGCCCCTTAATGTTTATAGTTGTATACCATGTAAGGCTTGGTATACTTAGTTCACTATAAACAAGGGCTTTGATACCAATCTGTCACACCCCCAAACCGGAACGGCAGAAACGTTCGGGGCGGAGGACGTCATGCATAGTATCACAACCATTGTATCATAGTAATCATAGTAAACACAACCATTACATTGAATACATATATGAAAAGGTATTTACATCTGTTTTGATTCTTGTTTCTAAACATCAAAGTATAATCGAAAGGAAAGATGAGACTCTATACACTTCGTCTTCTTAAAACTCCAGAAGGTACCTGTCTACTGATTTCCTGAGAATGCAAGCAGTTTTGAAAGAGTATCAGCATAAATTTGGTGAGTTCATAAGCATGTTTTTAATGAAAATCTATTAATGACATTGTAGAAATGGTTGTATGTTTCCAAGAAAATCCAATATTTTCTTAAGTAATGAAAAGTAGTCTTAAACCCTAAGACCAATTATAAGTTCGTTATTAAATTCTTTTCTTATGTCTGAAAGTACTTGTATGGTTTTGTATGAAAATTCTTGTATAAAATCCCTGGCTACCACTAGTATTGTAAGTAGTGTATAATATGAATGCCTTGGTTAACACTAGTATGTATAGTGTGAAAACCCTAACTAACCCCAGTATGTATAGTAGTTTTATAACTTAAAATAAAACCATTGAAGAATGAAATTTTGTAAACAAATGATTAGTTTACACTTATTGTGAGTCGTATAACAATGCTTGATATGACCTAGAGACCTTTACAACGTTCTTCAAGTGTTGGAAAAATGACATTTGTCACCTCAGGCATGCCTGCCTAACTGTAGCTAGTAGTTCAGGTGTGGGATTGTCAATCCCGAATATATCTATTCACAAATCTCACTGTCTCTCTCCAGGAGACTCTGCTTATACTAGGATAGGATTTAATTCAATACCCTAAGGGTATAGTTTTGAAGTAGAGCCTCACAATGTTGTACATTCTAGTTTACATGTAATTCTAAAGTTTTTCTTGTATTAGAATACGTTGGATGCAGTATACGATAATAATTATACTTAAATAATTATTACATGCCATTCCCTTGTAGTAAAGAATACCATAAACTAAAGCTTCCATAGTGTATATGTTTAGTGGTGATTAAGTCTGAATTCATAAAAGTTATGATTTGAACCCGAAACTATACCTATTATAGTTTACATGTATATAATGTGAATGTTGAATCCGAAAAACTATGCAATTTTGGTGGTAGTTTGAAAACGTCCCTTATGCTCAACATAGTACAAAAGGGATAAGATATCTAAATATATGAAATTCATTGTCTGAATCAATTGCATGAGTTTATACTTGTAAAAAGTTCTTTTGTATTAGTTCACAAAAACATTTGTGTTTGGCTTGTATTCCCCTCACCCCCTCCCTTAAAAACGTTTAAACATCGTAAAAGCGTAGGGGTATGAACTCACCTCGAGTGAGTGGTTTCTATGAAGGATCGATAAGAGATGATGAGTGTCAAATGAAGCCTTGAACACAATTGGATTCTTATTATCATGTAATAACACATATATGATTCAAATTAGGGTATTTCACAACTAGACATGATAGAAAACCACTTTAAGGACTTGGAAACACTTGGACTAAGTGCTAAAATCATAGATGATTGAGTGAGGGAGGTGTACGGCCACCCTAGGGGTGTGTACGGCCATGGGTGTACGGCCCATGAGTGTACGACCGTACACTCACAAAAAGGGTGCATGTTGAGGTGTTTCAAGGTCCTAAGAAGCATCAGGGAAGTGTTCTAAGTCCCGTACTTGGTTGTAGTGCAAGTTTGAGGCCTGAAATGTTCATCAAATTGCGTGTATGGTCCTAAGGTGTGTGTGTGCAGCCATAAAAATGGGTGTGCAGCCGTACACACTTCTTGTTTATGTCTAAGTTGTCGACTTTAAGGTGTATCAAAGCTAAGACATGTCTCTCTTGAAGTTAGGGGCCAAACTTTCACTTTGGATAGCCTTTAGGAGGTGTACGGCCGTACAAAGGGGTGTGCGGCCGTACTCTTTCAAAGGGGGTGAAGAACATGATGGAATTTAATGAACTAAGGCTTGAATCAAGAGGACTCTCAAGTTTAACAAGCTAGAGGATGCAATATTCATGTTTTTGAAGCCTTGGAGAGTTCACGGTTGAAGAAACCTGAAAGAGAGAAGAAGTAGTGTGCAGCCAAGAGGAGAAAGGAATGCAGGAAGGGGGGCTACTCCTATATATGGGGGTGAGTGTGCGGCTATGAGGGGGTGTACGGTCGTACACTCCTCCTAAAGGAGTGTATGGCCCGATTTGGTACTTTTACGACTTGATAACTCATCCCTAATCTCAAATTTGGTTGTACTCAAGCATAAAACACTTAAACGAGCCCTTAAACGGAGCTAAAAGGTAACATAATCGAGTTTGACATTGATAGAATTGATTAACTGTACAAGATAGAAGTTCCAGGTTGTCACAAGTGTCAGCATTAAAGTTGGGGAGTTCATAAGCATTTGTATTTGGAAAGTATGTTATTTGAAAACCTTGGTTTGTTCCTCCAAAAAATCATATATCTTCTGATGTAAAGAAATATAAGTTTGTTAACTCATACATGTAAAAGCGTTGACTTACAGTGATGTTTGTATGCAAACCTTTTTGAATGTTTGACCTGGTTAAACGTACTGATGGAGAAGCATGTTTTGTACTAAAAAGTAGTAAATTGTACTCGCATTTAGTGATCCCGGTTGTACTTGTACTTAGATTGTAAATTATATCGGTGTACATGGTACTAGAAAATAGTGAATTTTAGTAGTGTCAATAGTAGCATTTATACTGTAGTAGTGTCTAAAGTATCCACAATGTCTACAATAGTTCCTGGAATCCACCAGATGTAGTGTAAAATAGTGTACTGTAGTTTGATTAATTATCAAAACGTTTGTATGAAATCTTTTTCCCAATACGTAAACGTATTGTACTAGTAGTGTAGAGAGATTTATTATTAATATAAAATCTTTGAAGTAGTTTTAATCCCGTAAACCTTGTTTATACTATTGTGAGTTTCATATAACCATACTAATATGACCTAGTGGCCTCTACGATGTTCTTCAGGCGTCGGTATTTATGACATTTTTCACACCCCTAGGCATGCCTGCCTAACAATAGCTAGCAGTTTGAATGTGGGATTGTCAGTCGCGTATAGATCTATACACAAATCTCACGCTCTCCATCCGGGAAACTTTGGTTATAATTTATAGGACTTTGAACATACCCTAGTGGGTACCCGAAGTAGTGCCTCACAACCCTGTATTAATTGGTTTTACATATAGTGTTATAATTTTCTCTTGTATTTGTAATTGTTTATATTATCCCGTAGTAGTGCACTTAGTAATATAAAATAATTATATTTAAATAATTATTTTAGTAATGTGTACTTTTAGTAGTGATCTAGAGTAGTATTCCATAAACTATACCTATTGTAGTTTAAATGTATGTTTTTTATGTATTGAAAGTTCTTGCAGTTGAACAGTTTGTATAACTCTATGAAACGATAAGAAAGGTACCCTTTTGCTCAACATGCTACAAAAGGCTTAAAGAGCTATGTAATGAAAGTTTTTATTTATATATGCTTGAGACATCTGCATATAACCCTGTACTTTGAAATAAAAGTATAAAATGTTTGAAGTAGTTTGAAAACACTTCTTAAAATAATTTAAATTAGTTGAAACGTATTGATGTACTTTAAAACTGTTTGAAATCTTATGTATGTTATCACAAAAATTACTTTGTGTTTTACTTGTATTCCCCCCTAAAACGTTTAAAAATAGTGAAATTGTAGGGGTACGAACTCACCTCTAGTGCGTATTCGTGTTTGGATAGCGTAGCGGTAATGAAACAGATGTGACGATCCTTGGGCTAGCGTACGTGGAAATAACGTTATCCTAAAATAATTATACACGTAATGGTCTTTAAATTAGTGAAACCATTAGTTAAAGTGTTAGAAAACACTTGCTTTTGGGTTAGGGATGTTACCGAGACTTGTTTGAAGTGGAAAAAGAGGGTATGGGGCCGTGAATGGTGTTTGTGGTAGTAAACGGGTTTGCGGTTGTAAACGAGTTTGCGGTTGTAAACGGGTTTGCGACCTTTGAAGATATGAAGGCTATTCTTGGTGTTCATGGTGAAAATATAAAGATTTGAAGATTTGTTCTTGAGGATATGAATGTTCTTGAGAGGTTCTTGAAAGAGTTTTCGAGTGAAAAAGGTGAGAAATGAAAAATCTCTCTGGGAAAAACCTTTATACCAGTTGGGTTTACAGCTGAGAATGGGTTCTCGGTTGTAAACGGGTTTACGGTTGTAAACGCATTTACGGCCCAAGAGGTTTATGGTTGTAAACGCATGGCTAGAGGAGTTTGCTGATTTTTCGAGCGTTTTTGGTTTCAAAAACTTATATAAACTTTATTTATATATTTTAAAATATTTTCTAACCCTCACGAGCTTAACGGAATAAACGAAATTCGAAATTTTATTTAACCTAATTGACTTTTATTTACTAGAAAGTATCGGGTTGTCACATCATCCCCCCATTAAAGGGAAATTCGTCCGGAAATTCGAATCCTGAAAGGTTACTCATGAATTTAGGGAGGAGATGGGTACTTCTGTTCCATATGATCTACTCGTTCTCCAGTAAATTTTGATCCTCGCTGGTGTTCCAGCGGATCTTTACTACTGCGTCTGCTGTCTAGATCGGTAGGGAGAGTATGAGTTTTGCTTGTCTAGGTTCATCCGTATGGTAGAATGTTCATTTGTATTTCTGGGTAGCTTATGTCCTGTAGTTCATGGTAGGACTCCTACCTGTTCATTTATCACCTCCTCGTGTACACAAGTCATATATAATTAAGATTAATAAGACGGTCAGATGGGTGACTCTGCTCCAAATCCACAATCAACAAGAAACAGGAGATAGGGCGGAAACACACATCCTAAGTCCGTATAATCTTAATTATATACCACCCTCGTGTAAGCACCTAACATTGATAGGTTAACCGTATTTTTCCCGAGCCTCTGTGCTTGAACCTGACTTGCTGCATATGTGATATTCCCGAAAGGTTTGCTTGGAATACTTCGGGGAGATTACAGAAGGATATAATACTTTTCGCATTAGTATTTCGGAGGTTTGAAGCGAGAGACAATACTGAGGTTCGTATTTAGTTTGTCTTTAAAAGTGACAAGAGTTTTGTTAATCGGTTGGTTAAAGCGAAGGGTCGTTTCGATAGAACAAGCGAGTGGTATGGTGAGGACCAAGCAAATCTAGGTCGGATGACGTCGTTGGAACACGTGTTAAGTTGGTTTGGAAGGAGTGTTTGTTAGATTGATAGTGCATTTGTGTGTACATTTCTAGTGCTTTCTGTTTTAACCTGGTTATTACTACCGCAAATGATTCGCACCGCTGTAAGTAATGCTAGCAGTAAGAGTGTTATGTTAGCTAGTGATGATACTTCATATTATGATCCATATTAGGTCTCTTTATGATCACTTGGTGTATACAAGTCATGTATAATTAAGATTGATAAAACCATCTACTGAGTGACTCTACCCTAAATCCACAACCAGACAAGGAACAGGAATTAAGGCGAAATCACTCACTCTAAGTTTGAAAAATCTTAATTATAAGTAATCGTAATGTATACACTAATTCATCATAGCTCACCTGCAAGGATCCTAAGTATATATATTTTTATATGAGTGTTCTGATTTGATCGGACGAGAGAGTATTTTAACTATTTTCTAATTGACAGAAGTTTTAGCAACATTCCACGTACCACACAACATACGATACTTCATTATCCTTGTTTTTGAAACACTCCCAAAAGTCCTAGTGAGATTTCTTGCTGCTTCTACTGGCTCGGCTGTCAAACTCCTCCTGCTCCTTAGTCATTCCTCTCTGTTTGACTGTCTCTCTTAAAGTGCCCTGTTTCACCACAAAGATGTCATACCGTGCTCACAATGGCATTAGTGAACGAGGTGTTATGTCGGGTCGGAGTCCTACAGAAACGGGTAGTGTGTCATCTCATGAGGCAGTTCTTGCAATGCATCTTTCGATACACTCCGTTATGATGGAGGTTGCACTTACAATATTGCGGGAGCGTTCCAACATATCGACTGGTATAGACTAGAGTGACAGATGTCGTGGTGGATGTTGAGGTAGATGTCGTGACTGTTGTTGTGGTTGCAGGGGAATCCACCGGTTGTTGCCTCTTAGCAAGTCTCGAGATACATTGCGTTCCTTTTTGTTCCAAAACTTTCGTTTCTTGCTCTTAGGTTTGTGGTCTAAGGTGTCCTTGATTGTTATCACTATTAGTATTGTCGGCACCGTTTCCACTTCCGCTTCTGCTAGCGTTTTTAGCATTGAGTTGTGCAATGACGGTTGTTACGACTGATGTGACTGCAGCTTGAAAAGTAGCAGCGTCTATTTGTAGAATTGGGGTATCGCCGGTTAGCTGGTTACCTCCTTGTAAAGACATGATTTTGTTGCATGGCGAGAAATGATCTCATGAGTAACTATGATCATTGTCAGTTGTATTCTTACAATTTATATATACATATATAAATTTCGCATTTTGCTGAGTTATTCTCAATGTTTCTGCTAAACATTCCTGAGATGGAGTTATGGTAGTGGTAGAAGTAGGTTTCGTACGAGTGTTAAGTCTGACCATCCTTGAACTATTCTTGCCCAAGCACGCTTAGTTGGGGAGTTCTGATGGGATTCGGTGCATTAGTGCCGGTATGATCGCACCCTATAGGTTTACGAAAAAGGCATCTTTCAACCATAAGGTTTACAAGATGAGACAGTAATGAGTCATTAGTAGTGGCTATAAGTCGAGAGTTATTTAAACTAAGCTATCTTAGTTTTGAGTGTATTGTGTTCCGACTTTTATAGTATTCTGAAAATGATTCATAACAGAGGCCTATATAAAACAGACTTATGAATTAATAGTGGTTACCCTCGAACGAATTTTTGTGAATTGAATAATTGTTACTAGTTGTCACGAAAGACGATATATACCTAACACATAGTGTGAGTAGTGTAATCACTAACTCACTAGGTTATTATAGTTTATTATGTATTAGCGTGATGTATACAATTCTTGGCCTATTCGCGTGTCTAGTGAGTGGTTTCCTCTGTTCTCTGTCCTAGTTATGATTGCCCTAGTTCCAGTTGTAGGGTTTTGTTGTTTTTATATCTTTCCTATGGGGTTCTTGTTCTCAATAGGTGTGTTGAATCCATGCCCCATCCTGCTTCGGTTCTTGACACTGATCCCCATTACATCACAATGGAAAGTCAAACCTCAAATGTTCGAGCGAGTTCCCTATGTCTGTTCTCGCTAGGGTATGGTTTAGTAGTGATTATTCTGGTGCCTCTCTCTTCGGCTGATCCCTTCTCCGAATTCTCCTCATGAACCTCTTTTGTTGACTGTCGTAGTGGAGTGGCTACATTTATATGTCTATATTGCTCGTGTGAGAACGGGGGTGTCTAACGAATCTTTGGGATTTAAATAAAACGAATTTTATTTTATGGTGGTGATCCTTACCGAGGCTTTCTATAATCACGTAATGCATACAAGTTGTATGTAACTTGAGATTAAATAGACCTTCGAATAAGTGACCCTACTCTAAAACCACAACCAAACAAAGAACAGGGAGTAGAGCATAGGTCACAAATTCTAAGTCTATAAGATCTCAATTACATTCAACCCTGGAAGTATACACTCCGCAATCATAGACCTACCAATAAGGGTCTTTTAAATTTTCACATAAGCTAAATGTAGTGCCTAAAATACTCTTATAGTATTTTAATTTATGTTTGGTTCTGGATATCCTTTGTATATGGGGTTGGTAAGTTTTAGGCTTGTTGCAATATCACGACCATTCCTAGGCATATGCTAATCACCTCTCGATTTAATATAGTTGATCAGGCTATATTCTCCCAAGACTTGATTATATACCTCTAGACCTACCCGTGCTGTTCAACTTCCTAAATACTTGTGTATTGTACTTCTTGTGATACTTGTTCTAGTATGTATGTATGTATACTTCTCATAAAATACTTATATTTTTAAAGTATTCTGTTTATTCAGAGCCTTCGGCACCATTGTATTTATAGTTGTATATCTTTTATGGGTTGATATACTTAGTTCACTATAAACAATGATCTGATACCAATCTGTCACACCCCCAAACAGAGACGACGGAAACGTTCAGGGATGGAGGACGTCATGTTCAAGTATCACAACAGTTTTATAATAGTAATCAAAGCAACAACAACCATTATATTAATAATATAGTATTTACACTGAATTTGAATCATACATGATTGACTCCAATAGTAAATAGCAAAATAAAGACTTGAAGCTACTATGCTCCGCCTTCTGGAAAGCCTGTATGTGGAAAGTATTTGTATGTAAACCTTTTTTAATGTATGCCCTGGTTAAACGTATTTATGGAAAAGTATGTTTTGTACTAAAAAGTAGTAAATTTTACTTGTATTTAGTGATCCTGGTTGAACTTGTACTTAGATTGTAGATTATATCGGTGTACATGGTACTAGAAAATTGTGAATTTTAGTAGTGACATAGTAGCATTTATACTATAGTAGTGTTTGTAGTATCCACGGTGTCTAAAATAGTGCCTGGAATCCACCAAATGTAGTGTAAAATATTGTACTATAGTTTGATTAATTATCAAAACGTTTGTATGAAATCTTTTCCCAATACGTAAACGTATTGTACAAGTAGTGTAGAGAGATTTATTATTAATATAAAATCTTTGAAGTATTTTTAATCCCGTAACCCTTGTTTATAATATTGTGAGTTTCATATAACAATACTAATATGACCTAGTGGCATCTATGACATTCGTCAGGCGTCGGTATTTATGACATTTGTCACACCCCCAGGCATGCCTGCCTAACTGTACCTTGTAGTTTGGATGTGAGATTGTTAGTCCCGTATAGATCTATACATAAATCTCATGCTCTCCATTCGGGAGACTTTTGTTATAATTTATAGGACTTTGAACTTGTACCCTGGTGGGTACCCGAAGTAGTGCCTCACAACCCTGTATTAACTGGTTTACGTATAGTGTTATAATGTTCTCTTGTATTTGTAATCGTTTGTATTATCCCGTAGTAGTGCACTTAGTGATATAAAAAATTTATACTTAAATAATTATTTTAGTAGTGTGGATTTGTAGTACTGATCTAGAGTAGTATTCCATAAACTATACCTATTATAGTTTAAATGTATGTTCTGTGTGTATTGAAAGTTCTTGCAGCTAAACAGTTTGTATAACTCTATGAAACGATAAGAAAGGTACCCTTTTGCTTAACATGCTACAAAAGGGTTAAAGAGTTGTGTAATTAAAGTTTGTATTTATATATGTATCAGACATATGCACATAACCCTGTACTTTGAAATAAAAGTATAAAATGTTTGAAGTAGTTTGAAAACACTTCTTAAAATAATTTAAATTAGTTGAAACGGTTTGATGTACTTTAAAATTGCTTGAAATCTTTTGTATTTTATCACAAAAATTACTTTGTGTTTTACTTGTATTTCCCTCCTAAAAACATTTAAAAATAGTGAAAATATAGGGGTACGAAATCACCTCTAGTGCATATTCGTGTTTGGATAGCATAGTGGTAATGAAACATATTTGACGATCCTTGGGCTAGGGTACGTGTGAATAATGTTATCCTAAAATAATTAAACATTTAATGGTATTTAAATTAGTGAAACCATTAGTTAAAGTGTTAGAAAACACTTGCTTTTGGGTTAGGAATGTTACCGAGACTTGTTTGAAGTGGAAAAAGAGGGTTTGCGGCCGTGAACGGGGTTTGCGGTTGTAAACGGGTTTGCGGTCTTTGAATATATGAAGGTTGTTCTTGGTGTTCTTGGTGTTCTTGGTGAAAATATGAATATTTGAAGGTTTGTTCTTGAGGATATGGATGTTCTTGGGAGGTTCTTGGGAGCAACTTGAGAGAGTTTTCGAGTGAAAAAGGTGAGAAATGAAAAATCTCTCTGGGAAAAACCTTTATATCGGTTGGGTTTACGGCCGAGAATGGGTTCTCGGTTGTAAACGGGTTTACGGTCCAGGGGTTTATGATTGTAAATGTGTTTACAGCCCAAGGGGTTTATTGTTGTAAATGCGTAGCTGGACGAATTTGCTGATTTTTCGAGGGAAAACTTGATTTTTCGAGCGTTTTTGGTTCCGAAAACTTATACAAACTTTATTTATATATTTTAAAATATTTTCTAACCTCACAAGCTTAACGGAATAAACAAAATTCGAAATTTTATTTAACGGAATTGACTTTTTTTAACTAGAAAGTATCGGGTTGTCACAAATCGATTACAAAATGAAATAGTACCCTTGTCTCCATAGTCGGTCATAGATGAAAACCGGCAAGGATGAAGATTGTAAGCCTCTTAATCAGTGTTTTCTTCTATTGAATGTCTTTATTGGATGGATCAAAAGAAAGAAATTGCATGTAATCGATTTATTTTACCAATTGCTTGATCATCACTTTCCTTGGTTTTTTTAGATTTACTTTTACTTGGCTTTGTTGTGATTTATTTTTTCTTCTATGATTGGTTCTTTTGTTTGCTTACTATTTTAGTTATATGAAAAAGTTATATGTTGAAGTCTTCATAATATTTACTTTTTCTCATATATTGTAATATATGAAATGAGTTGTATGTGGTCTTTCAGTTTTCACCAAATCATAGACTTTATGTTATTTCCCAATTCTAAATTTCGTATAATGCTTGCTTTGTGCTCAAAAAGCTTCCATTCATGTGCTTGAAACTAGAATAATGAAAGCAGAACTTCTTGAAAGATTTTATATGGGATATGCTTTTCTTTAATTTTAGTCTGGAAAGGAAATAATGACGATTAAACAAGGTAAAAGAGTTGCAAGCTTCTTCCTTTCATTTCTCTGTTCTTAGACCGCAGTTCCATAAGATAAACTCACTTTTTTCCTTATTGTGCATCTAAAAATCTACAGATAGTATAAAAATCTTGGATGTGAACCTATGTAAGGTATGAAGCATGGCATATTGGAAGTGTAACGCAGAACAATATTTAAATGAAGCTTACTGATTGAGATTTTTACCATTATGTCCCCTTTTCTATCTCTCTATATTAAACATAAAACTTCTTTCCATCTTTATGCTTATTAGTTACATATTCGTAGGATCTTGAGTTAAATATAAATAGTTATCTATAACTAATTTCCTTTGTAATACACATGGTTGTCTAGCGGTTACCTATTGAATTGTTTGTGGTAGGTTGGAACTAATTCTTTTCTTCAAATTTTGTATGAATATAGGATAATCAAATTGAAGCCAAATGTTGTGAAGGGCCTAGAAGCTCTGACCACTATTGAATTATAAGTAGAGATTTCAAAGTCTACTAAGCAAGAATTTACTCCAAGAAAGGACCACCAATGGAGGCCGACAACCACCGGGGTAAATTGGATTCCTATATTTTTATATATAATATATTAATTCTCAAATTATATTTTAATTTAATATTATATTATTAAAAAAATTGATTAAGTTTATAAAACTATGTATATCATGTAGTGAGTGGGTTGGGAATAGATATATCCTCACGAAATGGTAGTACCATTAAAGGAGCAATTCAAACATATGCACCAATTAATTCAGGTAATAAATTCAAATCTAGAACAATAAATTTGACAAAAAATTGCAACAAATTACAATGTACTTTACTCCTTTTACAATATTTAAACAATAATATTATACCATTGGTTAAAAAATAATAGTACATTGCTATAGTATGTGAAAGTTTTGGTTTATACTATGTGAAAGTTTTGATTTAAAGGATCTTTCTCATCAGGAACTTTCATACAAAACCCTTCTCTTCTCTCACAATTCCACCTTTACAAACTAGGATACACATTTCTTGTAGTTTTGTTTTAATTTTACTCGCCCCTCTTGGTTTCACTTTCTGGAATTGGCATTATCTATGAAATTTATATTCAAAGGAGTTACATGGTTTTCCCGTGGATGTTGGAGGAATTCAATTGTTATCTTGAAACTTCATTACTAAGTTGACCTTTTTTCTAGGTTTAAACATAACTTTGACAAATATCAGTAGGTTGCAGGTTTTATTAACTTTGGATGATGCATTAGTAATAGAAAATTCATAATACGTAATGTTGATAAAGGAAGGAATCCAATTTTTGTTTGAAGTGAAGTTAGCTCTTCTATAATTCCGAACTTGGTTTATTTGATAAAAAAATTTGAATAAAATAAAATTTTAAGTTAAAAATTATACATTACTACATAAATGTAAAAGTCATATTTCATTACTTTTGATTCTCATTATTTGTGGTTTTTTGTTGTTAAAAGGTATGCAGACCTGAAGAACAATAGATCGACCAATTACGAAAGAATGGAATCATCTAGTCCATTAGTGGGATGAAATCAAGGGACTACGACATGGATTGGATGATTCTTGAAGAACTGTGATTCCTTGCTTGTTATTAGTTTTCCTTCATTACGGAGGTGGTGTTTTGTTTTCATCTCATCATGGAATATATATTGATTTGTTTATTATAGTAATCGTAATTAACATAATAAGATATTACTCAGTCTCATTTCAATACCCTTCAACCCCCACAACTGGGGGGGGAACCTTCTCTAGTTTATAAATAGAGAGATTAAATTGGTTCCTACCTTTTATGCCTACAAATATTCATGTGCACTAATATTATGAAAAGTGGCATCATTCCACTATTCGGTTGAATTGTTTTTGATATCCATAATATACCCCTAATGAATTAAGATAGTTTAAAAAAAAGTAAAATAAACATAATCGGATGAGTCTTTTTCATCAACTATTCTGTTTTGTTCTTCAGTATCACCTGATCGAAATTGCGTACAACAATCATGGTTTTTTTGATAGCCCAAATGATTCAACAACTCCCCTTCCCCTCTAATTACAAGTCCAAATTCCTCTTCCCCCAACAATCGACTGAGAGATGTATCCGTTGCCCCCACCGCCTTCTTCTACCAAACACGATTCTTATAGATTTTGCACCAAAAATTGAATCAAATACTTTGCCTGATTCTCGTATTCATCCATCCCTTTGAAAGGTAATTCATAGATATCCTACATTTTATAAAACATCGATTTCTAAAACATACATGCTTCTTTCCTAATTCATACATACCATAACACAAAGGTTGTTTATCTAGTTGATTGATTTTTAGTGAGTAAAAGGGTGTTTGGCAAAGCTTATTTAAAATAGTTTTTAACTTTTTAACTTATAGCTTATTAACTTATAGTGATATCAAAATGGAATTTTGAAAAAAGTGTTTGGCTAAGCTTATCTGGTTTCAAAACGCTATAATCTTACTTATCCAACGTATGTTTTGTGTGTCGATGTATAGTTTAGGTTAAGGGGTATATTTTTCAATTTCTTTGAATGCAGTAATAAGAAGTTCTTATAAGTAAGGGGTAGGTTACTTATCAAAAGTTGACTTACTGGAGGTTCCTAACAGCTATAATCTATTTTTAAAAAACTTTTTCCCAAACACTCCTTTTGGCTTATACCGGTGTCAAACCGGTAATAAGTCAAAAAGCTCTTTTTTTAAGCTTTGTCAAACACCCTCTAAGTTTTTGTCGGATTGTGTCTAATAGACATGTGTAATCATAATTTGGAACCATAGGTTAGTTTAAGGATGATCAGGTCTTTACAGGGGGTATACATATACATTAGGAAGATGTCAAATATGTATCACTAAAAAAAAGCATTTGATTATAGTTATAGCGTCTTTGATGAAATGCCCAGGAGAAGTTTCATCTTCTGAACTTCAATGGACCAAAGCCATGTTTGATGTAGTCATGGCTCCAAAAGGCAACTTCTTCACTTGACGGTGTAGGTCTTGATAATAAAGAAAAGTTGCAGAGTACTTCTTACATTTGTATCAATTCCATGTTATTTTTGGCTTTTTGTAGGGGAGTAAATGAAAATTTTAAAGATTTTGTTGTCTTAGTTTATGAGCAAGGAGCTACGAATACTAAAAATACTTAAATGGAAGCATTCCTTTGGATTCGACCAAGCTTAGCTACTTAGAATAGTTGTAAGTTTCAATCTTTACCTTTTTATGTTCAATGAATATGTGCAAGTTTCAACATTAGTTGATTGTTGTTTCCATTTTTGCAAGTCTTGCATCTAAAGATGGAATAAGTTGCAACGGAAAGCTAGGCCATGCAATTATTGAAAAAAATGGAAAAGTATGGAGGGAAAGCCCAAAGCTATATAGATAAAATACTCAGAGGGTTCAACATTTTCCATGTCTAAAGACTTATGTGTATTTATTATGCATAGATAAAATAAGTTTTTTTGTCAACAGCTCATATATGACTAAATATTCTTAATATTTCATACTTTTATGATTTTATACTTCAAAAATTATTATAAATTTATAATTTATGATTTTTTATTTGGCTTATAGGAGTATCTTCTTCTAGAATGTTAATGTTGGCTAACCCTGATGACCCAACAAATTGTTGGCTAGTTTCTAAAATTCAAAAAATGGAGTGTTGAATCCACAGCCAACATGTTGAAAATCAAAGTAACAATAAAAACTGCCAACAAATAGGATTCCCAAAGCTTACATGATTTCATTAACAACTCTAATCAGAATACAATAATCATGCAAAAACACATGGGATCATTTACAACCTGAGTTTTCATTTATGTTCGGAACGTGAGTTTTAGTACTGTGGGCTTGCGTATTTGCTTGGGAGTAGTTAGATATTAATAATTTTATCTGTATTGAAAAATATTTTATTTATCTGCCAATTCGTTTCGGACCCATCGCTTTGTCGTTAGCCTGGCAATACGCCTCCCAGAAACAATCGGCATGGAAACCCCGCTGCCCCATACCAACCGTTTAGTGTTATAGTCGATGGTAGAGTTATTGTCTTAGATTCGAAAGCCAATATGAACTAGTATGTTGTCCTTATCCAACGCTTTGCTCCCCCAACTAGGGTTTGACATATGGGCTAGTACGCCCGGTGTACCACTCATACACCCAATGTACTAGATGGCCATCCACGATCATGTCCACTGCATGAGTACGTTGTACGTACTCATATGTACTCCCTGCGTATGACAACTTCTACGAGTCTTTTTCCTCAAAGGACCAACTGTGTCATTTTTGATAAAGATGCAAGAGATAATAAATATACCTGATTTTTTGGTATGTTGCAATTCTCCCCCACTAGAATCAAACTTCACCCTCGAAGTCATCCTCGGGAAACAGCTCAGGATATTGCTCACGCATCTCGGACTCAGGTTCCAACATCCACTTCGAACCTCACTGGTGCTGCTATTGAACTTTGAACAAGTTTACAACCTTGTTCCTCAAGGTTTTCACTTTCTGGTCTAGAATGGACACTAGCTTCTCCACATAATCCAGGCGATCATCAACCTGAATGTCATCCAAAGGGACCATATTTGTGTCGTCAGCTATACACTTCCTCAGCTGGGAAACATTAAAGGTATCATCAATCTGTCTCAGCTACTCCGGTAGCTCCAACCGGTAGACCACCTTGCCCACGCATGCCAAAAATCGGAGAGGGCCAATGAACTTGGAGCCCAGCTTGCTCCGTTTCCTGGAGCTGATAACACCCTTTTAGGGTGACACCTTCAGGAGCACTAAATCTCCCACCCGAAACTCCATCTCAGAGCATCGTTGATCCGCATAACTCTTCTGTCGTCTTTGCGTTATCAGCAGTCTCTGTCAAACCCGTTGTATAAGCTCAGTCTTCTTGAACACTACCTTTGTGCTCCTCGTGACCCTCTGTCCCACCTCGCCCCAACAAATAGGAGTTCGGCACATTCATCCATAAAGGAGCTCGAATGAGGTCATACCGATGTTGGCATGCTGATTATGCATATATGAAAATTTTTAAAACCTATATATATATATATATATATATATATATATATATATATATATATATATATATATATATATGGCATAGACTCACCGTTTTGAGAAGATTGGTGTTTATGGTGTTGAAAAATGATAAGTTAATTATGTGTTCGCAAGTTCTCACGAATCTTTTGGTTCACACAATAACTCAGCCCTATATATATAGTTTACGTTAATGTGAGACCATCATATTTTGTGAGACATGAGGACACAATCATAACCATTCATTTTGGAAATC
Organism: Lactuca sativa; assembly: GCF_002870075.4. NCBI lineage: Eukaryota > Viridiplantae > Streptophyta > Magnoliopsida > Asterales > Asteraceae > Lactuca > Lactuca sativa. The sequence goes on along the minus strand of NC_056627.2, from coordinate 244,478,397 downwards.
ACAAAAAAAATATTTTTAAAATGCAAAGTAAATGAAAATTTTCGAATTTTTTTAAATATTATTTTCGTCATTTATTTTATCCAAAAAAATTAAAATAAATAATAATAAATAAATAAAAGTACCGTTTTTTCAAAATATATGTAAAATATTCTAATATAATATTATACTGTAAATATTCAAATCAAACTTTTAAAATGTTAGAATATTCTACTAGAATATTAAACTATAAATATTCAAAAAATTCTAACATAATATTAGAATATTCTAACAAATCTAACAATTCAAGTAAAATATTATAATATTTTAACATATCTACCAATTTGAGTAGAATATTAGAATATTCAAACATTTTAAAAATTCGATTTGATTATTTACAGTGTAATATTCTATTAGAATACATCACTAATATTTTGAAAAAAATGGTGATCTTTTTATTTTTTTTATTTAATATTTTTTTTTTGATAAATTAAATAATGAAAATAATATTTAAAAAAATAAACTTTTAGATTTTTCCTTTTATTTTGCAATTTATAATTTTTTTTACGTTTTTGATCTCCAAGATAAGTGGCTATGATCACGTCCCATGTCTCACAAAATTAACATGGTCTCAATGTGTATATATATATATATATATATATATATATATATATATATATATATATATATATATATATATATATATAGGAATGAGTTCTATGGAAAACAAATAACTAGGGCAACATCTACCGGAACCAATAATCAAATGACACGTGTCCATTTCTTTCTTCACAAGTAATGTATTGTGGAAGTTATTATGAAAGTGATGTGTTGTCATGTTTTCATTTATTCAAATATGTGTTGCCCTAATCATTCATTTTCCATATAACTCTTCCCTATATATATATATATATATATATATATATATATATATATATATATATATATATATATATATATATATATATATATATTTACATCACCTAAAACAATGTGGCCCCTTGAATGTTTTTCATTGATTATTTTAAACCACTAGTTCAATTCCGCTGATGTCATCATAATAAAAAGGAACTACAAAGAGGCATTTTGTTACCGTCTAAAACCATTTTTCCTCCAAAATACGGATTGCTCACTTCCTATTTCTCTCTTTGGTGAAGATATTATCAAGAGCCGATGATCTCTCCAATTTCTATCCATGTTCTTCCTCCTCAAAATCAATGATCATTAAGCCATCTTATTATATATAACGAGCCACTTATCTTCTCCTTCAATGAATCTCATGCGGCGTGTTTGTCACCAACAACTTGAAATTGAGATTGACTACCAAAGATTATTCCTAGTGCGCTTTTCTTATTCTCAAGGTACGCATTCTTTTTAATTTTTTTTATCTCAAGTATGCTAATAAAGAATGTTATCGATCTTGCCTACTTTATCTTCTATTGATTTTGTTAATTCAAATGTCACTGATATTGCCTACTGTATCTTCTGTTGATTTTGCTAATAAAAATTTTGGTTCATATTGCCTAATGTATCCTTATCGGTTGCCAGAAAATTAAACATCATACATGAATGAATCTGAATCTGAAGGTAACTTTTTGAAATTGCCTTTTGATATTCTGATGTATGGTTAGTTTTGCAATTATTCCGAGTTTTAAAGTTTTAGTTTTAATTAGGATTTTTTTATGAAATTAATTGCTTTGGGTTTTTGTAGCTTCCATTTGAACATTAATATAGATTTATTTATGATGCATATTAGTTGTTTGATAAAATGCCTGAACCAAAAAAACACTTTGGAAACTTCCATTGCCATCTGCAAATTTTTGACTAAAATACCCATGTTTCTTTTTTTCCCATTAAGGCATTGTTTCATTTGTATGGCTACATTACATAATATAATATGTCTTTAAGTCTTGGTAGATAATCTGGAATGTGCAAATTCTCTAAAAAATATGAAATAAAGCTGCAAGAAACGGAAAAAAAAAAAAAAAAAAAAGAGGGAAGGCATGGAGACGACTGAAGTTGTTGTCCCCACTACTCCAGATGATAGAACACATTGAAAAAAAAGGAAAATATGTCTGATTACAAAAAGCATTACTCATTTTTGGATTAATGATCTGGAATTGTGGTGTGGCTTAAGTAATGCATGTGTGTTAAATTTTTATAGCAGGTTTACTATATTATTATGATTATTCCACAAACAAAATTTTATAACAATAATTTTATTATTGTTCGTAACAAACTATGTTGACCAAGTCTATTACTATAAATTTGTTTTCAGTTTAAATAACAAACTATGTTGACCAAGTCTATTATTGTCAATTTATTTTAAGTTTAAAGGTAATATTCTTAATCTTTGGCTTAAGCAACTGAGTTTGTTATTCCACGAACAAGATTTTATAAGAATATTTTTTTATTGTTCGTAATAAACTATGTTTACCAAGTCTATTATTGTCAATTTGTTTTAAGTGTAAATAACAAACTATGTTGACCAACTCTATTATTGTCAATTTGTTTTAAGTTTAAAGGTAATTTTCTTATAACCAAGGGTATAATTGTCAACATGAGCACATACTTTACAAATTTTAATTTCTTTGATTAATCTTATATTCTTATTTATGCAGATGATCATTACAGTTATACCGTCAATCATAAACATTTTCCAAAATAATTATATGTATATTTATCATGTTTCAATATATAGAATCCAAACATTTATGATTAAATCATTTAATAAGGAAATATTATCTTTAAATCTTTTCAAAATCATGTCCCCTTATCAATTTAGAAACCATCATTTAATTTAATCTTATTAAAAAGGATTTAATTCATCTATTTTTGATACATATTTTTATTTAATATAAAATCACGACATATGTTTTCCAATTATATCTCTATATTTGTTAACCAACTTTAATTCGTTATTATCTTCACCAATATCCTTTAATTTCATTTTTTGTATATCCATTCTTTATAGTATGTTATGATATCCATTCACGCATTTACTCTTCTCTCCAACTTTATGTACTTCATCTTATATTTTACAGTATACAACATATATGAGTACCAACAATGAAAGAACCAAATCAAAAACATCGTCATGCCCACCACTGTCAAACATCACAAATGGTAAACATTTAATTTAATATTATAATTAGATGTTCAATACATATAATTTATTGATTTTCTTTTTATGTAATATATATCCCCGTTAAATTTCATATTTAATGTCTAATATATTTTCATTTCATCCACCTTTATCATACTTTTTTTAAGAAAATAACTTCTATATCCCCACTAATTGTCGAGTTATTCGAAAATGTCCGGAATTACATTCAAACTCATCATCCCATAACGTCGAATTTGAAACCTACAACAATTTCATCAAGCTCGCCACAAATAATCAATGAGAGTAAATTATTAATAATTACTTTCATATTATTCTCTCACTGCCAGTCAAAACCATATAAAGACTATTAATTTTTCCAAATTTAATAATTATTATGATACTAATAAATAGTTATAAACGGTTCATATATGTCGCCGACTTCAAATGTCCAAACAAACAAAATGGAACAACTTTCAAGGATGTAAGGACGCATCACATATAATTATTATGTAATAGTTATCCTATTTTATATTACTACTTATTATATTTTTTATATTTAATTGATTATAAATTTAATTTCAATATATGTACATTAATATTACATATACATATTCATATTTTCATTGTCATTTACAATACAATTTGTTTTCCAGAAAATTGTATCTTCATAACGCCTTTTTCTCAAGTTACTCGAGAAGTTACCACATCACCTTCAACATTATCCTCTCATAACCGTATACAGCAAAATGTGCAACATTCATTTATTTCCTCAAGGTCGCCACTGTCACATATCACCGGTCAGGGTAAATTTTTTATAATTATGTTTACCTAAACAATTTAGATAATATAAAAATTTTAATACATTCAATATTTACTAACATAAAAAACTACGAATAAATAGTTGTAATATACTTTATACCTTTTTTCACGTTTACAAGTTACTTCACAATTATTACCAACACAATCATTGATCTTATCTAATCATTATTTTTTTCAAAAAAATGTGCTATATTTCAAGAAAATAACACAATAAAAACGAAAATAGGGAAATGAAAACAGTTCGATACAAAAGATATTCCTTTTATTGATTTAAATGAAGATTTTGTGGAGAAGTCAAGCAATATTACTATTCGTTCTCAACCTTCCTTCGGTTATACTGATAAGATTGATTACCAATGTATGTTATCATCTATTTTGTTAATACATCCACTTATACATTTTTGCACTATTAATTTTGTAAATATTCATTGTCTTATTAATAATTTAAATTATGTTTATTTTGCAGCGTCAAGAAAAATAGAAACAAACATTTGTGCCTTATAATTCAGTTGGTCAAAATGATGTAAAGATTGACACCCAAACTAAATGTATTGGCATAAGCAAAGGTATTGTTTCTTTCTATTTAAAATTTAAAATTTTGGTTATTCAATGAAAATTATCCTTTCAATATGTTATCACCCTTTTCATATTACGCTTATAGTATATATTATGTGATGAGTTTTTCTGTTTCTTTATAGATTATCTGGATTTTGGTAATGCGGTATATGTTTGCTCTGTACATAAAGCTAGGGTTCGAAAGGGAGAAGCAATAAGAGGAAATAAAGATTTAAGGAAAACGTTTTATTCCATATGTTGTTACAATGGAAAAGTAGAATTACCAAACTTGATTCACCCACCTTGGTTATTGCTTGATTTATATAGCGGAGTTACTGAAAATTCCATTCCATTTTCAATGTAGATTTTTCAACGAGACTACTTATATACCTCGCATGAAGTTGACCCCATCCAATAAAAAATACTCAATTATGTTTTCAACGTAGGCAATTCCTAATAGCAGTTTGTTTCGCTATAACCATTAACAAAAGTCAAGGACAATCGTTATCAAATGTTGGATTATACTTGCGTATATCTGTTTTCACCCATGATCAGTTATATATAGTTGTTTCTCGTGTAACAAGCAAAAAAAGTTTAAAAGTACTCATATGTGACGAGGAACGTCGTTCAACTAATAAAACAAAAAACGTTGTTTACAAAGAGGTCCTGCAAAGTTTTGTCATGTTCATTTGCTCCTTCTTTTTGGAAATGGCTGGTGGAGTAGTTAGGTATCTTCATGGATCAACTTTTTTTTTTTCATAAGTCTAATGGATATGGTTCATTCGAATACATTTAGCAAGCATTGTCGTAAAATGATTTTGTCCCTTGTTTATTTTATTTTATAGATGATTTGGAAGGCGTGTAATGAAATTGTCCTCAAGAATGACAGTCAATCAGCTATACTTTTGGCAGATGATATTAACGTAACATTTTCAGTTGAATTAAGATTAGTCCAAGTTTTTGTGTTGAGCTTTAGCTACTCGTTTGAGTCCTTTTTTTATGCTAATATACGTGATCGTCAATCCAAATTATAAAAAAATAAAAAATAAATAATAAAAAAAAAAAAAAAGTACACTTCACAATACTACTTTTGTGTATGGGCAAATTGCATAATAATATTAGTTTCACTTTTAGGAATTTTACTCTTAAAGTTAAAATTTTTGGATAATACAAGAATAATCTATTTAACTTTTAGTCTAATATGTAGGGAAAAAAAATCTTCCAACTAATATACAATAAATTTTGTTACAATATTTTTTTAACAGAAGCGGGTCCGGTTTGTTCTTATTTATAAGAAGTCGGATGCTAAAGGAATCTTCGTTTCTATTAAATGAAACTAATATATAGTGAACCACCTGAGTTCAGTGGGATTATGCCCCGGCCCAAATAAATACGGGTTATTGGTTTGTTGCTACAATGGAGCCCAACAATTTATTTACTTTGGGGTAATATGAACGTATTAATTTACAAAAATAAAGTGTTTTTATTTGTTTGATTTTAAATAAATCTTCCTTAATAAACGCAAGTTTTTTTGCCACGTGTCAATCTCTCTTGAATTTTGATACTTGTCATTTTGTATTATTTTTGAAATAAATATTATCCACTTGTCAATTTTTGGTTTGTTTCAATTTTTAAAATTAAAATCATATACTTATTTATGTAAAGTATTAAATATGATATATATGATATTAAATTGCAATAAATATGTATCTTTCTTATTTTAAAGTTGTACATTAAAAAATATTTTATATTTACACTTTAATGTTTAATCTTTTTTTAAACCAACCTGTGTAATACACGAGTTTCACACCTACTAAATAAATAAATAAAAACTAAAGAGCCCGCAAACGAACAATAGTGATTGTTGTATATAATTGTAAACTAATAACAATCTAAAGAGAAAACGATTAAGTTTCGTTATTAAAAGAACAAAGAAAGAATAATACAACTATAAATAGGAAAACAATCTAAGGTTAACTTAGCTAAAGGGATAAGTAAAGGGACAAAATAAAATAAGCTCACTAAGTTCATTAGGCTAACATCCTCCTTTAAACTCACAATGTGACAACAATAAAAATTGTAATTTGTCAAACAAAAAAAATGGAAAGGGGAGAAGCGGGCATGTAACACCTATTTTTAGGATTGTTCAGCCAAAGACTTAAGGATATTTTAGAATAAGGTTTTGGGAAAAAATCTAAGTCGTGGCAAGAGAGAGAACGAACTACATCATGGCCATGCCACTTAAGTAGCAACGCAGTCAAATGGGTGTCGCGACACGGTGGCGGTGGGGCACAAAACCCTAAGTCTTGAGCATTGGTCCCTATTTAAGGGCACTAACTTCTAGCATTCACCTCATTTGGCAGCCCCCACCCTTTGTGATTAACCCTCTCTCAAACCTTAACCCATATTGTTGTATTTTGATCCTTTGACCTTGTTCTTGTGAAGCTTAGTGAAGAACGTGTTCTCTCATGGCATAAGGAAGTGAAGATCTAACTTAGATCCAACATTCTTATTAGATTTCTAGTCCATTTGAGGTATTAAGTGATGGGTTTTGGTCCTAAGAACATCCTATGTGCTCATACAAACCCTAATGCTTGGATCTAGGTTTCTCTATTGTACATGCAAGTTATCCAAGACTATAAACCCTAATTCTAGCATATAGAAATCGATATTAACATATAATTAGGCTTAAGATATTACCTTGATTGTTATGTAGCAATAACAATCCCAAATCTCCTTGTATTGACTTTGGAAGGCTTAGAGTCACAAGTGTCACTCCTCTAATGGTTTACAAACACCATAAGCAAGAGGATGAAAAGGAGAGAGTATGGAGGCTACCAAAACTCGTGTGAAACCCTAGCAAGAAGCTTATCCACGTTTTTGGTCCTTAAGGGGTCTATATATAGTGAGGCAATTAGGGTTATTTAACAAGGAAAACCTAATTTGGTTACTCAAGCCCTAAGCAACCCATGGACTCCATTAATCAAGCCCTTGGACGATTTCCTTATGGGTTTCCCTTTAGAATTCGTCCACCCCTTGATTTAAGACAATCCATGGCCCAAATTGCAATTATCTTATAATTACAATTCCAGTCCCTTAAGTTTAATTAATCTCTTTTAGTCACAAAACTAATTACCAATTAATTATTGACTAATATTAATTAAACAATATGATTTCTCCTTTAATATATTATTCCCATAATATATTAATAAATCATATTTAATCCTTTATCTCCATAATTCATCCTATCAAGTTGCTTTAGTGAAGGCAACCCAAAAGGACCATGCACCATCGGGTCAAGTACATACCAAAATAGTTATGGACTTAGACACTAATCCAACAGTCTCCCACTTGGATAAGTCTAATAACTATTGTGCGTATGAATTCAGATCATGATCTGCAATCGTAGCTTTTCAAAGCCGCTGTCAACTCCGATCCTATCAGATACGCGTGTCCTTAGATAAGGGATCATATATTCCTCCATTCTAGATATCATATGAGACATGATTTCAAATCATTCTCTTTGTACTATATCTCGATTCCCGATTTATGACGAATGACTAATTGAACAAATCAAATTAGCCCTAGCCCAGCCGAGCATTTACGTTTGTCATCACTAAATCATCGAGGGGCCCAAAGATATCGCTTTTATCCTACTTTGGATAAAAGGAACGGATAAACTTTGATACAATGCTTGCTTGCACTCACTTACCGAATCACACACAACAATATGTTTTATAACACCAAGTTACTGGTGCGTTTACATATTATCAATGTGCAACCGATTTGCAAGATACAACTCACACATCTCGGTTTCAAGAATATAAGATGTTATCGTCTCACCAATCACTCGTGATACAATTTCATGGAGTGATCCAAGTGAGCGTGAGTTTAATCGAATGCTCAAATCATATTCATAAGCACTCATGAACGTTGTAGCAAACATTTGCTCATGTCTAATACTCTTTCAGACAATCCACACACCAATTCACGACAGTCTTCATTCATACCTACTTCCAACATATGAACGACTGTGGCCCGTTCGAATAATTCGATTATTCTTAATAAACTCAATTATTATGGAAGTCAAAACATGCAAGGTGAAACACAAGAATAATACTAATCCCATATGGCCTCAAACCTTTGAGTATAAATAAAACTCCTTTTATTTATCACCATATCGATTACTCATTATTTGTCGTTTCGGGTAATCAACTTCTTACTTGAATTATTACACTTGTCCCATGCTCTTAGCATGCACACAATGTTTACATATGGTTCTTACTTTGTGAAATAGATCAAATTGAACACATTTCCAATCATTCTCATTTCACAACTCTAAATCCTTTTTTATAAGTGTAAGAATATCAAATTCTTGCCACTTATAGAATATGTTAGATTCTAACATTTTATGCAATGATCCTTTCGTAATGTCACTGCACCAAAGTCACAAAGACTATTGCCAATGATATTACAAAGTTCTCTATTGGAGATTGTTACAAGACAATTCCTTAAATATGATGTCTCTTACTCAAAGTAGATTCCTTTGAACATCCTTTGCATAAAAGTTCCTAATCTTAGACATAGATTTTTTTTTAATATTCAATTCCCAATATGGAAACGCTTCCATATTTTCCATATGACAACTCATTCTTAATAGAATATTATCTATTCGTAATGATGTCGATATGGTCCATCCAATATGGAAACATTTCCATAATTTCCATATGACAACTCATAGAATCTTTTCTATGTCGATATGGTCCATCCAATACCATGCTTCCAACTACTCACAAGCGACCAATCCTCGTCAAACTTTGGATTGTCCTTTGATAGTTGTTTAATTATTTTAGTCAAAACCGATTCTAGTCCCTTTTCCCCTCTAAATGCGCTAGACATTTCGAAAATTTTAGAATGGTCAAACATTAAAGCATTTGCAATCGATCCTATACCCGAAGCGTATGGGACACGACACATAATGTTTTATTTGCTATGTTCTCAAAATTCGAATTGTTAAGAGGAATGTCGTAATCATAATCGAAATTTTAAGAACACACTATGTACCCTTGACTAAATTTATTAACATTTCTCAACCTAATCCTTTAGATTCGAAATGAAGCATAATATTCTCTCCCTTAATTATAGCAAAACAACCTTACAACTCTTACGACTTTGCAAGGTATAACTCTTGTTTTCTATAATTAATATTGCCAACTTGCAATATGTGCCTTAATAATCATACAATCATAACTTTTATGCTCCCACTATCATGATGATTATTATAAAACATAACACTTATGCTCCCACTAGCTTTGACATGTATTCAGAAACAACTTAACTTTCAGAAAAAACAATACTTATTGAATTTCTTAAGTTAATGTTTCCAATACCTAATGCTTTGATAATCTTTTATCAAGGCTTCATGAACTTATACACATTTACCTTAGATAGTTCATATGTGTGTCTAAACAATTGCCAAACCTCACAATTCAAATTATGGAAAGGGATACCGTAACCATAATTGAATTCGAGAATGCAATTTTACAATCACTATCTTCTGAAAATCTTTCTTAGTGATAGCATTTCCTCACAATCATTTTCATGAAGTAGGAAATCTTATGGAACTTAGATTTAAACGGTGTATTTGTTCCTATCCATGTGAATTTGTCAAAACCAAAGTTTACGACAAATTCAAACTCATATGGATCGAACTTTCTTGATCTCGATTTCTTGCCTTTATGGTAGCACAGCTGCCCACCATGTCTTCCAAGTAGTTAATCAACTCACCTTTTCTTATCAATGTACTTTCCATTGATCAAGGTCCTTGCCTCTTATGCATTCAAATGAGAACTCATAGGACTCACATGCATAATTAACTCAAGTGGAACGGCACAGAAACAAAATAATGTCAACACGATAGGTTGTAAACCTCAACTCGTGTGCTAGTGATGATCGATAAGGTCTATTTGATTTGTTCTTGAAGCCTTTCAAGACCAATAAGACTCCCACTGACTCCTTGCCATATAAGATTCTCTTGTCAATAACCATTTCTTGACAAACAATTATTCAAGAGTTAGTGTAGTTTTTATCAAAACACTTCATAAATTGGTCCTAGTTGGTCTTTGTCTTATCCAAGACATCACAACTTTCCACATTTGATGAATGTTATAAACCTTCTTAACACTTATCACTCAATGTCATAATCTTAACTTTAAGACTTGTTATTGGAACGAAGTATGATTGACTTCTTGATTTAACCATTTCTTCAATTCTTGATTCCTCTTCTCAGACATACAATTGTACTAAGACTCACTTAGAGGATCAATTGAGATATGGTTCTTAATCATTAAGACCTATCATAAAGCATAAAAGGTACTCTCCCTTCTTCTTAGAATGGAGAAACTTTTATCTTTCTGCCTACTTGATTCTTCTTATTCGTTCTGCTATTGATTTAAACCTTTTCAATCAACTCAGAATTTCACTTAATCTTATAAGTATAATCATATTTACTAAACCTTTAGTAAATCATGACGAATATCTTTGTTACTCTTATGGTGAACTTGATCAACACACAACTTTGTGTGCTCGATCTCCTAATCCTTCACTTGACACTTTGTCAATGAATTAGTCTAATTTCCAAATATGAAATCTCTCATTCATCGTGCAACCAAGTTGCATGATTCCAAGTTTCTGTCTAATTGAAACTTGGGCGATGAGAAACTCTCCCTATTTGGTAAATTCTCGACTTTCCATAAATAACATAATAAGAACCAAATCCATTATTGCTAATATTCAAACATCAATTTTTCATATACGACATTGCAAGGATAAATAAATATTATAAAATCAAAATTTATTTTATTGCGGAAAAATTTGTCCTTACAATGCAATTCATTGAAAACTATGCTAATACATCTTTCTTAGCAATCTAATTCTAACTCTAAGTAGTAGCTCAAGAATTTAATCTTCGAGAAATGCGATCGAAATCCATTCCTTCACGGTTAGATTCTGCTCATTTCTTCCCTTAAGCTTCCTTTCTTTTCTTCGATCCTACAATAACATCAATTGTAATCTTATCACATTATGTATTAAGAATCTAGAATAGAAGCTTAAAAGAGTTAGTTAATGGATTTTACCTATATTAGAGCCATACGTTTCGACTCTCCCATCTCTTAGATCTCTTAGGTAAATGGGGCAGCTTCGTCTCCAATGCCCCTTCTCTTGGCAATAAAAGCAAATCGACTCTTTTGGAACAGCACATGGAACTACTTCAGACATCACCTTTCTCTTATGATCAAACCTTTTGATCATAGCATGTCTTTTTTTTCCATCGTCTATATCCATAAAGGTCTTGAAGGCAGATTCACCAATCAACTTTGCTTTTCTATTGCGCCAAACCATTGCTGATTCAGCAGCAATAAGCATATAGGTGAGATCTATAAGGGTCACGTCGCGGTTCATCATATAGTACTCTCTTACAAACTCACTATATGAGTTAGGAAGTGACTGAAGAACCCAATCAACAACTAATTCCTCACAGACAACGGATCCCAACATTCTTAACCTATCAATGTGCGACTTCATCCCTAGGACGTGTGCACACAACGACTTTCCTTCTTTATGTTTTCTTGCCAAAAGGGCTTGAGTGAGCTTAAACTTTTCAAGCCTTTGAACTTGTGGGTTAGGGAGAATATTTTTGAGGAGGAGGAGGAAGTGAAGTATGATCTCTTGTTCCTCGATCGAATCGTGGAATATCATCTTCATGTGGAATGCTTGTTCCACGGGATTTGGGAAAACCATAGTTGTCGAACTTTGACATCTACAATACGGGAGAAAACGAATTCAAGTTAGTTGATTGATTGATTCCTTAGTAAATCACCCAAATGAGATACTAAGGCTAGGACCCAACACAATATTCTACAACTCGGAGAGAGATGTCGTAACCCTAATTGCAGAATATTTTAAGGTAAGTGAATGACGATTCACTAATTTCCACCATGAAAAACGAAAAAGAATTTAAGTTTTAAATCTATGAAAACTCCTAGATCCTTTGAGATTCATTGAACTTTCAATGGCATGTTTAAATATCGATATGCCCCTCTTGTTTGTGACTGGGATGCAGAGGATCACAAAGCGGGTGTGAATAACCATGCAAACTTACATGGTGCCCTCACATGTTACAGTCACCTATTCGATGTGCCGGTAAACCACACACGCTCCACCGAACTATGACAAACATTGAGTCACCCTTTGCTACCTTTGCTTAGAACCATTTAGTGTGCCGGTAAACCACACACGCTCCACCGAACTATGACAAACATTGAGTCACCCTTTGCTACCTTTGCTTAGAACCATTTAGTGTGCCGGTAAACCACACACGCTCCACTAACGTCTTCGCAAGGGCACAAAGTGTAATTTCATGGAATTGCATCACTTCACTTTTTCCTAAGTAACTAAGATTGGGAATTTGTAAAACATTTAGTTACTTTTGTAATTCATTATACTTATAATGGAAGGTTTCGTCCTATCCTACCCGTTCGGCTAACGACCCTCCACTAGTCAAGAGTGCGGTGGGTAAGAGTGGATACCCATTCAATCGCCATTTTATAGACAATTTCCTTAAACACCCCTTATAGACCAGCTTCGTGAATGAGGCCTACTAACGGTAAGACTGACTTTTACTCATACATATATATAATGTTAGACTTTTAATGTTATATATATATATATATATATATATATATATATATATATAGTATAGGGTGTATTTTACACTTTTAAAATATTAGGTGGTCAAATTTAACAATTATACTTTTAATTTAATTAAATTTTAAACCAAAAACTTTATGGATTTATTAAACCTCCTTTAATTATACACCTTAATTAATTAATAAAACCATAAGGGTGTGATTTGAACTTTTTCAAAACTATAATAAGGTTTTAGAATTTAACATTCCTAATTAAACTTTTAATCAACTTTTAAATTCCAAAACTTGAGGGCAAGTTTTGAAACATTTCAAACATTAGGGTTTAGAATTTAAATATACATCAAAATTAAACAATTTAATCAAAATTTAAATTCCAAAACCTGAGGGCAAGTTTTGAAACCTTTTTCAAAACATTAGGGTTTTAACTATTTAAATTTCAAAACAACAAAACTTTTGGGTTCAAATTTAAACTATAAAACCTAAAGGGAAAATATGAAACATTTCATAACATAAGGATCAAATAACAAATAATCTAATTAACAATTAAACACGAAATTATCCATATTTGATTTATTTAATGATTTGTTGCAAAACAATTTATCAATTTAGTCAAAATAATTAATCAATTATCACATAAGGAAACAATTATCTTATTAATTGATAAATATCTTCAATTAGATCAAGAATATAGTCAAATATATCATAAAATCGGATTTATATTGATCTAATATGATAAGGTAACTATCCCAAAGAAAAAACAGCAAGAAATCCCGAGATATACTCCATCTGACGAGTTGACTCGTCGAGTTAGGCTTGGACTCGTCGAGTCTGCATGGACTCGGCGAGTCCAGCCTCCAGAAACCAAAAAATCGAATTTTTCAAACAAATTAAGCATCAATACAATAGAAACCAATCAAGGCTCTGATGCCACTGATGGGTTTTGGTCCTAAGAACATCATATGTGCTCATACAAACCCTAATGCTTGGATCTAGGTTTCTCTATTGTACATGCAAGTTATCCAAGACTATAAACCCTAATTCTAGCATATAGAAATCGATATTAACATATAATTAGGCTTAAGATATTACCTTGATTGTTATGTAGCAATAACAATCCCAAATCTCCTTGTATTGACTTTGGAAGGCTTAGAGTCACAAGTGTCACTCCTCTAATGGTTTACAAACACCATAAGCAAGAGGATGAAGAGGAGAGAGTATAGAGGCTACCAAAACTTGTGTGAAACCCTAGCAAGAAGCTTATCCACGTTTTTGGTCCTTAAGGGGTCTATATATAGTGAGGCAATTAGGGTTATCTAACAAGGAAAACCTAATTTGGTTACTCAAGCCCTAAGCAACCCATGGATTCCTTTAATTAAGCCCTTGGACAATTTCCTTATGGGTTTCCCATTAGAATTCATCCACCCCTTGATTTAAGACAATCCATGGCCCAAATTGCAATTATCTTATAATTACAATATACAGTCCCTTAAGTTTAATTAATCTCTTTTAGTCACAAAACTAATTACCAATTAATTATTGACTAATATTAATTAAACAATATGATTTCTCCTTTAATATATTATTCCCATAATATATTAATAAATCATATTTAATCCTTTCTCTCCATAATTCATCCTATCAAGTTGCTTTGGTGAAGGCAACCCAAAAGGACCATGCACCATCGGGTCAAGTACATACCAAAATAGTTATGGACTTAGACACTAATCCAACATTAAGCTCCAACCTCAGCCTTTACTTCTTTTAGATCTATGCTTTAAGACTTTTTTTGGGTGGGTTTGAGTCCCTTCCTTAAGGTTCTTGGAGTTTAGAAAACTTTAGAACCTTATAAGTGATCCAAATGGCTTCTGGAGTGGAGTGTTGTAGGAAAAATGAGCTTCCATGTTCCTCATTGTAGCCATGCATGTGGTTTGTTTTATTTTAGAGTTATGTTTAGATTTTGGGTGAGATAGAATCATTAGAATAAATAAAGTTGGAAACTTTATCCATTAAGACCCTTAGAAGAGTTAGATCTAAGCTTTTGAGCACTAAAGGTTTAAGGTTAAGAGCTTAATCCATTAAGTTGTTTTCGAGCGAGAGCACAACGTGGCAATTGGTTGATCGCGGCGAGGATCGCAATCCAATCATGATTATTTTGTCTTTTAGTGACCACGGAGCAACCAAGGAGTTGGTCGCGTTGTGGTGGTAATCCCACACCACGTATAATGAGTATAAGCATCAACGAATGAAACATATAAGTGAAGCATCTAATGGAGGATAAAAAGGATGGTCATGTTGAGTTTTATATGCATCTATACACTAATTTTAGGCACCGGAAGCAATTAATAACCCTAAAGTTTACACGCACCCTAGATCTAGGTTTTACTATTATAACAAATTACTTTCAAAACTATGAATTTAACTAACAAGAGGGATAGAATTACTAACTTTTAAAGTAGAATCATATATACTTGTGATCCCTTTCAACTCTTGGTTGCTTTTGGAAAGATCTAGCACCTAAAGTAGGAAAGCCTCTAAAGGCTCTCACCTAAAAGTCTAAACCCCTAGAAAATTGAGGAGAGAGGAGAGAACACTTGCAAGAATCAAATTCGATCAGTGCAAGGGAGAAATGGAATGAAACTAACGAAGGCTCTAAGGGTCTATTTATAACTAAGGTAACTTGAATATAAAGCTGATTTGATTTAATTAAATAATCATATTTAATCCATATTCATCTGTTACATGGATTTATTCCAATAGCTCCCATAGCCTTTCCAAAACCATCCATCCCATTAGGGTTTCCAGAATGTTCATCTTGCTCAACTATTGAACAATTAACATTTAGTCCCTACATATTTAAACAATTTCTAATTAATTCTAGTTAGTTCGAAATTAATTCAAATTCATTATCAATTAACTTTACCAAGATTCTAATTAATTTATCAAGATATGATAAATTAATAAACTATATATCTCCCTCTCTATCACACCCCCACACTAAAACGGCGAAAACGTTAGAGGGTGGAGGACGTCATGTATAGTATCACAACAATTGCATCATAGTAATCAAAGTAAACACAACCATTACATTGAATAAGTAAAGTATTTACATCTGTTTGATACATAGTTTGTATACACCAAATTTATAACAAAATATAAAAGACGTGACTCTATATGCTCCGTCTTATCAAAAGTGGCGCGAGTACCTGTCTACTGATTTCCTGAGAGTACAAGCAGTTTTGAAAACAGTATCAGCATTAAAGTTGGTGAGTTCATAAGTATGTGTTTGAATGTAAACCTGTCTTTGAATCTTGTACAAGAATGTTTGTATGTTCTCAAGAAAATCTAATATTTTCTTATTAGTGAAAAGTAGTCTTAAACCCTAAGACCAAAGTGTATGTTTGTTACTAAATTCTATGATTGTATATGAAAATCCCTGGATACCACCAGTAATGTAAGGTAATGTAATGTATAAAAACCCGGGCTAATATCAGTATGTATAGTATGTTCTATTATGACAACCCTGGCTGCCGCCAGTAATGTATAGTAGTTTTATTACTTTAAATAAAACCATGTGTTTGTATCCCTGGAATCCTCCAGTCGTAGTATGTAGTAGTTCTATTAAGGGAAATAAAACTAATGAAGAAATAAATCCCGTAAGCGAAAGTTTAGTTTATAGTATTGTGAGTCGTATAAACCTCTACGACGTTCTTCAAGCATCGGACGATATGATATTTGTCACCCCAGGCATGCCTGCCTAACTGTAACTAGTAGTTTGGGTGTGGGATTGTCAGTCCCGAATAGATCTATTCACAAATCTCACGCTCTCCCTCCAGGAGACTCTGGTTACACTAAAAGATTGGATTTAACATGTACCCCGAAAGGTACAATTGAAGAGTTGTCTCACAATCCTGTATTAACTAGTTTACGTATAGTTCTGTATTGTTCTATTGTATTTAAATCCGTTTGTATATTTTGTAGAGTAATAATTATACTTAAATAATTACTTATTAATGTATTCTTGTTATCCGAGAGATATCATTTAATATCATAAACTAAGTCTGTCATAGTTTATATGTTTGTAAATATAAAACCGTGTATGGAAATCCCAAACTACACTTATTATAGTTTGCATGTATGTTATGTACTTGGTTTGTGTATTGATTTGAAAACCATGCAATTATGCTTGTAAGTTGAAAATATCCCTTGTGCTCAGCATGTTACAAACGGGATAAAATATCTAAATATTTTATAAAAATGTGGAAATCGTATGGTTATATCAATTGCATTAGTTTTAAGGGTGTTGAAATCCTTTTGTCTAAATTCACAAAATCATTTGTGTTTTGCTTGTATCCCCCCCCCATTGAAAGCATTAAAATAGAAAAACCATAGGGGTATGAACTCACAGTTAGTTGCGCGAAAGTGTCGGACCGTGAAACTGAATAAAGACCTTCAAGTTGTTTACACGTGGAATTAATGAAATCCTAATAATAATTAAACTCATATATGCATAATATTAGCAAAACTTTTAATTATATTGTTGGACAACACTTGCTTTTGGTATAGGAATGTTACCGAGACTCGATTGAATCAGAAAAAATAGGTTTTCAGCCAAGTTCACGACTTGGGAAGGTTTGCGGCCATGAACTGTTCTCGGCCGTGAACAGTTTACTGCCTTTGAAGGGTTTACGGCCTTTGAACGTCTGAAGGGTTCACGACTTGTTCTTGGTGAATATGAAGATTTGAAGGGTTCATGGCCGTGAACTCAAAAACATCAATGCTTGATTTGATGAAAAATGGATGTTTTGATGCTCCAAAACGAGTTCCAAGGCAGATAAAGTGATAGATGAAGAGAAATCTTGTGTTTTCAGGTATGATCTTTAGAGAGAGAAAGGATGTTCGTGGCTAGAAAAGTATAAATGAGGGTAGGAGTCACGTATACATAGGCGGCTGGGGGGTATGGTTGGTGGTGGGGTCCACCAACCGTGAACGGTTTACGGCCGTGATCGGGTTCACGACCGTGAACACCAGTCAGGCCGGTTTTCGCTGATTTTTGAAGTAACTCGGGTTTTCGCGCGATTTTGGATCCGACTCATTTATAAAATTCAATTATATAACTTAAATTATATTCCAAACCATAAGAATTTGATGGAACTAAATAAAAAATTCAAAATATATTTAACGCAATCGGCTAACGTTAACGGAAAAAGGTCCAGGTTATCACACTCTCTTAAATCTTTTTCTAGCTATTTTAGCTCTTGAAGGAAATCCTAAAAGGACTTTGTTGTTATTCCCAAAGTTATACCAATTTAATTACAACATTGGACACCTATATCCAACAGTCTCCCATTTGGACAATTCGTTCACTACTGTTGGTCAAATAATGTTTGAATAACCAAAAAAGTATGTCTTCTACAACAACTACTAAATTTTGATCATATCAAGAATCAACCCTTAGATAAGTTATCAGTTATTGCTCAGTTTCAACAGAAATCATCGTGAACCGAGTCGTGGATATTGAATTAACCTAACAGTTCAACAATATGTTTCTCGATTTTCGGTTTTTGATGATTAAATCAGACTACTAATTGAACACATTAATTTTGTTTGGCCTGGCTAGGAACTTTAGATATCCACATGAAATAATTGAGAGGCCTAAGGATATCACTTCTCTTCTTAAGGCAGAAGGAACAGATAAACTTTTACTACATAGTTTTTGTCTACTTGTCAAATCACGCATGGACTTACTCGTTATGACCACCAATTACAAATAACGTTAGAGAAAGACCAATACACAATATACTTGTATGAAAAGAATTCAATGTATTTCCATTTAAGAATAAAATATACTATCATCTCATAATTACCCATGATAGAATCCAAGAAGTAATCTTGATGAGTTTGCGTTATTCCATATCTTTAGTCTCGATTTCAAGTACTCACGAGTGTCAGCAAAATCTCCAATATATGTCCAATCTCTATGAACAATCCATTAACCTCATGAAATTCTTAATTCCTATACTCACTCCCATGTGGAGTTTTAAATAAATTTATATTTATGATATGGGTTCTAAACATTCAAAAGGAGAACATAGTGATAACCGAATTGAAATGACTTATCTCTATCATATATTAAGATATCTACCTAATAGTCACCAAATCAGATTAAAACTTTATACTCCTTAAGTTCTCAAAATTAAAACAAGCTACTTCAAGTGGGTTATAGTCAAATATTTGCAAATTAAATGCCTCGTGACCAAGTCTAACTGTTACACTTGTTGACTTTGCGAATGGATCGACAAGTTTTTCTTTCAATATGATTCTACTGACTATGATGTCTTTACACTTGAAAAACTATCATATGTGGTGATAGTTACTAAGTATACACCATGTGAGCTTGTGTGACTTTGTGATCTATACTCGAGGTAAGTTCACCCTTTAAATCACAAGAACCTTCAAAAGGATCATCAATGTTTGAACAATGATGTCACTAATGAATCCCTTTTAGTCACATATCAATGAAGATCTTCAACAGGTTAATAGAAAATGACTAATCAAACAAACCAAACACGAATTGAATGAAAATAGTGCTGAATGATTCCAATATAGTCACACCTCAACAGAGCTCGATTAAGAACTTCCACTGTAGAGATGAGCTAGGGTTTTACAATTCAATAAATGATAATAATGAAAGCGTTAATGATAAGATTGCATGCATCCAACCTATATATTAAACCCTAAAACAAAACACATGTCTGGACATGCCCAAACCGGTGACAAAACTGGACTAACTACCGAGCCCAAGATGCAACACAATGGACCTAACAATCTCCCCTTATGCGTCAACTGGGGCGAGACTTCACTTTGGTGGAGGTTGAGTAGTTCGCTTCATAACCTTGAACAACCTTGGAATAATAGCAAGTAAAGTTTTCCTGAAGGCCATATACCACCGAAGCATATCTGAAAACAGGTTCTTGTCAGCCTCACTGTTTTGATCACACCCATGGATAATCTCAATTATGTTCTCCAAGTAGGAATTAGAGAATAAGTGTTTATCAGCAAGAGCAAATCGACATCTTTGACCTTCGCCTCTAAGAAACAAAATAGTTTGAGACTATGAGTCTATTTTACCCTTCACCATCAGCTTAATGTCTCCTGCTTTCTCGATTGTCTTGATTGATGGCTTCTTTCGTATAGCAGTGGTAATCATCTAATCCATCTTTGCTACTTCATGAATATAACAAACCAGCATACGCTTGATGTGACCTATAATTGGCTCATACTCCTTTGGGTTGGAGTGTAAGATGTTGTTTAGGAGAATCCAATCGTGTGGATTCAGATTCGGCAAATCAGCAAGCGAGATCGTATGAACCGGATCGTCTGATCCTCAGGTCACTTTGAGTTTCATATTAATGAACTTCCCAGCTGCAGTAGGTTTTAGTACTTTAACTGTCGTGATCTTCTTGCTACTCCAAGTCAGGTACTGTGGTTGAGAGAACTCATGATAGTACTCGAGCAAGTCTTGATCAACCTTCGGGTCAGGAGAGGGAATCGCCAATGTAGAGTCAAAGCAATGAAAGATGAAGGCCTTACAAATGATTGGCATGTCGAATTGAGAATCTTTAGAATTCTCAACATTAAATGAAAGAACAGGCTCTAACCAATGTGAGCTTGGAGCTTCAAATACCTCCTTTTGAAGCCTTTCCAATGACCACAGAGGAAATTTCAATTTCCTTTGATTAAGCAGATTCGTTTGTCTCTTTTCATTCTCCTGATTAATCTCTTCATTAACCCTTTCTTTAATCTGTTGAGCAGTGGGCTTGACTTTGTAAGGACTTGATTTAGGAGCCGTTTCTTCAATATCATCAACATCGTCCTCATCATCATTATCATTAAAAATTCCTTTTCCTTTATCTTGTGTACCAGAACCCAAAGCTTCTTTCCCTTTCGATTTAGTGACCACCTTCAGTTGTTGTGGTTTTGGATGTTGAGGTTTCGGTGGTTGAGATGAAGACTTTTTTTCTTCTCCCCCTTGTTCCGTAGAGAGAACGGACTCCGGAACACCCTTAATTCAACTAAGAATGTCAAGAGCAAGCCTCAACTTCTCATCCAAATGACATCTAACAGAGATCGTAAGAACATAATCATGGGCTTCGAGAAGATGAAGAAGAATCGAGTGTACATCACCAACTGAGCTTTTTACCACAGATCGCTCCGAACGCAGTGCTTCAAGTTCCTTGTTCGCTTGATTGAGCTTCAGAGTCTGGGTTTTGAGTTGAGTGGTTTTCAGAGTAAGTTCACCCATCACTCTGCTTTCCAAGGCAAGATCTGCCGGAAGTTTCTCCAAACGCTCAGAGACAGATGCTTGATGTTTGACGTGATCAGAGGTGAGGTTCTTGCGAAACGCCGCAAAGTGCTCTTTCTCTTGCTGAAGAGATTGAGTTAAGGTCTGAACTGAGGCATTGACTTTGTTGGCATTTTGCTCTGCAGCACCCAGTAAAGACTCAAGGAAAAGATTGGCATTAGAAATTAGTTTATCGACTTTTTCGGTCGCATCGGTGCAGACTTTTGCTGAAGCATCAATAGCTAAAGTGGCTTTGATGATTGAAGCTTTGTGTTCCTTAACCTGGTGGCCATCATGCCTTTAATGGCAGACTCAGAAAGACAATCCTGAGTAGATGAGGAGGCCATAAACGTGTCTAGCTTTTCGTTCAGCTCTTTGAGATGGCGCTTGGTGACAGGGGCATCATCATCGTCGTTGCTTTACACCCTATAGGGACTATAGTAGAAAGAGTCAAATTTGACTTCTTCACCCCCAAGAACTGTGGCAGTTTCTGTTAATGGTGTAGGAGAGAGAGAGAGAGAGAGAGGTTTTAAGACCACTGGGTTTCAGCCACTGAGACACGAAACTCCGTATCAGATACGTTGGCACGAACCTCAGGTTCGGTAGTGTGGGTAGCAATGACTGTGGTTGCTTCAGAGAATATTAGAGGAGGAATGGGAATAGTTTTTGTGGGTTGGGAGGTGATAATAGGTGGGATTGGAGAAATGGATATTGGGATTGAGATAGGAGGATGTGAAGGTGGAAGGGAGCAAACAGGTACCTCATGTGTAGGCGAAATGGGAGGTGTACCACCACGGACCGAATCTTCATCGTCTGAGCTAGAACTTTCGCTTTTGCTTGTTGGAGTGTTCGGTTGTTGATCTGAGGGAGTGTAGTTTGAATCACTAGAGGAAATAGGTTGAGGATTCCTAGCCACTTTCTTAACCTTTTTCTTCTTTTGGTGTGAGGGAGCTACCTTCTTAGACTTTTGCTTCTTTGGAGTAGTCACTTTGGACACTTGGCCCTCCTTCTCCTTCTTTTTCAAATCAGGCTTTTTGCCCCTTTTTGCTGGTTTATCATCTTTCTCGATGGACCTGATCATCTCCGGAGTTAACTCCCTTGGCCTGGTAGAAGGAAGTTTCTTGTATTCTTGGAACAGTTTGCTTGCATCAGGCACACAAGAGTACATAGAGGCTGGAATAGACCCATTGAAGGACAACTTGAGAGGATTGGTGACTATGATCCTAGTCGTATGAAAAGTAGCAATCGAGGAAAGTAATGAGTTTGCCATGATAGGGACGTGAAACCTTTCCATAGCCCAGTGAGTAACGAGCTTCCAAAACCATCCACATGAGATTTCAGAATGACGCAAAGCAGAGGAGAGACTTTGCACCAACTGAATCTAAAGAACAGACCCATAATCCAGGTTGATTCCAGTATAGAGACCATAGAAAAGGGTCATGAAAACCTTGCTAGCCCCATCGGAACTAGCAATTCTCTCAGAAAGACCTTTGAACAGAAAAGTAAAGAGGTCATTCCATTGAGGAGGAAGACAAGATTTCTTGACTTTAGTCACAGTCGCAAGGAGCTTCGAATACCCCATATTGAAGACCATCGAAAAGAGCCGAGGAGTAGTGATGGAGTCAGGGTTGACCATGGAAGCATCATAAGGGAGCCTTAGCAGTGAACAAAACCGATTCTTAGTAATCGACATCTTTTGATAGAGAACGTCAAAGAAAACCCTCTCCTTTGTCTTGTCTTGTCGTATGTCGCAGTAGAGTACACCTGAGAGAGAAACGACATTGGGACTGATTCAAACTTCGTCAATGCGATAACGAGTGGGGAGTACTTGAGACATTCCACCATATTAAGCATATATGGATCATACGCAAATGGTGTGAGATCAATCAGAAGGTTTTGATTCTCCTTGATTGGGAGAAGAGGTGATCGACCGGAAGTTTCTTGGACTGAAGATGATTCTGCCATGCTTGAAGATCAACGAAGAAGGTGATGAACAGTAGAGGAAAAATCGCTGATAATCATCTTTGAAAAGTATGAGAGCAGTAAAAAGGGTAAAGATAATTCAAGAAAACCCTTTATACTTTCAATCAGGAGAGAGAAATAAATCGTAATCAAATCACAAGCGAAAAAATCTCAATCGAAGCCTAGAAAATCGTGATTGTACAACTGTTACAACGAAAAAGGCGATAACATGTGTGACATCAGCTATCATTTCAAATTCACGTGCCTTTCCATGTTTATCTCAACCTTATCGTTCCTAATTCCAGACCCTTCAAATTCATGCTGAGTCATCCTCTTGCTTTGAAAAGACTCCATTCCAACATAATGAAGCGTAGCGATATTTCTGAAATTAGCTTATTAGAAACCGAACCAGACTATTGGAAAATCAAAGATTTTCGTGCAAGATAGTGTCAATGATAAGGAAATAAAGCAAATAATTTGTGAGATGAATGTGATGTCTAGGAAGACATAAAAACAGGGGATCCCAGGATCCTAGGAATGAATCTCTTCCTTCAAAGTCAAGAGAGACTTCAAAGTGCTTGTGTGGTTTCCCGTTGAACTATGATCAAATGCCTATAAAGAGACATTGAAAGGCATCCTTTTATATAAAGCTATTAGGGTGGCTTTCGCTTCAATCCATACATTGGTACTTGACATAAGACCGAAAGTGGAAGAAGTACTTGTGAGACTGGTGTAGCCTGTTAAACAAGTAGGTTTGGATCTATTTCAGTGACTGGGTCATAAGATGAAATCTCAAAACAAAAATTAAAATTGGATCTTATGGGAAGAAACGTCTTGGTGTTAGACAGTTTCATAAAGATCACGCAAAAATAAAAGGAGATTTCTTGAGGTAACAAGGAATAGATTAAACGTGTATACGATCACCGTCAATTCATTTAAGGTATTGGATTTTGGGTTTCACTTAGCACATGGTAAACGTATCTAAGGTCATCAAAACAGATTTTATATAACCATAAACCTCAGTAGTAATTGCTGAGAGTCTCGTAAGTACCCCTGCTATTTGAGAATGACAAAGCAGAAAAACTCTTAACTCAAAAAGAGAAGAGTAAGGTAGCTCATGACTTGAGTAAATTTAGCAACCTAATTGGGAAGAAACGATTGGTGTCAATCGAATCATGAAGGCTTCACTCATAGTCTTGGAGGCTTCGGTCTACATACAACAGCATGCTTCTAGGGACACTTAACTAGTACAAAGAGAGAAATATTATACCTGCCCTAGCTCCAATTGATATAGCATCTGTGATCTTCAAACAAAATAGAGAAAAGAAACAAGAACGAAATGCAAAAAGAAAATATTTTTGAACGTTTGGAATTTTCTAAAAAAGAAATATAAAAAAATATTTTTGGAGTTAGTGAAAATTTCTGAAAAAATAAAATAAAATAAGAACATAAAATAAAACATTTTTGAATTTTAAGAAAAGAAAGAGAAAAACATAAAATAAGTTAAGATATAATAAAGTGTACAAAAGATACAACCGAAATGTCAGCATTGTATATGAGGCGAAATGGACCAAGCGTCCGTGTCATTTCGGTTCCCAAAAAATGAGGACCCAAAATAGACCGAGCGTTCACTCTATTTCGCTTCCAATTTTTAATGAGGCGAAAGCAATGTCGGTATAGATTCAGCTTCCATCATTCCTAAGCCTTGTAAGATTTTATTAAAACTTTCTTCAGGCAAGGATTTTGTAAAGATATCAGCTAATTGATCAGTGGTTCTTACAATGTGTATTTCGACATTACCGTCTTCCATGTGATCCTTAATAAAATGATACCTCAGTGCGATGTGTCTCGTTTTGGAGTGATGCACCGGGTGTGACATATCCTTATTGCACTTTCAGAGTCACAATATAATGGTATTTTCTTCATGTTTAGACCATAGTCTCGAAGTTGACTTTGTAACCAAATGACCTGTGATGTACATGATGCTGCAGCTATATACTCTACTTCGGCTGTAGAAAGAGACACACACATTTGTTTCTTCGATTGCTAGTTGACAAGTTTGCCATCAAGGAACTGACATCCTCCAGTAGTGCTCTTCTGGTCCAGTCCACTTCCTCGAAGATCAGCACCAGAAAATGTCTGAACAAAGAACCCTGTTTTTGCTGGGTACCAAAGACCGAGAGAAGAGGTTCGCTTCAAATATCGAAAGATATTCTTCACATCCAACAGGTGAGGTGCACAAGGATTAGCATGAAATCTGGCACAATAACGTACAAAAAACATTATGTCTGGTCGACTGGTTGTTAGATACATTAAGGACCCTATCATTTGACGATAGAGGGTCATGTCAGTAGCCGGTTTGTCCATAGAATGTGTTAACTTCATGCCAAATGCCATAGGAACCTTCACTTTTGAGTCTCTCATCATTCCAAACTTGGCAAGCATCTTCGTGTAAGCCTCTTGATTAATAAAAATGCCTTCGGGTCCCTGTCCAATATTTAAGCCAAGGAAAAAGTTAATTGGACCCATTGAGCTCATTTCAAACTTAGTCTCCATTAACTTCTTGAATTCTGCTGTTAAGCCAGGATTCGTGGACCCGAAGATGATATCATCGACGTAAATTTGAACAATCATAAGGTGGTCACCCTCTTTCTTATGAAAGAAGGTTGGGTCAACCGAACCTTGTTTAAACTTTGACATTTTTAGAAATCGAGTTAATGTTCATACCATGCTCTTGGTGCTTACTTCAGACCATAAACCGCCTTGACCAGAATGTAGCAGTGATCTGGAAACTTCTTGTTCACAAAACCTGGAGGTTGCTCTACATACACCATATCTTCTAATTCTCCATTTAGAAATGCACACTTGACGTCCATTTGACATACTTTAAAGTTCTTATGGGCAGCATAGGCCAGAAAGATTCTCACTGATTCTAACCTTGCTACTGGAGCGAAGGTCTCTTCGTAGTCTATCCCTTCTTCTTGACAATATCCCTTCACAAACAGCCTTGCTTTATTCCGAATTACATTCCCTTCTTTGTCCTTTTTTTTTGAAATACCCATTTCAGTCCAACTACCGATGCATCCTTTGGTGTAGGAATCAATCTCCATACCTTGTCTCACTCAAACTCATGGATTTCGTCTTGCATTGCATGTACCCAATCAGAGTGATCAAGTGTAGTGTTCACAATCTTCGGTTTAATTTTGGATACAAACGAATTAAACATGCAAAATTCCACTTGAGAGAATAATGCAGTTTGCTTCGCTTTCAGTAGAGAACAAGTAAGAACTCTTTCTGATGAATCACCAATGATTTGGGTTTTTGGATGATCTTTTGTCCATTTGATGATAGGATGGTAATTTGGATCATAGGAGGGATCCAACTCAACATTTACTTCTTCTTCAAATTCTGACTGAGAATCATCATCATTTGAATTTGTATTCTACCCCTCAAATGATGAGACAACTTCGCCTTCAGGAATTGAATTCTCCCCCTCAACTGGATGTTCGGTTGGTGTGGTAGTTGATGAGTTCTACCCCTGGAATGATAATTCAGGGTTATCAGATGAAGATGATGATGGGTTTTAGCCATATGAACATTCCTATATGCACATACAAACCCTAATGCTTGGATCTAGGTTTCTCTAATTGAACATGCATTGAATCCAAGACTTCTAATGATAGATCTAGTATAATAACATAAGAAATCAGATTTAGATGATTACCTTGAATCACTTGCTTGAATCTTCTTGTTCTTGGAGCTTTAGAGGCACAAGTGTCACTCCTCTAATGGCTTACAAACACCAACTAGCAAGAGGATGATTATAGAGAGAGGAGAGAGGAGGAAGAAATCGGCCAGGTTTTCTTTAGAGACAAGAGTGCCGATTTTCCTTAGCCCTTAAGGTCTATTTATACTAGTAAGGCTCTTAGGGTTTCACCTTTAAACCCTAATTGGATAACTTAAGCCCTAAGCAACCAAATCCCTTTATGATAAGCCCTTAGACGAATTCTAGGCTCTTCTAAACCCTAAATTCGTCCAACCCTTATCCTTAAGAGATTATAGCCCAAAGTACAACTATCATACAATTGACAGTTTATGCCCTTCTATTTAATTAATCTCTTTAAGTCACCAAATTAATTCCTAATTAATTTATGACTTATATTAATCAAATAATAATATTATTATTCCTTATATTATTCTTATAATATATTAATAATATTTCTTCTCTCATTACAAATCATCCTGTCAAGTTGCTATGGTGAAGGCAACCCAAAAGGACCATGCTCAATCGGGTCAAATACTTTCCTAATATAGTTGCAGCCTTAGACATTATTCCAACAGTCTCCCACTTGGATAAGTCTAGTAACTATATACAAGTATAATCCGATTAGCAATCATAGCTCTCAAAGACGCTGTCAAACTCTGATCTTATCAATCTTGTCCTTTAGATAAGGGATCGTACAGTCCTCTGTTTAGATATCATGCTGACAATTCTATGGAACCAATTTGTCCAACAATTGGTTTCTCGATCTCAGATTTATTCGACATAGAACTTAATCGAACACATCAATTCAGTTCTGACCGAGCCCGGCACATAAGTCAAATCAAATCATCGAGCGGCCGAGATATCGCTTTTACCCTCTTAGGATAAAAGTAACAGATAAACTTCGAATTATATGTATTTATTTACTCATTAACCAACTATACACAATAATGCGTTTTATAACATCAAGTTACTGATGCGGTTTCGCATTATCAATATACAACCAATTAACAAATAACAAACCATATATCTAGGTTTTAAGACCATATGATATTATCGTCTTGCGATCACCCCATTTATCACATTCCATAAGGTGATTCCAACAAATGTAGGTTTGTTCCAATGCTCAAAACCAGTTCATAAGCACTCATGAACGTTGCAACAAACTTTTGTTATGTCTAATACCATTTAGACAATCTACACACCAATTCATGACAATCTTCATTCATATCTACTTCCAACATATGAACGACTGTGGATAATTTGAATAATTCGATTATTCTTAATAAACTCAATTATTCTGGAAGTCAAAACATGCAAAGTGAAACAATAGTTAAACAATTAACATAAGACAGTAACATTACTCATAAATAATACTCCTTTATTTAATCCTCAAATGTTAATTACATTTATCTATTACACGTTTCTAATACTATCTAATCTATACTAATATCATCCTTCAGCCCAATACTCCTAACATGTTGCAAGTGCTTAACCCTGCTCAGTCCCTTCGTAAGCGGATCTGCTGGGTTATCTTCTGATGATATCCTCTTAACCACGAGTTGTCCTTCTTCTACTCGATGTCTAATAAAGTGATATTTTTTGTCGATATGTCTAGATCTACCATGATCCCTTGGTTCCTTGGTCAAGGCAACAGCTCCTTCATTATCACAGAAAATTTTCATGGGCTCCTTTATGGCAGGTACAACTCCAAGATCACCGATGAAGGTCTTCAACCATATTGCCTCTTTCGACGCTTTGCTCGCTGCAATGTACTCTGATTCGCACGTTGAATCAGCTACGGTTTCCTACTTGGAACTTTTCCAAGTCACTGCTCCTCCATTCAGGGTAAAGACCCAGCCCGACTGCGAACGGTAGTTGTCCCTATCGGTCTGAAAACCGGTGTCACTATACCCTCGCACCTTCAAGTCATCACTCCCTCCGAGGACTAAAAACCATTCCTTCGTCCTCCGAAGGTACTTAAGGATATTCTTGACCGCAATCCAATGGGCTCTGCCAGGGTTCCCTTGATATCTACTAACCAAGCTCAAATCAAAGGCTACATCAGGGCGAGTACAAGTCATAGCATACATGATTGAGCCAACTGCAGAAGCGTATGGAACTCGGCTCATTTCTGCTATTTCAGCTTTGGTACTCGTACTTTGAGTCTTACTCAACTTGTCATTACTCTGTATCGGTAATTCTCCCTTCTTCGAGTTTTCCATACTAAAACGTTTAAGTACTTTATCTAAGTAAGTGTTCTGACTAAGCCCTATTAGTCTCTTACTTCGCTCTCTCACTATCCTTATTCCCATAATATAGGAAGCCTCTCCGAGGTCCTTCATAGAGAAGCACTTCCCGAGCCAGGACTTAACCTCCTGCAGAGTCGGGACGTCGTTTCCTATGAGTAGTATGTCGTCGACATACAAAACGAGGAAGCTTACTATACTCCCACTGGCTTTGACATATACACATGAGTCATCTTCGCTTCGTACAAATCCAAACTCTTTGACTTTCTCATCGAAGCAAAGATTCCATCTGCGAGACGCTTGCTTAATTCCATAAATGGACTTCTTAAGCTTACACACTCTATTCGGATGCTTCGGATCAACAAAACCCTCTGGCTAAGCCATGTAAACATCCTCAGCCAACTTCCCATTAAGGAAAGCGGTCTTGACATCCATTTGCCAAATCTCATAATCATGAAATGCGGCAATCGCTAGCATCACTCTAACAGATTTTATCTTCGCAACTGGTGAGAAGGTCTCATCATAGTCAACTCCGAGAGTTTGAGTAAAGCCCTTCGCAACCAATCGCGCCTTATACGTGTGTACGTTTCCATCCACGTTGGTCTTCTTCTTGAAGATCCATTTGCACCCAACTGTCTTATGTCCGGGCACATTATCAACCAAATTCCAAACTTGGTTGTCATACATGGATTGGATCTCGCTGTCCATTGCCTCTTTCCATTTCACAGACTCTAGGCCTACCATGGCTTCCATATAGCTATTAGGTTCATTTAGATTTATTAGTATACCATCACTAATATACGTGTCCCCTTCGGTAGAAATATGAAAACCATAAAACTGGGGTTGAACTCTAACTCTTTCGGAACGTCTAAGAGGTAATGACTCGTCAATCGGTTCAGCCGGAGTTTCCTCCTCGGGTTGAGTGCCATCCTTCATCAATCGACTCTTGAATCTCTTCAAGTTCGATTTTCCTCCCACTGTCTCCTTGGCTTATGAGTTCTTGCTCTTGTAAAACTCCTCTCCTCGCAACAAAGACAACATTGTCCTTCGGTCTATAGAAGAGATATCCAAAGGATTTATGTGGGTAGCTGATGAAAATACATCACTCACTACGAGGTTCGAGCTTGTCGTGAGTATCTCGTCTTACGAAAGCCTCACAACCCCAAACCTTGATATGTGCTAACGAGGGAGCTTTCCCTGTCCACATCTCGTAAGGTCTTTTGGCAACCTTCTTAGTAGGGACTCGGTTAAGGATATGGGCGGCAGTCTCTAAGGCATACCCCCAGAATGAGATAGGTAGTGAAGCACGACTCATCATAGAGGGGACCATGTCTAACAAGGTTCAATTATGCCTTTCTGCCACACCATTTAATTGTGGTGTCCTAGGTGGCGTCAATTGTGAAACTATTCCACACTCCTTGAGATAGTCGTGGAATTAAAGAATTCGGTACTCTCCTCCTCGATCGGATCGAAGCCACTTGATTTTCCTGCCCAATTGATTCTCCACTTCATTCTTGAACTCTTTGAACTTTTCAAACGTTTCTAACTTTTGCTTGATTAAATAGATATACCCATATCTACTATAGTCATCGGTAGAAGTCACATAGAAGCAGTTCCCATCCTTTGTGGTTGATCTAAACGGTCCACATACATCGGTATGTATGAGGTCCAATAGACCCTCACCCCTTTCACATGTACTAGTGAAGGGTGACTTGGTCATCTTTCCAAGCAAACAAGACTCGCATGTGTCATATTCCCTAAGGTCGAATGACTCCAACACTCCATCCTTTTGGAGTTGGGCTATGCGCTTCTTGTTGACATGTCCAAGACGACAATACCACAAGGATGC
Source organism: Lactuca sativa (assembly GCF_002870075.4). Lineage (NCBI taxonomy): Eukaryota > Viridiplantae > Streptophyta > Magnoliopsida > Asterales > Asteraceae > Lactuca > Lactuca sativa. The sequence continues at coordinate 244,447,069 of NC_056627.2, read as the reverse complement.
TCTATCCATACTATTGGAAGAATCCATGCATAAAACATCATTTCCTAGGTTATCTACAATCATAATAGTTTCATAAATTCCATTACATGGTATTTCTTCTAAATATAAGACACCATTTAGATAAGCATAAATAGAACCATTCTCATTATTAAAAGAAAATCTAAATCCTTGTCTAAATAAACCATGAAATGAAATGATGTTTCTTGCCACTTCTGGTGAATAGCAACAATTATTCAAATCTAAACATAAACCATTCCTAAGCACTAGAGAATACACTCCAATCTTGGTCACAGGCGACGATCTTCCGTTCCCCATGATTAGATTTATTCTTCCATGCTCCACATCCCTATTTCTTTTTAGTCCCTGCAATTCATAACAAATGTGGTAACCACACACGGTATCTAGTACCCAAGAAATAGCATGAGATGAATCATTAGATTTAATTGTGTATATACCTGCGAAAGACGGCTTGATCTTTCCTTCCCTGATGGCTTGCAGGTAGTCTGGGCAGCTTCTCTTCCAATGCTCTATTTTGTGGCAATGGTGGCACTCTGCCTCCTTTGGGTTTGGGTTAGGCTTAGCGAGATCAACTTTGGTCCCACTAGAAGAGGAACCATCTCGGGACTTTCCCTTGCGGTAGCTCTTAGACGGAGTCTTCCTCTTCTTACCTCTACCTTGTCCAATTGCTAAAACAGGAGCAGCTGGTGGATTGGGAGTTGGTGCAACAGACTTGTCCTTGAGGTTGCTCTCAGCAACCCTAAGGAGACCTTGGAGCTTACTTAGGGTGGCGTCAATTGTGAAACTATTCCACACTCCTTGAGATAGTCGTGGAATTAAAGACTTCGGTACTCTCCTCCTCGATCGGATCGAAGCCTCTTGATTTTCCTGCCCAATTGATTCTCCACTTCATTCTTGAACTCTTTGAACTTTTCAAACGTTTCTAACTTTTGCTTGATTAAATAGATATACCCATATCTACTATAGTCATCGGTAGAAGTCACATAGAAGCAGTTCCCATCCTTTGTGGTTGATCTAAACGGTCCACATACATCGGTATGTATGAGGTCCAATAGACCCTCACCCCTTTCACATGTACTAGTGAAGGGTGACTTGGTCATCTTTCCAAGCAAACAAGACTCGCATGTGTCATATTCCCTAAGGTCGAATGACTCCAACACTCCATCCTTTTGGAGTTGGGCTATGCGCTTCTTGTTGACATGTCCAAGACGACAATACCACAAGGATGCTCTATCCATACTATTGGAAGAATCCATGCATAAAACATCATTTCCTAGGTTATCTACAATCATAATAGTTTCATAAATTCCATTACATGGTATTTCTTCTAAATATAAGACACCATTTAGATAAGCATAAATAGAACCATTCTCATTATTAAAAGAAAATCTAAATCCTTGTCTAAATAAACCATGAAATGAAATGATGTTTCTTGCCACTTCTGGTGAATAGCAACAATTATTCAAATCTAAACATAAACCATTCCTAAGCACTAGAGAATACACTCCAATCTTGGTCACAGGTGACGATCTTCCGTTCCCCATGATTAGATTTATTCTTCCATGCTCCACATCCCTATTTCTTTTTAGTCCCTGCAATTCATAACAAATGTGGTAACCACACACGGTATCTAGTACCCAAGAAATAGCATGAGATGAATCATTAGATTTAATTGTGTATATACCTGCGAAAGACGGCTTGATCTTTCCTTCCCTGATGGCTTGCAGGTAGTCTGGGCAGCTTCTCTTCCAATGCTCTATTTTGTGGCAATGGTGGCACTCTGCCTCCTTTGGGTTTGGGTTAGGCTTAGCGAGATCAACTTTGGTCCCACTAGAAGAGGAACCATCTCGGGACTTTCCCTTGCGGTAGCTCTTAGACGGAGTCTTCCTCTTCTTACCTCTACCTTGTCCAATTGCTAAAACAGGAGCAGCTGGTGGATTGGGAGTTGGTGCAACAGACTTGTCCTTGAGGTTGCTCTCAGCAACCCTAAGGAGACCTTGGAGCTTACTTAGGGTGGCGTCAATTGTGAAACTATTCCACACTCCTTGAGATAGTCGTGAAATTAAAGACTTCGGTACTCTCCTCCTCGATCGGATCGAAGCCTCTTGATTTTCCTGCCCAATTGATTCTCCACTTCATTCTTGAACTCTTTGAACTTTTCAAACGTTTCTAACTTTTGCTTGATTAAATAGATATACCCATATCTACTATAGTCATCGGTAGAAGTCACATAGAAGCAGTTCCCATCCTTTGTGGTTGATCTAAACGGTCCACATACATCGGTATGTATGAGGTCCAATAGACCCTCACCCCTTTCACATGTACTAGTGAAGGGTGACTTGGTCATCTTTCCAAGCAAACAAGACTCGCATGTGTCATATTCCCTAAGGTCGAATGACTCCAACACTCCATCCTTTTGGAGTTGGGCTATGCGCTTCTTGTTGACATGTCCAAGACGACAATACCACAAGGATGCTCTATCCATACTATTGGAAGAATCCATGCATAAAACATCATTTCCTAGGTTATCTACAATCATAATAGTTTCATAAATTCCATTACATGGTATTTCTTCTAAATATAAGACACCATTTAGATAAGCATAAATAGAACCATTCTCATTATTAAAAGAAAATCTAAATCCTTGTCTAAATAAACCATGAAATGAAATGATGTTTCTTGCCACTTCTGGTGAATAGCAACAATTATTCAAATCTAAACATAAACCATTCCTAAGCACTAGAGAATACACTCCAATCTTGGTCACAGGCGACGATCTTCCGTTCCCCATGATTAGATTTATTCTTCCATGCTCCACATCCCTATTTCTTTTTAGTCCCTGCAATTCATAACAAATGTGGTAACCACACACGGTATCTAGTACCCAAGAAATAGCATGAGATGAATCATTAGATTTAATTGTGTATATACCTGCGAAAGACGGCTTGATCTTTCCTTCCCTGATGGCTTGCAGGTAGTCTGGGCAGCTTCTCTTCCAATGCTCTATTTTGTGGCAATGGTGGCACTCTGCCTCCTTTGGGTTTGGGTTAGGCTTAGCGAGATCAACTTTGGTCCCACTAGAAGAGGAACCATCTCGGGACTTTCCCTTGCGGTAGCTCTTAGACGGAGTCTTCCTCTTCTTACCTCTACCTTGTCCAATTGCTAAAACAGGAGCAGCTGGTGGATTGGGAGTTGGTGCAACAGACTTGTCCTTGAGGTTGCTCTCAGCAACCCTAAGGAGACCTTGGAGCTTACTTAGGGTGACCTCTTCTTTATTCATGTGGTAGGTCATCCTAAATTGATTGTAACACGGAGGCAAAGAGTGAAGCACCATGTCGATCGCCAAGTCTTCCCTAAAGTCAACATTCAACTTGCGAAGACGATCGACATACCTTTTCATCTTTTGCAGGTGCACGGTTAGAGATTCTCCATGACCCATATTGGCGTAGATCATGTTAGTGAAAATCTCGTAACGCTCCTACCTCGCGTTTTGGTGGTATCTCTCCAACAAGTCTTGGTGCATTTCGTACGGATACATGTCCTCATAGGACTTTTGGAATTTGGCGTTCATTGTGGCTATCATGATGAAATGAACCTTCGTTGCATCACGTTCATGAGTCTCAAAAGCAGTCATTTCAGTCGGAGTAGCGATTTTTCGGTTGATCTTCTCGATCTTCTCATCGAATACATACTCATTGTCCTCGTAGCGAGCAATTGTGCGAGTGTATCTTATCCATTCGCTAAATTTCGTCCCATCGAAAGTCACCTTTTGGCAAAGGCTCATCAATGTGAACGAGCTAGCATCAGCGTTGTTCGCGTTCGACATCTACAAATAGAAAGGACAAAGATAGATTAGAATTTGGATCACTAATTATCACCCAATAAGAAAAATTAGGGCTAGGATCCAACAACAATATTTACATATTAGAAAAGGGATGCCGTAATCTAACATGCAAACAATTTGAAGGTAAGTGAATGACGATTCACTAATTCTCCACCATGAAAACGTAACTTTAAGTTCTAAATGTATTGAGAATTCCTAGGTTTCGATGAGATTCATTGAACTTTTCAATGGCACGTTTAAATCTCGATATGCCCCTCTCGTTTGTGACTGGGATACCGAGGATCACAAAGTGGGTGTGAATTACTATGCAAATTCCCATGGTGCCTTCATTGTAACAATCACCTATTTGTTGTGCCGGTAAACCACACACGCTCCATCGAACTATGATAAACAATGAATCACCCTTTGCCACATATGCTTAGAACCAATTAGCGTGCCGGTAAACCACACACGCTCCACTAACTTCTTAGCAAGGGTGCAAAGTGTAATTTCATGGGATTGCATCAATTCACTTTTCCTAAAGTAACTAGGATTGGGAATTTTTTGAAAAACATGTAGTTACTTTGTATTTCATATTATACTTTTAATAAGGAGATGAGGTTGCCCTATCCTACCCGTTCGGCTAACGACCCTCCACCGATCAAGCAAGCGGTGGGTGTGAGTGTACACCCATTAAGTGACATTTTATAGGCCGCAACCTTATACCCACCTTATAGACCGGCTTTGTGAATGAGGCCTACTAACGGTAAGACTAGCATTTTAATTATACATACATACATACATATATATATATATATATATATATATATATATATATATATATATTAATCTTGTAATATTATATTAGTATAGGGTTGAATTTTAAACTTGTAAATTTCTAGGGTTTGAAATTTAAATTGTCTAATTTAAACTTTTAATCACAAAACATAAATTTCAAAAATTGAGGACAAGTTTTAAACCTTTTAAAACATAAGGGATCAAATAACAAATAATTCAAATTAACATTTAATCACATAATTATCCATATTTGATTTATTTAATTATTTCTTGCAAAACAATTTACCAATTTAATTAAAATAATTAATCAATTATCACATAAGGAAATTAATATTCAATTAATTGATAAATATCTTCAATTAGGTCAAGAATATACTCAAATATATATATATATATATATATATATATATATATATATATATATATATATATATATATATATATATATATATATATATATTAAAATTGGATTTATATTGACCTATTAAGATTAAGGTAAGTATCCAAAAGATAAACAGCAAGAAATCCCGAAATTAGCTCTTTCTGACGCTCGAACTCGCCGAGTACCACAATGGACTCGCCGAGTTGAGGCCTACTCGCCGAGTCCACTATGGAACTCGCCAAGTTCATCAGGCAGAATGACAAAATTCGAATTTTGCAAGTAACAAACAAGCAACCAATGCATCAATTCAATAGAAATCAATCAAGGCTCTGATACCACTGATGGGTTTTAGCCATATGAACATTCCTATGTGCACATACAAACCCTAATGCTTGGATCTAGGTTTCTCTAATTGAACATGCATTGAATCCAAGACTTCTAATGATAATTCTAGTATAATAACATAAGAAATCAGATTTAGATGATTACCTTGAATCACTTGCTTGAATCTTCTTGTCCTTGGAGCTTTAGAGTCACAAGTGTCACTCCTCTAATGGATTACAAACACCAACTAGCAAGAGGATGATTATAGAGAGAGGAGAGAGGAGGAAGAAATCGGCTAGGGTTTCTTTAGAGACAAGAGTGCCGATTTTCCTTAGCCCTTAGGGTCTATTTATACTAGTAAGGCTCCTAGGGTTTCACCTTTAAACCCTAATTGGATAACTTAAGCCCTAAGCAATCCAATCCCTTTATGATAAGCCCTTGGACAAATTCTAAGCTCTTCTAAACCCTAAATTCATCCAACCCTTATCCTTAAGAGATTATAGCCCAAAGTACAACTATCATACAATTGACAGTTTATGCCCTTCTATTTAATTAATCTCTTTAAGTCACCAAATTAATTCCTAATTAATTTATGACTTATATTAATCAAATAATAATAATATTATTCCTTATATTATTCTCATAATATATTAATAATATTTCTTCTCTCATTACAAATCATCCTGTCAAGTTGCTATGGTGAAGACAACCCAAAAGGATCATGCTCAATCGGGTCAAATACTTTCCTAATATAGTTGCAGCCTTAGACACTATTCCAACAGATGAACCCTCCCCCTGAAATGTAGAACTTTCTTTTGGAGGTTCGCTTGAACTCGGTTGTTCGGCAGTTCCTGGTTGTTCTTTTTCCATATCCTTTGTTGCATCATCAATGATTTGCTTCAAGGAATCAATCTTATTGTCAGCTGCCTTTTCTTCAGAGTGAATGGCTTTCTCAGGTTCATCGAACAATGACATATATTGTTCAAATAAATTCGAAATAGAAACAGTAACTTGACCAGACGTTGGAAAGATTTCCTCCATGGAACCTTCGGTTGTTTGAAGCTTTTTGACGTGGTTGTCATCGAAGGTGACATAATAGGTTTCTGTGATTTTCTTGGAAAGTTTGTTCAAAACCCTCTTGCCTTGGAGTTTAAGGAGTAGCCAAGAAAAATCCCTTCGTCAGATTTGACATCAAACTTGTTCATGTGCCCCTTTGAATTGAAAATAAAGCATTTGGAACCGAACACATGGAAGAACTTGAAATTCGTCTTGCGATTGTTCAAGATCTCATAGGGAGTAACAGAAAAACGCTTGTTGAGAAGAGATATGTTATGTGTGTAGCAAGCAGCAACAATAGCATCAGCCCAAAAATATAAAGGTAATGAGGGGAAACTGAGCATGGTTCGGGCTGCTTCGCAAAACGAGCGGTTTCGCCTTTCAACGAAACCATTTTTTGTGGACTGTAAGGAGCAAAGAAGTTGTGAGATACTCCCTTTTCAGCAAGAAAGTCTTCAAATTCATTTTTTTCTGAACTCCAGCCCATTATCACTTCGAACATTTCTTACCAGCTTTCGCAATTGAAGCTCTATTTGCGTGATAAAAACATTGACCTTTGGTGTAGCCTCTGATTTCTGTTAAAGAAAATATACCCAGGTAAAATGAGAAAAGTTATCTACTATTACTAGTATATATTTGATACCACCAATGCTTTGAATACCTGAAGGTCCACATAAATCTATATGCAGAAGCTCAAGCGGTTCAATGATCTTCGTGTTGACACGAGTTGAATGACTTTTCCTGCTTTTCTTTACCATTTCACATGCAGCACACGGATGTTCTTTATCAAACTTGAGTATTGGAAGTCCTCGCACATGATCACCAAGAACTAGCTTGTTGATGTCTTTGAAGTTGAGGTGCGAGAGCCTTCGGTGCCATAACCAATTTTTGTCAAAGTGTGCTTTCGTTAGAAGACATCCAACTGGTTTCCCTCGATTGGGATTAAGGCTTAGTAGGTACATTTCGCCTTTTCTTTTGGATTTTAATAGAACTGATTTGGTTTTCTTCTCTACAATTTCAGATCCTTCATCATCGAATGAAACCTTCAGTCCGGTTCCTACCACCAGTTAAGAAACACTGATGAGATTGTGTTGTAAGCTCTCTACATATGCTACTTTCCTGATAGATAATTCGCCATTTGTGATCATTCCATAGCCCTTTATTGTGTCAAATGAGTTGTTTCCATATTTGACACATCCACCATCTGTAATAGCTCGAAACTCCCGAAGCTCTTCCTTTCTCCCTGTCATGTGACATGAGCAGCCACTATCAATGTACCATTCCTCGTCGAACTGCTCGTCACGCATAACCTGCAAAAATCAAGCAGATTTAGGAACCCACAGTTTATTGGGTCCATGTGAGCCTTTTACAGAACAGGGTACAACAATAGAAGAATCACCCAAGTAAGTTCGTTTTATTAGGGTTGTTTCATCTTTTCTTTTGATTGTAAAAACTTTGATTTTATTATTTTCGTTGCTTCAAACTTAGTTTTAGGAATTGGATTTTTATTGTTTTCTAACTTTTGATTTTGTTTCCATAGGTTAGAATTCATCTTCTTTTCGTCTCCTAAGACGATCTTCCTTTTTCCCTTCACATCTTCTTTAGAATTGTGCTTTGAGTGAGAGGAATGTGTTTTAGAAGCGAAACCTTACTTTCGGGTTATTTCCCTTATGGATGAAGAACCAAAACTGTCCCTTCAGTTGTTGGGTTAAGAATGGAAACCACTCTTTCGATTTCTTTCGCTTCTATTTTGGGAACCGAAACTTCCCTTTTGGTTTACTTGGCTACATGAATAGCATTGAGTACAAGAAGTAGATTGATTCTTTGACACTCCTTTATCCTTAATGGTTGAACTCCTGTGTGATCGAACGTAATTTGGGTTTTGGGATTGTTAAAACTGTTTCCTTTCAGTGAGATGCTTCTTGTATCTCCTTTTACGTTGATGTTTCTTTTCAGATACCTGTTTGGGAGTTTTATGGATGTTGGCCTTCGATTTTGATCTTTTATCATGAGTATCGCTCTTTAACGAGGAGGTTTCGTTTGTCACCTTAGCCGATTCGCTTGGAATCTTTTTGGTACTACTGGTTGTTGGTTTATCAAAATGTGTAGGCTTGTTGAGTGGTTCTGCCACATATCTGCCTTTAACCCTCCATGATGTTCTCTCAGATAGACTGAACATTTCATCAGCATTGTCTATTGGTGATGACCAGAAAAATTCATCACATCCTTCAGCATTATCTTTGTTCACTAATGTTGTGAGTTCAGCTGTTTGCTTTTGTATAACGCTGGTAACTGCATAAACTTGATTTGGCATGGTTTGGACCTTCTGATATAACACAACTTTTTCTTTCATAACTCTGGACTTATTTTGGGACAAACGAGCGAATTCAACCGAGTTTTCAGAAATGAGACTTTTGGTAGGTTCGGGTTCGCTCTTGACAAATTCAGAACAGTCCACCTCATCTTCTACAAATATTACACTCATATCATCATCCTCATCAAATTCAGAAGTATTTTCAACATTTATTTTTGATTATGTAATCAATTTGGCATTCAACGAATCAAATTTTAGCATAGTTTCGGTTTTAATTTTCAATTTATCATTTATGTCCAATAAATTCTTAAGCATGTCCTTGTGGTCTTTGGACTGGATAAAAGATTCAATTTTGTCAAGACCAGTTTTATAGCTAGGAGAAACTTCATCAGACGAGACTACAACTTCACAATCATAAACATCAGCATCAATTACGTCTTCCTTTAATTCAAGGAAAGGAAGGATCATACTGTGAATTTTTCTGCCTATTTCACAATCCAGATGCAATTGAGTGATATTGGAATATAAACGTTTAGCAATTAAACAAAAAACATTTCTCTGTTTTAAAAGCTTCAAATTATCCCTTTGAAAATATAATGTCTCATCCTTAATCCTAATTAACTCTTTCTCCTTTTGCTCAATCTACATTCGCCTCTCCTCACTCTTCAAAGACACCCTACTGAGTTGATCAGTTAGGTTAGAATTTGTGAGGCGATTTTGGTTTAAACTTCCACTTAAACTAGAAAATTTAGATTTTAATCTGTTTAGTTCTTTTTCATAGTTTGTGATAGGGATTTTTAATGTTTCGAGAATATATTGTACCTTCTTGATCAATTGGTCGCACTCATTGATCTTCTTACCAACAGGCTTGGCAGTGAAGCACCTGTCTTCTCGTTCCTTCATTTCATCTTTATCCCCAATAGTTGTATAACCCCTCATCTATGACACTCCAGCTGTCACCATCAAACACTTTCCTTCAGCAGCATTCTCATCTTCTTTTGCCACGAAAGCTCTGCCATGTGTAGGCTTTCTCACTTCTTCTTCCTTTGAATCAGTAGAACAGACTGCAACACCACCAAATTCGTCATCTGCAACATTTTCCTGTACAATAAGAACATTCATTGTGTTATTTGCAGCAACTTTCTTCTTCTTAATCTCTTCTAGCTTTCGTAGGTAGTATGATTCACCGTCTTCACTTTCGTTCTTCTCTAACATCTTCCTTAACATACAGTCCTTTGCAAAGTGGTTTTTGCCTCCACAGAAGTGACAATTAAATCCTGAGTCACTTGACATCTTGCTTTCCTTCTTCGGCTCTTCTTGCTGGGGAGTGATTTTTGGTTCCTTCTTTGCCTTTTCTGAACTCTAGTTTCCTTGCCAGTTTCGGTTCTTATTGGTGGGAAACTTACTCCGAATGAACTTCTTTGGGTTTGAAACCATCAAAGCATATTCTTCATTGGTCAGACCAAATTCAGAGAGATCTAAATCTTCTTCTTCTTCCACTACATTCTTTCCTTTGGAAATTAGGGCCAAAGAACCCATGCTTGAAACCAAGTTCGTTTCTTTAGTCACTACACCTTCATGTGACTTTAGTATCCCCACTAGCTTCGCCAAAGAGTAAGCCTTGAATTCTTCATGGGCCTTTACTGTAGACACTACAGTCATCCATTCTAATCTTAAGCCATTCATAAATGTAACCTTTTGCTGAATAACTTTCCTCTCTATGTCATGCTTTATCATTTTGCTAAGAAGATGATTAAAGCGATCAAAGGCTTGGATTAGCTTCTCTTTAGGTTTTTGCTTGAAGTCTCCAAACTCTGAAAGTACTTGAGTTTGGATCGAATGCTCTAGATCCTCATCTGTAGAATACAGCTCTTTCAACCTGTCCCAAACCTCTTTCGTTGTCGTGCATGAGCTAACCAACCGAAAGGTTTCAGACTGTAGGGCAAATCTAATCATCCTAAGTTCTTTTATATTGCATACAAACTTATCCTTTTCATCTTGAGGAACGTCTTTAACATCAACCATAAGTTGGTTGTACACCTTTTGAGTCTTTATGACTCGGTTTGTGCCAGAGTGAGCGAACGGACCTACAGTGATCGCTTCCCAGATCAAATACCCATTGTCTTAAGAACCGATCACATAGTCTTCAAAGTGATGCGTCCATACTTCGTAATCCTAAGTATATAGAATGCGAATTCTATTTGTGGATCCAATGTTGTTGGAGATATTGATAGGATTTATGTTAGAATCGTAATGTGACTTGATGATATTGCAAAAAACCTGTTCAAGATCAGACTTGTAAACAAAGTTAGGGTAAAATCGAAATCCAAGAACTACGTCAACAATAAAATGACGGCTTCTAACAAAGATCAATATTAGCGGAAAACCCTGAAACCTTCTTCGACAGAAGAGATGCGTATACATTGCACAGTCTCGTGCTCTGATACCAATTGATGAGTATAAAAATTCTTAAGATCGATTTAGATCTTCAACAAGTAAATAAAAAACTACTAATCAAGCAAAGCAAAGATAAGTTGAATCAAAATAGTGCTGAATGATTCCAATATAGTCACACCTCAGCAGAGCTCGATTAAGAACTTCCACTGTAGAGGTGAGCTAGGGTTTTACAATACAATAAATGATAATAATGAAAGCGTTAATGACAAGATTGCATGCATGCAACCTATATAATAAACCCTAAAATAAAACACACGGCTGGACAGGCCTAAACCGGTGGCGAAACATGACTAACTACCGAGCCCAAGACGTAACACAATGGACCCAACAATTGCAATATACAATAAGTTTATTGTTAAATCCGCTATGGTGTATTATGTGGTACTCTTCAAAGAAAATACTTCACCATTTAGTAAAAAGCATGAATTCTGACTACAAATGAAATCGTGTTTATTAGTGTGGAACTTGGCATCAGTGTAGTTTTTACAACAACCTATTCCATACTAAGATCATCTCATTTGTCCTCCTAGGACACTAAGGAGCATTATGGATTTTCATTCATTGATTATTGCCAAGTTGATCTGATCTGACATGTTACACACGAGTCATATGAGTCATCCGATCTGGTATATTTCATGGTATACATGATTGATATTATAAGCACAAGCATGTGGGATATGATTCATTTCTTCTAGCTCAATACTAGAACTAGGACATTAGCTCAATTTCATGTCACACATTATGAACTATTTTGAGTTTCTTTAATATTTCATGTACTTTGAGTTATCCTAATTAATTACCCAAATCTATCTCCATAAATCAACACATTCATTATGTGTACCGTTTCTCACACTAGCATTGGCACATCTGTGACTCGTCTTTGTTTCTCAAAATTCATACTTTTTGCAATTTCTCATCGAAACAAAGATCCCACTTACTCCCATTAGCATTGATATATATATATATATATATATATATATATATATATATATATATATATATATATATATATATATATATCTTATTTTCATTTCTCAAAATACAAACCCTTTAATTTTCTCATTGAAACAAATTCACAATTACTCCCTCTATCTTTGACATACCTTATGATCCATATTTGTTTCTTGGAATTCAAACTCCTTAAATTCTGCCATTGAAGTAAAGATTCCATTTTGCGATATGTTTGTTTAGTTCATCAATGAACTTATAAGCTTACACATTCTTCACACCATATCCTTGTTTGACTATGTGTTTGTCCCTATCTATGTTTGTTATATTTATGAAGATTCACTAAAACATATAATTTTAATGTGAAGTGTCGATCAAAAAAGTTTTCAAACTTCCAGAGACTTAATCTCGTTCTCCATGTCCTTATCCCATTTTGCATCCTTACAGGGCCTTCCATAACTTCTGATAGTTGGCATACTCGGCTTATTTCTGGATGTGAATCATATAACCTCAATATATATATATATATATATATATATATATATATATATATATATATATATATATATATATATATATATATATATATATATATGATTTCCTATATCAAGTGTATTAGGAAGAATTGTAGGTATGCCGATTTCCCCAATAGCTCTTTCAATCTCGAATTAAATGTTTGGACCAAATTTAGATTCTTTGTTGGTTAACTACCGAGATGCAGGATTTATCTACGCTGCTGCAAGAGCTGCTAAACAAGGGATTTATTCGGCCAAGTAGTTCACCCTGGTGAGCGCTGATCTTATTTTTGAATAAAAATGATGGGACACATCGTATGTGTTTTGACTACCAAGAGCTGAATTAGTTAACGGTGAAGAACTGTTACCCACTTCCAAGGATCAACGATTTATTCGATCAGCTTCAGGGCGCATCTTGGTTCTCTAAGATTGATTTGCTCTCGGTTTATCATCAGATGAGGGTCAGTGAGGAGGACATGCAGAAGACGTCCTTCCGAACTTGTTAAGGTTGTTACTATTTCGTGGTGATGCCTTTCAGGCTCACAAATGCTCCAGCCGTATTCATGGATATTATGAATCGCGTATGCAGACCCATATTGGATATATCTGTGATTGTTTTTATTGATGACATTCTGGTCTATTCCAAGACCCGGGAGCAGCATAAGGAGCACTAAAGGGAGGTATTGGAGACTCTGAGGAGGGAGAGATTGTACGCGAAATTCTCCAAGTGTGAGTTCTGGTTACGTGAGGTGCATTTTATGGGGCACCTCGTCAACCAGAACGGTATTATGGTCGACCCGGCCAAGATTAAGGCAGTAATGAAGTGAGAGGTTCTGAGGTCTCAATCTGAGATTCAGAGTTTCTTTGGATTAACAGGTTATTATCAAATATTCATTTAGGATTTCTCCAAGATAGCGGTTCCCTTGACCAGACTGACGAAGAAGACTATCACATTTTGTTGGGGGACTGAGCAGCAGGCAACTTTTGAGACCTTGAGACAAAAGTTGTGTGAGGCACGGATTCTGACCCTACCATAGGGCGTGGAGTATTTTGTGGTATATTATGATTCTTCGATCACAGTTTTATGTGTGGTGTTGATGCAGCGGGGTCATGTGATTGCATACGCATCGAGGCAGCGGAAGCCTCATGAGGAGAATTACCCTACACACGATTTGGAGTTGCGAGAATTGGTGTTTGACCTCAATATTTGGCGACATTACCTATGGGGTACGTCGTACTATCTATATGGATCACAAGAGCCTGAGGTATTTGATGGATCAGCTAAAATTGAACATGAAGCAGTGCGGATGGTTGGATGTGGTAAAGGATTATGATTGTGAGATCCTTTATCACCCGGGGAAGGACAATGTGGTGGTGGATGCTCTCAGCTGCAAGGCTGTTGCAGCTCCAATCAGGGATTTATGTTTGAGGATGACAATGATCACCCTGCTATTGGAGCAGATTAAAGAGGCTCGGATTGAGGCTATGAAGGAAGACCACTGGAAGAGTGAGCACATTATGGAGCAAGTGGCTTCTTTCGATTATGATAGTCGGGGATTATTGACACTTCATCGGAGGGTGTGGGTTCCATACTCGGGTGGTGCATGGTAGGTTTTGATGGAGGAGGTGCACAAGTCAAGGTTCTCTATTCACCCCGGAGCGACAAAGATGTATAGAGATCTCAGTCCAGATTATTCGTGCCCACATATGAAGTGGGATTGTAACATCCTGATTCCCCAGGTATACCATTTTATCTAATTATTTTGGAGTTTGAGGAGGAACTCGGCGAGTTGGAGCCAAGACTCGCCGAGTAGGGTTGCGGATGTTCATCCGGGTTCACGTCCGGACTCGGCGAGTCCATTAGTGGACTCGGTGAGTCCACGTTGTTTAATGAAACCCTAATCCCCCGGGTTTGGAGCCTATTTAAGGGCACTTATAGCCTCCCATTGCGGCTACCAATCCCTTGAGAGAACCCTAAGTGAGCCAAACCGTTGTGAGGGAGAAGAAGTCGCTTTTGATCCTTGAACCCTTGGTTTAGCAAGAAGAAGGTGACAAGAGCAAAGAGGAGGTGCGATTCAAGCAGTTCCAGAGTTCAGAGACATCATTTTGAGGTAATGGTTCGAAACTCCTTCAGTTTTGGTGTTGATAATTAGATTTAGGGTTTTCTAACCCCTATGGAGAGTGATTATGTGGAGAAAATGGTCCCTCTTCGAGTTTGTGCCTTGGATCTAGACTCAAAGAGGTCCAGATACCTTGACCCTTGGAGCTTTATGGACCATTTTGGGGTTATTGGCCTTAGGTTGCCATTTTTGGGACTAAATCTCCTATTTATGCCTTGTTGTGGTTATACAAGCATCAATTTTCGAACTTTACGTGACATTCATGCTTGGGGAGGCCAGATCTATGGTTTGGGGAAACAGATCTGACCTCAGGAGGTCAGTAGAGTTTGTGCATGGCATGAACTCGCCGAGTTGTTCTTGAGACTCAACGAGTAAGGTTAGGGTTTCACGTAAATTGCTCAGTGAATAGACTTGCCGATTTGGGGGATGACTCAGTGAGTCAGGAGGGGGTTAGAGGACTGGAGTTCAAGGCGGTACTCGCCGAGTTGTTCTTGAGACTCGGCGAGTTGAGTCGGGGTGGCCCCGCGATTCCTGTCTGGTATGACTCGTCGAGCATAGGGAGGGACTCGACGTACCAAGCGGGATAAAGAGTTAGTGGACATGTGTGTACTCGCCGAGTCACCGGAGTGCACTCGGCGAGTTGGGTCAAAGTTTGACCGTTGACTTTTGTTGACTTTTAGGGTTTGGTCAGCAATGTGGCCTTTGGACCAAGAAGGGGGTAAAACGGTCTTTTACCCTTAAGAGGGTGCCAAGAGAGGATTGAGTCTAGTCTCGAGAGTTATGTTCAACAGAGCTTTTGCCTTATGTGATAGATGGTGGCGAGTTCGAGATGCAAGCGTGAGGATATCTGCTTCATGCTTGCCAGGTTTCTCTCGGGATCACGGGACGGCACCGGCTCGATTGTACACACCAGAGAAAGAGTCATGTTTTGAGGATCCTGGTTTATTATGCAAGTGAAAATGGATTTATGTTCTGTAATTCGATTATGAATGAGATTTTAAGCAAAGTGTCTTTAAGAATTAAACGATTACTTTTAAACGAAAAATTGTTTTGAGATTTTCGGTGTTACAAGTTGGTATCAGAGCCTTGGTTTGAGGGATTCGGATGCACCTTCGGGTAAATCTGGACTCAAACTGAGAAAGTAAGAAAAATTTTCAAAGAAATAATTTTCTAAAGCGGATAAGAGTTCAAAGAGAAAGCGAGAAAGAGCAGTGTGTACAATCAGCCAGAGCCCAAACGGTGATTTCCCAAAATACCCTTACTTTTGTGTTATGAGATATTTATGATGCACTTTATGAGATATTATTGCATGCTAGAGACAGGCTAGGTATTTCATATCTTAGGACTAGAGTGGCCTGATTTGTGATGCCTTAGCCTAGGAATTTATGTTGTATGCGATGTGCTTTTGAGTATGTGATGAGTGAGAATATTTAGTTGGAATCCTTTAGGGGATTTGAGTAGATGAGTAATCTAGGGGAGATACCTAGATGAGTACCGTGGTACTTAGCGAAAGAATAGTTAGAACCCACGAGGAGAAGAGTTGCAGAGTTCGGTGGTACTTTCGAGGATGAGCAGAGCAAGCAGAGTTATCACCCAAAGTGAGTCCTATGTATTCTTCGATGCTCGAATGCCGCTTGCTTCGTGCTTTGTGGAACTCTCGATGATGGGAGTCAGCTACCAAGCAAATATGACGATATTTAGGAGGTAGATGGCTGGCATCATTAGGAGCTCTTCAGCAGCTGATGGCAGAGAAGTGTGGGAATCTAGGAAGAGCCTAGGGAGTAACCTTAGCCAGATGAGTGTGCTGGCAGAGTAGAGAATTTCGCTGGAAAGCGAGCGCGCGCGACGGAATTGGTGAACGAGAAGGTCGAGCAGCTACTTAGGAGCTCCGGGATAGTCCGTGTGGAAAGTATGGGTAGATTTGGCAGGTAGTATGGGCCCGTACTACTGAAAGCAGAGGACCCATACTTGATACAGGGAGTATTCTGAAGGTTCTAATGAGCGGATAGAGGAGTGATGTTATGGTTCGAGTACCATAAATCGAAGCATATTGAGGAGTGATGTTATGGTTCGAGTACCATACATCGGAGTGGATTGAGGAGTGAGGTTATAGTTCGAGTACCATACATCAGAGCGAATTGAGGATTGATGTTATGGTTCAAGTACCATACATCAGATCAGATTGAGGAGTGATGTTATGGTTTGAGTACCATACATCAGAGCGGATAGAGGAGTGATGTTATGGTTCGAGTTCCATACATCGGAGCAGATTGAGGAGTGATGTTATGGTTCGAATACCATACATCGGAGCGGATTGAGGAGTGATGTTATGGTTCGAGTACCATACATCGGAGCGGATTAAGGAGTGATGTTATGGTTCGAGTACCATACATCGGATCGGATCGAGGAGTGAAGTTATGGTTCGAGTACCATACATCGGAGCGGATGAAGGAATGATGTTATGGTTCGAGTACCATACATCGGAGCAGATGGAGGAGTGATGCTATGATTCGAGTACCATACACCAGAGCATATTGAGAAGAGATGTCATGGGATGAGTACCATGGTTCGTAGTGAATGATGTTTGTGGTTCTCCGGTTATCCGGTCATGATTGATGAGGTAGAGATTGGACGCTATGGGTTTTAGGCCAGTGGGCCATGATTGAGTTCGAAGAGGCGTCCCTTGAGAGGGAGGTCGAGAGCCTTTCAGAGTATTTTGGTAAGGAGTCGGAGGGAGGGGAGAATTTCGGTCTGAGTGGAGCAATCAGTCGATAAAGGAGATGACACCTTTTATGACCTGGGTGGTGCTATTTATGTTCGTGTGTGAAACACGAGAGGCATGATGTTTAAGTTTGGGGTTTGGGGGTAAACCCTACAGGTTGTCATTGATGATGATTTTCCATCAGAGTATCAGGTAGCATGTGTGCCGCGAGGCAGTGATTTACCATGAGCAGATAGTCAGTTGGGACTGAGATAGTCGAGGACCACGTTACACCTATTTGAGTATAGTAGGGCATATTATAGAGGTATCGATGGGGAGTCCATTCGAGTTAATCAGTGCAGTGGTTTTTTTATCTATGTTGGGTATTGAATATGGGAGTGGGTCCCTGTTCTTGGGATGATCCATGTGGTGGAACGTCGGTTGATGAGTCGAGGTGGGGGAGTATGATGATTTCGTGGTCCAGTCTATGAGTCAGTGATGTTATTGGACAATTGAGTTGTTTGGTATTGGATTGGTACAAGACTTGGAACGACTAGAGGCAGTCGTGACGAGAAGTTCTTGAGGATTTCATCTGAGGTTCAGAGTTAAAAGATCGATTGATTTCCTTAAAGGGGATTATCAGGCGTTGCATAGCACTTTCCAGGGGCAGGTGCGTTATTGCTGGTGAAAATAGTTTGTAAGGTTGTTGATGTGTCAGATAGTGATGGTTCGAACCCTAAGTGGGGGAGAACCGGGTGGTTTATTGAGAGAACCAGAGGTTTGTGCAAGAGCGGTTAGGGGTTGGATACAGAAACATGCGGCTTGAATTCATGAGATCAGGGTCATTGGTGATCAAGGAAAGGTGCAGGGCGAGATAATGCATGTGGTATATGTCTGAGAGAAGGATGGGTGTCTCCACGGCGGGTGGACAATGGTCAAGAATCTGGTGGGGGTCAGAGTCGTTTCAAGTGGAAGACTCGTAATGATGGTATGGGCAGTTGAGAACTTCTGGGTTGAAATATGGGTAGAAGATTGTCAAGTAGCCAACTCCCGGGCTGGGATGTGTATTCTTGCTTGGATTTTGAGCAGTAGTGGAAAGGGTTTTGGAGGATCATCAGTGTGTTCTGAAGAGTTAGCGCCTTCCTTGTATTCAAATTGAGTGTTTGGATGCACTGAAGTTGTGTATTGAGTGAAATAGGAAATTATTATGGGGTTCAGAGGAAATGTATTGTTGTATGTGTATGGTGTTGGGAGTAAGGGAATCAGTGGTAGAGGCAGGACATTGTGATGCTCTGTTATGGTGTTCCGTGGTTTCCGCGTATAGCGTCCCGATTTCGGAGTTATTTAGAGTCTTGGGTTTAAGACGACTAGTGATGTATCATGTATCTATGGTTCCAGTGGGATCCCTTCGTGTATTGTCATCAAGAGGGATTATTTAAGAAAGTGGATCTCCGCAGAGGTAGGTTCTGTGTTATGGCGGTTTCCGCCAGAGTCTGTAATGCATATCGGGGCAAGTGTGTGTGTAACTATCTGTGATAGTCTTCGGTGCATGAGTTAGTGAACATAGTGTGGCGTTGTAATGAGAATGAGAGTATAGGGTGAAGCTACGGGGAGCCATAGTATTCACCAGTCAGAGGGTGTTGTGATCCTACGTAGAGCCGTAGTACTCACAAGCCATAGAGAGAGTCGTGATACTATGGGGAGCCGTAGTATTCACCAGTCAGAGGGTGTTGTGATGCTACGGGGAGCCATAGTAGTCACAAGTCAGAGAGAGAGAGCCGTGATGCTACGGGGAGCCGTAGTATTCGCCAGTCAGAAGGTGTTGTGATGCTACGGGGAGTCGTAGTACTTACAAGTCAGGGGGAGGGAGTCGTGGTACTACGGGAAGCCGTAGTACTCACTAGTTAGTTGGCGTTGTGATTCTACGGGGAGCGGTAGTACTCACTAGTCAGAGGTTGTCGTAATGTTGCGGGAAGCAATAGTACCCTCTAGGCGGCAAGAGAGTGTGATGATGGAGTGTTCTCCGATAAGTGCATGATGCAGAAGACTTTTAGGCTTAAGTAGCCCTAGTGTTGAGTTTTTGGAGCCTAGTGGTTAAACCGGGGCGAGACTGGGGTCTCTGTCTCTGTCGGGAGGATCAGCGAGGCGCGCGGGAGAATATGCGCAGCAGACGCCAGAGGTTAGAGCTGAGTTGATCTTCGATTGGATTGTATTTTATGAGGAAAAGGGAATTTTGTGACTTGGGTGTCACTGGGCCGTGATAGTGGTCACGGGGAGGAAGTTAGTGAGATATTTTGGATCATGTTATGTGTGACCTTTGGGGGTTCAGCTGTGGGGCCAAAAGCTGACCTGGTGCTCGGTATCGAAGATGAATATGAGAAATGAGCTTGAGTTTACCATGGTGATGTCTATGGACACTTCAGAGCGAGCGAACGATTCAGACGCTCAAGGATATGCTTCGGGCATGAGTATTAGATTTCGGGGGGAAATTGTGGCCCGTATTTGCCCTTGGCAGAGTTTTCCTACAACAACAGCCATCATTAGTGCATCAGTATGCCACCCTTTGAGCTGTTGTAAGGAAGGGGGTATCGGACCCCATTTGCTGGGGAGAGGTAGAGCAACGTGTGATGGGAAGTACAGAGATCGTGCTTCAGACGTCAGAGCAGATACAGCAGGTCAGGCAGAGGTTGTTGACCGCTCAGAAACGCCAGAAGAGTTATGCAGACAGGCGCCGGTCCAAGCTCAAATTTCTGGTCGGTGACTTTGAACTCCTGAAGGTCTCTCCTTGGAAAGGAGTGACCCGATTCAGGAAGAGGGGCAAGTTGGGGCCCCGATATATCGGTCCTTTTCGGGTGATCATGAGAGTAGGAAGGGTAGCCTACCGGTTGGAGCTACCTGCAGAGCTAGGTCAGATCCATGACGCTTTCCATGTGTCGCAGCTGGAAAAGTGTATAGCCAAGGAGTCAGCAGTAGTGCCATTCAAGGATATTCAGGTGGATGTGGACCGGTGGCTATTCGGGATCGAAAGATCAAGGTTCTGAGGAACAAATAGGTGCCTCTGGTGCAGGTCCAGTGGCAACATCGGAAGGGGTCAGAGCTTACTTAGGAGCCAGAGCGCGAGATGCGTGAGCAGCATCTGGAGTTGTTTCCAAAGTGAGACTTCGAGGGCGAAGTCTGATTCTAGTGGGGGAGAATTGTAACATCCTGATTCCCCAGGTATACCATTTTATCTAATTATTTTGGAGTTTGAGGAGGAACTCGGTGAGTTGGAGCCAAGACTCGCCGAGTAGGGTCGCGGATGTTCATCTGGGTTCACGTCCAGACTCGGCGAGTCTATTAGTGGACACGGTGAGTCCACGTTGTTTAATGAAACCCTAATCCCCCGGGTTTGGAGCCTATTTAAGGGCACTTATAGCCTCCCATTGCGGCTACCAGTCCCTTGAGAGAACCCTAAGTGAGCCAAATCGTTGTGAGGGAGAAGAAGTCGCTTTTGATCCTTGAACCCTTGGTTTAGCAACAAGAAGGTGACAAGAGCAAAGAGAAGGTGCGATTCAAGCAGTTCCAGAGTTCAGAGACATCATTTTGAGGTAATGGTTCGAACCTCCTTCAGTTTTGGTGTTGATCATTAGATTTAGGGTTTTCTAACCCCTTTGGAGAGTGATTATGTGGAGCAAATGGTCCCTCTTCGAGTTTGTGCCTTGGATCTGGACTCAAAGAGGTCCAGAGACCTTGACCCTTGGAGCTTTATGGACCAGTTTGGGGTTATTGGCCTTAGGTTGCCATATTTGGGACTAAATCTCCTTTTTATGCCTTGTTGTGGTTATACAAGCATCAAGTTTCGAACTTTACGTGACATTCATGCTTGGGGAGGCCAGATCTATGGTTTGCGGAAACAGATCTGACCTCAGGAGGTCAGTAGAGTTTGTGCATGGCATGAACTCGCCGAGTTGTTCTTGAGACTCAGCGAGTAGGGTTAGGATTTCACGTAAATTGCTCAGTGAATAGACTTGCCGAGTTGGGGGATGACTCAGTGAGTCAGGAGGGGGTTAGAGGACTGGAGTTCAAGGCGGTACTCGCCGATTTGTTCTTGAGACTCGGCGAGTTGAGTCGGGGTGGCCCCGCGATTCCTGTCTGGTATGACTCGTCGAGCATAGGGAGGGACTCGACGTACCAAGCGGGACAAAGAGTTAGTGGACATGTGTGTACTCGCCGAGTCACCGGAGTGCACTCGGCGAGTTGGGTCAAAGTTTGACCGTTGACTTTTGTTGACTTTTAGGGTTTGGTCAGCAATGTGGCCTTTAGACCAAGAAGGGGGTAAAACGGTCTTTTACCCTTAAGAGGGTGCTAAGAGAGGAATGAGTCTAATCTCGAGAGTTATGTTCAAGAGAGCTTTTGCCATATGTGATAGATGGTGGCAAGTTCGAGATGCAAGCGTGAGGATATATGCTTCCTGCTTGCTAGGTTTCTCTTAGGATCACGGGACGGCACCGGCTCGATTGCACACACCAGAGAAAGAGTCATGTTTTGAGGATCCTGGTTTATTATGCAAGTGAAAATGGAGTTATATTCTGTAATTCGATTATGAATGAGATTTTAAGCAAAGTGTTTTTAAGAATTAAACGATTATTTTTAAACGAAAAATTGTTTTGAAATTTTCGGTGTTACGGGGATGTAGCTTGGTATGTAGAAAGGTGCTTGACTTGCAGGAAAGTAAAGGCTGAGCATCAGCAACCTCATGACAAGATGCAGCTACTTGACATTATGGGAAGAGATGATTATGTATTTAATCATGTAATTTCCACGGACGGCGCATGGAGTGGATTCGATATGGGTCATCGTGGATCGATTCACCAAGAGCGCACATTTTATCCCGATCCAGGCGAGTATCTCTGTAGAGAAGTTGGCGGATATCTACATTTGGGAGGTAGTGGCACACTATGGGGTGCGAGTTTCTGTGGTCTCGAATAGGGATGTTCGGTTTAGCTCTTGGTTTTGGAAGAGGTTCCATAAGGAGTTGGGTACTCGTTTGCACTTCAGCATGGCTTTTCACCCACAGATGGATGGTCAGGTACCATCCAAACATTGGAGGGTATGTTGCGAGCATGTGCTCTGGATTTCGGTGGTAGTTGGGATATGTATTTTCCATTAGCTAAATTTTTCGTATAACAACAGTTATCATGCCAACATCGATCGACCTCATTTGGATATTCTCTACGGGAGGAAGTGTAGGACCCCAATATGTTGGGGTAAGGTCGGTCAGGGGGTCATAAGGAGTATCGAGGTGGTACTCAAGATGACTGACATGATTAAGCATGTTCAGGGTAGACTCCAGACATTAAAGAGTCGGCATAAGAGCTACACAGATAGACATCGGTCAGACTTGGAGTTCCAAGTCAGGGATATGGTACTCCTGAAGGTGTCACCTTGGAAAGGTGTCATCTGGTTTAGGAAACCGGGTAAGTTGGGCCCCAGGTATATCGATCCTATCAGGGTTTTGGCCCAGGTGTATTATCGCTTTAATCTTCCTCAAGATCTTAGTCATATCCATAGCACGTTTCATTTCTCTCAGTTGTGGAAGTGTTTCGTTGATGATTCCGCGGTGGTTCCATTAGAGGATATTCAAGTGTATGATCACCTAGATTATATCGAGAGACCGGTAGCGATCCTTGACTAGAAGACAAAAGCGTTGAGGAACAAGGTTGTTGAGTTGGTAAAAGTGCAGTGGCAGCAACACAAGGGTTCTGAGTGGACATGGGAGCCAGAGGAAGAAATGAGAGAGCATGAACCTGAGTTATTTGCGACAGTAGACTTCGAGGAAGAAGTTTGATTCAAGTTGGGGAGAGTTCTAACGTCCGAATTCACCAGGTAAAATTCTTGCATTAAACTTCTTTTTTACCCATAGACTAGACCGGAGTACGTTGGGCTTACACAAGGTATGTACGGTATACTGCCATACATGCGCAAAGTTAGGGCATCCCCTACATATGCTAGGCGTACCCACGCATACACGGTCCATACGTAAGCTCGGTGAAAACCCTAATTTTTAGGGTTTGCACCCTACTTAAGCTCATTAAACCCCTCAAGCCTTTCACCTTATCATCCCCCCCCCCCCATTGCCTTTTGTGCTAAATTTGAAACCCTAGCGATCTTGAAGAGTATTATTCGGCTTACTAAGAGTTTTGGGTGTTCCTTTTGTGATCTTGAAGAAGAAGGAGGCTTGAGGAGAAGCAAAGGACAAGAAGAAGCTTGTGGATCCAGAGGTTGTGCATCATTTCTAGCTCACTGGAGGTATAAAGTCTGAAACTTTCTTTTTCTAATTCTAGATCTAGGTTTAGGGAAGAACTTAGCATCTTTTGGTCCCATAACTTGGTCTTTTGGAGTATGGGCTACTCCGGACCACTTGAGTTGTCCTTTTGGGCTCTTAGGGGTGCATGAAGTCATAAAAATCGTATCTTGGAGGTTCAAATTCAACCATGCATGAGTTGGTGACAACTTAAGGGAGATAGAAGGCTTAATCCATGGTTTGAGTCCCATTAAGTCATGCAAAATCATAAAGTCTAAAACTTTTAGCTTAATACACTATAATGACCTTGGATCTGATTTTAGACGTCAGAAGCTTAATGGGTTAAGAAAAATCTTGATGGATGGTTGCCTGACCAGTACGTCGGGTGTACTCATGAGTAAGTTGCGCGTACTGGGCCAACGCCTTGATTTCTCGATTAACACGTACGTCGGGTGTACATTCCAGGTACGCCACATGTACGTCTATCTGTGAGCCTTTGGCATTTTGGGCTCAGGATTCGTTGGGCTTCTGCCTTTCTCGAGTTTGGTTCGTAGGCCCATTTATAGTATTAGGTCATTTGTGAGCTTTAGGCCATCATGGAGTTCATGGTCCCGTGTTTGGGCCTTATGGTCTCTTTTTAGTTGGACTTGGAATACATTTTGGGCTAGTTCGGATTTAGGACTTGAAAGGGTAGGCCCAATAAGGCAGGTTTTAAGCAGCTTTTTTAGTCTTAAGTCTGAATTTAGGGTTTAGACTCTCGGGTTAGATTATTGACCTAATTTCTAATTAGGGTTTTATACTTGTGATCTAGTAAGAGGATTCCTTCACTACATTTGTGGGTCAAAGGAACCAATGTCGGACCACTCAATCATGCTTGTAGTATGATAATTGTCTTCGTGACAAATGTCTGGTATGCCTGTATTTGCTTCATCTCTTTGTGACTCTTTTTTATGATATTATGCGGTAGTGGTAGGGGTGAAATAGACCCGATACCAGTTGAAAGAGACTGAGGGGTTAAAACATACCCAATACCGGTTGAAAGAGACCGAAGGGGTTGAAATATACCCAATACTGGTTGAAAGTGACCAAAGGGATTGAAATATACCCAATATTGGTTGAAAGAGAACGAAGAGGTTGTGAGCACCCATATATGCTTGACTGTTATGTATGTATGGTATGGGGTGCTTTGAGGGAACTCACTAAGCTTTGTGCTTATGGTTTTCTGTTTATGTTTCAGGTACTTCCAGCTTGAAAGGGAAGGGCCCAGCCTAATCGCAACACATCCATCTAGGATATTCCGTATCACGTGAGTTTTGGATTTTGTACTCTGATAATATGTTATTATGATAGACTCTCGACTATTTTTATATGATTACTGTATGATTGAAATAAATTTAAAAGTGAAAATTTTATTTGAATTTTCGGGATGTTACAATATTTGGCAATGCAATTCTTATGTTCTAGAATACGATTCCACTATATTACATCTCATTCAAATATTTGAATCAGCCTTTTGAACTGTTGTTAACATACCAGTTGATGGGTTTTGAGCATTACATCAATCTTATGGTGCACATGCAAACCCTAAAGCTTTGGATCTAGGTTTTTCTAATTATACATGCAAATAATCCAAAGCTTGTAAACCCTAATGATAGCATAAAAAATCGAAATCATTAACAAAAACAAGTTTAGATAATTACCTTTCAATTGTAGCAAGAATCTTCAACCCTTGAGAGCTTCAGTATCACAAGTGTAATACCTCTAATCTATCACAAACACCAAGGCAAGTTGGATGATATTTAGAGAGAGGGGAGGAAGCACAAAATTAGCTCTAGATCTCTAGGGTTCAAGGTGTAGCTAAAAATGTGAAGCCCTGGGGTCCTTTATATAGGTGAGCTGCTAGGGTTTCAGTCAAAACCCTAATTGGATTGCTTAGGCCTTAAGCAGTCCAAAGGAACCTTCCAGAATGAGTCCTTGGACAAATTCAAGGTGGGCTTCCCTCCTTGATTTCGTCCACCCCTTTCTAAGGGATCCTCAGCTCAAAATCCAATTATCTTATAATTGCAATTCCAGTCCCCTAGGTTCAATTAATATCTTTTGATTACAAAATTAATTTCTTAATTAATTCTTGACCAATATTAATTAACCAATATGATTTCTCTTTTAATATATTATTCATATAATATATTAATAAACCATAATAACCTCTTTATCCATTAATCATCCAGTCAAGTTGCTCTGGAGAAGGCAACCCAAAAGGACCATGCTACAACCGGCTCAAGTACATACCAAATATAGTTATGGGCTTAGACGCCTAATCCAACACCAGTTTCATAGGCTTCTTCACTTTTCTTTTAAATACAAAACATATAAAATGTTTTCATTTAAATGAGTCATGATAATCCCATGAAATTTGTATAAACAATTTTCGAATCATGAAACAATAGACTAAACATTTGGGAGAACGATATGTCTTTTGATGCTATAGATAGTAGCAAGGGCCTGATATTCATGATCAAATTTGTTTCTGCTTGTTTTAGTCTATTTATTCCGTTATAGTTAGTACACATTCTTGTGGATATTAGTACTTTATTCTTTAGTAAAATAATCAAGGATTGGAAGTAATGTTCCAAAGGTATTGTAAATTTTCATATCTGATTGTAGAATAAAATTTTGTGAGAACGGGTTGTTGTTTGATCCTATGTGTAATATCATGGGCTCCTAATCCATGATCAAATTATCATTTCTTTGTTTCAAACATATCCACCATACATATTGGACATGAATGCTTTCTAAGTCCTTTTCTTATTTTTGGAAACAATAGTTTATCAAAACAAATCTTAGAATAAGCCTTCCTATTGTCTTTGGCGTTTGGGGGCAGATTAAGTATATTACACAAATCATATGGGCAGCTGGCTTTCTTCTTTTTGACACATCTATTCATGAAAGTGAATATGAGAGTATTTGAAGTTTTAGTTTCTATGCTTGGCCATTGTTAGTCCCAAAGGGTCTCAACAATCCATTCATTTCCTTAATGGACATTTCCAAGTTGTTCATATAAAAAATCAGAGTGAACTTATTAAAGAAATTCCATTTTACTTTAATTTGTTTATTTGGAAATTGTTCTTAATAGTTTTGGAGTGTAGTGTTTAGTGGAATGTCAGGAAGAGCTATATCCTACACATGATCTTTGTATATGTAAATGAGAACTATTCCCAAAATACATATTTGAATTAGATTGATCATCTTTCCATCTAATCCTTTTGAGAGGTCTTATAGCAGTAGATTTTATTGGATTATATTATAGACATCATTCAATATTTATTCTAATCTTATTTTTTTTATTAATCCTTCAGATAATTTTTTCCAGGGCAACTGTCATATTAGCCCATCGAACTTGTCGTGTTTGTTTTAAAAGGTCACACAACTCTTTTTGTACATTAAAGGAATGAACTCTCGTTTAAACTGTTAAAAAGTCACTTAACCCACTATAAAATGTTTTAGTCTCATTGTAGCCTCATCTCCTCCAACATCCTCTCTACATTTATATGTGTCCTCCATTGCAAGTTACAAAATAGAAGAAAATGGATAACACTCCTAATCTAACCAAAGAACAGTCTTCAGAAAATGCCCATTTGGTGTTAATCTTGAATACTTAAACACCAGATAAACCACAATTATAGATGGGCTCATCATGAATACTTAAACACCAAATTGTGGTGGAGGTGTGGTGGTTTGACGATGCCAGTAGCGATTTTAAGTAATGATGTTGATAAAGTGAAACCATTGTCAAGAAAAGGAAACATAATCAGAGATGAGTCCAATAATGGAGTTGAAGAAATTAAATGGGAAACCATAGATGAATAAGATGAAGAAGCTTCGAAGATATGATTCATACGTATACATAGACTCCCTCAAGAAAATCCATTGGACTCCATCAATCTGTCTGTAACAAGGTAATTGAAGGTGTGTACAACCCTCAGTGCATCTTATATAAGCCTTGTATGCATCTTTTTCCCCCGTAAAGAACAAATCAAACCTAAATTCCATATGTGACACTGTGCAACAGATTCCTCCCTCCATGACCACTTTCAAACTCCCACGCCCTTGTTGAATCCCCGAAACCCAAACCATATCCTAAATCATCGAACAAAAACCCTAAATCTCTAAATCGCCCAACCCAAACCCTAATTATTTTACTTATCTTCTTTTACTTCATGTTCTGGACCATTAAGTCCATATATTAAGTTCGATTTTGACTCTACATGTTCATGCAGTCGGGAAACCAAGAAAAATAAGAAATGTATCAAACCATGGGTGCCACAAAATTTGGGTGACCCGATTTGGATTAAAGGGGTGTCTATAGGAATCACCATTCGGCAATATGGATGGAGAAGTTAGGGAAGAACAGGAAGGAACACGATGATCTGTTTTATCTAAAAATGAAAAGAACTAGTTTAGATGATCAAGAAGGGTAGATATGGTGAGTATACTTCAATGGAGGTGCAGTTGATGGTCAAATAGTGGTCAAGGCACACATTTTATGGGCTTCCCCAGTATCAGGTCACATAAGGATATTTTAAAACAGGAAAACGAGAGTTCATTTCCTTAATGTACAAAAAAAAAAGTTGGGTGAACTTTTAAAACAAACACGACAAGTTCGATGGGCTAATATTACATTTGCCCATTTTCAACCCTAATTTATTATTTTCTAAGGCTAGGATCCATACTTCACTTTGCGATGTGTAGAGGGATGTCGTCAACATACCACAAAGTTATTTAGGTAGGCTACGCATTTTTCCATTTCCAACCTCCATGAAACTCCTAGATCTTTTCATATTCATTAATACTACTTAATGCCATGTTAATCTCAAATTTTGACATCCTCTATTGATGTACCGGTTAACCACACATGCTCCACCAACAAACCATAACCAAAAGTGCCACATCATCTTTTCAAATTCATTATAAATAAGATGGTGAACCAACCATGCAAAAACATGTGATCCTTGATTATGTCATTGTCTGTTATTGACGTATCAGTTAACCACACATGCACCGCCAACAAACCATAACCAAAAGCGCCACATCATCTTTTTCTTACGTCTCAAATTTATGTCCCAGTTAACCACACATGCGCCATACATAGACAATAAGGAATAATGTGTGTTGTTCATGGGTTAGCAACTACTCAGATTTCATAATATAATTGTTAGGAAGTAAAGCAAATAAGTAGCAAAACAAGTATAAGCACACAAAACAAAATATTTACGTGGTTTGGTCAAGGTGACTTACGTCCACGGGCAGGAGGGGAGTATTCTTTTATTTGAGAGCTCTCAAACAGAGGTTACAAGTACAAACACACAAAGATTTTCCTATCACTCTAGAATTCAAGATACAAAATGAACTATCATGCATACCTATTTATACATGAGGGATCAGACTAAAACCCTAATGCACCAAGCCCATTGGCATATAGCCCCATGAATGGTGTCAGCCAATCACAATCCGCCATGCAGAATCGTCTGGAACATTCTTGAGCATCAACATCTTCTAGGTATACTTGGATCAACATGGCACAACAAAGGAATCAATATCGCGTGTCATGTACCAAGATGGTCCATGATGGCGCAACAACTTCTCCATGGCGCAACAACGTCTCCATATGGCACAACAAGGATATGAATGGTGAAATAGGCATCAAGTCTGGGGCAAGAACATCAAGCTTGGAGCAATAACATCACCATGGAGTAACAGGCACATGCATGGTGCAATAGTAAGCCTCCTGGGGCAAGAGTGAACAAGATGGCACAAGATGAGTTCGATGATGGCACAAGAAGGAGTGTCATGGTGCAATAGCACCCTTCCTGGCCCAACCCTTTATCATATGGCGAAAAAATGTCCCCTTGTTGCTCCATATCCCTCCCAAGTGCTCCAAACCTCTTCCAGGTGCTCTAAACCTCCTTGTACATGATCTGCTCCTTTGGCACTTGATCCGTTCCTTTCTCTGATGATCCATTCCTTTCTCAGAAAATATGTTCCTTTGACACATGCTCGATGAACCCCAAGTGCTGCATAGAGTTCCAAGTGCTCCAAATGATCCAAGAGCATGATCCAAATGTTCAAGTCACATTTAACAATCTCCACCTTGACTTAAGCATCCTCTGAACTCCACCTCGAACAAGAACTCCCTCTTCCTTCCTTCCATTTGTCCCCGAAGAGACCTGTCTCCTGCGAACATCAACCAAGTCCAAGAAAAGCTTGAACTTCTCCGTGGGTAATGACTTTGTTAGCATATCTACTGGGTTGCCTTGGTATCAATCTTCAGTATTTAAAACTTGTCTCCTTCAATAATATCCCGAATGAAATTCATCCTAACATCAATGTTCTTCGTCTTCTCGTGATACACAGGGTTCTTTGCAAAACTCAAAGCACTTTGACTCTTACAATACAAGACATGCTTCTCCACCTTCATACCAAGACTCTGAATAAGCCTTTGAAACCATATATCCTCCTTTATTCCTTCCATCATGGACATGTACTCAGATTCAGTTGTAGACAAAGCAACAATATCTAGTAATGTTGAATTCCAACTAATGGCACATCCGAATAAAGTGAATATGTAGCACATCCATGACCTGCGCTTCAATAGGTCACCACCATAATCAGAGTCAGCATATCCCACCAAGTTACTCTTCGTATTTTCTCCATACACCAAGCAAACATCCGTCATTCCCTTAAAGTATCACAAGATCCACTTTACGACTTCTTAATGAGTCTTCCATGGATTACTCATAAACCTACTTACCACACAAACTACATAATCCAAATCAAGTTTGGTACAAACCATAGCATACATCAGACTTCCAATAGCACTTGAGTATGGAATCCTGCTCATGTAATTCCTTTCTTCATTAGTAGTGGGTATAGTGCTTGGACCAAGTTTGGAGTGAGCCGCCAAAGGAGTTCCAACGGGCTTGGACTGATCACAACTGAAGGACTGCAAAACTTTCTCAATGTACTTTTGTTGAGAAACACATAACCACCATGCTCTTCTATCCCTTTGAATATCCATCCCCAGTATCTTCTTTTCTGCTCCCAAATCCTTCATCTCAAACTCATTCTTCAGGGTCACCTTCAAGACATTTAATCCAGCCATTTCTTTGGTTGCGATGAGCATATCATCAACAGATAGAAACAAATATATGTAGGAATCCGGTGACAATTCCTTTGAGTAAACACAATTGTCAAACTGGTTCCGAGTCTAGCCATTCGAGATCATGAATGAATCAAATCTCTTGTGTCATTGTCTTGGAGACTGCTTCAAACCATACAGGGATTTCTTCAACAAACATACATGATCCTTCTTAGAATCAAGGATCCCTTCTGGCTGGGACATATAAATCTTTCCTTCTAAATCTCCAAGAAGAAGTGCAGTTTTCACATCAAGCTATTCAAGCTCCAGATCGAATGCACTCACCATGGCCACAAAAACCTGAATTGTCTTGTGCTTCACGACTGGTGAGGACACCTCGTGATAATCAATTCCTTCTTTCTAAGAAAACCCTTTTGCCACTAACATTGCCTTGACCTAGCGGGTTCGACTCCTGGTATCCCTTCCTTCTTCTTAAAGATCCATTTGCATCCCACTTGCTTTTCTCC
Organism: Lactuca sativa; assembly: GCF_002870075.4. Taxonomy (NCBI): domain Eukaryota; kingdom Viridiplantae; phylum Streptophyta; class Magnoliopsida; order Asterales; family Asteraceae; genus Lactuca; species Lactuca sativa. The sequence continues at coordinate 244,415,668 of NC_056627.2, read as the reverse complement.
TTTTGGTAATGGAACAAGATCCCATGTTTCATTCTTCTTTAAAGATTGCATTTTTTCATTCATGGACATCAACCAATTATTTGCTTCTTTACTCGCCACAGCCTCTTTATACGATTGAGGCTCCTCAGTGTCATTATCTTCACCAGTTGCTAAAGCAAAAGCAATGGAGTCAAGTTCACCTGAATGCACACATCTCACATATGTATCAGGTTGTCGAATGACCCTCCTTGATCTTCTTTTTGCTATTGATTCTGACCCATGATCCTTCTTGGCATCAACACCACTGGACGAAGATCCCATGGGTTGCTCTTGGGTTTTATCTTGTCCATGTTGTTTACTACCGCCTTTCTCTTTTCACTTATCACAACTCTGTCTGGAGTTTGAGTTGCAAACTCCACCTTCTGGCTAGCACCTTGATCTTTGTTCCCTGCTTGACTTATATCGCCTCCTCCCTGGTTACCCATGGCAGATTCATCAAAGTTCACATCTTTGCTCATGATAAATTTAGGAGTTCTTCCTTCCACTGTACACCACAGTCGATAACATTTTACTCTTGTCGCATATCCTAGAAATATGCACTTCATTGCTTTTGGCTCAAGTTAACTATCATTCATGTGAGCATATGCAGGGCATCCATATATACGTAAACCAGAATAGTCAGAGGGTTTCCTGGACCATACCTCTTAAGGAGTCTTCACGTCAATAGCAGTTGATGGTGATCTATTCATCAGATAGCAAGCAGTATTAACTACTTCCGCCCATAAATGCTTGGATAAGTATCTGCATGCACCTTGCACACTACATGAGTGTTTGGTTCATCCGTTCTACCAATCCATTTTGTTGTAGTGTGTGTGTTACAGTGTGGTGCCTCACTATACCTTCTACCTTGAAGAAATTGTCAAATGGAACATTGAAGAACTCCAACCCATTGTCAGTCCTCAGAGTCATGACCTGTTTTCCAGTCATTTTCTAAACCATGGTTTTCCACTCCTTGAACTTCCCAAACACCTCATCTTTGGTCTTCAGAAAGTACAACTAAACCTTCCTTGAATATTCATCAATGAACGTCACAAAGTATGAGCATCCTCCTTAAGACTTCACTGGTGCAGGACCCCACAGATCTGAGTGAACATACTCCAGGATTTCCTTGCTTGTGTGTTGATCGGTACCGAACTTCACTTTGTGATGTTTTCCCTTAATGAAAGCTTCACAAAACTTTATCTTTCCAGTAGCCTCTCCATCAAGCAGTCCTTGTTTACTTATAACTGACATGCCCTTCTCACTCGTGTACCCCAACCTACAATGCCACAACTCTGTCTTTTCATCACCTTCATTCAAGGATTGGAAGATAGCCACCGTTCCCATAATCGTACTAGACTTCTAGAATATAGATCCATCCACGATTCATCTTCCCTTTCATTCTAACAAGAGAACCTTTGGTCACTTTGACCCAGTCACATTCACCAGCGTACCTCATCCAATTATTAGCCAATATGCCAAAAGAAATTAGATTCTTCCATAGTTCTGGAACATACCAACAATCTAACTTCCTGACCATGTCATTGTGCATCTTGATATGCACTGTTTCCACTACCTTTGATACTGCTCACCCAATCATCACCCATCTTGACTGTGCCATCCAACTCTTTGAAGGAGTTGCACCGGTTATGATTATATGTCATGGATAGGATGCTCCATAATCCAAGACCCAAGCATCAGTAGAACTTGATGTACATACAGTCAGTACATCACCATCATCCCCTTCATCGAAACTTTCCTAAACCACATCAACAGTGTTATTGCTGCTTGATTCACTCTTGGACTTCCCATTCTTCAGTTGTGGGCAATTTCGCTTGAAGTGCCCCTTCTCCTTACTGTTATAACATTTGGCATTCGATGAACCTTTAGACTTCGATTTAGAAAGTGATATCCCTCTATTTCCCTTTTTCCTCTCTTCTATCCTTCCTCTCCCTGCAAACAAATCAGAACTAGACGCCTCCTCTCCAGCTGAAACTTTTCTTTTCAGTTCCTTGGATATCAGAGAGTCCATCACATCAATCACAGTGACCGTTGTCCTAGCATAAAGCATGGTATCAATGAAATTTTCATATGAGTTAGGAAGAGAACATAATAGAATGAGCGTCTGGTCTTCATGTTCAATCTTCACGTCAATACCTTGTAGATCCAAGATGATGCGATTGAAGTTATCCAAATGATCTTTCACTTGGGTAGTTTTAGATATTCTGAGAGTATACAACATTTGCTTCTGATACAACCTGTTCGTCAGTGATTTTTTCTGGTACTTGTCACAAAGTTTATCTCAGAGCCCAGAAGTAGTTTTTTGATCCACGACTTCCCTCGATACTTCATCTGTCAAGATCAATAAAATGGCACTATGTGCCTTCGTCAGAATGTCCACCTTCTTCTCAACAGCCATGTCCTTTGGTATTTTTGCCTCTCCGTCTAGTGCCGCTGCACATCCTTGTTGAAGCAAAAGAGCCCTCATCATCATCTTCACCAAAGTGAAGTCATTTGAACCATTGAACTTCTCCAAATCAAACTTGTGCATAGACATCTTCAATCACAGGAATACAAACCACAGCTCTGATACCACTTGTTAGAAAGTAAAGTGGATAACTAGCAAAAAAACTATAAGCACACAAGACACAATATTTATGTGGTTCGGTCAAGGTGACCTACGTCCACGGGCAGGAGGGGAGTATTCTTTTCTTTCAGATCTATCAAACAGAGGTTAAAAGTACAAACACACAGAGATTTTCCTACCAATCTAGAACTCAAGATACAAAATGACCTAGCATGCATCCCTATTTATACTTGAGGGATCATACCTAAAATCCTAATGGGCCAAGCCCATTGGCCCATATGCCCATGAATGGTGTCAACCAATCAAAATCCACCATGCAACATCTTCTAGAACATTCTTGAGCATCATTTTCTAGGAATACTTGGATCAACATGGCACAACAAAGGAATCAATATGGTGCATCATGTACCAAGATGGTCTATGATGGCGCAACAACTTCTCCATGGATCAAGAACATCTTTAGATGGCGCAACAAGTATATGAATGGTGCAATAGGCATAAAGTGTGTCATGAGAACATCAAGCTGGGAGAAACAACATCACCATGGAGCAACAGGCACATGCATGGCGCAACAACGCCATGTATGGCACAACAACAAGCCTCATGGTGCAAGAGTGAACAAGATGGAACAAGAAGGAGTTCCATGGCACAAGAGCATCATTCTTGGCCCATCCCTATTATCTTATGGCGGAACAAGGTCCCTTTGTTGCTCCATACCTCTCCCAAGTTCCCTAAACCTCTTCCAAATGCTCCAAACCTCTTCCAGATGCTCCAAACCTCTTCCAGGTGCAACAAACCCCCTTATAAATGATTTGTTCCTTTTGTACTTGATATGTTCCTTTGTCTGATGATCCATTCCTTTCTAAGAAGATTTGTTCCTTCGTCACATGCTCCATGAACCCCACGGGCTCCATAGAGTTCCAAGTGCTCTGAATGCTCAATCATCCTAATCCAAACGCACGGGTAACATTTAACAATAACTATGATGGGAATTTTGTTTTAGTACTTTATATGTTATACATTTAACGGCACATCATCCTATCAAACACTTTCAGCTAACAAAAATCAACCATACAAAGAAGAGGTGAATGAAAAGGACACTCATTCAATGGTCATTTTATAAGACATTTCCTTATACCTCTCTTATAGCCTGGTTTCATGAATGATGTCTACTAGATCTTGATTTGACTAAAAATCATTAATTAAACATACGATGACACTTGTTGTATGAATGCCTCTAAAGACTCACAACCAAAAGTCTAAAACCCTATAAAATTAAGGAGAGAGAAGAGAGAACACTTGCAAGAGTCGAATTATATCAATGCAATAAAGAAAATGAACGAAATTAATGAAGACTCAAAGGGTCTATTTATAGCTAAAGATAACTTGCAGATAAAGTTGATTTGATTCAATTAAATAGCTAGTCGTATTTAATCCAAATTCAAATCCTTATTGATTCCAGAATCTCCCAAAGCCTCTCAAAAGCATTCCACCCTTTTAGGGTTTTCAGAATGTTCCTCTTGCTCAACTATTGGGCAATTAACATTTATACCCTACATATTTAAACAATTTCTTATTAATTCTAATTAGTTCTAATTAAATCCAAATTAATTCAAAGTAAATCTAAATTAATTTTAACGAGTTTCTAATTAATTTTCAAGTTGCGATAAATTAATCACCTATTTATCTTACTCTTTTAAATCCTTTTCTAGCTATTTTAGCTCTTGAGCGCAACCCTAAAATGATTTTGTTATTATTCTTAAAGTTATACCAATTTAATTACCATATTGGACACCTATATCCAACGGGACCCCATATATCATAATGCACAAGATCAAAGGGAGCGAAAAAACAAGCGGCGCTTTTATTAAATGGTAAAGAATAAATTTTTGCCAATTTACAACCACAATTGTCAGGAATATCATGATTGTTCAAAATACCTAGAACACTAATAGAGACTAAAAATATAACACAAGCATACTTTACAAAAATAGGAGACCTAGGTGATAATGAAAAATATGTTCACATATGATGTGATGCCCCAAAATCCGATATACATAAGGATTAAAGAATACCTAAATTACTAAATGAAGAAAAATTGTATGGACTTCTTAATAACCCAAGGATCAAATGTTGATGGTGGTGTGATTGTCGTACCAACCTCTACATAAGATTCAACGACATTAGTGAACTATGGATAACGAAACTATGGAACTGATGGGCGTAGTTGAAACTATCCACAAGGTCTGTTTAGATGTTGAGGATAAAACTATCTAGGATGCCTAGTTTGATGTTGTTGATTTACCTTTCCAGGAAATAATGGACACTTGAACTTCCAATGATTTTTCTTCTTACATAATGTAGATTCATCAAATGCAATTTTCGGTCATCGTTGTTTGAAGCATGAGTTTGTTATGGAACAGTAAAAACAACAGGAGTTATGGTTGTTTTAGACACATTATCAACTTGAGATTTGATACGAGTTTCTTTAGCAATCAACACATGAACACTGGATTATGAAATCAACTATGGAAAGAGGAGTGTGATGAAGAATTTTTACACGTAAGCCTTTCAAAAGCTTATCATAATGCCATAAAAAATTAATACAATTGTTGATCTTCCCTTCTTTCAATGTAAGTCTTAAAGGCCTTCATGTCAATAGATTCTATAAGATCTAGTTCATCCCAGAAATTAGAAATAGACCATAAATATTTAGAATGTTCAAGCTGTTTTGATGAAGGACTCGAATATCATTTTCTAATTGATATTTTTTTGCATTGTTAGACTTAGTATACAGCCTTTCCTATTGATCCCAAACTTCCTTTGTTGTGTCATACGTTTCTAGCTAGGTGTCCATTGATTGAATTACTACATTGTTAATCACAATGATAGTCTTGGAATCATCGGTCCCCCACTATTTCAATAAGGTTTCCTAATTTGCAGCCATCCTATCTATTAGTTTTCCTTAACACATGAAACAACCCACAACACACAATCTTTCCTTATAAAAAAATTTCTTCTTCACATAACTCCAATAAGTATAGTTCTTTCCATCGAGTTGAATACTATTGGAATGAATAGAATCGTCTCCTGAAACCATATTACCAATAAACAATCAAACAAATAATCCAAAACAAACATCATATACAAAAAATTGAAACTAAAACCAACGGATAAACATAACAATGGTAACAATCAAAACCCTCGAAATCGAAAAAATCAAATCAAACGTAATACACAAACAACCAAAAAACCATACCTAACAATCAAAAAATAAGCATAGTTTTTGAGAAAAATATAGATGAACAATATTGAGTCGATGAACAGTGCTAAACTAATGAACAAAAACCAGTCAATGAATAATGCAGAATTTTTAAAACATTAAATAAACAATAACAAATTGATCTACAAAAATAATTTGGATCTTCGATAACATATAAAGTAATAACAGCTTAGAGTGAAAATATTTGGGTTTCTTTATTGAAAAAAAAATCTCTATTCTAATAAAAGAATAGTTTTATTCTCCTTTTGTCATGTGTCACCCTATTATGCCTCCTAATTAATGTAACGGCATTTGTCAACCTATTGATTTTCCATTTCAAATTTGAAATTTTAAATTCCCCACTCTAATTACATTAAATTAATAAAATTATAATAAAAATCCAAATAAAATTAATACAGATTATAATGTGATAAAATTTCATGTATTTATTTAAATCAATGATTAGAATTTTATATAACTAAAAAATATTTCTTAATTAGTAATTTATTTAAAATAATTAATTAATGATTTTAGGTTTTTACTGTAAAATTTTAATAAATATTGTAACCGTGGTTCCCATGGGTTATAAACTAGTGTAGTTATAAAGAAGGGAAAATACAACTATACCTAGAAAAACTGTTTTGGGTTAATTTAGCTAAATGGCTAAGTACAAACTCAAAACAACATAAGCCCAATAAATTTATTAAGATAACAATAATGACATAAATTCAAATATATAAATCACAACACAATTTTTTGGGGAACGGCTAATCTAATCTAATTATTATTAAATGAAACAAAATGTCTAATCTAAAAATCGTTAGTATCGAGTCTATTTACATAAAGTTAACATCATAACCATTATATGTTTCCCTTTTGTTTCCTTGCTTTGGAGATGATACTTCTCCACTACTACACCTTTTTCTTCATGTGATCAATATTGCACTCATAATTCCTTATTTTTAGTTATTATCTAGCTAGAATATCACTACTTGTGAGCCACACCAAGCTTGGATCATGCCTCTTCAACATAAAATATGGCACCGATGATATCTTCTGGTGTTCGAAAGTTTAGTCCCAGCTCCAAAACATTAATTAAAAAAATTGAAACCAATTCACAAACAATACCTAAAGAAGAAAACCAAAACTATAAAAGAAAACAAAGGGAAAATTATCAAATCAAACATTTCAATATTAGGCTAAAGGGTATATCTCCCATGTACTTTGCGGTTAGTGGCATCTGACAATCCGAGTGTGGCAACACTACTCCATTTGGTGAAAGCCCTATTCCTTCAATTTCTAGTTGTTAGAGAATTTACTTTATATATATATATATATATATATATATATATATATATATATATATATGTGTGTGTGTGTGTGTGTTTGTGTGTGTGTGTTAAATATGATTTGAGAACTAACAACCCGAATGAATATTGACCCGTTTGAACAAAGTAAAGAAAACTGACACCTATGCTAATCTATGTAAATGGGTTTGGACCTAGTTTAGTTAAGGTTACATGTTTGTACTTTGCCTATATGATACATCTAATAGCTAGGGTTTACATTGTACTATCATTTTCAAGTTCATTAATAAGAATACCCCATTCTATCCTACACACTTATGTCACATTAACTAAGCCATATTAAATAGTGTGTCCATGTATGTGTGATTTATTCTCATTTATTCCTAAAAAGTTGAATAAGAGCCACAAGTTTTTTTATTGGTTGAAGAGATGTCATCCCACAAATTGGATTTAGAGAAATTCAATGATTCAAACGTTTCCTTTTGAGTAAGTTGATGATGATGGCTCTTCTGGTTCTACATGATTGTGTGGCAGATTTAGGAGGAGAAGCAAAATTACATAAAGATATGGTTGAGATGCTAAAGAATGATATTCTGGAAAAAGTTCATAACACTAGTATGTTTAGTTTAAATGACAAAGTACTTTAAGTGGCTGTAGATCAAACGAGTGTTGTTGGGTTACTAGAGAAACAATATGGAAGATATCATAAGAACTCTCTCATGAATTTAATATATTAGAAAAAATTATGTATACTCTCCGAATGTATAAAATTACTTAAGTGAAGGATCATTTGGATATCTTTAATCATATTATCCTAGATTTACAAGGTGTCGAAGTTAAGATTGATGATGGTGATCAATATCTTATTTTGTTATGTTCATTACCAGGAAAAAAAATTATTAATGATGTTAATGATTCTTTATTATCTAAAGAACTGAAATGAAGGGTTTCTGTTAGTGAAGATGTTTTTTTATTTAGGTATATTTGTAGGCAGGGAAAGAACAACAAAGATAGATGGTGGAGACATGGGAAAGTCACTTTCCAAATCTACATTAGTCGCTAAGATTAATTGTTATAACTTCAAATAAAACGAGTACTACATATGAGATTTTCCGTAACGAATAACTGAAATTTCAATGGTGAAGCAAGAAATGATGGCAATGTTATTGGTTTTCACGACTATCTGGATGAAGGGAACAAGAATGAAGTTTTGACTATATGGACGACTATAACCACATATATTTGGATCTTGGACTTGGGTGAATCTCACCACAAGACCTATAACTGTGATTTTTTAGAATCGTTTAAGGGGTGGAATAGCATGATGAAGTTCGATGAGGAAGGGATGTGTTGTATCAAGGGATGTGACATGGTACATATCAGGATGTATGATGTATGGTCTAAAACTTCAATTGGTCGTATGTTTATGATATCCTAAAGAACTTGATTCTCTTAACACTTTGTCCAAGCATGGGTTGAAGTATTATGGTGAAGGTGATTGGGTGAAGATATTCAAATGTGATATTGTAGTTATGAAGGGAAAATTACAACATGGAATCTATTTTCAAGAGGGCAGTTCAATGTGAGGAATGGTGGAGGTATCCCATTATTTGAAGAAAAATGATAATGATTATGATAACCTCGTTAATATCTAATGAATGGGTTAACTCCCATTTTGCTCCATCCAAAATTATTTGCATTAAAATTAGATTATTTTTTTGGGTAGGCATTGTTCGGATTTGAGAACCTGAACCCATTTTAACAGTTTCAGTTTTAATTATATGTTGTTTAATCTTGATATTGTGTTGCACTTAGGGATCAACAACAGCATATTCAGATCCGACATGTTGACTTTTTTGGGTATGTGTGAGGTCGATACTAGAACCTCGCCAAAATCAAAATTGATTTTTTGTAGAAACCAAGTAATAAACTGATATGTAATATATGGTATGGTATCGATTCAGTTATGGTATTTCAGTACCAATCTTATTCTAGTATCAATTTTCTTTGAGCAACAACCTATATTTGAGGATAAAGAACTCGACTTAAGTGCAACAAAACATGGGGTTATTGACTCTAAGATGAAGTTAAGACAACAAACAACACATATCAAAACGAATCATCTCAATATTAGTTCATATGAAAGAGTTATAAGTATTAAAAGTTCATATATATATATATATATATATATATATATATATATATATATATATATATATATATATATATATATATATGCACTTGTTTTGACTCTAAGATGAAATTAAGACAACAAACAACACATAGCAAAATGAACCATCTCATTATGAGTTCGTATGTAAGAGTTATGTGTGTTTAAAGCTGAGGAAAAATTTTGCATAGCGCTGGTAAAAAGATCATAAGGCTGGAAAAATTAAATTTCAAGTAACCATATGTCACACCCCCAAACCAAGGATGGCGGAAACGTCCGAGGGTGGAGGACTTCATGTGTAGTATCATAACAACAATGGTCATAGTGATGAAAGTAAACACAACCAACCTATATATAATTGAAAGAGTTACATCATTGTATGAATTACATGTTTCAAAATCAATTACAATATGTTGACAAAATATGATAAGTTTGACGCCTCAACGTCCCATCCTCAAAAGTACTTTGTTACCTGTTTTGCGATTTCCTGAGAATACAAATAGTTTGAAAAAGTGTCAACACAATGGTTGGTGAGTTCATAAGTTTTTGTATATAATTATGAAATAGCTTGTCTCGTAATTGCATAGCAGTTCTAGAAAAATCCGATATTTTCCTTAAAATGAATGTTGTAGTCTTGTACCCAAAGACTGAAACATATGAGTAATCTTCCTTATTTACAGAAAATAACGTGAGTTTATTTTGATATAAACGCGTATGATATTAGTGAAATTCTCGTAAATTCTTAAGTTTGTTAATACTTTCCGTGAGTTATTATAACCATACTTGACATAGACGGCCTCGTAATGCGACATTCTTCAGGCGTCGCCGTCAAATGACACTTGTCACCACAGACCTGCCGGTCTAGCTGTTGCAAGCAGCTTTGGTGTGGGTTTGTCAAACCCAATATAGATCTATACACAACTATCACGTTCTCCCTACAAGAGACTCTGGTTACAATTTACAGGACTTTTCGACTTTGTTACTTTGGAAGTAACCCGAAGGGAATGACTCACAATTTATTCATTAACAGATTTACGTGAACTAAACTGAAAACCTTTGGTAAATAAGTTTGAGAAGTAAATGATACATAGACTATACCAATTATAGTTTATCCAAAACGTTTGTAATGTATAAGAATTCTTTTATGAATTCTTTAATGCTATGAATCCATAAACTATGCTCATTATAGTTTAATATACGTGTTCTAAATAAATGAATAATCTTATCATGAATGACTATATTTCAGTTTATGATGATAAACTAACAATGTAACACATTTAATATTTAGAACTTATCGTTATACACTTTGCTCAACATAATACAAAGTGTTATGAAGGTTATAAGCTGTTAACAAATTTTCAACCTTTCTACATTGTTTTTGAAAAGTCATAGAAAAATCATACGAAATTGAAAACTAGATCCGTAAATTCTGAGAGTTCCCAAAATGTGTCTAGTTTACTCATAATTTTTATCATGATTTTTAATGACCTCCAACTTGGGTGAAAAAGTCCATAATCACAGACTGGTCCGGATTGGTGTTTGAAATGATAGGCAGTTTTGTAAAAATCACCATAAATTGTAGAAAAATCGTATGGAGATGTGCAAGTAGTCATTTTAGAGCTAAGAACTGGAACTACTTACACCTAAAACAGTTTTTCAAACAAATATGTTTAAGTTGTCCAAAACAGTCCGTGAATGGAGTCCAACTTTTCTGATGAAAGTTGTTAGAAAAATTTAGTTATGTTCTTGGTGTTTTAACTTGTATTCCCCCCCTAAAAACTTAAGAAAACATAAAAATGTAGGGGTATGAACTCACTTTGAGTGATTTCAGTAGATAAGTGTTGAAGAAGAGAAGTGTTCAACCCAAGAACACTTGAAGAATCCCTTGAAGATTCGAAGCTCTAACACAATTATAATGGAGTTTGTGTAAGATATCCATGATTTGAGTGGAAATAATTGAGATAATCATAAAGAGAATGGATTATGCTTACCAAATGTGGAGGAAAAACTCAAGATCAGCCCTGGAAATCTCGAATTTCTAGAGAGAAAAAGTGAGAGAGGAAAGAGTTTGATCTTCTTGTGAAATGAGAGCAAATGAGAGAAAAGAGGAGAGAGGATGAATATTCAGCTCTCAAAAACGTGGGAAAGAGTGATGATTGAGTGGAAAGGACATTGATGTGACCTAGGTAAGGTGGGGAGGTGTGGCTGGTCATAGAGTGGGTGTGGGAATGGTTGCTTGTGTCATAAGGTAAAGCAAAGTCAACACTCCACCTCTTTGTACTTTACCCACTTGCTTTTATTATTTAAATAAAGATTTTTATGAAAATATGATTAAATTGTGAATATTTAGGGTTTATTATGTTAAAATATGATTTTGGGTGAAAATCCCGCGTTAAAATAATTAAAAACGGGCCTTAAACGCAAAACTACGCGAAAACCGGGAGAAAATGAGTTCCCAGCGAGACCTCTCGGTCCTAGGCCGAGGTTCGGTCCCTAGGCCGAGGCTCGGTCCATGCTGAGGATTGTAGCCGGAAACGAACAGAGGGAAACGAAGGGGCGAGGAGCTCGGTCCGAAGTCAGAAGCGAGGGCTCGGTCCTCGGTCCTCAGAAGGGAAGGTTCGGCAAGCTATCAGAAGGGAGGGTTCGGTTAGTCATCAGAAGAGGAAATGGTTAGAACCGAAAGGTGCCGAACGTTCGGGTTCGGTTGAGGCATGCGAGGTTCGGGCCCGAGAGGACCTTTCGGGTTCGGTTCAGCAGCCTTCGGCTCAGAAGGGTTCGGTTCCTAAGAGGGGTTTCGGTTCCTAAGTCTGTTTTTCGCGTAGACTTCCGTTTTTGGGCTGTTTTCGCCAAATTCGAGGGTCGGAATGCCCCGAGCGATTATAGAAAGTTGGGGGAGATTTCGAGAGAGATTTGAGAGAGATTCCACATACTCAGAGAGATTTGGGAGAGATTTGACATTCTTGGAGAGATTTCTCATACAAAGAGATATGTGGGAGAGATTTCACATACTTAGAGAGATTTGGGAGAGATTTGACATACTTGGAGAGATTTCACATACAGAGAGATATTTGGGAGAGATTTCATATTCTTAGAGAGATTTGGGAGAGATTTGACATTCTTGGAGAGATTTCTCATACAAAGAGATATATGGGAGAGATTTCACATACTTAGAGAGATTTGGGAGAGATTTGACATACTTGGAGAGATTTCACATACAGAGAGATATTTGGGAGAGATTTCATATTCTTAGAGAGATTTGGGAGAGATTTGACATTCTTGGAGAGATTTCTCATACAAAGAGATATATGGGAGAGATTTCACATACTTAGAGAGATTTAGGAGAGATTTGACATACTTGGAGAGATTTCACATACAGCGAGATATTTGGGAGAGATTTCATATTCTTAGAGAGATTTGGGAGAGATTTGACATTCTTGGAGAGATTTCTCATACAAAGAGATATATGGGAGAGATTTCACATACTTAGAGAGATTTGGGAGAGATTTGACATACTTGGAGAGATTTTCGATAAGAAGAGATAGAGTGAAAACGATTGAGAGCGGTTTCGTGTGTGACGAATGTGAGTGTCCGGCTTCGCAATGCAAGGTCCGTAGACCCCGTTATGCCATGTTTTAGGATCTTACACACTCCCTATGAGTATGCAACATTTTTTTATTGTTCTTGTTCATTGTTTAGCACTAAGGTTAAAGAAATTTAAACACACGAACTCTCCAAGTGATGTTTTCTCATTAAGATAGTGAGTTATACAGAAATTACATAATGCAAACCCTATTATACAAGGTTTAATTGAGTTGACTGGTTTGACTCGTTGACCTTGTCCAGCTTAGACTTGACCCGAATTTGACTATTGTCACACCATATTTTTTTTACTATGTAACATAGGCTATATTTATCCACACATGTTGACTATTGATCCTAACATGTATCCAAGAAAGAGAAGAGGGTCTAAGAAGAAGACTCAACCCAATACCAATTTATATGAGAGATTTATGAGTGTTAAAGTTTGAGGAAAAAATATGAAAAAGTCTCATAAGAAAAAAATGTAAAGTCTGAAAATTTAAGTTTTCAAGTATCATGTTTATAGCTATACAAGTAATACTTATCCATGTAACCTCTAATTTTGGGGATGTTTCTAATTTCGGGATACCGAACCATAATTTGATCAAGTAAAGGCCTTGGGCTTGAAGGGAATAAATATTAGACATTATTAGATGTTCATTTTGTTGGTTACGTGATTTAAGCCATTGAATTTTGTTTTGGAGCCAAAACGGGTAAAATGGGAAAAAGTGATAATTTAGGAGTCTTTGCATATATTTATGAACTAAGCTCATTATACATTAAGTCCAAAGTAAATAGATATAATTGTGGGGCTCGTTAATACCTCACATGCATATAAAGATTTCCGAAAACGGATTTGTAACGAGGAAGTTATGATCATTTAAAGTTGGAAGGAATCAGTCAAATCATGTCATCACGACATGGTGGTTGTACAGCTTAAGCCCATAAATTTAGGGTTTTCACTGTATTTAAAGGAATGGTTCCATATTTTTGGTCATTTTCTCAGCCTCCATCTCATCTAGAGCCCCTAGGAGCAAATCATAGCCTCCCCCTTCATATTTTGAGTTTTTCCTCTCTTCTTTCATCCATTTTGGTGTGTTTTAGTGACTTTAAGAATGAAGTTATGGGTTTTAAAGATTCAATGCTTAATCAATTAAGTTGTTTTGTACGCCCACCATGGCGCAGCGAGTGGTGGATCACGGCTTGGTGGAAGGTTTCAATCATGTTTATTTTGTTATCTTGTTGCCACGACGATGTCATGAGTTGTCCACAACATGGTGGCCCAACCATTGGTTTTGACCGTTGAATTTTCGAACGGTTTGACTTTTAATCAAACTTTGGTTGAATTAAGTATTTGACTAAGGACTAATCTTGGTTTAGCATTAAGTGGCTTGGGTTAGCTTTTCTGTTGTTGAGGTTGTTGTTGAGCTCTTGTTGTTTAGTTTAGGTGAATCTTCTTACTATACTATGTAGGATGCTTGATTGTGTTTGTGAATTTTGTATGAAAGACCATGGGTGGACCATGGCATTCACATGGGCTGAAATATGGAATTTGTTGAATAGACCATTGGGTTGAAACATACCCATTTACTAAAATAGGCAGTTGGTTAAAATAGACAGTTGGGTTGAAACTTACCCGTTGACTGAAATAGGTTGTTACTTGTATCGTATATGATATTTTGGGGAACTCACTAAGCTTTGTGTTGATGGATTTAAGTTTAAATATTTCAGGTAGTTCTTGTAGCAATGGGAAGAACCAGACTTGATTGCATCGCATCCACTGGAGATTACGCACTATTTGCTTTTATGTTTTTCACACTGTAGTTTTTAAATATTAACTTATTACTCCGATTATCTCTTGAGTAAATGGTATTTGACTAGTTTTAGTATATTTAAAAATAAAAATTGTATTCTATATTTTTGGGATGTTACAATCCAAATCAGTAGAAGAATAAACCCAATCTGAATTCATGTGATAGAGTTATAAGTGTCAAAGTGAACTATTTAATTTCTGATTGATTTTACCAGAACCTGATGGTACCAAAGTGATAGTCTTGAGAACCGAATTTCATGATTTAATGGAACCAAATATCAACCCTTAATAACCTATATGCGTCCTTGGGTTCAGTATCACAATTATTTTACTCACCCATATTTTTTTTGGTGTGTCCGCAAAGATTTAACTTGATATATGAGCAATATTTCTTTTCTCTTTGTCTACACAATTATATATATATACATATATATATATATATATATATATATATATATATATATATATATATATATATATATATATATATGTATTTTAGACATGAGTATTTGTGTCACTCTAAAATATATAGATTCACTAATGTTACCAAAAGTGTGTTTAAATCAAGGTTGTAAAAAATGTTTAACATTATCTAATCGGTGGACTGAGGTTAAGAGATTAATCATTTAGGCATGTGATTAATTTGAGACCCTAAATTGTTAATTCATTGAATTTTATTGAAATTAAATGTGACTGGTATCATAACAAAGCTCGTAAATACCATTAATATCATAACAACATATATTAAAATGATTAATGCAACACTAATCATTCGTTAAATAGTTTCTATTGAGATATAACTTCTTTAATGTGTTAGAATTTCATTGTTCGATACTTCATCCATTATGTATGCAGAAATAAATTGTTAGGTGTATTTGTAGTCGGTTGGGTAGTGCCTAGGGGCTAACCGGAGATGATGTTGCTTTCACACTTCGACAATATGAGACTTGTTAAAACTTGATTGGCTGGTGATTTAGACAGACTTTACTACAAGTTTAAGTTGACTTTAGATAAAGATAAATAAATAAAGAAATAGTTGGTTTGGACTCGGTCATCTCACTGCCAGTTTTTATACATGTTGAACAGATATTTTATTATTGAACCAGGTTTAATATTCTTTATAACTAACAACTCGAACCTGATTACAAAACTATATTTTACCAATAGTTTTAGCTGATAACTAATGGTAGCGATATTTACTACTAAAGGTTTCTCCAATTAACCAAAAGAACTTTTTTTTTGTTCAACCAAACATTTTTAATTGTTTTGTGTTGATTAATGACAACCTCAAAAATTTTGTTTTATATTATTTACATTATACCATAACACTAAATTTAGCTTTATATAATTTAACATAAAATTAAAAAATCAATTTATAAAAAAATATATATCATGTAAAAATCTTCTCAAAAACTATAAATACGTTCTATTCCAAATACAATATTAATTTTCTTATGTCTTATAATTTGCCAATTATATTTTAAAAGGTTTTTACAATATAACAAACCCTTAGAAATTACTACTATTATACTATGTTTTCTATGTAATATTTATAATGAAACGAATATGTTATGTTATTTAAAAAATTACATAAAAATCATCATGTACAAAACTGTAAATTTGGTCGTTATTTAAAAAATTACATAAAAAGCATCATGTACAAAACTGTAAATTTGGTCCTATCGTTAACGAAAAAGTATGACTAACGTTCAAAATCTTTTTAATTTGATGGTCCAAAATCAAATATTTTTGTGGTTATAGTCCCTTTTAAACATGAAATGACCATTTTATCCTTTTTATTACTTTTTTGTTTTTTCTAATTATTTAAATACATTAAAATGTTTTAACTAAGGTCATCCACAATGGGAGTTGTATGAGCGTTTAATAGATTAAATGTAAATATAATATAGAGGGGAGAGAGTATGGAGTTGAATGACCATTGAACGGTGCAATAGAATTATAATGAAAATTTATGAATTTTTTAAAAATTAAATTGAATGTGTATATTCTCTTTCCTACATGGCAATCCATACAACTCTTCATGGGTTTAATCCATTGGAGATGGCCTTAAAAATTCAAATAGGCGGCCCACCTAACTCAAACCCATCCCTCTCTCTCTCTCTCTCTCTTTCTCTCTCTCTCTCTCTTTCTCTCTCTCGACTTGTGATTCTTCTTTATCTTTTCCTTTTCTAACCTACAGAAATACACTCACAAGCATACACACCCTAATCATTAAAACACACACCTTGCCACACTTACTGAATATTAAAACACATACACACCTCATGCACACATAAATAGATGAGTAGGAATCCATTGGTGGTGATCGAAGCTAATCCACCATTTACCCACAAAAGCTTTGATAACAGAGTACAAAGCTTATTGGTCTGTTTTCCCCATTAGTGCTTCTCTTCCAATACATATTGCCTCTATCGTCGAGTTCACCCACAATGATATAAGAATCCATTAGTAGATGGGTGGCTCAAAATCGACAATTATAGTGCCCTTCTTCTTCGTCTCCGTCTGTTTGACCCACCATCACCCCAAGAAAGGAGATGTTGAAGTTACAAGGTAGATCACCCAGATGAAAGAGTTCTTATATTTTTAAGGCTTTCGCTAGTTTTGTATACTCTTCGATTGAGGATTCGACTTTACCCCAAACAAGATACAAATAACAGTTCCATGTGATTTCGATTCCAACCACTGGATCCTAACTAACAACACAATCATGTGAATCAAACCTAGAAAAAAAAATCTATAAAATCGATTATATCAACCTACGAATCAACTCAAAAATTATATACAAAATCACATCAAATAACCTATTGATTAAACTCATATCAGTTTTGGGAAAAGAAAATATGCATACGAACTTCAATAAACCAAAAAAAAATCGCCCAATGATTCTTTTATTCGTGTTAAATTGTTATTTTGATTTAAGAAACATTAACTCAACAACAATGGCGATTGATTCAGAGTGTGATGAGGGATAATCATACTTGTAATTTTTTTTCTCCTTGCTCGTTCTTTCCTGGGTGAGGGGAGAACCATTTATCGAAATTAAAGAGTACAACAGATAGATCGATTCAAGAGAAGGGAGGATTGAGTAGTTGTTGCTCTTAAATGACCATCTAGTTCTTCAATATTGCTACTGAGACTTTTTTTATACATTTATTAAATGGGAGAGAGAGAGAGAGAGAGAGACTGAGGGATATATAGAGAGAGAGTGTTTGTGTGTGTGTGTTTTGAGTAGGGATGAGAAACGGGCCAAACCCGGAGCGGACCGACCTGAAGACCGAAAACACGAAGACCAAAAATCGTGAATTACATTACCTAAAAATCGGACTGTTTTTGGGTGTGTCAGGTCCGGGTTAGGTTCGGTTCGGTTCGGTTCTGGATTCCATAGTTTTTTGGTTGGGGGGGGGGGGGGTATTAGCATTTCTAGTTAGTTAAAACACTCTAAAGTATTTATATAAATAACAAAAACAAAAAAAAATAAAAATGGCAAAATGGGGGGAGGGGGGGGGGGGGGGGGGGAGGAGGTTATTAGCATTTCTAGTTAGTTAAAACACTTTAAACTATTTATATAAATAGAAAAAAACAAAAAAGAAATAAAAATAGCAAAATGGTTTTTTATGTTTGACATTAATTATAACCAAAATAAATAAATAAATAAATCAATCTGATTTTGCATTATCCATATTCAAAAGATTTTGAATCTTATCCACACTTTTTCACGACCAAATTTGTAGTTTAGTCGTTTTAAAAAGAAAGTGTGATCGTCTATTGCCAATTCACAATATTATGAGGGTGTTTGACTTAACTTTTGAGAGGGCAAAAGTCTTTTTAGGAAAAGTTACAAAAAGTCAGGTTTATCTGACTTTTTCAAAAAATTCATTTTCCTTATATCCAAAAATAGTTTTTACAATAATTTTTGTTTTTACCAAACATCTTTTAGCTTTTTATCTTTTCCTAAAAGCTAAAATATGTTTTAAAATATAAAACAAACACCCCTTATTTTCGTTTGCCGTATAAGAAACTTGTTACCATATTTTGGGGGTATGGCTCTTTTGGCCGGTGTACTACTACTGTACTTTAACTAGTTCTTTCCTTAACAAACGATTGTTTTGTTTATATATATATATATATATAAGAGTTACAAAAAAAGGTTGAAAATATGGGAATCATTCTCAGCCACTCAATTATTTTTGCCGCAAAAGTCTCCGTCGTACCAGCAGAAATGGGAAAAAAATAGACATGTGTTTTCCAACAAAAAATGTTTCCTTAAACTATGCTAATCATTACTTTAATATATACAAAAACATAGTTTTTTTCGCTTTTTTTTTTAATTTTTAAGAAGCTATTTTTATCGAAAAATGATTTTAAATATACCAAAATTCATGATTTTTTATTCTTTACAAATAGACATCCATATTGATATAGTTTTAAGATAAAATAAAAAATTTATTTTTTTTATATTTTCAACTATCGTTATTCATAAGTGAATAAAAATGAATCAGGTTTTTACTACAGTACATTCGTTATTTAGTTATGAATAAAAACTATGATTAATTTTTTTTTTTTTTTTACAATCTAAGTATCATGCATATACGAATATAGCATAAAATAAACATAGTATATTCATATTTAAATATTAGACGATGCATTCACTTATGAATATTACATAGTATATTCACTTGTGAATATTAGATGTTATATTCACTTATGAATATTAGACAATATTTTCATATCTTAATATTACATAGTATTACATGGTATATCACATGTGAATATTACATAGTATATTCATTTGTGAATATTAGATGATATATTCACTTATGAATATTACATAGTATATTCACATATTAATATTACAATGTATTTTCACAAATATATATAATTTTTATATGTTATTCACATATGAATAACATACAGACTTGCATATTTGTTTTTTGTTTTAATAATCAAATACTAAGAAAACATATTTATATATGAATATAACGTGGTAATTTAGTTCATCCATTTCATAAAACAGTTGGAGTACATACAATTTAACTTTTTTTAAAAATGTTAAAAACATGATATTTTGACTATTTAAATCTTACAAAAGAGTAGATTGATAGAGAATTATATGAAATTTTTCAGAAAAAAAACGATTTGATATTTTTCTAACCTCAATTTTCAAGTTTTATTTGATAATCGATGTTGAATGAATGATATGAAATGGATTTTTGTTAATTATCGATGATGTTGATCTAATAATGCTGGGAGTATAATTAATCATAGATGTTGAAGATCGGATCGTATTCAAGCACAATTGAAAGTTGAATTAAAAGAACCAAAAACGAATTTTTGTTGTTAACTGTTGAATCGTGTTGATTATTGACGAAGATCGATGATTGATTAGCACTGGATGATGTTGATGATGGTTTAATTAAAGAAATCTGGATGATTGTTGAAAGTTGGAGAAGAAATTTGGATGATGAACGATGAATGGGTTTGAACTACAGATACGTATTTGAGATTGAAGGTTGTTATCATATTTACAAGTTTGCCACCATGTCTTTTTATGCTTAAATAAAATGAGTGGCTGAGAATGATTCTCCTATTCTCAACCTTTTTTATTTTCTCAATTGAACCCACCTATATATATATATATATATATATATATATATATAAAGGAAAAACTAACCCCATCGCATAGATTTTTTTCCTAGTTACCATATTGATGTAGCATTTTAGACATGGGTGTGAGTATCCACGTGTCTTGGGCTGACGTGTTTGGGCTCCCCACGCGTGAACACCGCCCCCAAATCCAGTGGGGTGCGTATGACGTGGCTCCAGAGACGGTACGAGACGACCAATGAGAGCTTCTCTTTTGTAACGGCTGGATTTTGAAGGGGGAAATGGCTCTTTTTTGATTGTTTAAGAAAAAAAATTAATTTAAACACAATCAACTTCACCTAAAAATTACCTACTATTTTATTTACATTTTATCCTACTATTTTATTTACATTTTACACTTCAAAAAACACTCTCTATATTTTATTACCTTCTACAGAAAACACTCATCTCCCTCGTATATTTTTTTTCTCTCTACATGGATTCAAATCAAAACACCCCAAAAACTCCAAATGCAAATGTTAGCTACATGTAATTGTTAACCTCCCCAATCCAACAACAACCTTTATTTAGCACTTCATACCTCCCAAACTTCTACCAACAATAACCACAACAATTCAATCAACCCAAATTTCAAGTCTTTCAACAACAACAACCTTCTCAACAAGTTCACCAATAATCTTTTATACCTCAACAATTTCAACAATCTCAAGTCCCATTATCTCAATCTCAACCTATGAACCTAGACAATGACAACAACGACGAAAGAGTCCAAGAAACACAACAACCAACTTGTCGAAAGCAAAAAAAAAAAAACAAAAGATCCAAAAAAAGAGAACTACCACATGGAACGAAGATGAGGAGGAAACTTTAGCGAAAGCTTGGATTTTCATATCGCAAGACGGGGATGTCGGCAACTCGCAAACGGGTCAAAGTTTTTGGTGTCGTATTTTAGACCACTTCCACGCGTTATAAGGAAAGAAAACGGAGCGGGCGTACGACTCAATCAACGCAAAATTACATGATTTACGAGCGGCTTGCACCAAATTCAATGTCATATTTGACAAGCTTAAAAATATACATATAAGTGGTAGCAATGATTTCAACATTTTAGCAACCACAACCTACAAATACAAATTACCACCAATAGTATACCGTTCGGCCACCAAAAAGAATGAGAAGTTTGTCGTAACGGTCCAAAATGAGTTTTATATCTGGAAACGATGCATTTGGGATTTACCACTAGTTCCAACAAAGGACAAGAACGTCTGAGTTGGACGTGGGTTTGGACTAAACCATTAAAAGTATTTTTTTCTAATGGACTTCAACAACTTTTTGTTTTTTTGAAGATTTTTTTTTTTTTTTTTTTTTTTTTTTTGCTAAAGACAATAACTTTTGTTATAAAGAATTCTTAAAGCGTATTTTTTTTTTTCTTTCGGCTTTCCATTTTTAATTGGTTTAAAATTAATGTTTGTATTTTGTGTTTATGTTTGTTGTCATCATTTTTTTTAGTTAATGCACTTTCCGTCTATATTTACTAGTCTTTATTTTTTAATTTTGAATTTAAATATTTTTGTTTTTTATATATAATATTTGATGTAAAATATATGAATTGATTGTGTTTTAAATGTTTTTCATTCTAATAAGTTTTATCAAATAATTTATAACAGAGATAAAATATTTAAGGTCAAAACTGACGAATAAAAACTTTAAAAATTAAAAATAAACAATAAATATGAGACGGATGTAGTATCTTAAAAGATTTTATATATTAAGTTTTTTTTTCTAGATTAAACCTCACGCTACTTATTTATTAAAAACAACCTTGATTTTTATTTTTCGTTTTAACCCTTTCATTAGGTTAATATTAATCTTTTGGTTTTAGAAAAAAAATCATAAAACCCTTCATTTTTTTACGAAAAACTCTCATTTGACAAAAAAATTTAACAAACTTTTTCGATTTACCTCATAATTCCTATGTTTTTCTTATTCTTGTTGTTATGGTGTTTATGATAGTTATTAAAATTAAAACAAAAAAAAATAAAATTGATTTTTTTCATTACAAAGAGAAAGATCTTGCGTCCAATTATTTTGGCAGGTGAAATTGTTTATTCTGACCTTTAAGTGTTAATACTTAATACACTAAAACATGAAGGTTTAGATTAGATTGCAAACATAGATTGGTAATGAGAAGCTATTTTTTTTATTGATTCTTGAAACAATTTAGGATAAGAACCCAAATTCTATTGTTTTTTTTTTTCGTTTTTCTTCACCTCTCACAATCTTTAGAGCATCATGCAAATATGGCAAATATATTTTGATATGTTTTTTTTCAATAAGAATTGTACATAATAGTATTTCTCTTTGTTTAGAACAAAGAAATGTTTCCTACAAATGCTAAAAACCATTAAAAACACTATAATGATGTTGTTTTTGGTGTTATATTCTAATAAAATGGTATAAATATAAATAATCAAAGTTTGACTGGTCCAAATAGCACAATAAAATGAAAACGCATTTATTTTTACAAGTTGTACCGTATTAAACCCAAAAAATTATTCATTTTAACGAGTTGTAATATATTAAACCCAACAACATATACATTTTAACGAGTTGTATCAAACCCAAAAACGTAATTTAACAAGTTGTATCGTATGCATATAAAGTTGTACCGGTCTAAACGGGTCGAAGAATCAGAAAACCCGGACCTGAACCCGGATATGGACCTGGACTCGGTTAGCAACATCCGGTCCGGTCCACAGTCCACAATATTCACCGAAATCGGTCTTGTCCAAGAGTCGGTCTGGTCCGATCCAAACGCTCACTCATATTACAAGGTCCTTTTTAAAATAAGTAAATAAATAAAGGTGATGTTTAATCCGAAAAAAAAAAAAAAAAAAAAAAAAAAAAAAAAAAAAAAAAAAAAAAAAAAAAAAAAAACCACAAAGTATAAGGTTTTTTATGATATTAACCCAATCGAAAAACAAAAAAGTAAGGTTTTTATTAGGATAAAATAAGTCGATGTTTTATTGGAAAAACTAAATTTATACGGTTTTTATGATATATATATATATATATATATATATATATATATATATATATATATATATATATATATATATATATATATATATATATATATATATAATTTCTTTTTTTATAGACTAAGGTGAAACCACTTAAAAAAAATATATGCAACTATTAGTATATAGATAATATAGTGATTTTTTTTGGTGCCTATTGTAAATTACTATGTCCTCCACTATCAACCACACACCAAAATGATGATTGTTTATCATCAAAATAATGTTTAAATTCCAATCAACCTTTGGAATGGTGGGTTTTAGGGCTTTCACATTTATAGATTTGGTGTTGAGAAATAAGCAACACATAAATGATATTAAATTTAACGGTGGGTTAGAATAAAACATCTCATTTTTAATTGAGATATTAAATATCGTCTTACTTTTATTCCTATTTATCCTCATATCTATGTGAAATAATGATAAATGTCTTAAAATATTATTAATTTTATTAAAATATGACAATTATCACCATTTCTTATAGATAGAAGGATAAGTAGGAAGAAAATGTTGGAGAATATTTAATATTTTTAATTATAGAACAAATATCATCACTTAAGCAAAAAGAACTGAAAACAAGTTGATCAAAATTATCAAATTAGAAAACTTGTTAAACTATTTTCTTTAAAAAAAATAAAAATACCCAAAAAATAACACTGTTTTTAAAAACTACAGTGTATTTATAAAAAAATACAAATATGTTTTTATTTTGGACAAATTAGAAAGCAAAATTATTAATTCGGGTGACTTTAATAAAAAAAAAAAAAAACTTAGAAATACAGTTGTTAAACCGAAAAAAAAAATTTACTTTTTTTTTTTTTTTTTTATGTAATTAGTCCGTTAGAAAATATGCAACTGGATTTAGAGGGCGAAGTCATCCAAAATATATTTGAAGTTTTAGTTGTTGTATTCGACAAAACTATAATATTAATAAATATTATATTCAAAACATTAATTGCTCATAAAATTCAAAAACTCTCTAATCTATCCACCTATTAGTCGCCTATTCTGTCCCCCTGTGCTCATTCTGATTTTTTTAAGAACAACTGATATATTTGAATGCAATCGCAAATGGAAAGGAGAAACGGGTCACTTTCATGATCCGAATACCGAAATGCAACGCATCCAATTAGCAGCGTTTATGAATTCTTCCACTAATATATAGTTTCAGATAGATGCAAAAACAGACTGTCATTCCAGCTTAGACATTCTTTTAACATATTCATTTTAATATGGAATTTTATTATATAGAAGTTAAAATAGTTTAACAAATTTAAGTATAAACTAGAAATCATCAAAACCATATCTTTGTAGGACATTTAGAAAAATAACCATAAAGAATGAAACAAAAATCCAAAATAACGAATTGGGATATATACAGTAAACTCTCAATATTTTCATCGATTTGACAAAAAATTCCTAAACTTTATTTTTTTGACAGTAAGTCCAAATTACCGTCAATTTTTGACACTTTTACCTTTTTTTCCCGGTTAGCCGGTAATTACGCTTTTTTGTCAAAAAAAATAAAGTTTATGACTTTCTTATCAAATCGTCAATTAGGATTTTACTGTCAAAAAAATAAAGTTTATTACTTTTTTGTCAAATCGTTGAAAATATTGGGACTTTAGTGTATATATAATTTTTTGGTTAGAAATTTAATGGTATGATACTCTTTAAGCATAAGAGTTATTGAAATATTCTCTAATCTGCTAGATCCCATTGAAATTCTTAACGTTTGTTTCTTGCTAAATCGTTTTTTTAATCTCAACAAACCGACATTGAAAAAAATTGAGATAATCAATAAAGAAAGAAACAAAGAAAGACCAGGGTTGTGTTGGCTTTTTGCAGCCCTAAAAATGGAGGAATAAGAAACCGAAAAAACGAAATTGCCCTTATTTCCCTTCTCCACATTCACACCCTTTTGACTAGGCATGTGTTGTTTGTGTTTTTATAAAGCAGGGCAATTTCGTTTTTTTAGGTTTCTAATTCTCCATTTTTGAGACTGCAAAAAAACAACACAACCCTAGTTATTTCTTTCTTTCTTGATTATCTCAATTTTTTTCAATGTCGGTTTGTTGAGATTAAAAAAACGATTTAACAAGAAGCAAACGTAAACGATTTCAATAAGATCTAGCTGATTAGAGAATGTTTGAATAACTCTTATGCTTAAAGAGTATCATACCATTAAATTTCTAACCAAAAAAAATTATATATACACTAAAGTCCCAATATTTTCAACGATTTGAAAAAAAAGTCATAAACTTTATTTTTTTGACAGTAAAATCCTAATTGACGATTTGACAAGAAAGTCCTAAACTTTATTTTGTTGACAAAAAAGTCCTAATTACCGGCTAACCGGGAAAAGAGGGTAAAAGTGTCAAAAATTGTCGGTAATTTGGACTTTATTGTCAAAAAAATAAAGTTTAGGACTTTCTTGTCAAATCGATGAAAATATTGGGACTTTACTATATATATCCCTAACGAATTTTTCAAGATTTGAAAAAAGGACGATAAAGAATTAAACAAAAATCCAAGATAACAATTTTTCAAGATTTGGAAAAAGGGCCATTAACTTCGAAACAAAGCATTTCGGAGTACTTAATATTTGTTCATTCGGGACAAAAAGTGGTCCGAAATCAGACATCTCACAGAATAATGTTCATTTCAAAATAATGATTCGTACATTCCGGTCGATCCTTTATTTCATATTGAAATCAAAGTTCACTCATCCCTTTTATGAATTGACTTAACAGTTTTTATTACTTCCCATCCACCACCTTATTCAATTATTATATAAACTATTAACCTTAATGTTCCCTTATTCATAAATGTTAGACCTCATTTATGTATATATGTGTATTTCTAGTATATTGGTTAGTATAGTACCGCCCAATTTATAGCAGCCTACTTATCTATATTTAGCCATTTTCCTATGTATTGTCTTGGTGATTTTAGTGTCACCATAATTTTATGCAACAGGAATTAACATGTGAGCTAAGAAGCTTCATAATTTGTATTCTAATATATGTCCGGGTTTTTGTGAATGCGCACATATATAAGATCAAATTAGACAAGTCGAGGGGACCGGGGGCAACGCCCCTGGGTCTGAGGTTTCCAAAGGGGCAACGCTCCTTTGGCGAGGTCTATAGGCAGCGCCCCTAACGGGGTCCAAGGGGCAGAGCCCCTGGCTGGGGTCCCGCTGACGAAATTAGGATTCTTGAGGGTGGTTATGGTAAAACTAACGAAACTCGTTAGTTTTGGTAACCCTAAATCCTCATTAAAATTCGGATTACCATGACTTGCTTCCAAAGCAACTAACGACGGACCAACCCTAATGAAACCCTAATCTTCTTTATTATATAAACGGTTCTTCCTTCTCAGAAGAAACACAAGAAAATTAGCTCTCATTTTCTTCAAACTTTCACAAAATCTTTCTAGCAATTTGGCTTACGACTTCTGTGCCTAGTATCGTAAGTGTCCACTTGGATTATACTAGGCTGAATTTCTTGCAACCCAGGCACATGGTAGAATTATCAGTTCGGAAAGTGTTCTCACGATAAAAGTTAGTATCCAGATCTCCACCACAAACCCTAAATTTCTAACATACTGTATTCTATATATTCAGATAATGAGAAATGATTATTCATGGGAAATTAAAGAGTGTAACATGGTATTAGGCTACATCTTTTAACCCTAGTCGTTCCATCCATTGCCAACATTCTGATCGAGCTCGCCTTTCTTGATCATTCTCTTCTAGTGATCTTCTTATTCAATTTCATCACTTCTCCACCATGACAGACAAAGAAACGTATAGCTCTTCAACTAACCCCACTGATAAAATCTATGGGATCGCCAACATTAAATCTTACATACCTCCACTTCTTGACCTCGACCGTCTTACTTACAATTCATGTAAAGAATTGTTCAAAACCTACTGTCGTGCTTACTTTGTCTATAATCATCTTGATGGTTTTTCCTGCAACCCAGGTGATCCGGTGTGGGATACGACTGATAATGTAGTCAAATAATTGCTATATGGGACTCTCACCCAACCCCTTCAAAAAACCATTATCAAAAACAATTCCAAATCGGTTGATGTGTTGAAATCGATTGAAACCTTTTCAATGAAAATAAAGAATCCACAAAAATGGACCTAGAAGATGAACTTTATAATCTGTCTATTGGGGACTCTATGGTTATGGCATATTGCACCAAAATAAAAGCCATTGTTGATATTCTCTCAAAGATTGGATATCCGGTTTCAGAAAGGAATTTGGTGATATATGTCATTAATGGTTTATCATGAAAATTTGCTCATGTGGTTACCACAATCAAACATCAAAAACCTATTCCTATGTTTCTTGAAATGAGGTCGATTCTTACCTTGGATGAACTTGTTATGCTGAAGGAACAAACCCATGTGGTGCAACCTGTTCACCAGGACCATTCTTCAGTTTTACCAATTCTCAACATCACTCATGCAAAATCGCCCTTCAAATCAAAAATAAGGATCCTCTAATTCTGGAAGAGGCGGCGGTCAAACTTAGAGGGGTGGCGGTGGAGGTGGTCTCTGAGGAGCATGGGGTCGCCATAGTGGGAGCGTTGCTCCTAGTTCACTCTTTCTGTTGCAGAACCATGGTTGGGGTGGAATATTCTACTCCTGGCCTGGTCGGTTTAGTCAGCAGTGACCCAACAACAATGATGTTGGGCTCCTTCCTTCACCCACTTCAAAGTTGCCCAATAACCCACATAGTAGGACTCATCACCAGCAGATCATCTGGCCCAACATAGCTCCAGTCCAATAAGCCTTTTTGGTTGGGCCATAATCTCAACAACCCACGTCATGCCAACTTTTTCAATACCTACATGATCATGATACTGCACTGCCACAAGCGTTCAACTCCATGACTCTTAAAGATCCCAGTAATGCTGATTGGTACATAGACACCGGGGCCACCCCACACCTTCATGTTGACCCATGTATTCTCAAGTCTTTTAAAGATAGGTGTAATAATTCTAATTTATTGGTATTAGT
The DNA here is from genome assembly GCF_002870075.4 of Lactuca sativa. Lineage (NCBI taxonomy): Eukaryota > Viridiplantae > Streptophyta > Magnoliopsida > Asterales > Asteraceae > Lactuca > Lactuca sativa. The sequence continues at coordinate 244,387,192 of NC_056627.2, read as the reverse complement.
TGATGATGAATCTCATATTTCGGTTACTAAAATTGATCATTCAACTCTTGGTTCCAATCCGTTTTGCACCTTATACCTAAAAATCATCCTTATAACCCCTGAAATAATTAAAATTTTCATTTTCATTTGTAAACTTACTCGAGATAATAAATGCTCTACTAAATTTGATGAATTTGGTTCTTCTGTGAAGGAATTCCTCAATAAGAAAATTATAATCAGATGTGATAGCACCGAAGATTTATAGCCTTTGACCATTCTGATTGCTCATGCCTTTATCACCCGTAACTCATCTCTATGGCATAAAAGACTTGGTCATCCGGGACAACCCATTCTCAAGCATTTAATGGCCCTTCAATATCATGTAATAAAGAGGATTCTCTTTTACTTTGTCATGCTTGTCAACTTGGAAAGCATGTTTGTTTGTCTTTTGATTTGTCTAAAACTGATGCATTGTTTCCGTTTCAAGTTATTCATTCCGATGTGTTGACTTCTCCCTTGCAAAGTCATAGTGGAATAAAATATTATGTGATTTTCCTTGATTAATTTACTCATATTTTGGTTGTGTTCTCTTAGAAATAAATCCGATGTATTTTCCAAATTTCTTCACTTTCGGGCTTATATCAAAAATCAATTCAACACCGAAATTAAAACCTTTTAATATGAAAGAATATGACAACTCTCATTTTCATCATCTTTGTGACACTCACGGTATACACATTTATTTTTCTTGTCCCTACACCTCCCACCAAAATGGGAAATCCAAACGCATGCTTCATACGTTAAACAACGTGATACCTACACTTTTATTCCAACCTCACAGTCCACCTACCTACTGGGTAGAATCCCCTTAATATGGACACCTACCTCCTAGATATATTACCCTTTACCTCCCTAGATAACGATACAACGTTTCATCATTTATTCAACAAAGGCCCCTCCTATGCTCATCTTCGTGTGTTCGGTTGTCTTTGTTATCCACACCTAAACAAAACCAACAAACTACAACATCGATCTGTACCTTCCATTTTCCTTGGTTACCCTTCCAATCACAAAGGTTTCTATTGTCTTAATCTCCATACTCAACAAATAATCATTTCCCTTCATGTCACGTTTGACGAATAGTTTTTCCGTACGGTTCTATGATTCCCAAACATTCTCCTGATTACCACTTGCTTTACATTGATGAGTTAAGAATTGCTTCAATAACCCAAGCTGTCCCCCACAACCTCTTGGGTCCTCTATTTCCTCGACGTCACCTTCTACTGGTGACATATCTCACTCTGGCCCATCTTTCACCGACACGTGTGTGTCTTCTGCCATTCTTGTTCACACACCAGCCGCCACGTCTAAAACCACTGAGAACATCCCTCGGCCTCCTCCTTCAGCTTCTCGGCCTCCCCCAACTATTTTGGTTGCTAGTCATCCCCATCCACCTACCATTTCTATTCGTATCCATTCGATGACCACTCGTGCTTCGCACGACATTTGTAATCCAGTTGATAAAATTAATCTACATACAAACATCATCTTCTCTCCCGTTACGCATAACTACTCACACGCTTTTCGAGATCCTAACTGGCTAAGTGTCATGAAAGATGAATATAATACACTTATTTCTAACGGAACTTGGATACTTGTACCTCAAACCTCCACTATTAATATGGTTGATTTTATTTGGTTGTTCAAAAAGAAACTTAATAATGATGGATCTATAGCTCGATATAAGGCGAGATTAGTTGTAAATGGTTGTAGTTGTCGACCCATAATTGATTGTGAGGATACTTTTAGTCTGGTGGTCAAACCACTTATGATCATAACTATTCTCAGTATTTCCATCTCTTATTACTAACATGTTTATCAGTTGGATGCAAAGAATGATTTTCTTTATGGTAATCTTCAAGAGATTATCTACATGTACTAGCCTCTGGAGTTTAGAAACTCGTCTACTCCCAATCATGTATGCTTACTTAAGAAGTCCTTATGTGGACTCAAGTAGGCACCCGGGCATGGTACCATAGGTTTGCACAGCTTATTATAGAACACATTTTCTCTAACAACATATCATATTAATCCCTTTTCATATAAGATAGGGTAATCACATGGCGTACATGCTCCTTTATATGGATTACATTATGTTTATTGCCTCCTCATTCGTTCTTCTTCATCAGATCATCACCATATTATGTTCAGAGTTTTCCATAGCAGACCTCAGCTCTTTGAGCTATTTTCTTTGCATTACTGTCACTAGAAACCGCCACAACATGTTTCTCTCTCAACAGAAATATTCCACAGTAACACTTGAACGAGCTAAAATGCTTAACTTCAGAGCATATCACACCCTATTAGATACATTTGCTAAGTTTGATGGTACTGGTCCTCCTGTCACTGATCTAAATCTCTATCCCAGTCTTGTTGCTTCTCTACAATACTTGGCGTTTACTAGGATCGATATCACATATGTTGCCTATAGGTCTATTTATATACACATGATCCTAAAGAGCCTAACTTCTTGGCTCTTAATTGTATTCTCTGTTACATTCGAGGCACTCTTTATCATTGATTACAGTTATATGCTTCTCGTTCTTGTTGTTTGAATGCTTAATTAGACGTAGATTGGGTTGGCTGCCCCTCTACTAGACGATGCACCTACAACTACAATGTATTTCTTGGACATAACCTTCTTACTTGTTCGTCCAAACGAAAGGGTACGATTTCCCGTTTCTAGTGTCGAAGCTGAATATCGAGGTGTTGCGAACGCCATTGGGGAGACGAGTTGTCTTTGCAACCTCTTACATGAGCTCTTATATCCTCCTCTCACCATGAATATGATTTAAGCCCAGATACACTTGTTTGATCCACGACCTTTCTTAGTACTTTGTGTCAAACTTAACAGAATAACACTATGCACTCTTCCCAGACTATCCACCTTCCTTTCAGCTGCATGTCCTTTGGCAGGTTTGCTTCTCCATCCAGTGTTGTTGCACATCCTTATTGAACCAGAAGAGTCTTCATCTTCACCTTTCATAAAGTGAAATCATTCGAACCATTTAACTTCTCCAAATCGAATTTGTGAGATGTCATCTTTAATCAACATAACACCAATCGTAACTCTGATACCACTTGTTAAGAAGTAAAGTGGATAACTAGTAAAACAAAAGGCACACAAGACATAATAGTTATATGTTTCCGTCAAGGTGACCTACGTCTACGAGCTGGAAAAGAGTATTCTTTATTTTAGAGTTCTCAAACAGAGGTTACAAGTACAATTTCACAAAGATTCGCCTATCACTCTAGAATTACAAACTCTTCAAATGACTTTGCATGCATCCCTATTTATAGTAGATGAATCAGACTTAAAACCCTAATGGACCAAGCCCATTGGCCTATAGTCCCATGAAAGGTGTCAACCAATCACAATCTACCATGCAACATCTCTTGGAACATTCATCCATGTCATCCAACCCATGAGCATCAAAAACACACATGATGGAGCATCATGAGCCATAGTGGCGCATCATGATGCACATGTGGTTCATCATGAACACTAGTGGTGCTTCATCCATCATGGTGGTGCATCAAGATGTATTCCTTGAACATCTTCAACATCATGGCATCCTTGGATAATCTTGAGCATCATTGAGGACTTCATATCATACAACTCATCAAGGGATACTTTGACATACCAAGGAACCAAGTGGCCAATCCTTGCATCAAGATGGCGCATCAGCCATCAGGCATACGGATGGCACATCTTTATCAAGGGATGGAGCATCTTCTCCTAGGTTCGTGCATCCTCTTCCAATTTTGCACCCTCCTTCTCAAATGACGCATATAGACTCCAAGTTGTCTTATCCTCTCCATAACTTATCTTGCGATTCCATTCTACTCACGGATTGAGCAATTTGTCACACTTGTTGCTCCAAGCTTTTTATGCTAGCCTTGGTTTCTTGTTGGAAACTTTGAGTGTTAGTGGAAAGGCTTTTAACAATATCCTCCAATAACATACTTGATGAACCCGCTTGTAGATGTGGTTGTTGTGGTAGCCTAGGTTGGAAATTTTGAGGTTGAAAGGGTGGCCTTTGTTGATGTTGAGGAAATTGTGGTCTTTGTTGATAACCTCCATGTTGATTTCCTCCCCAACCTTGATTATTATTCCATCTTTGATCACCCCGTGGCTGCTCATATCCTCTTTGATTTGACCTGGAATACCCTCCCAATGCATTTGCTTCTTCATAATCCTTATCTTGAAGTTGAGGGCACATGTTGGTTAGATGCCCCACTTGAGTGTAAATACTGCAAGGGCAGGGTGTGGGTTGCACACCTTTATCTTTAGCTAGCATCATTACTACTTTTGTAAGCTAGGACAATTAGGCTTCAATTTGAGGAGTTTGGACTTCCTTTACACTCGGGGTGCATCTGTGTACCATTCTTCATCATGACTAGAATGCTTAGAATCTTCAGCCATGTTCTTGATTAAGTTGCAGATTTTGGTTGGAGTCTTATCGGGTAAAGATCCGCCACTGGAAGCATTAAGAAGCCTTCTCTCCATTGGATTCATGCCTTCAATGAAGTATTGGAGGAGCTGATACTTGGTAATTCCATGTTTAGGATATCGGGCACAAAGTTTCTTGAATTTTTCCCAATATGTGTGAAAAGCCTCTCTCTTATGCTGCTTGATTCCAATGATTTCCCTCCGTAGGGATGAATCTTTCATTTTGGGAAAATATTTGTCCAAAAAGAGTCATGAAAGATCTACCCAAGTAGTAACCGTCCTCGGTGGGAGGTCATAGAGCCAGTCTTTTGCTGCATCTTGCACCGTGAAGGGAATGCCCTAAGTTTGATTTGATCCTCCGTGACATTGTGTGGCTTCATGCGCACACATACGACATGGAATTCAATTAGAAACTTGTGAGGATATTCGTTTTCCATACCTCTAAAGGTAGGGAGTAAGTGGATGAGTCCAAATTTTAGTTCAAGATTAGTGGATGCTAGATATGTGATGCAAAGAGGTTGTTGTGAAACCTCGTGCCTCACCCATTGGCAAAGGGTTTGTTCGGGTGGTGGGTTTGGAGGTGGATTCCCTCCATGGTTGTCTCCCATGGTATGAGTAGTGGTTGAAGTTTCTGTAGGTGTATTGTTTGGAATGTTATAAGTAGGTGAAGAGGGTGGAGTGGTACTTTGGGTGAGGTTGGTTGAGATGTGACTGATAGGCTTTCTGTTTCAGATGCGGATACACTTGAGAGGGTTATGTCCTCCCAAATGTTGATGACTGGAGGGTTAGATGATGAAGAATTCCCAAAGCCCGGTTGCTTCTTACGAAGCTTGGCTTGCTTCCTTAACTTCTTTGCATTCTTCTCTATCTCCTAATCAATTGGCAGTGGTGTATCTGTACGGAAAGATCTAGGCATAAACAATTAGTAACACCGTGTCCCCGAAAATGGCGCCAATTTGTTAGTCATGTCAAACTCAACAAATAAAGGGGTACAAAATGACTCCAAGAACACTGTTACTTTGCACTAAAAATGTAATACAATGTAAGCAGAGTCAATCCACAGAGACACTGGACAAATGATTATACCATTTTGTGTAAGGTACAAATGTGATGAAAAAGAAGGGGATTTAAATGCAATGATTTAAACAAAGAACTGAAATAATAAGTAAGAAATTGATTAAGTGAAGTGAATTCAAGATTTGTAAATACTCCAACTCTATGCAAGACTAATTAGGAATGTGATTCAAAGTATGAAATGATATTTGTTTAATTCTATCTAAGTTGGTACATAGAGATGCTAACAAGCTCTAGAAATTCTCATTCATCATTTTAATTAAACGAAATAAGCTCTTTGATTAATTCTAATCTAACCAATCTAATCTAAACAAGCTCTTAGAATTAGGTGGAAAGATTGCATTCTGCTTTGTGTGAATTTTTCCAACAACTTTCAATACTCCTCATAAGCTCGGGAGTGTAAGACTGTGTGAATTTGATTTACACTAGAATCATTGTAAGTAGTTCGATTTAGTGCTTGTTACTTGTTCTATTTTACAAAACAATTACGGATTTTGCATAATAGATAACTTGAATGATTCAACCCTAACTCAATTGGCCAAAAAGAACTAGAATTGAAATCAAACTTTCAATTAAAACAAAATCAAATTCACTAGATAGCATTTAAAAGCAAACATCAAGTTACATATTTAAATCACACACAATAGTCAATACAAGAAGTTGGAGAGTCTAGGTTTCTAGCCACACATGACTAGAACAAAACACAAATCTAGAAATTGAAATTAAAGTCTTACAAATTGAAATCCAAACAAAATCCAAGTGTTTCCAAGTATTAATTTCCTTCCAAATCTTCCAGAAGATCGCTCCCAAAACTCCTAAAATCGATTTTTTTTCTAATGGAACCGGTTACACCTTTTTAGAAAGAAGAAAAACTGTTTTTGAACTCACGACCACGTTTACACGGCCCGTGTAAATTAACACTACCATTTACACAGCCCGTGTAAATACAAAAGTACACTGCATAATTTGGTCTGGCCTTCAAAGTACAATGCTCAAGAGTCTTCATTTACATGGCCCGTGTAAACACAAGGCTTCCATTTACACGGCCGTGTAAATCTCTGAAAAGCCAAAGTCTTTAATTCTTTGATATCTTCCTCCTCGGTGCTCCGCGAGTCCAGAAATTTTGTCCGTAACTCTTATTTACATCCTCAAACAAGATCCTGCCTCCCAAAGGCCCTGAAATATCATAATAATGTGTGAATGAAATTGTCTCATGAAAAATCCCGAAAAACATGCAATATGCATGAGTTTAAGCCTATATGTAATGCACTTTTATGAAATACAGCTACAAAATGGGTGCATAAAATGAACCTAACAAGGATGTTGCTATGTTCTAGTGATATGTTAAGACATGCATGTTTATCTATTTGTTATTATATGTTTATCCGCTGCATATATCGACATAGTGTGGTTGGGTTGATGCAATACTACTTAATGCGGAATGCATAAGTTGTGGGCCAAAAAGGCAAGCCAAGCTTATAATGTGGGCTCAGGAGCAATCCATACATAAGCTGTGGGCCAGAAAGGAAAGTCAAACTCATGTTGTGGGCTCAGGGGTAATCCAGTCTGATGACTATGGACCCAATATGCATGTTGTTATATGTTGTGTGGTGGTATTTTATGGGAACTCACTAAGTGTTGATTTACAGTTTAAGTGTTATGTTTTAGGTACTTCAGATGATCGGGGCAAGGCAAATGCTTGATCGTGCACATCATCCTAGATTTTTATGAGATTATGATTTTGGGATACTCTAATTTAAGTTTATGACTTTTGGAACTATGTTTTGTAAATACTTATGGTTTTGGAATGGTTTCAAAAATGTAAACTTTAGCTTGATTTTTGGGATGTTAAAAGTTGGTATCAGAGCCAGGTTTGAGAGAACTGGATGAGCATTCGTGTGAATCCAGACTCATACTAAGGATATGTATGATGGGTTTTTGGCCGTATGAACATTCCTATGTGCACATGCAAACCCTAATGATTGGATCTAGGTTTCTCTAATTAAACATGCTTTGAATCCAAGACTTCTAATGACTAATTAGGTATAAGAACAATACAAATCAGATCTAGAAGTTTACCTTTGAATCTCTTGTTTTGATCTTGTTGTCTTGGAGCTCTAGAGTCACAATTGTCACTCCTCTAATGGCTTACAAACACCAACTAGCAAGGAGGATGATTTTAGAGAGAGGAGAGGGGCTAGAAATCGGCCAGGGTTTCTTTGCTTTAGCAGAGGTGCCGATTTCCCTTGCCCTAGGGGTCTATTTATACTTGTAAGGCTCCTAGGGTTTCACCCTTAAACCCTAGTTGGATAATCTTTCCTTAAAGCAATCCAAATCCTTTCCATGATAAGCCTTGGACGAATTTGAGGCTATCCCAAGCCCTAGAATTCGTCCATCATCTATCCAAGAAGGATTTACAGCCCAAAGTGTAACTTTCAAACAATTGACAGTTTATACCCTCTTATTTAATTAATCTCTTTAAGTCACCAAATTAATACTAATTAATCTATGACTTATATTAATCAAATAACAATATTATTATTCCTTATATTATTCTCATAATATATCAATAATATTTATTCTCTCATAATAAATCATCCTGTCAAGTTGCTATGGTGAAGGCAACCCAAAAGGACTATGCACAATCGGGTCAAATACTTGCCTAATATAGTTGCAGCCTTAGACGCTATTCCAACAGTCTCCCACTTAGATAAGTCTAGTAACTATATGCACAAGTACAATTCGATTTGCAATCGTAGCTCTCAAAGACGCTGTCAAACTCTGATCTAATCAATCTTGTCCTTTAGATAAGGGATCATACAGTCCTCTGTTAAATATCATGCTGACAATTCTATGGAATGATTAGTCTAGCATTTTGGTTTCTCGATCTCCGATTTATTCGACATAAAACTTAATCGAACACATCAATTCAGTTCTGACCGGGCCCGGCACATAAGTCAAATCAAATCATCGAGCGGCCGAGATATCGCTTTTACCTTCTTAGGATAAAAGTTACAGATAAACTTCGACTTATATGCATTTACTTATTCATTAATCAACTATACACAACAATGCGTTTTATAACATCGAGTTACCAATGCATTTTCACATTATCAATGTACAATCAATTAACAAACAACAAACCATATATCTAGGTTTTAAGACTATATGATATTATCGTCTTGCGATCACCCTTTTATATATCATTTTCCATAAGGTGATTCCAGCAAGCGGGGTTTGTTCCAATGCTCAAAACCAGTTCATAAGCACTCATGAACGTCGCGACAATCTTTTTCCATGTTTAATACCGTTTAGACAATCTACGCACCAATTCACGACAATCTTCATTCATATCTACTTCCAACATATGAATGATTGATTGTGGACAATTTGAATAATTCGATTATTCTTAATAAATTCAATTATTCTAGAAGTCAAAACATGCAAAATGAAACAATATTTAAACAATTAACATAAGACAGTAACATTACTCATAAATAAAACTCCTTTATTTAATCATCAAATGTTAATTACATTTATCTATTACACGTTTCTAATACTATCTAATCTATGCTAATATCATCCTTTAGCCCAATACTCCTAGCATGCTGCAAGTGCTTAACCCTGCTCAGTCCCTTCGTAAGCGGATCTGCTGGGTTATCTTCTGATGATATCCTCTTCACTACGAGTTGTCCTTCTTCTACACGATGTCTAATAAAGTGGTATTTTCTGTCGATGTGTCTTGATCTACCATAATCTCTCGGTTCCTTGGTCAAGGAAACTGCTCCTTCATTATCACAGAAAATCTCCATGGGCTCCTTTATGGCGGGTACAACTCCAAGATCACCGATGAAGTTCTTCAACCATATTGCCTCCTTCGACGCTTTGCTCACTACAATGTACTCTGATTCGCACGTTGAATCAGCTACGGTTTCCTGCTTGGAACTTTTCCAAGTCACTGCTCCTCCATTGAGGGTAAAGACCCAGCTCGACTACGAACGGTAGTTGTCCCTGTCGGTCTGAAAGCTGGCGTCACTATACCCTCGCACCTTCAAGTCATCACTCCCTCCGAGGACTAAGAACCATTCCTTCGTCCTCCGAAGGTACTTAAGGATATTCTTCACCGTAATCCAATGGGCTCTACCAGGGTTCCCTTGATATCTACTAACCATGCTCAAAGCAAAGGCTACATCAGGGCGAGTACAAGTCGTAGCATACATGATTGAGCCAACTGCGGAAGCGTATGGTACTCGGCTCATTTCTGCTATTTCAGCTTATGTACTCGGACTTTGAGTCTTACTCAACTTGGCATTACTTTGTATCGGTAATTCTCCCTTCTTCGACTTTTCCATACTAAAATGTTTTAGTACCTTCTCTAAGTAAGTGTTCTGACTAAGTCCTATTAATCTCTTACTTCTTTCTCTCACTATCCTTATTCCCAAAATGTAAGAAGCCTCTCTGAGGTCCTTCATAGCGAAGCACTTCCCGAGCCAGGACTTAACCTCCTGCAAATTCGGGATGTCGTTTCCTATGAGTAATATGTCATCGACATATAGAACGAGGAAGCTTACTATACTCCCACTGGCTTTGACATATACACACGATTCATCTTCGCTTCGTACAAATCCAAACTCTTTGACTTTCTCATCGAAGCAAAGATTCCATCTGCGAGATGCTTGCTTAAGTCCATAAATGGACTTCTTAAGCTTACACACTCTATTCGGATGCTTCGGATCCACAAACCCCTCTGGCTGAGCCATGTAAACATCCTCAGCCAACTTTCCGTTAAGGAAAGCGGTCTTGACATCGATTTGCCAAATCTCATAATCATGAAATGCGGCAATAGCTAGCATCACTCTAATAGATTTCATCTTTGCAACTTGTGAGAAGGTCTCGTCATAGTCAACTCCGGGAGTTTGAGTAAAGCCCTTCGCGACCAATCGCGCTTTATATGTGTGTACGTTTCCATCCACGTCGGTCTTCTTCTTGAAGATCCATTTGCACCCAACGGTCTTACGTCCGGGCACATTATCAACCAAATTCCAAACTTGGTTATCATACATGGATTGGATCTCGCTATCCATTGCCTCTTTCCATTTCGCATACTCCGGGCCTGCCATGGCTTCCTTATAGCTATTAGGTTCATCAAGGTTTATTAGTGTACCATCACTAATATACGTGTCCCCTTCGGTAGTAATATGAAAACCATAAAACTGGGGTTGAACTCTAACTCTTTCGGAACGTCTAAGAAGTAAGGACTCGTCAATTGGTTCAACCGGAGTTTCCTCCTCGGGTTGAGTGCCAGCGGTAGAGGTTCCTTCATCTATCGACTCTTGAATCTCTTCAAGCTCGATTTGCCTCCCACTGTCTCCTTGGCCTATGAGTTCTCGCTCTCGGAAAACTCCTCTCCTCGCAACAAAGACAACATTGTCCTTCGGTCTATAGAAGAGATATCCAAAGGATTTTTGCGGGTAGCCGATGAAAATACATCGCTCACTACGAGGTTCGAGCTTGTCGTGAGTATCTCGTCTTACGAAAGCCTCGCAACCCCAAACCTTGCTATGTGCTAACGAGGGAGCTTTCCCTGTCCACATCTCGTGAGGTGTTTTGGCAACCTTTTAGTAGGGACTCGGTTAAGGATATGGGCGGCAGTCTCTAAGGCATACCCCCAAAAAGAGATTGGTAGTGAAGCACGACTCATCATAGAGCGAACCATATCCAATAAGGTTCGATTACACCTTTCTGCCACACCATTCAACTGCGGTGTCCTAGGAGGCGTCAATTGTGAAAATATTCCACACTCCTTGAGATAATCGTGGAATTCAATACTTAGGTACCCTCCTCCTTGATCGGATCGAAGCATCTTGATTTTCCTGCCCAATTGATTCTCCACTTCATTCTTGAACTCTTTGAATTTTTCAAAAGTTTCTGACTTTTGCTTGATTAAATAGATATACCCATATCTACTATAGTCATCGGTAAAAGTCACGTAGAAGCGGTTCCCATCCTTCGTGGTTGATCTAAACGGTCCACATACATCGGTATGTATTAGGTCCAATAGACCCTCACCCCTTTCACATGTACTTGTGAAGGGTGACTTGGTCATCTTTCCAAGTATACAAGACTCGCATGTGTCATCTTCCCTAATGTCGAATGACTCCAACACTCCATCCTTTTGGAGTTGGGCTATGCGTTTCTTGTTGACATGTCCAAGACGACAATGCCATAAAGGATGCTCTATCCATACTATTGGAAGAATCTATGTTCAAAACATCATTTCCTAAGTTATCAACAATCATAACAGTTTCATAAATTCCATTACATGGTATAACTTCAAAATAAAAGACACCATTTAGATAAGCCAAAATAGAACCATTCTCATTATTAAAAGAAAATCTAAAACCTTGTCTAAACAAACCATGAAATGAAATGATGTTTCTAGCCATTTCTGGCGAATAACAACAATTGGTCAAATCTAAACTTAAACCATTCCTAAGCACTAAAGAATATACTCCAATCCTGGTTACAGGCGACGATCTTCTGTTCCCCGTGATTAGATTTATTCTTCCAGCCTCCACATCCCTATTTCTTCTTAGTCCCTGCACATTAAAACAAATGTGGTAACCACAACCGGTATCAAGAACCCAAGAAATAGCATGAGATGAATCGTTGGATTTGATTGTGTATAGACCTGCGAAAGACGGCTTGATCTTTAACCTTGCGATAGTTATTAGATGAAGCCTTCCTCTTCTTTCCCTTTCCTTGTCCAATAGCCAAGACAGGAGCAGCGGGTGGATTGGGAGTTGGTGCAACAGACTTGTCCTTGAAGTTGCTCTCAGCGACCCTCAAGAGACCTTGGAGTTTGCTTAGGGTGACCTCCTCTTTATTCATGTGGTAGGTCATCCTAAATTGATTGTAGCTAGGAGGCAAAGAGTGAAGCACCATGTCGATCGCCAAGTCTTCCCCAAAGTCAACATTCAACTTGCGAAGACGGTCGACATACCTTTGCATCTTTTGCAGGTGCACGGTAAGAGACTCTCCATGACCCATCTTAGCGGAAATCATGTTAGTGAAAATCTCATAACGCTCTTGTCTCGTGTTTTGGTGGTGTAACACCCAAGATTTTGAAAGCCAAGAAAGTAAAGGAAACCCTAAATTTAAGGGGGGACTCGGCGAGTCCAAGGAAGGACTCGGCGAGTCGGAGCGGGATCCGGGTCGAGGAGTAAGTGACCAACTCGGCGAGTTGGCCAAGTGGACTCGGCGAGTCTGGTCTGTGCGAGGAAAACCCTAAATCCGGGGCTTGGAGCCTATTTAAACGTCTCAATCTTCTTCCTAGGGCTCCTTTACTGCCTCTCACACCCAGAACGCCGCACCCTAAGCCTCCATTGTGTTCATTCAAGGTTTTAGCCATTTTTGAGTGGTTTTAAGGAAGAAGAAGGAGTGGGAATCTTTGAAGCATCAAGGAGTGGTCTTGGATCCGAAGTTTGGGAGCATTTCAGAGCATTTGAAGGTATTAAGTCGTTCTCTCCTCCAGATTTTCCTTGGTTATGAGTTTTGGGGATTTTAAGCCATGTTTAAGATCAATCTTGAGCTTGAGGTCCAGATCTGAGGTTGCTACCTCAGATCCATGCTTGTTTTGGTTTAGAATCCCGTAAAGTATCAGCCATTGGGTGGAATTTGGAGCCTCTTGGTCTTAAACCCTAGTTATTAGTGCATTTTGCCTAGATCTCCTTCTCTACACGTAAAGTTTGCAACTTTACGTGGGGAATAGGCTTGGGAAGGATAGATCTACAGTTTGGAGTTCATGCATGACTCAGAAGTCCTCTGCATGTAAGTGGATCTTAATGGACTCGGCGAGTCCTTCGAGTGGACTCGGCGAGTAGCTTGAAGATGAGGAGGAACTCGACGAGTGGGATGAACAGCTCGTCGAGTCGGATGAAGATAGGCATGAACTCGGCGAGTTGGATGAACAACTCGACGAGTTGGATGAAGATTGCCGGGTGCTCGGCGAGTCTGTTCTTAGACTCGGTGAGTCAGGTCGCGTGGTCCCAAACCCTTCGAGTTAAGTCTCGAGTCAGCGAGTCGAGCCAGGACTCAGTGAGTTGGACAGGACAGGAATCGGGAATCAGTAGACTCGGCGAGTAGAGTCGCGAGTGGAAGGACTCTGGACTTATGAACTTGGCAAGTTAGTAGGGTGACTCGACGAGTAGGGTTGACCTGGAAGGTTGACTTTGACCAGGACGTTGACTTTGACCAGAGTTGACTTGGTTGGCCTTTGAAGGTCAGTTAGACTAAGTGTTATGTGGATATTGGTAGCTCGGGGAGCTAGCGGAGCAACAGTTCGGAGTCAGTGGTCAGGTAGCGGTCAAAGGGGTTAGCAGCAGCAGTTCAGCAGTATCAGGTGAGTTTCCCTTTGTATGAATGGGTCTACGGCCATAATGTCGGCCCATGTAGTTATGAGTAGAAGACCCGGGGGTTAGCCCTAGGCACAGTATGCTAGTATGATATTTGGACGAGGTCCAATGATAGAGGGTGGGTGCCCAAGGAGCGGTTTATGTGATAGTTTATACTTGTTGTCTGTGTGATACTTGTATGTGCCTGGTAGGGAGGTGAGTGAGGGCGAGGTCCCGTATCTCACCAATAGCAGAGTGTGGATGGTGTTCCACATCTCAGTAGCAGCAGAGCAGGGGCGAGGCCCAAGTTAGGAAAGGAGTGAGGGTGGGATGGGCCCGTATCTCACTATCAGTAGGAGTATGGACGAGGTTCCATGACTAATCAGTAGCAGGACACGGGCGGGGCCCAGAGATAGGCGAGGCCTTAGAGCAAGAGTTGTTAGTATATGTTAGTTTATGTAATGATATGTGATATGTTTATGTGCTATTATATGTTAGTGGGTGAGGCCCTGTGACAGGCGAGGCCTAAGTGAAACAGATCTGTATCCGAGCAGGGCTCGAAGCCAGGCGGGGCCGTTGTATCGGGCAAGGCCCGGGGTAGGGGGCGAGGCCTAGGATAACGGGCGTGGCCCAGTATGTGCAGTATGTGATTTTGCATGGTATGTGGTAAGGTGGGGAACTCACTAAGCTTCGTGCTTACGGTTTTCAGTTTTGTTTTTAGGTACTTCCGGTAGCGGAGGGAGGAGCTCGGGGTGATCGCATGGCACACACCATAGATTAGTCAGCCTGGGAATGTTTACTCTGATAATAAACATGTGTTTTGAAAACTTGTACTCAGATTATGTTTTGGAATGATGTCTTTGTTTAAAGTAATGTTTTATTAAAAAGAAATTTTTGGTCTTAAATTTTAGGACGTTACAAGTTGGTAACAGAGCCTTGGTTTGAGGGATTCGAGCATACTCTCGGGTGTGCCTGAACTCAAACTGAGGGGTCGGATAAAAAGTTTTCAAAAATGAAAAGACAGTTTTGTAAAAAGAATTTTGAGAATGAAAAACAGTTTTAGAAAAGCAAAAAGAATTCAGAAAGAAAAGAACTTTGAAAAGAGAAAAGAGGTGTGGTGCATGCAATCAACCGAGCTCAAGTAAGTACCCCAAAATACCCATACAAGTTTATGTTATGATTATCAGATGATAGAACAGCATGCTAGAATAGGACTAAGGATCTAGGGATGATGCCTTATGTGCCTGTTATTTGTGCTTTTGAGCTGCATGATAGTGCTGATTAGACAGTAGTAGGATAGCCTGTTTAGGTTATGCCTGAGTTTATGAGTTTGTGATGCATGCTAGTTCAGATTCTTGCTACGTGGATATGATTGCTTGAGTATGTTTTGGTTAGATTTTCCCTTGTCCGAATGTTGCTTGCTTTGTGCATTGTGGGAATCTGAGTGATGGGAGTTAGCCATTAGGTGGATACGACACGCCACATGTGATCAGGGTTGAATAATCTAGAGTGTTGGATTTGGTCCTTTGCGCAGCTCTTGTCTGAGTCCAACCGTTGTAGGGACGAGTCTTTTACTCGAAGGATTATCTGAGCCTCGTCACATGTGATGGTATCCAGGTGATGGCTAATTGGCATCGTGAGGAAGCCTTCCGCAGCTGAGGACTGGTTTGAGTTGAGTCAGAGGTTTACCTAGGGTAAGCCTAGGATGAGGTAGTGCTGGGAGCAGTGGTAATGGATAAGGGACCTGGTGGAGTTGAAGCAGTTCCTGAGAAAAGTACGGATAGATGTGGAAGGTAGTATGGGCCCGTACTACTGAAAGCAGAGGATCCGTACTCGATTCGGGAAAGGCCGAGACAAGACCAGGAACCTGGTAGGGTATGTTTGACCTCGCATCAGTGATGAGTATTCTGATAGTGGTTGTGGTATATTTTCAGCATGGTGACATTGCGAGAGAGACCAGCGGGCGGATCAGGCACCGGAGAGGGATCAGGCTCGGGTTCAGGGACCAAGCAGCTCGAGGAGCGGATGAGAGAGTTGATATCAGCTGAGGTTACGCGCAGTATTTTAGCTCAGACTCTTGTGATCTTTGGCACGGTCAAGGAGGGCATACTGGAGATCTTGGATGAGAGGCTGGGAGCCTTCCGTACTGAGATGATGGCATTCTTGGGAGCGCGTACCTTGACATTTCGAGAGTTCAGAGCCTGCGGGGCACCAGATTATCATGGGGCTAGGGACCCCATTGCTAGCAGCAGATGGTTGGCAGATGTAGCCAATGCTTTTCGTACGAGCAGGTGTCTCGAGGGGGACAAGGTTAGACTCGCCTCCTGTCTTCTGAAGGACAGAGCGAGGGATTGGTGGGAGGAGATTGGTCATGCTTTGGGGGATGATGCCGCGTTGGATGCGATGACTTGGAGCGATTTCTCAGCTAGGTTCAGGGTGGAGTTTTCGCCGATTATTGAGGTGCAGCAGCTGGCACGAGAGTTTCAAGATTTGACGCAGACTACTGAGACTGTGGCGGAGATCACCGCCAAGTTCAGAGAGAGGGCTCTTCTCGTACCGCAGTATGTCGCGGATGAGGAGATGAAGAAGGCTCAATACCATGAGATGTTGAGGGATGACATCAGGGAGTTTGTGAGCAGGTCCAGCTGTAAGACGCTGGAAGATATGATTTCTCGGGCTAGAGAGAGGGAAATTGATTTGGAGCAGATCCGGAAGAGCAAGCCGGATGAGGTTCAGGTAGCTACAGGTTCGGGCAAAAGGCCCAAGGGATCGGATTCGAGATCGAGGGATCATCAGGACCGCAGTCGGTGCGGAAAGTGTGGCAGGGCGCATGGGGGCGCGTGCAGGAGTGGTAGCGGTGGTGAGTCTAGCTGTTTCAAGTGCGGTCGGACTGGTCATTTCAGCAGGGATTGTACTGTTAACGCCGCGCAGGGATCAGACATGATATGTTTTCATTGCAACCAGCGGAGCCACAAGAAGGCCCAGTGCCCCAGTTTGTCTTCGGCAGGACAGGTGATGGCACCCGCCCCTGCAACTTTGAGGATCACAGATGGCCGTCAGGGACGGGTAGAGGCACCTGCGGTAGGGAGCAGGGCTTTTCAGATGACGACCTTGGAGACGCGAGCAACGCCGGACGTTGCAGGTATGCAATTTCCCATTTTCAGTTCTTTTATTTGTACATGATTTCATTGTTATGGTTCAGCATCATTAGCGGTAAAAGTATTTTATTTTGATTGGTTGATTGTGATTGAGTTATATGCCATCTGCATACCTTGGATATTTGTATGGTAGTTAGGGGATGTGCTCTATTGAAGAAGGTTTCGAAGGATGCAGTAACTGTAGCATGCTTGGGAGGGATTTGGTACGTTTCGCTAGTTCGGAGTGGTGCAGTGATTGTGATGGATTGGCTAAATCCCTAGCTATGGCGGGCTTGGGTTCCTCAGTAGATGGGTTATGGAATGGTAGCAAGGATCGGGATCTCTTTGAGTATTGAGCAGCAAGGGGTAAGCAGGATCAAAGTGGGGGAGAATCCTCCGGGTGTGCCCAGAGAGGAGCACGCAGACCCAGAATGAGTACGTGACCTCTGAGAGGGAAGAGAAGTAGTTTAGCATTTGATGGAGTGAGGATTTCAGGGTTGGGAGTTTGAGAAACTCCACATCAGCTAGCGCGTATGATGGTAATGGTTAGTTATGGTTGAGAATTCAGGATGTGGATCGCCTGAAGGACTCGCGGGAGTCGGAATAAGGATCTTGAGCAGCTGATGGCACGTGGGTGCCTTCGTATTAGCAGTCAGTAGTGGAAGTGTTGTAAGACTACAGGGCAGCTGTAGCATTCCCTAGAGGTCAGCAATGGATGGTGATGTAAGCCTATGGGTAAGCCGTAGCATTCCTTAGTAGTTCCGTTAGCGGAGTTGGGGCGAGGCCCTTATCTCCTAGTGATCAGGTAGGGTTCAAGATTGGGTAAGTGGATGAGAATGATAGGGAGTTGCCTGTATAGCTCTAGAGAGGTGAGACCTTGGGAGAGGCCGCTCCAGGATATAGTTGGGTGAGACCCGTGGGCGAGGCCCGTATGAGACTAGCAGTGCAGGTGAGACCTGGGAGCAGGGTTGCTCAGTAGTATGGTTGGGTGAGACCCGTGGGCAAGGCCCGAGCGAGTGTGACTAGAGTAGTGAGACTAGAAGGATAGAGGCGGGTGGGACCCGTGGGCGAGGCCCGTGAGTTTTAGCAGCGCAGGTGGGACCTGGTAGGGACCTTAGTGTCAAGTTAGGGGATCGGGGATCCCAGGTTTGTAGTTCCTGGATGGCAGGATTGATTGAGCAGTTATAGGTGGTCGAGGTTTCTTTGGAAGTCGCTAAGAGCGACCAGTGATGGTGTTGGGACTAGCTACCGGTGGGAGCCGGTAATCCAGTCATTGATAGGTTGGTAGGGACCAGGGTGGTCTCAGTTCATCAGGGAGTCAGACGAGGAATAGCAGAATTGCCAGTTAGTGACAGTGCGAGTATGCAGCGTATGGTGGAATTCAGTTAGTTGACTCGAGGGGTGCTCGACACCAAGTGTTGGCAAAAAGGAGTGTCAGTGAGTACTGACGGTGATGACCCGTTCTGGGAATAGCAGGGGTGATGGAGTTAGTGAAGGATAGGACCTTCACAGTGTCAGAGGAAAGAGTCGGTTATGAGGCTTTGCCTTGGGAAGGCAAGGAAATCGCGCAAGGAAAGAAGTGGAGAGCCTCTATGGGTTCAGTGCAGCACTCGGTGAGTACCAGAAGGAATGTCGGTTGAATAAGTTGTGTTTTCAGAATGTTTAGGGTCAGGTTAACCCGAGATGATTATCCGCAAGGTTCGATGCTAGTCAGAATGATCTGGCGGTGGGCCATAGCAAACTTCGAGGACGAAGTCTAGTTTAAGTGGGGGAGAGTTGTAACACCCAAGATTTTGAAAGCCAAGAAAGTAAAGGAAACCCTAAATTTAAGGGGGGACTCGGCGAGTCCAAGGAAGGACTCGGCGAGTCGGAGCGGGATCCGGGTCGAGGAGTAAGTGACCAACTCGGCGAGTTGGCCAAGTGGACTCGGCGAGTCTGGTCTGTGCGAGGAAAACCCTAGATCCGGGGCTTGGAGCCTATTTAAACGTCTCAATCTTCTTCCTAGGGCTCCTTTACTGCCTCTCACACCCAGAACGCCGCACCCTAAGCCTCCATTGTGTTCATTCAAGGTTTTAGCCATTTTTGAGTGGTTTTAAGGAAGAAGAAGGAGTGGGAATCTTTGAAGCATCAAGGAGTGGTCTTGGATCCGAAGTTTGGGAGCATTTCAGAGCATTTGAAGGTATTAAGTCGTTCTCTCCTCCAGATTTTCCTTGGTTATGAGTTTTGGGGCTTTTAAGCCATGTTTAAGATCAATCTTGAGCTTGAGGTCCAGATCTGAGGTTGCTACCTCAGATCCATGCTTGTTTTGGTTTAGAATCCCGTAAAGTATCAGCCATTGGGTGGAATTTGGAGCCTCTTGGTCTTAAACCCTAGTTATTAGTGCATTTTGCCTAGATCTCCTTCTCTACACGTAAAGTTTGCAACTTTACGTGGGGAATAGGCTTGGGAAGGATAGATCTACAGTTTGGAGTTCATGCATGACTCAGAAGTCCTCTGCATGTAAGTGGATCTTAATGGACTCGGCGAGTCCTTCGAGTGGACTCGGCGAGTAGCTTGAAGATGAGGAGGAACTCGACGAGTGGGATGAACAGCTCGTCGAGTCGGATGAAGATAGGCATGAACTCGGCGAGTTGGATGAACAACTCGACGAGTTGGATGAAGATTGCCGGGTGCTCGGCGAGTCTGTTCTTAGACTCGGTGAGTCAGGTCGCGTGGTCCCAAACCCTTCGAGTTAATTCTCGAGTCAGCGAGTCGAGCCAGGACTCAGTGAGTTGGACAGGACAGGAATCGGGAATCAGTAGACTCGGCGAGTAGAGTCGCGAGTGGAAGGACTCTGGACTTATGAACTTGGCAAGTTAGTAGGGTGACTCGACGAGTAGGGTTGACCTGGAAGGTTGACTTTGACCAGGACGTTGACTTTGACCAGAGTTGACTTGGTTGGCCTTTGAAGGTCAGTTAGACTAAGTGTTATGTGGATATTGGTAGCTCGGGGAGCTAGCGGAGCAACAGTTCGGAGTCAGTGGTCAGGTAGCGGTCAAAGGGGTTAGCAGCAGCAGTTCAGCAGTATCAGGTGAGTTTCCCTTTGTATGAATGGGTCTACGGCCATAATGTCGGCCCATGTAGTTATGAGTAGAAGACCCGGGGGTTAGCCCTAGGCACAGTATGCTAGTATGATATTTGGACGAGGTCCAATGATAGAGGGTGGGTGCCCAAGGAGCGGTTTATGTGATAGTTTATACTTGTTGTCTGTGTGATACTTGTATGTGCCTGGTAGGGAGGTGAGTGAGGGCGAGGTCCCGTATCTCACCAATAGCAGAGTGTGGATGGTGTTCCACATCTCAGTAGCAGCAGAGCAGGGGCGAGGCCCAAGTTAGGAAAGGAGTGAGGGTGGGATGGGCCCGTATCTCACTATCAGTAGGAGTATGGACGAGGTTCCATGACTAATCAGTAGCAGGACACGGGCGGGGCCCAGAGATAGGCGAGGCCTTAGAGCAAGAGTTGTTAGTATATGTTAGTTTATGTAATGATATGTGATATGTTTATGTGCTATTATATGTTAGTGGGTGAGGCCCTGTGACAGGCGAGGCCTAAGTGAAACAGATCTGTATCCGAGCAGGGCTCGAAGCCAGGCGGGGCCGTTGTATCGGGCAAGGCCCGGGGTAGGGGGCGAGGCCTAGGATAACGGGCGTGGCCCAGTATGTGCAGTATGTGATTTTGCATGGTATGTGGTAAGGTGGGGAACTCACTAAGCTTCGTGCTTACGGTTTTCAGTTTTGTTTTTAGGTACTTCCGGTAGCGGAGGGAGGAGCTCGGGGTGATCGCATGGCACACACCATAGATTAGTCAGCCTGGGAATGTTTACTCTGATAATAAACATGTGTTTTGAAAACTTGTACTCAGATTATGTTTTGGAATGATGTCTTTGTTTAAAGTAATGTTTTATTAAAAAGAAATTTTTGGTCTTAAATTTTAGGACGTTACAAGTTGGTAACAGAGCCTTGGTTTGAGGGATTCGAGCATACTCTCGGGTGTGCCTGAACTCAAACTGAGGGGTCGGATAAAAAGTTTTCAAAAATGAAAAGACAGTTTTGTAAAAAGAATTTTGAGAATGAAAAACAGTTTTAGAAAAGCAAAAAGAATTCAGAAAGAAAAGAACTTTGAAAAGAGAAAAGAGGTGTGGTGCATGCAATCAACCGAGCTCAAGTAAGTACCCCAAAATACCCATACAAGTTTATGTTATGATTATCAGATGATAGAACAGCATGCTAGAATAGGACTAAGGATCTAGGGATGATGCCTTATGTGCCTGTTATTTGTGCTTTTGAGCTGCATGATAGTGCTGATTAGACAGTAGTAGGATAGCCTGTTTAGGTTATGCCTGAGTTTATGAGTTTGTGATGCATGCTAGTTCAGATTCTTGCTACGTGGATATGATTGCTTGAGTATGTTTTGGTTAGATTTTCCCTTGTCCGAATGTTGCTTGCTTTGTGCATTGTGGGAATCTGAGTGATGGGAGTTAGCCATTAGGTGGATACGACACGCCACATGTGATCAGGGTTGAATAATCTAGAGTGTTGGATTTGGTCCTTTGCGCAGCTCTTGTCTGAGTCCAACCGTTGTAGGGACGAGTCTTTTACTCGAAGGATTATCTGAGCCTCGTCACATGTGATGGTATCCAGGTGATGGCTAATTGGCATCGTGAGGAAGCCTTCCGCAGCTGAGGACTGGTTTGAGTTGAGTCAGAGGTTTACCTAGGGTAAGCCTAGGATGAGGTAGTGCTGGGAGCAGTGGTAATGGATAAGGGACCTGGTGGAGTTGAAGCAGTTCCTGAGAAAAGTACGGATAGATGTGGAAGGTAGTATGGGCCCGTACTACTGAAAGCAGAGGATCCGTACTCGATTCGGGAAAGGCCGAGACAAGACCAGGAACCTGGTAGGGTATGTTTGACCTCGCATCAGTGATGAGTATTCTGATAGTGGTTGTGGTATATTTTCAGCATGGTGACATTGCGAGAGAGACCAGCGGGCGGATCAGGCACCGGAGAGGGATCAGGCTCGGGTTCAGGGACCAAGCAGCTCGAGGAGCGGATGAGAGAGTTGATATCAGCTGAGGTTACGCGCAGTATTTTAGCTCAGACTCTTGTGATCTTTGGCACGGTCAAGGAGGGCATACTGGAGATCTTGGATGAGAGGCTGGGAGCCTTCCGTACTGAGATGATGGCATTCTTGGGAGCGCGTACCTTGACATTTCGAGAGTTCAGAGCCTGCGGGGCACCAGATTATCATGGGGCTAGGGACCCCATTGCTAGCAGCAGATGGTTGGCAGATGTAGCCAATGCTTTTCGTACGAGCAGGTGTCTCGAGGGGGACAAGGTTAGACTCGCCTCCTGTCTTCTGAAGGACAGAGCGAGGGATTGGTGGGAGGAGATTGGTCATGCTTTGGGGGATGATGCCGCGTTGGATGCGATGACTTGGAGCGATTTCTCAGCTAGGTTCAGGGTGGAGTTTTCGCCGATTATTGAGGTGCAGCAGCTGGCACGAGAGTTTCAAGATTTGACGCAGACTACTGAGACTGTGGCGGAGATCACCGCCAAGTTCAGAGAGAGGGCTCTTCTCGTACCGCAGTATGTCGCGGATGAGGAGATGAAGAAGGCTCAATACCATGAGATGTTGAGGGATGACATCAGGGAGTTTGTGAGCAGGTCCAGCTGTAAGACGCTGGAAGATATGATTTCTCGGGCTAGAGAGAGGGAAATTGATTTGGAGCAAATCCGGAAGAGCAAGCCGGATGAGGTTCAGGTAGCTACAGGTTCGGGCAAAAGGCCCAAGGGATCGGATTCGAGATCGAGGGATCATCAGGACCGCAGTCGGTGCGGAAAGTGTGGCAGGGCGCATGGGGGCGCGTGCAGGAGTGGTAGCGGTGGTGAGTCTAGCTGTTTCAAGTGCGGTCGGACTGGTCATTTCAGCAGGGATTGTACTGTTAACGCCGCGCAGGGATCAGACATGATATGTTTTCATTGCAACCAGCGGAGCCACAAGAAGGCCCAGTGCCCCAGTTTGTCTTCGGCAGGACAGGTGATGGCACCCGCCCCTGCAACTTTGAGGATCACAGATGGCCGTCAGGGACGGGTAGAGGCACCTGCGGTAGGGAGCAGGGCTTTTCAGATGACAACCTTGGAGACGCGAGCAACGCCGGACGTTGCAGGTATGCAATTTCCCATTTTCAGTTCTTTTATTTGTACATGATTTCATTGTTATGGTTCAGCATCATTAGCGGTAAAAGTATTTTATTTTGATTGGTTGATTGTGATTGAGTTATATGCCATCTGCATACCTTGGATATTTGTATGGTAGTTAGGGGATGTGCTCTATTGAAGAAGGTTTCGAAGGATGCAGTAACTGTAGCATGCTTGGGAGGGATTTGGTACGTTTCGCTAGTTCGGAGTGGTGCAGTGATTGTGATGGATTGGCTAAATCCCTAGCTATGGCGGGCTTGGGTTCCTCAGTAGATGGGTTATGGAATGGTAGCAAGGATCGGGATCTCTTTGAGTATTGAGCAGCAAGGGGTAAGCAGGATCAAAGTGGGGGAGAATCCTCCGGGTGTGCCCAGAGAGGAGCACGCAGACCCAGAATGAGTACGTGACCTCTGAGAGGGAAGAGAAGTAGTTTAGCGTTTGATGGAGTGAGGATTTCAGGGTTGGGAGTTTGAGAAACTCCACATCAGCTAGCGCGTATGATGGTAATGGTTAGTTATGGTTGAGAATTCAGGATGTGGATCGCCTGAAGGACTCGCGGGAGTCGGAATAAGGATCTTGAGCAGCTGATGGCACGTGGGTGCCTTCGTATTAGCAGTCAGTAGTGGAAGTGTTGTAAGACTACAGGGCAGCTGTAGCATTCCCTAGAGGTCAGCAATGGATGGTGATGTAAGCCTATGGGTAAGCCGTAGCATTCCTTAGTAGTTCCGTTAGCGGAGTTGGGGCGAGGCCCTTATCTCCTAGTGATCAGGTAGGGTTCAAGATTGGGTAAGTGGATGAGAATGATAGGGAGTTGCCTGTATAGCTCTAGAGAGGTGAGACCTTGGGAGAGGCCGCTCCAGGATATAGTTGGGTGAGACCCGTGGGCGAGGCCCGTATGAGACTAGCAGTGCAGGTGAGACCTGGGAGCAGGGTTGCTCAGTAGTATGGTTGGGTGAGACCCGTGGGCAAGGCCCGAGCGAGAGTGACTAGAGTAGTGAGACTAGAAGGATAGAGGCGGGTGGGACCCGTGGGCGAGGCCCGTGAGTTTTAGCAGCGCAGGTGGGACCTGGTAGGGACCTTAGTGTCAAGTTAGGGGATCGGGGATCCCAGGTTTGTAGTTCCTGGATGGCAGGATTGATTGAGCAGTTATAGGTGGTCGAGGTTTCTTTGGAAGTCGCTAAGAGCGACCAGTGATGGTGTTGGGACTAGCTACCGGTGGGAGCCGGTAATCCAGTCATTGATAGGTTGGTAGGGACCAGGGTGGTCTCAGTTCATCAGGGAGTCAGACGAGGAATAGCAGAATTGCCAGTTAGTGACAGTGCGAGTATGCAGCGTATGGTGGAATTCAGTTAGTTGACTCGAGGGGTGCTCGACACCAAGTGTTGGCAAAAAGGAGTGTCAGTGAGTACTGACGGTGATGACCCGTTCTGGGAATAGCAGGGGTGATGGAGTTAGTGAAGGATAGGACCTTCACAGTGTCAGAGGAAAGAGTCGGTTATGAGGCTTTGCCTTGGGAAGGCAAGGAAATCGCGCAAGGAAAGAAGTGGAGAGCCTCTATGGGTTCAGTGCAGCACTCGGTGAGTACCAGAAGGAATGTCGGTTGAATAAGTTGTGTTTTCAGAATGTTTAGGGTCAGGTTAACCCGAGATGATTATCCGCAAGGTTCGATGCTAGTCAGAATGATCTGGCGGTGGGCCATAGCAAACTTCGAGGACGAAGTCTAGTTTAAGTGGGGGAGAGTTGTAACACCCAAGATTTTGAAAGCCAAGAAAGTAAAGGAAACCCTAAATTTAAGGGGGGACTCGGCGAGTCCAAGGAAGGACTCGGCGAGTCGGAGCGGGATCCGGGTCGAGGAGTAAGTGACCAACTCGGCGAGTTGGCCAAGTGGACTCGGCGAGTCTGGTCTGTGCGAGGAAAACCCTAGATCCGGGGCTTGGAGCCTATTTAAACGTCTCAATCTTCTTCCTAGGGCTCCTTTACTGCCTCTCACACCCAGAACGCCGCACCCTAAGCCTCCATTGTGTTCATTCAAGGTTTTAGCCATTTTTGAGTGGTTTTAAGGAAGAAGAAGGAGTGGGAATCTTTGAAGCATCAAGGAGTGGTCTTGGATCCGAAGTTTGGGAGCATTTCAGAGCATTTGAAGGTATTAAGTCGTTCTCTCCTCCAGATTTTCCTTGGTTATGAGTTTTGGGGCTTTTAAGCCATGTTTAAGATCAATCTTGAGCTTGAGGTCCAGATCTGAGGTTGCTACCTCAGATCCATGCTTGTTTTGGTTTAGAATCCCGTAAAGTATCAGCCATTGGGTGGAATTTGGAGCCTCTTGGTCTTAAACCCTAGTTATTAGTGCATTTTGCCTAGATCTCCTTCTCTACACGTAAAGTTTGCAACTTTACGTGGGGAATAGGCTTGGGAAGGATAGATCTACAGTTTGGAGTTCATGCATGACTCAGAAGTCCTCTGCATGTAAGTGGATCTTAATGGACTCGGCGAGTCCTTCGAGTGGACTCGGCGAGTAGCTTGAAGATGAGGAGGAACTCGACGAGTGGGATGAACAGCTCGTCGAGTCGGATGAAGATAGGCATGAACTCGGCGAGTTGGATGAACAACTCGACGAGTTGGATGAAGATTGCCGGGTGCTCGGCGAGTCTGTTCTTAGACTCGGTGAGTCAGGTCGCGTGGTCCCAAACCCTTCGAGTTAATTCTCGAGTCAGCGAGTCGAGCCAGGACTCAGTGAGTTGGACAGGACAGGAATCGGGAATCAATAGACTCGGCGAGTAGAGTCGCGAGTGGAAGGACTCTGGACTTATGAACTTGGCAAGTTAGTAGGGTGACTCGACGAGTAGGGTTGACCTGGAAGGTTGACTTTGACCAGGACGTTGACTTTGACCAGAGTTGACTTGGTTGGCCTTTGAAGGTCAGTTAGACTAAGTGTTATGTGGATATTGATAGCTCGGGGAGCTAGCGGAGCAACAGTTCGGAGTCAGTGGTCAGGTAGCGGTCAAAGGGGTTAGCAGCAGCAGTTCAGCAGTATCAGGTGAGTTTCCCTTTGTATGAATGGGTCTACGGCCATAATGTCGGCCCATGTAGTTATGAGTAGAAGACCCGGGGGTTAGCCCTAGGCACAGTATGCTAGTATGATATTTGGACGAGGTCCAATGATAGAGGGTGGGTGCCCAAGGAGCGGTTTATGTGATAGTTTATACTTGTTGTCTGTGTGATACTTGTATGTGCCTGGTAGGGAGGTGAGTGAGGGCGAGGTCCCGTATCTCACCAATAGCAGAGTGTGGATGGTGTTCCACATCTCAGTAGCAGCAGAGCAGGGGCGAGGCCCAAGTTAGGAAAGGAGTGAGGGTGGGATGGGCCCGTATCTCACTATCAGTAGGAGTATGGACGAGGTTCCATGACTAATCAGTAGCAGGACACGGGCGGGGCCCAGAGATAGGCGAGGCCTTAGAGCAAGAGTTGTTAGTATATGTTAGTTTATGTAATGATATGTGATATGTTTATGTGCTATTATATGTTAGTGGGTGAGGCCCTGTGACAGGCGAGGCCTAAGTGAAACAGATCTGTATCCGAGCAGGGCTCGAAGCCAGGCGGGGCCGTTGTATCGGGCAAGGCCCGGGGTAGGGGGCGAGGCCTAGGATAACGGGCGTGGCCCAGTATGTGCAGTATGTGATTTTGCATGGTATGTGGTAAGGTGGGGAACTCACTAAGCTTCGTGCTTACGGTTTTCAGTTTTGTTTTTAGGTACTTCCGGTAGCGGAGGGAGGAGCTCGGGGTGATCGCATGGCACACACCATAGATTAGTCAGCCTGGGAATGTTTACTCTGATAATAAACATGTGTTTTGAAAACTTGTACTCAGATTATGTTTTGGAATGATGTCTTTGTTTAAAGTAATGTTTTATTAAAAAGAAATTTTTGGTCTTAAATTTTAGGACGTTACAAGTTGGTAACAGAGCCTTGGTTTGAGGGATTCGAGCATACTCTCGGGTGTGCCTGAACTCAAACTGAGGGGTCGGATAAAAAGTTTTCAAAAATGAAAAGACAGTTTTGTAAAAAGAATTTTGAGAATGAAAAACAGTTTTAGAAAAGCAAAAAGAATTCAGAAAGAAAAGAACTTTGAAAAGAGAAAAGAGGTGTGGTGCATGCAATCAACCGAGCTCAAGTAAGTACCCCAAAATACCCATACAAGTTTATGTTATGATTATCAGATGATAGAACAGCATGCTAGAATAGGACTAAGGATCTAGGGATGATGCCTTATGTGCCTGTTATTTGTGCTTTTGAGCTGCATGATAGTGCTGATTAGACAGTAGTAGGATAGCCTGTTTAGGTTATGCCTGAGTTTATGAGTTTGTGATGCATGCTAGTTCAGATTCTTGCTACGTGGATATGATTGCTTGAGTATGTTTTGGTTAGATTTTCCCTTGTCCGAATGTTGCTTGCTTTGTGCATTGTGGGAATCTGAGTGATGGGAGTTAGCCATTAGGTGGATACGACACGCCACATGTGATCAGGGTTGAATAATCTAGAGTGTTGGATTTGGTCCTTTGCGCAGCTCTTGTCTGAGTCCAACCGTTGTAGGGACGAGTCTTTTACTCGAAGGATTATCTGAGCCTCGTCACATGTGATGGTATCCAGGTGATGGCTAATTGGCATCGTGAGGAAGCCTTCCGCAGCTGAGGACTGGTTTGAGTTGAGTCAGAGGTTTACCTAGGGTAAGCCTAGGATGAGGTAGTGCTGGGAGCAGTGGTAATGGATAAGGGACCTGGTGGAGTTGAAGCAGTTCCTGAGAAAAGTACGGATAGATGTGGAAGGTAGTATGGGCCCGTACTACTGAAAGCAGAGGATCCGTACTCGATTCGGGAAAGGCCGAGACAAGACCAGGAACCTGGTAGGGTATGTTTGACCTCGCATCAGTGATGAGTATTCTGATAGTGGTTGTGGTATATTTTCAGCATGGTGACATTGCGAGAGAGACCAGCGGGCGGATCAGGCACCGGAGAGGGATCAGGCTCGGGTTCAGGGACCAAGCAGCTCGAGGAGCGGATGAGAGAGTTGATATCAGCTGAGGTTACGCGCAGTATTTTAGCTCAGACTCTTGTGATCTTTGGCACGGTCAAGGAGGGCATACTGGAGATCTTGGATGAGAGGCTGGGAGCCTTCCGTACTGAGATGATGGCATTCTTGGGAGCGCGTACCTTGACATTTCGAGAGTTCAGAGCCTGCGGGGCACCAGATTATCATGGGGCTAGGGACCCCATTGCTAGCAGCAGATGGTTGGCAGATGTAGCCAATGCTTTTCGTACGAGCAGGTGTCTCGAGGGGGACAAGGTTAGACTCGCCTCCTGTCTTCTGAAGGACAGAGCGAGGGATTGGTGGGAGGAGATTGGTCATGCTTTGGGGGATGATGCCGCGTTGGATGCGATGACTTGGAGCGATTTCTCAGCTAGGTTCAGGGTGGAGTTTTCGCCGATTATTGAGGTGCAGCAGCTGGCACGAGAGTTTCAAGATTTGACGCAGACTACTGAGACTGTGGCGGAGATCACCGCCAAGTTCAGAGAGAGGGCTCTTCTCGTACCGCAGTATGTCGCGGATGAGGAGATGAAGAAGGCTCAATACCATGAGATGTTGAGGGATGACATCAGGGAGTTTGTGAGCAGGTCCAGCTGTAAGACGCTGGAAGATATGATTTCTCGGGCTAGAGAGAGGGAAATTGATTTGGAGCAGATCCGGAAGAGCAAGCCGGATGAGGTTCAGGTAGCTACAGGTTCGGGCAAAAGGCCCAAGGGATCGGATTCGAGATCGAGGGATCATCAGGACCGCAGTCGGTGCGGAAAGTGTGGCAGGGCGCATGGGGGCGCGTGCAGGAGTGGTAGCGGTGGTGAGTCTAGCTGTTTCAAGTGCGGTCGGACTGGTCATTTCAGCAGGGATTGTACTGTTAACGCCGCGCAGGGATCATACATGATATGTTTTCATTGCAACCAGCGGAGCCACAAGAAGGCCCAGTGCCCCAGTTTGTCTTCGGCAGGACAGGTGATGGCACCCGCCCCTGCAACTTTGAGGATCACAGATGGCCGTCAGGGACGGGTAGAGGCACCTGCGGTAGGGAGCAGGGCTTTTCAGATGACGACCTTGGAGACGCGAGCAACGCCGGACGTTGCAGGTATGCAATTTCCCATTTTCAGTTCTTTTATTTGTACATGATTTCATTGTTATGGTTCAGCATCATTAGCGGTAAAAGTATTTTATTTTGATTGGTTGATTGTGATTGAGTTATATGCCATCTGCATACCTTGGATATTTGTATGGTAGTTAGGGGATGTGCTCTATTGAAGAAGGTTTCGAAGGATGCAGTAACTGTAGCATGCTTGGGAGGGATTTGGTACGTTTCGCTAGTTCGGAGTGGTGCAGTGATTGTGATGGATTGGCTAAATCCCTAGCTATGGCGGGCTTGGGTTCCTCAGTAGATGGGTTATGGAATGGTAGCAAGGATCGGGATCTCTTTGAGTATTGAGCAGCAAGGGGTAAGCAGGATCAAAGTGGGGGAGAATCCTCCGGGTGTGCCCAGAGAGGAGCACGCAGACCCAGAATGAGTACGTGACCTCTGAGAGGGAAGAGAAGTAGTTTAGCGTTTGATGGAGTGAGGATTTCAGGGTTGGGAGTTTGAGAAACTCCACATCAGCTAGCGCGTATGATGGTAATGGTTAGTTATGGTTGAGAATTCAGGATGTGGATCGCCTGAAGGACTCGCGGGAGTCGGAATAAGGATCTTGAGCAGCTGATGGCACGTGGGTGCCTTCGTATTAGCAGTCAGTAGTGGAAGTGTTGTAAGACTACAGGGCAGCTGTAGCATTCCCTAGAGGTCAGCAATGGATGGTGATGTAAGCCTATGGGTAAGCCGTAGCATTCCTTAGTAGTTCCGTTAGCGGAGTTGGGGCGAGGCCCTTATCTCCTAGTGATCAGGTAGGGATCAAGATTGGGTAAGTGGATGAGAATGATAGGGAGTTGCCTGTATAGCTCTAGAGAGGTGAGACCTTGGGAGAGGCCGCTCCAGGATATAGTTGGGTGAGACCCGTGGGCGAGGCCCGTATGAGACTAGCAGTGCAGGTGAGACCTGGGAGCAGGGTTGCTCAGTAGTATGGTTGGGTGAGACCCGTGGGCAAGGCCCGAGCGAGAGTGACTAGACTAGTGAGACTAGAAGGATAGAGGCGGGTGGGACCCGTGGGCGAGGCCCGTGAGTTTTAGCAGCGCAGGTGGGACCTGGTAGGGACCTTAGTGTCAAGTTAGGGGATCGGGGATCCCAGGTTTGTAGTTCCTGGATGGCAGGATTGATTGAGCAGTTATAGGTGGTCGAGGTTTCTTTGGAAGTCGCTAAGAGCGACCAGTGATGGTGTTGGGACTAGCTACCGGTGGGAGCCGGTAATCCAGTCATTGATAGGTTGGTAGGGACCAGGGTGGTCTCAGTTCATCAGGGAGTCAGACGAGGAATAGCAGAATTGCCAGTCAGTGACAATGCGAGTATGCAGCGTATGGTGGAATTCAGTTAGTTGAGTCGAGGGGTGCTCGACACCAATTGTTGGCAGAAAGGAGTGTCAGTGAGTACTGACGGTGATGACCCGTTCTGGGAATAGCGGGGGTGATGGAGTTAGTGAAGGATAGGACCTTCACAGTGTCAGAGGAAAAAGTCGGTTATGAGGCTTTGCCTTGGGAAGGCAAGGAAATCGCGCAAGGAAAGAAGTGGAGAGCCTCTATGGGTTCAGTGCAGCACTCGGTGAGTACCAGAAGGAATGTCGGTTGAATAAGTTGTGTTTTCAGAATGTTTAGGGTCAGGGTTAACCCGAGATGATTATCCGCAAGGTTCGATGCTAGTCAGAATGATCTGGCGGTGGGCCATAGCAAACTTCGAGGACGAAGTCTAGTTTAAGTGGGGGAGAGTTGTAACACCCAAGATTTTGAAAGCCAAGAAAGTAAAGGAAACCCTAAATTTAAGGGGGGACTCGGCGAGTCCAAGGAAGGACTCGGCGAGTCGGAGCGGGATCCGGGTCGAGGAGTAAGTGACCAACTCGGCGAGTTGGCCAAGTGGACTCGGCGAGTCTGGTCTGTGCGAGGAAAACCCTAAATCCGGGGCTTGGAGCCTATTTAAACGTCTCAATCTTCTTCCTAGGGCTCCTTTACTGCCTCTCACACCCAGAACGCCGCACCCTAAGCCTCCATTGTGTTCATTCAAGGTTTTAGCCATTTTTGAGTGGTTTTAAGGAAGAAGAAGGAGTGGTAATCTTTGAAGCATCAAGGAGTGGTCTTGGATCCGAAGTTTGGGAGCATTTCAGAGCATTTGAAGGTATTAAGTCGTTCTCTCCTCCAGATTTTCCTTGGTTATGAGTTTTGGGGCTTTTAAGCCATGTTTAAGATCAATCTTGAGCTTGAGGTCCAGATCTGAGGTTGCTACCTCAGATCCATGCTTGTTTTGGTTTAGAATCCCGTAAAGCATTAGCCATTGGGTGGAATTTGGAGCCTCTTGGTCTTAAACCCTAGTTATTAGTGCATTTTGCCTAGATCTCCCTCTCTACACGTAAAGTTTGCAACTTTACGTGGGGAATAGGCTTGGGAAGGATAGATCTACAGTTTGGAGTTCATGCATGACTCGGAAGTCCTCTGCATGTAAGTGGATCTTAATGGACTCGACGAGTCCTTCGAGTGGACTCGGCGAGTAGCTTGAAGATGAGGAGGAACTCGACGAGTGGGATGAACAGCTCGTCGAGTCGGATGAAGATAGGCATGAACTCGGCGAGTTGGATGAACAACTCGGCGAGTTGGATGAAGATTGCCGGGTGCTCGGCGAGTCTGTTCTTAGACTCGGCGAGTCAGGTCGCGTGGTCCCAAACCCTTCGAGTTAAGTCTCGAGTCAGCGAGTCGAGCCAGGTCTCAGTGAGTTGGACAGGACAGGAATCGTGAATCAGTAGACTCGGCGAGTAGAGTCGCGAGTGGAAGGACTCTGGACTTATGAACTCGGCAAGTTAGTAGGGTGACTCGGCGAGTAGGGTTGACCTGGAAGGTTGACTTTGACGAGGACGTTGACTTTGACAAGAGTTGACTTGGTTGGCCTTTGAAGGTCAGTTAGACTAAGTGTTATGTGGATATTGGTAGCTCGGGGAGCTAGCGGAGCAGCAGTTCGGAGTCAGTGGTCAGGTAGCGGTCAAAGGGGTTAGCAGCAGCAGTTCAGCAGTATCAGGTGAGTTTCCCTTTGTATGAATGGGTCTACAGCCACAATGCCGACCCATGTAGTTATGAGTAGAAGACCCGGGGGTTAGCCCTAGGCACAGTATGCTAGTATGATATTTGGACGAGGTCCAATGATAGAGGGCGGGTGCCCAAGGAGAGGTTTATGTGATTGTTTATACTTGTTGTGTGTGTGATACTTGTATGTGCCTGGTAGGGAGGTGAGTGAGGGCGAGGTCCCGTATCTCACCAATAGCAGAGTGTGGATGGTGTTCCACATCTCAGTAGCAGCAGAGCAGGGGTGAGGCCCAAGTTAGGAAAGGAGTGAGGGTGGGCTGGGCCTTTATCTCACTATCAGCAAGAGTATGGACGAGGTTCCATGACTAATCAGTAGCAGGACACGGGCGGGGCCCAGAGATAGGCGAGGCCTTAGAGCAAGAGTTGTTAGTATATGTTAGTTTATGTAATGATATGTGATATGTTTATGTGCTATTATATGTTAGTGGGCGAGGCCCTGTGACAGGCGAGGCCTAAGTGAAACAGATCTGTATCCGAGCAGGGCTCGAAGCCAGGCGGGGCCTGGAGTGGCGGGGCCGTTGTATCGGGCAAGGCCCGGGGTAGGGGGCGAGGCCTAGGATAACGGGCGTGGCCCAGTATGTGCAGTATGTGATTTTGCATGGTATGTAGTAAGGTGGGGAACTCACTAAGCTTCGTGCTTACGGTTTTCAGTTTTGTTTTCAGGTACTTCCGGTAGCGGAGGGAGGAGCTCGGGGTGATCGCATGGCACACACCATAGATTAGTCAGCTTGGGAATGTTTACTCTGATAATAAACATGTGTTTTGAAAACTTGTACTCAGATTATGTTTTAGAATGATGTCTTTATTTAATGTAATGTTTTATTAAAAAGAAATTTTTGGTCTTAAATTTTGGGATGTTACAGGTGGTATCTCTCCAATAAGTCTTAATGCATCTCGTACGGGTACATGTCCTCATAGGAATTTTGGAATTTGAAGTTGATAGTGGCTATCATGATGCAATGTACCTTCGTTGCATCTCGCTTGTGAGTTTCAAAAGCGGTCATTTCAGCTGGAGTAGCGATTTCAGGGTTGATCTTCTCGAGCTTCTCATCGAGGACATACTCCTTATCCTCATAGCGAGCAATAGTGCAAATGTATCTTATCCATTCGCTAAAGTTTGTCCCATCGAAAGTGACCTTTTGACAAAGGCTCATCAATGTGAAAGAACTAGCAGCAGCGTTGTTCGCGTTCGACATCTACAAATAGAAAGGATAAAGATAGATTAGAATATGAATCCCTAATTATCACCCAATAAGAATAATTAGGGCTAGGATCCAACAACAATATTTACATATTAGAAAAGGGATGCCGTAATCTAACATGCAAACAATTTGAAGGTAAGTGAGTGACGATTCACTAATTCTCCACCATGAAAACCTAACTATAAGTTCTAAATGAATTTGAGAATTCCTAGGTTTAGATGAGATTCATTGAAACATTTCAATGGCATGTTTAAATCTCGATACGCCCCTCTTGTTTGTGACTGGGATACCGAGGATCACAAAGCGGGTGTGAATTACCATGCAAATTCACATGGTGCCTTCATTGTAACGATCACCTATTCGATGTGCCGGTAAACCACACACGCTCCATCGAACTATGATAAACAATGAATCACCCTTTGCCACTTTTGCTTAGAACCAATTAGTGTGCCGGTAAACCACACACGCTTCACTAACATCTTAGCAAGGGTGCAAAGTGTAATTTCACGGGATTGCATCAATTCACTTTTCCTAAAGTAACTAAGATTGGGAAATTTTAAAAACATGTAGTTACTTTGTATTTCATATTATACTTTTAATGAGAAGATGAGGTTGCCCTATCCTACCCGTTCGGCTAACGACCCTCCATCGATCAAGCAAGCGGTGGGTGTGAGTGTATACCCATTAAACGCCATTTTATAGGCCGTAACCTTATACCCACCTTATAGATCGGCTTCGTGAATGAGGCCTACTAACGGTAAGACTAGCATTTTAGTTATACATATATATATATATATATATATATATATATATATATATATATATATATATATATATATATATATATATATATATATTAATCTTGTAATATTATATTAGTATAGGGTTGTATTTTAAACTTGTAGAATTCTAGGGTTTGAATTTTAAATTGTCTAAATTAAACTTTTAATCACAAAACATAAATTTCAAAACTTGAGAACAAGTTTTAAACATTTAAAACATGGAGGATCAAATAAAAAAATAATCTCAATTAACAATTAATTCCATAATTATCTATATTTGATTTATTTAAGATTTCTTGCATAATAATTTACCAATTTAATCAAAAATAATTAACTAATTATCACATAAGGAAATTAAATATTTTATTAATTGATAAATCTCTTTAATTAGATCAAGATTATAGTCATATATATCAAAAAATCGGATTAGGGTTGATCTAATATGATAAAGGCAAGTTTCCATAAGATAAATATCAAAAAAATCCCGAATCTGGCCCTTCCTGACACTTGGACTCGCCGAGTGCACCATGGGACTCGCCGAGTCCACAGTGGGACTCGCCAAGTCCATGACTCAAAAACATAAAAAACGAATTTTTCAAGCAGGATTCAAACAAACAAGCAACAATTTAATAGAAACCAATCTAGGCTCTGATACCACTGATGGGTTTTTGGCTATATGAACATTCCTATGTGTACATGCAAACCCTAATGCTTGGATCTAGGTTTCTCTAATTAAACATGCTTTTAATCCAAGACTTCTAAAGACTAATTAGGTATAAGAACAATACAAATCAGATCTAGAAGTTTACCTTTGAATCTCTTGTTTTGATCTTGTTGTGTTGGAGCTCTAGAGTCACAATTGTCACTCCTCTAATGGCTTACAAACACCAACTAGCAAGGAGGATGATTTGAGAGAGAGGAGAGGGGCTAGAAATCGGCCAGGGTTTCTTTGCTTTAGCATAGGTGCCGATTTCCCTTGCCCTAGGGGTCTATTTATACTTGTAAGGCTCCTAAGGTTTCAACCTTAAACCCTAGTTGGATAATCTTTCCTTAAAGCAATCCAAATCCTTTCCATGATAAGCCTTGGACGAATTTGAGGCTATCCCAAGCCCTAGAATTCGTCCATCATCTATCCAAGAAGGATTTACAGCCCAAAGTGTAACTTTCAAACAATTGACAGTTTATACCCTCTTATTTAATTAATCTCTTTAAGTCACCAAATTAATACTAATTAATCTATGACTTATATTAATCAAATAACAATATTATTATTCCTTATATTATTCTCATAATATATCAATAATATTTATTCTCTCATAATAAATCATCCTGTCAAGTTGCTATGGTGAAGGCAAC
This sequence comes from Lactuca sativa, assembly GCF_002870075.4. Taxonomy (NCBI): domain Eukaryota; kingdom Viridiplantae; phylum Streptophyta; class Magnoliopsida; order Asterales; family Asteraceae; genus Lactuca; species Lactuca sativa. Next base: position 244,351,222 of record NC_056627.2, on the reverse strand, counting down.
CCAAAAGGACTATGCACAATCGGGTCAAATACTTGCCTAATATAGTTGCAGCCTTAGACACTATTCCAACAATGTAAAGGTTTTCAAAATTGTTTTCAAAAGTAACCAAGGAAGGATGAGATGTATGCAATCAGCCGGAGGAAGAAAGTATACTTCAAGATACCCACATTGTTATTTGATTATGATAGAATTGCATGCTAGTTTGTTGGCTAGGGATCCTCATGAATTGCATGATAGAATTACCTGATGTGTGATGCCTGAGAGTGAGTAGGCTGAGGATCTTTAGGAGTTAAATGTGAGGATTGCTTGATATTTATGATGCCTTATTATATGTAGAGTTCCAATGATCGAATGCAGCTTGATTGTCCTTTGTAGGACTCATATTGATGTGAGTTAACTATTAAATGAATACGCTGAGTTATATGCTGGAAGGCTTAAATAATCTCGAGAGTGATTGATTTGGCCCTACTACGCATCTCTTGTTTGAGTCTAACTGTTGTATGGATTGGCCTTTTAGTCGAAATATTATTTAAGTTTTGTTGCATGTAATTGTATTCATGTAATAGTTAGCCGACATTGGTAGGGGTCTTTTAACAGCTGATGGAAAGGTAAGGTGGGAGTCCTAAGATAGCCTAGGAAGTGCTTTGGTATGATGGTGCGTTGTTTAGCGGGTTTTGGAAATACCATTTAGAGGAGGTGACTTAGGAGATTCGGGATGATTCTTGAGGAAAGTATGGATAGGTGTGGAAGGTAGTATTGGGCTCGTACTACTGAAAGCACATGTGTCACACCCCCAGACCAGATGGCGGAAACGTCCGGAGGCGGGGGACTTCATTGTGCAGTATCATAACAATTGAATATAAATGAAACAGAGCAATCCAAACATCATACATTGAGATAACAAACTTTCATTGTTTACATATTGGGTTTGTTAATCGAGTTACACAAAAGATACATAAGTAGAAGATAATCCAAACTACAGCTAAATGATCTTGCATCGGCGTCCCTTATTACCTGCTTACTAGATCCCTGAGAATACAAGTCGTTTTGAAAAGCGTCAACTAAAAAGTTGGTGAGTTCATAAGCATTTTTGTATAAAATAGTTTACACTTGTGTTAGAATCGTTCTCGTTGTACTTTCAGAAAATCAGATATTTTCTATGAAATCGTTTGAAGTATTGCCTTGAAAATCATGGATATATGCGTGCATGTCATTACTTTTGTTCATCCTTATAAGGAGTGATTTTGAAAAGTAGTGTGATTTGGAAAAGCGAGTTGTGTCCAAGAATAGTTCTTTTGAATAGTAACAATCAATCGTCTCAAGAAAAATCCCTTATTTTCAAAAAGGAAATATGGTTGAAAATCATGTTCCTCTTATCGAGTAAAATTGAGTATGTGCGTTCTAGTTTATCGTTATCGAAATCGTAAAAGAATCGTTTTCCCAGAAAATCCTATATTTTCTACTACAAAATAATCGTAAGTTCTGTTTTATCGTTATCGAAATCGTAGAAAATCGTTTTCTCCAGAAAATCCTATATTTTCTGCTATAAAATATTCGTAAGTTCTAGTTTATCGTTATCGAATTCGTAGAAAATCGTTTTCTAGTCCTACGCTTTTTAATTTGTAAAATAGCAGTATTACGACTCTATACTTGTTAGGAGAAAGAATCCACATGGCTATTGTGGACATTCTATGTGATGAAGAAGGACAGTCAACACAACAAATGCAGACCATCACCTATCACGTGTAGGACAGCCAACACAACGTGCCTAAATTTATTTATGAGGTTTTCCTTACATAAATTTCTAGTTAATATAACATATTCTATTGAGTCGTTATAACCATACTAATCATGACAGAGTGCCTGTTTTGGTGTTTCTCAGGCGCCCTCGGTTTGGAAAAGACATTTGTTACCCTAGACTGGCATGTCTAGCTGTAGCGAATAATGAAGGTGCGGGGTGTCGACCCCGTATAGATCTATACACAAATTCCCGCTCTCCCTCCAGGAGACTTTGGCTATAACTCCTTACAGGACTTAGACATACACTAATATTTTTATATTTAGGTACTTTTGAGATTTGTCTGACTAGAATATTAACAACCTCTTGAGAAATCGTTAGAGATCCATTATTTCTTAGATAAATAATGAAACTCGTACTTATTGAATAGAAATATCATTCTTGTCCCATATCGTTGATTGTGCTCGTTCACTAGGTGCATGTGTTCGTTTCTTTTCATTTATTGAAAAATGAGTCATTTTAGTCAAGAGAAAAAGTGTCAAGTTATAATTTATATAAATTTATACCTGCCGGTTATGACACACATTTTCTGTTTTATGACATATATAACATTACTTAAGTTCTTGGAAGTTTTATGACAGCAACCTATGACATGCAAAATTTTCTGTCATAAAGGATCTATTTGTATATTTTCTTGACGCAAACTTTTATGTTGAATATTTATAAAATACTCCCTGATAGTTTGCAAAATAGTCACAAAGTTTCTATTTTCGAAAATCACTAGAAATGGTGTCCACTTAGTAAGGTTCCTTTTTATAAGTTTTATTTCTAGACATGAAAGCATACGTAAAGGGCTTAAGTTGGACACATCCAATAGTTGGGAGGCTCTTTTATACCAAAGTATCCTCTGTTCTTTATGGAATTGGGAATTCTTACGTTCGTGAGAATATTACTAAAATATCAATTTAATAATATTTCACACACACATACAACCATACGTATATAAGCAATTATTCAAGTACTTAGGCAAGATTTGACTTGTACTCTCCACCAAAAACATTAAAATATTGAAAAGGTGGGGTATGAAGCTCACCTTGAGTTGGTTGAGGAGTTGTTTGGAGTTATGGAGTGAAGATTTCAAGCTTAAACTCTTGCTGAGATGAGGAACTTCGCTGGGAGGGATGCTTTCCTTAAAATTTCTCAGGAGAAGTTGAGAAACTTCCTTCCAGCATGATCCCTTGTTCCTGCTTGAAGATGAGTTTTTGAGAGAAAATGGGGAAAAGTGAGAGAGAAAGTGGAGTCTAAACTCCCTCACCGTTGTTGCTTTGGAGTATACGGAAAAGGAAAGGAACCTTTGATGCATCGAGATCTGGTGGTCCATGCATGGATATATTTGGTGGGTAAAGCATGGAGTATTGTGATTTGCATGGGAAATGGGGAATTTCATCAAATCACAAAGTCAATCCTTTTGTCCTTTTCTTGATTTAGGATAAGGTTTTCCTAAATCCCAACCATTTATTTTTATGAAGCGTATGCTTAAAATAATAAATTTTAGCATAAAATAATGGTTTTAGGGGTCTCAGTTAGGAAAAACACGAGTTTGGTGGGATTTCCGACCTCAAAATACCTTAAAATGGTGAAAAAGTCTGAAATGACCAAAATCCAGGGCTAAAAGGTGAAATCCAGAGCTCTATGGTAATTTCCGAAGCTCTTCTTTAAATTCCAGAGTTATAACTTAAATTTCGGAGGGAAGGATGAAGGTTGCGAGGGTCCGAAGTGGCCATCATTTGTGTTCCGGAGCTGCTGTACAAGTTCCGAAGTCAAAGCCCACTTCTGGAGTCGGGTGCGAGATCAGGTAAGTCCGGACCGAGGATGTGAGGCGGCTAGATGTCCAAAGCAAGTCATGCGAAGCCTTCCGAATTCAAACCTTCCGGAGAGTAAGGAGATCTGAAGCAAGGGAGTTCTGAAGGTGAGAGCCTTCCCGGTTCCTTAGAAAGTGTCCGGACTAAGAGGGTTCCGGACCAAGAGGAGTCCGGACCAAGAGGGTTCCGGACCAAGAGGAGTCCGGACCAAGAGGGTTCCGGACCAAGAGGAGTCCCGACCAAGAGGGTTCCAGACCAAGAGGGTCCTTTTGGGGTTTCCTCTTCCGGTTTTGAGTTGTTTTCAACTAAAGAAGGTATTTAGGGAGATTTGAGAGAGATTTGAGATCCGTGGAGAGATTTGGGAGAGATTTCACATGCTTGGAGAGATTTAGGAGAGATTCATTATTCTTGGAGAGATTTGGGAGAGATTCACTATTCTTGGAGAGATTTTGTATACTTAGAGAGATTTTGGACACATTCACTATTCTTGGATAGATTTCGCATACTTAGAGAGAATTGGGAGAGATTCACTATACTTGGAGAGATTTAGGAGAGATTCAATATTCTTGGAGAGATTTCACATACTTTGAGAGATTTGGGAGAGATTCACTATACTTAGAGATATTTGGGAGAGATTTATTATTCTTGGAGAGATTTCTCACACTTAGAGAGATTTGGGAGAGATTCACTATACTTGGAGAGATTTGGGAGAGGTTCGATATACTTGAAGAGATTTTGCATACTTTGAGAGATTTGGGAGAGATTCACTATACTTGGAGAGATCTGGGAGAGGTTCGATATACTTGAAGAGATTTGCATTCTAACATTTTATGGCTCCTTCGGAACTCATATTGAACACTTAGATGTGTTAGCACAAGTCTCACAAGAGTCCTTACTTACCTGAGGATGGAATTTCCTAGCCAAAAGTGCTAGTTGTGACAACATGATCCATACTCAAGCCAAGGAAAGTCACAAGGATTATATGAAGCCTATAGAATTAAGATTATCGGGCATGTTCTGATCATTGTATTGTTGCTTTTTAGTAGGGTGATGAGCACTCGTGGAGGAGGTTCTGGTTCTGGTTTAGGTTTAGGTGTTGGTGCTGAGCCGATTGAAGAGAGGGTTCACAAGTTTGTTTCATCTGAGATCACTCACGATATTTTGGATGTGACTCATGTGATGTTTGGCACCATCAAGGAGGGGATCATGGAGCTACAGGATGAAAAAAAAATTGGGGCCCTTCATGCAAAGATTGCCTCTATTCAGATCGGGTCACAAACACTATCTTTTCAGAAGTTCAACACTTGCGGAGCCCCATGGTCCTTTAGGGAGAAGGACCCTATTGCTAGTAGGCGGTGGATTGCTGAAAAGGAGGATGCTCAGCGGACTATTTCTTCTCTGAAGGATCGAAGGCGGGATTTGCATCCTACCTTCAGAGGGATCGAGCCCGTGATTGGATTTCTGCTGAGGTTTCACATACTTTACAGGAAAAATTGCCTGTAAGTATTGGGTATATCACCAAAAAGATGGTCTCTAGGTTCGAGGAATAGTTTACAGTTGTTTAGACAGTGAATGGGATTGTCGAGGTGACCTAGGAGCGGGAGCTTGGTTTAGAGATGCAGCTGGGAAAGAGAAAGTAGACTCACGAACTGACTTTGCTAGAAACATCTATGAAGTTTGATGTTGCCATGGCTAGAACTGGAGGCTAGGAGGACCACAACATTTACGCTAAAGGTGGGGGAACCCACGATCTTGTGTGTTGCAAGTTCAAATACGGCAAGTGCTGACGGAAGAGACATGTTCACTAAGATTGCACCATGGAAGTAGAATTATGTCATCGTTGTCACCATCCTGATCACATTAGGGAAAATTGCCCATCTTTGTTGAGTGGGGCGATTCAAACCCCATCATATGCGGTTTTTCAATAGGCGAAGTCAAGACCTCAAGACCTCACAGGTATGTATTCCTTCATTTTTTATTTTGATCATGTGTGTGTATATGAGACATTATGATCGGTTCAGTAAAGTCTCCACCTAAGGATCATAGTTTCTTTATGGATGCTTGGTTATTATTATTATTTTATTATTCAAAGAATTGTCATATGCCATTTTACATACCAAGAGCCATGTTTAGAGAGAGGAGGCAAGCCCTGAGTAAGGGGAAGACTAGGTGTTCCGCTTGCAGGATCGCCAACCAGATTGATGTTGATGGTTCCAGCTTGATGGGTCGGAGGAAGTTGCAGTGTAAGTTTATTGAATTTCCAGTATTCGAGAATCGAGATTGTTGAGATCTTTTATAGTGGAGAGGATTAAGGGATTAGAAGCTAGTGCAGGGTGAGTTATTGTAAGATTTCTGTTTTAGGATTTTACACGTAGTCCTTGCGCCAAAATCTTCTAGACAAGATCTCAATGTAGTTGGTTGTCCCTTCTGGAACAACGAAATAGAGTTAAGAGTATTGCGTGTCACTCAAGATGTATATCAATTGAATAATTGGTTAGCTTGTTGAACCAACCACTATAATTAATAAGGATAGAGCTATTATGGATTTTTCAACTTATTTAAGGGTGTGTAGGATGCACTTCCACACAGGTTTGGTTTAGTGGTTGAGATTGTTCGAAAATTTTCGGGTAGTATCAGTTGACGGCGCTGTGGGTGCTCCAATTATTCTTCAAATGTGGAGCAACGAATATTTTCTGGACCCATGATTAGAGTGTCGGAGTAATGTTGACCAGTTTCTGGAAGGACTTCGGGTCTATGTGAAATCCAATTTCGATGATTCGTGCCATTAAGGTTAGAAATGAGTCAATTTGATCTCGGTTCTGATAGCATTGAGGTTAATTATGGAGTTTCCTTTAATTTGGAAGTTTGATTCAATCAATTGATCAAATGTTGGATCTGTTCCATTATTTACATTGGAAAAGTTTCTTTGAGATGGTTTTATGGTTTCAATGTTTATTGATATGGATGGTGATCACAACTGAAAATCTTAGGGCATGGACATTATGGATGGTGGACGTATAGTGGGATTCTTGAAGTCGTTAAGGAGTGGCTGATTTCAATTAGGGGAGAACCACTTGGGAGTAGCGGGAATAATTTCATGTGTGGTTTAACTCGGAGTTCGTATCTAAGGGAAAGAGGATAATTGGTTTTTGGTTGTAATTAGGGAATAAAAGATTAAGGAATTTGGGTTATCTCATTTGGGGACGTGAAGCAGAGGTAAGGACGCGTTTGGGATCCATGGCCAGGTTCAGAAAGAGGGTTGTGTTAGGATCTCTCTGCTTGTTATTTTCTGATGAAGGCTTTGGGGTTCGAGGCACAACCCGAACACCTGATAGGGTTCAGCAGGTCGGGGTTCGACTCATATTGATCTTTGATTAGGTTTTTTTGTAGGTGGCTGGCAAGACCATGGGTTGGGCCCATGGTAGTTGTGGAAGTGTTGTAAGACTGCGGGGAAGTCGTAACGTTCACTTGGTTGGTAGACAGGTGTGGAGTGTGATAAGTCTACAACTTGGATTGAGCATTCTATAAGATGAGTTGGGTTGTACAAGAATGGTTGTGAGGTTATAGAAGGATTGCATATTGTAGTATGGTATGGCTCTTGTGGTATTGGTAAGTGTTAAGCAAGACCTTGTTTGGATTCATGCAAGTTGGTGGGATGATAGTCGTATGTCTATAGGCCCACCATATGTTGTTCATGAATCTTCATGGCTGAGATTGGGGGAGGGCATGAACGGTGAGGAACCATGAGCTTCTCATCCCAAAGGTTGGTTGGTGTCCTCTTGGATTTCACTTACGTGATGTGTCGGTAGTTATGTCGTGGAGATCCGCATGGTGTAATTCGCTTGGTCTTTGACATAATTGGGTATTTGGAGCAGTATAGGAATACTGTTGATGGCCCAGTAGCCGTTGAGTATGGGTCGGTTTTTGGTAGGATTTTGACTTGTTGGAAAAGTCCATGTTGTTTTTCGGCAGTTCCTCGTGGAGTTCCTTAGTGGGTCCTTATCCGTTGTTGCAAGATTGATTTCAAGTAAGTTAAATTGCCAGTGGTAGAGTTAGTTGAAGGAACCTTGGATAAATTGTAGTTAAATTGTACCCCAAGAACAAGGTAGTATGTATGCTGCCCCTGACTTTCTTTAGGATTGACCACTTATACCCTCGTGGAAGCGGTAGGATGGTGATGACTTGGCAGGAAGTCAAGTGTAAACCTAAGAACTTTTATGCGGTTTCAAATGGATGATCATCAGCCACTATGTTTGATCCTAGGAATTCTAAGTTGATGGGTTCCCAATTCGGTAAGGTATAAGTCAGTTCAGCTGTAATTTCGAGATTATCCCCATTTAAGTGGTTTTCACTAGAAGTTGGGTCACCGATTTATCAGACTGTTTCGAGTAGTGGCCATGGTAGGCAGGGTAGCCTATCGACTGGACTTTCCTGAGGAGCTTATTCAAATTCACAAGCAGTTTTTATGTGTCTCAGCTACAAAAGTGTATAGCTAATGATTCAGCAATGGTTCCTTTGGACAACATGCTGGCTGGTCAGCGCCTGAACTATGTTAAGAGGCCAGTGACAATTTTAGATAAGAAGACGAAGGCCTTACGTAACAAGGTGGTACCATTGTTCAAGGTTCAGTGGTAGCATTGAAAGGATTCTTAATGGACTTGGGAACCCAAGGCAGAGATGTGAGAGCACTACCCTAAGTTATTCGCAACATCGGACTTCGAGGATGAAGTCTGATTCAAGTGGGGGAGAATTGTAACATCCAAATTCTTGGAGGTATTTAATTTTAATGTAATTTGGATTTTGGGAGTAACCACGTCGTGGTGAAGGCATCGCACGTCGTGGCGATGCTGGAAGTTTCGCAGGTCATTTAATGATCCCCACGACAAGGTATCTTTTGGCCACGATATAGTAACCATCTGTCGTGAAAACCCTAATTTTTCAGGTATTTAAAGGAAAATGGGGAGGCTAGGGTTGCCCATCTTCATCCTCCATCACTCTCAAGCCCCAGAAACCTAACCCTAACCCCCCTTGAGGCCCTTGAGCTCATTTTCAAGCCTTTTTTGGTGATTTTAAAGGAAGTAGAAGAAGATTGAGTGCAAGAAGCAAGCAAACAACACTCTCTAAGATTTAGAATCATTTTGCTAGATCATTTGTATGGATCTTTAATCTAGTTTTTCATCTTTTCTCTATGGATCTAGAGGTATCTTGCATGATTGAACTCTTTGATGGATTTTGGGTGAAGCAAAGGGATAAAATTCTTTACGACCCTTAGGAGTCCTAAGAACAGTATATTTTGTAGATCTGAGAAATGGTGGTGGTTTGGGATCCTTGCATGAGTTTTGGTTACCTTTTTGCTCATTTTGACCTAAAATGGAATATAGACCTGAAATATAGTACTAGAAACTCCTCTATAGTTGGTTGGACTAGGGACTTTGAGGAAAAGTGCTTAATGGTTAATCTTATGTCATGATTTGCCTTTATGAGACCTTTGATTAGGGATCTTGTTTTATTGAAGTGTCTTAATGGATAAAGTTGGAAACTTTATCCATTAAGTCGTTGAGAAGGAGTAGATCTGGGGTTTTTAGCCTTTGGTTTTGAGTTAAAAGCAGCTTAACTCGATTAAGCTAATTAGAATGTTCCCCACGACATGACACTAGGCCGCCACGACGTGGCGAGTAGGGACCAGTCGACTATTTTGTCATTTTATACCCACGGCGTGGCCAACGAAAGGCCACACCATGGAGGATTTGCTAATGGCTTATTGATTTCTTTAACTTAGGGTTGGATTGGGTTTAGACCCGTGGGCCACAACGTGGCTAAGGTGGCCACGACATTGAGGTCAACTGAGTTTGACTTTGACTTTGACTTGAGTTGACTTTTGACCAACCCTTAGCGTTGGGAGTTAGACTAAGGTTTTACCTTGTATGACTATCTAGGTGTGAAGTAACACTTTTATTGTTGGCAGTGAGAGCAGCAACAATTGATTTTCGTCTGAGAGGTGAGTTTATCACTATACTTGTGGGTCGAAGGCACCAATGTCGGCCCAAAAGGTTATGTATCCTGGTTTAAGATGTTGTTATGTTGTAGTGATCTATTAAGACATGTATGCTTATCTCTTTGTTGTTATATGTTTATCGGTTACATATATCGACACAATGTGGTTGGGTTGATGCAATACTACTCTGTGCAGAAGGCAACGAACCCGAGAGTAAGCCCGACATAAGTTGTGGATTCGAAAGGTAAGCCAGAATTATGTTGTGGGCTTGAGAGCAATCCAGACATGAGATGTGGGCCAGAAAACGCAATTCAGACTCATGTTGTGGACTCAGGGGTAATCCAGTCCGATGATTGTGGACCCGATATGCATATTGTTATATGTTGTGTGGTGGTATTTTATGGGAACTCATTAAGTGTTGATTTACAGTTTAAGTGTTATGTTTTAGGTACTTCAGATGATCGGGGCAAGGCAAATGCTTGATCGTGCACATCGTCTTGATTTTTTATGAAACTAGTTGTGAAACCCGTATATTATACGGGTTAATTAAAACATAATGTTAAACATGAGCAATTAAATGAAGAGTTTATTTGAATTTGAAATATGAAATAAGTGAAAATTATGAAAAAAAAACATGCAAAAAATAAATTAATTAAAATTATGTGTTTAATTGTTAGACCCGTGTACTAAACGATTTATTATAATAAAATGTTAAATACAAATGTTTAAAGTGTAAATTTAATTGAAATTAAAATTGAAATTTGAAATTTGAAATTTGAAATTTGAAATTAATAGTTATTATAGTAGGTTTAATTTATGGAAACTAAATTAATGATATAGTGGAAATGAATAATGAAGTAATTGACAAGTAGAAAATAAATATATTTCAAAATTATGATAAAATGACATGTGACCAAATAAATGAGAGAATGACAAGTGGCAATAACATTTTCATTTATTAGGGTAGATTATGTTTTTAGGATACTCTGATTTTTGTTTATGACTTTCTGAAACTATGTTTTGTAAGCACTTATGGTTTTAGATGGTTTCCAAAATAAAAATTTTTATCTTGATTTTTGGAATGTTACACCTATACTAGATGCAACATTCATTTAATACCTATATTTTTAGAAACACCTATGCAAATTGATGCGGATGCACGTTTAGACGAACTAGGAATATTTAGGACTAATATGGAAAATTGGGTTATACGAAAATTTCAATCACCTGTAGGCTAGAATTATATTGGTTATATTTTTGAAAATATTTAAACTTTTAAAATAATGGTTGTGAAATTTAAGTCACAAAAGATTATGAATTTAACATTTTAAGTTGTTCATAGGATATAACAAATGAGTCAAAATAATAATTAATTCTAAAACTAAAATATCTTCTAAATATCCAAAAACTAACCATTCAATACCTTTTACTATCCTTCATCCTTCAACCTAAGTATATGTTAATCTTTCATAAACAACTTATCACAAAAAGAAAAATTTGAAAACCAAGTTCTAAATTGAGATGGTCATTTAAAAAAAATGATTATTTGTCTATATTATTTTGTGATTTATTATTTTATAATTTATTTTAATTTTTATGAATAACCCCCAAATAAAACATTTATGCATAACATCTCGATGATCATAAGTCATAGCTTTGAGTCTTTACCTTTTTGGTCATTTTAGTGGTTAGCCCCTATCCTTTTACCTTTTTTCCACACTGTTCTATCTTACTGAAATTTCACTTTCACTACCATTCTATTAACGGAAACTACTTCTTAACCCTGCCATGCAGATATTTAATATATTTATATTTATTTATTTCAAACCAAAATTTAGAAATAGATTTTTAAAAGAAAAAATACAGAAAAAAAACAATCGTTTATTTATCAGAATTTAGAAACACATTTATATTTTGTTTATATATAAATAACATTTACATTTTCAGTTATCATTCAGATTTATCCAAATATTGATTTTTTTAAAGAAGTTATCGGATGTTTTGTGACATGAAATTTATTTTAATCGTTTTGGCATGGAAAAAATATAAATAAAATCACTTATTTTGCTTAAGTAAATGATCTATTTTTTATGTTTTACCTTAGATAATAGTTTACTTCACTTATTTTTATTTTGATATTAACCTAAAAATGAAAAAGATAAATGTTATGTCACAAAAAAAATGAGATTTCTTTAAAAAAAAAAACCGGATACTTAGGTTAGTGTGAAATGTAACTGAAAATATAAGAGTTTTTTTAGATATAAACAATATGTAAGGGTTTTTCTGAATACTGATAGATAAATAGTTGTGTTTTTCTGATTTTGTCTATTTTTAAATAAAAAACTTTGTTGAAATTTAGTTTAATAAAAAGTTCAGTTAACAAATATCCAAAATATTGTTTTAGTAATATCAAATTACAAAATACTAAAGATAGTGATTTTAGTTCAAATTATTTTTCATTTTTAGTATAATAAATATAATTTATGCAGTTAGGTTTGTTTTTAGATCTGGGTACCCATCCTATAAAACCACTATATTTAGTTAAACAAATTGACAAAAAGGTATTTACTTTATAGACACCTATTTTCATTCATAATACAAGAAAATTATTTTCGAAGCCTAAAACCGTTGAAAGTTGTAGTCATTATAAATTATAATTGCGACATATGCTCGAGTCCACGCACATCCTTTTGCAAACTTCATATACAATAATACAATAATACAAATATACGTTGCAACTTTTGTCCCCAACTTTTGTCTAGCTACAACTCCCAAAGTATTTTGAAGGAACCTCAATCTTCATATTGTAATACAGTATTTTTTTTACTAAAGAAATTGACATCCAATGAAAAATAAATGCCATTTAAGGACATATTGTTTTAAAAATAATCTTATTGGCATCTTGTGTTAAAATTCAAAGTGTCGAGTACAAAAAGACTCTGCTCGATGTGAGGTGCATGCAGTGCTTTGTTCTACTCGACTCATTTGTCATCTATATAATAATGCAAACAAATAATCAAATATTTTAAAAAATAAAGAAATTATTACCAAACCTAATACATATGGATTATACTAATTTTTAATTGCGAAAAATATTTTCCCTAAATTAATAAAGTGTGGTGAAATTTGTCTATAAGGTTCACGCCAATTATGCTCATTTTGATTATTTTTATGCCACAGTATTTTGTTTCATTACAAAAAATCAACTTCAATTATATATATATATATATATATATATATATATATATATATATATATATATATATATATATATATATATATATATATATATATATATATAGTTGTTATGTACCTAATATTAGGTATAGAACCATAAAAAAATACATAGTTTTAACAAAATGCAATCAAATCTCTCTACCATCCTTGTATCCTCTATAAGACTAGATGATAGTCTTTGTACATATTATTTTGGAGCTTTAAATATTTAATTTTGCACCACAAACCATGTACAAGAATACATTATCAATTACCTATAAATCTTCATATTCAAATTTAATATAGAAAAGTATAGTGAAAGATTGAAATTATTCATTAAAAACACAATAAAATTCTTCCCATAACACATCAAAAAAACCATACAAGTATACATATGGTAAGTGTCAAAGAAAGTTATAAAGCTTACTAGAGGTCTAATATAAACAACACATTTGAAATACATAACTTTTTGGGGATAAATTATGAAATCAGAAATAAAATGATCTCAAAAGCAATAGAAAGAAGCTAACAATGAAAAAAATTGTGTTTTTTAATCAAAATGAAGTCAATTCTGATGGTTCTATACCTAATATTACATACATGATAGACAAATATTCACTTTTCTCATATATATATATATATATAATATATATATATATATATATATATATATATATATATATATAAGTAGGTTTCCTTGACATACCGAAAAAATAGATATTTTGATATTCAATCTCAGCTACATATATCTCATTTACCGCTCAAGCGATTCAGTGTGCCAACTCACGAGAGAGTTATAATCATAAATGATTATACAGTGTCGTCCATTTCTTTTTCCCTTGCCACCTTTCCCACCACCATAATCACCACTATCACTACCACTACCACCAACTCTGCCACCAACCTTACCACTTCTACATCTATCACCTCTACCACCATCACCTTTGCCACCACCACCTCCTCTATCACCAACTATCATAATCATATATTATTAATGACTTTGTGAACATACATATATGTGTAATCATTTATTTTTAGGCATATAGATATAAACATGTATAATCATATATGATTATACTTTTCTGCCATATAATCATTTATGATTAGGTATTATCCCATCGCACCGGTACATTGGAGCGTTAGAGTTACAAATAAGAAAAAGTTTGATAGAACGATGTCTCGTTAAAAGTATAACAAATAAAAGTAATAAAAACAAAATGCAGGTTCTTAGTTATTTTAGGAAAATGTGAATAGCTGTTAATCCATGAATAATACACATCTATTCCTTATTGTCTATTTATGGAGAGTGTATGGATAACCGACATATAAATGTGAGACATAAGTAAAAGATGATGTGACACTTGTGGTTGTGGTTTGTTGGTAAAGCGTGTGTGGTTAATTAACCGACACACCATTCACCAATGTGAGGAACATGACATAATCAAGGATCACGCGTCATTACATGGTTGGTTCACCATCTTATTTGTGAGATCTCGACATCAAATGCATAAATAAAGGGTGCACAAATCCGAATTTAACATGTCATTGAATAGTTTTAATGAATCTCATCATAGTGATTGAAATTGATAAAGTGTTTTATCTACCTAAAATAATTTTATGATATGATTACAACATCCATCTTCATAAATCGAATTAAAAATATGGATCCCGACCTTAAAATAAATTGGATAACTATTTAAGGAATAAAATCAACTAAGGTGCTCTTTGTTTTTTCTGGGGTAAAATATTTGCAGTCTACGGACCACATCTGTAGACCTCTGCAGTAGAAGATGTGGACCAAACGTCTGCATTTTGAAAAACGAAGATTGTTAATTTGTTTTTTTAACATCTTCAGGCTATTAAAATAAACTAAAATCTAAATAAATTGATTTTTTTAAACTTCAAAGTGATTTTTTAATATTTTTATGACTTTGTTATAAATAATAAACAAATCTAAATCAACTTTTATGTATTATTGTATAAAAAGTGTAAATTATGATACGAATTAATGTAGATATTTGATAAAACCATCAATTTTGGTCGTAAAGTTATATCTAAACATTGTAATTAGAAATTAAAGAATTTAATACATAAATGGATAGAAATAAACTTCGAATTTTCAATTAAATCAATTAAAAACGTATCATAAATATTTTCTTAAGAAATTGATGATACTGTATTAAATAATGTTTTAAAACTTTTGACACAAAAAATATATAAATATATATATATATATATATATATATATATATATATATATATATATATATATATATATATATATATATATATATATATATATATAAACAACTTCAACGACCATTATTATAATAAATATTTTTCTTTATAAATTTGTCAAAAATGTCATGTATATGAGGTCAAACCTTTTTCTTTTTAAGTAGTGTAACTTTTTTTTAAAATTGTTTATCATGAATAAAATTGGGATAAATATAAATTAAAAAAACTAAAAAAATAAAAATATATGTGTTGTTTTAGGCTTGAAGATGTCCGAAGACTCTGGTCCACATCTGCGCCAAGAAGAGGGCGCGTAGACATTTGAAGGTCTGCAGTTTTTAAAACAACAAATAATCTACGAAGACCAATGTCTACGCGTGGTCTGCGCGTCGCAGACAGAAGAGCCCAAGAAGATCTGCAGTCAAAAAACAAACAACACCTAACTAAACTTTTGTTTCTCCATTTAGATGTCGGGTGTGAATGATATTCCTCTCCCACATACTTCTCCACCAACACATTCAATCTCAATCACTAAACCTAATTCCGAATCGCAACCCTCACTTATTTCTATCCTTATAATGCTAGAAAGGTTTAACAACATGAAAGCCTTGCTAACATGTAAACACCATGAAGGAACATTTGTATGTGCATATATAAGATGAAATGGTATATTGACAAATTGGATAACAGCAATGTTGAATTTCCGAAGGAGCAAGCCAATGATTTAGTTTTTTACTCACTTCCAAAGTCATATCGTGAGTTTCTAACGAGCTTCCATATAAGAAGTATGACGTGTTTGTATTAGAATTCTCTAACATGTTAGAAATTTTCGAAGCTAACAAAATTAAAAGTTCAACCCATAGTCATTCCGTAGATATTACAAAGAATGATAGTGAGCAGGAAAAATACCACATTTAAAATAGCATTTAAAAGAAATACAAATACGATGTTTAATCAAATATTTATTCATGTTTATGTTTATATATGTTTTCCTAGGGCTGTCAAAATTGTACCACAGAAAACCAACCAACATGGTACCAACCGAACCAATAAAGTTGTTAGCCGATATATTTGGTAGCCAACATGTTTGGTTGGTAGTACCGTATCAATTGAACAATCTTGGTACGGTAATGGTACAAAAGTTTGAATACCATAGTAATACCGTACCAACCAATTCATATTTTATATATATAGTGTTTAGTGTTTACATTTTTAAAAACCTTATATAAGTTATTTGGTTGTATTACTCAATAGTCATTACCATGTTAAAGAAAAAAAATTAAAGGATTACTTTAACGTTACTTTTAATAGCATTCTTTTGTAAATTAAAAGAACTGCATAACTAATTTTCTTTCTAAATGTCTAAATTATTCGATGTATTTGTTTATTTTAAAATCTTACAATAGACTATTAAAAGAAGTTGATATATATTATTACCAATTTGTACCAACCAAACGTGTTGGTAGCCAAATAAGTTGGTACCAAATATACTTGATACGGTACCGGTACAAAATTTTTTATACTAATTATAATTGGTACGGTACACGATTTAAGGAAAATAAATTGGTATCGTACCAATTCCACCCCTATGTTTTCCTACATAATAATTTGAAATTTTACGAATTTTATTTCATAATAATTTAGAATTTTATGAGAGAGAGAGAGAGAGAGAGAGAGAGAGAGAGAGAGAGAGAGAGAGAGAGAGAGAGAGAGAGAGAGAGAGAGAGAGAGAGAGAGAGAGAGAGAGAGAGAGAGAGAGAGAGAGAGAGAGAGAGAGAGAGAGAGAGAGAGAGAGAGAGATTGTCAACCTTATTTAAGAAAATTAAATAAAAAGCAACTTTTTGCTTTTTGGAAAAAGCACTTCTTTATTTTCTTTATTGCAATTCATTTGCAGGTAATTCCCAAAAAGTCCAAATTCACGGAAACCTTGTAAATAACATAAAATAAGCATTATGTATTTTGTTATGTTTTGAGTTCAATAAATAATCATTTACTAATTGATGTGTTTTTCTTAATATTACATTGTATGACATTTTAAAATGCATAACCATGTGGATTGAATAGTTTAAATGGAAACAGGAAGGCCCAATTGTTTTGTGTAATCTTCATAAGTTAGAAGATTTATATGAGTGAGATACATATATGATTTATGTGAATGACATACATATAGTAGAACCAAAAAAAAAAAAAATAGAACCAAAATATAGTAGAACTATGCAATCACAGCTTTCATAGAATCTGTTACGTGATGACTATCTAATAATTGTATTTATTTATTTATTTGTTTATTTTTTATTTTAAATTAATGTCTTTTTTTTCAAATTTAAATTTATATAACAGTTGTTTGAATTCAAATCACTTGAAAATAAGTCAAAATCTAACAACTTTTGATTTATGAATCCAACAAAATCATCTAAAACCATGCAAATAACAACTTTTTTATGTGCATAAGTTTTATGATTCCATTTTTTTTAAGTTTCATAGTTTACAAGATTCCGAAAAATAAGTTTGTATCTTATATATTTTTTTTTAAGTTCGATAACGAAAAACAAACGAACTAACCCAACTATCAAAGTTAATTACTTGATGTAAACTATTTTTCTTTAATTAGGATAACAATAATTAACCAAAGTTAAATATGAAAACAGAGCTAAAAAATGAAGAACAAAACAGGGCCATTGAATCAAAGCCAGTCGGAAAAAAGAGTCTCCCAAATCTCAGTGAAAACTTCAAAGATAACTCTGTGATGTTCTTGCGCATTAAGTGAAAGAAAACACTCTAAAAGATTCTCAAGATCACGTGCTCCAAAGATTTGTCTTTCAACGATCATCTCCAACATCGAAACCCTAAAATCTTCATGTGGGTCGTTCGATTTCTTCACCACTGCAACACTATCTGTGATGAATTTGCCTTTACTCTTCAATGGGATTACATCAGTAGCTTTAAGATCCTTGCATCCACGACCACCGCGGCTTTTCTTGGGTTTTTTCTGCGTCAATCGTCGTTCTCTGTTTTTGCGAAAAGACACCGACGAGTCGGAGGAAAGTGATCGGGAGGAAAACATAGTGGTTTCGCCGTCGCTTTCACCTTCTTCATCGGTGCTGCAACAATCGTAGTAGTAATTATCTGTAACAGATGAAAAATCTTGGCTTTTGGTGGTTTTCCGGTAATGGGTTTTCTTTTTCTTGGTGCTTTTAGATTTCTTTTCGTAGAACAGAGGCGGCGGAATGGTAGCAGAGTGTGGTTTTCCGGCATCTGTAGCTTCCGGCAATAGAGTGTTTCTGTCGGAGACGTTTTGGTGTTTGGGTTTACGAAATGGTTGAGGTTTAGGGGAGAAGAGATCGATGAGTTGGCGGTGATGGCGGTTTTCCGGGAAGAAAAAGGGCTGATCAGCAACGTCGGAGGTGTGTTTTGTCCGGCAAGAGTTGAACGGCGATTGAAACATTCTTGTGATTCGAACTTTAAAGCCGTTCTCCATTTTCAGAGAGAACGCTGTGAAGATGAAAAAAAGTCTCTTGTATAATTTGTAAATGAAAAAGCTTAAATACACAGGATAATTCCAAAAATAGAAATAATAAAAAATAAAAAAATAATAATAAAAAAACAATTTGAATGTAGTGAGTAGTCATTGATCCAATTAATAATCAGTCGAGTTTTTTCTATATGCCCATCTGTCTCATTTTGTTTTAGAGAAGAAAAGTTAACATTAATATCCGAACGTATTATTTATTCCATTTTGAGAAATGAAATAATATGTAAAAACATATCATTTATGTATTGTACATTGTTTGTGTTTTATAATGATTATAAAAAGTTGTTTTGACTTTCCCAAATAACATTTGATGTCAATAAAGTTTTTTTCTTTAAAACTGGATTCTTAAAATTACAATGCTCGAAGCCAAAATTGTGGGTCATTAGTGCTTTGATTTTAATGTAAAGAAATGATATAGGTATAAAAGTAATGAAAAAAAATAAAATTTTCGACTTTTAATGTTGTTTTTTATATTAATTAATTACTTCAAGTTTCTTTATAAGTATTACTTATAAATTTATTTTAATATTACTACTAATTAAAAGGTATTTCAATTGCGGGATTATATATTACATGAAACTTGGAATTAAATTATTAGAGATATTTACGACGCTAAATGTTAATAATATAAAAGGATTATTATTATTATTATTATTATTATTATTATTATTATTATTATTTGAATGGTTGGTTTGTAGTTAAAAATAATATAATCAAACTAACCTAATTCGTATACGTAGGGTAGGATTAACACTCGAGATCTCTAATTTAAGAGCAAAATCTCTACTAAATAGGTTAGTTTTACACTGCTATAAAATGAATATGTGCAAAAATAAATTTTAAAAAACATCAAATAAAAATTAAGGGTAAATTCCATATTATATATATATATATATATATATATATATATATATATATATATATATATATATATATATATATATATATATATATATATATATAGAGAGAGAGAGAGAGAGAGAGAGAGAGAGGTGTTTAGGTATTCAAAGTAATTATTGTGATATTGTATACATAAATGTGGGACAATCAAAATTTAAAAGAAAAACAAATAATTAAATAAATAAATAAGGGTAAATAGGTAATTTGATAATTAGTTTCCAAAAATAATATCTTATAATTATGGTAACCATTGACTTCAGCTACCTAGGTTTTCTCCATCCATCGTCGGCTTTTTAAAACCACTGAAAGTGAACAAGATCGAATACACGACCCGCTATCGTTTTCTGGTGGGATTATGCAATTCAGGCTCTCGATGATCGTTCGTTGACGTTTTCCTTCTGGGCTCGATGAGTGATCACCTTTGTTCATTGTTATGATCATATGTAGCCCACCTCTGTTACTGTTGCGACGCTATTGCTGTTACCAGTGCCTTCTTCGTCTGAACCAGATGAATCAGACAAGCCATTGAATCCACCATGTCAACACACGGTTATGATATCGATCTTCTTCTTTCCCTTCAAGACAGGGTGCTAGAAACCCTTCCTTCTCCTTCGCCCGATTCACCTGGTAATATTTGTATATTTTGTTATTGAACTCCAGCTTTAATTCGTAAAATCTATGTGGGTTTTGTCTCATTTCATTCGGAGCAAAAGCACACTGCATACTGCTATCATTTCTATATTCCATTTGCGTTTTATTGATTGTTCAAATTTACAAAAACAAATTACTCTAGCTAGTTAATAGATTTGATCAAATTCGGATGAGGAGACCTATCTAGTAAACCCTAATCTACGTGACTGGTTGTTTGGTTGTTTGATTGTTCGATTTGGGTCAGTGAACTTTTAACTGCACATAATCTATTGTTTCACCATCCTCATATTCAACTAGGGCAATGCAATTACTTTAACTTTTATCAGAATTAGAGTTTTATGTGAGAAGTGGCAAATAAGGACTAGTTCTACAGGGTTCCTGTAATTATTTATAGGTTGGAATTAGTCATTTGCCTCGCATTAGTTATGATGTAAACTGAGAGTTCCCTTATAAGTGAAATGTTGAGGGTTACATAAAATTTCCCACCATGGTTTTAGTTGATTTGAAGGTTTTGGGGCCATATTTACCCTCCCTTTTACACAATTCCTATGGTATTTAGGGTTTCGTTGTTTTTTTTTTGTGGTATTCTCTGTAATGCAATAGTAACTTTATTTATGTGTTCTTACTTTTAAATTGGATTTTACTTCTACAGGTGGTTGAGAGCCAAAATGAACTAATTTCTGAACTTGGAGAGTTAGATGTTGCTAATGAAAATGAACGAGTTTTTATCTTGGAATGTCAAACAGTATCGTTCTCATTAAATTGTTTTTTACTTTGGATATTTTCCCAACATAATGCATACCGTAATTGAATATTGAATTCCAATTCTATCATAATGGAATCACGAATTCCAATTCTGTTGGAATGGAATATGAATATTTTTCTCACTAATTTATGCATTGGATTTGTTTCCACAGAAGCAGCTGATGCTTGAAGAATGGACCACGAAATTGAAACTGATTCTTAGCGACATTATTCTTTTAGAATGTATTAGTGTCTTTGTTAGATTTTGATGTTTTTTTTCCTGATTTGAAAGTTTTTTTAGTTTCATTCTTTAACAATAAATGTAATTCTTAGCAATTGTTACCTGTATTCTATAAGAATTAATGTAATTTTTGTTTTTATTCTTCAATTGATGGTTTAAGAATTAGTTATTTTCCATGAAGTTTTTAAAGTTATGATCAAGAAATAGGCTCAAAAATATTTTTATTATTTTATGGTTCAAGAATAATTTTATTTTTGATAAATATATTCTGTCAGAATATCCGAGAATTATCATCACTACAATCAGATTTTTAAAATTAATAAAATCTATTATCCCTTAAAATATGCAATTTTTCTTTTTTAAATTTATGTTAATTGACTAAAATACCTTTAAAATGAAATTAGATGGTATTTCTAATTATCTTTAATTTAATAATATGTATTATTCATTTTCTTAAAATAAGTAAAATTGATTGGCCCACATTTATGCATACAATAACACAATAATTACTTTGAATAGAATAACTTAAGTCTATATATATATATATATATATATATATATATATATATATATATATATATCCCTAATCTAATAAATAAGTATATTTTTGCCATGTGATATTCTATTAGGCTCCCCAAATCTATTTATCCCGCTCCTATCATCTATGATTTTCCAAAATTGCCCATGCTTCTTGTGAGTTGTATTACATACCGTATTAAGGTAGTTTCCATAATCATTCTTCCATTTCGCGTAAAATAATTCTCCACCTCTGATTTAGTCAAATCGAATCCCTACCAAATATAGCTCTAGAGCATTTTACCAAGATTTTGGTTTTCATACGGAAGATTATAGCAAATATGATTGCTAATCTATGCCAAAGTTAACGCTCAACATTCCAAACTGAAAGCGATAAATCAGGAACTTCAACAAATGAATTTGTGTATATTGATTTTGTCTCTTATTCATTTGATTCAAACTCTTCAATCAACTTCTTCTTCTGGTTCTCTATTTTAATTTCTACCTCTTGAGCTTCGTTGAATTGCAAACATTAATGATGTTTGGTATGTTGCTTGGTCTGGCTTTAAATCCTCTAGTTCTTATGCCATCGAGGTATTCCTCTATTCCACTCTTGTATATGTCAATTTTGTTTGGTTATAATCATTGTGTATGCTTTTCAGAATCAAGTTGTAGGTTTGAAGTTCACAACTTCAGTCTTTAAGTAAGTGATTCTGAATTAGATGCATACAAGGATCATCAGAACCCTAATAGTGTTTGTAAGATGAAATTCGAGAGTTTGAATTGGAATTAGATCAAAATTAGTTCAAGTAGCAAGTAACAAGGATCAAGGAATTAGTGTGTTATGTACGTGAGACTATATGTGTTATTGTGCTTGTATGTGTGTCATTGTGGCTGTTAGTGTGTTAGTGTTGTTGTTGTTCTTGTTGTTGTTGTTGTTGTTGGTGGTGGTGTGTGTGTGTGTGTGTGTATGGCAAAGTTTATCTTTTCTCCTTATACATTGCACTCTAGGTGTCTGATCATGAGAGCCTTTTTTTTCTTATCGAACACTGTTATTTTAGGGGTTGGGTAAGAAACTGTAAAATTATGTTTTTCGATATTAGTTGTTTTGGTATTCTTCATTTTTAGATGTAAAATTGCATGTATTATATAACAGTGGTTCTTTTTTTTAATGGTTGGTTTATAGTCACTAAATTTGATGTTCATTTTTTATTTAGCTCATGGAAATATTCTGTTTTGAATGTATTACTTAGTGTCAATTGCCAAGAGTTTCCAAGAGTGTTACGTAGGTAAATAATCTATTATATTGACTCATTTTTAAGAGTGTTAGGTAGGTAAATACTCTATTATATTGACTCATTTGAAAAAAAAAAATCAAAGTTATGGTTATTATTTCACATTTGGTAAGAAATAATGATATGTTTTTTTTTTTGTTTTTTGTTTTTTGTTTTTGCTTTTGAGCTTTGATATAAGCATGGAAGCTATTGGTTTTGCAGCTTATAAGGGCATATCATGTCTGACACTACATCATAAGGCTTGTTAAAATGATTGATGATATTTATGTTTAGTTCAATAATTTTTTAGTTCGTACAGGGACATATAAACCACATATATCACTTCACGATGAAATTGATGGTGTAAGAACTATGTTAGTTTCTTTTAATTTGTTTATTGTTTATTTATATTTGGTACTTGGTAATTTAGTTTCATTTTATTTAATGTCAATTTCCACCCAACTAAATTATTGATTAAATTTTTATATTCATTAGTTTAATTCCTATATTTTTCATACTTGCATTATATATATATATATATATATATATATATATATATATATATATATATATATATATATATATTAAGAACTTTCTAACTATAAATTTGTATGTTCTTTAATTTTAGATTTTGTTGTATTGTTGGTGACTTTCATAGTTTTTAGTATTTAGTTAAAAGGACATGGGCTTGGTATAATAGAAACACCAAATGATTTTTTTTTTTGTTGACGCATGTAGATTTAGTATATTACATTGCAAGAAGTAATCCCATTCATTCACTTTATAACATCCTACTATTATTATGTTAATAGTATTTTTTTATATTTAGTTAAAACGATGTTTTTTTTTATGAATTTGAGTAACATTTATATCAAGGAGAAGCTACACCTTAAAGAAATGAGGTTAAGTGAGGAGGATGCACAATTAGCAATTTAAGTTGGTGATTGTACGATCATCTTTAAAGAGATTATTTCCAGCCAAATAATCATAATCAGATTGATGGGTTAATTATAGTTACAGATGGTTAGGTAGTTTTACATTTCATTTTAATAGTTAGTATTGGCCGCCTATTCCTAACCTGGTTCTTTATATCCAATTATAGCCGATTCATAACCTGTTGTTTCATATCCTATTCAACTGATCCTGATTACCTGAAAGTAATATTGAAGTTGACCTTTTTTAATTCATAGTTTGGACGTGGGGATGTTGGGAGATTGGGGATTTGGGGTATGGTAGAAATGTGACAGTTGGTATGATACATTCATTAGGTTTGGTTAAGTTTTGGTGTTTGTACCATTTTTCGTGTGTATCGTGCTCTATGTATGCATAGCTCCAAAGTTTAGCAAAGGAGATGTTACGTATGACACTCTAGTTGAATTTGATTTAGTATTTTCCACTATTGTAAAAATCTCGACTAGGTCCCGATTAATCTCCGATTAATCCCTAGGCGATATTCGACCGATTAGTGGGCGCCTAACGATTAATCATTGCATACATAATGAGTGAAACATCATAAAACGATGAAATTTTAAGATTTTGAAGAAATTTTATCTCAATGGAAACTATTTGAGGCATAATTAGTGTTGTATTAATCAAATTAACATATTATGTTATCATATTAGTGGTATTTTTGAACTTTGATATGATATTGGTCATATTTAATTTTATAAAATTCAACAAATTAGCAATTAATGGTACCCGATTAATCTCCGTCTAGCCGATTAATCCCTTGACACCAGTCCACCGACTAGCTAACTTCGAGCATTTTTTACAACCTTGGTATTTTCATCATGGTCTAGATTTCAGAATTGCAATTTTCATCTTGCCTTCCATCCGGACGGACAATTTTGCTCTTTATGATGGTGTCATGTTTTTTGGAAAATGTTGATGGATTCCGGCGATCAAGCAATAAAAAATTTAGTTTATCTTAATTTGAAGTTACATACTATTTGTGGTCCCTTGGTACATGTCAAATACATGGGTGGTTATGGTGCAAACTAGATATGGTCAAGTTACAAGTTATTTGGTTGGAGACTGGTTATACTTGAGAATTGGAATTATAATTTCGTTTCTCCATTGATTTTGACAAATTTGTCTATGATGATGGGTCATTATTTAATGATGATTCTGGTGGATATTTGTGATAGTAAAACATTATACAGTGAATTTTAAGTAAACATAAGAATGCCAAGTGATTGGTTATTACAATTTGAAATTATCAATAGTATTTTTCTTTCTCCCTTACAGTGTCTACAATGTCTACATTTTTTTCTTCTTTTTCATACATTTACCTTAACAGGTGCAATTTAGGCATAATATTAGTATGTTAGTATGATGCTATTAAAGGTTAAATCTAATGCTACTTTAACATTTGTTTGCTATTATTTGTTTTAATTACGATTTGCATTGCTCATTTCATTTATTAGTGTAAAAGTGCCAAAGGATTTAAAAGGGTATAGAAAATGGTACAATATGTCCAATTGAAGGGCATATATGAAATCAATGACAACTTTTAAGTCTTGCATCATTCTATCAAAACAAATATTACCATATTGCAAGTCTTGCATATGTAATACAGTGATACATATCCTTTTATCATTCTTTTATTAAAATTTTTAATTTTAATGTTTATTAAATTCATTTTGGTTATGTTTAGTATATGATAAATAACATCAAAACATGTATAATGTTTGTCGAATATCAAAATATATATATATATATATATATATATATATATATATATATATATATATATATAATAATGTTTGTTGAATATTTCTATAATTGTAATTAATATTTTATATTTAATTGATGATAATGTAAGAAATTAAGAAATAATCCATTTCTAATCAATTTTTAAATATATTTTTTGATATATGATCCACATTCTTTGTTCTCCAATATAATCTACAACAATTACCGTATAATATCAATGGAATATATACTTAACTTTCAATCTACTTTCAATTGTTTGCAGGAAATAAATATAGATAATAAAGTATACCTCAAAAACATTGAACAGATTGATGATAATTCACATATCAAAGTGTGGATGCTAAAGATGTGGAACTTTATAAAGAATAATATGGTTTTATCCATTGAAATGATCCTAATGGATGAGGAGTTTTGTTGTAGTATTTTTTTAATATCCCACTAAATATTACATATGTTTCAAGCAATTAAATTAATTGTTATTTATTTGATTTAACATGGTACAAAATACAATTCACCCCATTTTCAATCAAAACTTTTCTAGATTTGGTGAACTTTTAAAGGAATGTCAAACTTATATCATTATAAAACCCGACATAGCGGCCGTGAATAATGGTTTTAGTGCTACGGGTCACAAATAGACCACGATTTTAAATCGGAAAAGTATTTTAAAAAAATGTGAGAAATTTTAAGGTCTGATGAATGGTTCTGTGTATGACTTAATCTTACTTATTAAACAAAAATACATTATGTATTCCATAATCAATTTTTAATTCTATTTAAAATTAACACCCGTGGGCTCTACGAGTTTTAACCTAGTGTGTGTGTATGTGTATATATATATATATATATATATATATATATATATATATATATATATATATATATATATATATATATAAGTAGGTTTATGCGAAAACATAAATATTTTACGAAAATGCATAACAAATTTTATCTTTTAAAAATCAAACAAATGTACTTTAGGGTCTCTAGGATTTCTAGGGTTTATATATATATATATATATATATATATATATATATATATATATATATATATATATATATATATATATATATATATATATATATATATTCTAATAAAGACACTAACTACTATCCAACTAATTTTTTGTACACTTCATTTATATCATTATTATGTGATGAATATATGTATAATCATATGTTATTATTCATACTAGAATTACTATAATAATACACATATACGTTAATCTAGTATAAATAGTAACGTATGATTAGTTATATATTTATTGGTGAATAATGACATAAAAACAGTATATAAAAATTATGTGTGTATCCATTATTTTATGTGTATTATTAATTTAAGATTATTTGTATAAGTCTTTAAGTTATTATATAAATTGTGATTTTTTAAATTAGTATCTACAAAAGTATATATATATATATATATATATATATATATATATATATATATATATATATATATATATATATATATATATATATATATATATATAAGGATTAGTTTTTTGGATACGTGTCATCTATTACAGATGTCTTAATTTTTTCCCTCCTAACAAACCATTGATTACTTTTACATATAAAAGCTCGGTTTTCCTTACAAGAAAAAAAACAATACATTACATTAAACTAAATGCCCTAAAACTGTCTTTTGCATTCCATTTATGCAAATCTTGTATATTAGGTAAATAATTCGTTCACATATAAAACAAAACTAAGTTATTACCTAGTTCAAATTCAAA
Organism: Lactuca sativa; assembly: GCF_002870075.4. NCBI lineage: Eukaryota > Viridiplantae > Streptophyta > Magnoliopsida > Asterales > Asteraceae > Lactuca > Lactuca sativa. Next base: position 244,323,864 of record NC_056627.2, on the reverse strand, counting down.
AATTTTACAAAAATATGTAGTTTTTCAAACAATAATAACCAATTGAATGGATAATATATTGTTTTAAAAACTAAAATATAATATAAACAAATGCTTTATATATATATATATATATATATATATATATATATATATATATATATATATATATATATATATATAGAGAGAGAGAGAGAGAGAGAGAGAGAGAGAAAATTACATAAATGGTCATCGTGGTTGACAAAATCGACCAATTATGGTCCTTACGACATATTTTTTATATAGATGGTCCATGTGGTTTCAAAATCTTGCAGAGACGGTCCTTCGGACTAACGGTGTTAACTTTTTCAGTTAAGCTCTATTTGAAATGACATATCTGTCCTTCCAGCATAGGGACCATTTATGTAATTTGTTCCTGCCACAGGGACCATTTATGTAATAATTTTTTCTAAATCTTTTACGTTTTTAATGGATTTTTAATGTTTTTATTATGTTTTTTTTTAATATATTTTTTGAAGAATTTATAGTCACCGTAATTATAACTCGTAATTTAATTCAGTTACATTCATGTTTTCCTTTCTTTCTATTTTAATATAGATAAGGTTATATAATTATTATTTTTTAATTCATATATTTAACTATATAAAGTATATAATTTTGTATGGGTATTATTTTTGTAAACTTTTTTTTATAAAAAAAGTTTGTAAAAAAAAGTATAAAAGGGTTTGTTAAACTTGAATAAGATTAATATAGATAGGCTAATTCGAATACATATGATAATAGGAATTTGAAATGGGTGTTAGGTTATACATAGGCTAATCGAAATCTGTATATATTAATCCTATTTACGGTTAACAAACTTTGTACACTTTATTTATAAAAAAGTTTACACAAATAATAATTATACAACCTTATATATGTTATATAAAATATTTGAATTAAAAAATAATAATTATATAACCAAATAAAGAAAAATAAAAACATGATTGAAAGTGAATTAAGTTACGAAGTATAATTACAGTAGCCATGCAACCCTTTAACAAATATAAACATAGTAAACGTTAAAAAAATGTATTCGAGCATAACATAAAAAAAAAGGTTATGCCAACAAAAAGTAAAAAAATATATTAATAAATATACCTGAAGAAAAAGACAAAATGATTAGAAAAAATAATTTGAGCAAAAGGTCAAAAAATGTTAGTGTTAAAAAATCTAAATCCTTAAATATGTTAGATAAACGGAATATAGATAATCTTTTATCAGTAAGAGTTGTGAGACACTTTCAGATTAAAGTATTTCGAAGGTACACTCAAAATCTCAAATCGGATGAAACTCACTATTTTTCTAGAATGAAGAATGAAGAAGATGTTATGAAATTTGTACCCGAAATTGATCATATAACAGAAACTAACTTCCTGTCCTAAAACTGCCATATGCTAGTTACAGGAAAACAACTTCCTGTCTAAAAAGCGGTCATATTACCTGTCAAAACTAACATAAAACCGGGTCTATAAATGGATCACAAAACCGGGTGTTTTACAATATTACGGGATTTCTAAGACCTCGCCAGGGGCTTCCACCCCTTGGACCCCGCTCCTAGGGGCACTGCCCCTTGACCCCCGTTAGTTCAGGGGCTCCGCCCCTAAATAGCAGTATACTTTCAACAATGACAAAATCAAACAAATGTGCACTCCGCACCATACTAATTTGTTCGATAATTGTCAATGTGACATTGATCAACAAATTAACCCCATTACATTTAATTAATATTAGTGATATAAAATCACCAACAAAATATATATAGTTAAATTAAATAAAAACAATAATAAATAATAGAGAGAATCACATAAATAGTCTATGTGGCAGGAACAAATTACATAAATGGTCCCTTTGCAGGAAGGGCAAATATGTCATTTTATATAGGATTTAACTGAAAAAGTTCACACCGTTAGTTAAAAGGACCGTCTTTGCAAGATTTTAAAACCACGGGGACCATATATGTAAACAATTCATCATAAGGACCATAATTGGTCTATTTGGTCAACCACGAAGACCATTTATGGGTGCAGAAATCGGGATTAATCAGTGCTTAATCATGGATTAATCGTTTTGCGTTCTCCAACCGTCGATGATTAGGGTATTAATTGGAAATTTAGGATTAATCGGGTTTGGCAGGATTAATCGGTCATGGTGGGATTAATCGGTCAACAAAAGTCAAAAAATGTCAAAAAAAAAAAATCAAAAAATCAACTTTTTTTCTCCAAAATTTTAAAATTTTCAAAATTTCAAATATTATACCAAAATGTTCATATTTTCGTATTTTCAAATTATAAATTTTCTTATTTTCTAATTTTGAAGTACTTGTTTTTTTAAGATGTATTAATATTTGATCAATCTTAATATTTTATTAATAATCTATGGTCCTTGATTAATCCCTGCCAAGTCCGATTAATCCCTTAACACCAGTCGACCATTGAGCTACCGTCGAGCGATTTTTACAACCTTAATATATATATATATATATATATATATATATATATATATATATATATATATATATATATATATATATATATATATATATATTAACATCTTGATTTATAAGTTTTCCATTTTGATAGTTGGCATTAAAATAGTTTGCAAAATTGGTCCCAAATGGCATTATTTGAAATTTTGGGGGTTGTGCATACGTTGGGCATACATTTATGTATGTTGGGCGTATGTGGTCAGGGGACAAACCCTAATTTTTGGGTTTGGACCCTATTTAAACAAGCTTATGCCCCTAGGTTCTCTAATTACCAGCCTTCATTACCCCTTTGAGCCTCATTTCAAAACCTTAACTCATTTAAAGAGATTTGATCCTTATGTATGTGTGCTTTGGTGGGTGTTTGGTGAATCTTGAAGAAGTCGAAGCTTGGTGAAGGAGTCTTGATCAAGTTTTGAGCTTGTAGATCCATATTTTACTCATACTTCTCAACTTCTTTGAGGTATAAAATCTTGACCTTGGTTATTATATGCTTAGATCTATATCTAGTGGAGTTTTAATCATATTTTGGTCCCATGAATGAGTTCTAGAGAGTAAATGTCACTCCAGAAGTTTTGAGTTGCTCTCTTGCTGTATCTGAGTTCCCTAATCCATAAAGTTTGCATCTTGATGGGTGAAGATTAACCGTGCATGGATTAATTTTCGTTTGGTGAAAGTAGAATGCTAAATCTAGGATTTGAGTGCCTTTGGGCCATGCAAAGGCATCAAGTTAGTAAATTTAGCTTTTAAGACATTCCCCAAGACCTAGATTTTCATTTTGTACGTTCGTAATTAAATCATTAAGTGCTTAATGACATTTTGGCTAACTGGGGCATATGCCAGGCATATGAAAGCGTACACTGAGCGTACGCATCTGGGTTCTCGACTATTTTGACGTAACCTAGTACGCGAGGCATAAACGGGTGGTACGCAGGGCGTACTCACAAGAACCCTTGTTGGGCCATTTCTTGGACTTTAGGACTTTTGGGATTGGGCAATGGGTTGTTGGGCTTAGGGTAAGAAGGGAAAAGGGTCTTTTACCCTTTATATGAAGATTTGGACTCTCATTCTTGGTTAATGGCCTAATTGCTAATTAGGGTTTTGTTATTTGTGATTTAATGGGAGGATGTTGCGGTTCAACAACCCAAGTGTTATTTGCTTATTAACTTATCGAAGTGAGTCTTCTCAAAGTGTATTGAGCGGGTCAAAGGCACCAATGTCGGCCCATAGCTAGAAGTCTGTGTGACTATTGCATGTATTGTATGTGTTTGTATGTATGTCGGGCAGGGCCTAATGAGTGTGTTGGGTGGGGCCCATTGTATGTTACTGACTGATCTGGATCGGGTGGAGCCCGATGGAGGTCGGGTGGGGCCTAATGTATGTTTGGTATGTGGTAAATTAGGGGAAACTCACTAAGATTTTTGCTTACGGTTTTCAGTTTATGTTTTAAGTACTTCTGGTTCGAATGGGAAGAGCTCGGGATGATCGCATTGCACAAACAATGATTTCCGCTTTATTGGATTCTGATGTATTTTTGGATGTTTAGTGATATACTCTAATTTCCTTATGGTTTTGATAAACATGTTTGGTTGATGGTCTATTTAAAATAAAAACAAAATTTTTGGTTATGAGTTTTTGGGACGTTACAAGTTGGTATCTGAGCCTTGGTTTGAGGGATGTGGGCGTACTCTCGGGTGTTTCTGAACTCAAACTGAGGGTTTGGTGTTTTTCATAAGAAGAAATATTTTGTTAAAGGATTTTCTAATAAAAGAAAGGGGTGCGGTGCATGTAATTGACCGATCTCAACTAAGTTTTCCCAAAATACCCATACATGTTCTATGTGATATGCTTTGAATTGTGAATTTGTGAATCACATGCTAGATTAGGGCTATAGATCTGCTCAGGATTGCATGATAGAATGCTAGGAGAGATGCCTTTATATTCATAGTGTATGAGCTTGTAGATTTGCATGTTAGTACTGGACCAGTCAGTTGTCACACCCCAAAACCGAAACGGCGAAAACGTTCTGGGGTGGATGACATCATGTCAAGTATCACAACATATGCAGTATAATAATCAAAGTACAACAACCATTGCATTAATAGTAATAGTTTTACATAGGTTACATTTTATAGAGACATCAAAGTAATACAGAAAAATACTGCTGACTAAGGCAAAAGAAATCATAGACTCCAGGAGAGTATCGAATGAATAATACGCCTGGCTCAGTCTAACAAAAGGAAATACAGACCCCAGACGGTATCAAATGTACGATACGGATAGCAAGGTCTAAAACAAAGAGACACAGACCCCAGACAGTATCAAATGAACGATACAACTAGCAAGGTCTAAAACAAAGAAACACAGACCCCAGCCAGTATCAAATGAACGATACAGCTAGCAAGGTGTAAAACAAAAAAACACAGACCCCAGACAGTATCAAATGAACGATACAGCTAGCAAGGTTTAAAACAAAGAAACACAAACCCTAGACAATATCAAATGAACAATACAGCTAGCAAGGTCTAAAACAAAGAGTAATCCTAAGAGTGTTGTTTCAAGAATACAGTGTTAAATTCTCGTTACCTTAAGGCCATGAATTATAAGGTAAACATGGAGATACTTGTAACCATACTGATTGACACTAGAGTACTTGACGCCCTGCAAGCATCGAAATAAATGTGACATTTGTCACCCCTTGGCTTGGTAGGTCGTGGACTATAGCTAGCAATCAGGGTGCAGGAGTGTCAGTCCCGTATATATCTATACACACATTGCCCGCTCTCCCTCCAGGAGACTCTGGTTACCAATTTGACGACGGGGAGATCCGTGTCCAGAGGATGCATCTCGTATTCTGAGTTCTATTAGAGGCGCTGGAGAAGTGATATAGACTCAATTATGAGCTAACTCCATTGGAATTCTTGTACTAGAAAGAGTGAATAGAACCTCCTAACTATTCCTATAATAGTTACTAGTGTCTCTGATCTATGAGTGATGAATGGACGGATGCCCTTGCTACCCAAGGGAAATGAACTGGACGATGGAAACCTTTATGTCTATACATGTATACATGATATATAATTAATGATTAAACGACCTTCAGACGGATATCCGATACCCACCGGACCACATCCAAACGAGGAAAAGGAAATAGGGCGAATTAGCCTTCCTAAGTCCTTTAAACATTATTTATATAACTATACAAGTATGGGCATGCATCTAACGAAATATAAGCATAGAGGAAAACTCTGATGAAAACTTTGGGAAAACCTTAACGCATAAAAATTTTACGGCTTGATATCAGTTTGTAGAACAAGTTTGAAAATATTTGGAATCCTTTGAACAAAAACCTTTCATAACAACTTTGAAAATGATTTTTATAATACAAATTAAGTGAAGAAAAACCTTTAACAAGAGTTGAAAGCGAGATTGAAAAGTCTTAAGCCGGATAAAACAATATAACATACAAAAATCCATTTTTGCTATACAGTTATCAATCACATGTGATTTATATAATAACTGTATAGGTCAAATTGTATTCCCCCTATAAAAGTAGTTAAAATCATTAAAAGGTTCATTCATGGGGTATGAACTCACCTTTTGTAAATGGATCGGGCGAAGGTGCCGGTTGGGTGCTCGGTGTCAAGTAAAGACTTGAACATACTTAGTGACCTATTAACATATGATGACATATGTTTACATACAATTAGTAATTATAATACTAATTAAACACGTATATGCATCCTAATGTGCGGAAAACACTTTGGTCAAGTGCTAGGGGTGTCCCGGGTAGCATCTAAGGGAGTGTATGGCATAGTTAGGAAGTTTACTCTTCAAGAGTAAACTCTTTATAGAGTTTACGGCCCTAAGACCATATCCCCATGAGTTTATGGCCGTAAACTCATGGGTGGTGTATCTTTGGATGTTAAAAGGTCTTATATCACTTGTAGGGTTAGGCTAGGTCCAAATATAAGGCTTATGAAGGGGTTTAAGGCTCCAAATGGACCATTTAAGGAGTTTACGGCCCTAAACAAGGAGTTTACGGCCGTAAACTCTCACTTGGTCATTTCCTTCATGAATTTAGGCCTTAAATGATAGAGTATAAAGTTCTAAGCATTAATCCAAGTCAAATGGGGGTGTTAGGGCATCATTTGGCCACTTTTTGGGAGTTTACGACCCATAGACCAATCCTTGGGGGGGTTTACGGCCGTAAAATCCTAAGTCTATGGTTTAATTGAAGTTTAAAGCCCCTACTCCAGTTGTGGTTGATTATAGACATTTTCCAAAGCCATAGGGGGTGTTTGAGGGCAATTCTAACACCTTAAAAGGTGTTCACGACCCTTGAAGACGGGTTTATGGTCCAAGGGTGTTCTTGGGCCGTAAACTAATGTTTACTCTCCAAAATGCAAGGTTTTGGTGTCCTAAGCTCGTATGTGTAAGTCCACAAGTCATAATCTAAGCCCTAAGAGTAATTTGGAAGGGTTTTGGGGCTTCAAAACCCCACTTATGGGTGTTCACGGTCCAAGAGTGTTCTTGGGCCGTAAACACATGAATTGGCCCCTATTTGATGTCTTAAACACGAATTTGCATGTTAAATGAGCTAAACAACAAGTTAGGGTAGATTACTTACTAGTTTGGGGCTCGAAATAGGCATTTTTGGATCGAAAGCAAGTTATAGAGAGAGAGTGTAGAGAGAGAGTGAAAAGGGTGTGAATGGAGTCCACTCCCCCTTATATAGGGGTTGAGCTTGTGGCTCTGTGGAAATCTACCCGATATTGACGTTAAACGGGGCTTTTGGTTGCACCCGATTAAATGGTCGTATTTTGACTTGGTTGAAACTAATATTTTTCAAAGGGATATTGAGGGTGTTTCTAATGTGTTCCAACCCTTACAAAATCATTATAAAAGTCCCAAATTAATTAACCTCTTCCAAAAGGTTAACGAACAATTTATAAAACGGGTTTTATTAACAGAAGATGTGGTTAAAATGACGGGATAAATTTCGGGTTGTCACATCAGTTGATAGGATGACATGTTTAGGTGATGATTTGATTCAGATTACTCAATTTTCGAATGATGCTTCCTTTGTGCTTTTAGGAGTTCTCATTAATATTAGATAACTAGTAAGTGAATGCGTTAACTTACATATTATCGGGATTAGATAATTTTAGAAGGTTAGGTTGAACCCTATTGCACAAATCTTGTTTGAGTCTAACCATTATAGTGTGAGACCTTTAAGTTGAGGATTATTTGGTGTCGATAATGTGTGATTGTATTCATAAGCTAGTTAGAAGGTGTTAGAGGGGGTTCCTTCTAAATCTGATAGTAGAGAGTGGTGTGGTGGTTGCCTTAGGAGAACCTAGGAGGTGATTTGGTGAAGTAGGCTTTACTTTGCTAGATATCGTTTGGATTGATAGGGAAGTATCTTGGGGGATTCAGGAAGATCCTTCAGGAAAGCACATATGGATGCCAAAGTTAGTATTGGGACCGTACTACTGGAAGCATAGGATTTGTGCTCGATTCAAGGAAAGTCATGATGAGGCCAGGGAGCTTGTAGAATATGGGATTCTTTGAGTATATTATGATGGTTTGTATGGTTTAATTTTCAGTATGATGGTCACTTGAGGAAATTCCGGTGGAGGTATGCATGTCGGTGATGGTTTTGGTGTTGGTGATTGTTTGGGTTTGGGCTCTGGGACTGGACATATGGATGATCAGATGGGGGAGTTTGTTTCATCAGAGATTACATGTAGTATTCTGGAGAAGACTCATGTGATCTTCAGTACGATTAAGGAGGGTATCATGGAGATTCTGGATGAGCGATTGGGCACTTTTTGTTCTGAGATAATGGTGATGGTGGGTGCTTACTCTTTGAATTTATGATAGTTTTAGGCATGTGGGGCTCTGGAGTTCTTCAGGAAGAAGGACCCTATTGTGAGTAAGCGTTGGTTAGCGGATGTCACATACGCCTTCCGTACTAGCTGCTGCCCTGAGGGGTCGAAGGTTAGACCTGCATCCTATCTTCTGAAAGACAGAACTCATGACTGGTGGGAGGAGGTTGGTCGTGCCTTAGGACGCAAAGAGGTTGAATTGATGACTTGGGAGGATTTCAGGACGAGATTTCGGGCTAACTTCATGCTTGTGATTGAGGTGTAACAGTTGGCGAGGGAGTTTTAGGACCTTCACCAGGCTACTGAGATGGTGGCAGAGATCACCGCTATGTTTCACGAGAGGAATTTATTGGTTACGTAGTATGTGGCGGACGAAGATATGAAAAAGGTGAGATATCATGATATGTTGATGAGCGCTGTTAGACAGTTTGTGATCATTTCCAGTTGCAAGACACTTGATGATATTGTAGCGAGAGTTGGAGAGAGGGAGATTGATCTAGAAATGGAGAAGAAGATGAAGCCGGATCATGTTTAGAGTTTAGAGGATTCATGCAAGAGGCCCATGGTTTTTGATTCAAGATCACAGAGCCAGGGCCGCTATGGAAAATGCGGCAAGATGCACGACCGGGTTCGTAGGACGGGTGGTTCTAGCTGCTTCAAGTGCGACAGGGCGGGTCACTTCAACAGGGGTTTAATTGCCACCACCACCGTCCAACTATTTGATATGATTTACTTTCATTACAATCAAAGGGGCTACAAGAAGGCCAGCTGCCCAAGTTTAGCAGCAGTGGGACCAATAGCAGCATATAAACCGACAACTATGAGGATCACTAATAGTCGCCAGGGCAAGGAGGATGCGCCAGTCGTTAGGAGTAGAGCATTTTAGGTGACAGCCGAGGAGGCTCGTGCAACACCTGATGTGGTTACAGGTATGTGTCTTTTCCTTATCTTTTTATTTATGTTGGTTATCATTCTTACATATATGTGTTTTGCTATTAGGATCGTTCCTTATGAACGGTATATCCGTTTTGATTTTGTTTGATCCGGGGCTACTCGATCCTTTGTATTTCTTGGGCTCAGCAAGAGGTTTGTTGATGCTCCGAGGGAGCCAGATTATCCATTCGATGTTAAGATTGCCGACGATCGTCCTGTATGAGTATCAAGGGTTCATTGGGGATGCACCTTGGAGATTTTTAGTGAACGGTACATGATCGATCTGGTTCCCATTCCCTTGCTGAGAGCAAGGTTATTGTGGGGATGGATTGGTTGAGCCCCAATGGGGCAATGATTGATTGCGAGCATCAGTTGGTATGTATTCGGATCCTAAGTGGGGGAGAGTTGGTGATTCAAGGAGAGGGTGTTCAGTGTGGGCCGACTCTCTATTCGGCAGCAAGGTCCAGAGGTTATCTTCAATAGGGTTGTTCCGGATTTGTGGTTGATGTGATGGATACCTGGGAGGTGGGTATGGTGACTGTGGGCGATTTACCATTTGTTCTGGAATACCTGGATGTTTTCCCAGAGAATTTTCTTGGTGTGCCACCGGAGAGGCATGTGGATTTTCAGATTGACATGGTTCTAGGTATGGCTCCGATAGCCAAGGCACCTTATTGATTAGCACCTCCAGAGATACAGTAGTTGTCTACGTAGCTGTAGGAACTGTTGGACAAAGGGTTTATTCGATCGAGTAGTTCACCTTAGGGTACGCCGATTTTGTTTGTGAAGAATAAGGATGAGTTACATCGGATGTGTATCGACTATCGGGAGATGAATAAGATAACGGTGAAGAAACGTTATCTACTCTCAAGGATTGACAATTTGTTTGACCAAATTCAGGGCGCATCTTTGTTCTCCAAGATTAATCTACATTTAGGTTATCACCAGATGAGGCTCAGAGAGGAGGATATGCAGAAGATGGTCTTCCAAACTCGTTATGGTCATTACGAGTTCATGGTGATACCCTTCGGGATCACTAACTCTCCATCCGCATTCATAGATCTCATGAATCACGTATGCATTCCTATGTTGGACCGGTCATTGATTGAGTTTATTGATTGCATCCTAGACTATTCCAAGACTCAGGAAAACATGAGGAGCATCTGAGAGAGGTATTGGAGACTTTGAGAATGGATAATTTGAATGCGAAGTTCTCCAAGTGTGATTTTTGGTTGCACGAGGTGCAGTTTTTGGGACACCCTGTCAACTAGAACGATCTTCTGGTTGATTCGGCCAAAGTTGAGGCGGTGATGACGTGGGAGGTTTCGAGGTCTCCATACGAGATTCAGAGTTTCGTTAGATTAGATGTTTACTATCGCATATTCATTCATCATTTCTCCAAGATAGCGGTTCCTTTGACTTGGTTGACGAAGAAGACCGTCACTTTTTGTTGGGGGCTTGAGCAACATGAAACTTTTAAGACTCTACGACAAAGGTTGTGTGAGGCACCGATTCTGACCCTATTGGAGGGTGTTGAGGACTTCTTGGCATAATATGATGTTTCAATCACGGGTTTGGGTGCATTGTTGATACAACGAGTTCATATGATTGCATACGCTTTGAGGCAGCTGAAGCCTCATGAGGCGAAATACCCTACGCATGATTTGGAGTTGGGGGTTGTGGTCTTTTTCCCTCAATATTTGGCGACATTACCTCTATGTGGAAGCATATCAGAAGAGTTTGGGGTATTTGATGGAAAGCTTAATCTAAACATGAGGCAGCGTAGGTGGTTGGATGTGGTGAATGATTAAGATTGTGAGATCCTTTACCACCTAGGGAAGGCCGATGTGGTGGGCGACGCTCTCAGCCGCAAGGTGGCTAACACTCCAATCAGGGATGTGTGTCTGAGGATGACCGTGATTACTCCTCTTGTGGACCAGATTCGGGAAGCACATGTTGAGGCTATGAATGAGGAACACCAGAAGAGTGAGCATATAACGGGTCAGGTGGCTTCTTTTGATTATGATATCCATGGATTACTGACACTTCATCAGAGGGTGTGGGTTCCATATTGGGGTGGTGTGTGTAAGGTTTTGATGGAGGAGGCGCACAAGTTGTGGTTCTCTATTCATCCCGAAGCGATGAAAATGTATAGAGATCTCTGACCTGAAAATTAGTGGCACTGCATGAAGAGGGATGTAGCCCGGTACGTGGAGAGGTGTTTGACTTGCAAGAAAGTCAAGTTGAGCACCAAAGACCTCACGGGAAGATGGATCTGTTAGGTATTCCCATTTGGAAGTGATCACGATGGACTTCATTACGAAGTTACCATGGAAGACACGACAGAATGGATTCGATATGGGTCATTGTGGATCGATTAACAGAGAGCACACACTTTATTTTGATTTAGGAGAGTATCTATGTGGAGAAACTGGAAAACATCTATATCCAGGAGGTTGCAGTACCGCATGGGGAGTCAGTTTCAATTGTTTCAGAATGCTCAATTTACCTCCTGTTTCTGGAAGAGATTTCATGAGGAGTAGCGTACTCGTCTGTATTTTAGCATGGCTTTTCACCCGCAGACTGATAGTCAGAGTAAGCGGACCATCTTAACTTTGGAGGACATGATCTGAGCATGTGTATTGGATTTTGGTGGGAGTTGGGATACGTATTTTCCTTTGGTGGAGTTTTTGTATAACAACAATTATCATGCTAGTATTAATCAATCTCCTTTTGAGATGCTCTACGGGAGGAAGTGTAGGACCCCGATATGTTAGGGTGAGGTCGGTCAGCGGGTTATGAAGAGTACAGAGGTGGTACCCAAAATGATGAAACTGATTCTGCAGGTTCACAATAGAATTTAGAGAACACAGAGTCGATAGAAGAAGTACGCCGATAGATACCGATCAAAATTAGAGTTGCAGGTTGGGGACATGGTACTCCTAAAGGTGTCACATTGGAAAGGTGTCATTCGATTTAGGAAGCGGGGTAAGTTGGGCCGCAGGTATATTGGTCTTTTCAGGGTTTTAGCTCGGATAGGCAGGGATGCATATCGTTTGGATCTACCCAAGGAACTCAATCAAATTAACAACACATTTCATGTTTCCTAGTTGCGGAAATGCTTGGTTGATGATTCTGTAGTGGTCCCATTGAAGGACATTCAGGTGGAGGATAGCTTGAACTATATTGAGAGACCATTGGTGATCCTTGATAGGAGGACAAAGATTTTGCGAAACAAGGTTGTGGATCTCGTGAAGGTGCAGTGGCAACACCGAAAGAATTTAGAGTGGACATGAGAGGCTAAGGACGAGATAAGGGAGCATTATTTAGAGTTATTTGCAACAACAGACTTCGAGGATGATGTATAATTCACACGGGGGAGACTTGTAACATCTTTATTTCAAGGTATTCCATTTTGACCCTTGGTATTAAAATAGTTTGTAAAATTGGTCCCAAATGGTATTATTTGAAAATAAGGGCGGTGTGAGTACGTTGGGTGTACGTGGTTAGGGGAAAAACTCTAATTTTAGGGTTTGAACCTTGTTTAAAGAACCTTATGCCCCAAGGTTCTCTCATTACTAGCCTCCATTGCCCCTTTGAGTCTCTTTTCGAAACCCTAACTCATTTAGAGAGATTTGATCCTTATGTGTGTGTTTGGTGAACCTTGAAGAAAAAGAAGCTTGGTGAAGGAGCCTTGATCATGTTGGAGCTTGTAGATCTAGAGTTTACTCGTATTTCTCGGCTTCTTTTATATGATTAGATCTATTTCTAGTGGAGTTTTGGTCATATTTTGGTCCCATGAATGACTTCTAGTGAGTAAATGTCACTATAGAAGTTTTGCGTTGCTCCTCTTAATGTTTTAAGGTCCATTATCCATAAAGTTTGCTTCTTGATGATTGAAGTGTTGGATTAGGTGCCTAAGCCCATAAGTATAATTGGTACAAACTTAAATTGATGGTAGCCCAATCCTTTTGGGTTGCCCTCAAACCTAGCAATTGAATATGATAACTTTTAGAGAGAGAGAGAGAGAGAGAATGATTTATTAATTTATGGTTAATAAATTAATTAGAAATCACTAATATATTATGAGAATCATATAGTAATTGGAAATCATATTATTTAATTAATGATTAATAATAAATTAATTAGATTAATTAAAAGTACAGGTCTGTTTTGTTATTTATTGAAAGTTGAGGTAAGGAGGCCATGGACCTCATTGGATGAGGTGGACGAAAATATCTTTAGAAAGCCCAATGAATTTCATCCAATCCCCTTGAAAAAGGGGAATGGGCTGCTTGGTCACCAAGAAAATGGATTAGGGTTTCCTCTTTAAACCTTAGCTTTGGCATCAAGCTACATCAGCTATAAAAAGACCGTCGGCCTTAGAATTTTGTCCAAGATATTCCTTTGGAGCTTTTGGGCCGAAATTTCACTCTTCTCCTCTATATCTTGAAGCTCATTGGTTGCTAGGGTATGGGTGTGAACCATTAGATGCACGATACTTTGGTGATTGCTTCCAAGAGTTTTTCAAGAAGGATTTTATTTTTATTTCTATATAACAAGTAAGGTATGTATTCTAACCCAAGTTATATGAATTTCAAAAATATCATATACCTCATAGGGTTTTCCATTTGATGTTTAATATTTGCATGTTATATTAGAGGAAACATAGATCTAAGAATTAAGGTCGCATGCACACATAGGAGTTGTTTGTTATGCTCAAAACTTATCTGTGGTATCAGAGCCTAAATTTGTTTTCTATTGAATTTTATGCAATTGGTTGAATTTGATCAATTAGAGTTTATGGCAATTAAACCCTTTGGGCTTGGAATTTTCGCAATTAGGGTTTCCAAAACACTAGATTTTGAAATTTTTGCAAAGGGTTTTAACCCTTTCCCTTGTCCCTCAAGATTCAAAATTAGGGTTTCCTAACCCCATGGATTTTCAAAATGTGGCTAGGATTGAAATCCTTGCCTTCCTCCCTAAGATTTGCCAAATTTTGGAAATCAAGGTTTTGATGGGATTTCTTAATTTTGGCAATTATCTCCTTATTTGATTAACTAGATAATTGCAAGATTTGTTTGATTCCATCCATATTTCCGAAAGTTGCTACATATGATAGAGATTTCTTATTTTTGGTAATTATCTTCTTACTTGTTTAACTAGATAATTGCAAGATCTGATGGATCCCTTCCATATTTTCGAAAATAATAAGGGGAGTGGATTAGGTTAAATTATGTTGACTAATTTAATGGATAATCCTAAAATTGATTTAATAAATTAATTAAATGTTTAATTAATAAATGATTATTAAATCATTTGGTTTAATTTTAATTTTAAATTAAAATTGTTTTAATTTTTGAAATTTAGTAACTAAACCAAGTATTTTGAAACGTTTAAAATACTCCTTATACTATATGTAAAATTAAATGTTTAATTTTAATATATGTATAAGACAAGTCAGTCGAACCGCTAGTACGCCTCATTCACGAAGCCGATATATAAATGGCGTATAAGGAAACTACCTATAAAATGGTAGTTGAATGGATGTCCACTCTCACCCACCGCTTCCTTGATTGGTGGAGGGTCATTAGCCGAACCGGTGTGATAGGACAAATAATTCTCCTTAATAAGTATAATGCGATACAAAGTAACTAAACTATTTTCTAAAATCCCAATCTTATTTACTTTAGGAAAAATTTTAATTTGATGCTAATCCATGAAATTGCACATTACACTTTATAAGTCGTTAGTGGAGCATGTGTGGCTAACCAGCACACTAATATGAGATTAATAAAAGGAAGTAATGGGTGCCTCAAAAATTATCGTTGATTAATAGAGCGTGTGTGGCTAACCAACACATTTATTAGATGATAAATGACATCGAGAGTACCAAGCTAATTTGCATGGTTATTCACATCTTGTTTGTGATCCTCGGCATCCCAATCACAGAGTGAGAGCATAATCGAGATTGAACATATCGTTGAATAGTTCAATGAATCTTAAAGATCTAGGAGTTTCATAAGATTGAAATTGGTATATGTTTTACTACCTAAAATAGATTCGAAGTTGTGTACGGCATCCCTCTTCAAAGTTTGAATCCAAAATATAGATCCTAGCCTTAATTTAAATTATGGGTTAATAATTAAGGATTAATATCAACTAATTTGAATTCTCTTTTCTCCTATTATAGATGTCAAGTTCAGACAACAATGGTCTTGTTCTTTTGGAAATTTTTTTCCTTCTGAAGATGACCTTCCATATTCTAGTCAAGGTGAAAGTATATTCCCTTCTTCTAGCAATGGTGGAAATGGAGGTCATACTTCTTTAACTCTTCCTCCTCCTGCTCCAGTAATTCTCCATAAGTCATGTTTCCTTCAAGCTGAAAAATATGAAGTTACTCAAGCCTTGTTGGCATGTAAACATCAAGATGGAAAGTCTATGTGAGCACATGTTCTATAAATAAAAGTGTACATTGACTGATTGGGTATATTGGGTGTCGTTTTCCCAAGGTATCTTGTCATTGAATTGGTTCTACTTTTGCTTCCTGAGTCATATAGTCAGTTCATTAAGGACGACTATATGAATGACCATGACGTGACCCTAATTGATCTAACACATATGTTGATTGTTGCTGAAGCATAAATGCTTAAGAGCACAAGTGATACAAAGTGTTTGAAGGATATGTCTACCAAATTTCCATGGACGTTGGCAATGGTAGTCCAGAAAAGGTTTCTCTTCCCAATGGAATGGAATCAACCAAGGTCAAACCGTTTGACCATATGGTATAGATAAAGGTTAGTTCTGAGATAGTTCCATGTGCTAATCCTAAAGGTCTATATGTTTCTTTTTCCAATTGGAGGGGCATTGGTTACGAAACTGCCTTAACTACCTGAAAGATCGTAGAGATGGTAAAGTCAAGTCATGTGACTCTACTTCAAGTACATCCATTATCTAACTCCATTATTTTCATAAGTCCCTATTCGTAGATTCTTAATACATGATGTGTTGATCACATTTTGATGTTTTGTAGGATCTAAGAAAAAGAAGGAAGCTTAAGAAGAGTGAGCTAAATCTGATCGTGGGATATGGATTTCGGTCGCATGGCTCGATGATAAGATTTTGGAAGCTACTACTTGGAAGTTATAATAATTTAATAGGTTGCTTAGGAAATGTCTAGAAACATTGTTTTCATATTTTTGCATTGTAAGCTCAAATTTTTCCGCTTATTATCAATAAAAGTAATTTTTTGTTTTATCTAGTTCACTTTATATTTACTTGCAATGGAATTTATGAAAGTATTGGTTACATTTCTATTATTAGCAATATTAATCGTGTATTTGATTCTTGTTATATCACTTGTGGTATTGTCATAATTAACCAAGTGAAAAGGAATTCTCATGACCTAAGTTTCAATTGGATAGAAACTTAGAGTCATGCAATTTGAATTGTGTGATGTATGAGAATCTTGATCATTGGAAGATTATGACTAATTCGTTGATCACATGTTTATGTGAGTCAAGTGAAGGGCTAAAGGATCTGGTACAAATTGATGTGGACTATTCAGATCCACTACAAAGGATGATAACTTTATTCGTCATGATTTACTGATGCTTTTAGTAAACATGCTTGTGTTTATAAGATTAATCATTATTTTGACACCTTGAAAAGATTCAAAGTGTAGTAGAACGAATAAAAGAATCTATTAGGAAGAAAGATAAAAGTATGTCCAATCTGAAAGGAAGGTAGAGTACTTTGGTATCGTGTTTTGTGATTAGCTTAATGATTATGGAACTATGTCACAATTGATCCTCGAGGAACATCTTAGTATAATTTTTTGACTAAGAAGAGGAATCAAATATTGTTGAAATGGTTCAATCATGAGATGAGTCGTACTTTGTATCCAATTAAAATTTTAGAGCCATGCTCTAGTAATTACAAATCATATCTTGAAGCTTGTTTCATGCTAATTAGGTTTATAACACCTAATAAGCGTCAGATTTAATATGAATGAGATACTGATAATTGATTTGATAGGTATTTGATAGATAGATTATTACTGAAGAAATGAATACTTTGATGAAATGATTACATATGTGACAGTTATATGGAATATACATGATTTACATTATTTGTATGATTTATGTTTTATTTGATTATGTTTTAGTATTGTTATTTACTAAGCCGTGAGGCTTACATTTTTGTGATGATCTGTTTTGCAGGTAGATTTATTGTGATGCCCGACTCGATCCTGTGTTTGCTGCCAGCACGATCCTTGTGATAACTTCTTTTATGCCAGAGTGCCATTGTACACTAAGATTAATTGCAAAACTTTTAAATGACTTAAGATAAATTTGGGTGTAACTTGGTAGAAAAATCTAGGCGTTACAAGTTGGTATTAGAGTCGAGGTTTAAGTAAATTAGGTTATTATAGTAGATTCATAAACTTACACCTTGAGAGTAAAGATTATATTTTAATTTGATAAATGTGTTAGATAAATTGATTTGATTTGATGATTATGAGTTAATTGGCTATTATACATTTAGAGAACCTTGAGGCAAATAATTATATATATATATATATATATATATATATATATATATATATATATATATATATATATATATATAGTTTATTATTTCCCTATAAAATAATGTCGTGAAGCACTTTCTATGGAGTTGCGTTGTATGACTGCGATATTCACGACAAATATGAGGTGCGGGAATTCGAGATATGCGACGCAATGATTGGAAATACCTAATGCAGCTAGATTAAGAAATAACAATATACTTTGACCCTCATGACGTGAGCAAGTGTGATCACAATGTGAGCATTAAAGTATGATGTTATAGTTGATTTGTGAAGCTCACGACGTGACGAGTATAAGCTCATGACGTGGTGAGTTGGAGATCACGACATGGGGAGGCGGAGATCACGACGTGGTGATGTGGAAATCACGACGTATCAAGGTGGAAATTACGACACGCTGTAGCCATGAAGATTTAGTAGATGATGTACTCTGACTAGCAGCGATGTGGTGAGAATTTCCCACGACACAAGTTAAAAAACGTAGATTACTATATGATGATTTATGATGATGAATTACGAGGTGACGAGAAATTTATCATGATGAGATATGTGATGAAGATAAGTTAAACTATATTTAAATATATTTATCAAGTCAAGAGTGTATAGAAAATGAGAGTATAAAACTAGAGTGGTTCTATAGCTTTTAAAGTTGAGATAATATGCGAGTTATAATGAAGAATTCTGAATCAAAGTGCTTAGATTAAAAGAGATGTTAGAGCATGAGATTAGATAGAGTATGTGAGTGTGAGACGGAATGATAGTATTACTCTTAAAACGAGATAATGTGATCAAGATTAATATTATGAAAAAGATAAAGATGTAGAAAACTTTTGATAGATATTTTGAGACTCGTGAGAGAGATGGATGATGAATGAGTTAGGATAGAGATAGAAAAAGACGAAAAGAAAAGCAGAGAGAGATCGAGAGAAAGAGACAAAGAATATAGATAAAATAGGATTTGAGAAATGAAGACTTTTACTCGAGATCATATGCTTTACATAAAGATCCATGCGGGGTGATTTGATCTTACAAAATGAGAATTTTGATTAAAATCATAGACTTACATGATTATATCATGTAGACGATTTGACATACATGTAGATGATTTGACTTACATGTAGACGATATTCTGTGATTAAGTCTCTGAGAAGTGACGAGACCTAATCCTAATATGAGATATATTATGATCGACTTGAGTTATTGATTTGAGAAAATGATATTGATCCGAGTAATTGATCTGAGTAGACAATATTAAATTAAGTGGTTTGAGAAATTGATTTTAGTGAAAAATATTAATATGAGCGATTGATCCAATTAATTTGAGTGATTGATTTGATTAAACTAGATGAGCGATCCAAGTGTTTCCCCAGAGAAACCAATGCTGATTAGACTAGTTAATCAATAGATTTGAGTGACTAGTGTGAGCAATTAATTTTTTATCAGAGTGATTAATATTAATTAGAGTAATTAATATGAATGATTGATTTAAACAATCTAAGTGATAAATTTTAATGATTGATTTATCATTGATTTAAGTAATATGAGAGCTTAAATTGAGAAAATTGTTTAAATGACCTGAGTGATTATTTTGGATAAGCTATGAACCCGTAATAATATTCGAAGAAATGATTTATAATATACCAATTTGTTGAGTGTCTAGTTGATATCCATTATATAGAAGGCTTATTGATAATGAGAAGGATGATAATCATGGAATAAAAGCAAATTTCTTAATATTAATTATGATAATTTAGAAAATAACGAGATAGAAATAAGATGAAGTATGAGAGTATGATTTGGAGTAAAGATATAACTCCTAAAGTTGATATGAAGTGAGAAATTAAAGTAAGAACTTTTGATCGAGATGAGAGATGTTTAGATCAGATATGAGATTGATATTCCTTCAAGAATGAGATTGATATTCCTTCAGGAATGAGATTAAGATATGAGATTGCCATTCCTTGGGAATGAGACTGTGTTATTTGTTGATGTGTCACGGGTTGACATTGTTGCTATTTGTGATATGTCACAAGCTGACACCATTGTTATTCATTGATTTGTCATGGGCTGACATTGTTATTCGAAATTTATTTGAAAGTCACGTGCTGACATTGTGATGTGATATTGGGTTAAATGTTACAAGTTGATAAATGACAAGGTTTGATTACAAGGAAAAATAAGATATTATGATGGTGGTATTATTTATGAGTATGATGCATACAATTAGCAATTACATAAATTGATCAAAGTAACTGATCTAAGTGATTGATTAGAGTGAATGATTTGGTTGATTGTGTAATTTAAGTGTCTTAAAAAAGAGTTCTGATGAAGAGTGTACAAGCCTGCAAAGTTACACAAAAAGTTATTAGAGGCTAATGAGTATGATAGACGCAAGGTGTCAACTTTGAAGCCTATAACTCGATATTTATAGCTGATTAGCAATAACTTTGTAAAGTAAAGTTATGGTCTATATAACAAAGAATACACAAGATGAAGAATCAGACATACCGAATTTGTAGTGAATGAGATATTATTATTTAAAGTTGGTTGTTCAAATATGTGAAATTGCTGAAATGTTCAAGACCTTCATGTTCACAGCTGAATAATTCCAGTTTTAGACATATTCAGATGGAGCGATGTTGATAAAAAAGTGCCCTCTTTTAAATTTAAGGATCCGTAGTCTTGTTTGTGTCTACCGCAATTGGAGTGGCTACCGCAACTGAAGTTTGTCAACCGAAGTTAAAGTTGAAGAAGAAGTTGTTTTGTGAACTGTAGTGATCCGCAACCACTACCGCAATTAAAAATGATGAAGACTTTTGGTTACGTTAACTGACTTAGTGTGTTAGCTTAGCTTTATCTAGTGAACCTTGCATGGTCACTTACATCAGTAGCATATTAGTTGTTTATTTCAGATGTAACTTTTTGGGACTATAAATAGAGAATCCCTTCTTCATGTAAACACACCACTTCTTCAAGATCTTTCTGAACTTTCGTTGAAATACAAAAGATCATTCTCTCTATATCTTATCTAAGTTTACGAATTCCTCTTTACGTTAAACTGTTCACATTTACTAACTCATGTTTGACTGCAAACCTTGTTACGAATCAGTTTGGTGTGTATTTGATATAACTTGTTGTCATTTATATTTCCTTTACATTTCTGCACTTTACCTTTCCGCAACTAACTATCTAACAGTTCTAACTTATTATTGTTGAGCTAACATGGTCCTTTGAGATTAATTTATTCTGCAACTCTTACCTTGTACTAATGTTTTTTCAAGCGTTTCTCAAAAGTTTTTCTCTCAACAATTAGGATCAAAGCCAAAGTGGTTGCTTTTTAAACAAAACTCTGATTTTGAAAAGCCTTCTATACCACTAAAGCTCATTGTTGAAAATAAAAAATAAAAAAAACAAAGGAAATATGGCACAAGATTTATCATTGAATGTTTCTAACAGTGTTGGAGGCTCTAATAGAGCACCAATACTTGTTGCGAGTGAGTACGACCATCGGTCACAAAAAATGGAAAGGTATCTTAAGAGGCTCGAACGAGATATTTGGAGGTCTATTAGAAAAGGACCGCATGTCCCGATTCTCACTTCTGCTCAACCAGATGGTACTCATGCCAGACTAGGTGGAGGTCATCCAGCAATGAATCGACCAACAAAATATGATCTAGACAAAATCGAGAATGATGCCATAGCCTTCTATGAAATCTCTTGCGGTATGGCTCTAGATAATTTTGATATTATCATCAACTACAAATCTGCAAAGGAGATTTGGGATGTGCTAAACAATCTATATGAAGGGTCAGAACAAGATCAAGACAAGAAACTCACCACAACATTGAATGAGTTTAACAACTTTAAAGCTCTTCCTGGTGAAAGTCTTGACGATTCGTTCAAACGTTTCAATCTCATCATCACAAAGTTATCAAATGCGGGAACAGTCTGAAGCAATCATGAAACAAACCGACAATTTTTCAACGGGTTGGAAAGACTCTGGTCTACCACAAAGATGATTGTGTAAGGAGATAGGAAAATCCACACTTTGTCCTTGTTCAAATTATATGAAGAACTTCAGGCACAAGAATCAACTATGCTAAAAGATTGTGCTGACCTCTGTGGACCACTTGCCCTGATTGCTCAAACCCCACAAGCCAAAATTCCACAGTATTCATATCCCATGGAATCATCCTATCAACTTCCATATGACAACCCACCACAGTCATATGAAGTTGATGTTGAATTCGATGATAAAGAAGAATTTCAAAATGTCATCGCCTTGGTTAGCCAACAATTCAACAGAATACCACCACAATCATTTCGTAACAATCAGCAGTTCACAAAACCACCTTTTAACCGCAACTTCAATCCACAAAACAACCACTCAAGATAGCCCCGAAACCCTCACCATCCACCTCAACCAGAAAATGCACATCACACCAAGAGGAACCACAATCCAACAAACTGCCAGACTCCGGTACCTCAACTGAAGAGAATAATGGAATCATTATCTGCCACAAGTACCGTAAAGAAAATAATTTTTCCAAATACTACAAGGCAAATGTGGTTAAGGACAAGGCATTCTACCTTAGAATGGCTCAAGAAATGGAGGAAAAAGAAAAGGAAAGAGCGTATGTTGCACAAGTGAAGAGGGATCATCAAGTGTCGTCGTCCGAAGATGAAGTTGTAGAGTTTGACAACAAGAGGAAAGGAAAGATCTGCATTGTTGTAAATGTTGAAGAGGACGGATCGACGAATTTGCAAAGGAACTACTACTATATGGCCAAAGATGGTACCCTCAGCATCGTTGAACATGTAAAACTCATGATCCTTTCTAATAATTTCAGCATGCATATTTGTGAACCATATCTAGAAAGACTTAATGACACATGTGATTCCGTCCTTTCATACTACAACAAAGCATTGTATGAAAAGAACATAGCGTTCTAAGAGTTATATCTCGTGAGAGGAAGAATTAAGGATAAGAGACTTAAGGTTGCCATGCTAGAAAAAGATTTGTTGTTAGAAAATGATGTTAGAATGTTGAATGAAACTCAGTTAGATATTGCTTTAAATCAAATAGATCTTGCCCAGAAAGAAATTGTACATTTGAATAAATTAATAGAGATGCTCTTTAACGAAATTGAAGCAATTAAAAACTTAGTTAACAATGGGACCGTAGACAACACTTACCACTGGGGATGGTCGAATGGGTACTCCAGAAAGAACTCTTCTCCCCGGTTCAATGATGATCGTCCATATGTCCCTCCGGATTGTGAGTTTCATTACCCTGTCAATGGCAAAATCTTCCCCGAAGACTTAAGATGTCATTTCGGTAGACTTCATGAGCTAATTAACAATTGTGTTATTGAGGAAATTCTTCCTGAATCCTCTGATAATCCAAGTGATTAATTACCCATCATTGACACAACTTGTCCCGATTCTCAGCCATCATCGAATGTAGATGAAGAAATTATTATGGAAGGACCAGAGTTAGTTGTTAAATGTACATCCTTGCCTTCCATAGAATGTAGTAACAAAAAACCATCCTTGACATACTCTGCAGTAGTCCAGTCATCCGTACCGTAGACCGTAGTCAAAAGCATAGTGACCATTCAACCCATTCTTCATGAATTACCAATTGAAAATTTTGAATTTGGCCAATGTTATTAGAGTCCTGAACTCTCTAGTTCGGATGACTCAAGTCCTCGTTTTTCAACTCATTCAAAGGTTTTCAAGAAACCGCAGTTAAATATTTCTGATTGCGGTTCTCGAAAAACTCAAGCAAAGTTGGATTTCAAAGAAGAACTCAGGTCCCGAGGTAAAAAGCAGGATACTGATTTAAAATACAAAACTTTCAAACAAACCAAGTTTTCAAATCAAAAGAACTTCGAAAAACCCACTACTGCCAAAAATCTTTCAAAAAATACGGCAATCAAAGGATCAAACAAAGAGGAATGTACAGTAACAAAAACCTTTTCAAAAACTCCTGTAAAATTCGAAAAGAAAGTCACGTCTTTTCAAAAATATTCCTTAAACGATCCAATGTGGAAATGCATTTTACTAACTCCTGAACCTTCAAAATCAAATCAATCTATCATCAGATCAAAACCTAGGAGTATTTCATGTGACAAAAACTTTTTCAAATCCCAAGGTCACTGCAGCCAAATCCCACCCATGGACCAGTCACAAGACTCCAACCACATCCTCCAGACCATTGACCAAGTATGGTGTCTGGATAAATGAGAAAAATCTTTCCTTTGGATTTTATCTGCTAAAAACGTCTCGTTCAATCCAACCTCGTAACATTCCAAAAGTTGTGAAACATCCAGGACTAGGTTTAAAAACTAACACGAAATATGTTCCTAAAACCCATGTGCATGCATCCAGTAAGAAAGTTTCTCATGTGTCCCCGGGCTCTAAACTTGTTTGGGTGCCCAAACTAACCCATTAATTTTTTAGGCAATGTGAAAGGAGGAACAAGAAGAGGAGTGGTTAATTGATAGTGTTTGCTCCTTGCACATGACCGGAAGGTTAGAATACCTTTGCGACTTCAGGCCACTCTGTAATTATGGACATGTCACGTGTGGAAATAGTGCAAATTGAATCATACGAGGTTACGGTGTACTGACCACTAGAAATTTCTCCATTCAAAGAGTTGCTTACGTAGAAGGCCTCAAGCATACCTTGATCAGTGTGGGCCAAATATGCAAAGCCAGTCATCAGGTTGAATTTGATAGTGAATATTGTTACATAATGACAAATGATAGAAACACCTGCTTGATCAAATCCAAGGCCGAAGGAACAATGTATCCTTTGGATGTCTCATTGATCATTAGGAAACTGCAGTTGTGCTTTTTGTCAAAAGCAGTATTCGAACTCAGCTAGTTGTGGGACCTTAAGCTAGCTCATCTCAACTTTAGATACATCAACAACCTGGTCTCCAAAGAACTCGTCCGTGGTCTCCCAATCTTGAATGATAGTAACGATACGTCATGCCCAACTTGTGAGTGTAGAAAACAAACCAACGGAAGTCATCCTCTGATTGTGGATTCATAAATTGTTGAACCTTTAGAGTTACTTCATATTGATCTTTGCGGTCCATCTACCGTATCCAGTCTCCATCACACGAAGTACATCCTGGTTATAGTTGATGACTATACTCATTTCACTTGGGTGTTTTTCTTGAGACTCAAATCTGAAACACCGCAGATCATGATCAACTTCATAAAAGAAATAGAGCTCCAAATCAAGCTACCATTCAGAAGGATAATGAGTGACAATGGAACCAAATTCACTAATCAGCTCTTGAATAGTTTCTTGGTTTCCAAGGGTATCAGTCACAACTTTTCGGCTCCCTAAACACCACAACAAAATGGAGTAGTTTAGCGAAGAAATCGCACATTGGTCGAAGCAGCTAGATTGATGTTGAACTTTGCTAATCTTCCTCTCTACTTCTGGGCAGAAGCAGTGGCAACTGCATGCTTTGTTCAAAACCGAAGCATCATTTGCAAACGTCTTAACAAAACTCTGTATGAGGGCCTTAATAACCGCAAACCAAATGTTCGATTCTTGCATATTTTTGGATGCAAATGTTTTGAGATCAACAACAAAGATCACTTTAACAAATTTGCACCAAAATCAGATGAAGGCATTTTTCTTGGCTACTCTACCAACAAATTGGCCTACAGGGTTCTCATTAGATGTAAAAGACTTATAGTCGAAAGCTTCGATGTCAAATTTGATGACTATTATGTCCGCAACACTGCTCCATCAACTGAAACAAAATTCATCTTGGAAAGTGATATCCCCGCCTCTTTCGGTTCATTGAACATAGTCGAAATCAACTATGATGATCTATTTGATCCCGTAGAGACAAATTATCTTTCTGAAATCCTGGTGTCTCCGGTAGCCCAACAACAACATGTTGAGGTATCTGGTCCAACCTTATCTGAAGATTTGTCACTCAATACTTCCACCTCGCCGGTTGAGTGGAAAAGTTCAGGGGGAACCTTCTTCGTTAGTATGATAATCCATGAAAATGCACATCATACTTTATATGTCGTTAGTGAAGCATATGTGGTTAATTGGCACACTAATAGGGACTATAAAGAGATATGATGGACATATCGAAAAATTAACATTGTTGATGGAGCGTGTGTGGTTAACCTCCACATCAATGTGAGATGATAAATGACATCGAGATTGTCAATCGAGTTTGCATGGTTATTCACATCTTGTTTGTGATCTTCGGTATCCCAGTCACAAAGGTGAGAGCATAATTAGAGATTAAACATGCTATGATTAGATTCAAAGAATCTAAAATGATCTATGAGTTTCATAAGATTGAAATTGGTAAAATCCTTACCTACGTAAAATAGATTCGAATTTGATTTCGACATCCCTCTTCAAAGTTCGAATAAAAAATATGGATCCTAGACTTAATTTAAATTTATGGGTTAATGAATAAGGATTAAAATTAACTAACTTGAATTCTCTTTTCTCCTATTATAGACGTCAAGTCAAGAAAATAATGTTCTTCCTCATTCTGTTAGAAACGGTCTTCTTTTTCCTTCTGAAGATGATCTTCCACTTTCTAATCAAGGTAAAAATGTTTTGTCTTTTTCGGGAAATGGTAGAACCGAACGTCATGCTTCTTCAACTCTTCCTCCTCCTCCTCTAGTGACTCTCCCAACATCACATTTTCCTCGAATTGAAAGATACGAAACTACTCAACCCCTATTGGCATGTAGACATCAATATGGAAATTATGTGTGTGCGCATGTTCTGAAAATGAATTCGTACATTGATATGTTGGATAGAATGGGTGTCATTTTCCCAGTGGAGCAAGCCATTGATATAGTTCTAATTTCGCTTCCAAATCCATATGAACAGTTCATTGAGAACTTTCTTATGTTGAACATTGATGTGACCCTTATTGATCTGACCCAACTACTGATTATATCTGAAGCAGAAGTGCTTAAAAGGGTCTAATTCTAATGTTTCCATGGACATTGATAATGGTGATAATTGTGGTCCAAAATAGATTTCTCTTCCAAATGGAAAGGAATCGGCCAAGGTCAAACTATTTGATCGTATGGTAAAGAGAAAGGCTAGTTATTAACCCTAAAGAGTCCATATGTTTCTATTGCCAATTAAAGGGACATTGGTTGTGAAGTCGCCCAAAATACCTAAAAGATCTCAGAGATAGTGAAGTCAAGTTGTGTGACTCTACTTCAGGTACATCCATTATCGTAACAAATTCATATTAATAGACTCGTAATACATGATGTGATGATCATATTTTGATGTTATCGCATGATCTAAGAGAAAGAAGGAAGCTTAAGTAGAGTGTGCTAAAGCTGATCAAGGAAATGGACTTCGATTACACGGTTCGATGATTAGATTTTAGAGTTGCTAATAAGAAGTTATGATAATTTAATACATTGCTATTACTCTTCGAAGATTTCTAGAAATGCAGTTTTTCATTTTGTGCTTTGTAAGGACAAGTTCCAATTTTTGTTTATTTTCAATAATAGTGAAATTTTTGTTTATTTGGTTGCCTCATTTTATACATTTCCTTGCAATGAATTTTATGAAAGTGTTGGTTACATTTCTAATAATAGCAATATTAATTATGGATTTGATTCTTATAATATCGCTTGTGGTATTTTCATAATTGACCAAGGGAAAAGAAACCTCATCACCAACTTGACAGATACTTGGTGTTGTACAATTTTCATTGTATAGTGTATGGGAATCTTGTTCATTGGAAAATTACGACTAGTTCATTGATCACCTCTTCGTGTTGAAAGTATTGTCGAGCCCTGACAGCTAACAAAGCCCTCAACGACTGATGCTCCAACTGAGAATTCCTAATTCTCCCCCACTTGGGACACTAACCACTACCTACTAGTGGCGAAGTCAAAACACTACTTAACTGTCCTAACCAAGCATTTCCACACTTCACCATAGATCGATGAATCTTGGACGAATAATCTCCACAAAACAGCCCTCCTGGCATGGAGCAACCGAACTTCAGAAGAAATCTGATTCCCAGTGACACTTTTGCATCTCCAATTCATAGTTTCTTGTCCTAGAATGGTGATCCTATATCCTAACTTCTGATCACCAACACCCGTGGATACTAACCGTCTACAACCCTTGTTACTAAATTCCTCAAAATCTCTTATGCCATACACAAAAAGGGATGGAAAATTCATAATATAATTACAAACAATAAGATACAGATAGAAACATACCAGCATCTGCATCCGGTGTTGTCCTGGCCTCCTCTGTTGTAAGCTGGAAGGTAGGTCCCGGAGTCCTCGGGGCTCTGCTCTACCCTGACCCCCGTCAGTAATCCTCAATGTAGCCGACGATGGAGCCTGCACTGGTCTAGCAACCTGTTGTGGACAGTTGGCCTTCACGTAACCAACCTGATGGCAGTGATAACAAATCTTCATGTCCTGAACCGGGGCCAACTGGCGACAATCCCTCGCATAATGCCTCTCATTTCCGCACTTGCGGCACGCACCACCGGACTTAAAAACTTCGGAGTGACCCTTCCCACACTTCTCACACGTGCGGCCACTCTGGCCTCCAAACCTAGAATTAGCGGTCTTGGACCGCTTTGGCACCGGTTGCGACTGTACCGGGGCCTGCCTCTGTTCTTGCAATTGTAACTCAATCTCCAGCTCACGCCGCCTAGCGGTCTCCTGTAAGTCCAGCAACGTATCACATTGTTGGGTAGCAACAAACTGTCTAATATCCGTCTTGAGCATGCTCATATAACGCGTCATCTGAGCCTGCTCGGAAGCAAACTCCGGGCAGAACATCGCGCTCTCAGTGAACATACGGGTGATCTCTGTCACCGACTCTGCACCCTGTCTCAACTCCAAGAACACATGAGCTAGCCGCTCACGCTCGACTCGCGGAATGTAACTGGAGCAGAACATATCCCTAAACCGATCCTAAGAAACTGTAGCTCTCTGCTCATCTAAATAAGACCCTGTCATCAACCTCCACCAGTCCTTCACCCCGGACCTCAACATGTTCAGGGCACACCTGACCTTTTGGTCAGCCGGGCAGGAGCATGTGAAAAAGCATCCCTCGATGTCCGATAGCCACCTCATGGCTATGATAGGGTCCTGAATCCCATCAAAATTTGGGGCCTTCGTGTTATCGAAGTCCCAATACTGAAAAGCCTGACTGGCTCCTACCCTTGCCGCTGTTACAGCAGTAGTAGCTGCTGCGGCAAGGGTAGGAGTAAATTACTTAATTAATTCTAAATTAAGTCTTGATTAATACTAATTAAATAATATGATTCCATATTAATATATTAGAACTTATAATATAGAGTAAATTACTGAAACGATCCCTATGGTTTGGTCAAAATTATACGTTTGGTCCCTAACTTTTTTTTGCACTCGGATCGTCCCTGTGGTTTGATTTTTTTGCGTTTTTCGTCCCTTAGATACATAAAGTTAGGGACCGAACGTGCAATTTTGAACAAACCATAGAGACGGAAAACGCAATAAAATCAAACCACAGGGATGAGCCGAGTGCAAAAAAAAGTTAGGGAACAAACGTGCAATTTTTACTAAACCATAGGGACGATTTCAGTAATTTACTCTATAATATATTAATTTAAATCATAAATATACTATTCTCAAAAGACTATCCATATAAATTGTGTCGGTGAAGTGCAACCCAAATGGACCATGCCAGGTCGGGTCAAGTACATACCAAATATAGTTATGGACTTAGACGTTAATCCAACAGTCTCCTACTTGGATAAGTCTAAAACTATTATTGAGTATGACTTCAAAACCTAACTGGCAATCGTAGCTCTTAAAGCCGCTGTCGAACTCTAATCTTGTCAACGAACTTGTCCATTAGATAAGGTATCATATATTCCTCCATTCTAGATATCATATGGACTGAGACATGGATTGTAATCATTCTCTCTGTCCATTTATTGTTTCCCGATTTCCGATTCATGATGACTGACTGATTGAACAAATCAAATCAGTCCTGGCTTGGCCAAGCACTCACATGTGTCATCATTAAATCATCGAGGGGTCCACAGATATCGCTTTTATCCCGAAGGTAAAAGGAATGGATAAAATTCGACTCATATGGCTTGTTCTCCTACTTGTTGAATCATACACAAAGGCACGTTTTAAAACACCGAGTTACCGAATGCGTTTTCGTGCAATCAATGTACAACCAACTCATAGTAACAACTCATATCTCTAGGTTTGAAGAATATAAAATATTATCGTCTCATGATCACTCGTGATAAAATCCATGAAGTGATTCAAATGAGCGCGGGTTGAATCCAATACTCAGAACTTATGAGCACTCTTGAGTGTTGTAGCACAACTTTGTCCACCAACTTGGACCTCTACAAGCCAACCCATGACAGTCTTGATTCATATCTACTTCCAACATATGACCGACTGTGGATGGTTTGAATAACTTCGTCATTCCGAAAGAATAACCTAGTTTGATGGAATTCAAAACTTGCAAAGTGAAACACAAGAATAAATGAATCAAATATGGTATCAAACCCTATGAATATAAATAAACACTTTTATTTATCACCATACTGATTACTCATTATTCATTGTTTCGGTTTTATCAACTTTATACTTGAATTAAAAACACTAGTTGTCCCATGCTCCAAGCATGTACACTATGTTTTTCTTAAACAATAGCTTTGCCATACACCAATTATACACTCTATGTTTGTCTATGATCCTTACTTTGTGAACTCGATCGATTGAACATAACTCCAATGATTCTCATTTCACAGTCCCAATTCCTTATTGCAAATGCAAGAATTCCAAATTCATGGCATTTACTGAAATCTGTTAGATTCTAAACTTATATGCATTGATCCTCTTGTAATGATTATGCACAAATTCACAAAGACTTGACAACAATCATTACAGAGTATTCCAAAGGAGATCTACTCCTTGGAAACATCCTTCTTGCATTAAGTTTCCTAATCATACAGATTGAATACTTTCTAACTTTGAAGCATTTCCATATTCCATTTTGACTATCACTTCTGAACGAGAGTTGCCTCCTTACAGATTATGTCAATATGGTCCTTGCAGAATTAATACTATACTTCCAACTGTCCTTGAGCAACCAATCTTTGGTAAACCTTAGATTGTCCTCAACAATTGCTTAATCATTTTAGTCATATCCAATTCTAGACCTTTTCCCTTCTTAATGCCCCAGACATTTGGAAAATTTTAGAAAGGATGAATATAGCACATGTAATCGATCCTATATCCGAAGCATATGGGACACGACTCATGATGTCTCACATAAAGACTAAACCGGTCTTTTGCTATAATAGTTCCATTTCTATTTGCCAAGTTCTCATAATTCAGATTATGAAAAGGGATGCCGTAATCATAATCGAATTTTAGAACGCAAATAATGAACCCATATATAGAATTTCCTTATGTTGAGCCATTCCAACATGAAATTCATATATATTTACGATTAAAACCTCAATCTAAGCTTTTAGATTTGAGATGAAGTATAATTTCCTCTCCCTTAATTATAGCAAAACAACTTTTTCCCAATTGAGACCTTTTGTTTTCTATAATTAACATTGTTAACTTACAAACTTTATCATAATTATCATGTTCCCACTAACATGATGATTATTAGCATAACACTTATGCTCCTACTAGCTTTGACATGTACCCAGAAATCAACTGGACTTCTAGAAATCAATACTTTATTGACTTTCTTACCAAAGTTCAGATTTCTGATACTAGATTTCCTTGATAAGAATTTATCAATATCATACACCTCTCTTAGATAGCTCACATGTGTGTCTAAACAATTATGAAGAGGGATGCCGTAATCATAATGTTTAGACCTTTTTGTCATTCCCACATTTGATATCTACTCAAAATCTACTTAGTGAAAGAGTTTCGTTACCATCATCTTCATGAATCAAAGAGATACCTTATGACACTTAGATTTTATGGTGTAAGTGTTCTTATCCATGTGAATTTGTCAAAACCATAACCACAGGACTAGGTTAGTGACAAATCCTAACTAATATGGATTGAACTTGTGCAATCTTAACTTCTTGCCATCTGGCAGCTCAAGGGCCTGCCATTGCTTCCAAGTAGCTATCTAAACAATTGAGAACAGATAGAACTCAAATGTATAGCCAACTTAAATGGAATGGGCACATAAATGTCAGCACGATAGGTTATAAACCTCTAGTTGTGTGCTAGTGATGAAATACAGGTTTTATTCTTGATTACTTCTTGAAACCCTTTCAGGTTCTTTTAGACTCCCACTGTCTCCTTGACCTATAAGACTTTCTTGCCAAATATTCAAGAGATAGTGTTGATTTTAATCAAGACAGACACTTAACACAATTAGCCTTAGTTGGTCTTTGTTTTATCCAAAACATCACAACTTACCAATTTCAAATGTACAAGAGTAGAAAACTTTTACTCTTACATATGACAAGTGTTATAAACATATCTTTAAGATATGTCACTCAAGTTATAATCTTGGAGTATGACTCTAAGAATTGTTTTGGAACGAAGTATGACTAATCTTATTGATTTAACCATTTCAACAATTCATGATTCCTCTTCTTAGTCATAAGAATGCACTAAGATTTCCTTAGAGGACTAATTGTGATATGATTTCTAAATCATTAAGATGATCACAAAACTTGATACTAAAGTACTCTCCCATCTTTTCAGATTTGAGAAAATTTTATCCTTCTGCCTAATTTGATTCTTCTTATTCGTTCTGTCATACATTGAAAATTTTCCAATGCTTCAGAATTATACTTAAGCTTGTAAGTATAATCATATTTACTAAACCTTAGTAAATCATGACGAATAGTCTTATCCATCTTTTGTGGTGGACTTTGACAAGTGCACAAGAAAGTGTACTTGATCCCTTAGTCCTTCTCTTGACTCACACATCCATGTGAACAAGCAGTTAGTCTTAATTTTCCAATGCTCGGAAGTTCTCATTCATCATACTATACAACTTGTATGATTCCAAGTTTCTATCCAAATGAAACTTGGGTGATGAGAATCTTTCCTTATTTGGTAAATTTAGACACCACCACAAATGAAAGAATCAAATTCATATTTCCAATATTGCTATCAATGGAATCATATAAGCAACATTTTTTTTCCTTTTTCCCAAATGCCATTGTAAGGATATTTTTAAAATAACTAAAATTAAAAACTTTTCTTTTATTTTAAAACTTTGCGGAAAAACTAATCCTTACAATGCAAATGTATATGAAAACTTGTTGTCATCTATTCCTAAGCAATCTATCATAACTCTTAAGCACCTGCTCAAAATTCTGATCACCAAACCATGCGATTGAAATCCATCTTCGCGATCAGAATCAGCATATACTTCCTTTAAGTTTCTTTACTTTTCTTTGATTCTTAAAACATCAACATGTGACCCAGCCACATCATGTAATAAGAATCTCCAAGTAGAAACTTAATAGAGTTAGACAATGGACTTTACCTTAAATAAAGTCAAACTTATTGACTTTACCATCCTTAGGTAAGTTTGGCAGCTTCGTAACCAAAGCCCCTTCCTTTGGCAATAGAAACATATGAACCCTTAGGTAATAGTACATGAGACTATCTTAGACTTAGCCTTTCTCTTTACCATTTGGTCAACCAAGTTGACTATGGCCAATCCCTTTCCATTGGGAAGAGAATGCATTTATGGATTTCCTGTGGCACTATTGTCCCTGTCCATAAAGTTTTGGGAAGTTGATCTCCTAATCAAATTTGCTTTACTAGTACACTAAATCATTTCTGATTTAGCAGCACCAAGCAAATAGATAAGATCATTAAGGGTCTTGTCATAGTCTATTTCATAGGAGTCCCAAAGGAACTCACTATGTGACTTAGAAAGTGATTGAACCACTAACTTTCTCAAGACTTTGATACCTAACTCTCCCGACTTGACAGTATGTGACTTCATCTCCAAGATGTGATCACACCTAGACCTTGCCTTGCCAATAGGGCTTGAGTGACCTTGAACTTGTGGGTTAAGGAGAATAATTGGAGGAGGTGGAGGAAGTGAAGTTCCAAGATATTTGGGAAGATCATAGATGTCTGAACTAGACATCTTTTGGGAGATATTCAAGATAGTTGATTTAAAGTCCTTAATATAACACCCAATATGAAATATTAAGGCTAGGACCCAACAAACTATTTTATAACTTGGAAGAGGGATGTCGTAATCCAAGTTATAGAATATTTGAAGGTAGGTGAATGACGATTCACCAATTTCCACCATGAAAAACGAAATAAATTATTAGGTTTTAATTAGATTTAAAACTCCTAGATCTTTGAGATTCATTGAACTTTCAATGGCATGTTTCAATCTCGAGTGTGCCCTTCAGGTTTTGTGACTAGGATTCCGAGGATCACAAAACAAGGTGTGAAGTAACCATACAAATTACTTAGTACCCTTAAGTGTTTACCCCTTAATCGATGTGCCAGTTAACCACACACGCTCCATCGATACTATGATAAACATTAAGTTACCGTTTGCCTACCTTGTTAAATATGAGTTAGTGTGCCGGTTAACCACACACGCTCCACTAACCGACTTAAACAAAGTGCAAAGTGTAATTTCATGGATTAGCACGTTACTCACATTTTCCTAAGTAACTAAGATTGGGTATTTATAAAAAGTTTAGTTACTTAGTATTTATCATTAATACTTTTAATGAAGGGAGAATTATAGTCCTTGTCCTACCCGTTCGGCTAACGACCCTCCACCAGTCAAGGAAGCGGTGGGTGAGAGTGGACACCCATTAAACTGCCATTTTATAGGCAGTAACCTTATACCCCCTTATAGACCGACTTCGTGAATGAGGCCTACTAACGGTAAGATTGACTTGCTTTTATATATATATATATATATATATATATATATATATATATATATATATATATATATATATATATATATATATATATATATATATATTAACTTATAATATTATAAAGTATAAGGGTTGAATTTTAACTTTTAAAATTCTAAGGGCTAACTTGGAATTAAAGTATTCATAAGAGAAAACTTTTCAAACTCCAAAACTTGAGGGCAAGTTTTGAAACTATTCAAACTAATTAATTCCATAACTTATGTGTTTAAAGTAGTTTGAATTAAAAAACTCTTTAAGTTCCATAACTTGAGGACAAGTTATGGAAGACTTTAAACTAATAAAAGAATTAACTTTTCTTTATTTTATAACTTATGAAATTAATTAAGGTTACACATTTTATTACTTAATGAAGTGACTCTTGAACTTCCATAACATGAGGACAAGTTATGGAGTCATAAAACCATTCAATGAGACAAGACTCTTCATTTTTGTAACCTTTGCCATCCTTCATGAGTTTTAAGAATCTTTAATGTGACTTTTCATGTAACTTTTGGACAAGTTACACAAACACATTTTAAATCAATTCTTAGATTAAAATGGATCAAAGACACATAATCAATCAACCTTTCTATTAATCTAAGCAACTCATATGAACAGGATAATTGGAATCAAACTTTTTCATGTAATTAGCATAACACTTAAATTAATACAAAACATGAATCTATTGACAATTATCTTTGAAATTGGATTGCCATGAACATTACCACATCAAAAACAAGTTTATAACTCCAAAAACATCGTAGGGTAATGTTCCTAGTCCAATTCCAGCCAAAACTATGGAATTTATGTTGTCTGGGGGTCCAACTCGTCGAGTGCACGAACCAACTCGGTGAGTTGGATGCATTTTGTCTTGGACTCGGCGAGTCTGCTGAGCAGACGGCATAAAAACTCGATTTTTCAGCCAATTTTGCAAGAATAACAAGAAAACAAGCCTAAGCTCTGATACCACTGTTGGGTTATGAGCATTCTAACACTCCTATGGTGTACATGCAACCCTATAAACCTTGGATCTATGTTTTCTCTATTCTACATGCAAATAAGAACTTTCCAAGGCTTTAATCCTAACTAGCATATTATGAAGCTCTTATACTACAAAGTACTAGTTAGATGCATACCTTTTGATGTAGCTTGATGTCATCAAGCTTTAAGAGCTTAGCCCCTATAGTGTGGAAGCCTCAAGTGGAATCACAAATCACCAAAAACACATTGGAAGACTTTAGAGAATATGGATACTTGGCTCTCTCTAGTGAAATCGGCTAGCCCTTCTTAGTGTACCCACACTAGTGCCAATTTCACCAACCAAGGACATCTTTATATAGTATGGAAACTAGGGTTAAACCCATGACCTTTCATTTCATATGATCCATGGGTTAAACACTCCATGGACTATCCATGAAAGCTTAGCCCAACCTAAATGAACTTGGCCCATTCCATATATATATATATATATATATATATATATATATATATATATATATATAAGAGTCCATATTTAATTAGTTCATTTTGATCACTTAATTCTAAATTGAGTCTTGATCAATACTAATTAAATAATATGATTCCATATTAATATATTAGAACTTATAATATATTAATATAAATCATAATATACTATTCTCAAAAGACTATCCATATAAATTGTGTCGGTGAAGTGCAACCCAAATGGACCATGCCGGGTCGGGTCAAGTACATACCAAATATAGTTATGGACTTAGACATTAATCCAACACATACTACCTTCCACACCTATCCATATTTGTCCCAAGTATCATCACAACGCCCTAACAATACACACAAATATAGCGAGCGCTCAATCCTCACTCCTAGAGGAAATTCTAAATATCTCATAACTAGTGTATGCTAGCCATATATAACGCTGGAACCCATAGACTTTCGAATATCCAATCCTACCCTAAGCTCACAATTAGACAAGAACAGAACACAAGGCCAAATCAAACATTCTCTGGCTATAAGAGCTTAATTATGTATAACTGTGATGCATACACTAAGCAAGTATAGTAATGATGAAAATTTCATATAAAGGAAACCCTAGGCTAGCAGGCATCATTTAATCAGGCAATTCTATCATGCAATTCCTGAAGATCCCTAGCCTAGTACTAGCATGTTGTTCTAACATATCACATAATTAAATAAGTGTATGGTATTTCTGGGTTCACTTACTGGCTCCGACTGATCGGACACTTTGCATCCTCCTTTACTTATTTTGAAAACCCTTTTTAAAAAAATAATTTTGAAAACCTTTCCTTGATTTGAGACTGGATTCACACGAATGTTCCTCCAATTCACTCTAACCAAGGCTCTGATACCAACTTGTAACATCCATAAAATTTGAGTCAATTTAAAACTTTTTAACTCATATAAAGCCATTTAGTTATTACAATTTGTTTTCAAAATAGTTTAAACATCAGAGTTCCCATAAAATCATAATCATAAATCGAGGAAGTGTATGGTCATGCCTTCGCCTTCCTGCAGTTATCCACTGAACCTGAAATAATAAAATGAAAATGTAAGCTTAGTGAGTTACCCCCAAAATACCAACCTCAACAATATCATAACCACATCTTATAATGTCTGGACCGCCCTCTCGGGGCCTTCAAACTATCTGGCACACTCTCCGAGCCTCAGAATGTCTGGACCGCCCTCTCGGGGCCTTCATCCTATCCGGACCGCTCGCTGGGCCTTCGACCTGACTATGTGCCCTCCCGGGTCTGTAGTCTATCCGGTTCGCCCTAGGTATGTTGGCCTACAGCACAAAGCAGGACCCGCCTCAACCCAACGCCAATCAAACAACCATGTGCACATATAACATATAATCACATAACAGTCCATAGACAACAAACCGTTCTAATAGATCATATAGCATAGCAACATCCTAACCAGGATACCGACCTAACCGGTCACTAACGTAGTATCATCTTATATACCAGGATTCTGACCTAAACCAGGTCACTAAACATAATGTCGTCCTAAATACCAGAATGCAAATCTAACAGATCGATAAGCATATCAAAAAAATACCAGTATACAATCCGAGAAAGGGCTGGCCTTGGTGCCTTAGACCCTATTGATATAGTGAGGATAACTCACCTCACAAGTAGCTCGGAAGATAGAGTCAAACTCCTCCAAAAGTAACTCCAACTCCCACACCTATATTCACCAATGTCCTTTTCTATAAATAACCAATTTACCAAAATACCCTCAGAAGTCAATTGTTCAACCCTTGGTCAAAGTCAAACTCAACTGCCAACGTTAACAGTCCATGTTGACCTCAACTCGTCGAGTACCCTCAGCTACTCGCCGAGTTCCTTGAATAACTTGCCAACTCGCCGAGTCACTCGTCTGACATGCCGATATCAAGGCAATCTTCATCGGACTCGTAGAGTCACTCTACTGACTCGTCGAGTCCCTTCGGTCCTTCATCCATACAATTGCTTTTTAAGCCATGCCAAGGCTCCATACTGGCGATCCAACTTCCCAAGGCATGCTTATCATGTAAAGTTGCAAACTTTACTTGCATGCAAGGCTCTAATAACTCATAATGCCAAATCCAAACTTGAAATGGGGTCTAACTCAAATGGAAGGTTTCATACATGAGAAGGCTAGAACTTTATAACCCTAGATCCCAAGGAGGGTTTAGATCTGAAGTTACAACTTCAGATCCAGCTCATACCCAACAATAGCTTCATAACCAAGCCAAAAAGCCCTAAACTTCATCCAAAGAGATCTAAAAGGAATAAGGCCAAGATGATGAATTGATACCTCAAATGGAGCTAACTGAGATAGATTTTGCAGATCCACACAAGTCCCTTGCTGCTAGCTACTTGACCTTGAAGCATTCTTCACAAGTTCCACCTTCCAAAGCTCAAAAACACACTCAAATGAAGCTCTCACACGAAATAGGGTTTGATGGACTCTCTAGAGACTTAAGGGACTAAGGGAGGCCAATGGTTCCTTAAATAGGGTGTAAAACCCCGGAAATTTGGGTTTCACCCTCCAGCTCCAACTTGTCGAGTCACTCTTCTGACTCGACGAGTTGGCCACTTAGACACGTGGCCCCAAACCCACTGCTACTCGACGAGTCAGGGAATCCAACTCGTTGAGTAGACTTTGAAACTTGAAAATTAAAGCCATCATATTAATACCTGAGAATCGGGGCGTTACAACAAGTCATTTGTACATTGGTATTGCGAAAACGCATCAGTAACTTAATGTTATAAAACGTAGTGTGATATGCGATTTGGTGAGTAAAAGTTACAAGCATATGAATCAAAGTTTATTTGTTCCTTTTTCCTTAATGGGAAAAGCGATATCTTTGGTCCCCTCGATGATTTGATGTCGACATCTAAAGTGCTTGGCCGAGCCCGAACTAAATTGATGTGTTAATTAGTAGTCTGAATTTAGTCATCATAAATCGGGAAATCGAGGAACAAAATTTTGGACAATGAGATTGATTTCAATTCATGTCTCGTGTCCATACAATATCTTGTAGAACGAAGGAATGTTTGATTACTTATCTTAGGACACATAACTGACTGGGTCGGAGTTCGACAACGGCTTTTGGAAGCTACAATTTGATGATCAGTTTAGATGTTTATTGGCAATTGTAGTTATAGACTTATCCAAGTGGGAGACTGTTGGATTAGGTGTCTAAGCCCATTACTATAATTGGTATATACTTGAATTGATGGTAGCACAATCTTTTTGGGTTGCCCTCAAACCTAGTAACTGAATAGGAAAACTTTTAGAGAGAGAGAGAGAGTGACTGATTTATTAATTTATTATATGATTAATAAATTAATTAGAAATCAAAATAAATGATTTGTTAATATATTTTAAGAATAATATATTAGTTCGAAAAATTATCATTTAATTAAGAATTAATCAGAAGTTAATTGGAATTAATTTTGGGGTTTATTGGATTAATTAAAAGTAGAGGGGTTAAAGTATAATTGTCCAATAGTTGAACAAGAAACATTCCAGAAGTTTCTTATAGCCTTGGCCACTTTTAGGAGGGTCTAGGGTTTCTAGAATTATCCTTGGAGGAGAATTAGGAAGTTGGATAATTATCAAAATGAAATAATATTATTTTATTCCTTTTAGGGTTATCTAGGGTTTTCAAGTTGCACTATATAAGGATCCCTATACCTAGAAATCTCGGCCATGTCTTCTAGACCTAAGGATAGCCGAAATTCAGATCTCTCTACTCTATCTCTTCAAGTCACCTTGGTTGCTAGGGTTTTGGTGTGAACCATTAGAGGCATGACACTTGTGGTGCTTACTTCCAAAAGTGTTTCAAGTAGTTATTTGATTAGTTATTTACAAAAGGTATGTAAGCCCTCACTTGTTTATGTTTTTCGAAAAATATCTAGGGTTCATAGTTTTCTTGTTGTTCAATATAATGTTAATTCAGTAGTGTTATGGCATAGATCTAAAAGGTTGCATGTACCCTTAAATGTTAAGGATTTATCTGCGTTATTTCATGTAAAATCCATCACTTTTCATATCATCCCGAGGACGATTTGAATGAAGTTAGTTTTTTTTATTGGTAAATGATTCCATTGGTGTACTCACAAAGGAGATGTTTATAAATGATTCCATTAGGGTTTTATACAAGATGGGGTATCATACCAAACTCAACGGTGTTGCTGATTTCTATAAAAGAAGAATTCCTACAGTCTGGGAGTTTGTATGTCAACACCTCATTTGATACTTATCTGGAAGAACAGGAGCAACATAACAAATGAGTAAACTACTTCCTGATATTCTTTGGAGTATGTTTACTGGTGAACAAGTGGCTATGGGGACGATCCTATAGCAAGACTTTGTGTAGTAAATTAGGAAAGAGACTCTTCCCGAAGGCCTCATAAAAGTTACATATGTGAGGTTTCGGGCACTATAAAGTAGGGATCTCCATAACGAAGCTAGAGTCCTTGTCATGATGATCTTAATCTTTTAACTCTTCCCACAATTAAAACTTACTCTCTTCCCAAGGATCAAACTTATTTTGTACCTATTAGAAAATTCCATGTAGCCATTCTACAAGGTTTAGACATGACATTCGATGTTGTCATAAACCATCTTTGGGATTCAAATGATGTAGATCCATATCATTCCACCCCACCAAAACCCATTAATAAGGTAGCAAACAAGTTTGATAACGAGGATAGACCTAAATGTTAGAAAAGTATTGTGGAGAAGAACCCAACCCCCAAGAAAGCGAAGAGTGTTCCATCTAGTGAGTCGAGTGATTCTAAATCACAAAATGTTTTTACAAAAAGGAAGTTGAAATCCCCATCCCACCAAGCCAAAAAGTGACCCACACTAGGCACTAGAGCTTTTAAAAATGTTCTGAAGGGCATTGGATCTGATGTTGTATCATCCAAAAGAACCCCATCTAACCACATGGGTGCAGGAGGTACACCTGTTTCACCGAAGAATGGAAAAGAATCCCAATCATATGTTTGAAATGAGCCTTGATGTTGATAAAACTCCTATGGTCTCTATGAGAAAGCATGTATAATTCGTTTCCCCTGAGGTCATGTCCTCATTCTTCAAAACACATACACTCAATGCACCGCATGGTCCCTTTTCAGAGACCGTACCCAGAATAAGACTAAGGCCAAACTTCGTTTTAGACCAAGGAGACCGCAAAATTCCTGAAAATCCTACTTACTCTACATTAAAGAAAAACGATTTATCCATAGGGAGCGCGTCGGTGTGGAGGATTTGTGAACCTAGGGAACACCCTAGTGGTTACTGGTGAGAATAATGTTTCAAGTGATAGTTGGTCCAAGTACAAAACCAAGACCACAAAAGTGGTTGTACAATTTGAGAACTTCAAGAAGGCTTTGTAAGAGATAAAGCAAAATCAACTTTTGTTCAAGAGATGAATGCAAAATCCTAAGAAGCCGAAGACAAGATGGATCAATACCTGATATCCATTATATTGAATGTGAATATAGTTCTTTTTATCCAGAAGTCTCAAGATCGGATGGAAATGATGGAGAATGTGATGAAAAAAGCCAATGAAGGTCAAGCAACCCATGCCAGAGGTATCAATACTGAACCAAGCAATGAAAGATTCAATGGAGAAGAGCTTCAAATAAAAGATGATCCATTGTTTGGTCTTGATTTGAGTGACTATGGGCACATCTATGAAAATGAAGTACACATTTTCCTCTCCAAAAAAGAGTCCTTCACCTCTCATCATTCCTCCAATAAAAACCATATTCCTCCCCTTACATAGAAGAAAAAGAAGATGAAGCAATCGATGTCCCGGGTAGAATTCATGCACCTAAATGAAAAGGTTGATAAAATATTGGTTGTTGTATCCACTAAACAATCACCACAGGAGCAGTATGTGGTATCCTATGAACTTAACTTGCTTGTTAACAGGGTCTCTAGATTTGAGGTTATGGAGAAAGTAATGGATCAATGTGTACTTTTGTGCTTCCAAGAAGGGATAAAGGAGTTAGATGAGTCCAGATTGAAAGATCAAGGTGAAATGATCAAACAATGTGAAGACATTGTACAAGGAATGGGGGTTGTGAGAACGAAGATAGATGATAACATGAAGATCTTCACAAAAGATATGGGAGAGCTGATAACTGAATGCCATAGAGCTTACGAAACGGTGTAAAATGAACTACAACACGAAATCAAGGACTTGAAGAAATCTAATCATCTTCTCTTGCAAGTCCTAACTAAAGCAGCTCAATTAATGAGTGTTCCTTCTAAAATTGTTCAAAAGATTCACAAGCTATCAGAGGACATCATCAACCATCTTTTTGATCCAACTCTTCTCACTACCACCCAAGTCAATGTCAAAACTCAAATCTCCTTTGCCAAAGTAATAATGGTTTGAACAGAAGTCAGTTTAAGGAGAAGGTAGGGTATTCTACCTCAATATGGGGAAAAGCTATATGGAATGAAGCTGGTGAAGTGTTAATGTTGAAACTCCAATCCCTCCACCACAAACTAACAAATCCCCCCACGAAGACTTCTCCCTTTAAGTCAAGGACAAAAGGACCTGATGAAAACACTCATACTAGCTACCTACCAAAAACAAAGTCAAGTAAATTTCCACCCTCCCTCCTATAAAAACCAAGACCACCGAAGGAGAATAAGGTTTCGGTTCTTCTGTAAAAGAAGAGGAATCTCCTACTACCAAATAGACGAAAAGACACCGGAGATATGTGAAGTTCAAGAAGATATTTTTGGGAAGTTTTATGTAGATATTTTCATGGATGAAACCATTATTTAATCATTGGTCTATCCAATTCGTTGATTAGTTGATGGAGATTCTGTCTCTCATCTCTCATACGTATCTCCAAATGACAACACTTACTGAGACATCCCTCTTTCTCCAAATGACAAAATTTTCAAGGTTTTTGACGATCTTGATCATTCATTTCCTAAGACTAGAAGACTTTTACTCGACTTCAATCGTATATGTAAATTTCACAACAAACATGGAAGAGGTGTGAATGAAGTTTTTTCGAGCGAAATACCTCAATATGTGAAGACCAATAAACATAGATCCTTCATGAAAGCTCATTTCTATCAATATAATCTTATATGTAATGGTGTAGAGTATGATCGAACCCAAGTAGACTTCTTCAACATGAACCCAAAAGAAGTATTTATCATTGCGAGGATAACTAGTCAAAAGATTGAGAGGCACCACAGCTTCAAGCCAACTTATGCCAGGGATTTTGATTTTCTCAAGTCACTTGTTTGTGACTTCACATCCATCGATATCGAAGTTCAACCAGTGCTCCCCAACCATGTGGACATACCTCCACTTGAGCCTGCTATGATAGTAACTTAAGGAATTCAAGAGTTAAAGTGTGGAGCTACAAACTTTACAGAACATGGAATAATCTTTCGTATGGGCAAGTGTACAGAAAATAACATTCTTCATCTATCTTCATTCCATAGATGCTCAAACGGTCAACTAGAAGGGTTTATGAGTGTTGTGGATAAATCAAACTGCAATACAGATGAAAGGAAGGATGCAGTAAGACAGAGAACCGAATGGGTCTTAGCCGTGAGGAAGTTTTTGAAGATTTTGATCAAATTTCTCAAACTTATCAAGTGAAGAAGTTAGTTGCTAGGCCGTTTAGTGGGAAATTGTTGAAACATGAAGTGACCCTGGACAGCTAAGGAAAAATGGCTAAGTGTTTTATGTGGTGATGCGAAGATCATATTGAGAAGTCGATGCAAAGCTCCCAAGTCCCTTTGTCGATTTGTTAGCCAAAAGAGGAAGTACATTTTGCTACTTTATTAGGCCATATCTCTTAGATAAATTATGTCAGTCAAAGCATGGGAAGCATGGCCGTCAATACGTCATACCTTAGCATGGTCTGGTCTATTTATTTTATTTTACTTTCCTATAAATAAAAAGTTTTGGTAATGCTCTATAGTGTGTCAATGTCATATCTTGTAATCGAAATTTTATCTGAAATACAAATCTCTTTATCCACTTTTGTTTATGTTTTTCATCGCTTATTAACTTCAAGCTTGCAAGCATGCTTGGTTAAGATTCAAATAAATATTTATTTACTTGTTTTATGTTTATTTTGTAACTTTTATTCTTATATTTCTTTATAACTGTCTTACCATTCCACATCTTAAATTATTGTTGAGCTGATCAAGATCCATTATGATTAAATTATATTCCGCAACATAATCTTTCATAATTAAGTTCTTCTCTCAACAACATGCCAAAAATGAAGAAATAACAAGTACCTAATGAGTCTTGTGTGCTTTCAATATCAACTTTAAAAACGATAATCTAGTTTTTATCCTTCTTGTTCTTGTGCCAACCAACAATTTCCTTTAACATTAAAGGTATGTCAAGGATTTGATGAAGGTCGATTTCTTCGAATTGATATGTCACCGATAACTTGACATAAGTGACTAG
This sequence comes from Lactuca sativa, assembly GCF_002870075.4. Taxonomy (NCBI): domain Eukaryota; kingdom Viridiplantae; phylum Streptophyta; class Magnoliopsida; order Asterales; family Asteraceae; genus Lactuca; species Lactuca sativa. The sequence continues at coordinate 244,279,005 of NC_056627.2, read as the reverse complement.
GTAATAGTTTTACCAATAATTTATATTGGCATCTTTGTGAAGCTAATGGGGCTTTAATCTTTGACAAATTTCGGTCATTGACTTTAAAGATAAGAGTCATAACGGAAATATTATAACCTTTCAATACCACGCTTGAATCTCAAAATTGCTTCACCAAGTTAATTACACATGTTTCCACCAAATACCAAAATCGTTTTATAAAAGCAAACAGAAACCCATAAGGGCATGAGGCTTTTTGTTAATTATTAACTTAAATAATTATAGACTTGTAATAAAATAAAATAAAAGTATAAGCTGCACCGATGATCGACTCACGGTGAAGTCCGAACCCATTCTATCGTCTATGACATTAAAGGTAAATTACACTTTACTATCAATATTTTGTTCATGTAAGTTTGAATTTTAAACCTTTTTGTAAGTGTATTGGTGTTGGCAACTAGTCATAAATCATTTTAATGTCACTTCACATGCCACATCATCAACGGTATTATAACACCAATTGGGAAGATGATTATCATGTTACATCTTGTTATAACACCAATTTTTTTCCAATTTATAATTTTTTTAATTTTTTTTCAAATGTCTTTTTTTTTTATTTAAACAAGTATTTTTAAGACAAAATTGCAAAAATGGTCCCTGTGGTATTCATTTTTTTAGGGTTTTAGTCCAAGCCACAACTTTTTTGGATTGGTGGTCCTTTTGAGCTTGTTTCGTTGCGTTTTTGGTCCCTCAAAAAACTGAAAAGACTAAAATGCCCTTCTAATACATTTTTTTTATGGTTTTTGCTATTTAATTTAAAGTTTTATTATTAAAAATTATGGGGCCCACCTCTCTCTCTCTCTCTCTCTTTCTCTCTCCCTCTCTCTCTCTCTCTCTCCAAAACACACACTTAACACGAACTCATACGCACAATCTCAAGAACACATCCACCTCCATCTCTACTGTCCATCACTGTTCACCACCATCACCATCCGATGCCAACCACCTCCATCTCCTCCACCCTATCCCACATATATCTTTGCTTAACCGGTGAACAATTGATTTTCTAGGTTTGTTTCTAAAACTGAAATCGATTTTTGAATCTATAAAATGCTTCTGGATAATGGGTTTTCAAACGCTTATTTGGTTGTTGTTCTTCAAGGAAGGGATGCATAATCTGTCCATCTCCATCTCTTAAGAAACTAGTAATTGAAACTGAAAACATCAACACAATTGTCTCCAAACTCCGACCAATCTCATCTCAATCCTCACATTCTTGCTTCACTGCCTCCCAAATGTGGCCCAGAATCCTCGTCGCCGATACCTTAATGGTTGTCGCCTATTTGATGTGTAACAACCGGCAGTCTAAGTTTCTTTTGGAACCGATATAGATGCTCGTTACACCTATCCATTTATTTCTCAAGGTGTTTGGTTTGAGCCTTCAATTGATGGAGAATTCTATTAAATGGGTTCTTATAGGTGAAGAATTTTGAATGAGATTGAGTTTTAGTGCTTTAATTAGAGGTTGTGAATGGGATTGAGTTTGAGCCTTCAACACCGGTGCCTCACTTTATCGATCTTAATTAATCTTTATTGTCACCTCCAGAGAACAATCTTCAAAATCTATGACCAAGGTCCACCGAAAATGAAATTGAGATTTATAGATCTGTAAGTGAAAGAAACCGAGAGTAGGGGTTGGTTTCTTGCAGTTATGAAGATGGTGACAATGGTTGTATGGAGAAGATGGTGGGTCGATGTAATTTTATGGAGAGATGGTAGGTCGATGTAAGTGGTTCGATTACCACTGTTCCAGGTCGTAAGGGGGGAAACAGGGGAACCCATATTGAGTTCATGAAATCCAGGTTTGTTGGTATGACCAACATCGAATGTAACTGATTTTTGGGCTATAGCGATTGTTGTAGATGAAAACTTGGTGGGTAGATGTGGAATTTTGATTAAGAAGGAGGAGATGAAGAAGATGAAGTGTTCATCTTGGGTAAAAAGAAAAAGGAGGAGGTGGGGGTATACAGTTGAGAGAGAGAGAGAGAGAGAGAAAGAGATTTATTTTTTCAATTAGTTAAATAAATAAATAAGTATATAGATTTAAAAAAAATGAAATAAATGAAAAATAAATAACCCAAGGGTATTACATTTATTTCACTATTCATAGGGACCAAAAACGAAATGAAACTAACTCAAAAGGATCATCAATCCAAAAAAGTCGTGGTTTGGACTAAAACCCCAAGAAAATGCATACCACGGGGACCGTTTTTGCAATTGTGTCTATTTTTAAATATAACATAATAAATTATAAATAAGATATAATAAAAATAATTTATAAAAATTAAAAAAAACTTAGAAATTAAATTACACATAACATCCAAATTCAAAAAAAAAAAATACAACGCTATTCGTTAAAAAAACATATTTTTTAAAAACTAAACGCTATTCGTTATCGTTATTGTTACCATAGAAGATATAATACGCCAAGTCATCTCGAAGTTGTATGAATTTATTTGCATCCTGAATGTCAACAACTAGATGCAAATACTCTGTTGTTTCTGGTTGAAACTGAACGTGTCTGGGCTCTGTTGGGATATAGTGTGCAATATTTCGTCCTTTATCTTCTACTCTCATGTTATGCATTATGATACATGCATACATGATATATCGTAGAGTTTCTAAATCCAATGGTCATGATGTATGTTCAACTATATGCTACTTCGCCTTCAGCACTCCAAAAGCACGTTCCACATCCTTACATGCTCCTTTTTGTCTTCTCTTAAAAAAGTTGTCTCGTTGTTCAACCGGGTGGCGGAATGTCTTCATGAATTTGGAATACTGAGGATATATTCCATCTGTAAGGTAATACTCATATTTGTATTCGTTTCCATTCACCGTGAAAGGAGCATCCGAGCCTTTCCATTCAAAAGATCGTCAAATATTGGCGACTGATCAAGAACGTTGACGTCGTTGTTGGAACCCGCAACCCCAAAAAATGCATGCCAAATCCATAAATCTTGAGAAGCAACAACCTCTAAAACCAAATAAGGTGATTCGTGATGACCACTTACGTATTGCCCTTTCCATGCTACCGAACAATTTTTCCATTTCCAGTGTGTGCAATCAATGCTTCCGATCATTCCGGGAAACCCATGGCGTTCTTCATGCGCCACATACAATTCTTGCAAATCATGTAACGAAGGTTTTTGCAAATACACGTCTCCAAATGTTTCAACAACACCCTTGACAATGTATACAAACTCTCCCTTGTGGTTCTGTCGGACATTATCATATAGTCGTCCATGGTGTCGGGTGACTCCCCCATAGTCATCAAACGAATGGCCGTAACATATTTCTGCAACGCCGTAAACCCTTGTCTACCTCTAGCATTATATCTCAATTGAAAAAAATCACACTTAAATATAAATTAACTACAGTTTAATAATATAGTACATTTGTTGTAAAATTAAAAAGAAACATGTAGTACATTTGTATTTATTTTGTATAAAAGTATAGTAAAGAAGCGATACCGGCTTTCCAAGGCGTTGACGATCCGTAAGAACACATTCCTACTCAAACGAAATCTTCTTTTGAAGTCATTCTCCACGTATACACAATTATCTGCAAAGTAATCGCGATATAGATACTCGTGTCCTTCCTCGCGATTTTTGTTTAACATCGCACGTCTTGTTAGTATTGGGGTTGGATCTTATTATAGCAGCTCGTTAGTGTAATAATGATACATTATCCTGAAGAATATATCGTCAACGAACGAGTCGAAAGGATTCATAATTTTTTTTGAAGATAATTGAGATTATATAGGGAGAAAGAGAGAAGTTATGTGTATAAAATTGTTTAGATAATGAGTATTTATATAGTCAAAGAATAATTAATTTTAAAGTTTTTTTTATTAAATTGACCGTAGTCAAACGGTTTGAAATAAAAAACGGTTGAATATTTGTCTGTTTCACCCGATGGTAACGAGCACGAAATGTAACGCGACGAGATGCAACGAGTAGGGGGAGGGGTGTTCCCCAGTTACGACGTCGTTAAAGCCGTCCACGTCACTGGTAATGAGCAAAATATGAACCATACCGTCTCGTATAAAATTTTGTGTCTAAAGGGAGCATAATTATAAGACTATGCGGTATGGGCCAAAACGAAAAGCAACTCGTCGAGATTGAAGCTCGTTGGCGTCGCGACTAGATGAAACACATAAAATTTAAACGTTTTCAAACGTTTAGATGGCAATGGTATAAAAAAAATTAACATTTAAAAAAATAATTTACCCTATAAATACCTACAATTTTATAAAAAAAATTCACACAATTTCTCTTTTCCTCTCTACATAGTTTCAATTATCTTAAAAAAAATATGGACCCTTTCGACTCCTCCGATGATTCAGATGACGCTATTTTTTTCAGGATGATGTATCATTATTAGACTACCGACCTGCTACAACCAGACCCAACCCCACTACTAACACGACGTGCGATGTTAAACAGAAATCGCGAGGATGGACACGAACATCTATATCGCGATTACATTGCGGAAAATTGTGTACGCAAGGCAACGACTTCAAAAGAAGATTTGGTTTGAGTAGGGATGTGTTCTTACGAATCGTCAACGCCTTGGAAAGCCGGTATTGCTTCTTTACTATACTTTCATACAAAATTAATAGAAATGTACTACATGTTTCTTTAATTTTACAACATATGCAATATATTTTTAAACTGTAGTTAATTTATGTTTATGTAACATCACAAAAATCACGACTGAAAATTTTCTTTAAATATTACTAAAACCATATTTATAAAATCCATGTCATAATTCATAACATATATTCAGAGTATTAATTCAAAACATATTCTCATTATCAGAGTAAAACATCTCAGGCTGTCTAATTAATGGTGTGTGTCATGCGATAACCCCGAGCTCTTCCCTCCGCTACCGGAAGTACCTGAAAGCAAAACTGAAAACCGTAAGCACAAAGCTTAGTGAGTTCCCCTAACCTACCACATACCCTGCATAAACACATAATGCACATACTGGGCCACGCCCACTATTCCGGGCCTCGCCGGCTACTTCGGGCCTCGCCCGCTACAACGGCCCCGCCGCTCCAGGCCCCGCTTGGCTTCAAGCCCCGCTCGGATACATATCTGTTTCTTTTAGGCCCCGCCTGTCTCTGGGCCTCGCCCGCTAACCACATAATACAAATAGATACAACACATAACTGAACATACCCTACCGTATTCCTTTCCTAAGGCCTCGCCTATCTTGGGCCTCACCCCTATCCTGTTACTAGTGAGTCATGGAACCCCGTCCAAGCTCCTATTGTAAGCGAGGTACGGGCCCCCGCCCACACTCACTCCATACCTATCTCGGGCCTCGCCCCTGCTCTGCTACTAATGAGATACGGAACACCATCCATACTCTGTTATTGGTGATATACAGGACCTCACCCACACTCACCTCCCTAACAGGGACATACATGCATCACACAGACAACAAGTATACTCTATCATGCAAACCACTTCTTGGACACCCGCCCTAGATTGGACCTTGGTCCTGAATATCATAATAGCAAACAGTGCCTAAGGCTAACCCCCGGGTCTTCCTACTCATAACTATATGGGCCGACATTGTGGTCGTAGACCCATTCACACAAAGGGAAAACTCACCTGCATTGTTGAACTTTTGCTGATAACCCGCTGACTGTTGACCGATAATTCTCTGAACCGCTGCTCCACTAGCTCCCTGAGCTACCAATATCAATATACATAACACTTAGATCCAAACAGAACTCTAGAAGCCAACTAAGTCCACTCTTGTCAAAGTCAAAGTCCTGGTCAAAGTCAAACTTTTTGACTGACTCTACTTGCCGAGTCAACCCGTTGACTCGCCGAGTCTTTATGCTCTGAAACTCTCATAATACAGCTCAACTTGCCGAGTCACCCCGCCGACTCGTCGAGTTCATTTATCTCTGAGTCCCATCCTGCCCAACTCACTGAGTCACCACTCAACTCACCGATCTAAGTCTTAACCAGAAAAGGTTGAGGTTCTGCGATCCAACTCGTCGAGTCCAAGAATAGACTCGCCGAGTCCATGGCAGTATTCAACAGACTCCATGAGTTGTTCTTCCAACTCGTCGAGTTCCTGCATATCTTCATCCAACTCGCCGTGTCCACCCATGTGACTCGTCGAGTAGCTTCAGTTCTTAATCCATACAGTGGCTTTCGAGCCATGCAGGGGCTCCATCTTGTAGATCCACTCTTCCAAAGTCTATTCCTCACGTAAAGTTGCAAACTTTACGTGAAACCAAGGAGCTATAGGCTTAAAACACTCTAGGGCTAGGGTTTGGGGCAAACATGCTTTACCAACACACCAAAAACCGATACTTTATGGATCTCTGGGCCAAGACACACCTAGATCTGAAGTAGCAACCTCAGATCTGGACTTCTAACTCAAAATGGCTCCTTATCATACCAAAATGGCCCCAAAACATCATCCATGAGAAGATCTAGAAGCAACAAAGGCAAGGTGACAGATTGTTACCTTCAAACTGATGCTCACAACAAAAGGGTTGGCTCCTCCAGCTCCTTAGTGGTCAAATCCTCCAAATCTTCCTCTTTCAAAAGCCCCAAACTCACTTTCTTCCTTCTCTCACTCAACTTAGGGTTTGGAATCGTGTATAGAAGCTTTTGGCCGACAAGGGGGACTAAGGAGAGGACTTAAGGTCCTTTAAATAGGGTGCAAACCCTCGGATTAGGGCTTTCCTCGATCAGATCAGACTCGCCGAGTCCACTTGCCGACTCGTCGAGTCGGTCACTTATTCCATAACCCGGATCCCGCTCTGACTCGTCGAGTTCACCTGTGGACTCGACGAGTTGACCCCCTTGACTTAGGGTTTTTACCTTTCCTTTCATAGTCTTTTTGATTCTAGGTGTTACAGTTTAGGTATGAATTTTTTCAATTAAGATATGATGCTAGAGGTAGACGAGGGTTTACAATGTTGCAAGAATGTGTTGCTGCCGTTCGTTTGATGGCTATGGGGGAGTCACCCGACACCATGGACGACTATATGAGAATGTCCGGCAGAACCACAAGGGATAGTTTGTATACATTGTCAAGGGTGTTGTTGAAACATTTGGAGACGTGTATTTGCGGCAACCTTCGTTGCATGATTTGCAAGAATTGTATGCGGCGCATGAAGAACGTCATGGGTTTCCCGGAATGATCGGAAGCCTTGATTGCACACACTGGAAATGGAAAAATTGTCCGGTAGCATGGAAAGGGCAATACGCAAGTGGTCATCACGGATCACCTTCGTTGGTTTTAGAGGCTGTTGCTTCTCAAGATTTATGGATTTGGCATGCATTTTTTGGGGTTGCGGGTTCCAACAACGATGTTAACGTTCTTGATCAGTCACCAATATTTGATGATCTTTTGAATGGAAAGACCCTGGATGCTGATGGGTTTTGGTCCTAAGAACATCCTATGTGCTCATACAAACCCTAATGCTTGGATCTAGGTTTCTCTATTGTACATGCAAGTTATCCAAGACTATAAACCCTAGTTCTAGCATACAAGTAATCATATTAACATAAGAATAGGTTTAAGATGTTACCTTGATTGTTATGTAGCAATAACAATCCCAAATCTCCTTGTATTGACTTTGGAAGGCTTAGAGTCACAAGTGTCACTCCTCTAATGGTTCACAAACACCATAAGCAAGAGGATGAAGATGAGAGAGGATGGAGGCTGCCCAAAATGTGTTCTAACCCTAGAATAAAGCTTCACAACGTGTTTGGGTCATAAGGGTCATATATATAGTAAGGCTATTAGGGTTATCTAACAAGGAAACCCTAATTTGGATGCTTAAGCCCTAAGCAACCCATAGACTCCTTTAATCAAGCCCTTGGACGATTTCCTTATGGGTTTCCCATTAGAATTCGTCCACCCCTTGATTCAAGACAATCCATGGCCCAAATTGCAATTATCTTATAATTACAATTCCAGTCCCTTAAGTTTAATTAATCTCTTTTAGTCACAAAACTAATTACCAATTAATTATTGACTAATATTAATTAAACAATATGATTTCTCCTTTAATATATTATTCTCATAATATATTAATAAATCATATTTAATCCTTTCTCTCCATAATTCATTCTATCAAGTTGCTTTGGTGAAGGCAACCCAAAAGGACCATGCACCATCGGGTCAAGTACATACCAAAATAGTTATGGACTTAGACACTAATCCAACAGATGCTCCTTTCACGGTGAATGGAAACGAATACAAATATGGGTATTACCTTACAGATGGAATATATCCTCAGTATTCCACATTTGTGAAGGCATTCCGCCATCCGGTTGAAAAACGAGACAATTTTTTTAAAAGAAGACAAGAAGAAGCATGTAAGGATGTGGAACGTGCTTTTGGAGCGCTGAAGGCGAAGTGGCATATAGTCGAACATGCAGCACGACCATTGAATTTAGAAACTCTATGATATATCATGTATGCATGTATCATAATGCATAACATGGTAGTAGAAGATAAAGGGCGAAATATTGCACACTATATCCCAACGAAGCGCAGACACGTTCAGTTTAACCAGAAACAACATAGTATTTACATCGCGTTGTTGATATTCATGACACAAATAAACACAAACAACTTTGAGAAGACTTGGCGGATTAAATCTTCTTTGGTAACAATAACGATAACGAATAGTTTTGTATTTTTTTTTTAATTTGGATGCTATTTATTTATTTATTTTTTGAATTTGGATGTTATGTGTAATTTAATCTCTATGTTAATTTTAATCTTTAAAAATTATTATATGTTATTTATAATTTTTAAACATTATGCTTTATTTATTATGTTATATTTAAAAAATATTTGTTTAAATTAAAAAAAATTATAAAAAATAAAAAAATAAATTATAAAATAAAAAAAAAGTTGGTTTTATAAAAAGATACAACATGATGATCATTTCCCCATTTGGTGTTATAACACCATTGATAATGTGGCATGTGATTATTATAATTAATACCAACTCAATTACCAAGAAGTCGATTTTATTTTAGGTATTTGGTTATGTGTTTATTATAAATTAATAAAATGACTGACACATACGTTAATTTTAGAAATATGTTCACTAAAAAAAATTATAATTAAAAAAAAAACAGCATTTTCAAAAATAATATATGCTGGTAACAAACATGACAATTTTCTATATGCTGATAACAAACATATAATCTGAAACGGTAATGAATAAGGTTGGAATCATGTAGTGGAAAATGGTACCAGTCTATGAAATTAAATTCCTAAAAGTAGAAAAATTCTAGATATAATTCAAATATATATTTTTCTTTTTCAATTTATTTAGAAAGCGATATTTCACCAATAAATAGAGTAGGGCAAAACAATTTAAATTTTAAAGAATCATTCCATAATGAAGCTAACGAAGAGAAGTTACCCAAATGTTTAGTGTAAGTTTTTATATTTTTAGTTAATTTTGTACTTGATTATAAATTATTACTAATAATAAATATATGTTACCAAAACAATAATGTACCTGTCTTTCGATTGTATTAAACTTAAATAATTTAAAATAATATTCAAATTATATATAACTTTTATCTTCAAAATCAATGTCACCTAGGAATTTATATATGTTAACCATCGATCAAACTATTACGATTTACAGAGTACGTGCTTTTCCCTTTGTGTCGTTGTTGTTATAGCTTAAGCTATTATTATTATTATTATTTTTTTAAGTGAATTCGATTACATATTGAAGACAAACTCGTTTTTCTTTAGTGCCCACTAATCTGTTTTTGTTTGTTTCTTTAAGACTCGGACATTTATCTTTAATGAATTACATGTCAAAATAATTTTTTGTTTTTTCTGTTTACCTTACACAGTTTAAAATAAGACTTAATAGTAGAAAAACTAAAATATAGTATTTTTATATAATATATTATACCATGTCTACATCATTTTAATAAAATGTTATATAAAAAATCCTACGTAAAGTTATAATAAAGTCATATTAATTAATAAGTTAAACTATAATACATTAAGTAACTTTATAAGTTCAAATACGAGGGGGAAAACACAATCTTAAAGATACTAGCGATTCAAGCGATTCATTAGATTTGAAAACAAAGCCTTGTCATTTTCATCTCTAGATAGATAGTATTATTTTTTGTATTATTATTTGAATTTTTGCACTTGTAATATTTTATAGAAAATTTCAATTTCTTTTATTCCAAATCCACTTTCTGGAATATATATATATATATATATATATATATATATATATATATATATATATATATATATATATATATATATATATATATATATATATATATATATATATATATATATATATATATATATATATATATATATATATATGTGTGTGTGTGTTTGAAAAAATTACTTGAAACATTATGAGAAATGAAATAAATGCATGTTTGTCGAATAACTAAAAAGCTTAATATAAATGATTCAAAACATATAATAAATAAATAAAATCTGCCAAAAAATATTCCAAAGATGTATTTTTTGGATTATTCATTAAAATTGTCCGAAAAATGAATTATCCTTGAGTCCCTAAAAAAATGAATTATCGAAATATTTTTTTATCGAAATATTTTTTCCGGACATTTCTTTTTAACTCATACTATTATTTTGGTATTATCTAGTAATTAATTACTTTCTTTCACTAAAAAACATGCAATTGGTTTCTCATTAGATCATATATATATAGAGAGAGAGAGAGAAAAACGGGGGGGGGGGGGGGGGGGGGGGGTGGTGGGTGGTGGGTGTGAAAGTCCAATAAAAAACCAAAATAAAACAAGAAAAAATCCACCTAAATATCTTTATTATTTTGAAAAATCATAAGTTTCCGAAAACAAATGTTCTACAACAAAAATGAAGGTTATATATTTATTAATTGAACATGCGTGCACTAGTTGATAGGAAAAAAAATCAAAATATTTTTTCATTATTTAAGTGCTAGACATTGTTTTTATTAAAAGCAAACTAATTATACTAAAATTCATAATTTTTGTCTCCAATCAATGATATATAAAAGAAATAGTTTTTTTAACTTTACAATTCGTTTAGATTTACAGTTTAAATTTGAATTCTATATAATTGATGCATCGGGTTTTATACCTATGTGGGGCGTGAGGTCGGGAGTTCTATTCCCTTAAACTACCTCTTGTGGTGCCACATATGGGGAATTTTTCCCTGAAAATCCCTATGGGGGCTGGGTTTGCCCTGTAAAGGAGCTCGAACCCGGGGTGCTCGTTGAAATATTGCGAGTAGGCTCCACTTAATTTGTTTGCCGTTTCCAAAAAAATATAATTAAATTGTTTGCATTTAGAATTTGGTTATATGATATTGATACGTGTGGATCTAAGAAAATTTTCATATGAATTTGAGATAAATATACTTTGTGAATCTCACAAACTATTTCATCACTAATCTAAACTTTGAAATAATATAAATTGCAAAACAGAAAATCTAATTCGATACATATATAAATGTGAGTATTTATTTAAATTCAAGTGTGAATATAATTAAAATTACTTATGAATCTTATTAAATTAATTTGTGAATGATGAAGATGTTGAAACATAAAGTAAATTTCACATTTTTAATAAAAAAAAACTTATAATATACAATTCAAATTCACAATATAGTATCAATGAGATCAATGTAAAAAAACCAAAAAAAATTATATATTGATATGAATCTTTATTGATAGATGATAAAGAACTATAAAGTTTGGTATATTAGGTTTTTTTTTTTTTTTTTTTTTTTTTTATTTTTTTTTTATATTTAATAAAGCTTAAAAATAAAAAATAAACAAAAAATAGGTGGATTTTTTTTGGTATAACCTTCTAAATGTGCATCCAACTAGTTAAATTTTATCGTCATCTTTTACTATCAATCTTTTAAATTATGGTGCTCACGATTGATTCTTTGCTTCATTGTTTTTTGTTAGCTATTTATTAAAACAGACTCTCTCTCTCTCTCTCTCTCTCTCTCTCTCGCTCTGTGTGTGTATGTGTTATATATATATATATATATATATATATATATATATATATATATATATGTGTGTGTGTGTGTGTGTATGTGTTTTGAGGGTGTATACTAATAAACGTGTAAGGGTCGAGCTATGCATGACCCACAATGGTTTTCTTAGGAAGTTGTGAAAAAATTATTATGCAGTTACTATTGGTGTTTGCCATTAGGTATTATACATGTACATATATCCCATTGGCATATCAAATATGAACTATTAAAAATTAGAAAGTTAGGAACTAACTGTAGCTTTTGATTAAAAAGAATTTCATAGATCTTGCAATATCTTATTTGGAAACTTTAGTACACTCATTTTGTAATTTCATTGACAGTTGTTGGCTCACTTATTTGTATAAATTTTATGATGCCAAATATAGACATGATAGTTGTAGTTTATCTGCTCACTGTAGACAGTCAGTCTTGTCTAAGCAAGTGTAAATAATACACTTGGATAAGGTGATTTGTTAGAGTTTTTTTAGTTAGTTAAATATGAAGATATGTTGATGGAAGTTTATCTGTCGAAGAGTGAAGATCATCCCTTGATGAGCAAAAGACCCTAAAGACATTATTAGCACCAAAGGCATGTAGAGCATTCACTAAAGACTGATTAGTGTGTCCAGACGCTGATGTTCTTACATTGATGGCACACTGATCAGGTGATACATTGATGTCTAGACGCTGATCATTACTTAGCTAAAGCTAAAGCAGATCATTGTGTGATCGAATCCCTGATGATGATGTTGAAGCTGAAGTTGATCTCGCTGACGCTGATGTTGATGCTCCCATCAGTGTCTGATATGCTGGTGTTGATGTCCGAATATGGAGCTGATTGGATTTACTTGGTGAATATGTATTATGAAGATCTTATACAATATGTTCCTTAAATAGCATATCTATTTATATTTAGATTAGATACAATCCCTTTATGTGGGGATTTACATTTAATAGATTCAGATCAATCCCTTGATTGAAGGGATTCTCTAGAATAGTTTAGTATGTATTCTTGTAATGAGGTCAAACCATAATAATTGTTGTGTGTAATCGCTTTGTTCGTCGCTTTGTGCACCTCCTTCTATTTGTGACAACATTTCTCAGTGAAAGATATCTTTGTGATAATCCTTTGTTCTTCTATTGTTTTTTCTGGTTTGTATCCAATTAACGAATTTACGAGGGTTTTAGGACCTACAACAATTAATCTGTGTACTTTTAAAAGGCATTGAGAGTTTCATATACACCCCTTGATACCTTATTTAATAAAAGGTATTTATACAAAAATTTTAGTACACTCCTTGATAGATAAATTCTAATGTTACTTAACAGAGATAAGTATATTGTAATGATGGTTTCTTATAATCAAAAGAGTTTTGATAGATAACTTCTAATGTTATTTAATTGAGATAAATATCTCGTTACATTTATTATACTAATACATATTCCTTAGCTAATCTATAATTAATATAGTTACAAAGAAAATTTTACATTACAAGTAAATAATCAAAATGATATGTTGGTCGGGAAATTACAAATTTAAAACTCAAAACAGCCAATCAAACTATCTAGAAGGCAAAATATTACTGTGTGCACAAAACTAAAATAAACACTTTGTATTTTTACGTATTACAATATCATTAAAGTTTAATTCAATAAAATAAACATGTGAATATATCATACATAATTATATATCATTAAAACATTGAACATATCATACATAATTATTTGTACGGTTTACAATCTTAGATTATCTAAATAATTTATATATAAACAAAAGGAAATAAAAACTCAAATAAAAGGAATTTTATTCATAAATGATTTTTCATAAACACTCTTATTCTAGAAAAATGTTTTTTTTGCTTTGAAGCTGTTTTTGATCGACCAAATTCTAGATTTTCCTTCAATTTTAAAAGACGGAACATAATATGTTTTTATATCTTTGAAATTCCATTGACATCATATCTTGATTCTCCTATGATTTTTACAAGTAACAATAACAAGTCGTTCAGTTCAGCTTGAAAGCTATCAAAAAATTATAGTGTGTTAGCTCATTTTAAAATAAGTTATTACGGTTGCAACTGAAAGATAGAAGACTATCATATCTTTCTAATGGCACTGATTTCACCTTTAAATGATATTTTCTAGAATTTATTATTAATTTTAGAAAATATGTGTAAAATGCTGAATTTTTATGTATATGAATTAATACCACATAAAATTTCTTATGACCATATCCATTATAATGTGCTAAAACCCTAAAATATTGGCTCTGATACCACTGTTAATTTATGCTGATCATTAGAGATCAAAGCGATGGAAGCATGACATATAAAACTTTGATCAACATATCTCACCAATGATCTTGTTCTAGTGACCTTTTTACAATAAAACAACATGAAGTATGGATGACATATTTACATCTTGTGTGAACGAAGTAGAAATCGGTTAATTTTTTTCTATGAATGCAATTGGGTTGACCACTACTAGAGAGAGAAGGGGATAAAAATTAAGGATCGACTATTTACTTATTGTTCAAGACTAGGGTTTATTTGATGCTAATTATCTCCATAAGTGATATAGTTATCCCTTTATTTATTGATAAATACTTACCAGTTCAATAAACAATATGTACATTGTCACACCCCTGAACCAGACGGGGGGAAACGTTCGGGGGATCGTGTGACTAACAATTGAATTATCATCACATTGAATATGCATGAAACATAACACATTCATCACCGACATTACATATTACAACCAACATTTTTCACATCAAGCATATTGTTAAAGATTACATAAATTCAAAGTATTAATAGTACGATGAGTGACGTTACACAAATAAATCCATACACACTTGAAAATCTTCCTGCTTAACGATTACCTGAGAATACAAGTTATTTTGAAAACGGTCAACATATATAATGTTGGTGAGTTTATAAGTATTTTTGAATAAAAGTAGTTGCATCTTTTGTAAAAACCCAGAAAGTCCGATATTTTCTATAAAATTTCTGAAAATGATGTGAAAATCAAGTGTAAATGCATGTGTGAACTTCGTAGCAGTAACATATATGATTGCAGTTTAAATTTCTTTGTTTTGTAAGTAAGTGATAATTGAATAATAATATTTCCACAGAAAATCGGATATTTTCTGATTTATAATAATATCGAGGTTCTTGTATCATTAATTAAGTTGTTTTGTATTGACACAATTGAAGGGTTATCTCCGAAATGTTAGATTGGTATTGGATCTCTATATGAGTCGTTATAACCATGCATGAAAATTGACTAGGTTGCCTGTCTAGGCATTTTCCAAACGCCGATATTTGCTCAAGGTTTTGTCGCCCTAGACTGGCCTAGTCTAGCTATAGCGAACAACTAAGACGTGGGGGTCACTCCGTATAGATCTATACATAAACTTCCGCTCTCCCTCTAGGAAACTATAATTATAACTACAGGCTACGATTGTACACTCAGAGGTGCCAACCGACAAGTCTTAATAGATTCTCAACCTTTCATGTTTGTTATGTTTTTCACCATGTTTAATGTTTATGTGTATGTTGTATGTTTTCAAATCCAAAGGTATGTATATAAGTATACGAAGTTCAATAATTATGTAAAGGTATAGTTACGGTCTACTAAGCATGTGAGTTTCAGTCCAAGCCCAATTAGCATGTAAACGAACCACAAATGTCCAATAACATGTAAGAGGGTAATTTATGCCCAATAGGCATGTAAATGGACCACCAAGACCCAACAAACATGTGACCCATAACTCAGACCCAAAGTAACATATAAATGGGTCGCAAGGCCAAATAAACATGTCATGGAAAATATTGGGTTCAATATACATGTGAACGGGCCCTAGGCCCATTGGCCATCTAATGTGAATATTAGGCCCAATAAAATTGTTATCGATGTATTTCGTCCATTCGTTATTGTTTCATTGTTTGTTTTAGCTCGAGGTTTACCAAATTGAATATAAAAAGACCTTTTTTTTTTGTAAAAATGACATTCTTGGCCAATAAGCCTCAAATTTTCAATTAAGGACCAAAGTTTTGTAAAAATAACACTTTAGTCCATAATTTATAAAGATCCATTTTTATACAAGTAGGACCTGTTTGATCCTTATAAAAACATAAACGTTACTTTTTGCCCTTATCTTTTGTTTTCTTCACAATTTTGACCATTAACAAGGTTTTTGCATTAAATTTTTATATCTTAAACATATAAACACTTTTAAGTTGAAAATATGATGTATAAGGTGTCTTAGTTCATGGATCTTTACTCAATGTTACTTAAGATGTCGAGATTTGTTAAGATCTAACGCATTTTTACAAAATAAACTAAGAAATCACATAAGACATGCATATAACACATAGATCTACACATTTTACTTGTGTTCTCCCTCAAAAATCATGTAAAAACCGAAAACAAGGGGGTATGAACTCACATTTGCTTTGATGTTTCGGTTTTGAAGAAGAGATGAAGAGATTTTTGGTCCTAGCAAGCTTTCTTGAGTGGATCTCGAACTTAGGAGGCTTCTAGGAGTATGATCACCAAAAACTTGCTTAGAAGGAGTGATCTAACATGAGAATGAAGTTATCTCACTTGGATATGTAAAGACTTACCAAGAAAATGATGATTTTTGGTGGAAACCTTCTTGAACAAACCTAGATCTTCGAAAATTTGAGAGGAAAGGAAAGAGTGTTCTTGTGAGTGTTTGAGAGAGTTTGATGTTGTGTGTGTGTGTGTGCTTACGTTCGGCCTAGAGGAAGAAAAGAGAGAGGGAAAAGAGATGAAGATGTGATAGGTGCATAGATGTATGGGATTTAGTATTTGTTTAGGGGGTAATTTGCATGGATTACCTCCATGTATTAGTGAGGTGGCACCATAATATCTTCCTTTGTTTTTCTTATCATCGGCCGAGAATTTAGGCTTAAGATGGATGAAATTGAATTAGCTTGGCCCACTCTTGGTTATGCTCGAGTTTTTAAAGCCCAATAAATAGTTTTCGGCCCATTGGGCCCTTATTGATGGTTCACGACCCAAATAGTATAAAAGAATCGGTTTTATGGTCCATTAGGGTTAATTGGAGTTGTTATGGCCGAATAAGGCCCATTAGGGTTAGAATGAATCATTCTAGGCCCAAATGGTCCAAAATGTTATTCATTTGTGAATTAGGTCCATTTAGAATCCAAATAGGGTTTCTAAGCCCAATATAGTTGAATTGAATGCTTATTGGTCTATTAGGCCCAATAAGGAAATCCTAGTCCAATATGGACTTAAACCAGGATTCTTAGGGTTTTCAGAATCTTTGTTGAACATCAGAGGTGCACTTAAATGAGCACTGGGTTATATTTACTTACAGTATATGTTTTACAATAGTTGGATGATTATACAAGAATAGAATTTCCTAGGTGAAATGCTAGTTGTGACATCATCCACCCGTTAGAGGGAATTTTTTCCCGAAATTCTTTTGAAAACTAGGTTCGTGACGGAAAGAATAAGTGAGGGTACTTTTGCTTCATTTGGTCTTCACGTTCCCACATGAATTGTGGTCCACGTTTAGCGCTCCATCGAACCTTTACAATCGGAATGCGACTTTGCTTTGTACGCTCACTTCTTTATCCATAATTTCGACTGGTTCTTCGATGAACAATATATTCTCGTTTATCTCAATCTCTTCCAAAGGAAGGACAAGGGTTTCATCTGATTGTCACTTTTTCAGATTCGAGACGTGGAACACGGTGTGTACGTTGCTGAGCTTGGCAGGTAGCTGCAGCTTGTAAGCCACTAGACCAATCTGGGAAAGAATCTCGAACGGTCCAATGTATCGCGGGTTCAATTTTCCTCATTTCCCAAAGCGAATCATTCCCTTCCAAGGAGAGACTTTTAACAACACGCGATCCCCGACTTGAAATTCTAATGGCTTTCGCCGCTTGTCAGCATAGCTCTTCTGTCAGTCTCGCGATGCTTGAAGTCGAGCTTTGATTTGGACTATCTTTTCGGTCGTTTCACGGATGATTTTGGGTCCTGTTAGAGCGCTGGCCGGCGATTTCCCTTTTGCTAGTTCAATGTTACCCATCTCGGCCCAACATAGGGGCGATCTGCATTTACGACCATATAGAGCCTCGAAGGGAGCAACCTTGATGCTCGTGTGATAACTGTTGTTATAGGAGAATTCGATCAGGGGCAAGTAGGCATCCCATGATTTTCCGAAGTCGGTCACGCAAGCTCGGAGCATATCCTCGAGTGTCTAGACGGTGCGCTCACTCTGACCATCCGTCTGTGGGTGGTAGGCAGTGCTCATATCTAGTTGTGTTCCCATTGCCTTTTGAAGAGATTTCCATAATCTTGAAGTGAATCTGCTATCTCGATCTGAGATAATGGATATTGGCACTCCATGGAGCCTCACAACCTCCTTGATGTAGATTTGGGTCAACTTTTCCATCTTGTAGGACTCTTTTAGTGGCAGGAAATGAGCGGATTTTGTAAATCTATCGACAATTACCCAGATAGCATCCAATCCGTTTGTTGTCTTTGGCAATTTGGTCACGAAGTCTATAGTAATCCTTTCCCATTTCCACTCGGGTATCGCTGGTTGTTGCAATAGTCTCGAGGGATTTTAGTATTCCACCTTCACTTTGGCGCAAGTAAGACACTTGCCCATGAAAGTGGCTATCTCTGCCTTCATATTAGGCCACCAATAATGTTGCTTGATATTCAAATACATTTTATCTGACCCCAGATGAATAAAATATCGCATCTTGTGGGCTTCATGCATGATTACTTCTCTGAATCCCCTAATTTTGGGAATGCATATTCTATTCATGAAGTAATGAGTTCCGTTGTACTTAACTTCGAGCTCCTTCTCCATTCCACGTAGTGAATCACTAGCGACATTCTCTGGCTTCAATGAATCCAATTGGGCTTCCTTGATCTGTGAGACTAAATAAGATTGGATGGTAATTGATAGGGTCTTCGCACGACGACTTGAATACTCCTTTCGGCTCAGGGCATCGGCTACCACGTTAGCCTTGCCTGGATTGTATTTGATCTCACACTCATAATCATTTAATAGCTCAACCCATCTCCACTACCTCATGTTTAGTTCCTTTTGATTTAGAATGTGTTGGAGGCTCTTGTGGTTTGTAAAGATGGTGCACTTGGTACCATATAGGTAGTGCCTCCAAATTTTCAAGGCGAAGACCACCTCCCCCAGTTTGAGATCATGCGTGGTATAATTTACTGCATGTGTTTTCAGTTGTTTGGATGGATAAGCAATTATCTTCCCTCGTTGCATAAGAACACAACCTAAACCTTGATTCGAAGCATCATAGTAAACTATGAAGTCTTCGGTTCCCTTCGGTAAGGATAGCACTGGAGCACTATAGAGGGCTTGCTTCAAGGTTTCAAAGGCAATCTCTTGCTTCTTGATCCAGTTGAAGGGTACGCCTTTTTGCGTCAATAGGGTGAGGGGTTTGGCTATTTTGGAAAAATTCTGAATGAATCTTTGGTAGTATCCTGCAAGACCCAAAAATTAGCGAATTTCTGTCGGCGTTGTCGGAATTGCCCAGTTGTCGATTGCCTTGATCTTGGAGTGATCAACATGTATCCCTTCCCGATTGACTACATGGCCCAAAAAGTTCACACTGCTGAGCCAGAACTCATATTTGGAGAGTTTCGCATACAACTTTTCAGCCTGCAGGGTTTCTAAAATCTGTTAGAGATGTTGGCTATGATCTTCTTTGCTTCGAGAGTATACAAGAATATCATCGATGAAAACGATCACGAATTTGTCAAGGAATGGGCGGCAGACTCGATTCATGAGGTCCATAAATGCAGCGAGGGCATTTGTTTGACCGAAGGGCATAATGACAAATTCGTAATGACCGTAACGAGTTCGGAAAGCAGTCTTAGGAATGTCCTCATCTCGGACTTTGAGTTGATGATAACTGGATCTCAGATCTATCTTTGACAAGTAACTAGCCCCTTGAAGCTGGTCAAATAGATCATCGATTCGTGGGAGTGGATATCAGTTTTTGATGGTGAGCTTATTCAGTTACTTATAGTCAATGCACATCTTGAAGGATCCGTCTTTCTTTTTAACAAAAAGAACCGGAGCTCCCCATGGAGAGAAGCTTGGTCTTATGAATCCTTTATTCAAGAGTTCACTTATTTGGCTTGACAATTCTTGCATTTCAGCAGGAGCCAGCCTATAGGGTGATTTGGCGATTGGAGTGGCTCCAGGCACTAGGTTGATTCATAATTTGATTTATCGTTCTAGGGGTATTCCCGGAAGATCTTTTGGAAACACATATGGGAAGTTACATGCCAATGGGATGTTTTGAATGCTCGCTTCCTCTTTGGTTTTATCCACCACATGAGCAAGGAATGCGTAGTTCTTCTTTTGTAGAGACTTTTGTGCCTTGATATATGAGATAAGGTGAAGGTTTGCATCGGGTTTATCTCAGTAGATTATTAGGGTTTTGAGATTAGGATGATGAAGGCGAACGGACTTTTTGTGACACATAATATCGACATGATGGGAGCTTAACCAGTCTATGCCAATGATCACATCAAAACTCCTAATATTTACTGGCATCAAATTTATTTGGAAATAGTGGTTGTTTAGTGTTAACGTACATCCTATATAGATATCTTCGGTTGTTTCAGTTTTCCCATTAGCCATTTCCACCATAAAGGATTCGTTGAGCTTCTAGGGTTGTTGATTTAGCAAGTATTTGAATTTATTACTAACGAAACTTTTCTCCACCCCACTATCAAATAAGATGCATGCATACGAGGTTTTAAGTAGGAACATACCAATGACAACGGTTGGGTCCTACACTGCTTCACCCTGACTTAATGTCATCACTCTCCCTATTGCTTCTGCCCCTTGATTGTTTGTGTTGGGGCAATTTCGCCTAAAATGCTCGGTTTTCCCACATCCGTAACATGTTTAATTGGCCCTAACATTGGTGTTATTGTAGTTGTTATTGTTTGGCATCTGGTTTTGTTGAAGCTGAGCCGTACAATACTTTTCTGTATGGCCCTTCCGGTTGTACCTTGTGAAAATCATCTGTCTGCATTCCTCGTGATGGTGGAAGTTGCATTTGTTACACTTGGGGAGATTTCCTGAGTACTGCTTTGGAGCATTTGGCGTGGATGAGGCTAGAGCATGTGGTGTGGTGGTAGCTTGAGTTACAGCATGGACAGTCACAGTTTGTTGCTTCTTAGATGATTCTGAGTTTTGTTTTCACGTTCGCTTATTGTTTCTCCTTTCTTGCTCTCTTCTTCTTTCTTAACCTCTGGTTTCATTGTTTTGGCACCCTTCTTATTGGCATGATCATACGATTTCTTGGTCAGTCTCTTGGCACTATCAAACGTCTCAGGGTTTGCCGCTATAACATCCCTTGGATAGGTGCAGTCAATCCCTAGATAAACCTCTCAATATTTTTCCCTTCCGAGGTGATCATTCTAGGCCATAGAAGAGATAGCTCACTAAATATGGATATGTATGCGTCAATATTGGAGTTTTGAACCGTGAGGTTCCACAACTCTTTTTCCATCTTCTGAATTTCACCTCTAGGACAGTATTTAGCCAGCATCATTTCTTTAAGCTCTTCCCATGGTAACTAGTTCGCCACCGGGAGTGTCATGGCCTCTATGCGGCCATTCCACCAGGAAAGAGCTTGATCAATGAAGGTGAAATCTGTGAACTTGACCTTACACTCATCTGGACAGCCGCATATTTCAAAAACGGATTCTACTTTCTCGATCCATCACTTCAGGGCTATTATGCCTCCTGTCCCATTAAAGGTTCGAGGTTTGGCGTTGGTGAAGTCCTTGTAGGTCCATGTCCGTGTGGCTCCGTGGTTTGTTCCTTGATTTGTGCTTCCAATTCCCTGTCCGTTGCCTTCTCCAGTGTTTCCATTGCGAATCTGCGCAAGTGCTGCAGTGACCGCAGTGGACACTGTTGCCTGGAATGCAACTGATTTTATCTCAGGTGGGGTCGGTGTTGCGTTGTTTCCACGGTTGGGTCTTTGAGGCATCTTTCTGTTACATAACGGAATGATGTTGAGTGCATATTGTTTTGCGAGTTTGGAATCCCATAGGCTAGGCATATCGAGTGTGTATTTAAGTAATTTCGTGTATTAACATAAAGCATTTTCATTAATACTAATTGTTTTGATACATAACAATTTGCTAGAAGGCATATGGTACATGGAGTAATATAAAATCCGGCAGCATGACGGCCTTATGAGTAGTGTGATCACTTAAACATAGAGTCGATAGTACATAGCATAGATTACATAAACATAATACTACTGAAAGATACAGCTAGTCCTAATCATGGTGGGATGTGCCAGGGGGTGGTGCTGAGGAAGTGGATGCTCCCTGAAGGCGAGCCACCTGTCGCTCCACGCTCGAAGTCGAACCTCCCACCTCGCCTGCCTCATATGGAACTCCAGGATAACCTCTCGCATTTGCTATTTTTTCCTTGCAACTCTTGCTCGCATCTGGTGCATCTGGTCGGTGGTACTCTGAGCCAGATCGCCAGTATCCCTCAATCGTCTCACCATGACTGGAAGTGCTCAGTCAACTGGTCCTCCATCCCTCAGGTCATAGAAACTCTCTTGCTATACCAAACGGGGGGTCTCTGTCCCTATTGTCTGCTCCACCTCCAAATGTCGATACCCCAGGGAGGTGTAGGGCCACTAGGGCCCATTCGGTGAGCTGGCACCCTCACTGGGTATGGTGGGTTGATGACTACGGACTCCGCGTCCGAATCATCATCGCTGTCATCACCAGACTCTTCTTCTTCAACATCTGCCACAGGTTCCACAGGTCCCTCTTCGATTTCTTCTTCCGGTTCTTCCTCTTCCTTGGGGTCCTCTTCAGGTTCTTCTAGCCAACCGTTATTTCCCTGATTGGGAAAATAAGGATCTCCGGGGAGGTGGAAACCAGCCATACTGACTGCACGAGAGTGCATAAATAAATCATATTTTGATTATCCCTATAGTATGTTTCCAGTTATTTAAGTTTGGGTTCCTAGAGTTATTGGAGAGTGAGGTAGGATTTTGGATTCATTTCCCGCTATGATTACTCCCGAACACATGTTGGTCATATTATGAATAAATATAGTTGATCAGGCTATATTTATCCCTAATATGTCTAGATAACTACCCAGGTTTAATCATAGTGTTCAATTTCCTCAAGAAGATTTTATTAAATATTGTTAGGTTATTGTTCTAATATGCGCACATAAGTGTGAAAATTTTGTTTTGTTCAGAGTTGTTTTGTGCCATTGTGTTTATAGTTGCATATCATGTATGGTTAGATATGCTAGTTCACTATAAAAATTGCTCTGATACCAACCTGTCACACCCCCGAACCAGACGGCGGAAACGTCCGGGGGCTCGTGTGACTAACAATTGAATTATCATCACAATGAATATACATAAAACATAACACATTCATCACCAACATTACATATTACAACCAACATTGTTCACATCAACTACATTGTTAAAGATTACATAAATTCATAGTATTAATAGTACGATGAGTGATGTTACACAAAATAAATCCATACACACTTGAAAATCTTCCTGCTTAACGATTATCTGAGAATACAAGTTATTTTGAAAACGGTCAATATACATAATGTTGGTGAGCTCATAAGTATGTTTGAATAAAAGTCTTTGCATCTTTTGTAAAAACCCAGAAAATCCTGTAAAATGTCTGAAAATGATGTGAAAATCAAGTGTAAATGCATGTGTGAACTTCGTAGCAGTAACATATATGATTGCAGTTTAAATTTCTTTGTATTGTAAGGGGCTGTTTGGCAGGATCTGAATTTTTAAGATCTGAATTTTTAAGAGGTCTGAATTTCTAAGAGGGTCTAAATTTTTAAGAGCTGAATGTTTAACATGCTGTTTGGTTGGGACCTCTGAATTGTTGTGCTGAATTATTAAAATTACCATTTTACCCTTCAACATATAACATCAAAATTCAGCATATAACATCTAAATTCAGCATAATAATCATGAAAACATTAGACGTAACATCAAAATAACACCAAAATTCAGCATATAACATCAAATTTCAGCATATAACATCAAAATAACATCAAAATTCAGCATCAATATTTGATCATATCCATTGAACAGGTACTAGAAACAATAATTTGAAATTCCTTACTAGTGAGTTTGATGTCAAATTCTGAAACTCGGAATCTTGATCAGTGAAGTCAATCACAAAAAAACATCAATTTCTTGATCAACTCAAGAAGCTTCGAATTCCGGATGTCGAATTTGGGATTGATCTGCGCATGAAGCTTCAGGGAACAAGACGATGAACAGCGTTCTCCTCCTTTTTGTGCCTCTCCTTTCTAATCTTGATTTGTTTACGCCTAAAATCGATTGTTGCAGTTCGATTTTTGATTATCAATTTTGAAGGGAAGGAAGGAACAAACAAGACCAAATGAATTCAAGGGCAAAAAAGGAAGAAACAGAAGGAAGAAATCGAACCTGCTGCAGTCGGTGGAATTAGAGTCGGAGCTGGAAGACCTTGCGGCGGCGGAGGCTGGCGGCGTTGCTGGTGTCGATGTTGAGCGGCGTCGCTGGCGTCGTCGGTGGGAGTAGTCATAGGCATCAGACCTGGAGGGGAGAACGCGATGGCAGAAGACGTTGTGGGGGAAGGAAAGAAAGAGGCGGTCGATTTAGGGCAAATAGAAGGAACGTGTGTGTTTTTTTTTCAGGCTTGGTTTCACATCTGAAAAAATAAGAGGTATTTTGAAGTTTAAGAGGTAAAATATAATACGTAAACAAACGCTCTGAATCTGAAATTTTAAGACATTACCTCTTAATTTTACAATTACGAGGTAAACAAACGACCCCTAAGTAAGTGATAATTGAATAATAGTATTTCCCCATAAATCCGATATTTTCTGATTTATAATAATGTCGAGGTTCTTGTATCATTAATTAAGTTGTTTTGTATTGACACGATCGAAGGCTTAATCTCCGAAATTTTAGATTGGTATTGGATCTCTATATGAGCCGTTATAACCATGCATGATAATGACTAGGTTGCTTGTCTTGGCATTTTCGAAACGCCGGTATTTGCTTAAGGATTTTTCGCCCTAGACTGGCCTAGTCTAGCTGTAGCGAACAGCTAAGGCGTGGGGGTCACCCCGTATAGATCTATACACAACTCCCGCTCTCTCTCCAGGAAACTATGGTTATAACTACAGGCTACGATTGTACACTCAGAGGTGCCAACCGACAAGTCTTACTAGATTCTCAACCTTTCATGTTTGTTATGTTTTCACCATGTTTAATGTTTACATGTATGTTGTATGTTTTCAAATCCAAAGGTGTGTATATAAGTATACGAAGTTCAATAATTAGGTAAAGGTATAGTTACGGTCTACTAAGCATGTGAGTTTCAGTCCAAGCCCAATAGCATGTAAATGGACCACAAAGGTCCAATAACATTTAAGAGGGTAATTTAGGCCCAATAGGCATGTAAATGGACAACTAAGGCCCAACAAACATGTGACCCATAATTCAGACCCAAATTAACATATAAATGGTTCGCAAGGCCCAATAAACATGTCATGGAAAATACTGGGCTCAATATACATGTGAACGGGCCCTTAAGGCCCATTGGCCATGTAATGTGAATATTAGGCCAATAAAATTGTTATCGATGTATTTCGTCCATTCGTTATTGTTTCGTTGTTTGTTTTAGCTCGAGGTTTACCAAATTGAATATAAAAGTCATCTTTTTGTAAAAATGACATTCTTGGCCAATAAGCCTCAACTTTTCAATAAAGGCCAAAAGTTTTTTAAAAATAACACGTTAGTCCATAATTTATAAAAAATTGTAGTTTCGTCCCAAATGTTTAGAAATTCACGGATTTAGTCCAAAAATTTATATTTTGACATTTATGGCCTAGTTTTGCAGAAAATTACATTTTCAACCCCTTGTTTGTAAAATTGACACTTTTGGCCCAATTTTGATAAAAGTTACATTTTTGGTCCAAATTAGAAATAAATGTTATTTTCACCCCTAAATTTGGTTTATTTACATTTATGACTCAAACTTTGGTCAAATGACATTTTTAACCCCAAAACTTTCATTTTTTTTTTGCAAATTTGGGTCCAAAACCGTGAGGCCCAAATGTTTGGCCCATTAAGCTAAAACTTACATTTTTTTGCAACTTTGGAAAGCATGTTTATCATAAAGATCCATTTTTATACAAGTA
Source organism: Lactuca sativa (assembly GCF_002870075.4). Taxonomy (NCBI): domain Eukaryota; kingdom Viridiplantae; phylum Streptophyta; class Magnoliopsida; order Asterales; family Asteraceae; genus Lactuca; species Lactuca sativa. The sequence continues at coordinate 244,252,640 of NC_056627.2, read as the reverse complement.
GGACCTGTTTGATCCTTATAAAAACATAAACGTTACTTTTTGCCCTTATCTTTTGTTTTCTTCACAATTTTGACCCTTAACAAGGTTTTTGCCTTAAATTTTTATATCTTAAACATAAGAACACTTTTAACTTGAAAATATGATGTATAAGGTGTCTTAGTTCATGGATCTTTACTCAATTTTACTTAAGATGTCGAGATTTGTTAAGATCTAACGCATTTTTACAAAATAAACTAAGAAATCACATAAGACATGCATATAACACATAGATCTACACATTTTACTTGTGTTCTCCCTTAAAAATCATATAAAAACCAAAAAAAAAGGGGGTATGAACTCACCTTTGCTTTGATGTTTCGGTTTTGAAGAAGAGTTGAAGAGATTTTTGGTCCTAGCAAGCTTTCTTGAGTGGATCTCAAACTTAGGAGGTTTCTAGGAGTATGATCACCAAAAACTTGATTAGAAGGAGTGATCTAAGATGAGAATGAAGTTATATCACTTGGATATGTAAGGACTTACCAAGAAAATGATAATTTTTGGTGGAAATCTTCTTGAACAAACCTAGATCTTCGAAAATTTGAGAGGAAAGGAAAGAGTGTTCTTGTGAGTGTTTGAGAGAGTTTGATGTTGTGTGTGTGTGTGCTTACGTTCGGCCGAGAGGAAGAAAAGAGAGAGGGAAAAGAGATGAAGATGTGATAGGTGCATAGATGTATGGGATTTGGTATTTGTTTAGGGGGTAATTTGCATGGATTACCTCCATGTATTAGTGAGGTGGCACCATAATATCTTCCTTTGTTTTTCTTATCATCGGCCGAGAATTTAGGCTTAAGATGGATGAAATTGAATTAGCTTGGCCCACTCTTGGTTATGCTCAAGTTTTTAAAGCCCAATAAATAGTTTTCGGCCCATTGGGCCCTTATTGATGGTTCACGACCCAAATAGTATAAAAGAATCGGTTTTATGGTCCATTAGGGTTAATTGGAGTTATGGCCCAATAAGGCCCATTAGGGTTAGAATGAATCATTCTAGGCCCAAATGGTCTAAAATGGTATAGATTTGTGAATTGGGTCCATTTAGAATCCAAATAGGGTTTCTAAGCCCAATATAGTTGAACTGAATGCTTATTGGTCCATTAGCCCCAATAAGGAAATCCTAGTCCAATATGGACTTAAACCGGGATTCTTAGGATTTTCAGACTCTTTTTTGAATATGAGAGGTGCATTTAAATGAGCACTGGGTGATATTTACTTAGAGTATATGTTTTACAATAGTTGAATGATTACACTAGAATAGAATTTCATAGCTAAAATGTTAGTTTTAACATACACTTAGACCCTTTAGTTTCTTATTAACTCATCATTAGGTGACATTTTAATAAACTAGTCCTACTAAATTTTCTATTGTCATTTTATACTTAACCATGTTTTGTGTGTCATCCAAAGGAGCCTATTAATTTGCAAAAGTCTCCAATTTTTTATGGCCATGGGCATACTTCCAATAACCTATATAGAGTCAAAAACATGAAGAAACTAAAGTAAGGGGTAATGTAAAGACAAACAAATTTATAAAGTTAGCCTTTTAAACCCACTTTAAAGCACTAAATCATTTTCTACATATACAAATAGATGTAGTCCTCATACATGGTTCAACAATATGTGATTTGAAATAAATCTGAAGCCCCAAATCGTCTTGTGTATAAGGAAGCACATAAAGTACACATTCATGCTTCAAAGAGTTGAGGTTTGAGAGACAACATGAAGCCACACATTCGTTTATACATAAACAAAAATGAGCAGTTATGTTCAGATTAACAATTAAATTTGAATTGTATTGAATTATTATATAAGTAAGTTTAGATATAAATAGTTATTGTACTTGTTTTTCAATAATTATTGATAACTCCATAATTACTTGTTTATATATATATATATATATATATATATATATATATATATATATATGTAACGTCCTGTTTCCAGCCATTTCTAAGCGCTGAACCGGAAGTCGATTGTGTTAGGTATAAGGCCTTAAGGAGGCAAATTTTAGTCCCTGTGGAAAGAGGAAAATTTCCCTAGAACTGTGTTTTGGGCTAAAGGGTAGAAATAGAAAAGTCATAGGCCGAGTTCTTGCGTGAAATATGGATTTTTGTTCGAGATATTTTTAGTCCATGATATTTACATAATATTGTAGAGCTCTTCAAACCTTTATATGGATATAAAGAACGTCTAAAACGGATTTGGAATGAAGAAGTTATGGCCGTTTGAAGTTAGGACGATTTTTGGGTTAGCCGTATATGCTGGGCGTACGGGGAGTATGCTAGGTGTACACCCTCTCTTGAAACCCTAACCCTAGTTTGAGCCATATGAGCAAAAGAAGTTGTTTTTAAGTTCTTTAGAATGTTCTTTGTGAAACTTGGAGAAGAAAGAACTCATTGAAGAAACGTTGGTTGCATTAGAGCTTCTAGATCCAAACCTTGTTCACCTTGATATTTCTTCTGGAGGTATTAAATTTGAATCTTGATGATCTAGCTAGTTTTGGGTGTTATGAGCTTTTAGTCACTTTAAGTACATTAACTGTAGATCTTGAATGTTTGTGACCTTATTATGGATAAATTTGGAAACTTTATCTATCTAAACATCATATTGATTCAAATCTAACGGTTGGAGTCTTAGACTTAACGAATTAAGTTGAAAAAGATGCACTTTTGGACCCTTTGAGACTTAAAGACTAGATCTTGTTTGTTGGGACCAATCTAATGGATCAATTTGGAAACTTTATCCATTATGGAGCTATTATGAACCATAAAAATGTGATTTTGGTCCTTTTATCCCTTCCATGCAAGAGTTATGAAGTCTTAATGGATTAATAAATTAGGCTTTTAGTTTTTAGACCTTCCCTAGTGATGGAAAGTCATAAAAGGGTAAACTTTATGACTTAAGACAGTGTTTTGAGGCTAGATCTTAGTTTGGGTGAAAAGTCCTTAAGGGGTTAAGTGCTTAATGAAGGAGTGGGATCAGGCTGCATACGCTGGGCGTACTCAACTGCCTTAGACTTTGAATTTTGTTGACTTTCATTGACCGTTGAATTTTTGACAAAGTTTGACCTTGAGTCAAACTTGAGGATTTTAAGCTATTGATTAAGATGTTATATTGTTCTGGTGTTAGTAAATTCGCAAGATCAAGCAATGAGAAGGGAGCATATCGTAGTTTTTCAAGGTTCTTCGATTCAGGTGAGTTTTCCTCACTGTACTTGTGGGCCGTTGGAACCAATGCTGGCCCACTAGGTTATGTATCCTAGTAATAGGATGTTGCTACGCTATTGTAATCTTTTAGATATGTATCTTGGCATATAGGATGTTTGTAATGCTTTAATAATCTGTTAGATATTTATCCTGGTATTTAGGATGTTACTATGCGCTAGTGATCTATGGTAATCTGTTAGATCTGTATCCTAGTATTTAGGATGTTACTATGCGCTAGTGATTAGTAGATATGACTATTTATTTGTTTACTAGCTATATGTTTATCTGTTCATTATGTCGACATAGTGTGGTTAGGTTGAGACTGTACTACTTTGTGTGGCTACTCAATAACCCAACAAGGTAAGGTTGAGACCACATGCCAACAAATATGGATTGTTGGGTTGAGGCCATGTGCCAACAAACCTGGTATAGTTGGGTTTAGATTGGAGGTCAACAAACTCGATATGATAAGGTTGAGGTCATGTTCCAACAAACGTGGATTGTTGGGTTGAGGCCTCGTGCCAACAAACCCTAGACAGTTCGGTTGAGGTCTTACTGCTCTGTGTTGTAAAAAAACAAACCCGATATGATTGGGCTGAGGTCACAGACCAACAAACCCTATATGCATGTTTGTTGTATATGTTATCTATTGGTGTGGTGGTTTTTTGGGGGAACTCACTAAGTATCATGCTTAAAGTTGTTTGTTTTAGTTTCAGGTAATTCAAATGATTGGGAAAAAGCAAAGGCATGATCGTGCACATCCTTCGTATTCTATGTTGTTGGATTTTAGGATACTCTGTTTTACAAACTACACATTTGAAACAACGTTTATGTAAATAATTATTAACTTGGGGTAGTTTTGGAAAAATGAAAATTTTACTCTGATTTTGTGGGATGTTACAAGTGTTGGATTAGATGTTTAAGACCATAACTATTATTAGTATGTACTCGACCCGAGAGTAGCATTGTCCATTTGGGTTGCATATCATCAGGATAATTTGTTAGGATGGACTCTTGAGAGAAAGGTTATATATGATTTATTAATATATTATAAGTTATAATATATTAATATGAAATCATATGTTTTAATTAGTATTGATCTAGAATTAATTTGGAATTCATTTAGCGATCAAAAGAGACTAATTAAATCTATGGGGACTAATTATGATAATTAGTTATATTTATATGTGTTGGGCTTATGATCCATGATGGATCAAGTTTATGCATGGATAAATAAAGAGTTGGGCGACATGAACCATGGATCATAAACCCATGGGTATGGATTTGGGTTATATCCATGACCCTTGAAATACAACATATAAATACATGCTCTTAACCTAAAAAATGCGTACATGCTTATTCTTGGAGTTCATGGGTATTTTTTGGGTGCATGGAATTTCTCTCAAGTTCCACTTTTGTCCATGATGTGTTGTGAATTCATTTGAGGATTCCATACTATTGGGGCTAAGCTCTTTAAGGCCAAATTCATCAAGTTCTACCAGCTACACAAAGAGTTAAACTTCTAACTAGTATTTTATGTAGTTTATATCATTTGTATGCTATTTGTAGGCTTAAAGCTTTGGAAACCATTTGCATGTATAATTAGTGAAAACATAGATCCAAAGTTTCTAGGGTTGTATGTGTACCATAGGATGTTGTAGTATACAAAACCCAACAGTTGTATCAAAGCCAAGGGTTGTTTTCTGTTATATTGATGCAAATGTTTGATTTTCAAAGTTGAAAACAAAAAGAAAAAAAAAACATGAAGTTTGTCAAATTTTAAGATAATTACTTGTTTTGTAAAAACTAATTATTTATAAAATTTGAATCATTTGCTATATGAGTTGAATTAGGTCAGATTTAGTAAAAGATAAAATGATATGATTATTTTATTAGTTTTAAAAGTTTGATATAAAAAGTTTTTTTTTTTTTTTTTTTTTTTTTTGGAATCTCCATAAGTCATGGATATGAAAGTTTTTTTTTTTAAAAAAAATTGATTCAAAGTTTTTTATGGAGTTACAAAATATGGTGTTAATGTTTTAAAGAGTTCCATAACTTGTTCTTAAGTTATGGAATATGAAAAGTTTCATCATAAAACAAGCATTTAACTGCATAAGTTATGAAATCCAAAAGTTTTTAAGAGTTACAAAACTTGCCCTCAAGTTTTGGAATTTGAAAAAAGTTTTTTATGAACAAAAAAAATTGAATTCTAAAACTCTTGGGTTCATAACTTAATAAATTAATTAAATGGTTTTAATTTTGAATTTAATAATTGGAATTATGATGCTTTGTTGAATAGTTCAAATTAACTCTTATGAACTTTATTAATAGTTAATTAAAATGTTTAATTAAAAGAGTATTATTAAATCCATAAACATATGGTTTGAATTTAATTAAATTAAAAGTCTAGTTTAATTAATAGATTAAACCACCAAATATTTTAAATGTATAAAATACACCCTTATACTATTATAATATTAAAAGTTTAATTTATTATAAGTAAAAGGTCGGTCTTACCGTTAGTAGGCCTCATTCACAAAGCCGGTCTATAAGGGGGGGGGGGGTATGAGGTTACTGCTTATAAAATGACAGTTTAATGGGTGTCCACTCTCACCCACCGCTTCCTTGACTGGTGGAGGGTCATTAGCCGAACGGGTTTGACAGGACATTAATTCTCCTTTCATTAAAACTATAATGATACATACTAAGTAACTAAACACTTATAAATTCCCAATCTTAGTTACTTAGGAAAATGTGAATTTGGTGCTAACCCATGAAATTGCACTTTGTACCTTACTAAGTCGTTGGTGGAGCGTGTGCGGTTAACCGACACACTAACATGGACTAGTAAGAGTGGTAAAGGGTAACTTAATGTTTATCATAGACTGGTGAAGCGCGTGTGGTTAACCAACAAATCGATTAGGTGATAAAGTTAAGGGTACCAAGTTACTTTGCATGGTTATTCACACCTTGTTTGTGATCCTCGACATCCCACTCACAAACTTGAGAAGGAACAATCGAGATTTAAACATGCCATTGAAAATTTCAATGAATCTCAAAGGATCTAGGAGTTTCAATTTACTTAAGACCTAAAATTCTTTTTCGTTTTTCGTGGTGGAAATTGGTAAATCGTCATTTACTTACCTTCAAATATTTATAGCTTGGATTACGGCATCCCTCTTCCAAGTTATAAAATATTGTGTTGGGTCCTAGCCTTAATATTTCATATTGGGTGTTATATTAAGGACTTAAATCAACTAACTTGAATTTCTCCCATTGTAGATGTGTGGTTCAGATCACTATGATCTTCCCAGATCCCTTGAAACAAGCTTTCCTAATGAAGATGATGTCCCGTGGTTGGATCATGGAAATCATACTTCTCTTCCTCCACCTCCTCCAAATATTCTCCCTAACCCACAAGTTCTTGAAAAGTTAAAGGTCACTCAATCCTTATTGGAATGCAATGTCTATACGTGCTCACATCTTGGAGATGAATTCACATATTGACAAGCTGGGAGAGTTGGGTGTCAAAGTCTCGAAGAAGTTCGTTGTTGACTGGGTTCTTTAGTGACTTCCTGATGACAGATCACGATATGACCCTTATTGATCTTACCTATTTGCTTGTTGCTGCTGAATCAACAATGATTTGGAGCACTGGTAAAGCAAATTTGATTGGAAGATCTACTTCCCAAACTTTCATGGACATTGACAATGGAAACATTAGGAGTCCAGAAAAGTCTTCTCTTCCCAATGGAAAGGGATCGGCCATAGTCAAATCGCTTGACCAAATGGTAAAGAGAAAGGCGAAGTCTGAGATAGTCTCGTGTACCATTCCCAAAGAGTCCATATGTTTCTTTTGCCAAAGGAAGGGGCATTAGTTGCGAAGCCACCCTATTTACCTGAAAGATCATAAGGATGGTAAAGTCAAAAAGTTTAACTCTACTTCGGGTAAAGTCCACTATCTAACTTTATTAAGCTCCTATTTTGAGATTCTTATTACATGATGTGACTAGGTCGTATATTTATGTTTTAAGAATCTAAGAAAATAGAGGAAGCTCAAAGGAATAATATGCTAATTCTGATCGCGAAAATGAATTTCGATCGCATGGTTCGGTGATCAGAATTTTGAGATGTTGCTTAAGAGTTGGGATAGATTGCTTAGGAATAGATAACACCATGTTTTTCATTTGTAATTGCATTGTAAGGAAAAGTTTTTTCCGCAAATTTTATAAATAAAGAAAAGTTTTGATTTTATTTATTTTTAAATATCCTTACAATGGGATTTGTGAAAATTGTTGTTTATATGATTCAATAGATAGCAATATTGGAAAATGGATTTGATTATTTCATTTGTGGTAGTGTCATAATTTACCAAATAAGGAAAGATTCTCATCACCCAAGTTTCAGTTGGATAGAAACTTGGAATCATGCAACTTGTATTGTATGATGAATGAGAAATTTTCATCTTTGGAAAATTAAGACTAATTCGTTGTTCACATGTTCGTGTGAGTCAAGTGAAGGACTATAGGATCAGGTACACTTGGTTGTGCGCTGGTCAAGTCCACCACAAAGATCGATAAGGCTATTCTTCATGATTTACTAAAGTTTAGTGAATATGGTTATACTTACAAGTTTAAGTGTAATTATGAAACATTGGAAAAGTTTCAATGTAAGGCAAAACGAATAAGAAGAATCAAATTAGGTAGAAAGATAAAAGTTTCTCCAATCTGAAAAGATGGGAGAGTACTTGAGTATCTTGTTTTGTGATTATCTTAGTGATTAATAAATCATATCACAATTAATCCTCTAAGGACATCTTAGTGCATTTGTTTGACTTAGAAGAGGAATCGTGAATTGTTGAATTGGTTAAATCAAAAAGATAAGTCATACTTCGTTCCAAAATTGAGTCTTAGAGTAATACTCCAAGATTGTAACTTGAGTGACATAATTCTTAGAAGGTTTATAACACTTGTCAAATGTAGAGTAAAATATTTTCTACTCTTGTACATTTGAAATTGTTAAGTTGTGATGTTTTTGGATGAAACAAAGACCAACTAAGGTCAACTATGTAAAGTGTTTGTCTTGATAAGAATCCGCACTAACTCTTGAATATTTGCTTTGTCAAGGAATGGTTCTTGACAAGAGAATCTTATATTTCAAGGGGTCAGTGGGAGTCTTAAAGATCTTGGAAAAGTTTCAAGAACTAATCAAGAATAAAACCTATTGTTTATCACTATCACACGACTTGAGGCTTATAGCCTATCGTGTTGACATATTATTGTTTCTATGCCCATTCCAGTTAAAGTTGATTATGCATGTGAGTTCTATGAGTTCTCAATTGTTTGCATAACTATCTGGAAGCAATGATAGGCCTTTTGCTACCAGGTGGCAAGAAGTTAAGATTAAACAAGTTCAGTCCATATAGTTTGGATTTGTCACTAACCTTGTCTTGTGATTATGGTTATGACAAATTTACATGGATAGGAAAACATACACCATAAATATCTAAGTGCCATAAGGTTCTCTCCGATTCATGAAAATGATGGTGAGGAAACGCTTTCACTAAGTAGATTTTAAGTAGATAGCAATTGTGATATTTGCATTCTCAAAGCGTGTGTGGTTAACCGACACACTAACATGAACTTATGAGAAATGGCAAAGGTCTAAACAATTGAGACTATGATTACGACATCCCTTTTCATAGTTCTAAAAATTATTTAGAGATAATTGAGCTATCTAAGAAAAGGTGTATGATTTTGATAAAGTCTTATCAAAGCATCTCGCATCAGAAATCTGAACTTTCGTAAGAAATTCAATAAAGTATTGATTTATAGAAGTCCAGCTGATTTTTGAATATATGTCAAAGCTAGTGGGAGCATAAGTTTTATGCTAATAATTATCATGTTAGTGGGAGCATGATTATTATGTTTAGTATTGAAAGTTAGCAATGTTAATTATAGAAAACAAAAAAGGGTTTCAATTTGTGAAGTTGCAGGGGTTGAAAAGTTGTTTGCTATAATTAAGGGAGAGGAAATTATACTTCGTTCCAATTCTAAAAGCTTAGATTGTGAGTTTTTAATCAAATTTAGTCATAATTACATTATTTGCGTTCTAAAATTCGATTATGATTACGACATCCCTTTTCATAATCTGAATTATGAGAACATGGCAAATAGAAATAGAAATATTATAGCAAAAGACTGGTCTAGTATCATGTCTTTGTGTGAGACATCATGAATCGTGCCCCATGTGCTTCAAATATAGGATCGATGACATGTGCTGTAATATTCATCTGTTCTAAATTTTTCCAAATATCTGGGGCATTAGGAGGGAAAAAGTACTAGAACCGGATATGACTAAAATGATTAAGCAATTGTCGAGGACAATCTGAGGTTTACCAAATATTGGTTGCTCATGGACAATTGGAAGTATAGTGTTAGTTTTGGAAGGATTATATTGACATATTCTGAAAGGAGGAAACTTTTGTTCAGAAGTGATATTCAAAATGGGAATGTGGAAATATTTCCATAGGTGGAAGTTATTCATTAACTCTGTGTAAGATTAGAAAACTTAATGCAAGAAGGATGTTCAAAGGAATGTACTTTGAAATTGAAACCTCGTTTCCCTGGAATAGCTCTCCATTGGAATACTCTGTAAATGTCTGTTGCCAAGTCTTTGTGACTTTTGTGCATAATCATTACAAGATGATCAATGCATATAAGTTTAGAATCTAAGATTTCAGTAAATGGCAAAGAATCTTGTATTCTGACATTTGCAGTAAGGATTTGGGATTGCAAAATGAGCATCGTTGGAATCATGTTTAACTGGTATATTTCACAGAGTAAGGATCATAGACAAACATAGTGTGCATACTTGGAGTATGGCATAACTATTGTTTGGACAAACATAGTATGCATGTTTGGAGCATGGCATGACTATTGTTTTAATTCAAGTATTAGGTTGATAAATTGAAACATTATACAAAGAATAATGTGTAATCAATATGGTGATAAAGGTGTTTTATTTATATTCATAAGTTATGAGACCATATTGGATTCGATTATTCTTGTGTTTCACTTTGCATGTTTTGACTTCCCGAATAACTAGGCTATTCAAACTCTCCACGGTCAATTTGGAAGTAGGTATGAATCAAGACTGTCATGAATTGGGCTTGTAGATGTCTAAAGTGTTTGGACATAGCAAAATTTGCTGCAACATTCATGAGTGCTCCTGGAATGAGATTCGAGTAATCGATTAAACACACGCTCATTTGACTCAGTTCATGGATTTTATCACGAGTGATCATGAGACGATAATATCTTATATTCTTCAAACCTAGATATATGAGTTGTTGACTATGAGTTGGTTGTACATTGATTGTATGAAAATGTTGGATTAGTGTCTAAGTCCATAACTATTTTGGTATGTACTTGACCCGATGGTGCATGGTCCTTTTGGGTTGCCTTCACCAAAGCAACTTGATAGGATGAATAATTGAGAGAAAGGATTAAATATGATTTATTAATATATTATGAGAATAATATATTAAAGGAGAAATCATATTGTTTAATTAATATTATTCAAGAACTAATAAGAATTAAGTTTCTGACTAAAAGACATTAAGGGACTAGAACTGTCAATTGTATGATAGTTGAATATTGAGCTAATGGAATCCATATTAAGGGGGTGGACGAATTCTATGGGGAAACCCATTAGAAATCTTCCAAAGGCCTTTAAGGAGGGAGCCCATGGGTTGCTTAGGGCTTAAGCATCCAAATTAGGGTTTCCTTGTTAGATAACCCTAATAGCCTCACTATTTAAAGAACCCTTATGCCCAAAAACGTGGACAAGACTTCTTGTAGGGTTTCCGCATGTTTTGGGCAGCCTCCTTCTCTTCTCCTCTTCATCCTCTTGCTCTTGGTGTTTGTGAACCATTAGAGGAGTGACATTTGTGACTCTAAGCTTTCTAAAGTCAATACAAGAAGGATTTGAGATTGTTATTGCTACATAACAATCAAGGTATGATCTAAACCCTAATTTATATGTTATATTGATTATCATATGCTAGATCTAGGGTTTATAGTCTTGGATGAATTGCATGTACAATAGAGAAACCTAGATCCAAGCATTAGGGTTTGTATGAGCACATAGGATGTTCTTATTGCCAAAACCCATTAGAAAACACATTAGTAACTTAATGTTATAAAACATGCCTTTGTGTATGATACAACAAGTAGTTAGTACAAGCATATGAGACGTAATTCATCCACTACTTTTACCCTTGGAGGGATAAAAGCGATATCTGTTGGCCCATCGATGATTTAGTGATGACAAACGTAAGTGCTCGGCCGGGCCTGGACTGATTTGATTTGTTTAATTAGTCAGTCGTCATAAATAAGAAATCGGGAAACAAAAAATGGACAGAGAGAATGATTATAATCCATGTCTCATTCTGTATGATATCTAGAATGGAGGAATATATGATCCCTTATCTAATGAACATGTCATTGACTAGGTCAGAGTTTGACAACGACTTTTAAGAGCTACGATTGCTAGTCGGGATTTTGGAGTCGTACTTGCAATAATAGTTTTAGACTTATCCAAGTGAGAGACTGTTGGATTAGATGACTAAGCCCATAACTATTATTGGTATGTACTCGACCCGAGAGTAGCATGGTCCATTTGGGTTGCATATCATGGACTCTTGAGAGAAAGGTTATATATGATTTATTAATATATTATAAGTTATAATATATTAATATGAAATCATATGTTTTAATTAGTATTGATCAAGAATTAATTTGGAATTAATTTAGTGATCAAAAGAGACTAATTAAATCTATGGGGACTAATTATGATAATTAGTTATATTTATATGTGTTGCGCTTATGATCCATGATGGACCAAGTTTATGTATGGATACGTAAATAGTTGGGCCACATAAACCATGGATCATAAACCCATGGGTGGTTTCGGGTGCATGGGATTCTCTATCAAGTTCCACCTTTGTCCATGATGTGTTGTGACTTCATTTGAGGCTTCCATAATATTGGGGCTAAGCTCTTAAAGGCCAAATTCATCAAGTTCTACCAGTTACACAAAGAGGTAAACTTCTAACTAGTATTTTATGAAGTTTATATCATTTGTATGCTAGTTGTAGGCTTAAAGCTTTGGAAACCATTTGCATGTATAATTAGTGAAAACATAGATCCAAAGCTTCTAGGGTTGTATGTGCACTATAGGATGTTGTAGTATACAAAACCCAACAACAAGTTGGTATTAGAGCCCTGGATTCAAAAGTAACCCAAGAAGGATGAGATATGTACGATCAGCCAGAGCATGTAAGTATACCCCAAGTTACAACAATGTTATTCGTTATGATATGATAAAGTTGCATGATAGTGATAGGGTAGGGATCTTCAGTAAATGCATGATAGAATTGTGTGATATATGATGTCCGATAGCCTAGGAGTACTTGTTGTATCATTACTGTAGTTGCTTGGTGTATGCATGATAATTGTACATTACTTAGATTTTATTTCTTGAAAATGTTTGGTTTAGCCTTATTTTTTGTTCCTTGTTTGGTTGTGGGCATATGGTACAATCAAGTATTCGACTGTTTATAGGATCGATCTTGTAACATCCTGTTTTGGATTATTTTGTGGTTTAAGGATCGTGGGTTTTAATCCGAGTATGAGAAGGTTTTGAGGCTTTGAAGGAGAAAGGTTTAGGCCCTTTTGGGATGTGGGTGAGCGAGGTTGTATCATAAAAGAGTTCGTTTTGTGATTTAGAGCCCAAATGTATTGTTAAAGGTGTTGGTTCGGGATTTTCATGAATTTTAGATCTAATTTTGGGTGGGCTTCAGGAGGAATAAAGTTGATAGAAGTGTAGGGATTCTCGTTACCTTTTCGTGGATATAAGGATCATCAGAAATGAATCTATAACGAAGACGTTATGGCCTTCGGAAGTTTCGTGGTTTCAGGCATAGCCGAATACGCTGGGCGTACACAAAGAGTACGTTGGGCGTACTAGTGAAGAAGGCTGTACGCAGGGCGTACTTTGGAGTACGCTGGGCATACTGACCAGGATGGTCGCGAATGTTCTTTCGAGTACGCTGGGCGTACGCCAATTAGACCTGAACCCTATTTTAGGGTCTTGGACCCTATTTAAGCTCCTTATCTCACAGCCTAATGTTAATATCTTTAGCCTCCATCTCTCTAAACCCTAGAAATCGACCCTAAACCTCCATTTGAGTGATTCTTGATCTTTTTGGTGATTTAGTGAAGTTTTGGTGCTTATTGTGGAAGAAGGAGTTCCTTGAGGAAGCATTGTTTGGCTTGGAGCTTGTGGATCCAAGCCTTAATCATATTGATCTAGCTCCAGAAAGCATAAAGTTTGAATCTTGGGGGTTTCTCATGTGGATCTAGTGGGGGTGATGACTTGTTATGTTTGTCCATTAAAGAAGAAGGAGCCTTGAAAGAGAATAACTTGAGCATCTAGCTTTTGAATCTGAGTTATACACTTGTTGGTGCATCTTCCACATGTATCAAGTTCGAAACTTGCTCATTGTTGTGCTAGTTCTTGTTTTGAGTCCATTTTTAGTATCTTATGTCCCAAGCTTGGAACTTTATGAGTTTGATGAACTCCAAAGTATAATACCTGTCCTTTTAGATGCTTTTAGTCGTTTCTAGTCATAAAAATGAGATCTTGGTCATCAAGATCTCTCCATGCATGAGATATGAGAATTTTTGTAGTAAAGAGTGGGTGTATTTGGGTTTGGGACTTTATCAGCCATGCAAAGGCTTAAAGTCATGAACTTTATGGAGTATGAGCCTTTAGGGAGTCCAGATCTGAGAGTATAGTTATGGTCTTAATGCGTTAAGACCAAGAGAGTGGAAAAAGAAAGTTTGGACGTACGTCGAGCAAAAATCCAGTATGCCTCGCGTACTGAACAAGTGTCCCCGATGGCCCGATCTGGATTCGTGCGTACGCTGAGCGTACAAAGGGAGGTATGCCGCACGTAACCTCACTATGGACTTTTTGGGCTAAGTCTCATTTTGGTCCTTGAGTGTTGGGCCCGGAGTTTGGGCTTGTTGTAATAGTGTTTTGGACCAAAGGAATATATTTATGTGCTTTGGGCCCTTGAGTTGGGCTTCCCTGTCACAACTAGGAATTCTATACCATGTAACAACAACAATGATAACATATGTGAACCAAAAATGTGAAAGCATGTATGATGCTTATTCAATAACAACAAAATCCCCATCAAACACTCTATACAAGCACTTCAAATAGTCAACAAAGAATTGGAAACCCTAGAAATCCCGGTTTAAGTCCATTATGGGCTAGGATTTCCTTATTGGGCCTAATGGGCCAATATGCTTCCGATTTGACTATTTTGGGCTTAGAACTCTTAATTGGGATCTAATTAGACACACTTTCATTTATTTTAACATTTTGGGCCATAATGGGCCTAGAATGAAATAAAATACCCTAATGGACCTTATTGGGCCGTAACTAACCTAATTAGCTTTAATGGATTATGAAACCCATTATTCTTGACAAATTGGGCTGTAAACCATCATAGGAGCCCAATGGGCCGAAAATCATCAAAATGGGCCCATGATTTGGAATTAAACACCAAAGGCCCAAAACTTCTTTTTCTTTGTTCCCTTTTCTCGGCCCAAGAAGAAAAAAAAAACAGAAAATAAGTGAAATAAGAGAAGAGTTGACTTTAGGAGGTGCCACCTCCTTATTGCACACCATGTAGCCATGCAAGGACCAACATGCATCTATAATGGTCGCCTCACCCTCTCTCTCTTCTCCTTCTTCTACTCACGGCCGAGGGTTACCAAACACACACACACACATCTTCAAACTCTCTTCCCAAACACTCTCAAGAACACTCTTATTCCTCCATCAAAGTTTTCGAGATCTAGGGCTTTTCAAGGAGGATTTTCCATAAAAATCATCATCTTAGGTAAGTTGATGCTTAGATCCATAATCTAGACTCTTTGTTCTATCAAATATCTCTTCTTAACTCATATAAACTCATGATCATCATCTTAGAATCCTCTAAGTTTGAGATCCACCCAAGAGAGCTTGCTAGGGCCGAAAAAAGCATCAAACTTCTTCCCTTTCTTCTTCAAATCGAAATCAACAAGAAAAGGTGAGTTCATACCCCTCTATTTTCGGTTTCATATGTTTTATAGGGGAGAATACAAGTAAAATGTGTAGATCTATGTGTATGTGTATGTTATGTGTGATTTCATGTGTTTATGTGATAAATATGTAAGAAAAAGAACGGAAATCTCGAGATCTATGGATCTAAGAGGAAGATAAACATGATCTAGAACATCTTACACTAAACAAGTTAAGAAAATTACCCTCTAAGATTAAAGTATACATATTGCAACATAAAACCCACTTTTGGGCTAAAATTGTCAAACAAACGAAAGTTGGGTTGAAAATTTTCTATTCACGGTTTTATCAAGGATTAAAAGAGTCAAAAGAGTAAAAACAAGTGTTTTTATGAATATCATACTCTTTTAAAGGTTACAAATGAAATTTTTGGCTTAATGGGCAAAATTTTGGGCTTTTCGCCCAATGAGCCAAAACTTGCGAAAATTTCAACTTTCAAGGGGTTAAAATAATAAAATTCTCAAAAAAGGGGGTAAAAGGGTGAATAAAACTAATTTAGGGGTTAAAATGATGTATTTTCCAAACAAGGATCAAAATTGTAAACTTTTTGGATTTTGGGTCAAAATTGTAAAAGTTGCAAAAAGTTTGGGCTTTAACCAAAAATTACTTTTCTGGAAGGGCTGAAACTTCCAAAGAATAAGTTTTGAGCTAAAAATATTACTTGAACAAGTCTTGGGGTCAAAGGTGTCAAGAAAATGGTTTAAGGGCTTAAAATGTCTTTTTATATATAAAAGGACTAAAATTGTCAATTTTACCAAAGAAGGGTTGAAAGGGGTTCAAACCAAGATTTTGAGTCAATTATTTTATTTTAAGATAATTGAGTTAAAATAAAACACCAAACTACGATTCATGAAAATGGAAAGATGAAAATACGTATAATTCCAACATCGTTAAAAATAACCAACCGGCCTTGTTCCTGTGCGAAATTAACAATTACCCAATCAAATTGTCCAACAATTAAACTATACCTAAAACAAGTAAACATTCAATTCTTTGGGCTTGAAAGTTCCAATCATGCTTGTTGGGCCTTTGTGACTCATTAACATGATTTTTGGGCCCAAGGGATAATAATAAATGTTATTGGGCCTTCTATGACCCAATTTCATATTTAAGGGACCCTCAATGGCTTTTAGGTGCTATTGGGCCTTAGTAGCCCATTAGCATTGCTAGTAAGGTCCAAATGAATCAAATACGAAATGGGTCAGCGTGTCCTTCGCATATCCAATAGTCATAAATGATACGCAGGATTATTAGGATTTTGTAATCCTCTTCTCCTCGTTTATTAGGCCTATCGTCAATCAAAGTAAACAAATACGGGTTGATATTCAAAAGTAATCAAAGTCAATTGGGATTTAGTGAGTAATAACGGGTGGCACCAACGTGTGTCGGTCGTAGTCTGTAGTTATAATCAAAGTCTCCTGGAGGGAGAACGAGAGTTTGTGTATAGATCTATACGGGGGTGACTCCCCCACACCTCAGCTGTTCGCTACAGTTAGACTTGGCCAGTCTTAGGGTGCCAAAATCTTAAGATAAATTTCGGCATTCACCAGAGTGCCAAGACATGCGAATTAGTCATTATCATGCATGGTTATAACAACTCACATAAGTAAACCCAATAATAATCAAGTAATCAAGGCAAATCAAAAATCATTTAAGTGATGGATTAACAATTCGAACAGTTATATGATATTTTGTTATCGGAAAACATCGGGTTTTCCGGGGAACATCAACATTTTTCACTGGTACTTTTAATACAAAGCTTTTCAATTATACACGTTTTGAAATCATCATGCATATATTTACGGATCTTCACACTTTTATATAAACAATGGTCTTTTCAGAAAATATCGGATTTTCTGGGTTGTTTTCTTACAAACTACACAAAACATTTTCATATCAAACCTGCTTATGAACTCACCAACATTCCATATGTTGACCGTTTTCAAAATAACTTGTATTCTCATGTAACAGGTAAGCGGAGGAATAGTACCAAGTATGTTAGGGTGTTGTGCTTTTGAAAACTATCAAACAATTTATGTTATGGATTTGTAATGTTAAAACAATGTACTTGATGTGAACAATGTCAGTTGTAATATATTGATGCATGGTGATGTTTATGTTATGATTCATGTATATTCATTGTGATGATATTCAATTTAAGTCACGCAAGCCCTCAGACGTTTCCGCCGTCTGGTTCAGGGGTGTGACATTCCCATTTTAGACTTGAGAGTTGGGCCTTGGGAGAGCCCGTTGGTTATTGAGCCTTGGTGGGCCCAATGGGTTTTTGGTTATGGATGGGCTGGTTAGTGGAATACCTTTAGACCTAATGAGTGAGAGTTTGGACTTAGTTCCTAATTGAGTTAATTGTGGATTTGGCTCAGAGATAGAGACCGGTGCACAACAGCAGCGTTTATAGGGGTTGTTCATCATCCGAGGTGAGTCTTCTCACTATACTTTACCTAGAGTGGTATTTATGTGTGACTAGAGGGTCATATGTGTTTACTTGAGCTATGCATTTGTCTGTGTGATAAATATGTTATATTATGTGTTACTGAGACCGGACCAGAGGGTCCAACGAGCTGTGAGACTGGAGGGACCTCACTGAGACTGGACCAGAGGGTCCAACAAGCCATGGGACTGGAGGGTCCCACTGAGACACATAGATCGGAGGGTCTTATAGAATTATAGCCTCGAGTGGCTAATGTGTTGTATGTGGTATTTTTGGGAACTCACTAAGCTTCGTGCTTACCGTGTTATGTGTTTCAGGATTTTCTTAGGATAGCGGGAAGGCACCAGTTTGATTGTACACACCAGAGAAAGAGTTATGTTTTGAGGATTCTAAATTATTAATCAAACAAATATTGAGTTGCGTTTTGTAAATTAAATAAATGAGATTTTTATAAAATGTGTTATGAGAATTATGTGATTTAAAAATGAAAAAATTGTTAGAAAATTTACGGTGTTACAGATCTAGTGTTATGTATGATTAGCACACGCGAATGTTGTAGGGTTGATGGAAGTTTCGTGGATGAGTATATGTGTGAGCTGTCGGCAAGATGAGGAATGTTTAGCCACTTTTGAGAGTGTAGATGCAGGATGTATGTGTATCCTTGATGCTTAGGCATAGTGGTCTGGAATTTGCGTTTAAGGATCTGCCTAATTTTTTTATAGTGTCTTAGTGCTAGCTAGTTTCACTGCTCGAATGTTGCTTGCTTTGTGCTTTGTGGGACTCATATTGATGTGAGTTAATTATTAAATGAATATGCTAAGTTACATGCTGAAAATGTTAAATAATTTTAGAATGATGGATTCGACCCTATTACACAGCTCTTTTTTGAGTCTAACCGTTGTAGGGTTGGGCCTTTTAC
This sequence comes from Lactuca sativa, assembly GCF_002870075.4. NCBI lineage: Eukaryota > Viridiplantae > Streptophyta > Magnoliopsida > Asterales > Asteraceae > Lactuca > Lactuca sativa. The sequence goes on along the minus strand of NC_056627.2, from coordinate 244,233,830 downwards.
TCGAAGAATTATTTAAGTTTTGATGCATTTAATTATATTAATGAAGTGGTTAGATAACATTAATATGGGTTTTTCAGCAACCGATAACAGGGTGGGATGGGGATCCTATGATAACCTAGGAAGTGTTGAGTACGCATGGTGCGATGTATAGCAGGTTTTGGTAATATTATTATTAGTAGATGACTTAGAAGACCCAGGATGATTCTTGAGGAAAGTATGGATAGGTGCGTAAGGTAGTATTGTGCCCATACTACTGTAAGCACATGATCCGTACTCGAATCATAGAAATTTCCGAGGATTCTAAGGAGCTGGTCGGGGAAGATAGCATGGTTCGATACCATGATCCATGGTAAGTGTTTTCATATCTATTGATCTGATTGGTGATGGTTGTTCAGACTGATAATGGGTCTGGTGGTTGTTTGGGACTTAGTAGCCATGTCAATTTTGGTTTGAACGGTGTTGAACTATGTGAGTTATTTGAATTTGAGGTCTTAAGGGACTTGCTCGAGGTAATGCCAGCCAATGGTGGACCCATCTTCTTGTGGTCTGTCTACTAGGAGTTTGGTTTCCAGTATGAGGAGTTGGTTCTAAAATCGCGAGTTATTTGTCAGGGGGAGGTACACCTGAGTTGATGAGAGATTTCGATACAATGTGTGAATTATTGGATTAACCATCCTTATGCCTGTGGGGGCAGTGGGTTAGTGATGATTTGTCAGGAAGTCAAGAGCATACCACCAAGTGTTGTCGGTTAGTGGATCGGGGGTATACCCGAGTGTTGTTATTGATTAGTAGATCGGGGGTAAGCCTGAGTATTGTTATTGGTTAGTAGATCAGGGGGTAAGCCCGCGTGTTGTCATCAGTTAGTGAATCGGAGGTAAGCTAGAGTGTTGATGTCGGTTAATGGATTGGGGGTAAGCCCAAGTGCTATTGTCAATTAGTGGATTAGGGGTAAGCCTGAGTGTTGTCAGTGGATAATTAAGCAGGGTTGTCAAAGCCGAGTAGGAGCGTGGTGTACTTTGGTTTGTGACAAGTTGGTTCTCGTCATGATGGTTCACTTAAGTGCGGAATTAGCAAGACGGCGATTGGCTGAGGAGGTTTAGAACCGATCAAATCTGTAGGTTTTTAGTTAATGGTTCCATCAAGAAGCAGAAGCGAGAGCTAATTTCGAGGACGAAATCTAATTTATGTGGGGGATAGTTGTAACATCCTATTTCCTGTCGTTTATAATTCGTGGATCGGAGGTTGATTGTGTAAGGTTTTGTGCCCTAAGGAGGCAAATTTTAGTCTTTGTGAAGGATAGTTATGAAATTTTACCCTTGAATTGTGTTTTGGGGCCGAAGGGTAGAAAGCGAAAAAGTCATCGGGCAGGTTCTTGCATGAAATATGGATTTTTATTTAGTATTTTTTAGTCCTATATATTCAGATAATATTTTAGATCACTTCAACACCTTTCCGTGGATATAAAGAACGTTGAAAACGGAGTTGGAACGAAAAAGTTACGATCATTTGAAGTTAGGACAAGTTTTGGGTTAGCCGCATACGTTGGGGGTATGGGGAGTATGTTGGGGGTACTCAGGCATCCGTAGTACTCTGGGTGTACCAGGATTACATTGGGCGTACGCGGTTAGTGCGTAAACACGATTTTCTTGGTTTGAGCCCTATTTAAAGTCCTTAACTTCCCCACACCCATTCCATTCTCATCCTCCACCTCTCTAACAACCTTTCTTGAAACCCTAACCCTGGTTTGAGCCTTATGAGCAAAAATAACGTGTTTTTAAGTGCTTTGGAGTGTTCAAGGTTCACCTTGGAGATGAAGGAATTTATTGAAGAAGCATTGGTTGCATTGGAGCTTGTAGATTTGAACCTTGTTCACTTTAATCTTTCTTCTGGAGGTATAAAGTTTGAATCTTGATGATGAAATTGTTAGATCTATCTAGTTTTGGGTGTTATGAGCTTTTGGTTTCTTTAAGTGCATAAATTTTATATCTTGAATGTCTGTGACCTTGTTATGGATAAAGATGGAAACTCTATCCATCTAAATATCATATTGATTAAGATGTGAAGGTTGGAGACTTGGACTTAATGGACCAAGTTAAAAAAGATACACTTTTGGCCCTTTGAGACTTAAAGACTAGATCTTGTTTGTTCGGACCATTCTAATGGATAAAGTTTGAAACTTTATCCATTATAGAGCTATTAGGAACCATAAAAATGTGATATTGGTCCTTCTATCCCTTTAATACAAGAGTTGTGATATCATAAGACAATGTTTTAAGGGTAGATTTGAGTTTAGGTGAAAAGACCTTAAGGGATTAAGTGTTTAACAAAGGAGTGGGATTAGGCTACGTACGTTGGGCGTACTCAACTGCCTTAAAGTTTGACTTTTGTTGACTTCCGTTGACCATTGACTTTTTGATCAAGTTTGACCTTGTGTCAAACTGACGGATTTTGGGCTATTGATTAAGATGTTATCTGGTTCTAGTGTTAGAAGATTCGCGGGAGCAAGCAATGTAGATGGGTTCATATCATAATCTTTGAAGGTTCTTCGATTCAGGTGAGTTTTCCTCATTGTACTCATGGGTCGAAGGAACCAATGCTGGCCCACTAGGTTATGTATCCTGGTATATAGGATGTTGATATGTTGTTGTAATCAGTTAGATCCGTATCTTGGCTTATAGGATGTTGCAATGCTTTAATAATCTGTTAGATCTGTATCCTGGTGTTTAGGATATTGCTATGTGGTAGAGATCTGTAGATATGCCTGTTTAACTCTTTACTAGCTATATGTTTATCTATTGCATATGTCGACATAGTGTGGTTGGGTTGAGACTGTAATGCTTTGTGTGGCCAATCAATAAATCCCGACAAGGTAAGGTTGAGGCCATGTGCCAAAAAACATGGATTGTTGGGTTGAGGCAATGTGCCAACAAACCCTGTATGGTTGGGTTGAGATTGGAGGTCAAAAAACTCTGTATGGTAAGGTTGAGGCCATATGCCAACAAACCTGGATTGTTGCGTAGAGGCTTCTTGCCAAAAAACCCTAGAAGGTTGGGTTGAGGTCTTACTGCTCTGTGTTGGAAACCAAAAAGCCCGATATGATTAGGTTGAGGTCAAGGATCAACAAACCATGTATGCATTTTTGTTATATGTGTTATCTATTTTTGTGGTGGTGCTTCGGGGAAACTCACTAAACTTCATGCTTACACTTGTCTGTTATAGTTTCGGGTACTTCAAATGATCGGAAAAAAGAAAAGGCATGAACGTGCACATCCTTCGTATTCTATGTTATTGGGTATTCAGATACTCTGTTTTACGAACTATACTTTTGATACAACGTTTTTGTAAAAAATTATTGACTTGTGGTTGTTTTGGAAAACTGAAACTTTACTCTTATTTTTGAGATGTTACAATATAATAATTTTTATGGTTAATATTGTATGGTCTATAATATATGATTGTTAGGTCCCAAATCTGTGGGATCTAACAATTGGTATCAGAGCAATTCTAGTGTCAATCAATTGTGTTTTCTGTTTTCAGTTCATCAATAATCTCGTGATCTTCATTTTTGGTTCATTGGCAAGTTCGAATCTGTTCTAGTTCGAATACTGGATCATTGTTTGCCTTATCAAATCAAGATCTGCATCAGATTTAAGTTTGTGTATTTGGAAGCATATTTGGAAGTTTTGGCTGTGCGAAAAATGGTGATCGGATCAAGAATCAACGTTTTCTTTGAAAAAATCCTTAGTTTTCGATTCATCTTCAGAAACAGAAAACTATTTTTGTTCATTCTTTAGAATCCGAAAATCTAAGCATTCTTCAGAAACCGAAAATCCAAGCTTCTTCAGAAACCGAAAAGCCAAGCATCTTCAAAAACCGAAAACCTTAGGAAACCGAAAACTCACTTGATCCTAGTTTTCGCTTTAACTTTTCCACCAAAAACATGTCTTTGATCATTTTTATTTTTTCTTTCTTTCAATTTAATTTTCCAAACAAAATCAAAAAAGAAAATTAAAAAAAATCATAAAACAAAAAGAAACAAACAAATGGATTCGCAAAGCATGACAGCACATCAGGAACTTGACACCATCATGGGAACAACTTCTCAGATTCGCCGACTCTTAAATGCTAAAGGCTTTCCGGAATGGAAATACCGAATTGAGAAGTATATTAAAATGAAAGACTTCAAGATTTGGCGCAGTATACTTAGGGGACCAATTCGAATTACTACTATAGTGTATGACACAATTGTCGACAAACGGATTGAAAATTATACGGATGAAGATTTCGAAAAGGTCAAAGAGAAGAGAAAGCCCTTGCTACGCTTACAATGACATTATCTCCAGAAATCGCTCAGGGTTTCCGTGAGTATACATCTGTGAAAGCACTTTGGGAAGCATTAATAGAAGTTTATGAGGGTAATGAGGATATGAAGCAGAGTCGTCAGGACATGCTTCGAAAAAAGTTCAACATGTTCAACTATGTTCTAGGCGAAACTCTTGAGAACCAGCTCCAGAGGTTCATTACTCTCACCACAGAAATGAGTTTTGCAGGTGTTTCGGTAACAAGATCAGAAATCAACAAGAAGTTGTTAAACTCCCTTCCAATATCCTGGGATATGAATGTATCAGTGGTCAAGAAAACAAAAGACTTAAACAGGCTGAGTCTTGCAGAAACTATGGCTATCATCAAGGTTTGTGATCTTGATGACAAACAGAGGGAGATTGATCATGTTAATTCTTATTCCACTGCAAATCTAGGGATCCAAGCCACAAGCAACAATGCCTTTTCAAGCTTCACTGTTGCGCAAGCTCCTCAAGTTACTCCAACTCCACATGTTCCACAAGTTCAACCTTTCATGACTCATCAATCGACTCAACCTGCATCATATGTTCTTGTAAGTCCCCAAATCTGCTTGTGTATCAATCAGATCCAATTGATGGTGCGGAATCCCAATCAATTGGATGATTTCAGATCAAAATAGAATAGAAGGAGAAGAAGAATAACTTGAATCTATGATGTATTCAATGTTGGAATGAAGCTCCTTACACATAGATTCATACACACATACACTCTTCTCTCTTACTTTCTCTCACAACTTACAAACACACACTTAAGCACCTAGAGAAATCCCATCACCTCACCCACCTAACACTTATATATACATGGGTTACAAACACAAAGCCGGACCGAAAACCCAATGGACCGAAAACTCATGGGTTTTCGGTCCAAGCTACAGTTAATCCCAATATTAGTTTTCGGCCCAAATGATAAAAAAAATAAATGGTTAGAAAAGCAAAGTATAAACCAATTTTAGACCCAACAATCTCACCCTTGGTTTATAGCTTTCTTTTCTAATTGACCCAACAAGCTCCCCTAAAAAGTAGCTGACACTTCTTGTCAATCTTCATTGGGAGCTTGGCTTCAACTATTATCTTCAAATTCTTCACAGCATCAGGATGAATATATGAATCTTCTATTAATGACTTCATCTTGAGCAGTTGGGCTTTTCTTCAAGATTTGACTCTGAACGCACATTGGTTGAGGAAACTTTATGTATTGATTCTTGAAAGATAGCGCTTTCAACTTGAGAATCTTCAGAGAGAATATCCGAGAGAACTAATCTTCTAGATCACTTCAGCAGGTTTAAGATAGCGGCAGACTGATTGAGGAGGCTTCAATGCAATCCGTGACATAATCTTCAATTTCAGCTTCACCTTGCTTCTGGGGTTAAAGGATTGAATGTTTAAAGAATAATCTTCATTTCTTGCTCCTTCAAATGAAAAATCTTCGATGCTCACGGATGAAGCCTTGGCTCAGAAAATCTTCAACACAGTCTCCATGAGTCTTATCTATACCTGCAATCACTTTTCAAGACAAAACAAAACTAAAAGAAAACTTAGCACACAAAAAAATATTTTTTGATTTTTTAATTTTTCTGATTTTTGTTTGATTTTTGAATTTTTTTTAATTCTCCCCATAAATTTGTGCATAAAGGAAAACTATGAACAAATTTAACAAAAACAAAAATATTTGGGATCAAAGTTGTTAGACAGTCTTAATCCGTATGCTAGTACCTTCCCCTTCATGAATAGATCTGGTCGATCGCCGGTATTGTGGTCCACTTAAGCACGAAAAATTGGGACAAATTTTAGGAATGCTATCAGTGACAGGACAGATTGATCCTAAGTTACTAGATAAAAATTCCTAAGGACCATTTATCTGACAACGACCAAAGATATTGGTGTCCACCTAAATTGAGCAGCGAGATCTACAGACAATCTAGAATTGTTCAATTTTAGATGTACTAGAACATGTTTCCTGCTTCCTGATATACCCCAATAATCAAGAACTTCCGAGATACTTCTTACTTTAGGTGAGCAGACTATTATTCATAGAGAGGATAGATTTAGATTATAATTAATTATAGTTTTAGAGGGATTGAGAAGTAGAAGGTTGCATATGCTGTGTACCAGGTCAGATTGTTAATCACACAAAGGAGACAACATATGGCTAACAGATAGAAAGAACTTCATAGATATAATATGCAGAGAAATAGATTTGCATATATTGCAGCCCAGGTCGGATCTCTTCCAATCACGTAGAGGAGGCAACATATGACTAATAGTAAGAAAGAAAGAAAACAATTTTCTACAGAACTACTTTATCGGAATTCCCCAGTCGCTCTGTCAATATCGGAATTAAGGACAGAGTCCGTACATCAAGGTAAATTTAAACCACAGTTCTAGATACGGGTTCCTTTAATGTGACTGGTGGATTCTCATGTATATCTCCCTGCTTAACCTATCCAAGCGTCGTATTGTCAGGCTAAATGGATCTATCTACGTCAAGATTTGTCAATTCATTTGATTTCTTAAGTTCATTTTTTCCTAGTCAAGCCCATTAAATTCTTCGTTCCTACCAGCGCATCGAACACAGAGCCTAAACAATTCAGCTTTGGTACCTTACACAGATCCAGATTGCCTGTTATCACCTTTTGATATCACTTCCCAATAATAACTACTAACGAAAAACTATTAAGAAAATGAAAATTTGTCTTCAAAACGAATCATAGTACGATAAACTTAGGAGTATAGAGAAGAAAACGCAAACCGCAATTCACCAATTGAATTTGCATCCAGAAGGTCTGAGAAAAGCACGCATAAACTCATAATAGATCCGAAAATTCTTCGCATCGTTAAGCACAAACCCTAATGTGTGATCCCTTCCTTTCTTCCTATCCTGCAAAGGACACATACTCTCAAACAAAGTTCTGAGTTTTTCACAGCTGAGAGATGTCCCCTATCAAGTGCCTAGAACAACCACTACCAACAAACCAAAGTCTGATGATATGCCTCCATAGCTGCTCCGACACAGAGCGGGATCAGTTGGTCTTTGGAACCCAGTCCATTTTGAAACTGGGTTGACCTTTTTCATCTTTGCACGTTACTCTCTCCCATGACATATCCTATTTATCACAAACAGAAGATGTAAAAATATTAGAAACATTAGATGATTGGTGAGATTGAGCCTTCGGAACCCATTTGTAATTGGGTTTAACCCATTTCTTTTTTGATCTGATGGGTGGCTCAGTACTTGCTTTTGAACTTGAAGTTGGCTTCCGAGATGACTTTGACCTAACCGGTCTTTGTTTCACTAGAGCATCTCTTGGATTGGGCTTCTTAGCCGACATTCCCTTCTTGCCCTTGGGATTTTGATTCTTGGCCCTGTGGGTTTGATTCTTGCCCTTTGTGGCATTCCAGTCGCCATTGTTTGAACGTGACCTCGAAGGATTTCTTTTGTAGAACCTCCCACTTTGTGCGTTTTGCCAGCCTTGTGCATAGTAGGGAACGTATGCGCAATTAGGACAATTTCTGGCAATGTGTCCAAGTGTTCCACAGTGAAAACATGTCTTTTTCTTCACTGTGAAGTTGTTTCTTCTTGCCCATCATCCTCTGCTACTTTACCTACACATGTAACATAATCATTAGAAACGTTCACCTCAACCTTTTCTGGCACAACCACAACAAGTTTCCCATATTGGAGATGTGCCTCCTTGTCAATTTCTTCCTGTGTTGATGGATGTGTAGTTATGATTGAAAGGTGGAGGAACACTATCATACCCTAGACCCTTGTTTTGATTATCTTTGAATTTTAATTGGTTTTCAAATAATGACTCGACTGTATTACTTGACGTAGTGTAATTTTTGAAACTAATATCTATTTTTCCACACTTAATTTTCAAAGCGTCAAGTTCTTCAGTTACAGCAACAAGTTTTTTCTTAATGTCATCATAATTTTCACACTTGTTGCTGTAATCTTCTTGAAGCTTTCGGAAATCCTTGATTTTGGCTTCTAATTGTGCTTTTAAGGGTTTTTGTGCTTTCCTAATAGTGTACACTTTATTTCCTAAAAAGTCAATGGTCAAATTTTTAAGTCAAAAGAAATCAATTGTGCTTTTAAGGGTTTCTGCGCTTTTAAGGGTTTCTGTGCTTTCCTAATAGTTCTGCACCAATGCATCAATTCAATAGAAATCAATCAATGCTCTGATACCACTGATGGGTTTGAGCCATAAGAAATTTCCTTTGGGCACATGCAAACCCTAATGCTTGGATCTAGGTTTCTCTAATTGAACATGCATTGAATCCAAGACTTACAATACTAGATCTAATGTAAATAATTGAATCAAATCATATGAAATTGGATCTAGAACAATACCTTAGACTACTTGCTTGATACTTCTTCTTCTTGGAGCTTAGAGTCACAATTGTCACTCCTCTAATGGCTTACAAACACCAATTAGCAAGAGGATGATCTTGAGAGAGAGGGGATAGAGTGAGAAATCGGCCCTAGGGTTTCTTGCCTTGCATGAGTGCCGATTTCCCTCACCCTAGGGATCTATTTATACTATGGGATACTAGGGTTCCACCTTTAACCCTAATGGAATAACTTAGGCCCTAAGCAATCCAAGATCCTTCTAGATTCTAGGCCTAGACGAATTTAAGGTTCCCAAACCCTAAATTTCGTCCACCCCATTATCTATAAGGATACATAGCCCAAAACACAACTATCACACATTTGACAGTTTATGCCCCTTTATTCAATTAACCTCTTTAAGTCACCAAATTAATTCTTAATTAATATATGACTTATATTAATTAAATAAAAATACTATTCGTTTAATATATTATTCTCATAATATATTAACAATAATATCTCTTCTCTCTTAACAAATCATCCTGTCAAGTTGCTATGGTGAAGGCAACCCAAAAGGACCATGCATAACCGGGTCAAGTACTTACCAAATATAGTTATAGCCTTCGACACTAATCCAACAGTCTCCCACTTGGATAAGTCCAGTAACTATACATGCAAACACAAACCGATTTAGCAAACGTAGCTCTCAAAGACGCTGTTAACTCTGATCTTATCAATCTCTTGTCCTTTAGATAAGGGATCGTAGAGTCCTCTGTTTAGATATTATGCTGACAATCTTATGGAACTTATTGTCCAGCATTTTGGTTTCTCGCTCTCAGATTCATTCGACATAGAACTTAATTGATCACATCAATTCAGTCCCGACCGGGCCCGGCACATAAGTCAAATCAAATCATCGAGCGGCCGTGATATCGCTTTTATTCTCTTAGGATAAAAGTAACAGATAAACTTCGAATTATATGCATTTACTATTTACTAATCAGCTACACACAACAATGCGTTTTATGACATCAATTTACTGATGCGGTTTCGCATTGTCAATGCACAACCAATTAATAAACAATAAACCACATATCTTGGTTTTAAGACCATATGATATTATTGTCTTGCGATCACTCGTGTCACATTCCATAAAGTGATTCCAGCAAGCGCGGGTTTATTCCAATGCTCAAAACTTGTTTATAAGCACTCATGAAAGTTGTAGCAAACCTTTTGCTATGTCTAATACCCTTTTAGACAATCTACACACCAATTCATGACAATCTTCATTCATACCTACTTCCAACATATGAACAATTGTGGACCATTCGAATAATTCGATTATTCTTAATAACTTAATTATTCAGGAAGTCAAAACATGCAAAGTGAAACAATAGTTTAAATAGTCAACATAAGACAGTAACTTTACTTATAAATAATACTCTTTTATTTAATCATCAAATGTCAATTACATTTATCTATTACATGTTTCAAAAATATCTAATCTAAACTAATATCGTCTTTTAGCCCAATGCTCTTAGCGTGCTGCAAATGCTTAACCCTACTCAGTCCCTTCGTAAGCGGATCTGCTGGATTATCCTCTGACGATACCCTCTTCACTACGAGGTGTCCTTCTTCTACTCGATGTCTAATAAAGTGATATTTTCTGTCGATATGCCAAGATCTACCATGATCCCTCAGTTCCTTGGTCAAGGCAACCGCTCCTCTCATTATCACAGAAAATTTCCATAGGCTCCTTTATAGCAGGCACAACTCCAAGATCACCAATGAAGTTCTTCAACCACATTGCCTCCTTTGACGCTTCGCTCGCTGCAATGTACTTTGATTCACACGTTGAATCAGCTACGGTTTCTTGTTTGGAACTCTTCTAAGTTACTGCTCCTCCATTCAGGGTAAAGACCCAGCCCGACTGCGAACGATAGTTGTCCCTGTCGGTCTGGAAGCTGGGGTCACTGTACCCTCGCACCTTTAAGTCATCACTCCCTCCGAGGACTAAGAACCATTCTTTGGTCCTCCGAAGGTACTTAAGAATATTCTTGACTGCAATCCAATGAGCTTTGCCATGATTCCCTTGATATCTACTGACCATGCTCAAGGAAAAGGCCACATCAGGGAGAGTACAAGTCATAGCGTACATGATTGAGCCAACTGCGGAAGCGTAGGGTACTCGGCTCATCTCAGCTATCTCGGCTTCGGTACTCGGACTTTGAGTCTTACTCAACTTGGCATTACTTTGTATCGGTAGCTCTCCCTTCTTCTAGTTTTCCATACTAAAACGTTTTAGCACTTTATCTAAGTAAGTATTCTGACTAAGTCCTATTAGTCTCTTACTTCTTTCTCTCACTATCCTTAATCTCAGAATATAGGAAGCCTCTCCAAGGTCCTTCATAGTGAAGCACTTCCCGAGCCAGGACTTAACCTCCTGCAGAGTCGGGACGTCGTTTCCTATGAGCAGTATGTCATCGACATACAAAATGAGGAAGCTAACTATACTCATACTGGCCTTGACAAATACACATGATTCATCTTCACTTCGTACAAATCCAAACTCTTTGACTTTCTCATCGAAACAGAGATTCCATCTGCGAGACGCTTGCTTAAGTCCATAAATGGACTTCTCAAGATTGCACACTCTATTGGGATTCTTCGGATCGACAAAACTCTCTGGCTGAGCCATGTAAACATCCTCAGCCAACTTCCCATTAAGGAAAGCGGTCTTGACATCCATTTGTAATATCTCATAATCATGAAATGCGGCAATAGCTAGCATCACTCTAATAGATTTTATCTTAGCAACTGGTGAGAAGGTCTCATCATAGTCAACTCCGGGAGTTTGAGTAAGCCAATCACACTTTATACGTGTGCACATTCCCATCCACGTCGGTCTTCTTCTTGAAGATCCATTTACACCCAACCATCTTACGTCCGGACACATTGTGAACCAAATTCCAAACTTGGTTGGCATACATGGACTGAATCTCACTGTCCATCGCCTCTTTCCATTTTGCAGACTCCGGGCCTGCTATGGCTTCCTTATAGCAATTAGGTTCATCTAGATTTATTAGTGTACCATCACTAATATACGTTTCCCCTTCGGTAGTAATATGAAAACCATAGAACTGGGGTTGAACTCTAGCTCTTTCAGAACGTCTAAGAGGTAAGGACTTGTCAATTGGTTCAACCGGAGTTTCCTCCTCGGTTTGAGCGCCAGCGGTAGAGGTTCCTTCATCGCTCGACTCTTGAATTTCTTCAAGATCGATCTGCCTCCCACTGTCTCCTTGGCTTATGAGTTCTCTTTCTCGGAAAACCCCTCTCCTCGCAATGAAGACAACATTGTCACTCGGTCTATAGAAGAGATATCCAAAGGATTTCTGCGGGTAGCCGATGAAAATACATCGCTCACTTCCAGGTTCGCGCTTGTCGTGAGTATCTCATCTTACGAAAACTTCACAACCCCAAACCTTGATGTGTGCCAATGAGGGAGCTTTCCCTATCCACATCTCGTGAGGTGTTTTGGCAACCTTCTTTGTAGGGACTCGGTTAAGGATATGGGTGGCAGTCTCTATGCATACCCCCATAATGAGATAGGTAGTGAAGCACGACTCATCATAGAATGAACCATGTCTAACAAGGTTCGATTACGCCTTTCTGCCACACCATTCAACTGTGGTGTCCTAGGTGGCGTCAATTGCGAAACTATTACGCATTTCTTGAGATAGTCGTGGAATTCAAGACTTAGGTACTCTCCTCCTCGATCGGATCGATGCAACTTGATTTTCCTATCCAATTGACTCTCCACTTCATTCTTGAACTCTTTGAACTTTTCAAACGTTTCAGACTTGTGCTTGATTAAGTAGATATACCCATATCTACTATATTCATCGGTGAAAGTCACGTAGAAGCGGTTCCCATCCTTTGTGGTGGATCTAAAGGGCCCACATACATCGGTATGTATGAGATCCAATAAACCCTCACCCCTCTCACAAGTGCCAGTGAAGGGTGACTTGGTCATCTTTCCAAGTAAACAAGATTCACATGTGTCATCTTCCCTAAGGTCGAATGACTCCAACACTCCATCCTTTTGGAGTTGGGATATGCGCTTCTTGTTGACATGTCCAAGACGACAATGCCACAAAGATGCTTTATCCATACCATTGGAAGAATCCACACACAACACATCATTTCCTAGGTTATCTACAACCATAACAGTTTCATAAATTCCATTACAAGGCATTGCTTCAAAATATTAAACACCATTCAGATAAGCATAAATAGAACCATTCTCATTATTAAACGAATATCTAAATCCTTGTTTAAACAAACCATGAAAAGAAATGATGTTTCTTGTCATATCTGGCGAGTAGCAACAATTATTTAAATCTAAATTCAATCCATTACTAAGCACTAAAGAATACACTCCAATCTTGATAACAGGCGACGATCTTCCATTCCCCATGATTAGATTTATTCTTCCGAGCTCCACATCTCTACTTCTTCCTAGTCCCTGCAAATCAGAACAAATGTGGTAACCACACCCTTTATCAAGAACCCAAGAAATAGTATGGGATGAATTATTAGATTTAATTGTGTATATACCTGCAAAAGATGGATTGATCTTTCCATCCTTGATGGCTTGCATATATTCCAGGTAGCTTCTCTTCTAATGCCCTATTTTGTGGTAATGATGGCACTCTGCCTCCTTTGGGTTAGGGTTGGGCTTAGCAGGATCAACCTTGGTCCGACTAGAAGAGGAACCATCTTGGGACTTTCCCTTGCGGTGGTTCTTTGAAGAAGCCTTCCTCTTCTTTCCCCTTCTTTGCCTAATTTCGAAAACAGGAGCAACAGACGAATTGGGAGATGGTGCAACAGACTTGTCCTTAAGATTGCTCTCAGCAGTCCTTATGAGCCCTTGGAGTTTGCTTAGGGTGACCTCTTCCTTGTTCATGTGGTAGGTCATCCTAAATTGGTTGTAGCATGAGGGTAAGGAGTGGAGAACAATGTCGATAGCCAAATCTTCCCCAAAGTTGACATTCAAATTGCGAAGATGATCGAAATACCTTTGCATCTTTTGCAAGTGCACGGTAAGAGATTCTCCACTTCCCATTTTAGCAGTGATCATATTCGTTATGATGTCATAGCGCTCTTGCCTCGCGCTTTGGTGGTATCGCTCCATCAACTCTAGATGCATCTCATAAGGATACATGTCCTCATAGGACTTTTGGAATTTGGAGTTCATAGTGGCTATCATGATGCAATGGACTTTTGTTGCATCACGCTCATGTGCCTCAAACACAACCATTTCTTCGGGAGTGGAAGTTTCTGGATTGATCTTCTCGAGCTTCTCATTGAGAACATACTCCTTGTCCTCGTAACGCGCGATCGTGCGAATGTATCTTATCCATTCGCTAAAGTTCGATCCATCGAAAGTCACCTTTTGACAATGGCTCATTAGCGTGAATGAGCTAGCAGCAACGTTGTTTGCGTTAGACATCTACAAATAGAAAGAAAAAAAGTTGATTAGAGTTAAGTCCCTAATTAACACCCAAAATGAAATTTAGGGCTAGGACCCAACAACATTATTTACACATTAGAAAAGGGATACCGTAATCCAACATGAAAATAATTTGGAGGTAAGTGAATGACGATTCACTAATTCTTCACCATGAAAACCATAAGCTTTAAGTTTTAAATATATTGAGAATTCCAAGATTTTTTTTGAGATTCATTGAACTCTTCAATGGCATGTTTAAATCTCGATATGCCCCTCTAGTTTGTGACTGGGATACCGAGGATCACAAAGCGGGTGTGAATAACCATGCAAATCTACATGGTGCCTTCATTGTTACAATCACTTATTCGATGTGCCGGTAAACCACACACGCTCCATCGAACTATGACAAACAATGAATCGCCCTTTGCCACCTTTGCTTAGAACCAATTAGTGTGTCGGTTAACGACACACGCTCCACTAACATCTAAACAAGGGTGCAAAGTGTAATTTCATGGGATTACATCAATTCACTTTTCCTAAAGTAACTAAGATTGGGAATTTTATAAAATAGTTTAGTTACTTTATAGATTCATTATACTTATTAATGAGGAGAGAGAGTTGCCCTATCCTACCCGTTCGGCTAACGACCCTCCACCGGTCAAGCAAGCGGTGGGTGTGAGTGTACACCCATTAAGCGCCATTTTATAGGCAACAACCTTATACCCACCTTATAGACCGGCTTCGTGAATGAGGCCTACTAACGATAAGACTAGCATAGTTTAACTCATACATATATATATATATATATATATATATATATATATATATATATATATATATATATATATATATATATATATTAAGCTTGTAATCATATAATAGTATAGGGTTGAATTTTAAACTTGTAAAATTCTAGGGTTTGAAATTTAAATTATTCAAATTAAACTTTTAATCACAAAACTTAAATTTCAAAACTTGAGGACAAGTTTTAAACTTTTCAAAACATAAGGATCAAAAAGAAAATAATGTAAATCAACAATTAAATTATCTCAACTTTATCTTATTCAATATTACTTGCAAAATAATTAAACAATTCAATTCAAATAATCAATTATTATCACATAAGGAAATTATTATTCCACTAATTGGTAATTATCTTTTGTTTGGTCAAGAATATACTCATATATATGGTTAAAATCGGATTTTAATGATCCAAAACAGCTAAGGCAAGTTTCCTCAAGTTAAACAGCAAGAAATCCCGAAACTCCCTCTTTCTGACGCTCGAACTCGCCGAGTTGGAGCTACTCACCGAGTCCATAGTGGAACTCGCCGAGTTCATCAGGCAGAAGGCTAAAAATCGAATTTTTCAAGCAAAAAGCAATTAACCAATGCATCAATTCAATAGAAATCAATCAATGCTCTGATACCACTGATGGGTTTGAGCCGTAAGAACTTTCCTATGGGCACATGCAAACCCTAATGCTTGGATCTAGGTTTCTCTAATTGAACATGCATTGAATCCAAGACTTACAACACTAGATCTAATGTAAACAATTGAATCAAACCATATGAAATTGGATCTAGAACAATACCTTAGATTACTTGCTTGATACTTCTTCTTCTTGGAGCTTAGAGTCACAATTGTCACTCCTCTAATGGCTTACAAACACCAATTAGCAAGAGGATGATCTTGAGAGAGAGGGGATAGGGTGAGAAATCGTCCCTAGGGTTTCTTGCCTTGCATGAGTGCCGATTTCCCTCACCCTAGGGATCTATTTATACTATGGGATACTAGGGTTCCATCTTTAACCCTAATTGAATAAATTAGGCCCTAAGCAATCCAAGATCCTTCTTGATTCTTGGCCTGGACGAATTTAAGGTTCCCAAACCCTATATTTCGTCCACCCCATTATCTATAAGGATACATAGCCCAAAACACAACGATCACACATTTGACAGTTTATGACCCTTTATTCAATAAACCTCTTTAAGTCACCAAATTAATTCTTAATTAATATATAAATTATATTAATTAAATAATAATATTATTCGTTTAATATATTATTCTCATAATATATTAACAATAATATCTCTTCTCTCTTAACAAATCATCCTGTCAAGTTGCTATGGTGAAGGCAACCCAAAAGGACCATGCATAACCGGGTCAAGTACTTAACAAATATAGTTACAACCTTAGACACTAATCCAACAAAGTCAAGGGGTCAAGTCGTCGAGTCCATAGGTGAACTCGACGAGTCGGAGCGGGATCCGGGTTATGGAATAAGTGACCGACTCGACGAGTCGGCAAATGGACTCGACGAGTCTGTTCTGATCGAGGAAAGCCCTAATCTGAGGGTTTGCACCCTATTTAAAGGACCTTATGTCCTCTCCTTAGCCCCCCTTGTCGACCAGAAGCTGCTATACACGATTCTAAACCTTAAGTTGAGTGAGAGAAGGAAAAAAGTGAGTTTGGGGCTTTTGCAAGAGGAAGATTTGGAGGATTTGACCACTAAGGAGCTGGAGGATCCAACCCTTTTGTTGTGAGCATCAGTTTGTTGGTAACAATTTGTCACCTTGCCTTTGTTGCTTCTAGATATTTTCTTGGATGATGTTTTGGGGCCATTTTGGCATGTTAAGGAGCCATTTCAAGTTAGAAGTCCAGATCTAAGGTTGCTACTTTAGATCTAGGCTGGTTTTGGTCCAGAAACCCATAAAGTATCAGCCCTTGGTGTGTTGTTGAAGCATGCTTGTCTAGAACCCTAGCCCTAGAGTGTTTGGGCTTTTCTCCTTGGTTTCACTTAAAGTTTGCAACTTTACGTGGGGGATAGACTGTAGAAGAGTAGATATATGGATTGGAGCCCCTGCATGGCTCGAAAAGCCACTGTATGGTTTGAGATCTGAAGAGACTCGGCGAGTCACATGGGTGTACTCGGTGAGTTTTATAAACATGAGCATGGACTCAGCGAGTTGGAAGAAGAACTCGGCGAGTTTGTTGAAGATTGCCTTGGACTCGGCGAGTCTATTCTTGGACTTGGTGAGTCTGGTTGTAGAACCTCAACCCTTTCTAGTTAAGATGTAGATTAGTTAGTTGAGTGGTGACTTAGCGAGTTGGACAGAATGATACTCAGAGATCGTTGAACTCAACGAGTCTTGGGGTGACTCGGCGAGTTGAGTCGTATTTGGAGAAGTTTATGAGTTTAGGAGCTCGACGAGTCTATGAGTTGACTCGGCAAGTCGAGTCAATTGGAAGGTTGACTTTGACCAGGACTTTGACTTTGACCAGAGTTGACTTAGTTTGACATCTAGAGTTCAGTTTGGAACTAAGTGTTGTATTGATAATAGTAGCCCGGGGAGCTAGTGGAGCAGCGGTTCAGAAAGTTGTCGGACAGCAGCCAGAGGGTTATCAGCAACGTTCAACAGTGCATTCGAGTTTCCCTTTTGTGTGAATGGGTCTACGGCCACAATGCTGACCCACGTAGTTATGAGTAGGAAGACCCGGGGGTTAGCCTTAGGCACAATATGCTAGTATGGCATTCGGTACTAAGGTCCAATGTTAGCAGGCGGGTGCCCAAGGAATGGTTTGTATGATAATTATACTTGTTGTCTGTGTGATACATGTATGTGCCTGGTAGGGAGGTGAGTGTGGGCGAGGTCCCGTATCTCACCAAGAGCAGAGTGTGGACGGTGTTCCATACCTCATTAGAAGTAGAGCAGGGGCGAGGCCCAAGTTAGGAAAAGAGAGAGTGTGGGATGGGCCCGTATCTCACAGTCAGAAGGAGTGTGGACGGGGTTCCACGACTCATCAGTAGCAGAACAAGGGCGAGGCCCAAGATAGGCGAGGCCTTAGGACAGGATTCAGTAGTATGTGTTTAGTTACGCGTTGTGGTATGTTTATGTGTTAGTATGTGTTAGCGGGCGGGGCCCTAAGACAGGCAGGACCTAAGAGAAACAGATCTGTATCCGAGCGGGGCTCAAAGCCAGGCGGGCCTAGAGCGGTGGGGCCGTTGTAGCGGGCGAGGCCCGAAGTAGCGGTCGTGGCCCAGTATTTGTAGTATGTGGTTATGTGCTCAGTATTATGTATGACATGTATTGATCAGTATATATGAACGGTATGCGGTAGGTTGGGTAATTCACTAAGCTTCGTGCTTACGGTTTTCTGTTTTGGTTTCAGGTATTCAGTTTTCAGAAGAGGAGCTCAGGAGGGTTGCAGTGCACACACCACAACATGTTAGCCTGGGATGTTTACTTTGATAATTAAACAAGTGTTTTGGAAATGAAACTATGATTTGTCATATAAACCCTTTTGTATGTTTGAATGACTTAACGATATGAATTAGTAATATTTTTAAAAAGAAATTTTTGGACTCGAAATTTGGGATGTTACAAGGGGCCAAAAATGGCAATTTCTTGAAATTATTCGGAAGGTCTCGCAGACATCCCTTTTATAGGATGGAATCCAAAGTTGGCCAAGAAGGGCGTCTGCAGCGAAGCAGCTCGGTGGTAGCCAGATGCGAGGCGTCTTAGGAGGTGTCTTAGATGTCGCCTGGGACGTCGAAAGGCGCGTTGGAAGCTTACCAGACCGAAGCTCGGTCCAATCAAAAGGCGACAGGTGCGCGACACGCGGCTACTGTTCATGCGAGGTGACGTGGCTCTTCCGGATAACGCTTATCCATGCGAGATTCCTCGAAAAATGAGTCCTAATCTTCTAAAATCCATAACTTTAGCATACATGCCCCGTTTTCGACATTCTTTATATGCACGCATAGGTAAAATTATGCTCTACAACTTTAATTTAGACTTCGTTGGCTAATCAAATAGGACAAAATATTATAAACTTTAGTATATTCGAGTTTTATGATAAAAAGCATTACATAATAATAGAAAAAAGAAAGAAATAAAATACAATTTGTTTGTTTTGTTTTTATGTGGTGTATGAGCCCAAATAAGAAATATACAACCTTTTATGGTTTGTCGTTTAGGATTTCTGACGCTCACCAAGGGTTCTTTGGTTCTTTGCGAATTATGGTTATCTATTGTACTAAACCATATATATATATATATATATATATATATATATATATATATATATATATATATATATATATATATATATATGGGAAAAGTGAATATACCCTTAAGGGTATACAACTTACATACCTTATGCTTAAAACGACGTCGGATCGCTAATTTGCGTAGTCCTTTGGTTATTTGCGTATCTGACTTTTGTTCCAATCTGATTCCTTAAAACATGAGAAGTGTCGAATCCTTGCTGATAACACTGAGGTTCAAGCGTTTGATTTTTGTTGATTCACCATTGAAGGTTCCATCGTTTGATTTTTTCTGATTCACTATCGATTTACACCAGAGATTGCGTGATTTTGGCTTCGTGATTTTTGCTTCAGTTCTCGTAAGTCCTATGCACTGATTTTCGATTTTCCTTGATTTCGTGATTGTATTCGACTTTCGTTGATTTTGTTTATGCATGAATTTTCGAATCTTATTTAGAATTGGGGTATCTTCTTATATCTTCTTTGATTTTTTTTTCTGCCTAATCAGGTCACGGGATGAGGCTTCTTTATTTCATCTTCTTCACTTTGTTCTTGGTGTGCCTTTTGTTTTGAATTTGCCTTAGGTAAAATTAAACTAGACTTATAGTAATTTCCTTACACTAAAATTTGTGAAATACCAGGTGAATTCTTTGGTAATTTCTGTCTTTTATTCCTTTCAAATATAAATTTGTTGATAATGTACACCAAGTGTTTGTTTAAATGCTTGAGTGAAGTTTTGTTCACATAAATATCAATTTTAGTAGCCAAGCGACCAGTGATCAACAAGGGTATAGATTCACACTTTTACCCATGTTGGGTTTATACAATTCCTTCTTGGATTTTGAGTTGTGTTGATTTCACTCATAAAATCCGGTATCTGGTTTGTGGTTACATACCATGTGTTGTTCATAATTTTTTTTTATGTCCAACAGGTGTTCAATTATCATTTGTTATCAGACACAAAGAGCAGGACTAATAAGTTCTTTTGACCCAATTGTATACTTGAAGCTACAATTAGCCCTTCCTTTTTTGTTTTAAAGTGCCCTCTACCCTTTGAATGAATTTATTATTTATCATGTACACCTTCATACCAAAAACCTCATAGTGTTAATCTGCTTGATTGTTCTCCTAATGAATTTAAACCACAAGCCTTTGGTCCCTCATTTTTGCTATCATGTGAGCATTTGTTTTTTCCTAACAATTTAATAAATAAATAATTAATGATTCAATTTTTAATTTGTATGTTTGTAATGTGAGTGCAGGTCAGCTTTTGGTCAACACCAAAAAAGTTGCTTCACATCAAATCATAAGAGAAAAGTTTTTTGGCATTGAATGGTTTGTTGTTATTTATTATAGCATGCCTAGATGTTGAATGGTTTGTTGTTGTTATTTTTGGTGGAGGTTCTTATAATTACCCTGTTACATCACCCAATTCTTGTAAATTTGATAGGTTATTGTGCAGATGTAGATCAACGCCTCCAAGTTTATGAGTTTCTGACTTTGGGATCACTTGAAGATCATTTACACGGCTAAATATATGTTAGTATTCTTTAACCATTTTTTTTTAAATCCATAAATGTTAGTACCTTTATCAAGTGTTTCCTTTTGGGCTTTCGTATTAGGTTGAATGGATAAAAAAAATGAAAATTACACTAAGGGTTTGGAATGTTGATCATATTTTAGCTTTTGTACAACCATTCTTTATTCTTTATACCAATTTATTTTATGCAGATCATTACCATTGAAAGATCTTGGGTTGCATGTAGACACCAAAGAAGCTGAAGAGTGTGTTAAGTGATGTAATCATGTATTAGTTAGGACATAATTTTTATAGTTTTTAGACGAAATTTATATGTTGATAGAAAGTGTATACAAAATAGTATTGTTTTTGGTGGATTGACTTGAAATAGCAACCTACTTTTCTTATTTATTCAAAATACCAATGTACTTATCATATTTTCGTTTTTACCCCACAATAGCGCCATAATTTCGTTTTTAACCCATAATAGCATCATAATTTTGTTTTTCACCCACAATAGCATCATATTTTCGTTTTTCACTCACAATAACATCATAATTTCGTCTTGACACATATTTTCAGTTTTGGCCCATTATGGTCATATACTTTCAGTTTTACCCAAAAATAACCTCATACTTCCGTTTTTTCACAAAATACCGTCGTGCTTTCGTTTTTTTCACAAAATACCCTCATACTTTAGTTTTTTCACAAAATATCATCGTACTTCCGTTTTTTTCACAAAATACCCTCATACTTTTGTTTTTTCACAAAATACCATTGTACTTTCATTTTTTTTCACGAAATACCCTCATATTTTCGTTTTTTCACAAAATACCATTGTACTTTCGTTTTTTTCACAAAATACCAGCATACTTTCGTCTTTCACCAAATATCATCGCACTTCTGTTTTTTTTTCACAAAATACCCTCATACTTTCGTCTGAAACACATAATGGCAACCAAATTTCAATTATAATCACACAAATCATAAACAATCAACAAATTTCATTCGAAAACATTAAAATTGTTAAGAAGCATCAATAACTTCTAGATTATTCATACACCATTTGTGTCTAAACATGAAAAAGGTGCAGTTAACCAAAAAAATGTCAAGAAGCATCTAGTTTTTCTTTTCCTCACAGAAATAAGACATCTCATCATTATGTCTCTTGCAACGATTCATCTGCCTGATACATGAAAAAAATAAAAAAGTGTTAATATAATTATTAGAGTTATCAATCAATAAAATTAAGTTATTTATATAATTACCTTTCTTTTTGAACAACTAGTAGCATAATGACCCAATCCTTGACAGTAAGAGCATGTTCGTTTTTTAGGGGCTTCCAAAGAAGACTTGATTCTACTTGCAAGTTTATGACGCCCTTTTGTAGTAGTTGGACCAAGAGTATCACGGACAGATAACTGTGGCATCATATCTACTTGTGAAACTCCCATACAAAAACTTTGAGATGCATTCTCCGAAGACACATATTTCTTTCGGTTTGCTTGATCATCTAAAAGATTTATCAACATCGAATTGAGTTTTTGTATCTCCGAAGGGGAGTTCCTTGATTGTTCAATTAGTTTAGTAAAATTTGAACGGACACAAAATAATGTGTAGGCACTAACTCCATTTTCATTATTAATTTCTCCAAGTCCGATACTAACACTACCTAATTTGTACCTAACACCAAGTGTCCATCGCGGTAAAATATAATGACTCGGCAGTTCTTGAACATTCTTCTTCTTCATCACATATAAGCTATGCTTGCATAAAATCCCATTTGTCTCATACATAGAACAAGAACATGTGACAATGACTTGATTTAAAGAACGAAAGGTAACAATACGCCAATATTTTTTATCAACGTCCAATTGCCCAACTTTATATGTGCTTTCTTCTGTAGTTTTTGTTAGGGTATTGTGACTCAAATTGGTAATAGCTTCGGTCCATTCTTTTTTGAAAGTATCAAACATCTTTCTAGTATAACATTGACCAGCTTTTGCTTCGATTGGATGCACCGAAGAAAGAACCGGCCTTGAGTTCATAGTCTTGAAGTCTTCATCTTCTTCGGCAGCCCTTCGTGACTCAACTGCTTTGTCGTATTGTACAACAAATTCATTCAGCATGGTTTTCGAGTTAACAAATCCATCAAAAAATGAATTGATACTCTCACTTCGTCCGGTTGTGGTCATACCAGCAAAGAAAATATCCTTCAAGAAGGGTTTAGCCCAATGTATACGTTGGTTATACATGTCACTAATCCAACAATTGCTTTCCAGTTCATACTTAATACGCATGTCTTCCCATGTTGCTTCAAATTGTTCAATGGTGTCACTATTTACCCATTTTCTATGCATTTCTTGAAAATCACTGTAACGGGAAACATAAGATCGAAGGTGCTCAGTTTCATGCCTCCTGATATGCCATGAACAAAAGCGATGTCGAGTATTTGGAAACACTTTTTTTATTGCATTACCCATAGCTTTGTCTTGATCGGTAATAATTGCATTCGGATACTTGTCAAACATACATTTGAGGAAATGTTTAAATAACCATTCAAATGTCTCTTCCTTTTCATTTTCAAGCAATGCTCCACTAAAAAGGATAGACTGTCCATTCAAATGTCTCTTCCTTTTCATTTTCAAGCAATGAGATCGATGCTTGATTACCCCAGTAAAGGGAGCAAAGGGCATCTTGAATTTGTTAGTCATATAAGTGACATCAAACACAACAACATCTCTGAATTTTGTATATGCATCTCTTGATCTACCATCAGCCCAAAAGATATTTATAGGATACCCATCATCAGACAAATCCACGACAAAATACTTGTCACTGTCAACTAATGTTTTATCTTGAAAATGTTTTATAAGTCCATATAACTCCTTTCCTCTATGTTGTTTTCGATGCTCAGATAAGACATCAGCACATTGCTTTGAAGAAACATCAGCTATATTTGAGGTTTTCATTGTATTAACTGCCTTTTTAATCTGAGAAGGTTTCAACCCTGCTTGACCAAATTGCACCATAATAGATTTACCTTCTATTGAACGGTGAAAATTGCTATGAGATCGATGCTTGATTACCTTCGTTGGTGTCATGGTCAATTCATGATTGTGTGTGTCATTAAATAA